>NC_081827.1:113090000-114340000 GCF_030867095.1 Alligator mississippiensis
TACAAGGGATACTGGCACCGTAGGTTTTAAATTATCTTCAGGGGCTGAAAGAAAAGCCATTTGTGCTACAACTTTTCTGAGGTAAAATGAAGCAGAGTACAACAGAGACCAAAACTGGAATGCTAGCATTATTATAATTATTCATTTAAATGATTCCAATAATTAGTAGTGGAAGCAATATATCCAGATCTTCAGTTGATATTAAAATGACACTAAATTGGGAGCCATGGCACAATGAGAAACAGCCCATCAGTGCAGAAGACTTCTACCATTCATGTCTAGCACCTGGGCTAACAGATGGCAAGTGCTACAAAGCTGATAAATATAAATGAATTAGTCATGCAACAAAGGAATGAGGAGAAGGAGAACAGGAAAAAGCTTGAGCATATTGATCAAGCAGCAGTAGGAGCATGTTTGTAGAAAAATCCCCACAGTTTTGTTTCATTTTGCAGATGGCCTGAAGGAAAGGAACTTGATGCCAATTCCTGTTTTAGTGATGTTGTCAGGCTCTTAATTCATAAATATATGTAAAACACCTTGCAGTCTTTGGATGGAAGGCACTGTAGATATGCAAGCACTTATTATCAGAATACAATCAAATCAGTTTATCACTGTAACAGGTGTCTTCTCATCAACATATTTCTTTAAAAATAGCCTTGAAACATGGAAGAATCTCTCTCTTGGAGGGGCCAAGGGGATGCATAATTTAGACTTTATATACAATATAGCCTGTTGAAATATTTGAAAAAGTTTAAAATAAGCCAATGTGGCTTGGATTTTGCTCAAATGTACTCTTTCATGATAAGACTTTGGTTACTAGTTTATGGCCTGTTGATCTGTATCCATCGTCTGCATTCATGTTTTTATTTTGTAGCATTATGATGTGTCCCTGAACAGCAATAAGGCTGGCTGGACTCTCACTTGCAAAACTAATATTCCATGCACCAATGACGGGCAAATAATAACATATTAAAAGGTAGATATTGAAGAAGCATTCCAAAAGTAAGAATTTTTTCTTAACTGTAAACTATTGTGAAAACTTCTAGAGAATAAACTTTTCTTGTACCACTCTTGCTTCTCTTCTTCACCAAATCAAGAAAAACCAGCCACATAGAAATGAAAAATAAAGGAATGGGAAAGTTATCATAATGTCAACAATGGGCGTGTCTCATTCTGACTGTAGGGTTGAGTTGGTCAGTTCATATCTTACCTTCTCCAGGTCATCCAGATTACCAAAAAAATGTGCCTATAAGGAGTTGGCAAGTCTGACTACTCACAGGAGAAGTTATTCTGTTGAGAAATTATTTTGGACATATAGCATTCCTAAACAGATTCCAGCTTCTGGGAATTACCAGTGTGACAGAACTGTTATGGGTCTTAAGCAGAGATAGCCAATCAAGCAATTATAGGCCATCTCTGTAATTCCATAGGCATGGGAGAGTGAGGACGTCTGTCAGCTTTAAGGCTGCTGTCCCATTAGAGCAGCCCAAACCTACTGGAGAAGAGGCCAGCATCTAACACACTAATTCTCACCCAGAGTGCCACGCAGTATGAGGTATGCAAACGCCTACATATGATTCACAGGATAAACCCAGAAAATTCAAATAAGTGCCCATAGTGTCGAAAGCATTCTAACCTGTTATGGTCTATCTGAGTTCTTTGCAACAGAATAATTGATCTAGTTATTTTTCTTAAACAAGAAATGAGTGAAAGCGGAGAACTGGTACTTTCTGAGTGTAACAAGTCTAAAAAGGGTGAGAACCACTGATCTAACAAAATATGTATATATGTATGCACACATTACCTTTTATTCAATTAATCTGTAGTATGTTTTGTAAGATTAGTTCACTATGTCGTTTTTGCATGAATTAGTTCTGTTTATCTGGCATGTAGTTAAATATCTCTTACATGCATATGTAAAGTTATAATAAAATTATAATAAATAACATTAGGCTGTTGAGTAGGTACTAAAGCTTGCATGTTAATACATATCCACAATAAAGTACAATTACTGCTGCACATGCATTCTCAACTGTGACCTTTCTAGTTAGGATGAAAAATAGATGCACAGTTCACATGGTTGGATTACCTCCGAAACACTTTCATTTGTCAATGGGGGTAGAAGAAAGAAAAAGTGAGAAAACAGGATTTCTTCCAACAAATAAAGCATTTTTAAAATTTTGAATTATAGATTCATAGATGTTAGGGTCGGAAGGGACCTCAATAGATCATCGAGTCCGACCCCCTGCATAAGCAGGAAAGAGTGCTGGGTCTAGATGACCCCAGCTAGATGCTCATCTAACCTCCTCTTGAAGACCCCCAGGGAAGGAGAGAGCACCATCTCCCTTGGGAGCCCGTTCCAGACCCTGGCCACTCGAACTGTGAAGAAGTTCTTCCTAATGTCCAATCTAAATCTGCTCTCTGCTAGCTTGTGGCCATTGTTTCTTGTAACCCCCGGGGGCGCCTTGGTGAATAAATAGTCACCAATTCCCTTCTGTGCCCCCGTGATGAACTTATAGGCAGCCACAAGGTTGCCTCTCAACCTTCTCTTGCGGAGGCTGAAAAGATCCAGTTTCTCTAGTCTCTCCTCGTAGGGCTTGGTCTGCAGGCCCTTAACCATATGAATGGCCCTTCTCTGGACCCTCTCCAGGTTATCTGCATCCCTCTTGAAGTGTGGCGCCCAGAATTGCACGCAGTACTCCAACTGCGGTCTGACCAGCGCCCGATAGAGGGGAAGTATCACCTCCTTGGACCTATTCGTCATGCATCTGCTGATGCACGATAACGTGCCATTGGCTTTTCTGATGGCTTCGTCACACTGCCGGCTCATGTTCATCTTGGAGTCCACTAGGACTCCAAGATCCCTTTCCACCTCTGTGCCACCCAGCAGGTCATTCCCTAGGCTGTAGGTGTGCTGGACATTTTTCCTCCCTAGGTGCAGCACTTTGCATTTCTCCTTGTTGAACTGCATCCTGTTGTTTTCTGCCCACTTGTCCAACCTGTCCAGATCTGCTTGGAGCTGTTCCCTGCCCTCCGGCGTGTCCACTTCTCCCCATAGCTTTGTGTCATCTGCAAACTTGGACAGAGTACATTTGACTCCCTCGTCCAAGTCACTGACGAAGACATTAAAGAGTATCGGTCCAAGGACCGAACCCTGCGGGACCCCACTGCCCACACCCTTCCAGGTCTAAACCGACCCATCCACCACGACTCTCTGGGTGCGATCCTCCAGCCAATTCACCACCCACCGGACTGTGTAGTCATCCAAGTCACAGCCTCTTAACTTGTTCATCAGTATGGGGTGGGATACCATATCAAAGGCCTTCCTGAAGTCTAAGTATACGACATCCACCCCTCCTCCTGTGTCCAGGCGTTTCGTAACCTGGTCATAAAAAGAAACTAAATTGGTCAGGCACGATCTGCCTGCCACGAACCCGTGCTGATTTCCCCTCAGCATAATTTGTCCTGCCGGACTCTCACAAATGTGAGCCTTGATAATTTTTTCAAAGATTTTGCCAAGGATGGAGGTGAGACTGACTGGCCTATAGTTGCCCGGGTCCTCCTTCCTCCCCTTTTTGAAAATGGGGACCACGTTGGCCCTTTTCCAGTCCTCCAGGACTTGGCCCGTGCGCCACGATCGTTCAAATATTCCCGCCAGTGGCTCTGCAATGACATCGGCCAGTGCCTTCAGCACCCTCGGATGGAGCCCATCCGGGCCTGCCGACTTAAAGGCATCCAGTTCTTCCAAGTGACTCTGCACCGTCTCAGGGTCTACGTATGGAAGTCTGGCGCCTTGCTGCTGCCTCTCTACAACCCCAGTGACAGACTTGTCATGCCCCTCACTTAGGAACACTGAAGCAAAGAACTCGTTGAGGAGTTCAGCCTTGTCCCCCCTGTCTGTCACCAATTGTTTCTGCCCATTTAGCAGGGGTCCTATTCCTCCCTGGGCCTTCCTTTTACTCCCTATATATCTAAAAAACAATTTCTTGTTGTCTTTTACTTGGGTTGCCATCCTCAGCTCCATGGTAGCTTTGGCCCGTCTAACTGCCTCCCTACAAGCACAAGCAGAGGAGGTATATTCATCTTTGATGATCTCTCCCTGTTTCCACTTTTTATGTGCTCCCCTTTTGTCCCTTAGGCTGCCCTGGATTTCTCTGGTCAGCCAGGGAAGCCTCCTGGCCCCTTTCCCTCTTTTGCCTCGCTCGGGGATCGTCTTGCTTTGTGCCCGAAGCATCGTTTCCTTAAGGCACAGCCACCCTTCTTGGGCTTCCATTTCTTCAAATCTCCTACTCTGCAGTGCGTCCTTGACTAATCGCTTGAGTTCATTGAAATCAGCTTTCCAAAAGTCGAGCACTTTCACCCTACTAGTTACCTTACCCACTCGACGTCTTATGGTGTATTGTATTATTAGGTGATCACTGTCCCCCAGATGGTTACCGATCTGGAGGTCTGCTACCATGTCATCTCCTGTTGCCAATACCAGATCCAGTATGGCATTCCCCCTAGTGGGACCGTGTACCTCCTGTGTCAGGTGGAGGTCCTGTACACAGGTTAGAAACCTGCGTGAGCGGTAGGACTTTGCTGTCTGCGTCTCCCAGCAGATGTCCGGGTAGTTTAGGTCCCCTATAACTACCGCCTCTTTAGCTTTTATGGTCTCCGAGAGTTGCCTCAGGAGTCCCGAATCTCTTTCTTCCCCTTGATGTGGGGGTCTGTAGCAGACCCCTACCACCAAATCCCTTTCTCCTTGCCCCCCATGTAGCCTAACCCACAATCCTTCTACTTCCTCATCCTTGGATTCCGTCTTGATGAGGGTTGATGTATATTGCTCACTGACAGAGCGCAACCCCTCCCCCTTTCTTCCCCACCCTGTCCTTTCTGTACAATCTATAGCCCTCAATATGTACCGCCCAGTCATGGGATGAATCCCACCAGGTTTCCGTTAGCCCCACTAAGTCAAAGGTGTTTAGTGCAAGCAGGAGCACTAGTTCATCCTGCTTGTTCCCCATGCTCCTAGCATTAGTATATAGGCACTTGAGCCCTGCGACTGGTGCCTTTGCTGCCCCACCGCTCCGAGTCCCAAGGGGCCCTTTGATTCTTACCTTCTCATTTCTTACCTTTGCTGTAGTACTGGCCTCCCCATGGCTTTCAGGTTCCCAATGCTCTCTTTCTTCAGGCTGGGCTGTCCTTGTGGGTGCCACATGGTTTGGTGGTCCACAGCTTCCCCCGCCCTTATCTTCCCCTCCCCCCGACGAGCCTAGTTTAAAGCCCGCCGGAGGAGATCCGCCAACCTAGAAGAAAACACACACTTACCTTTGGGGGACAGGTGAAGCCCATCCCAGCTGAGCATGTCCCTCGTTGTGATGTGCGGGTCGTTGGCCAGGAAGCCGAAGCCTGCCTCGAGACACCACTGCCGAAGCCGCCAGTTGGTCTCTCGGATACAGTTCTCCTGCCGTCTTCCTCGTCCGGTCACTGGTAGGATGGAAGAGAATACCACCTGTGCACTGTTCTCCCTCAGCACGCCGCCTAGAGCACTGTAGTCCGCCATCAGGTGATCAGGGGTTCTCCTGGCCGCATCATTAGTACCCACATGGACTAGGACCATGGGGTAGTAATCGGTGGGCTTGATCCTGGCCTGGATTACCTCCGTCACATCCCGAATCTTTGCTCCAGGGAGGCAGCATACCTCTCATGTTGAGGGGTCCTGGCGACAGATGGGCTCTTCCATGCCTCTCAGGATGGAGTCGCCTATGACGAGCACTCGTTGCCTCCTCCTCTGCGTCCTCTTGGATCTCTTGATCTGTTCGGAGTGTGAAGAATGTGGTGTTTCTTCCTGCCCAAGGGTTTCCTCCTCCCCTTCTATCTCCTGCAGGGTCGCCAGGGCCTCGTACCTGTTCTCCAGTCGAACTGGAGAAGCTGGTACCAATTCACTGCAAGCTGCTCCGGTCCTGGCTGTGACCGTCTGCCACTCTGCTGTGGAGGACACTCCCCGGGCTGCTTCTTCCTTCAGTGCCTGGTCCTGCAGGGAAAGGAAATAACTGTCAATTTCATCCTCCACCTCCCTGATCCCCCTCAGCCTGCTAACCTCCTCCCGGAGCTCCCTCACCTGCACCTCCAGAGCCCTAAGACGGGCACTGCCGGACAGGTGTGGGGGCCCCCAATCTCTGCCCCCCCCTGGCCCTGCTGGGGATCCCCCGCAGGCCAGGAGGTAGGGGGACATCAGCTCCGCCATGGGCTCGGTCTGGGTGGAGGCCTCAGACCAGCCCTGGGTAGGCTTGTCCCCCTGGGCAGAGGCCCTAGCAGCACTCCTCGCCGACACCATTCTAAGCTGCTGTTTGTAGACCTGTGTGGTGTCTACTCCCTACCCCTACAGGAGTCTCACTCCTGGCCCTCCCGGCCCGCCTGCCAGCGCGAACGCCTGCACAAACGCTGGCATGCTCTCACAGAGCGCGCCTGTTTGCGCTCTCTGTTCACGCTGCACGGCTCGGGAGCGCGGCTCCCTACCGGCTCAGCTATATGGGACCCGGGGGGCTTTCCCTTCGGATCCGGCTCAGCTGCGCTGGGTCCCTCCGCCCCACTTACCTATTTTCAATCAAAAACAAAAGTTTGGCTTTGACTGAGAAGCCACTTCCTTGGAGGAAAAAATTCTTATGAGGTCTGCAACAGGAGATCTTAAGATGCTGAAAAGTTATGGTTTAAACCAGGGGTTGGCAACATTTGAGCAGTGGAGGATTGTAATGGAACCCAGTCTATAGTTAGCCACCACCTGCAACCAGGGTGCTATTGTTATGTCCCGCTGGGAGTGCTGACACGTGCATTAATGCATTTTTCCTAATTCACATTAAATATAGTACCTCTGGGCAGTTCTACATGTGTTCCAGGGGTGGGAGGGGCCACACTTTAATTAGAGAGGCTCTGAGAACTGCTCTAATTAAAGTGCAGCCACTTCTCATGTATCAGCACCCCCACACTTAAAAATTGCAGCAGGGGTGCTTGAAATAAAGTTCATTGAACATTCAACAAGCTTTAGTTCAAGCACCCCCACCTCCATTTCTAAGCGCAGGGACGCTGATACACAAGACTCAAGAAGCTGCTGGAACACGGTAATTGCCACACTCCAGCAGACTTGATTAATTGAGTTCCAGCCTCCACACTTGTGTATAGGTGCCCTCCAGCATGAGGTACTAAATAAATGGACATTAGGCTACCCTAATGTGCAGTACTGAAAGTGCGTATTTTTTTAAGTGACTTAATGCTCAGTAGCCTATTTTACTGCACATTCACGCAACTGAACAGTTTTTCACATGACACTTTAATGCACAGTAAAATAAGATACTGAACATTAAAATGCATGTGTAGATGTGCCCACTGTAGTTCACCCTGTGCCATGGATTCCCCCACCACCAAATGCCACTGAGCAGCTTGTGACACGCTTGCTGCTGAGGCACCTTCCCCACCAGCAAACACTGCTGACTTGCTCTGCCACCGAATCATGGCAACCATCCTAGCTCAAAGGCCAGTTACAATCCTTTTACATACTGGATCCAGCCCATAGGCCATAGATTCTCCAAACCCGGTTTAAACTGAACTGCTGTGCATCTCTATAGAATAGACTTAAAATACCCAAAGGGAAAAAAGTTTAAGGTGTGAGTTAGGATTCTGGAGGTCAGAGTTCAGTTTCTTGTACAAACAATGTGGCCTCACCCCCTATGGCCTTGGGTACAGTGTATTCTGTTTCATGCATACCCTTGGGCATGCACTTCCCCAAACTCAATGTAAGCAATGCCCGCTAACTATAGGAATAGATTCAGCTAAGCTTTTTTGTACCATATTAAGGCTTGTACTTTTATGTCTCAGAGTGCCTTCTGCATCTAATACCAGGCTTCAAACTGACAGGACCTAATCAGCTCAGGGCTCGTTTAGAAGTTTGATTTTGACAGCTCCTATCAGTTTCACTAATTGCTCACTTAAAGGGAATACAAATATTATAAAGTAAACAGCGGGACCAAAGAGCTCCTTTGACCTTAAATGCTTTATGCACTTAACTGATATGCAGGTAATTTGGAGGTTTTTTTACAATGGAATCATAATCAAGAGAGCAAAAACTGGAACCAGGATTTCATAGGATTAATAGATTTTCAGGGTTACAAGGGACATCAGTAGATCATCGAGTCTGACCCCTGCCCTGGAAGGAGAGAGTGTGGGTGTCAGATGACCCCAGCCAGGTGTTTATCCAGGCTCCTCTTAAAGACCTCTAAGGTAGGGGAGAGCACCACCACTCTTGGAAGTCCATTCTAGATTCTGGTAACCCTTACCGTAAAGAAGTTCTTTCTAATGTCAAGTCTAAATCGGCACTCTGTCAGTCTGTGGCCATTGTTTCTAGTTACTCCAAGGGGTGCCTTGGTAAACAGAGCATCTCCTATTCCTTGCTGTCCCCCGTTGACAAATTTGTAGACTCTCACCAGATACCCTGTCAGCTTTCTCTTCCAGAGGATGAAGAGATCCAGGTCCCTCAACCTCTCCTCATAGGACCTATCCTGCAGGCCCCTAACCATACAAGTGGTCCTCCTCTGGACGCTCTCAAGATCATCCACATCCTTCTTGAAGGAGCAGTCAGCCAGGTCGGACCATTCCAGGAGGTTCCTGGCCGAGACACAGGACCTCCGCTTAACCCAGGAGGTGCACAGTCCCACTAGAGGAAATGCCCTGTTGGACCTGGTCCTGGCCACAGGCGATGATCTGGTAAGGGGGCTGCAGGTCCTTGACCACCTGGGTGATAGCAGTCATCGCTTGCTGGAATTCAGCATCCAGCACAGGCTGACAAGGGCCTGCAGCAAGGCAGTAGCCCTAGATTTCAAGAGGGCCAATGTCACGGCGGGGTCCTCACAGAGGGCCGTGATCTCCTTAAGGTCCCTCGCTCCGTGTATAGGCCGGCCCAAGGCACCCTCTAATTCTCGCCCGCCACGTCTTGTTGGAAATATATTAGGGATGCTGCCTACGACTCCCTGGACACGGCTACTCGGGACCTCTGCCCCGCGGTTCTTCCGGACCCCCTGGGGGTCTCCCGATACGGTGGGTGTTCCTCGGACACCCTAGCCTTATGGGCCATGCGTGGCTCCTACCAACCCCTAATACCACGCCCCAAGCCTCGCAGATGTAATGGACATTGTTCTGTCTGTACACCCGCTTCCCGGGCCTCCTCTATAGTGTAGCCCACTCTGGGCTCTCTCTCTCTCGTACCCAGTCTCTCGCTGGGACTCTCCTGATGGTGCGGTCCCGCTCAGGGACTCCCTAGCGGGCCCCGGCCCTTCCGGCCAACCGCACAGGTACCCTCTCCGACCCTGGCTCACCGCGCTGCTACTCCCTGTCTTCTCAGGGGCAACTGCAGTGCCCTGCCTCGGTCTGAGGGGTGTTGCCGCAATAGCCTGCGGCCAGGCTTGCTATGCCCGTCTCGGGCTCCTCGATATGGCCCCTCTAGGGCTCCTCAGTAATGGCCCCTTTCTAGGGCTCCTCAGTATGGCGCTCCCCCTCTTTGGGGCTCGCCGCGCCCCCACGGGACTTCTCAATCATATACAACTCTCTAGCGGGCCTCCGGTCTTATGGGCCAACCGCACGGGCACCCTCTCTGACCCTGGCTCACCGCGCTGCTACTCCCCGTCTTCTCGGGGCAACCGCAGCGCCCTGCCTCAGTCTGAGGGGTGTTGCCGCACTAGCCTGCGGCCGGACTCGCTATGCCCATCTCGGGCTTCTCAGTATGGCCCCGGTCTCTAGGGCTGCTCAGTATGGCGCTCCCCCTTCTCTGGGGCTTGCCGTGCCCACGCTGGGCTACTCAATAACGTACAATGGTGCTCCCCCCTCTTTGGGGCTCACCGTGCCCACTGGGCTACTCAATAATACCGCCCCTTTCCTGGGGCCGGAGTCTATGTTCCCCCACACGCAATCCGGGGTCTAGGTCCCCGTCCGCAACCTACAGGGTGTGCCCGCGACCCACTGGCCGCGCTCCTCACCGCCAGTTGCTCACGCACTGGCGTGCGAGCTGCACCTTCCCTGGCACTATGAAAATAATGCGCCCTCTTGGCACTAGGGCACCCCGCACTCTCTGGGGTCCCTGTGATTGAGGCCTCCTCCAACCCCTACAGCCTCACCCAAGCCTCCGGGTGTAATAACACAAAGCAAAACCACAAGCCCCTAGGCTGTAAAATAAATGCAAGCTCCAGCCATCTGGCTATAACTCAAACCCGAAGCCCTATGGCCATAACACCTTACTCCCTATGACCATGGTACCTGCTGCTAGGCTCCTTTCCACATCCCCACTCCCAGAGCTCCTGCCTCTCCAGCTGCCAGCAAGGAACTGCCAGCCTGGCTTCGACCCTGGACTTTATAAAGGCCAGGCCCTGCCCCCTTCTGGCCAGCTGGCTCCCCTTAGTTGCTCCAGCAACCCGCAGCTGTGCTCAATTGGCTCTGCCAGGGTTCTCTCCCTGGCAGTTTCTCCTCTCTAGGAGCAGGCACTAAGGTGCCCTGCGACAGCCAACTTCAACAAGTTGAGGAGATTGGTGGGAGAGGCGCTGGGTTTCTCGAGGGCAGGGGAACTCAGTGCCCAAGATGAGTGGTCATTCCTTAAGGAGACGATACTCAGGGCCCAAGGGGTGATGATCCCAACAAGAAGCTAGTGGGGCAAGAGTGCCCAAAAGCCCCCCTAGCTCACCAAGGACGTCCAGGAATGCCTGGTTGCCAAAAAGGTGGTGTACACCCGGTGGAAATGAGGGCTATCTCCGAAGAGGAATATACCTCCACTGTTCGGGCCTGTAGGGGGGCTGTTAGGAAAGCTAAGGCAGACATAGAGCTAAGACTAGCGTCCAAGATCAAAGATAATAAAAAGTCCTTTTTCAAATATATAGGGAGGATGAAGAAGGCACCAGGAAACGTGGGGCCCCTGCAAGATACACTGGGCAACCTGGTGGTTGTGCCAGGGGAGAAAGCAGACCTCTTTAACAAATTCTTCACCTCTGTTTTCTTGTGCAGGGACCGGGACTCCCCCACCGTGATTCAAGACAGACTCGAGGGGAACGCCTCCAGATCTAAGGTTGAGGAGGACCAGGTTAGAGTGCTTCTGGAGGGGATGGACGTGTTCAAATCAGCAGGTCCAGATGCTCTCCACCCCAGGGTGTTGAGGGAGCTAGCAGGGGTTATTGCAGGGCCCTTGGCACGGCTTTACAAGCGCTCGTGGTGCTCGGGCCAGGTGACAGATGATTGGAAGATAGCCAATGTGGTCCCCATCTTTAAAAAAGGGAGGAGGGAGGACCCAGGCTACTATAGGCCTGTCAGTCTTACCTCAATCCTGGGGAAACTCTTTGAGTAGATCATCAAGGAGCACATCTGTTATGGGCTGGCATCGGGGACAATGCTCAAGGGCAACCAGCACGGTTTCATTAGGGGCAGGATATGTCAGACCAACCTGATTGCCTTTTATGATTAGGTCACAAAAGCATTGGATGCAGGTGTCGCCATGGATGTAGTCTTTTTGGACTTCAGCAAGGCCTTTGACGCTGTCGACCACCCCATCCTCATTAAAAAACTAGGCGACTGTGGCATCGATGCCTACACAGTCAGATGGATTGCAAATTGGCTGAAGGGTTGTACTCAGAGGGTGGTGGTGGACAGGTCATATTCGACCTGGAGGGAAGTGGAAAGCAGAGTCCCCCAGGGCTCGGTTCTTGGGCCCGCGCTGTTCAATTTCTTTATCAGCGATTTGGACGATGGGGTGAAAAGCAACCTGTTTAAATTTGCTGATGATACCAAAATTTGGGGTGAGGTGGGCACGCTAGTAGGGAGGGAAAGACTGCAGCAAGACCTGGATAGGTTGCAGGGGTGTGCTAACAAAAACAGGATGCGTTTCAATACTGACAAGTGCAGGGTGCTGCACTTGGGCAGTAGTAACCAGCAGCACACTTATAAGATGGGAAACTCCCTCCTTGAGAGCACGGAGGCAGAAAGGGATCTTGGAGTCATTATTGACTCCAAGATGAACATGGGCCGACAATGCGAGGTCACGGTCAGCAGGGCTAACTGGACCTTATCATGCATCCGTAGGTGCATCTCAAGTAGGGCCAAGGAGGTGATCCTCCCCCCCTACGCGACACTGGTCAGGCCACAGCTGGAATACTGTGTCCAGTTCTGGGCATCCCACTTCAAGAGGGATGTGGACAACATTGAGAGGGTCCAGAGGAGGGCCACCCGCATGATCCGGGGACAGCAGGGCAGACCCTACAACGAGAGGCTACGGGACCTGAACCTGTTCAGCCTTCACAAGAGAAGGCTGAGGGGGGACCTGGTGACCATCTATAAACTCACTAGGGGGCACCAGAAGGGTTTGGGGGAGACCTTGTTTCCCCTAGCGCTCCCCGGGATAACAAGGAATAACGGCCACAAGTTGTTGGAGAGTAGGTTTAGATTAGACATCCATAAGAACTACTTCACAGTTAGGGCAGCTAGGATCTGGAACCAACTTCCAAGGGAAGTGGTGCTGGCTCCTACCCTGGGGGTCTTTAAGAAGAGGCTTGATACCTACCTGGTTGGGGTCATTTGAGCCCAGTTTTCCTCCTGCCCAGGCAGGGGGTCGGACTTGAAGACCTACAAGGTCCCTTCCGACCCTACTTCTATGATTCTATGATTCTATGAAGTGCTATGCAGTTAAGCAAAGGATGCACTTATTCAACCCGTATGTAACTGGAGTACACTGTGTATCACTTACTATCTGGGGATAAAAAAAGACTTCCTTTCACCTGCCATTTACAATGTTTTTTAAAAATTTATAGAGTATACTGGGTCAGATAACCTAGCAGAGCAGGTCCCCAGTGAAAATTGAGGGGTCTCTAGTAATAATAATTCTGATGAAGCCTAGTACTGTGCCCCATTTTCAATTAGTCCCATTTTATAAGAGTTCTCACAGCTTCACATGTATCTGCAGCTTCATTTGGGGTTGATTCATTCAAGAAGTTTAAGCAAACTTGCCATTTAATGCATGTGATGCAATGACTGCAGCTCAGTGGAATTAAGTTTTTGTTGTTGCTTTGAAGTGTGGAATTGTCTATTAAACAAGAGACTTTTCACATCCCAGTGTTCCTTTCTTTAACCAAATAATCTGATAAAATTATTCAAAAGTTCTTCCTGGGTGTGTCACCAGTACCCAGAACGTACAAGAATTGAGACTTGATGAGCTCCACTCTCGGTGGTTTCAGTAAAGAACCCATTAGTGGTTGCTTGTGACATCAGGAGACAGGACTGAATGGATTATCCTGGATCCAGTCCCATCTCCTTTGTTCTTATGAAAGAAGCTGTGATTTCAGGAATGTATTGAGCTGAATTGCTGTTTTCTTATAGATTTAAGGTAATAAGGAAAGAAAAGTAGCAAAAATGACTGAAAAAATGTGGTTCCCTAAATTAGTCACATGGTGGCAGTGTAGTTTAAACTGTCCCTGGTGAGGTTAAACAAGTAGCAAAGAGCTTGGGCCTGGATGTGAGATTGTTCAGCAAGAAGGCAGGGGCCAAAATGTAAGTTAAATCAATCTCTCCCTCCTACATTTTTATATAGCATCTGGAACAAAGATCCCCAAGTGCTGTGTACAATGAAAGAACATTAGTCATGTGTTCCTTTCCATACATTCCCAGGAAACCCAGGAGAATATAATTGTGTATTTCAAATATCTGTAAAGACATCAATCTAGAGGAAGGCTCTCCTGACCAGCTGTGTCATCCACCTTGATCTGAATGCCATAAGCCTTGTACATACTCTGATCTCTTCTGACAAGAAGTTTCATGCAAAATCTACTCTTGCTAAAAATGTGCCATTCCCCATGTCTCATAGACCTCAGTGGAAATTATACTGAAGAGGCTAAATCCTACAGTTTTTATTTAGGCTTCATTGTCTTTAGTGGGAATTTTGACTAAGGGTTTCAGGATTTGGGCCATACACATGAACAAAATAAGATGCAAGTTCTAAACTGAATTGTTATTGGTTTCATTAACTAGAAAATTGGAAAATAAAGTATTAGATCAAGTATTTACCATATTCTGACCCATTGAGCCTTTTTAGAGAACTCTTTACTATCCCTCTAAGAATAATATGAGTTACCTCAGCAACTGGCACCAGTGAACTGCTTCCTTCAAAAGCAAGTCTCATTTTTTTCATTTCAGTTCAAAAAGGTCATTTTCACTTATCGGTATGGACAGATTACAACTTTCCCACTGAAGGATTAATTAGAGACAAAATATGAGTAGATGTGATTGTAATCTTTTTATTTGTATTTATAACCAAGTCCTTGAACGCAGACAGTCATGAATGACGTATCAGGAAAACCTTTTTCAGACCCATCAGACTCCGTACTACTGCCCATTTCTCAGGAATTCCCAAGATTAGCCCAAGAATTGACTTGCATTAGAGAGAGAAAGCAGAAAGCAAATAGTCTTTCATTTGCTACATATTCCCCAAAAGACCCTGTATCATAAAACTAACCACGTGACAACATTTTTTTCGAAAGTGTGCAGTGCTCAAATGCCAAAAATCAACTGGTAAACTATGGGTAAGGCTACATTACCATCACCATGGAACTTAGTACATGTTGCAAAATTTGTCTGAGAAACAAGATAAATTTGCCCCTGATGAGTTTTGTGCTGCCACAGCTGTAGACTGCTGTTTGCAGGTACCTGAGCTAGCTTGAGTATGTTTACATTACACTGGCATCATCTGTTGCCACCTGCCTCACAGTTTTCAAAGCTTTAAATCTGCTTCTGACTTCTTCCTTGTGTGAAGCCAATTTACCTTAAATTGCAAAGACTATCCAAATTTCATGCTTGTGTTATTTTGCATTAGGGAGAGGCTAGGAAGGGAGGCAAATTGCACCATTAAATGCAGGTGTAAACGGTTTGCTTAGGGAAGTGACTACTCAGTAACCATCACTCACCCGTGCACATCCCAGTCATTCGCAGTGTTACATGAATGGATACTGTGTAGTGTATTGGAAAAAGGCTTTGTAAATCTTTGAGATTTAGAAAGAGTTTAAAGTCCTTCCTAGTACACCTGTGTCTTCCCCATTGTTTCTTCTCCCCTCTACCATCCCCATATTTTCATTTTTCACGCCTCCATTTTTGCTATCCCTTTTTCTGGTTACTTATCCCTCTATAACCAGTTCCTTACATGCTTCCAGTTTTCTCCTGTCCAAAAACTCCTTGTCTTCCTTTTCCTAGAGCCACCTACCCTACACGTATTTTAAAATCTCCTGTTCCTACTGAGTCACCCTTCCCAAATACCCTTGAATAGAAGAGGTATTTAGTTTGAGTGTGGGGCTCCCCTTCTCTTATCTTACACTGAAGTCACCACTGAAGAACAATGTTATAAACAAGGGTGGTTAGGTTTTCCCCAATGATGTTCTGATCCTTCCTATGCATGGCTTGCTTCAAACAGGAGATGGCAGCAGAAAGGGCAGAGGGCCAGCAACAGCAAAAGAGAAGCAGTAAGGGCCAGGCAGGGAGCTGCAGTGAGCAAAAAAAATGGGAGACAGGCAGAAAATGAATAAGCACACAAAGGGCAGCAATTCTTCTGGTATAACAGGTAGGTTGGTATGGCAAAAATGCTGGCAGGAAATACTGGCTACCCCAGCCCAATATGAGCCCTGATCTCTACAGCTGCTATAGGGAAGATACCTAGTAATGTAAATTCTAACCCTGTTTCTTCACCATCTACAAGTTTTCCAAGATGTTGCCTTCCAACCTAAGAACACTGGCACTTGGTCCAAAGATTTTTTTTTTTAACTGAGCAACATAGGATCATCCATCTTCCTTTTAAATCTACATACTTCAGAAGGTGGAGTTTAAGAATATCCACTAATACATTTAAATATATTTGCATCATGTACTATTTATACCTACACTATGATGGCCTCTACCTTAGTTGTTACCATGCAGAAAAGAGATGTGGGAGTCTTTGTGAACAGTTTGCTAAAAACATCAGCTCTGCTCAGCAACTGTCAACAAAGCGAACAACATGTTAAGAATTATTAAGTAGGGAATTGCAAACAAAACTGAAAGTATCATCATGCTCCTTTATAAATCCATGGTGCATCTACACCTTGAATACTGTGCCCAGTTCTGGTCCTCACACCTCAGAAAGGATATAGAAGAACTAGAGAAGGCACAAAGAAGGATAGCTGGTGGTATGGAGGGGCTTCCATAAGAGGAGAGATTAAAAAGGCTAGGACTATTTATTTTAGCAAAGGGACATTTGAAGGGGGACATGATAAGAATTTACAAAAATCCTAAACAGAAAAGAGGCAGTAAGTTTAAAACTAACAGAAGGAAGTTGTTTTTCACACAGCTTATCATTAAAGTGTGGAGCCCATTGCCACCAGATGTCAGACACATTTTTGGAGGAAAGGGATATCAGCAGCTATTGAACACGAGAGTTAAGGATACAGCCTCTGCATCAGAACTTCCTAGATCGTTCCCCCTTTCAGCATTCACTCTCTGCCCCTATGTGACAGGATGGACCTATGGCCTGACCCAGTAAATGGCAAATCTTACATTCTTGTTTTTAACCATTTTCAGCATAATGGCTGAAAACAGTGGAACTTTGGTTTGGGAGCCACTTGTACAGGCATTGGCAGAGCTAAGATTTTGAAAAGGAAGGGGGGAGGATGCAGATGATCTGGCATATCATCACATACAACACAACACCTATTTCCTCCAGGTCAAGAGAAATGAGAAGCTTTACTAATATGCTAGGGAGCCTAGCACTCTATTATTCAGTATTATTCAGCTGAAGATTAAAGCAGAAACAAATATAACTATTGGAATATGCGCTACTTTGCTAGTGTATTTGAGTGGCAGAAACAGTGTGTCACAGACCAAACCAAGAATCCAGAGCCACCTGCTCTGCACAGAAACACATGCCTGAGTTGCAGTGGAACCTGCTGATCCCAGATTGGCCTTGTCAGCCATTTTTGGAGCCATAGATAAGGAAATCATGGAAGACAATCATCCCCAGTAGCAAGGGATTGCCGATGATGATGGCTTTGCTAGCTTATATATTAAATTTAAAAAACATAACATAATAGGCAAATATAGGAAAAATAGTCAAAAGACAGTGTGTCAGTAATCCTTCAGTCAATCTAGTTAAGTGCACATCTCTCGTTCATGTTTCAGGGGTGTTGGTTGTAGACATGGCAATCTAAGGTTCTTTGGGTAAATGTGATGTCTTTGTTGGTCTAATAAAAAATATCACATTCACCCAAAGAGCCTGGTCTGCTGCCTCTCATTCAGCCTGAGTATCTTGACAGTGCGTCCACTGCTTCACTGTCAGTCATTTCCACAACTGACTTAATATAACCACACCTGAGTTAAGCTAGAATTAAAACAGTCTGTGAAACTGTGAAATAGAAGACAAACTTTACCAGGGATGACTAACAGCAACACTGCAGGAGAAAGGAGAGTTGGACTAGTGGAATATCAAGCCCCTTAAAGAGAGGGTGGTTAACACCTGTGGAGTGGAGAGAGATCAGCAGGAATCAGGGGGCACATCTACATGAGATGCTTACTGCGCATTAGCCTAATAACACTGTGCAATAGCATGCCGGTTAAAAACCATGCTAATAGCCTACTATGCAGTGTTATTAAGCACAGTATCACAAAATAACCATGAGCCAGCACTACTGTGCCATAACTCTACCTACTGCACACTCAGTTAGTGCTTCATTAAGGAAGTACTAAACTAAACGTGCAGTAACTAGGGCTCATTAATGAATGTGTAGGCATGCCCAGGGAGATGATCATGAGCCATGAAGTCACTTGACTCGCTCAGCCCTGCCTGATCAGAAATGCTGCCAGGCAGTTGGTTTTAAACTTTGGGAAAAGCAGGAATCAAAGGGGGTGCAACTGCCACCCCTGAATCCACCCCTGTTTGCAGGTACTTGTTGTGTCAGGGTTGAGGGTAGTCTTATGTAGAGTTTAGATGATGGTTGCATGGGCTGGGTTGGACTAGATCAGTATTTCTCAACCCGTGGGTCACGACCCAAAAGTGGGTCGCAAGAATATATGAAAGGGTCAGGAACAAACTTTAAAATTGGATTCTCCTTTAAAGGAGAAAAACATGGGAAGCCGTGTCTTTTCCCTTGCAGGCTGGCAAGGTTCCAGCTTGCAAGGGGCTGCTTGGGGCCCCCTATGCCCCACAGCCCCCCCACACCCCCACACCCCTATCCCACACACTGGGGGGGCTGGGGCCTGGGGGGAGTGGGTTGGGAGTGAGGGCACTGGGTTGCGACTGGCCATCAATGTTTACAAATGGCACAAAAAAGGTTGAGAACCACTGCTCTGGATAATGCTGGAGATCCCTACCAGCCCTGCTTCTCCATGTGCGTGAAAAGAGGCAGACAAGGTCCTTTGGGCAGATGTGATATCTTTTATTAGACCAACTAAAT
This sequence comes from Alligator mississippiensis, assembly GCF_030867095.1. Lineage (NCBI taxonomy): Eukaryota > Metazoa > Chordata > Crocodylia > Alligatoridae > Alligator > Alligator mississippiensis. The sequence continues at coordinate 113,108,465 of NC_081827.1, forward strand.
AGTTGGAAAGATTTGTTCTTTGAAAGCTTTTGGGCACAAACACCCTTCTTCAGGTGTAAGGGAGAGTGTGGTGTTGTTTTGTGTGCTCTCTTATTAGTCTAATGAAAGATACCACATCTACCCAAAGAACCTTGTCTGCCTCTGTCCTTCGACCAGGGGTAGGCAACCCTGGGCAGGGGTGCCGGTGTGGCACTCGAAGGGATTTTGCTTGGCACACATGCCTCTGGGTGGATGGTGGGAAGGGGCCAGGGTACACGGCCACAACAAGGATCGGGCCCCTCATGGCTCCCCTGCCATCTGCCCCTGGCACACCAACATCTTCCAAGTTGAAGTCATGGGTGTTTTGGGCATTCTGCCTTAGTATTGCCAGCTCTGTTTAAATCTATTCTGCGAGGTTTCATCATATGACACAGTGACATGAATTACAGTGCACCAACCTCACGTCAAGAAGGAAAATGCACATTTTAAAAATCCACAGGAGTACTGTATACATCGGATTCACTGTTTAATATTTATTTTAATGAATGCCCTATCATTCATCGCCCCCGTGACTCTCCGCGGCTCCTGGAGATCTCTCTAATTCCTGGAGATCCCAGGGCAGCCTGGAAGGCGGGCAACCCTGTGCCTTAGCCCAGCACGGCTACAGCCAACGCGAGTGGGAAAACTGGGTCTTTGGTTGTAGCCGTGTTGGTCTAAAGACCTGGGCAGACAAGGTTCTTCGGGCGATATCTTTTATTAGACCAACGCTTTGAAGCATTTTTTTAATAAACATTTGAATGGGGACGCCACCTCGCATTGCGACCTGGGTGGAGCGGGCAACTCTGCTTTCCTTTCAAAACGGCTTTTCCTACTCGTGGCAGGCGAGGTTCTTGGAGCCATGTCTTTTATGAGAGTCGCTGGGGGGAAAACAAGTTTATAGTACACTTTTTTCCCAGCCACTCTCAGAAAAGATAGCGCCAAGAACCTCCCCTGCCACGAGTAAGAAAAGCCGTTTTGGAAACGAAAGCAGAGTTGACCGCTCCACCCAAACCGCGGTGCGACGTGCCGACCCTTCCCAAACGTTTAGGGGGAAAAAACCGCTTCGAAACGAGGAGGACACCAGCTCCCGCCGCCACCCGAGCGGGAAGGCAGCGGGCGGCACTGGCCGTCCGGGCCGGGCAGCAGCCGCGGGGCGGGGCGGGGCGGGGCGGGGCTATGCCGGGGGGGGCGGGGCGGGGCGGGGCGGGGCTGTGCCCCGGGGTAGGCGGGGCCGAAGCTGGGGGGGAGCTATCCGGGGGGGGCGGGGCTGTGCCCCGGGGGGGGGGCCGGGGCTATGTGGGGGGGCGGGGCTGGGCGCTGCCCCAGGGCTACCTGCGCGGCAGAGCCGGCCGGGGCCCGAGTCGTGCGGCCCCGAGCTGAAGCGGCGGCGGGCGGCCCCGCGGGAGGGAGGATGGCGGGGCCCGAGCCGGGCTACATCCGCACGGTGCTGGGCGCGGGGCCGCTGGACAGCTCCACGCTGGCGCTGCCGTCCGAGGCCAGGCTGAGGCGGGCGGGTGGGGAGGACAAGGCGCTGCGCATCCAGCGGCAGGTCCAGCAGACGCTGGCCCGGCGGAGCTCCCCGGGTGAGTGCCCGGCCCTTGTGCCCCTCCCCGTGCCCACTCCCCAGCGCTGCCGGGCACGTGGGTCCTGAGCCTGCCTGGCTGGTGGGAGCCCCTAGTGCTTCGTGCTGTGCGGCAGGGCAGTCCTGGGCGCCACGCACCGCGCAGCGCACCGCTCCCCCCCTCCGAAGGGCACCCCAGCGCCTGCGAACCCAACCCCGTGCTGCCCACTTCCCACGCCCGAGAGTAAACCCAGTGCCAGGGGTGGGCATGGATCTGCCAGCCCATTGAAACAGGGACTGCAGGGCTGGTCCAGCCATTAGGGAAACGAGGTGGTCACCTAGGGCACCAAAATTTGGGTGGTGCCAAAATGATACGCAGGACAAAATAACAGGAACATCATTCTAAATGACAGCCCTGGCTAGCTACGGCTCCACCTTGGTCTAAGACCTGTGGTTGGGGAAGGGGAGAAAGACCTCTGAAAAGGTCTCTGAGGTTCTAGAAGTTCATTGTAGACTTCATATTTTCGTCTGTGTTGGAAGTGGTGGGGGCACCGAGGTACACGGTTCACCTAGGGCACCAGTTACCCTTGGGCCCACCCTGGGAGAGCGGGTACCAGCCTTCCCATTCCCGGGGTCTCTTTCCTCCGTTCTTTTCTTTCTTCGCCTCTGTGAGCTGTTAGCCCTAGGCGTGACGTGAGCTTCTGTTGGTTTTCCCCTTGCTTTCAAGCATGAGTGTGTAGCCCTATAAATGGGAGGGAGGGTTGGTTTTGTTTTCCATCAAAGAGGCTTCAAAGTGCCAGTCTGAGTTGAAAGACATTGGGGTTTATGTGCTTAAATCCTTCTTGAAGATCTTGAACTTTAGTTTTTTGGGGGGAGCAGAGAGGGGGTGTTAACATAGTTTCATAGTTGTTAGGGGCTGGAAGCGACCTTACAGCTCATCGGGTCCAGCCCCCTGCACTTAGGCAGGAAAGGCTGCTGGGGTCAGATGACCCCAACAAGATGAACATCAAGACTTTTTGAAGATTGCCAGGGTGGATGACTGTACCACCTCTCAGCTATTTTCTTTTTTGGTTAATATAATATCACTTCCATCCTCTATCTTAGCACCTGTAAGCTTTGCAGGGACCTTGAAGAAATGACTTTGACATGTATCTGATGGGACCTGTCCCCTTATTACAATATTTTACCAAAAAAGTCTTCCCACACATGACTTTTTTTTATTTCAATGCTCTTGTTTTCTTCCCCATTTGATTAAATGAACTACATGCTTCACACTTCGCCACTTCATCTCCTTTTGCTTTAATGGGGTGACTTCTGGTTTACAATCGTTAGAGAGCAGTCTGGCTTCTTTCCCACTATTTTCAGTGTGATTGTTAAAGGTCTTGTTTGCCTAGCTAGTCCTGTTTGTTAAAGAAAGAAGGAAGGAAATAAAGAAAGCGATAGTTTGCTTTGTTTTCTGGCCCCAGATATAAAAATCAAGCAAACAAAAGAGAGGCTTAGCAAAACACGCATGGGGAAGAAGCAAAAAAGAAATATAGAACAATAATTCTATTCAAGACTAGTATTAACATTACACAGTGATGTGCAGAGACCGCCATGGGCAAAAGTAATTGATCCGTGTCTTTACAAACTTTTAGAGTGAAGCCCAAATCCTTCAAAGGATCTGTGTAGCAGTACCCTTGCCTCCACCTAGATTTGGTTGCATCCTGTGAGGTGTTGAGAGCTTCATGTGAACTGCTGAGAAAGTACCTTCAGCTTGCCACTGCTTCAGCTTGAGTAGTATAAAGAGGATGGGTATGGGGCTGTGCTTTTAAAGACATTGAAAAGCTGAAGTTGCAATGCTCAATAATCAAAAAAGCTGCTTCAATTGTATTTTTCTATGTAAAAATATAAATGACCTGGCTTAGAATATGCCGTTGCTTGGTTGTTGCTAGGAGTTGTATGTCTACATGGAAATAGCCACATTATATTTGTATAAGAAAATGAATGGTTGGTCCAGCACCCAGCTAAAATATTAGTGACCAAAAATTAATAGGATACAGCCACAGTCCTACAAAAAAAAATTCTATGGAGAGCACCCATCTACCCTGGTTTTTCTGAGTTTCACAGTCAGGTATGTGGTAGTTGTAGGCGGCATGTCAGTTCTATTTCCAAATATTGTGTGTGCTTGCAATACATATATAAAAAAAACCTTCCAACCATTTGTGAAAGTTGTGTTGTTTGTTATATTTAAATGCATTTTTTTCTGATAATGGAGACAAGATGTTTGAAAAATGCAGCGTAAGGTAATAAATGAGGGGATGTGGTGGCTTGAGGCAACGCCTGCATCAACAATACATAAAGAACTATGAAAGTCAAATTCTTCTAGCTTTTTCTAGCTCCTTGGGTATTTACACTCATGATGGGTGTGGGCTTGGGATGGTTTTGTTTTGCTGCTGCCTTTTTCTTCCCCCCACTAAAGTTCAAGTACTTTAGACATTTTACATTTTTAAGATGCCAGTAACTTTAAAAAGTAAGTTTCAAAAACAAGGATAGTAGATAAAATGCCTGTGAGCTGTGCACTGGTTATACAAATAAGGACTTTGCACCTAGTTAGATCCTCTTTTAGACTTCTTTGTTATATGTATATGCACTTGTGTTTATCACATCTCTGTTGGTTATTTCATCTCTATCAGTTATTTCAACCCTGAAGCTCAGAAAGACCAAAACGAAGTGGAATTTGCTTCATTGTTGGGGTTTTGTTTTTTGTCTGTTTGTTTTTTTGGTCTGTTTTTCTTTTCTGGGTTCTTTTTTGTTTTTAGTTTTTTTGTTTTGGGCAGGGGGGGGTGTTAACTAAATAAGCCCTGTCCAAAGGCTTGCTCAATGTTTGCCTAAAGTTTGCATGACATTTCAATCTTCATGTTGTATTTTATTTAGAGATGCTACTCTTTTAAGTGGAGAAAAATACCCATTTCCTTTAATTACATTATCTTTCAGATTTTGATACTACTGGCTAAATTAATCAAGGGCCTGATCCTAAACCTTCTGAAGTCCCAGGGAACATGAACAAAAAAAGTATCAGTTCCCTTTGGCATAAAAGCCCAGTCTGTAAACACTTCAGACCTAGTTCAGCAAGATAAGCACATACCTAACTGATATACTCATGTACTTAAAATTAGGAAAGCATGTAAGCACTGGGTCCCATAGGACTAAAATGGTACAATGGTATATACTGTACTGGGGGGCAATCCTTATGCTCTATGCACCTGTAAGTTCTACTCTATGCCATAGGAGAAATATACAAATATATAGCATCAAACAGTGCAACTTTTTTTAAAGGATCAAATGAATGGCACCAGCATAGCCTTAAAGGCTTACATAGGAAGGAAAGAATGGATTTTTTTCTCTGCTTTTGATGTTTCGTGATTCATATGCTTATCCTGAAAGGTTTGGTTTTGTAGAGGGAAGTGGGGAAGGAAGGTTTTGTTCTTTTTTTTTTTTTTTTTTACATTAGAAATTTAGGCCCATTTTAAAATTTGTGCTCTTTGTTCTTTGAGAGAATGTAGCTAATCTTGAAGTGAGAATTCTCTCAATTGCTAAAGGATTAAAACAAGGAGCTGCTTCAGTTCCTTTGTTAATAGACATACATAGTCAGTGGAGAATAATTTTCATTGTTAAATGATTATGTAGATATTTATTATTATTTGCCAAGACATTAAGTGGCATGTTTCAAGCTGTTGTGTAGTCAGTTGCTATATATTTATAGGTTAAATGCTTGGATTTGTTTTTTTTGACAAAAACTTAAAACATTCCAGTGAAATTTCTGAATGTCTCTATACCTATCTGGTTCTACTTGAAGACTGGGATGTTGTAGTTAATGGTGTCAAAAATATTACACAGTAGTAAGCCTGGAGTTCTCCTCAGTTTGTGTGTGTAACTTAACAGTATTGGTTATTCCATGTGCACTTTGAGCATTTTGCTCTTTTTTTTGCTATTTTGGATCTCTGGTGTCTTCATCAGCCTTTCAATTCTGTATCTGGTGTATTTCAGTATTACCTTTGGGCTTGTCTGCCCTTCTTTACACCTATTCAATTCCAAAGAGTGATGTGATTGCACAGTCTCCCAGTATATCTTTTTTTTAAAAAGCCTTGGGTGTTGCTGTCTGTGTACATATTTACACTGTATGAGTCAGATTTTTTTTTCTTTTTGAATTATAGACCTATATCTTTTCCTAATGGACAGTTTTGGATGTACACCTGTAAGGCAGTTAAGAATTAGAGAATCAAATATTTCCCTTACATTTCTCTTTTCTATATAGTTCATGCTTTGTTTTTAGCTGATTTTGTCTTGTCCAGTTTTGAAGGTCTAAATGTCTGTAGAAGTTAGATCAGGTTCAGTAGGACAGACAGAACATTTAATTTTCCTGTTAAATCCTCCTAGTGAAAGGCATTTAGATAAAAGGAGCATTTGCTGAAGAGTGCCATCTTTTGTTCCTGTCCTCGTTGTTATTTTTTTTGCTACTGCTTCCTAAAGAATTAAGCAGGGTGGGGGAGGGTCCTTTTAAATTATTGGAAATGTAATGTATGGCCTAGATCTGCATTGGCAGGGAGATGGACAGGATACTGTCTCTAGGTTCTATGATTCTTTGGCATTCCAGTATAATTTGGCAAAAGTTCAGTTGTATTGGTGTTTCTTGAGTGCTGGAATGTGAAAAAGACAGAAGAAAAAAGGAAGGCAGGAACCCAAAACTTTCAAAGAGGCTTTTTCACCAACCTTGAGCAAGAATAAGGAACAGGAATTCATGATGTGAAAAATCAAGACCCATGGTAGGATCATGGCCCAAGATGGCTTGTTCATATACTAATATCTGCAGGACTTCTTGATTCCTTCTTGATTGTAACTTGTCCAAAGACAGGTAAAAATACTTTACAAAGCCTCAGAAGTGAGAAGTGACCACATACCAGATTTGAACTATCTAGTGTCTGAATTGCTTTACATAAAGAATGTCTGTCCTATTCATCTTTTGTGCAGTCACAGGGGCACCAGATTTGCCTTATTATCATTGTATTTTTAGGATATAGGTTAATTGACTTGACAGATACAAGCAAGGCACCATGGCCCATGGTTATTGGTTATTTATTGGGAGAAATTAAGTACATATGCGTTTTGAGACACGTAAATAATCCTAGTCACATGCCCAAGGAAGCAAGGAGGGATGCTCGAGAAATACTCTCCAAAGATATCTACAATAGTCCGCTCAGCCTCTTTAGGACTCCTCCCACACATCTTATTTGCCATTTTTTCCAGTGTTATCACAACTCTTGCAATGTTGGTGGTTTGTTACTTTTCTTCCCCAAAGACTCAGTTGTTGGAGTCTTGGAAATTACATCATTTTGTTGCTGTTCTTAACAACAACAGCCTCCACAAGAGGAGGCTGAGAGGGGATCTGGTGGCTGTCTACAAACTGGCCAAGGGAGACCAGCAGGCAATGGGAGAGTCCCTGTTCCCCGGAGCACTACCAGGAGTAACAAGGAACAACGGCATAAGCTGACAGAGAGCAGATTCAGGCTGGATATCAGGAGGCAGTACTTCACAGTCAGGGCGGCTAGGATCTGGAACCAACTTCCAAGGGAAGCGGTCCTCGCTTCTACCCTGGCGGTCTTTAAGAGGAGGCTAGATAGACACCTTGCTGGGGTCGTCTGACCCTAGCATTCTTTCCTGCCTGTGGCAGGGGGTCGGACTTGATGATCTGCTCAGGTCCCTTCCAACCCTACCAACTATGAAACTATGAAACCAACATATAAAACCTAAGATTAAATTTCTACCTTTCTTTGTTGCAGACAAAAGACTGAAAACATTAACCCTAAAGGAAAACAAGAAGTCTCTAGACCTTATTTTTAAAAAGCCCACTGCTTTTAGGAGGGGAGTGACCAAAGCTCCAGCGCTGGGTGCTGTCCTTTGGGGAGGGGACACAAAAATAGCAGCCGCTGCACTATCACCACACCTTCTGCCAATGCTGCACAGGGTGCTCAAGCATCTAGTTACGCCAGTGGGTTTTAAACTCGTTTTTCTTTTCAGCTGTTTTTTAAGCTGATTGAATTAGAACTAACTCATAATTTTTGTCTCCCTGAGGCTGACGAAACTGCAACATTTGAGACAAAGCATATAGCCCCAGACAGCACAGAACCCAGAGAAAAGAAGGCAGATGCAATACCTCCTTCAAGGGAGACAACCCAAGCGTAAATCAGGTCTCCTCTTGTGAGCCAAATAACTGTGCAATGTTTAAGTTAGCCCCTCTTCCTTTAAAACACTAATTTTTGACACAAGTAGGTGGATCATTTTCTTACAAGCCACACTTTGTTTTGCACATATCTAAGGGAGAAATGCCATCAGCATTGTTTACTGGTGTTGTAAAAACAACAAGTAGATACTATGAATGTAATGTGAAATTCCACAACCTGATGACTATCCTGTGTTTGCTGCTGAAAAAAAATGTTTTGTTTGCTGAAGCATAGTTTAACAAGACAGCTGAAGGTTAAACCACTTGGCTGGTAAAAGTCTAAAAGCTTCTGTTTACCAAAAAATCTCTAAATGTTGCAATTTCTGATCAACAATATTTTGGTTATGCAAAGGCTGTGCAAAAGCCTGACACTTATACTAGTTTAGTTAATGAGGATCTATGGGGATCATTGTTGTTTTATTATTTGTTGTGTACAGACAGTGGATTCAGAGCAGCCCAAAACGTGCAGGAGGCTTGGGCCTTGTTCAAGGACTTTTATGTTCTAACTAGATAAGTAATAGACAACAATATAAGCTGGAATTTCAAAGGTCCCGGGGAAATTTGATACCCAGCACTCATTGAAAGTCAAAGTGAGCTGGACACCCAGATCCCTTCAGCCTCTCCTAAAATTCCAATCATAAAGCACGAAACAAACAAGAAATGGAGTAATGATACTGGAGGAGTTGCTTCAAGAAGGATTTTTAAGCAATAAATAAATAACTGGACTTCTTTGGGAGGTGTGTTAGTCCTGTGAGGTTTCAAAAAACTTGTGTAATTTTGAAAGAGACAGATTATTATACTACATTTTAGTACTACTTGGCACTCAGGACAGCACTGCTGTGTGATCTAAAAATAAATCAAATAAAGTGCATGAACGTTTGGGCTTTCTTATGGCACTACTTATTCAAGTTCTTAGGTAACCCTTGGCTAAGAAAAAGACCCTTACACTTATGTCAAAAAGAAATGATCACATGCCTGCTGTGACCAGCCTACATGTTGCCATTCCAGGGACACAAAGTTGTCAGTCAAGTAAGCCTTGTTTATGGGGGTTTTGCCAGAACAAAGCAACTGAAGCCTCTAATTGAATTCGCCCAATTGGCTTTACACTCTGCTTTTCAGCATGCACAAGTTCGAACTGAAAATCCTTAATAATTCTTCTTTAAAGCTAATTCAGTGTTCTTGGTCTGTCATGTTCTTGCCAAGTCCCAACCATAAAATAATTACCAAGGTCAGATTTGAAAAGCTATTTAGGTGCCTAAGGATACCTATCGTACCTAAGCAAGTTAGGTGCCTAACTCCCACTGAAAGCCAATGGCTGTTAAATACATGCTCACTTAGATGTTCTTGTACACCCTACCCTTATCTACGTATTTGGCATGTTACTGCCTTTGCAAATGTAGCCCCTAGAGTTTGAGATGGAGACTTTTGGCTGACATAGCCATGTCATGTTTTAGGTTGGTTTTGCCTAGCATCTAGAATAGTCTTTGCCATTTGAATCAAAGTAATGTTACCATTGAGTTCTTCAAGATTCTCCTTTGCTAAACACTGTTTTTGCATCTACATGAATTATTGCATAACATGCTAACCCAATTATGACTGCTAGAGCAACTTTTCTTGAGCTTTTGACTTTTGCTTTACCTTTCATAGAAGTATTTTGTATGTTTTACATGCATGTGGAGGTACTCACAGGTATGGGATCCCTTTGAGCAGGGATTTCAGTAGAATCCATTACAAGGTCATTCATTTTCTTTTCAATCAAGGAACTTTAAGAAACATGAAATTAATTAAAGGATAACAACTGGGAAATTCCTTTTAATTAAGAGAGAAATCAGATTGTAACCCAAGAATCACAAGAGATAACACTATTTTTCCTTCAGTGCTAGTCCTTGGAAAGAGACAGAGAAATGTGTACAGCATGCCTCCCACACTTTCTATAGGATTATGAAACCTTTCAGATATGGATTGGAAGTGTCATTAACCTCCTTTCCTTTCTCAGGGTTGTATGCCATATGTCTTCATAATCCATAGATTTTGCTCATGGTCTTTTAGTGCACTCCGGGTGCAGCATTCAAGGGATTAACAAAGCATTGCCTGCTTCAGGATGTTAACAGGAGGTTAGAGCCCAAAGAAACAATCATCAACAGCTGAGTTAAGAAACTATTAAGTACCAATTCTACAGACACGATGTGCTGGTATTTTCACGATCAAAATTGTAGCTGCAGTATTTTAACAAATGATAGCATGCACATATAAATAAATATATTTTGTCATTAACACTTTGCATTGCATCTGTACTTTTCTTACATCTGTGCTCTGCTTGCATATTTTGTGTGTTGACTTCAGGCCCTGTTTTTAACTCCATGTGTATCTTGAGAGTGACTATAATAGAAAGCAATACCTATGTAAGATTGAACATGTTCTTTTAAGTATCCATTCATTGCCATAAGCTCTGTATGTATATGACTCTGTTACTTAATTTAAAAAATCATCATACTATAAAATATTTCTAAATATATTAGTTGCTGTATCAAAATATGTTTTGTGGAATAGTTGTATTGGCTTCCATTCATAAGACAGCTAAAATATATACTGCTTTATAAAAATGCACAACTACACAATTGAAAAAAATGACCCATTGCCATCAGAAAGCCTTGCTTATCCACAATATGAATGTAATATATTGAATTCCTGATACTTTTCAATTTTCTACTATTTAATCTCCATGTACCAGTATCATAGACTGACCATACGTGTCACCATAAATTGTCCTTTTACAACAAAACAGTGTTTATTAAGTTCATACTTACATTGCTCTTTTTCAATTACAGGTAGTCTTCATCGAACCACCAGTGTTCCAGAGTATGTTTATAAACTAGGCATGACTGAAAGTGATTTTGTGTCAAGACCTTCATACGGAGGCACATATTATCAATCTGACAGGGTGAGGAAAATGAAGGGAAAAAAACAGAAATGACTTGCAACTGTTATAAGTGAGGCCAGTCATAAGTCTAAATACTTCATCTTAAAAAATTGGGGAAAGTGAGGAGAAAAGCAAAAATAAAAAATATTGAAAGTTTGAAAAGTGTGGCCCAGGAAAAAATGTTTAAAGGAATTGAGTTTGTGTAAGATACAAAAGAGAAACAAGTAGAGAGGGGCATAATAACAGTCTTCTGGTTAAAAGAAAAAAAAAGCTATTATCCACTGGTAATGGAAAGAGCAGAAAGTGGCTCAATTTGCTGTAAAGGAAATTGAAGTTGGATACTAAGAAAAACTTTCTGTTTGGGTGCTGAAACTCTGGACCAGATTTCCATAATGAAGCTGTGAAATCTATCTCTGGAAATTAGTAGGAACAGGTTTTACAAGCATCTTTCCAGGTGTACTTGAGCAGTGACAGGACACAATGGTGTGCCATCAGAAATGAACAGGCGTGCTGCGGAATTTTGCTGCAGCTAGGAGCTACAATGACCTCATAAATATGGGGATGAGGAACACCTCAACAGGTGTGCCACAGAAAATTGTTAACAATATAAGCATGCCTTGGGCTGGAAAAAGTTGGGAAACACTGCTCTAGAGGTTCCTCTTAGTCCTGTGTTGCTATATTTCTATTAACAACATCACAGAATATGCTTTTCTCTGACCTAGCCAACATTTTTCATTTTTTGCAGGGTCTTGAAGGCATAGATAGACATTTAACTGCAGATGTAAATGTTGCTTCAAAAACTCAAGCCTAAACTGAGATGCCAAGCAGTGTAGGAACCCCTTTGAATATACAGGTCATAGTGACTTACTAACTCAAAGTACAGTTTCAGGTATTAGAGATGTAAGTAGAATCTGATGTCCTGACTTTCAGTCCCTGGCTAATGACTAGAAAATACTCCCTCTTAGTTTCACTGGGAAGTCACAAAAGTGTAATAAAACCCATTTTCATCCATACTTCTAGTGGAAATCACAGTTTATTGACCTGCTCAAATAGAAATTAGCAACCTTGTTTTTGTTGTTATTGTGAAACCAAAGTGCTATCTTCTTTGTGACTTTTGTTATTTTTTTGCATCTTTTTTGTGCAGGCAGGCTCACCAACTACTTTTACAAATGGCTGGGGGAATAAATCCTTACAATATAATGTTTTCACAACAGTAGAAGAGAGGTCTCAAAGGCAGCCTCTAAAGAGATTAGAGATTTGTCCCCAGAGTAGCCCCGAGAAGATGGTATTTGTGCACAATGATTTCTATTACAACAGAGGGAATCAGTCTGGATTCACTCAAAGGCATGGAGATAATAGGAGGTCCAATGTTGTTGTTCCACCAAGATACGCTCGCTCTGACATCATGAGTTACAGTAAGGAGGCTTCTATAAGCAGAGGACATACTTATCCAAGACAATTCTATATAGGGCCCATTAATAACACAGTCTTTGACAGTGTCCCTACTAGCCCTACTGCACCTTTGTACCAACAAGATGGGAACAGTCGCAGTATGACCAACGTCTTGGAGAAAGAGAACTACTTGACCTTGGGTAGTGCCATGGGACAAGTCAGATCAAATATTGCATCCCAAATTGCATCTCAGACCAGGCCATCCTTGAGGTCCAGCTGGCACCAAAGCACAGCCAGAAGCACACAAACCATAAGAGAAGTTTCCAAGCCAACTTCAGTGACAAGTGGCGCTGCAGAGACTGACAGGAGGAGGATGGCAATGACAGCTGCTATGGCGGCAGCAGGAACCGGGCTCTTACAGACGGAAAGAGTAGCCACTGCTGGATCTCAACTAGGGTAAGTAAGCCTGAGCCTAATTCTCCTCAAGTTTACAGCAAGAAATCAGAAGCTTTCATATGGATTCTGCACCCTTGTGTTTTCCAGCTGAATAGAAAGAATAGGTGTACCTCTGGGCAATAGCTCATAAGTAAGTGCAGAGCTTGAAGGTTGGGGTTAGAAATGTGGCATTTGCACCAAATTGTTTGCAATCTAGCTTATGTTACAATAATATATTGATAGGCTTTGTACCAATGAATAGACCAGATCAGTTCAACTCTGGTTTCTCTTAGAGTTTGTCAGAAACGTTCTGATGAAATACTTTGTTATTAGAACATACTAGTTCATTAAAAGAAAAGTTTCTTAGAAACACTTTGATTTAGTGAAATTTGTATGAAAAAACAGACTGGGTTTCCTGAGTACCTTACCTTGCAACCCAGACCAGGAGGGACTGGTTCATGGCAGTCCCCAGCATATGGACTGCTATGGTTCTGGGAGTCGTGTGGCTTCACAACTCTTTATCAGGCAGCCTGAAAAACCTAAGAACCTTGGCTCAATCTTTGCTCAGCAGGAAAGAGCCTGGAAGACCAGGAACCTGAATGCAGCCGTGACTTCTAGCCTCCCAGTTCCATAGCAACAACTCTCAGAGCTTTTAGCCTCCTCCATTTGCAGAGGGTGACTCCCTCACCCCTGGAGAAATTCCCCAGGTTGCCCTGACTTCTAAAACTTTAAACAGGTTTCTCAGTATTTAGATTTTTTTTCCAAATGGAAAAGTTTTCTGAATTTCCTTTCCACAGGAAATTTCAAAATTTTTAGTCTGTGTTCCAATTTTGAAATGTTGGACTATCCCTCAAAATGGAAATTCTGAATTTCAGCCAGCTCTGATTCCTATGATTGCTCAGAATGAACTATTGAATAAACAGAAAGTGTTATTTGTACAGTTTGTCCTTTTTTACTTCTTATTTGCATACATGTTATTCATGTCATTTAGTAGCAAATGATACTTGTTTTGTGATAGCAAAGACTGTTGCTAGGGAATTTTCCTGTTTCTACAATCACGTAACCTTTGGACTCCTTCTCCCCCACTCCCCCAAACTGTTTTTTGGCTTGCTTGCCTTTATGTTTACAACCTCACTTGATGGAGTCTTGCTACAGGACTTGACCATTTTTCCATGTACAGCCAGTGTTCAGACATTATAATATGCAGTACTAGAGCAGAAGATAGAAAGGTGGCAGAGACTAACAGTTCAAATTTGAACTGTACTCTGAAAATGTATCGTATGTCTCTCTAAGAGTTCTGCATTTACCCAAGGAATAAAAGCCTATATAGAACAGGATAGCTTGTATTAGAGGCTAGAGAAGACTTGATATAAAACACAAGGTAAATTAACATCTAGACAAGCAAACTGTCGTTAAATACTCAAGAAGGGATTGGCTACATTGGCTTGTATGAAATAAGATTTGTAGATGTATTATTCTGTTCAAGCACCTTAAAACAAATTCTGCCTCCTAGACATGTTTAGTCTTTGTTTGCAATTCACCGTGGTCCATAATCACATAGTTAGTCTGCTTGTGCCCACTGCACAGCTTAAAGTTGAATTGAGTGTTTAAAAGACTTTGCTTTGTTTCACCACTGTAAGTCCTCAGTAACTTTGCTGAAGTTGAGTCAATTCACTGTCAGCCTAAAACTGAATTGTTATGAAGTTATATCAATAGAAGAGAATGTTATTTGGCCCTGCAGATGCTTTTTTGTAACAGTAATCTCCACAAATAGAAGATTTAGAAAAGGATTTCTCTTGGAGTAAATGCTGGAGTATTAATTGCTTTGAACCAAATCCTCCAATCCTCCATCAGTTTCTAATGACTCCTTATAGTTAGACCCTACACAAATTATGCCAGTGTGAGCAGAATTAGGATTTGGGCCTTATTTCTGTAAAATAAAGTAAGCAAAATTCTGGCCCCATTGATGTCTATTGCAAAACTCTCTGACTTCAGTGGGTCCAGGATTTTACCCAAACTGGAGTTCCCTTCCCCAAAACCTCTCTCTGACATGTAAGTAAAAACTGCAGCTTTTGGCCACATAAGAAAAGCTCACAGTGATTATTGTTCAGCTATGAAAAAGAGAATATTTAAAAATTTAAGGTTTCAGTTCTGCTTGTAGTGAGGTCAAGGTTTACTCCTTCCTTTTTTGATTGCAAGGTTGTAGAATGTTATACCCACAGTGATAGTCAATAAAATCCGGTTTCAAGTCATTTGATTTTTCAAGTGGCATGTAAGTTTGTATTCAGTTCTCAACTTGTGTCCCTTAACAATCAAGACAATATAAAATAATTATACATGTTAAGTGAATTGACAAATAGTAGACTATATCTGCATAGAATTTAAATTGCGTACAAATGCATTTTAAAACTAATACCAGTAAGGCAATGCACAAGAATCTTTCTCACACTAAAGATGTGTAGGGCTCCTGGCATACTGCTGCTCTTGGATGTTACAAAGCTGTTTAGGAAGCAACTTTCTCTTTGAGTCAAATGTTGATTTATACTGAGGCGACCACAAAAGGATCAGACAAAAATTGTCTTACAGCTCCTGTGTATTTTGGTAATTAAGGTAAGCTGGCTAGCTGTCTCTTAGAATGACCTGGAAGTTAATTTACCTATTTGCTAATCAGTAACATAGGTTAGGGACAGACATTACACATAAACTGGTTTAAATGATCAGAAACTAGTTTAAACCTATAACAGAACAGATGTTCAGTGCACATAAACCAGTTTCAAAATGGCTGAAACTAGTTTAAAATAAACCTGTTGAATGTAGTACCAGACTTAACTGATTTGGGTCATACCGATTTATGCAATGTCTGTCCCAGACCCCTTCCTGGTTTAAGTTTAAACCAGCGTCCCCCAGCATCCCAGATGCTTTGCAGCCCTGGGCTGGGCTGTCTACTCCAGAGAGAGCTGGGCTGGGCTGACCTGGACCAGGCTGGGCTATCTGCTCCCTAGCCAGAGCTCTGGTGGAAATTGCAGGCACAGCAGGGTCTGTTTGGATCCCTCTGCCCCGCCTTCCACCCCCCCACTGCCACTTGCTGCTCAAGCAGGGATCACCCCGCTCCCTCCCTCCCATTTCCCACTGCACGAACCCTAACTGACATGTGGTACGCTAGCTAATGCTGAAAGGTGTCTGTGTGTGTGTGTCTCCGATTTCACTGGGACAGGACAAAGGCAGGCAGGAATGACTGCTTAGGGCTTTTTGGAGCAAATCAACAGGTCAGCTGGTAACGTCCCTCCATTCCTTCCCTGGAAAAAGCTGTTTAAGAAGAGCTTGAACTAATGAGAGAGGCTTTTGTTTTCTTGATAGGCTGATAAACACTGTGTTATCAGCTCCCTGCTGGCTCCCTCGCCTGTCAGGTTTACTGCAGACAGTATGAAGAAGCAGGGAGAGGGAGATTGGAAAGCTCAGTATCATCAACAGATACATGTACAACACACAAGCAGTCCTCCCTCCCCCTCTCCCTTTGTATTAGAGTGCTAGCCAGGGGCTGGGGGCTGGCAACATTCCTGCCCCTTGAGCAGTGAGTGGCGAAAAACCTAGAACAGTGCAGGCCAGGGTAGGGGTTTAAACCGCTCCCTAATCAGAGCATCCTGCCATGTCCTGGCCATAACCCCCCCCAACTCAGCACTGTGGAAGGGAAGGGAGGGCTGCTCTAGCACCCCTTGGCTTCTTGTCTGAACCACTGCAGGCACGTTCCTGCATTTCCTCAGTCCAGAGAAAATGTTTGTACACTTGCAAACTGGTTCAATGTAGGCAGGCTAGACTAACCTACACAGATTGAATCAATTCAGGCTCAGGTTTTTTGAATGTCAGCCTCTAGCCCTTGTATTTGATCATTTGTAAAAGTACAACTAAATCAGGGCAACAAATTTAGATTTTTTGAAACTGTGTTTTGAATTTTTAAATATGCCTTGCAGGGGATCACTGACAGATTTGTTTGCTCAGTAAGAAAAAATGCAAGTGAATTACAAATCCGACTATACTGAGACCCATTAAAACTGGCCTTATTTGCTATCTGAACTCAAATGATGAATAGTGCTAGCACTGCAGGACATAGTAAGGGTGCACAAGAGACACTTATTGTTTTTAATTTTGAACCTGTGCAGATTTTTATTTCGCTGTTCCCTCTGACCTTCTCAGGCAGTTTCCCTTAATTCCAGCTTTTATTTGTGCCCTGTCTTTTACAGAGTTGCCCTGCTGTTATTGAGAGCATGTGTTTGTCCTACTGAGCATTCCTTATCCTCTACATTTTAAATATATCTACTCAAAATATTAAGTCAGAGATGAAAAAAGAAAGAAAACTGCATGATTAAAAAAAGAAAACATAATAGGAGTTAGAATCTACAAGATATAAAAGTATAATTTCACTTGTGATGCAAATGTCGGAATTGATCTCTGTTCTTGCACCTAAAGTACTCATGCGTTAAGCCCTAAATCAACCACCAGCACTCACAGATGTTAACTTAGGCTTTTTAGGGCAGCACAAAAGCCAAGTAAACAGATGTCTGTGCCCCTCATCACACTACAGATGCCCAAAATTGTGGCTGCAACAGTAGATAACATAAATGTGTGCCACTTTGTGATGGACAGCTGTTTGCTTTATGGTGGGAGAGTGTTGGGCTTCCCAGGGCATGTGTCTGCCAGCAGGGAGCCTAAAGTTCCTCTGTTTGCAGCTGTCCTGCAGGATTGGGTCCCTGAAGCTCCAGGAGTGGCAGGGACCCAACTCTGTGGAACAACAAGTAATGTCTTTGTCGCCTGATGAAGCAGATCAGCTGTGTGTCTGGTCACATCCCTGCACAGATTATCTGCTTTATTTGGCGATGTCTGTTTATAGCTTTCCACTCAAAGCTGCTAAAGAAAATTCCAACTAAATTTAATTTCATTAGCGTTTTCCAATTCAGCAAACTAGAAATGTTTCTGGGAAAAATGTTTTAATATCAATTTTTTTTTGACAGAACATTGCCTGTCTCACGCACTCTTCTTCTCTGCAGTCCAACTGGTAGAGTGAGGGTAAACCTAGTCTTCTAGGATATGTAGCTGCAGTTCATTGTGCAGACTGAAACTTGGGCTTGGCTACCTGCTGGGGCAGCTGGAAAGCATCACTTTGAAAACATTTGTATTTCCAAATCTAAATATTGCATTCTTTCACTTTCTCAAAAACATCAATTTTCTGGCCTTTTGCCCCATTTAGGATTTTAAATAATACTACAATTTCAAAAACTTAAAAAAAAATTGGAACTGAAATTCCTTTTCCTGGCCAGCTGTCTGTAAATGAGAAATATTTTTGGAGGGTAATGAGGGACTTTTTAAAAAATCTGTTCTAAGTTTATGCTTAATGTGCATGCATAATGCATACATATTTTATTAGTATAGATCCCTTGTAGGTAATTTTTATAAAAAAAATAATGAACCTGATGACTTCTCCTTCCATCTTTTGTTTTAGTTGTCTGATGTAATTGTCATTCAGGCAAAGATGCTAAGAGGTAGCAGGAAAATGGACACTTAGGCTGTGTACAGATATTTGGGGAGGTTAGGGGGAGGCTGGATTGAGTTAAAAATAGCCACCCAATCAAACATAAATCAGGATGGAGGGTACTAGTGGGGGTGGGGGGGATCAGGGAGTCTGTAGGGTTATTGGGGTCAGGCAGGATCCACAGGGAAGATGGGGGGGGTAGGGGGGAGTGAGCTTTGGTGGGACAAGCGGAGAAAAAATGTTCTTTCAGAAAAAAATGTTCTCCACCCTCCTGCCCCTCACCAGGGACTAATTTTTATCCCCCCTGAACCCAGACAAATAACCTATTCCGCATCCCACCCCCCCCAACCAACCTAGCCCCCATCCCTTCCCCCACTGCAACTTACTTCCTTAGCTCCCAGCATTAGGTGAATGCTGATAAAACCGGTATTAACTGTGGCTTGTGGAATGGGGGGGATTGCTGGGCTGGTAGGGGGGAGGGTTGTACATCTGGGGGTGAGGCAAGGAGCTAGGGGGCTAAAAATAGCCTGGTGTCAGGGGAACAGGTAGGAAAAGCACAGTTCTGGGGCTGGGGCCAGGAGCTGGGCTTTTCCAGCCTTGGGGCTGCACTGGGAACTGTACAGAGGTTCAGGACAATTAGATCAGTTTAAAAAAGGCCAACCAAATCTAAGTTAGACTACCTCAGAGGCAGGGATAATTTAGATTGGGTCAGCCATTTTTAGACCAATCTAATCTTCCTGAATCATTTCCGCAGCTTGCACTTAAATCAACCTACTAGAGATCCAAGTGTAAGGTTCACACCTGGGCAAACTAATTTAGATCAGGCGACCAATTTTAATGCAATATAACCTCCCCAAAGGTCTGTGTGCAGTCCCAGTTTCTGAATGACACTGTGAAAATATTTACACATTCAGTTTAGTAAATGGCATTGTCATTTTTTGTTGGTTGTTTGTTTTGTTCTACCTTAAGCAGGCATTTTCCATCTGCTTGGAACTAGAGTATTTTGTATACACCCAAGAAAAAAAGGTCAATGCTTCAAGCACTCCATGAATACAGCAGAAAAAAATGGATAGAACACTAAAACAGCTACAGTGACTATATATTATATAAATGGTACTGGTGAGAAAAGTAAACATTGAAATACCTGATGGTCACTAAGAGCCCCTATAATTTTAACTCATTGTCCTTCATTAGGGCCTACACTTTCATGTACTGTTCATCCCCTACAGGAGCTGAATGCTTTGCCTTTTTGAACTTCTACTTTTGTTTGTAATTCCAGTAGTGTTTATTTTGTACTGAATCTCCTCGGCTAGGGACAGATATTGCACATACCCCAGTTTAAGTAATTGCACATACACCAGTTTAAGTGATCAGAAACTGGTTTAAACCTGTAACAGGACAGATGTTCAGTGCACATAAACCAGTTTGAAAATGGCTGAAACTGGTTTGGGATAAACCCAGTTGAATGTAGTATCAGACTTAACTGATCTGGGTCAAACCAGTTTATGCAATGTCTGGCCCAGACCCCCTGCTAATTTAACTTAAACCAGACTCCCCCAGCATCCCAGCATGCTCTTTGATCTAGGCATGGCTGTCTGCTCCACAGCAGAGCTGGCCCCTCCCCTCTGCTCCTTGGCTGCAACTCCAGCAGGGACTTGCAGGCACAGCAACGTCTGCCTGCTTTCCCCCTCCCCTCCCCACTTCCTGATAAGCAGGGATCCCCTGTCCCCTCTGCCTTGTACAGAAATTCAGCATTAGCTAACAGACACATGCTGTGGCAAATAGCAGTGTTGGCTTAGGACTTTTTGGAGCTAATCAAAGCTCAGCTGGTAATGTCCCTTCGTTCCTTCTTTGTTTAAAAAGAGTTTGAACTAATGAGAGAAGCTGTTTCTTTTCTGCTGAGGTGATAAGTGCTCATAACTGAGCTGATAAATGCTCTGTTATCATTCAAGGGGGGGCACCCTTCCCTAATCCTGCCAGGGCCTGGCCACACCCCCCTCAGTTCAGCCCTGGGGAAGGAAAGGAGGGCTGCTCTAGTGCCCCCTGGGTTCTAGCCGGGGCCACTGCAGGCATGTTACAAAGTGATTCAGCCTAACCAGGTTAGACTTACCTACAAAGATTGAATCAATTCAGGCCTGGGTTTTTTGAATGTTTATTCCTAGCCCTCATTTCAGAACTACACTTGTCATGTGTTCGTTTTTTTCCCCAAAGTATTTTGCATGCCACTGTGAATATCATGATCTTCTGTTACTGGAAAAGACAATCAAGTTTTAAGTAAACTTAAAGAGTTTTGAAAGAAATGAATAGCCTGGTTTAAAAAAAACACCTATCACCTGCATTCAGATGCTCTGCCATGTTGGTTCACTACATCTTCCATGGCTATATTGTAGGAGTCCAGAAAGGGAGATGACCATGGAACATGCATTCAACATATTGGATAACGAAAATACGTCATCGCCATCATCACTGTCCAGGATCCTTGCTGCAGTTATCTTTATACAGCATGAGTGTTTTCAGAAAGCAGAAGCCAGACGAAGAGTGAGTAATTACCCCCCTACCAATTCCATGTCTGTAGAGCAAGGAACATTGCCTATGATGTGCTGTACTGCTATGGAAAAGAGGATTGTCATTTAAGAGACCTCATAAGAAATGTATTAGGCCAAACACTCTGCTGGTATAATTTTCTGTAGTCCCATTAAGTCAATAGAATGGTACCAGTTTACACAAGCAGAAAACTTTTAGCCATCTCTTTTGGGTTCCCAGAAGGGTAATTTGAGAAGCAGCGTGCTTGTGACTATGTTAGAAATCATAGGAAATTAAGTAATTGCAAGCTTATTGTGAGCGGGCTGTAGTCTTCTGCTTCAGCATCTCATTGGGTTATTCTGACCTCCGGCTGTACCTCCCATTCGTCTGCCATGCCTTGATGAAACATGAGTGTTTGGGAGGACTGATATTCTTGACTAGGCAATCAGCTTGACCCGTGGCAGTTCCTCCGTAGGGCTCTACCTTCCCTACACTCTCTCCATTTCCTCTTGGGCTGATGGTCAGTATTCTCCATGGATGGCGATTAGAGACTATTCTTTGCCTCTCTCCCCCTAGTCTTCAACTCACAGCATCCATTTCTACTCCTCCATGGCTAGGGACAGACATTACACATAAACTAGTTTAAGTGATCGTAAACTGGTTTAAACCTGTAACAGAACAGATGTTCAGTGCACATAAACCAGTTTGAAAATGGCTGAAACTGGTTTGAGATAAACCTGGTTGAATGTAGTATCAAACTTAACTGATTTGGCTCAAACCGGTTTATGCAATGTCTGTCCCAGTTCTCTTGCTGATTTTAAGATAAACCAGACACCCTCAACATCCTGGCATGCTCTCTGGGCTGGGCGGGGCTCTCTTTTTCACAAAAGAGCTGGCCCTTCTCCTCTGCTCCCTGGCCAGAGCTCTGGCAGAGACTTGCAGACACAGAGCGTCTGCCTGGTTTCTTGCTGCTGAGCAGGGATTATTCCCTCCTCTTCTCTGATTTACACAGGCATCTCATTAGCTAGCATACCACATGCTGGCTTTGGTTTGTGCTCTGGGAGACAACAGGCAGACAGGCTTTTTGGAGCTAATCAACAGGTAGCTTAATGTCCTTCTGTGAAAGAGCTGTTTAAGAAGAGCTCCATTAGTTTATGGAGAGAGGCTTTGTTTTCTTACTGGGTTGATAAACACTCCCTGCTGGGCTGCTTAGGAGGTGGGGGGAATAATCAGAGCATCCTGCCAAGGCCTGGCCATGCCCCCTCAGCTCCGCCCTGTGGAAGTGATGGAGGGCTGCTGTAGCACCCCCCCTGGCTTCTAGCCTGAGGCATTGAGGCATGTGCCTGCATTTCTGGGATGTCTACCCGGTTACAAGACTGATGTAACCTAGCCAGGTTAGACTAACCTGCAAAGATTGAATCAATTCAGGCTCAGGCTCTTTAATATCTGTCCCTAGCCCATCAGTTCAGCAGATATATAAACATTCCCATCAAATCAAAACAAAATTATCTTTGGGAACTCATTCAGCTTTCTTCCCCTTTCTCCCCTGGCCTTTTGACTGTGGCTTCTTAACATGTGAGAAGCTGGACCCTGTTCTTATGAGAACAGGGTCCAGCTTCTTTCTTAACTCTAACTAAAATCTTTGGGGAAGGGTTTTTTTTCACCTTCTTCTTTCCCCCAGCATAATTCTCTGCCATGGATGCACCAAATCAAAGAACTGGTCACTTAGCCGTGGGCCTTGATCCCCTCTTTTCCTTTACAAACCAAAACTTACAAATGAATCTCTCAGACTTCCTTTCCCTCCACTCAGGCACCCTCTGCTCTAGACTTCCCCTGCCTCCCACCCCCCCAGTCAATGTTTACTTAGCTTTTGAGGAGAGTTCATTGTTCCTTGCTCAGGCTGGTCCTGGTCCTGGCAGTTCCAGAGGGTCTGTGTGCAGCTTCTCCTCTGAGGTCTTCCCATCCGGCAGGCTCCACTGGTCTTTTCCAGTGCTGGGGACACTGAACGCAGAGTTCTCTCGGCAACTTCCTTTTAAATTGCCCGCTCCTCACTGCCGGTTCCCAGCAGCATGTGTCCTCATGTTCCCGGGATTGCTGGCAGCTGTGTTTTTTTTCCCATGCTCCATAGCCACGCTGTGCATCCAGACCCAAACTGGTGAGTTCCCAGCCAGCATGGCTGGTTTCACAGGAGTGTAGCAGGGGCTGGGCCTCTGTCCCTGCCACCCTCATCTAGTCCATAGCCCTTCTGTGAGACAGGATTAAGTATAACTACTAGACCATCCCTGACATGTTTGTCTAACCTATTCTTAAAAAACTCCAGTGACAAGGATTCTTTAAGCTCCCTCTGCAGCCTGTGCCAGTGCTTTAACCTTCTTTATCATTAGAAAGCTTTTCCAAGTATCCAACCTAAATATCCCTTGCTGCAAATTAAGCCAACTATTTCTTCTTCTGCCTTCACTGAGAAGCACCGTGCTTGTGACTGTGTAAGAAATCATAGGAAAATAAGTAATCGCAAGCTTATTGTGAGCAGGCTGTATTCTTCTGCTTCTCTGAGCATTGAGTATAATCAATCATTATATTCCTTATAACACTCTGGGCATGTACAGATGTTCCCACGTGCTACAAACCTTGCCAGAAGCATGATGTAATTAAGTTGGGGTGTGAAGGGACTAGCAGGTCTGGGGTTGTGGTAGGATCAGGGGTTGTCCATCTGGGGTGGGGGGCGCATGGCGTGCTGTGGAGTTGGAGGGCTAACTGTATCTTAGTCAGGGTTGCGGAGGGAGAGCAGTAAAAGTACAGCCTTGGAGCTGGGGTGAGCAGTTGGCCTTCATAGATTCATAGATGTTAGGGTCGGAAGGGACCTCAATAGATCATCGAGTTCGACCCCCTGCATAAGCAGGAAAGAGTGCTGGGTCTAGATGACCCCAGCTAGATGCTCATCTAACCTCCTCTTGAAGACCCCCAGGGTAGGGGAGAGCACCACCTCCCTTGGGAGCCCGTTCCAGACCCTGGCCACTCGAACTGTGAAGAAGTTCTTCCTAATGTCCAATCTAAATCTGCTCTCTGCTAGCTTGTGGCCATTATTTCTTGTAACCCCCGGGGGCACCTTGGTGAATAAATCCTCACCAATTCCCTTCTGTGCCCCCGTGATGAACTTATAGGCAGCCACAAGGTCGCCTCTCAACCTTCTCTTGCGGAGGCTGAAAAGATCCAGTTTCTCTAGTCTCTCCTCGTAGGGCTTGGTCTGCAGGCCCTTAACCATACGAGTGGCCCTTCTCTGGACCCTCTCCAGATTATCTGAATCCCTCTTGAATTGCGGCGCGCAGAATTGCACGCAGTACTCCAACTGCGGTCTGACCAGCGCCCGATAGAGGGGAAGTATCACCTCCTTGGACCTATTTGTCATGCATCTGCTGATGCACGATAAAGTGCCATTGGCTTTTTTGATGGCTTCGTCACACTGCCGACTCATGTTCATCTTGGAGTCCACTAAGACTCCAAGATCCCTTTCCACTTCCATGCCACCCAGCAGGTCATTCCCTAGGCTGTAGGTGTGCTGGACATTTTTCCTCCCTAGGTGCAGCACTTTGCATTTCTCCTTGTTGAACTGCATTCTGTTGTTTTCTGCCCATTTGTGCAACCTGTCCAGGTCTGCTTGCAGCTGTTCCCTGCCCTCCGGCGTGTCCACATCTCCCCATAGCTTTGTGTCATCTGCAAACTTGGACAGAGTACACTTCACTCCCTCGTCCAAGTCACTGATGAAGACATTAAAGAGTATCGGTCCAAGGACCGAGCCCTGCAGGACCCCACTGCCCACAATCTTCCAGGTTGAAACTGACCCATCCACCACGACTCTCTGGGTGCGACCCTCTAGCCAATTCGCCACCCACCGGACTATGTAGTCATCCAGGTCACAGCCTCTTAACTTGTTCATCAGTATGGGGTGGGATACCGTATCGAAGGCCTTCCTGAAGTCTAAGTATATGACATCCACCCCTCCTGCTGTGTCCAGGCGTTTCGTAACCTGGTCATAAAAAGAAACTAGATTGGTTAGGCACGATCTGCCTGCCACGAACCCGTGCTGATTTCCCCTCAGCATAATTTGTCCTGCCGGGCTCTCACAAATGTGAGCCTTGATAATTTTTTCAAAGACTTTGCCAAGGATGGAGGTGAGACTGACAGGTCTATAGTTTTCCGGGTCCTCCTTCCTCCCCTTTTTGAAAATGGGGACCACGTTGGCCCTTTTCCAGTCCTCCGGGACTTGGCCCGTGCGCCACGAGCTTTCAAATATTCCCGCCAGTGGCTCTGCAATGATGTTGGCCAGTGCCTTCAGCACCCTTGGATGGAGCTCTTCCGGGCCTGCCGACTTAAAGGCATCCAGTTCTTCCAAATGACTCTGCACCATTTCAGGGTCTACGCATGGAAGTCTGGCGCCTTGCTGCTGCCTCTCTACAACCCCAGTGAGAGACTTGTCGTGCCCCTCACTTAGGAACACTGAGGCAAAGAACTCGTTGAGGAGTTCAGCCTTGTCCCCCCTGTCTATCACCAATTGTTTCTGCCCATTTAGCAGGGGTCCTATTCCTCCCTGGGCCTTCCTTTTACTCCCTATATATCTAAAAAACAATTTCTTGTTGTCTTTTACTTGGGTTGCCATCCTCAGCTCCATGGTAGCTTTGGCCCATCTAACTGCCTCCCTACGAGCACGAGCAGAGGAGGTATATTCATCTTTGGTGATCTCTCCCTGTTTCCACTTTTTATGTGCTCCCCTTTTGTCCCTTAGGCTGCCCTGGATTTCTCTGGTCAGCCAGGGAAGCCTCCTGGCCCCTTTCCCTCTTTTGCCTCGCTCAGGGATCATCTTGCTTTGTGCCCGAAGGATCGTTTCCTTAAGGCACAGCCACCCTTCTTGGGCTTCCATTTCTTCAAATCTCCTACTCTGCAGTGCATCCTTGACTAATCGCCTGAGTTCATTGAAATCAGCTTTCCTAAAGTCTAGCACTTTCACCCTACTAGTTACCTTACCCACTCGCCGTCTTATGATGAATTCTATTATTAGGTGATCACTGTCCCCCAGATGGCTACCGATCTGGAGGTCCGCTACCATGTCATCTCCCGTTGCCAATACCAGATCCAGTATGGCATTCCCCCTAGTGGGACCGTGTACCTCCTGTGTCAGGTGGAGGTCCTGTATACAGGTTAGAAACCTGCGTGAGCGATGGGACTTTGCTGTCTGTGACTCCCAGCAGATGTCCAGGTAGTTTAGGTCCCCCATGACTACCGCCTCTTTAGCTTTTATGGTCTCCGAGAGTTGCCTCAGGAGTCCCGAATCTCTTTCTTCCCCTTGATGTGGGGGTCTGTAGCAGACCCCTACCACCAAATCCCTTTCTCCTTGCCCCCCATGTAGCCTAACCCACAATCCTTCTACTTCCTCATCCTTGGATTCCGTCTTGATGAGGGTTGATGTATATTGCTCATTGACATAGAGCGCAACCCCTCCCCCTTTCTTCCCCACCCTGTCCTTTCTGTACAATCTATAGCCCTCAATATGTACCGCCCAGTCATGGGATGAATCCCACCAGGTTTCCGTTAGCCCCACTAAGTCATAGGTGTTTAGTGCAAGCATGAGCGCTAGTTCATCCTGCTTGTTTCCCATGCTCCTAGCATTAGTATATAGGCACTTGAGCCCTGCGACTGGTGCCTTTGCTGCCCCCCGGCTCCGAGTCCCAAGGGGCTCTTTGATTCTTACCTTCTCGTTTCTTACCTGTGTCGTAGTGCTGGCCTCCCCATGGCTTTCAGGTTCCCAATGCTTTCAGGCTGGGCTGTCCTTGTGGGTGCCACATGGTTTGGTGGTCCACAGCTTCCCCCGCTCTCATCTTCCCCTCCCCCCGACGAGCCTAGTTTAAAGCCCACCGGAGGAGATCCGCCAACCTAGAAGAAAACACTAGGGCTGCACTCCAAACTTATATATACGTTCAGCTAAATTGGGCTCAGGTTATCCTGATCTACTTAGTGCACCTTCTCAGGTGAATTAATTTAGATCAGGCCAGCCATTTTTTTGCTCAGTCTAAAATTCTCAAACAGATGTACAGTTCAGCACTTAGATCAACCTAGCTAGGTTGATCTAAGTGTAATGTTTACAGATAATAGATGTTAAGTATGTAAGAGAGGGTATCATGTTTTGTCTTGCCCTTCTCTTTTCTATACCAAGTAAACCCAACTTTCAACTTTTTCTCTGAAGTCTTACTTTCTAAATCTCTTATAATTTCTGTTGCATATCATCTGAACTATTTCCAATTTGCTTACTTTTGTACTTTAAATGTTTGATGCCCAGGACAGAACACAGTGCTGTACCTGAAGCTCTACTATATCCAAGTACTGTGGAATAATGAATTCCTCTGCCTTTCAGATGATCATTCTGTTAATACATCTTCGGAATGAGATTTGCCTTTATGGTTGGGGACTTTTTCCCCTTCTTTTTTTGCAGCTATACCTTACTGTTGAAGGATATTCCGATTTTAGTCCACAGTAATCCCCAACTCCTTTTCTGTGCTACTGCTGCCTAGCAAGTTGTTCCCCTTGTATTAGTACATGTTTAAAATAAAGATGAGATAGACCTGCTCTGCAAAATTAAGAGCTGGTCTTGCATATGTTTTAGAGTAAAAACATGTCTGAATCTGCATAGTGACAGAACCAACACCTAGATTTACATCCATATACTGAGTGAAATCGTAGGACTGTAGATTATTACCATACTACATATGCTAAAATGTCAAGATCATGGAACAGCCCAGATTTAGGAACATTCGTTTTTTGTTCCTAACAGAATACAAGCATGAAAGAAAGAAGTAAAAAATAGTAAAGCCCTTCAGTTTCTTAAATGACCATATTTTTTCAACTCCTTTTTGAGACCTGCAAGCTAGAAGTTGTAGTTAGCTTTGTTACCAGACAATTATGTTCCTTTTATAGGAGTATTGTCTAGACCGTAGTCCTTGTGCTTAGTCCTTATTTGGTCTGTGTAATAGTACTTAATCACTCCTGCTAGACTTATAACCTTTGGAATATTAAATATGAGGTAAGGGATACAGATTTCTTTATTTTAAAAAGCTCTATTTAGTCCATTTTCTGTAAAGGAGTTAGAAACCTGTGTTTTAAAATAGCTAGCATAAGCATATACCAGCAGAATCTCTGTTAAATATGAAGTCAGTGGTGTTGCACTGTAAAAATTCTGCTCCCTGTTCCCCTAACAAATTCTTCTGACTTAGGTTTATCAGGAACACCCTGTCCCACAGTCTAAAGGAGATAGACAGACAGAGAGGCAGGCAGGCATATGACGCCTCCTTAGCAATGTTTCATAACATTAGGAATCTAAGGACCAAGTGTTCTACATGATCAGTTTTCATAATACAGCAAACTCCAAATCTTGTATACATAGCTGATACATTCATAATTCACTTAACTGCATAATACATTTGTCCATGTGGGAACCATCCTTTGTTTACTAAAATGCCAACCTATGAAGCAATTGCTTGGCTCATTGTCAGCTACAGAGTACAACTCAGATGTATAACCTAACCTAGCAGTGACATTTGGGGAAGTTAAACATCATGTTCTGTGATTTTTATCTGCTTTCTGTCAGACCACACATCATCTTTTGTGGTCTTTATCTGCTTCCTATCAGACCAAAGTCTGTACTGTAAAAAACACAAGCATAACTATCATTCTTATTTTCAGTCTTGACAAAGTTTGGACCAAATAGACATGAATAATAAACTGCCCTCAGAGTTTAAGACAGGCAAAATGGTGTTTAAAAAGCATTGCTGTGGCACCTGCTTCCTGTGCTGTACATTTATGGATAAACAAAGGAGTTCAAACTTCAGGGCTGGAAGCTAGATAGTAGGTTCCTTTTCTGTTCTACTGACACACTCCTCTTGGTGGTTCAAGGACTCATTGGCTCTCTTGAAGTCTTATGGTTTCCTTGTTTTAACCCTCCAGTCTGTGATCTGTTCGCTTGCTGAGAGTGTGGCTATCTTTTGCTTGGCTCTGCATACCAATCCCATAATTTAAATAGGCCAATAGCTTTCATGGACTCTGACAAGCCCATGGTTTCTAAATAGGGTCAGTTAGTTTTCGCAAGCTCTAGAGTTCACTTAAAATGAAAATTACAGTGAAAAAGCCTGTAAAATGTTTAAAGTAAAAAAATAAAACTAAGCAAGCAATATCAAAAAGATACTTCAAGTTGAGAGCAGTCTGAAAATAGGTCAAGCTGCCTTCTGAGTGTTTTGATCCACTTATCTTGAGATGGATATTTCTGCAGTTCACTCTGTTAGAATTGAGATGGGTGTTGAAAGCATAGTGCGTCAGGTCAGTGCTGTATTAACAGGAAACTGCCTTTTATGCATTTGAATTAAAGCAAAGACAGGCATGCAGAGTACTTTGCCAGGGCATGAAAATAACACAAAGCTTTGTTTCATTTCATTTCTTCCTCTTCTCAGCACCTGCTGGTTAGATTAAGCTCTCTCTTTATTGTCAGGTTCCATACTACTGAAAACAGATATATCACATTTCTGAGTCCTGTATTTGCTGTCCATGCTACACAAGGATGAGGTTGTCCAGAATAGCCTGTTGCATTATGGGATATTGGATTAAGCCATTCCTAATGGTGTATAACTAATTCTGCATGAGAAGCTTGTTTTTGAAGAGGCCAAAGATTATTTACATCACATCTTCACACAAATGGGATATCAAGATTTACCTAAACATGTTCAGCCTGGAAGAGATTTTTGTTTCATTACTGGTGTTGTGATATAAGAAGCTCTGAATGCATTTGAGGTCAGATCTTCTCAACCTAATCTTGAAAACAAAAATTTAAAAGGGCTTTCCTCCAAATGTGTAGGAGTGATTTAGAAATTGATTATGCATTGATTTAATTTGTAATAAACTGCCTTTTGAGGTGCACTTTGGTACTGCATTTATTAAATTTCTATATGGTACACTTCAGCTAAGAAATACCTAATAAATATGTTGCATTGTCATATTTATTGTTTCTTCATCCAATCCAGCAGAAGGCAATGAGGGAAGGTACAGGATTTCTAAAATGGTGAAAAATCTTCTACTCAGTAATTCAAAGTAATTTACAACACGCCTGTAGGCACACAATTATTGTTGTAGCCATCTTACAAGCAAGGAAGCTAAAGCACTGAGTGATTAAATATTTCACTGGACATTACATAAGAACATAACTATTGCCCTGCTAGGTCAGACAAATGATGCATCTAGCCCAGTATCCTGTCTCTGACAAGAGCTGTAGTAGATGACTTAAAGAGAGAGCATATGAATAGGGTATATCTAAAGTAATCCAGCCCCTGTAATACCTTTCCTGATATCCACCATTATTGATTTTGGAATGGCAGCAGATGCATTCCTGACTGTTCTACTTAACTGCTGTTAATGGACCTATCCTCCCTGAATTTGCCTAGCCCGTTTTTTAACTTAGTTATACTATCTGCCGCTGCAACATCCTGTGGCAATGATCTCTACTAGTTAACTGCACACTGCATATAAAAAAAAATACTTTGTCTTGTTTGCTTTAAACCTTTTTTTTCTGCTAATTTCAGTGGATGCCCCATAGTTCTAGTATTCTGGGATTTGTTGAATAATAGTTTCCTATTTACTTTGTCCATATCCTTTGTGGTTTGTTTGGTTTTTTTAGACCTCCATTATATCCTCCTCAGCCTTCTCCTTTCCAACAGAAGAGTCCTAGCCATTTTAGCCTTTCTGGTATGGCAGTTTCTCCGTACCCCAGGTCATCTTTGTTGACCTTCTTTGTACCTTTTCTAATTCTACTATTCCTTTTTTGAGATGCAAGATCAGAAGTACACACAGTATTCACAGTATGTTGATGTTTTCTGTTTTGTTTTCATTACCATCCTTCATGATGCCCAGCATTTTATTGGCCTTTTTATTGCTGCTTCATATTAAGCCAGTATTTTTAGAACTATTTACAATGGCTCCAAAGTCACTTATCTGAGCTGTAACAGCTAGTTCAGAACCCAGCATTGAGTACATGTAGTTGAGGTTATTTTTTATTTGCACTCATTGACATTGACATTCATCTGTCACATTTTGCCCATTTGCATAGTTTGAGAGAGCTTTCTACTGCTCTTTACCATCACCTTAGGCTTTGACTACCTGTAACAATTTAGTACAGACTGCAAATGATGAGATTTCACTGTGCATTCCCTTTCCCAGGCAATGGATGAAAATGTTAAAACCAGGCCCAACATAGAGCCCTGTGGGTTCCCACTACAGGCAGTCCTCGACTTATGATGGTTCTAGTAACGGCGAACCACAGTTACGATGTTTGTAAATTGACACCTGGGTTTCGAAGTTCCGACCTGGGTTTCAATTTTACAATGCTGAATGCTGGATACAGGTCTGTTGGTGGAAGGGGAAGGAAAGGGCCATGGGGGGGCAGACCAGGGCCCCTACGGGGGGCTGGAACAGGGGGCTGGGGCAAATGCTGCCCAGCTGGGGCTGCTCCAGGCTCTGGGAGTGGGGACTGTAGGTGGCAGGAGAAGCCACAGCTTGTTCAGCTGCTCCCCCAGCTGCTCCCACTGGGGCGAGGCAGGCAGTGCCAGGGCTGCGCTGGATGATCACAGGAGAAGCCGCAGCTCATCCGGCTTTTCCCCCGGCTGTGCGCACTGGGGTGAGGCAGGTAGTGCCGGGGCTGGGCTGGGTAGCCACAAGAGAAGATGCAGCCTGTCCAGCGGCTCCTGCTCTTGTCCAGTAGGGCATGGCAGGGAGGGAGGAACGTATGACCCCAGATCTGGTCTGGTTCAGGAGGGGTGGGCTGCACTCGGGGTGATCCGGGGGCATACCCCCCCCGCCCCCTTGCCCTTCTGGACATATGGTTGTGCTCCTGTGAGTTTAGGCATCATTCAGGAAAAGGCTAGGAGTCTTTATAATAATCTAAAGCAACGACAAGGGGAGAGTTCTAATGCTAAGCCTTTTACTGCAAGTAGGGGGTGGTTTATGCATTTTAAAGCCAGGGCCAATTTGCATAACATCAGGGTCTCAAGTGAAGCTGCCAGTGCTGATGAAGAGGCAGCTCATGCTTTTCCTGAGACGTTGGCTGAAATCATTGAAGAGAGTGGCTATTGTGCTTAGCAAGTTTTTAATGTTGACAAAACTGGACTCTTTCAGAAAAAATGCCGTCAAGAACCTACATTGCCAAAGAAGAGAAATCTATGCCGGGGCACAAAGCTGCTAAAGATAGGTTCACTCTTTTGCTTGGTGCCAAAGCTGCACATGACCTTAAACTTAGTTTTATACCATTTGGAAACCCCCAGAGCTTTCAAGGGACATTCCAAGGATTTTCTCCCAGTGATATGGAAGTCCAATCCAAAGGCATGGGTCAGTAAGAATATTTTTGAGGATTGGTTTAATCATCATTTTGTGCCAAGTGTCAGTGATTATTGCAGCAAAAACAATCTTGCATTTAAAGCGTTGTTAATCCTCAACAATGCTCCTTGTCATCCAACCATCCTTGATGACATGCATCCTGACATCAAAGTGGTGTTTCTGCCCCATAACACCACCTCATTGTTGCCGCCCATGAACCAGCGGGTAATTGCATCCTTCAGGGCCTGCTATCTTAGGTGCACAGTTGCCCAGGCCATCAGAGCAATTGAGAAGGAAGGTGGACCAACTCTGAACAAATTCTAGAAAGGCTTTAACATTTACCATGCAGTTAAGAGCACTGGTGAGGCATGGAATGAAGTCAAACAATCAAATTTGAATGGTGTTTGGAGAAAATTGTGTCCTAAGTTTGTGTCGGATTTCCAAGGCTTTACAGACACTGTTGAAGAGGTGACTAAAAATGTTGTTGAAATGGGCAAATAACTCAACTTAGACGTTGTACCAGAAGATGTTGATGAGTTGCTGGCATCACATTTTGAAGAATTAACCAATGAGGACCTCATTGAATTGGAACAGCAAAAAGTGGCAGAGGAAGAAGATGCACCCACTGTTGAAGAGACTCCTCCTTATAAAGTCTTGACAACAAAAGTGTTGGCTGAGGCATTTCAACATTTGGAAGCTGCTTTGTCCCTGTTTGAGGAACATGACCCTAACATTGAACGCAGTGCATCAGGGTAGGGGCATATGCAGCATGTACAGCTGCTACAGAGAAACTGACAAGCAAAAGAAGAGAACATCTGTCCAAACTTCCTTGGGCACTTTCTTTAAGAAAGTAGACAAGACTCCAGGAAAACCTGCAGCCAAGACTCCGGAGAAGACTCCAGCCAAGAACCCTTCAAAAAGTCCAGCAAAGTCACCTCAAAGAAGTCCTTACAAATAAATATGATTGCTGTTTACACTATAAATACATAAATAAATACATATAGACAAGTAATATAGCTACATTTATTTATTTTATATAATTAATTGAGTACTGTATAAAATTCTGGGTTATTTGGGGTGCAAATAGGGTATCAGGCCTTGGTTCAGGAACCAATCCCCCATTTATAACATTGTTTCCTATTGGAAAATTGGTTCCGAGTTACAACGTTTTGACTTAAGACATGGTTTTCAGGAACCAATTGTTGTAAGTCTGAGGACTGTCTGTATTGACCTTCCTCAATCCAGAAAAGTGACCATCTAGTTCTCCCTTTTGCTTCCTATTTTTAAACCAGCTTTCAGTCCATGAAAGAACCTTCTTGCAATGCAGTAACAGCTCACTGCTTTTTTTTTTTTTTTTTTTTTAAGACCCTTTGGTGAAGGACTTTGCCAAAAGCTTTTTGGAAATCCAAATATATTATGTCAGCTGGATCCCCCTTGTCTATGTGTTTGTTAATGCCCTTAAAGAACTCCAGCAGATCGGTGAGACAGATAAATATGATATACTGGGGAAGAGTCACCGTGGTTTTTGTAAAGGGAAATTCTAAACGACTCACTTATTTTATTCCTCGTTATAGATTCTACCAATTTGCCAGGGATAGAATTGAGACTCGCTGGTCTGTAGTTCCGTGGATCACTTCTGGGGTCACCTTTTGGATGATGGATATTATGTAGTCACGTCCCTGCCAGTTCCCTGGCTCACAAACCACTGCTGATATTACTCATACCATTGCCAGCAGTTCTAAATTTCACATTTGTGTTCCTTCAGAACTCTCAGGTGAATACCATCTAATCCAGAGATTTATAAATGTTTAATTTATTGATTTTATTCTTAAATTTCCTCTATTGTTACTTCAGTGTAATCCAACTCTTCTGATCTGTCCAGTAGCAAGAAACAATCCAGTGTGGGAATCTTTCCAACATTCTCTGCAGTAAAAACCAATGCCAAGAATTCATTTAGCTTCCCTCCTCTATGGCCCTCTCATACCTAAATGCATATTTTATACTTTCGTCATCCAGCAGTCTCACCAGTTCTCTAACTGCCTTTCTGCATTTGGTGTATTTTTATAAGTTTTGTTATTAATGTTAGCATCCTTTGCTAGAAGTTTTTGGAATTCTTTTGACCTAGATTTTTTTGCTTTCACATTTAACCTACCTGAGTGTGTGCGCTTTCCTGTTTTCCTCATTGGTCAAGGCTTTGACTCATCAATCATAGAAAACAGCTGGAAGGAACCTTGAGGCATCATGTAGTCCACCCCCCGCTCAGCTTAAGATCATCCCTGTATGAATCACCCCAGACAAAGGTTTGTCTAACCTGCTTTTAGAGACTTCCAGTAAGATACTACAACCTCTCTAGACAATCTATTCCAGTGGTTGGCTTCTCCTCCTACCTAAATCTACTTTGTTGCAACTTCAGAGCTTCAACTCATTCAGCAAATTGTTAGCACTGAGTAAATGGAACATTTTTTAAATTCTGTAACTGAGAATGTATTTTTCCCCATGCCCAAACATTTGCAACAGTTCTCTTGGGGTTCCTTTCTTAGGTTTATTCTCTTCACGGTATTCCCAAGCTTCTACACATCCTGAATGTGCAAAATGAGGACATCCAGCGGGCAGCATGTGGAGCCTTGAGGAACTTGGTGTATGAGGATAATGACAACAAGCTGGAAGTATCTGAGCAGAATGGGATTCCAGTCCTGCTCCGTTTACTCAGACAAACCAGGGATGTGGAGGCTAAAAAAC
Organism: Alligator mississippiensis; assembly: GCF_030867095.1. Classification (NCBI taxonomy): domain Eukaryota; kingdom Metazoa; phylum Chordata; order Crocodylia; family Alligatoridae; genus Alligator; species Alligator mississippiensis. The sequence goes on from NC_081827.1 coordinate 113,143,233, forward strand.
AAATAACAGGTAATATTTGCGGAGCATTATTTTGAGAGCTCATTGTGGTGCACAGGGCTGCTTCAGTATAAATGTTTGCTTACTTTACATAGGCAGACACTGGGAGCACCTATACTCGTGCTGGACATCTGCTGTATACTAATGTATACAGCAGATGTATACTACATCTAATGTATACTAATTAGCATGCGTCAGAGCAGACCTAATTAATCGAGACTAATGGAGCGCGTTAATTAACGTGCTCCAGCAGCCTCCATGTCACATCTATTCAGCATCCCCATGCTTCAAGATGATAGAGGGGCACTTGAACTAAAGCTTCATAGATTTCATAGGCATTAGGGCTGGAAGGGACCTCAGAAGATCATCAAGTCCAGCCCCCTGCCCCAGGGGCAGGAAGTCAGCCAGGGTCAAAGGATCCCAGCAAGATAGACATCCAGATGTTTCTTAAGAGTCCAGAGTAGGTGCATGCATCACCTCTGGAGGCAGTCTATTCCAGGCCTTGAGGGCTCAGACAGTAAAGAAGTTTTTCCTTATGTCCAGCCTGAAACAGTCTTGGAGGAGTTTGTAACCATTTGACCTTGTCATCCCTTGGGGCGTTCTGGTGAACAGACATTCCCCCAGATCCAGGTGTACACCCTGTTGTACTTATAGGCTGCCACCTGGTCCCCGCTGAGCCTGCGCTTTTCCAGGCTGAAAAGTCCCATGGCTCTCAGCCTCTCATCATAGGGCCTATTCTTCTACCCTCTGACCATGTGCATGGCTCTCCTCTGGACTCTCTCAAGCTCTCCACATCCTTTTTAAATTGTGGAGCCCAGAATTGGATGCACTACTCCAGCTGTGGCCTCACCAAGGCCGAGTACAGCAGGAGAATAACATCCTAGGATTTGCTTGAGAAACATCTATGGATGCAAGCCAGAGTTTTGCTCACTTTACCAGCTGTAACAGCACACGGTGGCGCACATTCATCTTGTGGTCAGTCATGACCCCCAAGTCCCTTTTGGACATGGTGCTAGCAAGCATTGCTCTGCTGAGCCTATAAGCATGCTGCAGGTTTTTTTACTCCAAGGTGGAGTACCTTGCATTTTTCAGTGTTGAGCGCCTTTAGCTTTTCATCTGCCCATTTTCTGAGCCCGTCAAGGTCGGCTTGGATCGCCACCTTATCCTCAGGTATGGACGCTTTACCACAAAGTTTGGTGTCATCGGCGAACTTGGCCAGTCCACTTCTGATACCAATGTCTACATCATTAATAAAGATGTTAAAGAGTATAGGTCCAAGGATGGAGCCTTGGGGGACCCCACTGGTCACGGCGCACCATGATGATTTACTTCTATCTCTGAGTCCAACCTCAGAGCCAGTTCCCCAGCCATTGGATTGTTATGTAGTCGAGGCTGCAGTTAGCCAATTTTTTCATGAGGAGATCATGGGACACCAGATCAAAGGCTTTTTTTAAAGTCAAGATATATGACGTCAATCTCTTCTCCCTTGTCCAGGTGATGGACAAACTTTAGTTCAAATGTCCCTGCCATTATTTTGAAGTGTGGGATGCTGAATACATGTGACATTGTGGACCGTTTAATTAGAGCGGCTCCTGAAGCCACTCTAATTAAAGTGCCCACCCCTCTACCTCGGAGCATGGTGGTGTCCAGTTCGGCTGAGAAGAATAAGAATTTAGAAATGTCGTGAGCCAATTTAGGCCCCTAGCTTGGGCCTACCCCTTAAGTTTTCACTTAAAGCAAGTTCTCCTAAGGAGTAATACTAACAATAGGCACCAGGCCACTGTAGTTTCCCCTGTATAAACTGCTTCTGAGTTCTTAGTGTAACCCTTCTGCTGGGCACTAGGAGGCAGCAACAAGGGCCAGGTTTAATTTTGGGGTATTAAATATATTTTAGCTTGCCTCGAGCACCCACCCAGACCACTTGGGAAACACTAAATAAATTACTAGGGTGTCCCACATAAACAAAACCCCCTCCTCGCGATCAGTATAAACACAAACACCCAAATTTATTACCGAGAATATAACAAAACAAAAAAAACTTAAATATAATTTTAAACCACTGTTGCTACAAAGCAAAGTCTATAGGTGGCACCCTCTTGAGGGAAGCTTCACCCATATCCAGCAGTCTGGGACCTGGGGCTCCCCAGTGGGTAGTTCTGGGGGCCTGCACCCCTATACCTGCCTTTCAGCAATGGGCTGGAGAGGGGGGCTCATACCGGAGAGTCCTGAACTGGTCCTTGGATTCACTGCACCATGGGGAGGTGCTCAAGAGTGTGGGCCCTTCTGCATTGTGAGAGGCTTTTGCTCCTGGAGAAGTGGTAGAGCACCAACCTCCACTTCCACATGGTAGCTTTGAGGGGTTAGCTGCGGCTTTCATCAGCATATCGCACCCCAAAATTCTCAGTCCCAATCCCAACTCTGCTGGGTATTAGGCCTGACCTTTCCTTCAAGTTCTTTTGCAGTTTATCTTGGCTTGGGCCTGAACTACACACTGCTTGGTTAGAACATAAACTACAAAAAGGGACAAAAGGAGGCCCAGGCCTATGTCGTTGGGCCTGAACTAGACAGCAGAAAGCCAGCCAGGCCTATACTGTACTGAGGCCTGGATAAACAACAAGTAGTGCCAGGTCTCACCCTGGCTCCAGCCGTGCCCATCTTTACCCTAGCCCAAATCTGCCAGCCAAACATATGGTTGAGATTCAGCCTCACAGCTAGGCTGAAACACCATAGCTGTAAAGCAGCAAAAAGGGTCCAGACCTATATGGCTGTAGCCTGAACATCCGGTCTCAGCTATAAGACAACGCTGAGACACTGCAGTTCCTGAACACAGGGGCCAGTAGCTGCCAGGACCCATTCCTGGGCAGTTTGCCTCACGGATTAATACCCCGACTCAAGAAAAAAAGAGAGGAAGGAAATAGGAGTCTCAAACTCCGAGACAGACTTTCTCTCCCTGTACCTGAGGGTTTCTCATCACATAGTTTTTGCTTTCCTCTCCAGTGAGGAGTGGAGGCAGACCCCCCATGGGGAGCAGGTTTTCTAGCTGTCAGTGCAACTGTGCAGCTCTTAGCAGCCCCAGGAGAAAGAGTGAGAAACCTTAGTGGAGTTGTTTTTGTATACCTGGTGTGACATCACCAAAGCCTTGTCCAGTCAGGGAGTGCCACACTTCAGCCTCTCACCCAGTTTGCCTAGAGGATCTTCTCTTTCCTTTGGCCAATGAGACCAAAGGGTTTTGTATATTTTGCCCAGATACAGGCCCCCAGCTTGCTATGTGCTGAGCCCACGGCCAGAGCAACAGGAGCCATCTTACCCACATAAAACACACCCAAAAAACCCACAATACACAACCCAGTGTGTGTGTGGGTGGTACATTAGGTTAGAAGGGTGCAACCCCTATACACAGGAGAAGAAAGTGGGGTCCAACCTCAGACCACTGGGACACTAATCTGAGAAATCCACTGGGCACTTAAGGCCATTTGCACCAATGCTGCATACCTCCACAGCAGTTCTGGACCACCTGAAGTTCTTCTGTGGCTTTCTCCAGTGTAGCTGTGTTGCTGCAAACTCCACAGCTGATAACTGCCCTAACAAACTCCTCAGAGCAGGGGTAGATGACCTTTTCCAGCTGCGGGTTGGACTACCCCTCTCTTCCCCCCGTCCCAGAGTCAGAGTTGAACAGGGAGGTAGGTAGGAACTAGGACCTGAACACTGGTCCTTGTTGCAGCACAGGGAGAGTACCCACAGCTAAAGCCCCCCACTGTGGAATGCCACTCAAGCCCCACATCCGTGGTTCAGATCCAAGGGTTCTATGGGCTGGATCCAGCATATCGCTGACCCCTGCCTTAGAGGCTCTGTTCTCTCTTCTAAACTTGAGCTGTATGTCAGAAATAGATGTCCTCACATTTGGGGTCCACTCCTCCCTAACCCTCTCCTTGATCACAGATCCCCATACCCACAAGTGACTCTTGGTGTGGGGTTGATGGTAACCAGAAAGCAGACCCATAGCAATACTGCCCTCTCCTTCCTGTGTAAGGTGGTAAGGCTCAGCTTTTACTCAGGCTTTGCAGAGATTACGTCCCCACTCCTATCAATATGAGTTTGCCAGAGTGAGGACTGTGTAAAAAATTAGTAAGGGTGTTATAATATGGCCAGGATGATTTGTCAGGGAAAGCCCCTGGATAAAAAATATTGTAGTTCCCCCACCATATATTAATTTAGTGTTTCATTAGGAGAAAAATAAGTCCCTGTTTCTCACAGAGACAAAGATGTTGCCTTTGCGCTCTGCCATAGTCAGTCAAAGGGCAAGTGCTCCCCTGTACTTCTCTATGGCAGTGGTACACAGACTAAGTACACAAACAGGAAGCCAGGTTGATTTTATTGAAGAACCAAAAGGAAAACCATGTCTTTGCTGTTTTACCTGGAGAAAACTAAAATGGGTAGGTAGAGTAAGATTTTGTTTTCGGGTCCATTTACTCTTTTAAAAGGAGAGAATTAAAAACATTGATAAATTAAATTGTCCTTAAAATAGTGTTACTCAAAGATGTCCTTTTTAATTTTTTAAGGTTATTTAAGGTTTTGTGTCCAGTCTGTGTGTTATCGCCGCTAAGTTCTGCACCCACCACACTGTTAACAAGTTTTTCACATTCAGCTATTGAAAAATGAAGTCCCTCATATAATTTCTTATGCCACATATTCTTTCAATATACAGTAGCACTTTTGCACTAAGAATTTCTGCTGCTTCTATTGCCAGTGACCCAATCACAGTTTTACATGACATGTTGGTACAAATGGCTGTGTCCTGTCTGTGCTACTAGTTCCATCATTAGTACTGTTTGGAAGCACTTTGATCATTCTAGGGCAGTTGTTTTCAATCTTTTTTGAACCCCTTTGAATTGTAAGTGTGGGTATACACAAACTTTTGATAGATCATAGTAATCTTTCACAGACCCCTTAGACATAATCTGAGGACCCCCATGGGGTCTATGGACCACAGGTTGAAAACCACTGCTCTAGGATAAAGAGAATAAAAGTAGGGGAGGGTGTGGGAGACACCAGCCCCAGGCACCAACTTAGGGAAGGGTACTAGTATTGCCCCCCACCCTCACAGAGTTCATATCTTGGCAGCAAAAGCAGCCAACCACTGCTGGGTGCATGGACACTGCTGCTTTTGGAAGAGCAACAGCTGGGGTGGGCAGACCATGCTGTGGTGGCAGCAGAAGCATCTGGGACCATTTTTTGAGTCCCCAGCATAGGTAAGACTTTGTGCAAACCCCTCCACCTCTGCTCTTGGAATCCTTGTCAATGCATCTTCTGGTATGGCACAACACCCTGCCCCACCCTTTGCCCTTGCCCTCCCCCACCATCCCCCATCCCCAGTTCTCTCACAGGGTTTTCCCAGGATCCAAATCCTGCTAGCTACACCTCTGGGCTAGGGACAGACATTACACATAAACCAGTTTAAGTGATCAGAAATTGGTTTAAACCTGTAACAGAACAGATATTTAGTGCACATAAACCAGTTTGAAAATGGCTGAAACCGTTTTGAGATAAACATGGTTAAATGTAGTATGAGATTTAACTGATTTGGGTCAAATTGGTTTATGCAATGTCTGTCCCAGATCTCTTCCTGGTTTAACTTAAACCAGAGTCCCCCAGCATCCCAGATGCTTTGCAGCTCTGGGCAGGGCTCTCTGCTCCACATCAGGACTGGTCCCGCCCCTCCGCTCCCTAGATGGAGCTCCAGCCGAGATGGTAGGCACAGCAGTGTCTGCCTGGCTTCCCCCTGCCCCCACTTCCCCTCCCCCCACCACCACTCCCTGCTCAAGCAGGGATTTCTTGCTCCCCTCTCCCACAGCATGAACCATAACCAGCATGCTAGCTAATGCTGAGAGGTGTCTGTGTACAGTAGACAAGACAAAGGTAGACAGGACAGTGTCTGCTCAGGGCTTTTTGGAGCTAATCAACAGGTCAGCTGGTAATATCCCTCCATTCCTTCCTTGGAAAAAGCTGTTAAAGAAGAGCTTGAACTAATGACAGAGGCTTTTAAACACTGTGTTACGAACTCCCTGGTGGGCTGGTCAGGAGCAGCAGGGAGAGGAGGACCCTTCCCTAATCAGAGCCTTCTGCCCAGGCCTGGCTACGCCCCACCTCAGCTCAGCACTATAGAAGGGAAGGGAGGGCCGCTCTAGCACCCCCTGGCTTCTAGCCTGAGCCACTACAGGCATGTGCCTGTATTTCTTCAGTCCAGAGGGGATGTCTGCAGTTACAAACCAGTTCAGCCTAGCCAGATTAAACTAACCTTCAAAGATTAAGTCAGTTCAGGCTCAGGCTTTTTGAATGTCTATCTCTTGGCCTGGGGATGAATCTACTGTGTTTTAATTTATCATAATGGTATTCAGATTAAGGGGTATCCTGTCTCTGCAGTTACCTCAATCACTGAACATGAATGTTTACCTGTATGATTTAGAAAATTCTGGGAAATTAATGCACAGTATGTGGCAGTTGGCACAACATAAGATGTTCCAGGATGTCCTCATGTCCCACAGACTGCAAGGAATGAGATTGACTTTACAACACCTGTTTCTTGGTTTGTTTGTTTGCGGTAGAGGGGAGGTTTAATCTAGCTGCAAGTTCAAATATTCAAAAATTTTAGTAGGCAGCAGTGTTTTCTCCTGTTTCTTTTTGTATTAAATCTCCTCATAGCTGATCCTTCTCCCAGCTGGAGACCTATGAGGAGGGACCTACCTAAGTCACAGTTTCACAGATTTCATGGAAACCACAAAATACAGCATTGCCTGCGATTACCGCAGTCACCAGGATTGGCTGTGCTTTCCTGTGAAATCAAAAAAAGTAGTAGTGAGGTAGACTGAGTGAAGGCGCCCTCCGCCAATCAGTGGCAAGCAGCAGGGCAAAGAAAGCGGTAGTGAGGTAGACTGAGTGAAGGTGCTATTCGCCAGTCAACAGCAAAGGGAGGGGCCACCAGGGCCTCTCTGCCAGTCAGCAGTGAGGGGCAGAACCGCTGCAAAATGCCCACAAAATCAGCTCTGTATGCAGTGAGCAAGCCACGAAAAACCTGTTGTCTCACCACACCTTAGGTAGGTTCCTACCTATGAGTCAGAGGGTTATTGAAACTTGAGAACCTAAGGTATTTTCAGTGATCTCAGTGATATTTTGTATTTATTCTGAACCCAGGTGGCAGCTCTGCTTCCTCAGTTGCTTAGGTTGAGTAATGCAGGGGTGGGCAAAATATGGCCCATGGATCAGATCCAGCCTGCCAGGCAATTCCATCCAGCCCATGGGCACCCACCAATTAACTGTACCCTGCCCAGCCCATGCAACTTGCTCCCACTCTGGTGCATGAAAGGGCCCTGCCCAGCCAGCATACAGCTTCCGGATGGGGCTGCTGCTGCCAGTGCTTCAGCTGCCAGGGGACCTGCTCAGCTTCCCTGGTGTCCAGCAGCTTCTCCTTGTCTCCCTGCTGCAGTGCTAACTCCAGGCAAGAGGTAGGGAAGCAGCAGGGGTTGGGGGAGCTACGGTGGGGGCAGGTGGGTGGAGCTGCAGCTGGGCTGGGGCAGGGAGTATGGGGTTGGGGCTCATGCCCAGGGGGGTGGCAGGAACCCAGAGTTTAGGTGGGGAGGGTGTGGGTGTGAGGGAAGGTGGAGGGGTGTGGGGACCTGGTACACAGCACCTCCTGGTACACAGCCCTTGCCACCAACAGCAGCAGCAGGTGACAAGTGCTTGGGGCACTTGTAGCCTGTACAGGCATTGCTGCCCAGTGGCGTGTGGCTCTGGCCAGAGCTGAACGTGGCAGCAAGGAGCGCAACCTGCCCGGCCTACCTCTATCAGGTGGGATGCCGCACAGCACACATGCAGCTCCTGGCATTCATACACCACCAAAGGAAGCCCTGAACCCTGGAGCCAGCTCTCTGCCACCATGGAAGCAGGGGGCAGGACTCCCCGCCACTTCTGGTGGAAGAGAGCTGGCTCCAGGTGGAATCCTGGAATTCTGGTTCAGATGGCAGTCCTGTGTGTCCGCCCTCCCCTCCCCCCCCCCCCCCCCCCCCCCAAGGCCCTTCCAAAAAGAGTAGTTCCAGGGGCGAGGGGAAGGATTTCCAGTGGCAAAGGTCAGGGGTTAGGGTCGGGACTCTGGTCCCAAGATGGTGATCAGGGGGCAGAGCTACCCTTGTGGCCCTTGACATCTCACCAAAACTGATTAAGCAGCCCTCCAGCTGAAATTTTTGCCCACCCCTGGTGTGTTCCAGTTTAAAAGGCTCTCCCACTCATTTTGTCACCTTACCGTTGAATGTCATGGGCCTCTGAAGGGATAATGGAATATTGCCTACATATTGCACAGTGCACCTGTGTTGTGGTGTATACTTCAGGGGAAGGGTTTTGGTGCAGAATTTCACACCAGATCCTCCCAACTCAAAATGGCAGGCTCCTCTTTTTTTTTTATCCTTTTTTCACATGCTGCGTTTTATTTAATACTTCATAATTTATGACTAAATTAGTTGAGGTGTGTGGCAATCTGAACAGTGCATGGACATTCATCTAATTATACTCTTATCATCCATCTGTGAATGGTTTGATAACTTATCATAGTTAAAAAAACCTGGACCTCTGCAACACCAGGTGTAACTCATGAGACAGTGAGACTCCCCTCCAATGACTCAAAGGCCTGTGATTTTCTGTAATAGTGATGTAATCTCTGGTTAAGACTGACAGAGGCAGGCTATGTGATTCTAGTGCTGTGTAGGAAGCGTGGCACCAAAGCTCAGTATTTGAAGTAAAGACTACAAGCTGAGTTAGCTGCTGAAGCAGTGGGGAAGGGAGGACCTCCAGAATCTAAAAGTGTTGTCTTGCAATAAATATTCTTAACAAAATGACAGAAAAAGATCTATTTTATACACATAAGAACATTCCAGGCTTACAAGTTCATCTTCATGGTTACTACTTAGTGCCAGGATTGTTAATGTTGAGCTACCTGCCTAACCTTAATTAGGTCAGTCTGGTAAGACTAAAATGTACTGCTCTCGGTTCCTAATAATATACATTGTAAGACTAGTCATCAGTGCTCCACACTCCCTCCCCGCTCCCTGCCCATCCAACCAACACGTGTATACACACAGTGCAGAGGGGAACAAAACGATATTAATAACAGGAAAAGTGGAGAAGAAGTTTCCCTGGAGAATAAGTGTGATTCTGTGATATCCCCATCTCTGTATAACCTCCTACATAGTATATGTTCCTGTAGTGATGGACTACAAATTGGGGTGGGAAGGTTGGAGCAGAGTGCAGTCTTGCCTTGTGGCATGTACCTTTTAATTGAACAAGTGCAAGCTCAGCAATGAGAAACTGTGGAAAACAATGCTGCATGCAGAGTGCTGCTTTCCACCCTAGACAGTGCAGAGAGCTGGAGCAGGGAACCATGCCAGTGTACCAGCCAGACTGGCTGTGCTGTTAGTACAGTGGTTTGGAAGCTGTGTAATGAGCTGATAGGTTTTAGCCATGTCTTACAAACTGCCATAGTCACAAAAAGGTTAAGTAATCATCTCAAGTTCACACTGAAAGGCATGGAGCTGTCGCTAGCTTCTTAATTTCATTTTAATTTATTAAAGAAAAGAATAATTGTTTAACATGAAAGCAGAGTAACTATATTTTGTTTCTTTTCTTTATATATAGAAACTATAACTCACTGTATAAATGTATATATATAGTTACTCTGCTTTCATGTTAAACGTTTTTTCTTTTCTTTAATACTTAATGATTCTTTTAGGAAGGAAGTTGCCAATGAATTATAAGACAGCGTGTAACTTGATGGGAGATGGCAAGAGCTAAGAGAAATGGCATTTTTGTTTGTTTTATAGTGAGCTTTGGAGGGAACAGAAAATAGAGGAGCTCTGGCATGAGAAAAATCAATCTTTTGAAAGGGAGCCAGAGAAGCCTGGAGGGGAGTATCTAACCTCTTGATCTTGTTATCATGCCACATAAATCTAAGAAATGAAAGAAAATTCCTCCTGCAGGCAGGATTACAGTACAAACAGGCAGAACTGTCATGAAACAAATTATAACTGGTCAGGGAAGCTCCACAAACCTTGTGCATATAAGACATCTAGGGGAAGAAAATATGCTACTATGAATATGCTGCGCTATGTACCTAAAAGCAAAAAGACCCATCGTACAAAGGTGTTTGTATGCAGGCAACTTTAATCGTGCCTGTAATCCTGCTGAAGCCAATTATATTTCTCACATGGGTAAAAATATGTTGCTGTACAAGTATTGGTAACATGTTAAGTTATATTTTGGCATTTTTTAATCTTGTATTCTAGGTAGCTGTCTCTACAATTCAACATTTACCTTTTTTCATTCTTATCAAATACAGTGTTTTGTCAAGTCCATGTGTATTCATTCTATTGTCATGTGAATTTTGTTTAATGTAAGTCCAGTGAAACCATTCTGAATTCAGATCTTGTTTTACTGCCTACTAACTGCATGGATTTGTGTGTGTGTACTTGTTTCTCTTTTTTTCGCCCTTCATAAAATTTAATTATTCACAGATGATGGCATTACTCCCAAAATAATGAGTGGGTTTTTCCATTGCTGGCAATTATTGAAGTTAAAACAGGACCTGCATCAAGATATTAAAAGAGAAACATTATCCTTGAGTTGATCAGAGGAACATCTGCCTTCACTGTACTAACCTTTAAAGGATGGAGTTCATGAAACTCAGAATAGCAAAAGAAACAAAAGCTGCCTTTGTAGTGAAGAGAAGCAGTGTATGTCCTTTGTCGGGAGAAGTGTACATCCTTTAAAATCATTGCCTTACTCGTTATAATAGAATACTGGAAAACCTAACTAGTTAAAAAAAATCCATTGACCTTTCTTCAAACTTTTGGAGGCTGTGAATGTGCACAGTACATAGCATTTATCTGAAAGCATTCATAGAGGCAGATGGCTGGAAGATAACAACATTCCAGATGTTAAATTCCTCAGAGGGTGAACAATATTTTCCTATTAAGCGTGGAAGAAACTTGCTAACAGAAATCTCCCACCTTAGTGTCTGCAATGTACGCTATGCAACATAGTCTTTAGTAAAGAATTCTTAGTTAGTTAAAATCCCACCCACTGATAAGAAGGTAGGGAGTGGAATTTCAAACAGACCAGGTAACGTGCTGATTTGGAGAATCTCCATTGCAACACCCACCAATGAAGTTTCTAAGGAGGGTCCACCAGAACTTTAAGCTGCCTAGGACTGCATAACTGCTGCCTCTGTGAACCCCAAGAATGAGTTCATACCTGAATTTTGCTGGGGTAAGAAGGCACAGTTAGCTTAATAGTGAGTTTTGCCCCTATCCTGTAGTATGTGAATCCATGCCAGGAATCATGCACAATTAGCTGAGATTCTTTGGGCAGTGTTATCTTTTCTCCCTTATGTCCTGTCTCAGCGCCTAGGGTCAGCCAAAAACAACCTCCTGCTAGTACCATCTGTGCATCAAATCCATCCAGCAAAAAATGTATGGGAGGCTGTTCTTGGTAGTAGCTCCTTTGCTCTGGAACTCCCTCCCCCATGTCATCCACCAGAGCCCAAGCCTGGACATCTTGATCTTCCAAGATCCCTTCTGGCCTTACAATCTATGAATCTCCTGGAAGCACTACAAGGCTTTATTGAGGCAGGAATTTGGCAAGCAAGATTGAGTTGGTGTAGTGTTTGGAAGTTTTGTGTTCATATATAATGTTTAATATTTTATCTGATTTTAATAAGTGATTTGGTCTTCTTCCTCTGAGGGTTTTGTTTTGAGTTTTTTGGGGGAAGGATGGCATATAAACCCAATGAGTAAAAAAAAATGAGTCAATATTTGTGATTTTGATAGTCAGGAAAATGAGTGAGTTCCACAGATTGCCAGCATAATTTTGGAGTGGGTTTAGGGCACTGGACTGGGTAGAAACAGATCTGGGTTTTGTTGTCTTGCCTTGGGCAAATTTAATCAGGTCGTTCTTTGCCTCAGTTGTCTATCCGGAAAATAGAAAAAATACTTCCTCAGTGCAGAGTGAGTGAGGAGGATACATTTATCAGTAGCTTTGAAGTGCCTTGTTGTGGTGAACCTAGAGAAGGAATGCATATGCAGACATTCCAGAGGGAGAAACTCTGTTGACTGTGTGAATCTAGAGGGAGAATCTGTCTACAGAAAACAAAGCAAAGCAGGTTGTCAGTATCTCCAATGCATGCTCTCACCTTTTTCCTCCATTTCCCTCAGGCAGAGTACATGAAACAATAGGTCCTGTTTTCATGCTCTGCTAGATACTGAAATGCCTATCCCTTGACCCTTTCTGGGCCATAAAATCTCACCACGTGGTTCAGGTCCTTTTGTCTTTTGCTGTTTTTATGCCCCTTTGACATACTACTATCGCTGCCTTCCCCCCAAGGCAGAAGAAGAGCGGTACCACTCATTCCATTGGTTTAGTCATATCACTCAACTGACTGGGTTTTTTTAATGTGCTCACCATTTGCTATTTTAGGGTCAAGATTGCAAGAAAGAAGGAAAAGTAAATAAAAAAGAACACCCATTGTCATCCCTGAAAAGGCAGAAGTAGATTTACACTTTATAGGCTAACTAAATCAGAGTTGTCTATAAGGTGCAACTCTACTCTGCCTTTTTCCTGAGTTAAGACCAACAGCTAATTACTTATCTCATCTCTCTGTAAGGTCAGAAGCACACAGTCCCTTCCTCGCATTATAAGCCAGTGGGCACTGCTCTGCCTCTCCATGCTGGTCAGAGTAGTATGAGCCAGATGGAATCCTTTGCTCCTTGATTCCCAGAAGCAGCCTTCACCTCTGGATTTTAGACTGCCTTTCTATTTACTGCTCAGTCCTATAAGAAAGGAAAAGATCTGCTGTTCACATTTAAGACCTGATGGAATATTTTTATTATAAAAAGAACCCATGGACTTCAATTTAAAAGTGATCTCATTAAATAGCTTTTCATTCTGAGAGTACTAACAAAGGATTTAAAAACAACCATTTGTCTGCACAGAAAGAACAGCAGCAACACCTGTTCTGTGAACCAAGACTAAATGAACTATTAATCATCTGACTTGCTTAATTAAAATTTGTTTTAAATCTGAACATGTGCAGTACAACACTGTAGATCAAGACATGCCTTTTCTCCTCCACCCACAGCACTCGGTTAGCTGGTGCTGGAAGTTAGCAGTAATGGTTTCATCATTTTAATGCTGGAAGGTCTGATCCAAAGCCCCTTAAAGCACATGCAAATCATCCATTTTTCAGTGTGTTTTGGATTAGCCTTGCATTAGCCATAAGCAAGTTGTGTTGCCTTTCTGATTTATTTTGGATGTTGTAGGTTTGCTGTGGAACATGTCCTCCAATGACCAGCTGAAAACCCTGCTGATGAGAGATGCCCTGCAGCAACTGACTGAGACAGTTCTCATCCCCTGCTCTGGCTGGCCAGATAGAGATTACCCCAAGTCAGGTGTCTTATCTGACCCTGATATCTTCTACAATGCCACAGGATGCCTGAGGTAAGCTCCCAATCTTATAGATGTTTTTGAACTCTGCATCACTTTAGACCTAGGGGATAGTCCTGTTTTCAGGCCTGCATATAGGTCATATTTTGATAGGCCTGATTTATGTGAATCTGAACTCAAAAGACACTGCAGCACAGTAACAACAACCTTATTGAGAAAATCCTACAACCCCTCCCAGGAGGTACTCAACAGAATCAAATCTCAGTCAAAATTAAAGGTAAACAGGGCCAGTTATGCAAAACATATTGGAAACAGTCATATTGAAATAATAAGGATTTCCCCATGGGATCATGGGAGAATCATACCCATAGAATCCTGGGCATGGTTCAGCATGCAATCATATTGTCAGTGTCATCACCTTTATCATCATCATAACAGATCTTAAAAAACAAAAAGCACCGTTAAAGTCAGTGTGGGACTGGGGAGAATTTCATCCAAGACACAATCCAACAATCACTCCAAAAATGGAAAACATTCCTGTAAAATCCTTTGAAGCTTGGCCCAGCCCTTTGTGCTTTAGAAAACAATGTGAGTGTCCAGCAAAAGAGTGATTTGGTGGGGGGGGGCAGTTGGTTTTGTTTTCCAGACCTATGGGTCAGCAGTGTTGAGCTCTGTTACTTACTGATCTAAGTGTATTGGTGAACGGTGACACCTCCATAGAATAAAACTCAGACTACAGATATCTCAGTGACAGAAGCACTGCTTTCCACCCCACTGTCCCATCTCCTGAAGACCTGAAACCTATTTCATTTTATTCAGCACAGTTAATAGGTATAATTTGTACTCATCCAAATTGCTAATAGCTGTACATTCAGGAACTTCATAAAAGTGTGTCCAATCTTTGCTCCCTCTCTGGCATACACCTGCTAAGTCCTTAAAATATTTGCACATAGATTGAGTATTTGTGCTTCTGTCTAGAAGGGTGGGTTTAAGATTGCTAGAGCTAAATCATTACTATTTGAAGGGTAATTGTCTCAGAGGTCTAGTAACATAAAAAGCAAAGCAGTGTAGTATTGGGTTTTTAATTTGTTTTCTTTTATGCGCTAGAGTGTTATGGAATATGAATTATAGTACATATCTTTTTACATCCATATGTACAGGATGGCCTGTCCTAAGCAAGCATTCATTTGACTGGTAAATAAATTCCATTATTAGAAATTGGTAATTAGTATAGGCTAGAGTATAACACTTACATGTTTGGCCACTTTGGGATGATCTCAAAAGAGGTTCCCTAACAGGACATTACCTGCTATATGGGTTCCACTGGAGTGGGGACACTTCTTGGAATTCTGGATGGATTAACAGCTTGAATGCAAGCATTCAGTATTGTGATCACATTAAGCAACTGCTTTGTCAGTGTCATCACCTTTATCATCATCTTAATAAAGGTCTAAAAATATAGGTCCACCATCTAAAAAGTCAGTTTCTGGAGAGAAGATTCCAAGCACCTGAGCAAGTACGGTGTTCCCCTAGTGAGTCTGGGATACTAGAGTCAAAGTACTATGAGTTAAAAGTACTATGATGTAGCAACCTAAAGGACTTTAGACAGGCAGGTTTTTATGGTTGCCAAGTCAGAGCTGACCAAAGCAGCACTACCACACCCTGCTCTGGTGAACCTGTCTGAGTAAGATCATATTCAAAAGGACTGCATGTGCTAAATTGACCGAGAAGGTATCAGTTTAAATTCAGCCGAGTATTTGTGTATTCAACAATACAGTATTTAGGGCCTAATCAGCTTGAGCTGATAATGAAATAAGCACTTATATTGACTGTTTTTGAGATTCAATGAATCTATGGATTTCTATTAACAATAAGGAGCTATCTGCACTAAAGAACAAAATGAGTGATTTACAAAGTGATTTATAAAATATTCATGCCAATTATGAGACAAAAACACCCTGCTCAGTTATCATGACTCCACAACAAACAAATATTCTCTCTCTCATTTACTACTATAAACAGTGCCCTTAGTTTTATATGTGTAGTCACTGTAGATAAGATACAACCATAGCAACAGAAAGTCAGTCCAAAAGAGACCTTGTGTCAGAACAAGTGACTACAACTGTACAGATGGTGAACTTTGTTATTCCCCTCTGCTTTCAGTCTGCAGAGTATAATTCACTTTAACTCTTATGTGATGCACTGAAGCATATCGTCATGACCACTTTAATGAGGGTTTCCTTTTTATTTAGTTGAGCATCCTAATAAGATTACTGCTGTTTAGACTTTTTGGATATTTTGACCTTATTGTTAGAGAAACTGTTTTCTTCATAAGCTTTTCTCTGGAGCTTGCCACTACAATATCTAATGACCATACAAACATTAACAAGTTGATTCACACAGCATTCCTCTAAGACAGAAAAATATTATCTGTTTTACAGAAGGGGTATCTAAGGCACAGAGAACTTAAGCAATGTGACCTGCACATGGTCACAGAGGGAGTTACAAAAGATATAGGTGATGATCTTGTACTTTGTGTTAAATCCCAGGCCATTACCTTAACTATCATTATTATCAGCATTTACATGGAAAATAAATGCCCGTACGTGAATCCTTTATGGGTCAACTTCAAAAACACTTTAATTATTTAATACTTATTTAACTCTTTTAATTGGTATCTTAAGAAGTTTCCCGTATTCTGAAAAGCTTGTTTAAATCTCTCCCAACCAATCAGTCAGTCCAGTAAAAGATTTTATTCACAGATACCTTTGCCTCTCTTTAATTATTTACTTTAGGTCATGGTTTTGATTTTGCAGCACTGTCAAACTACAGTCTTTAATGTAATTTTCCAAGGCCCTTGCCAGACATGCAGGTAAAGATGCAATAGGATCTAATGTACAATCCATACAATTGCACTTCCTGCCATGACACATGGGCTCCCCATGCACTGGCAAGTAGCAAACTCCCATAGCTGGGAATCCTGTCAGCTGATCTGGGCTCCCAGCCACAGGAGCACATGTGCCCCTTGTAGCTAGGAGCCCCATCAGCTGATGGGGATCCCATCCGCAAGGGCATACTTGACCACACGTACAATTAATGATGTGATAGAAACCAGCCACCACACAGTTATTACATATTTTTTGTGGAATAATTTTGTGGCTTATTTCTTGTCTTATGACACCATTAATTGCCTAAATGTGTGGCTGAGCTACAGTTTAAGTGATAATTAATCACACCTGAAGTGTAACATGTGGCAGGGGCCCAAAGATAACTCTTTTATATTCTGGAATAACAATAAACTAAAGGACACTGCATCTTTTATAGTTACTTTAGGTTGATACTCCTTCCACCTACTAGGCATGATTCAACATCCCCTCAAGTATAATGCATGTCACAAAGCATTTGGATTAGCCTGTTACATAGAGAGCTAGAGGTACTCACCATTGGGATAGTTTTCTTCTCCTTTACTCAGTCAACATACAATACAAATATTAATATCAGCTTTATGGCAACATCTCCAGGCCCTACAGGAGATTTGGACTCCATATGACGAGAAAGCGTCATTGGCCTGAACATCTTACAAGTTAAACAACACAGGCAGGTGTAAAAGAACACAAAAGCACAGGGAGGTGAAGTGACTTACCCAAATTCACAAAGGAGCAGAGATGAGAAAGAATTGGGGTCCCTGGTCCCTGAGTCACCAAATCCAGTGCCCTAGGACTTGTCAACCTGAGAAAACAACACTCACTTAACTGAAGCAATTTGTGTAATAGTGCAATGAACATGTGCAATTAATGCGCAGCAGTAAACTCCGGCACATATCACACCAGAGTTTATTGCTCCTGAGCGCTTGACCATGCACCAGGGACCACAGCAACATGAGCCAGGTCAGAGCAACCCCAGCTGACGGGGCCAGAGGGTCAGCCTGTGAGCCACACAGCTGCTCCATCCTAGCTCATTGTGCTTCACAGTAAATGTCTTGTGTAGACACTCCCAGTTTTAGCTAAACTAACACAAGAGTCTCTAGTTTAAATTAGTCTTGAGTTAAAGTAGCAATCATTTTTTAGTTGAAGAATCTTGTCCAAAGCTTGGGTTACCATATGTCCAGGTTTTCCCAGACACGTTATATTTTTGCATCCTCTAATCTCCGTCTGGGCGGGGGGGGTTGTTAATATGATCAAATGTCCAGGATATTGGTCAGCTTTGAAGTTTTTCCTGTCCACGCACTGGGGCTGCACCAGGGCAGTGGAGGCGGGAGGGATGTGCCTGCCCCTCCAGCAGGGGATGGGGTGGGGGGGCCTTCAGGGGCAGCAGGGAGCTGCGTGGCCTGACTGGTGGCACCAGGACCAGTGCCCTTGCTTGCAGGGGCAGGGCTCTGCGAGACGCTGCAGGGCTGGAGAGAGCAGTGGGGGCTGAGGGTCAGGAGTGCGGGGCAGGGGGGAAGGAGCTTTGGATTGGGATTGAGGGGCAACAGAGTGGGCAGGGGCAGGGCACTGGCATATCACTGCCCCGCACAATCATATACCCTCTCCCCCCTTGCATGACAGGTGTTCTCTTTTTTGGCACTGGAAATGTAGTAACCCCATCCAAAGCATTACCAAAATTCAAAGGAACACCTTGCCAGAGTTTTGCAAAGGAAATCAGGACACAGAGAGATTGGAGTTGCCAAATAATTTGTATGTGCATTTGCTAGAATACAGATGTATAATTAGTTCCTTTCTTTTGCAATACCTGATGGGGTTGTTGCTCGAGTTGTTAAAGTCTGTAGCCGGCAGCCTTTATCACAGCCTAAAAAGTAAACTTTGAAATTTAGTACATTACGGGCACATCTACGCACGATGCTACATCACCGTATTGATGCGCTACAGTGATGTAGCATCCACAGGTGTCTACACATAACCAGCAGCTACTTCGTCATAGCAGCGCACTCCCCCCCATTATAGCATGCCGGTATGGCAAAGTAGCTGCTAAAAATAATTGTGCACCATGCGTACAGCACAATATGGGTGGTTACTGTGCCATGCTTCCAAAAGGAAGTACTAAAACACTGTACAGTAACAACGTTGCTCCAGGGCAACATGTAGATGCATCCTATATGTGGTATAGTACTTGCGTTAAAAGTCAAATGAACCACAAAGCTGCTTTTCAAAATATGAACATGCTCTCCAAGGTCCCAGATGAATATCAGAAGATAAATATAAGTAAAAAATATTATTGATCTGAACAGTTTAAAAACTTGGTTCTTCATTTACCAAACAATTCTAAATTGGAGATTCACCTTCAACCTCTGAAAAGATTGTAGATACCAAAAGCTGTGTAGTGAACACAAGAAGTGAGCACAGCCCTGTCCTTAGTGTGTCAGTCTTTTTTTGTCAATTAGTACAAGAACCATAGAACCCTGAACGTGGGCATTTAAGCCTATGCATGTGATCTGAATGATAGTAGATTATGATTTTAAGAAAATCGTGATGTTCTTTTTTGCTACAGGGTCAGTAATCACCTTCAGTCCCCATCCACGTCTCCCCCGCTCAACCCCCACATAGTTATGCAAGAACTGTGAGTCAGAAAACTGAATGTTAGAAAACAACACTGTGTATTGTATACTGTTTCAGTAGCTGCCAGGAACCGTGCTTCAGAAGTAGTAGTATTCTCATTGCTGAAACAGAACAAACCTTTGGCAATGTGCCCTGAACAGGCTGAGTTAGTTCAATGAAAGAAAGGGTTTGTTGCCTGACAACTAGGCACATCGATAACATTGGTTTAATTATTTAAGGAACTCTACAGAGCAGTATGTCAAAGCATTCCCCGGCAGGGAGGCTGTTGTTGGAATTGTAAAGGTAATGTTTAGTTTCTTGACCTGAAAGTACTGTGCTCTGTTCTGTTTTGGCTTTATTTATCCCCAGACTGGATGGGCTGTGTCACTTGCCATCCTAAAATACTAGCAACTACATGCTAAATAATCTGCCCTTAGATAAAACTTATATGTTAATGCATAACTGACATTCTTCTGCTTCCTAACATAAAAAAGCCCTGCTCTTAACATAAAGTTCTCTGGGTTATACCTTGAATGCTAATAAGGAGTCGATCTCCTTTTCTGGCATGAAATTCATCTTTTATGACATTTCTTCAAGGCAATGTATTCTATTCATGGATAGAATGTGACAACGTTGTCTGAGCTGCTGCAGAAACTCACAGGAAGCAGGACAGGACTCCTAAAGTGCAGAACAGGAGGCCTGCTTCCTTATCAGATAGCCGGATGCTGTGGGAGGCCCTTTGTAGTCTGTGGAATGTCCATTCCGCCTTTCACTAGTCAACAAAATGACGGGTATTGGAGTTAGCATACCTCAGCTGCTAAGCTTCATTTATTTCAGCAGATGAGTACTTGCTATTTGTAATAATCATCATCCATCATCTTTATCATTTGTGTGCCCTTTTGCAACTGGAATGGCCCAAAGCAGTGTGCAACATAACTCTTTAAAGGACGAGTGATTTATATTAGGGAATTGGACTAGCATTTAGGATATCTGGTTTGGTTTCCAGCTTTGCCACAGATGTCCAGTGTAACCTTGGTTAAGTCTGTGCCTTAGTTCCCCATCTGTAAAATGGGAATAATGCTTCCTTTTTTCTCTCTCTGTCTTGGCTGTCTAGTTTGTAAGCTTTCAGGGGAAGGATCTCTCTCTTTCCCCTCTCCCTCTCAGGGAGTGCACTAGGGTTCAATTTCAACATGAATAGTACAGTAGACTATACATTTTTTCATTTGGCCTCTTTCAGAATCATCCTTTATATTTTATAATAATCCTATACCCTTACATGCAACTAATTTCTCTGTATCCCAAGGAAAGTTTCAATATAGAACTGGGCTAGAGACAGACATTCAAATAGCCTGAGCCTGAATTTATTCAGTCTTTGCAGGTTAGTTTAACCTGGCTAGGCTAAATCAGTTTTGTAACCAGACAGACACCCCAGAAATGCAGGTACAAGCCTACAGTGGCTCAGGCTAGAACCAGGGGACACTAGAGCAGCCCTCAATTGCCTTGTACAGGGCTGAGCTGAGAGGGTCATAGCCAGGCCCCAGTAGGACATTATGATTAGGGAGGGGTCTCCCCCATTTATCAGCTGTATTATATCAGCATTTAACATGGCATCAGAAAACAAAGCCTTGTTTATTACAAGCTCTTCTTAAACAGTTTTTTCCTAGGGAAAATGCACACCAGTCTCTGGCTTCTTTACTATTCATTCCATCCAAAAAGAGCACACGCCAACTGCAGATGCTTCCTCAGCCTGACGAAGGGTTTTTAAATGCAAAAGCTAGCTAAGAAAAAAATGTTGCAACTATTTAGTTGGTCTAATAAAAGATATAATCTTTACCCAATGAACCTTGTCTGCCTTTTCCAAAGGAAGGAATGCAGGGACATTACCATCTGAGCTGTTGATTTACCTCCAAAAAGCCCTAAGTCAGTGGTCTACAACCTTTTTTATGGTGAAGATAACTTTTTGAAAGTAAAGGGCACCCCAGGATCTACCCCACCAAACCCACCCCCTGCCCTGCCTCCCCCTGCCCCACCCAACACGCCCCTGGACCGTGAAGTTTTCCGGGCCAGGCCAGGGCCCAATCCCATTTCTGTGCCGTGGCTGCGCTGAGCTGCGCCCGCCTAGTGGCCAGATGTATGTGACATTGGTCCCCAGCCTGCCCAGGTCTGGAAGTCTCCGCAGTCCAGGGGGCATGGGGGGCCTCTTGCTGTTGGGTGCTCCCCGACAGAGCATGTGTCCCCTCCACATGTGCTCCAGAGGCATTGGGGGCCCATGCCCCCCCCACCTGTATGCCAGGAGGAGGCTGCTGCTGCTGCAGGGTGCCCACTGTACCCAGAGCACAGGTTGGGGGGCATGGACCCCCGAGACTTCCACTGGGCTGCACCCAGTGGCAGGAGCACCCCCATGCACCCCTGGGTCACAGAGTCACAGACTCTGCTGGGCTGGGGCCCAACACCACATTTGTCTGGCCACCAGGCCAGTGCAGCTCAGCACAACCATAGCACAGAAATGGGATCAGGCCCTGGCCCAGCCAGGTCTGGGAAGATCTGGTCATCCAGGGGCGCATGGGGGGTGCTCCCAGCAGAGGCCTCGGGGGCCTGTGCCCTCCCCACCTGTGCTCAGGACAAGGAAGCCACTACTGCAGGCTGCCCGCTGTGCCTGGAGCACAGGTGGGGGAGGGGAATGACCCCCCAGGGCCTCCAGTGGGCTGTGCCCAGTGGCAGGATCCCCCCTCCCCCACGCAGCCCTGGATGACCAGATGTTCCCAGACCCGACTGGACCGGGGCCACCCCCACGTGAGTTCCCGCTGTTTAGCTGAGCCGTGCCTGTACGTGGCCAGCTTGCAACGGGGCTCGAGGTGCAGTGGCAGCAGCCTCTGCCATCTCTGCCCCTGCAGAGATGTGGGGAGCCCCCTCCTCCACGGAGGAGCCCCCAGAGCTCCAATCCTCCCACCACTCAGCTGGATTGGGGTCCCCATCAATCAGGATCAACAGGTTCATGACCACTGCCCTAAGCGGACACTGTCCTATCTGCCTTACATAGCATTAGCCAGCATACCACATGCTGGCTACAGTCTGTGCTGTGGGAGAGAAGAGGATCTCTGCTTAAGCAGTGACTGATGAGAGGGAGGGGAAGGGGGGCACAAGGAAGCCAACAGACCCTGCTGTGCCTGCAGGTCTACCGGAGCTCCAGCCAGGTAGCAGAGGGGAGGGGCCAGCCCTGCTGTGGAGCAGAGAGCCCCACCCAGTCCCAAGAGGATGTTGGGATGCTGGGGGTGTCTGATTTAGCTTAAACCAGAAAAGGGTCTGGGATAGACATTGCATAAACCAGTTTGTCCCAAATCAGTTAAGTCAGACTACATTCAACCAGGTTTATCTCAAACCAGTTTCAGCCATTTTCAAACTGGTTTATGTACATTGAACATATGTTCTGTTACGGGTTTAAACCAGTTTCTGATCACTTAAACCAGTGTATGTGTAATGTATGTCCCTAGCCTTGGTGAAGCCTCTAGAAAGGTCTTGATGAGGTATGGAAAGCCTACTTTAGCTACAGCACACCATAATACTTAATTCAAAAGCTTATGATAAAGGGAGCAAATATATTTTTGTGGAAATAAAATGAGACATTTAGGTGGGCAGAGTTACCCAGACTAGTAAGTACTCACATTTCTATAGGTTGCAGTGGGGGGGATATGAAGTGCCATGAAGTTTTTAATGACTACAAGTGATCCAAACCTCAGATCTGAATCAGCCAAAGAAGAATGCCTTAAGTAGCAGTGCACACTCTAACATTACACTGCACTGATAATACAACGCTGGCTCAGGAGTAGACTTGGTCAGGAATTTTCCAGCTAAATAGTTTTCTATTGGAACATGCTAACTCATCAAACTGGAATATTCTACAAAAACATATCTATGTGATGAATTTCTGATAATGCACAAGCAAGTTTATATCAGAAATATGCCTGGCAGTCTGGAAAAGAACTCAGAGTTTGCAGGGTCCATAGCAGCAGCACCCCAATGGAGGCTGCAGGCTGGTTAAGGATCCCAAGCCTTCCAAGGAGCTAGTACTCTGAAGCTGCCCAGCCATGCAGACTGTGATTTCAACCAACTGTACTCAGGGCAAAGCTGATTTACCCACCCACTCACCATGTCGGGAATTCCTTGAAGGACTCTCATCCTGGCCCTTTTTGGGGCGAGATGCTTGCAGCTCCTAATTGGCCATGTACAACAGTAAGAGGAATTAATTTTCCTCTACCCCACTTACTCCTCTCCTCAAATTGTGAAACCAAGAGGATAGAGAAAGAGAGAGTGAGTTGAGCACTTGGCACACCTGCACACACATTCAGCTGGCTGGATCTCACAATAGAGAGCCAACTGCTATACAAAAGGGGATGGATAGGTTACTTACTTCCCAGAACAAGCCTAGAGCAGGGTTGAGTTCTGCCTCTGAGTCATAATTTGTTTTCTCTCCTGTTCCTTGAACAGAACAGCAACACACATGGGCGGATCTAGAATTTTGAAAAGGGAGTGCAGATGGTGACATATATCATTATATATAATACAACACATTTTTTCTCCAGTTAAAAATAAACTAGAGGATTTACAAATGCTCTAAGGCTGTGTTATTCAGTTTAACATTGAAGCAAAAACAAATATAGTTTCACTGGAATTAATTTAAAGGAGCTTCATTACCAAAGCAGCTAGCAGACAGCAGAATTGCAGGACAAAGGATAGCTTGACTGGTGGAACATCAAAACCATTAAAAATAAGACAGAGTCTAAATAGGTCAGTTGTGGGGCAGTGAGTTTAAGTTAACATACTGTGACAAAACACAATTTCAAATCATCTAAAGTGTCTTTCATCTCAGAAATTCCATGCTTATCATTTGTATGGGATTTTTTTAGTTCTTATGTGCCCCTGAAACTATTTTTGCTATGCGCAAACATAACTGTTACACATACTTCTGTCACTATAATAATCAAGTGGTGAAGGGGTGACCTGTTTCTGAGTCTAGATGAAATTGAATTGCAAAGCAATGGTAGTCCCTGGGAATAATATTGATTTTAATTCTACTTTGTATCATATCATGAGCGCAAATAATTTTATAAATATAAATACTAAGAACAAATATGACATCAAGTAAAACTAAAGTTATAATATAATATTGTTTAATCCAAGTGAATGCTACCACAGGCAAAAATACAACAAGAACCCCCTCAAGAAAACAGAGCTTATAAGACATCACATCTATTTTATTATATGTGAACTCGAGGAGGCTTTTGAACCCATAACCCATCAGCTACCTGTCATTAACAGAATTCTAAACCACCATAATTTGCAGCCTGCTGGCTCTAAATGTTTGGCTGTGTTTATTTTGCGTGACTAATTATAAAGGATTTTTCTTTTTATTTCGCTGTTTGAGACAAGCTCTGATATCAGGGTGTATTGAATGTTATTTTCAAACAGGGAACATGAAACATGGTATGGCATATAGTCTAGCCAACAGAGCTGTCTGGGGCCTCAGTAATGAGGCCTAGATTTATGACTTCAGCATTCTCTAGTTCAGACCACATTCAATAAGAGAAATGAATGTTTTTAAAGCTTATTCATTTATTAAGTTTATATTTCTCCCTTCCCCCAAAAAAGGCATATAAAAGCTGGTAAAATAGGAAATGTTATACATGTATATAACGCCTGTGCGAAGCAGCTAGCATTCACTTCGGATTCAGCCAATTCGGGGAACAGTGATTCAATCTGGTGATGCAAATCACTGTCTCAAATCAATTCAGCCGAATCTGATTTGGAGATTTGGCTGCTGCCGAATCAGCTGAATCTCCAAATCAGACAGGCCCCATCCCCTGCCTGCTCTTCCAGGCCCATCAGTGGCTGCCCCGCCTGCCCCAGCTCCCAGCACTTTGAAAAAAAAAGGTGCTGCCAAGCAGCCTGGGTGCTGCCAGGCAGGGGGGGCCGTCCCTGCTGCCCTCCACTGCCCCAAGTTGCATGGGGGGCTCTGTCATGAGCCCCCAGAAGCCCCAAGGCTGCTGTAGCAGCCAGTGAGTCTGGGGTATTTTGGTTGTTTGTTTGGTTTTTTTTAAAGGATGCTGGGGCAGGTGGGGCAGCCATGGGGTGGCTAGGAGAGCAGGCAGGGGTTGGGGGGGCTCATGGTAGAGCCTCCCATGCAGCGTGGGGCAGTGGGGGGCAGCAGGGATTGTGCCCCCCACGCCCCTGCCTGGCAGCACCTGGTGAGTGGAGGCTTTTTTTTAAACAACCAGGAGCTGGGGCTGGGCGGGGCAGCCATGGGGGGAGCTGGGAGAGCTTGCGGGGGTTGAGGGGCGCTCAGAGGGGCTGGGGGAGCAGGCAGGGGATAGGGCCTGGCAGGGGTCCCGCCCCATGGTCCCCTCCCCTGCCCCCTACTTACCAGCTTGGAGTCTGGGTCTAGCTCCCTGCTGCAGCCAGCAGGGACTGCCCAAATCGCAGAAGGTCTCCAAACTTTTTCCGAATCAATTCGGAGAGCTTCAAATCAATTTGAACTTTTTAATTGGTCCCCTGATTCGATTCAGAATTGGAGTTTCGGCCACTGAATCGGACTGAATCTCCTCCAAATTGAATCAGCACTCAGTTTGCCACAGCCCTAATGTGTGTGTGTGTGTGTGTATACACACACTTCCATAACAAAAACACTCTTCAAATGATACCTCCAACGTAACCTTACTTGCGAAATGTCTGCCCAAAAAGGTCTTCCAAGGCTGGCTAGGGCTCTGGCAGGCCACAAGGGGAAAGGAGTTCCCAAGCAGAGAAGCTACTACAAGAATGACCACTCATGTTTTTGGCCCAGCAAACTTGGCACAGAGATGTTACTTGCAGGAGGTTACTCTTAGATGACCTTAGGGATCAAGGTGACATGAGAGAAGGTGGTCCCGTACGTCTGTAGGGCCCAGATTATTTATTCATAGATTCATAGATGTTAGGGTCGGAAGGGACCTCAATAGATCATCGAGTCCAACCCCCTGCATAAGCAGGAAAGAGTGCTGGGTCTAGATGATCCCAGCTAGATACTCATCTAACCTCCTCTTGAAGACCCCCAGGGTAGGGGAGAGCACCACCTCCCTTGGGAGCCCGTTTAGGGCTCTCTAGATCAAAACCAGCACCTTGTATTGCACCTGGAAAGCATTTTGTCGCTAATACAGACTCTGGAGCACTGGAGACCACTCCCATTAAAAAGTGGACCACTATGTTCTGCACCAACTGCAGTTTCTGGATGGTCATGAAGGGCAGCCCCACATAGCACACATTAGACTAGTCTAGCCTCAAAGCAACAAAAGCATAGAAGAAGTTGTAAATTTTATATGCATTTGGGTCCCATAATTGAGACTCTAAAATGAATTACAGTTAACTGGGAAAATATGAAATTGTTCTCTGGCAAACTTTGGAAATAGAAAATGGAAAAAGTCTATGCGGTATATGCAAACTGTAAGAAAATATCAGTTGAACTTTTGGGTGAAGATTTGTTCAGAACTTATTTTATCCATGCAAGTTCACCTCTCCTCCTGCTGGCTATGTTATTGTCAAGGAGTGCTCAGAGGTTTTAAGATGGCAGCTTGAGTTAGCAAAGGCTTGTGTTATTTGTTCACTTTTTGATGATCTTGTGACTACAGCAAAGAGACCAACAACTTCAGTATCTTTCCTAAAGCTTAGCTGAGGTGGAAGAAAACCAATCTATAGCACATGTTTTCTTACCAATGTATTTCTTTCTGCACAGAAACATGAGTTCTGCTGGCCCAGAAGGAAGAAAAAAAATGAGAGAATGTGATGGTTTGATTGATTCTCTTGTTTATTACATCCAAGGAACTATTGCAGACTATCACCCTGATGACAAGGTGATTCTTCAGAAAGAAAGCACTTTGGGAGGGGGGGAAGAGAGGGAGGAGGGAGTGGAATCCCAAGATGTTCTTAAACACAGATATTCAGGAATGACTGACAAAAAAAACATAAACTTTTATTTGGCAAAGTCTTCTCAAGGGCTGCAATAACTGGAATATTCAGTACCATGAATGTCAGGGAAGATAACTTTTATACCAGCAGCTCTCACTACATTCAGTACTGAGACATATTACAATCATTCTATTCCCATGCTTTTCAAAAAAAAGGAACCAGTTGTTCTAGTATCCACCCTTTACAGTTGACCTTAGTAGCCCACAAAATCAGTGGGCCAGTGAGACATCAAAACAAAAAGGATGCTTGTATCATATGAGCACTTTACAGTAACAACTGAAGGGGCCTAATTAACACAGCTCATTTTTAAAGTGGGCTAGGTGATGTCAACAGTTGTTAGTTATTCCACCACTAGATAGAAGATCTATATAGACCCTACACCAAAGGGTGCAGAGAGTGAGCAGGGACTTCCATTTTCTCGGTAAAGAGATCATATGTCCCCTCTACAGTGTAACTTTTCCCATCTCTCCCACACATTTTTGGTAAGCAATCGACCTAAACTGCACATTCCCTCTTAAAGACTCTGGTATCTTCATTCTCTTTCTGGGATTAATGGCAATACCATATAGAACTGCCATCAACCTTATCTTACCTGTTGTCTACTCCTCCCTCCAATTCCAAACTGATTAGTAGGTGTAGCCTTCCATGCAACTTCTGATCACTTGGTCCTTTTCAATTAAACCCTAGCTTCCCTGACATCTGAACTAAGCCCATTAGATGTAGTTTAATGGCATAAATGAGGGGTATTTTGCAGTCATGTTAAGAGAAGATGTAAAAAAGGTGTGTGTATATGTATGTTAACAGCCACCAACTGCTGACAGCATTTCATCAGTCTGATGCAAATAAGGTTTAGCCACAACCTTTCTTCAATACTATTCACACATTGGGGTGTAATCTCATTCCCTGTGGGCGTGTCTACACATACCTCTTTTAAACAGGATTACCCTAAAATCACCATTTTTAAGGTGCATTAAGGGCATATGTCCACACATGCACACCCTTAATATGCCTTAAAAATGGCAATTTTAAACTAATCCCACCTAAATTTGGCACTCATATAAAGCAAGTGTCAAATTTAGGCGTAATTAGTTAAATCGCATTAGCTCATGTGTAGCGGCTTAATGCACATTAACACATCTGTATGTGGGCTAATGCGATTTAGCTAATCACATCTAAAAGTTAATGTGCCTTAATACGCATTAGCTCATTTGTGTATAGACATGTGCCTAAACCACCTTAATGCTCCTTAAGCAAAGGTGCATTAAGTTTAAGCACACATAAATGCACATGTAGATGCTCCCTGTATGAAGCAGGAGTAGCACAGCACTTCTCTCAGCAGGAAAAGCCTATGGCTGCTGCAAAGCTGCTCTCCAGTGAGCATTAGTCCATCAGGCAGAGGGGAGGAAGAGATTGAGCCAGTTTCCCTTCAATCTAGGGTTGTCACCTAGCATCCAATGCTACCACCAAGACATACAGTCAGTGGCATTTGATAGCGCTCATACCATCTCCAAGATGAGCACCTCTGAGTTTCTGAGATACCACAGGGCTTGACAGGCTAAAAAAAATCTCTCACCAGCCAGATATGAGGTGTGGCCCATGATCTAGTTTTTTCTTAGGCCACCATGTCTGGGCATATAAGATTCTAAGTCAGATGCTTGTCCCATGTCCATATTTGTCTCCTGCATATGTACCTAAAACCTTAATGACATTTACTGCTTGATTATAACAGGCCACAGAGAATGGTGTGTGCATTCTACACAACCTTTCCTACCAGCTGGAGTCAGAGCTTCCCAGCAGTTACTCTCAGCACACCTACATGCAAAGAAGAAATATCCCCATTTATGACAAAAAATTTGGTTGCTTTGGAATACGCAGCAGAAAAGTGAAAGAGGTGAAGTATGGATTAGTTTTACTTTGGACTGCCATTCGATATTTCTAGTGGCTGAACAATATTCCCATGGCAGGTGTGACAGACCTGGGGTTCTTGTTTGTTAATAACCTGACTGGTAGTGTGACCCTGCCAAACGTATTTCAAAATAAATATTATTTGGTAATATATATATGTTATTTGTGAACCACTCATGCTAGTATTGTAATGTCTGATATCCTGTTAATGAAAGCCTTTAGTATACAAGGAACCCTTTTTTTAAGAATTACTTCATTCAGTTATTACTTTTTTTAAAGATATGCAAGCCATGGTTTTGTTGCTGTTGGGATACTGCTAGTCTATTTTTCAGGAGCATGGAGCACACTCCTGAAAAGATAGCAGGATCGTATTGCATCTGTACATGATGCTTTGGATACTACTGGCCAGATCCTTGGTTTTGGTGTCTGGCAAAATTCACAAGAGAGCACTACAAAGGTGGCTTATCTCAGGGCTGCTTTTTGTTGTTGCTGGAGGCACTTTGAACCATGCCCCAGTTTCTTCAGCCCTAACCCTGATCCCAGTAACTAAAATATGGGCAAGATTAAGTTTCTTTATGTCCAAATGGAATCTTCCCTTTAGTCCCTTACATTGGCTACAAGTCCACTTTGTGCGGCTAAAGACAGCCTTATATTATTAAATAACCAAATTTTGTAAAACATGGATTGGGTTCACAAAGTGTGCCAGGAGGCAGTGTAGCTAATTTTCAGAGTACCAGCTCCCAGGCATGTTGTTACAGTCTGATAAATTTGCAAATCCATTGATTTCTGCAGAGTTAGTATTGATTTACGAGTGGATGCAAAATCAGTCCTGCTGGAGTATTGATTTTTGCTTCCTGCAATTGTGAGACTGTATAAATAATGCATATTATTGACATAGAATAAGGTGCCCCACTCCAAGATCCTTCTGGTACTATCTGGTTCACTGAAAACATTCCAAACAAGTGTGAAGCCGCAATGATATAAAAAATATCATTGATTTGCATGGGTTGCGATGTAAATTTCTTGTATTTTATAATGCTCTGATATTCTGACTTCTTGTGTATCTTTAGTAAAGATGATTTCAAAGCCAGAAAAAATATACAAAAGTAAGTTACAAGTTGTTGTTTGTCTTCCACTGATTTTGAGGCAGGCAACAAAAATCATAAATGCATTTTTATTTATGCTTCACAGTTCATTTGCAAGTAGGGATGGCTGGAAATTCTCTGATGAAACAATTTTCCATTGAAGAGTGTTGATCTATTAACAACAAAATGTTTTGCAGAGGCAGTTGTTTGATTTTGGCAAAGTTGCAAGAGGGAGCTTTCTTCTCAAACCTGCCTGCTGTCCCAATCTCTTGGCTCTTTGTGGGCCACGGGCTTCCAGGCTCCGGCTCTTTAGGTTGGAGATCTCATAGTATTCATCCAGCCCTGTTTAATTCATAATTCATCCTATTATTACCAATAATAACATTAAAATAATAGTTAGACAATAAAATCAACCTGGGTTCATGTCTAGAACGTCAAGACTGTCACACCTACAAATATATTACTCTTTTTTGGGGGGTGGGGAGGAGGGGGTCTTTGTTTTCTTCTGATTCTTTCAGTGTGATTATTAGAAATAGCTGTGCACACAAGGCCTGTGCTGTATATATTTGCTGTACCACAATACATGCGTCCAGCTACATCAATTTGACCCAGATAACTGGTGATAATAACAATGATGAAAATGCAGAGGTGGTCCTTTTTCCTGGAGAAGAATTATCAGCTTTTTTTTTTATCCATTTGGGATTTCTTTTAAGTTCTTCCACCACTAAAATAGAAAATGGCAATAAGGAGATCCCAGTTTACCTTGCTATATTGTACACAGTTCTCATGAATAGATCTGTCTCTAGTCAGCTATGTCGAGTAGCCTATTCCCACTGACTGCTTTATAAAAAGTTGTGGGAATGGCAGGTTTAGATTGCGGTGCATTTGAGGTTACCACTTCTAAAGGTCTAATCTGTTTAACTGTACAGAAGCAACAGGACACCCCGCTCCCTGAGGAAAAGAGCAATCCCAGAGGTGTAGAATCACTTTGGCACTCCACATTGATTAGGATATATCTCTCCTTAATAGCCAAAAGTACAAGAAACTACACCCAGGAAGCATCCCTGGGAGCTCTCCAGAATCTCACCGCTGGTACTGGACCGGTAAGTTGTGTGTTTTCTTTTTTCCTTCAGTTTAGGAGCATGGTGATTAGGGCTGCAGTGTGCTCTGCTTACAGCTCAGAGCTCTGACTCCCCGGGGGAAGTTGCAAATTCAAAGAAAAGATAGATAAAAAAGACACTTAAGAATACTGAGGCAGGGAAAGCCAGGCTCACCATTGTGGCTACTTTTTGTTTGACAGATAAAGAGCCTGTTGCCTCTCTGTGTAAGTGTTTCCTTTTGTGACTAATCACAGGAGACAGGCAGGAATGGAGCAGTGTGTATAATAAATATGTAAAGATGTTTGTGTTCCTGTAAAGGTGTGATTGGTTTTGTATGAAATCCCTCAGTCCCTCCCAGAATAGAAAACAACGTCTGGCACACTGACAGACGAGTTATTTTTAAAGGTGTTTCTCTTGTCATCAGCCTTCTCTGGTGCATGCCAAAGACTGGCGAGGTGACCCAAAATCAAGTGCCACTAAAAAGGCTTTTTATCACCCATCTTTTAAATAGCAGATTGCATGTAGCTGAGAATCTGGGCTAATAAGTTACACACAACCTCCAGAAACCTGAAATTGCACTACCTCAGTCGTACATATACATGAGACAACACATTTTCTGCAGTTCTGTGAGTTAATTACTCAGTAAAGTTGTTTGCTGTTTGACAGATGCCTTTTGCAGTATCCCAGACCATTGTCCGGAAGGTAAACGGCCTTCCAAGTATTCGAAATATGCTACATGTGACCTACCCAGTTGTAAAGAAGACAGCGGTCTCATTGCTTAGAAACTTATCTCGTAACTCTTCTTTGCAGAATGAGATAGGTAAGCAAAGGGCTGACATTTCCTCCCAGATTTTCTCTGTTTTTTTATTTCCCGTTCTCCTTCTTTGACTTGTTAATAGTTGCCAGCCTTGTTCAAATGCCTTTTCTATTGAGTAAAATGTGAGTTTTGCCCAGGTTGAGAACCTCAGCTCAAATTCTGTCTGTTCAATAGAATCGTATATTCCTCATCAAATACTCCCATCTGTATTATTTTCTGATAATATTAAGGGAAAACTTGAATCCATTTCGTTTTTAAGAGGGAGGATTTTCCTATGCTTCAAATATGAATAAGGTAAGGTAAGAAGAAATCTGAGTTCCATAAAGACTAAGGCTTCCTATGTAATCTTTTTGCAAATCAAGTAGCCTTTTTCCAAGTCAGCGTTTTATCTGTAAAATAGAAAACAGTGCTGCATTAGCTCAGAAGTGTTGGGAAGCCTAAAACACACAAGTTTGTAAAGTGTTTTGGAATGTAAAATGGATGCACTATAGAAAGACAAGTTGTTATTTTTGAAAGAGGTGTGTTTCTTAATTTATTTCACTAGTTTTTCTTCAAAAGCCATTTGTATCATGAAACATTTTTATATAACATGAGATTTATATTACAAAGCGTATTCACTTCATGTGTTAATTTTCTGAGGAAAAATTCAATTGAAGGAACCTCAGGCAAGCACGGTAACTCATCAGATTAACCTCTTAGACTGCGTCCACACAAATAGGGACACGTGTTTGCAGCAGCACAAACAGTGATGACGCAGATTTGTGCTGCTGCTTTGTGCTGCAGTGCACGCCCCTGCATGTGCTGTTTCATAGATTTCATAGACATTAGGGCTGGAAGGGACCTCGGAAGATCATCGAGTCCAGCCCCCAGCCCAAAGGGCAGGAAGTCAGCTGGGGTCATAGGATCCCAGCAAGATAAGCATCCAGTTTGCTTTTGAAGGTGTTCAGTATAGGCGCTTGAACCACCTCCAGTGGCAGGCTGTTCCAGACCTTGGGGGCTCAGACAGTAAAGAAATTCTTCCTTATGTCCAGCCTGAAACGGTCTTGTAGTAGTTTATGACCATTCGACCTAGTCGTCATCCCTTGGGGCGCTCTGGTGAACAAACGTTCCCCCAGATACTGGTGGTCACCCCTGATAAACTTATAGGTGGCCATCAGATCACCCCTGAGCCTGCGTTTTTCCAGGCTAAAGAGCCCCAGGGCTCTCAGCCTGTCATCGTAGGGTCTGCTTCCCTGACCTCTGATCATGCGCGTGGCTCTTCTCTGGACTCTCTCAAGCTTCTCCACATCCTTTTTGAATTGTGGAGCCCAAAACTGGACACAGTACTTCAGCTGCGGCCTCACTAAGGCCGAGTACAAGGGGAGAATGACATCCTGGGACTTGCTTGAGAAGCGTCTATGGATGCAAGCCAGCGTTTTGGTCGCTTTACTAGCCGCAGCATCGCACTGCAGACTCATGTTCATCTTGTGGTCAATGATGACCCCCAAGTCTCTTTCTTCCATAGTGCTAGCCAACATAGCACTGCCGAGCCTATAAGGATGCTGCAGGTTTTTCTTCCCAAGGTGGAGAACCTTGCATTTATCGGCATTGAACACCATCAGATTCTCGTCCGCCCACTTGCTGAGCCTGTCCAGGTCAGCCTGGATCACCCGCCTGTCTTCTGGTGTGGATGCTTTGCCCCAAAGTTTGGTGTCCCTCTGGGTCCGACCCCGGATCCAATTTTCCAGCCAGTGGATCATGGAGGACCCAAGGCGACAATTGGCCAGTTTCTCCAAAAGGTGATCATGGGAAACCAGATCGAAGGCTTTTTGAAGTCAAGATATATGACATCAATCTCTTCTCCCTTGTCCAGTTGATAGGTCACCTGGTTGTAGAAGGAAATGAGATTGG
The DNA here is from genome assembly GCF_030867095.1 of Alligator mississippiensis. Taxonomy (NCBI): domain Eukaryota; kingdom Metazoa; phylum Chordata; order Crocodylia; family Alligatoridae; genus Alligator; species Alligator mississippiensis. Next base: position 113,177,032 of record NC_081827.1, read on the forward strand.
TCAAGCAAGACCTACCCGCAACAAACCCATGCTGGCTATCCCTTAAGATGTTGGCGTCGGCCAGTCCGTTAAGGATGGCCTCTTTAATAAACTTTTCTAAGATCTTCCCCGGGATAGAAGTCAGGCTAATGGGTCTATAGTTAGCTGGATCCACTTTCCTCCCTTTCTTGAAGATAGGCACCACATTGGCCTTCTTCCAGTCTTCGGGCACTACACCAGAACGCCAAGAGTTTTCAAAGATCCGTGCTAGAGGCTGGGCTATGATGCTCGCCAGCTCCTTGAGTACCCTGGGCCGGCTGACTTGAAGGTATCCAGCTTCTCAAAATGTTCCTTCACAAAGTCAGCATTAATGGAGGGCAGGGGATCACCCTCACCCGGACTTCCCTGTCCTGTAGCAGGCATGGGCGTCCCATGGGACTGATGAAAGACCGACGCAAGGTACCTATTTAATAGGTTGGCTTTTTCCTGGGCGTCAGTTGTCAGTTGCCCCATCTGGTTCAGCAGGGGTCCAACGTTGCCCCTGCTTTTCCTCCGGCTCCCCACATACCTGAAAAAGGACTTTTTATTGTCCTTGATGCTCAAAGCTAGTTGGAGTTCAGTTGCAGCCTTGGCTTTCCTGGTCTGCTCCCTACAGGACCGGACCAGTGCAGAATAATCCTCCTTGGAGGTGACTCCCATCCTCCATCCTTTGTAGGCCTTTCTTTTTAGCCTCAGGAGGTCTGCTAGGTCCCTGGAGAGCCAGGGGGGCTGCTGTGCCCTTTTGCTGCCTTTCCTCTGAGATGGACTAGACTTAGTTTGTGCATTGAGGATCGCTCCCTTGAGGAGCAACCACTCTTCTTGAACTCCCCTCTCCCTCTGGTCATGGTCCCACATTAGGGCCTCACTGACAAGCCTCCTGAGCTTGTCATAGTCGGCTTTCCTGAAGTCAAGGACTTCAGTGTTGCTGACTGACTTGCCAGCTTTTCGGCGGATGGTGAAGGTGATCAGCTTGTGGTCGCTGTCACCCAGCTTCCCATCGATCACTAGGTCGCTGACTAGGTCATCCCCCGTAGCCAGTACCAGGTCGAGCAGCGCTTTGCCTCTCGTTGGCCCATAGACTTCTTGAGTCAGGTAGAGGTCATCCACGCACGAGAGGAAGCTTTGTGACCGCTCAGATTTTGCTGAGCGATCCTCCCACGAGATGTCTGGGTAATTGAAGTCACCCATGACAACCATGGTCCTGGAGCAAGCCGCCTCAGCCAGTTCCCGGGCAAACTCCTGGTCAAGCTCAGGACTTTGGGTGGGAGGTCTGTAGCAGACTCCCACCATTGTGTCCCCTGTGCCGTGTTCCCCACGGATTTTAACCCAGAGGGTCTCCAGTCATCCACCCTGGTCACCCGTATCGGCTTGCAGGGACGTGTAGCTTTCCTTAACATAGAGAGCTACACCCCCGCCCCTTTTCTCTACACGATCCCTCCTGTACAGGGTATAGCCATCTATCCCCGTGGTCCAGTCATGGGTGGAGTCCCACCAGGTCTCCGTTATCCCTATGACATCATAATTATTAGCATTGAGCAGGAGGATGAGCTCCTCCTGCTTATTCCCCAAGCTCCTGGCATTAGTGTACAGGCAGGCAAGTGTCCCCTTGGGGGCTCCTTCCTTGCCCACAGATTTTGCCAGGGCTGGGGCAGGGGTGGGCTCCCTTAAGTGCCTTGAACTGCTGGCTTTGCAAGGATTGCTTAGCGGGCCAGCAGTGGTGGTAGTCCCCCCGTCCCCCAGCGGGCTTAGTTTAAAGCCCGGTGGAGCAGGTCAGCCAGTCTGGCTGAGAAGAGCCTCCTCCCTAGGGGAGAGAGGTGGAGGCCATCTCTTCCCAGCAGCTCGCTGCCTCTCTCGCCAAAGAGCGGGCTGTGGTCATGAAAGCCAAAGCCTTCGCGACGACACCAGCGCTGCAGTCTTTGGTTGACCACATGGATCCTCCTCTCCCTCCTCGGCCCATAGCCTGAGACTGGGAGGATCGACGAGAACACCACCTGTGCCCCCAGACCCTTTAGCCCCCCCCCCAAATCCCTGTAGCACCTCATGACCTGGCTGGGAGTGCTCTGAGCCGTGTCATTGGTGCCCACATGAATAAGGAGCATGGGATAGCGGTCTGTGGGTTGGAGGAGCTCTGGGATCCTCTCCACAACGTCCCAGATGCGGGCCCCCGGGAAGCAGCAGACTTCCCGGGCTAAGGGGTCGGGGTGGCAGATTGCCCCCTCAGTCCCCCTCAGGAGGGAGTCTCCCACAACAAACACCCTACGTTTTGTCTTGGGGAGAGCAGGGGTGGGAGCTGCAGTTGGGCCCATGTTGCCTGTGGAAGCCGGCAACTCAGCAGGCTCTGCTGGGGCAGCAAGAGGTGCATACCTGTTGCTCAGCTCCGGCTGGGCAGGGGCCTTGGTGCGGCGGGCCTTAGGGCCCTTGACCACCGTGGTCCATGCCTCTGGCTGGATAGAGCGGGAGGTCCCGGAGTCCTCCTTTGGCGTGGAGGGAGACTGTGGTCTACCCTCCGCCTCCCGGGGGAGAAGGGCCTGGCAGTAGGAGTCTATCTCCTGCTCGCAGTCCCTGATGGCACGCAGTCTCTGGACTGAGGCCTGGAGCTCCTCCAGCTGGCGTGCCAGAGACCCCAAAAGGGAGCAGACCCCACAAGGGGAGGTCACCATGCTCCCAGGCCCCAGAGCCTGAAAAAGGGACAGGCAGCCCTCGCAGCCGAGAGCCAGGGGCTCGCTCCGTCTGTGTGGAGGCCGGGACCAGGGGCTCTGTCTGGGTGGCCGTCTCTGAGGTGCCAGAGGGTTTGCGGTGGGACACATTGTCCTGCTGCTCCACGTGCTGCAGTAGATGCTGGCTGGGTCCCAGGGTGCCTCTGCGCAGGGGTAGCCAGCAGGCAGCCCCCACGTTGAGGCACCCTGTGCCCCAGCGACCCACTGCCCTGCCTGTCTGGGGTGCAGGGTGCCTCGAGACAGGGGCTTTATGTACCTCAGCATGTGGGGCCCTCGCACTGAGGCACGTGAAGACGGGAGCACCCAGCCCAGAGCTGCCTGCTTGCCCATCTCAAGGCATCCTACGCCCCAGCCAGCTGGGGAGCGGCTGGCTGGGGCGAAGGGTGCCTCAGCATAGGCTGCCTGCCCCCCTCTCTCCATGAGCTGCTCCCTGACTCACTGGGGCACAAGGTGCCTCAGCACTGGGGCTCCACAGCACATGGAGACAGGGGAGCAGGTAGCCCTGGCCTGTCTGCTTGCCCATCTCCATGTTTGTCCCAGCACGTAGCACTTCAGCATGCTTTGCAGAGTTTTTATTCTCAGGAGTTTTTTTGGCTACCAGGAAATCCCAGTAGCAGATTTTTCTCCAGCACTGCAGATTAGCAGTCTGGGGCACAGTTTAACGTGCAACATGTGTGGTTTGTGATGCAGCAAAAAAGTTTGCAGTGCCACAAACTGCACAGGCCTGCATGTCTGGATCCAGCCTTATGTTCCTGCAAAAGGTCCATTTAATCTTTACGACGTATCATAGAACCAAAAGTTTGTATGTACTCTGTATGTATGTACTCTGTAGAAATAGTGGAGAGACACTTAGTTTTCAGTGGCCACATCTACATGAGACGCTGACTGCACAGTTGTTACTGCACAGTCATTTAGTACTTGCATACCCAAATACTAAATGACTGCGCAGTAACCAATGTGACTGAGCGTTAGTGTCTTCACATGGCTTCTTGATGGTGCTGACTGTGCAGGAGCTCGTTACTACTGCTTGATAGCGTCATGCCTCAGTTCATGATGATGCTGCGCAGTAGTAACAAGCTACTGCACAATCAGCATCTCGTCTAGCTGCAACCACTAATTAGCTATGAAATAGCTAGCTTCAGATTGTTGAAATATCATTTTTAGGACTATGGGCTGAATTTGAATTCATATATGGTGTTACAAATTCCAAGCAGGTGAATTTCCAAGACTGAATGTAAATTGTGCATAATGGAGGGTAGGGTTTATCAGGAAAAGTAACACACACAGAAGTATGTAACCAAGAGTAATATAAAGTTTGGAGGAGAGTTGTTTTATTTTGCATCTTTCTGCAGTCTTCTTGTTTGCTTTACACAGTATAACTAGATTTGGGTAAAATTGTTGGAGGTATAGTTTCTTCACTGAAAAAAATGCAATTCTGGGTGGACCAAAGCTATTTATGGGTTTTAGGTTGAGTTTCGCAAATAGGTTTTTTTTGAGGAAAAAAGAGTGCTGTCTATTATTACCTTCTTTCTTCCTTCCTTTCCTTTCTTCTTTGGTGTCTACAACCTGTTTGTCTAGTTTAGATGTTACATGGCCATGTTTATTGAATATTTTTTTAATTATTTCTTAAGATAGCTCTCAAAACTTTCTTTTGTTTATACACTTTTATCTGAGGTGATATGTTTCACATTTAGAAGATATTCTAAGAATCAGATTGACTGGTCTCCCTAAAAAAAATAAGCAACTTCCTTGAATAATGTGGTCACCATCAGCTGATTTATAACATAGCAACTGTTTATGTGCTATTCAGAGGCAACATGAATCTGTAGCTTGACATTTCATTATAATTTAATCCCATCACACATGAAACTTGTCATGCTGCCTTCTGAAGTACAGTGTATACAAGAATATTTATAATGGGAAGCAGAGAATGGTGCATATTGCACAGAAAGGGACCTACAGTTCAGGGTACTCCGAACTACTGCCAGCCGCCACTTATGATCTCAGGTTAGCATTTACTCTTGACTACAACAACCTTCTGAGACTGCTGAGGGGAGGGACTTCTTTATGTATCATAGGCTTCTATACAGTACCTACAACAAGAGAATTTATTAAGCTGTACACCTGGCTAGAGGATCCTATCCGCTATGAAGGTATGTTTTCCATAGCTTGGCACATCAATCCAGCAGAACTCCAAGCCCTCTGAGAATCATAGATGATACTGCACTGGTGCACTCACTCAACTTAGAAAGCTTCTTACCCATTTTTACCCATCTTGCCTACTCAGCCCAGCGTAAAATTTACCCTGATCAGTTTAGTATATTCTTCAGTAGAGATCCATTCTTCAACTTGCTGCTCAGCTCCCAAGAAGTGCTGAATCCCCTACACTCCCGCCAATTTTGTGTCCAATTCAGGAAAGCACTGCTTTGCTAACAAGCTGCTTACTTTTAAACAATGGGACTTAAGCATGTTTAAAGTTGAGCTCCTGTTTCAGTGTTTTTCTGAACAGAGATTGGCCTAAGCAACTTCTGGATTCAGGCAAAAATACAGGAAATTCAGCATCGCACATGATATGACTAATAGATACCTCAGACCACATACAAGTGCTACACTAACCCAGATGCTGTGTGCACACTGGCTCAATTAGTGCAAAATATTTTTAGAGCCATTTCTTCATTAAATTTCAGTTCATTCATGCACCCTCATCCTTGATTTATTGGAGAGAAACATTAATTTATGCTAGTCTGACTGACACCAGAAAGCTACAGAATATATCCTAGCTAAGAAATATAAGCCATGTGATCGTTATAGCTAGACATCATTATTCCTATAATTACATAAAAAATACAATTATACACTTCAGTATGAAATTACAGTTCACTTGTTAGCACACACCCAGCACCACAGGTAGTGAAAGCATGATGTGTTGTGTGTATAATGTAGAATATACGCTATACATTTAATTGGATTCCATGTTTCGTTTTCATCCTGTAGCTAGAGAAGTTTTACCTGATTTGGTCTCCATACTTCCTGACTCTGTCCCAAGTCCTGATGAGGTTGTCAATGATACCGCTGCTTCTGTCTGCTACACCTTGTACAACTTGACCCGAAACAATTCCCAGAATGCACAGCTTCTCCTAAATACTGATGGTCTTCCAAAGATTATGAACATCAGCATAAGTGACAGGTGAGTCACATTATATAATTCCCCATGACAAAAGAAGCAGCAACATCCACTGGAAAGAACATATCTTAAAAGAATACACAGTTTAAATAATAATTAAAATGTTAATTGAATTGAACATAGTGGGTACATCTACATGTGCCATGGCATCGTGGTTACTGCACCTTTTGGAAGTACTAAATGATGGCACAATAGCAGCCAGTACTGCACTGTGCTTGCCACACACAGTTATTTTAGGCACTACATCACCATAGTGATGCACTATAATGTACACTATGGTGATGTAGCTGTGGCATCATGGGTTTTGCCCGCAGATGCTACGTCGCCATAGTGCATTGCTACAGAGATGTAGCGTCACATGTAGACACGCCAACTGGGTTATATAGTGAAATCCTTTTGAATAATTACTCCATCCAAGAGTAAACTTGCTTGCCCCTGTCTTCTTAAATGGTCCTTCAGCAAGTTAAATTATCTGTTAAAGGACTAACCCTCTTATAGTTGTTCTTTGTGACCATTCTTTTCTCATAAAACAGTGAAGACTTTTTAAGAGTGAACTTGCCCTACAAGTACATAAAATACAATACATAAAATAACGAAATATTACTCTCACCAGCACTTGGGGCCTTTCAGGGATCTCCTTCCTGGGGAATATTTCACCCTTAAATGGTATAAATACCCCTAAAAAAAGGAGGCTCCAGGGCCCTTTGTTTCCCTATGATTGCAGAGCACATTGCCACTGATAGCTCACAAGGAGGTGTGTTCTTTACACTGGCCACATCTACTCAAGGTGCTGACTGTGCAGTGATGACTTCACAGTCATGTACTACTGGTATAGACAAGTACTAAATGACTGCAGTAACTGGAGTTACTGCACAGTAGCATCACCAAGCAGCTTTTAGGTGACGCTGACTGCACAGTAGCTCATAACTGCTGTGCAGTAGCATCACATCACGCTTCGTGCCACATGATGCTATTGCACAGTAGTAATGAGCTACTGCGCAGTCAGCATCTCATGTAAACACTGCCACTATGTTCACTGGGAAGGATGGCATGAGGTCTGTTAAGGAAGCTGAGAGAAAGAACTCAGCTCTTAGGTTCAAAATAAGGAGCAACTGTTTTTAAGTGATTGTGTTGTAAAGTGTTTGTTCTATTTAAGTCCACATGCATTGTTCATGACCTGCAATGTTAGCTGTATTTTATGGGTTTTTTGTTTTGTTTGGTTTTGTTTTACAAATGGAAATGCTACATTCAGCAAAGCGGGCAAAGCTGCCTCAGTCCTCCTGTACTCCTTGTGGTTGCACACTGATCTGCACAGTGCCTACAAAAAGGTAAGGTCTGAGTATGTTCAACTGGACTTTTCAAACTGCAAAGCAGTTTTTTTCTGCAGTTTCACTCATGTGATCTGCTGTAACAGAGTATCAAGTAGGTCTGCACTATTGGTAAGTGTACCGTTCTGTTACTGCCATAAAGGAGAGGGGGCGTTTATTCTTAATTTGGTATTTCCATGTGTGCATGCTGAATCCTTCCAGTTAATAAATGCTTAGCTCCCACTGGGTATCTATTTGGAGCTTTCTGTGTGCTACCAAAGTTGACAGTAGCAATAATGTTGAGCAACACCTGAGCAGATATCAATCTAGCACGGACAGAACTAATTTGATATGAAAGGAGTATGACACCAACAAAAGCAAAGATAGGCCAGCAGGGAACTTACTCCTTCTAAAAAGCAGTTGGGGGGGGGGGGGGCAGTTTGACAGGGGGTTGGTTTGGTTGGGTTGGGTTGGGTTAGGTTGGGTTTTGGCGGGGGAGGGGTTGGCTTGGTTTTGGTTTGGTTTGGTTTTTACATGTTTGCATTAATCAAAGATCTTAATTATATTCACACAAAGGGGCAGGGTTGAAGAAAGGGTGTTGGCCATGTGAAACTGCATACTCAAAATTAGACAAGAATCAGCCATAACTGAATTAGCCAGTGAACTAGCTCACTTCTTTCCCCATTTGTTTTTTGGTTTTTTCCACACTGGGGGTCATTTAAACTTGTTTCATCATTTAGGGGGCTCTTCCCTGCACGTTTAATTTCCCTGTTCTTTTTTTATTTATTGTTTAGCCTCCGAAAATCCCCCCTAAATTTAAAATAAAGCCATCTTCCGGGGGCAGGGGGGGGTTGTTTGTTTCCTATTTTAATCCTTGATGCAAGGACAGTGTTTGCAAGATCTGTATTTTTTGGTTAGCCACAATTATTAAGACCTAGTTTTCAGAAAGTTCTGAGACCTCTGAAAAACAGGTCCATTTAAAGTGGTTTATTAGACAATGAAAAAGTAAGGAACCTAACATCACTAGTCACTTTCAAAAAGTAAATCTGGCAAACAAACCAAAGGAATAACTTGAGTAAATAAAGCCAATGAAATCCTGGAGCATTCTTTTACAGAAAGTTTCAGATGCTTTGTATGTGCTTGGAAATTGCTTGTTGTCCTATAGTGCCTTCATTTACAGACTTGTCATTTATTATAATTAGTTCTTTTGTTTGTTTCATTCCAAAGGCTGACTTCAAGAAGACAGATTTCATCAATAGCCGGACAACCAAAGCCTACAACTCACTAAAAGACTGAGGCTGGCTACACTGACATTAGAGAGATGAGAATATGTATGGATTTGTATAGTGGTCTTTCAGTGTCAGTTCTACCACTATGAACTGTGAACCATCTCAGAAAAGACTGACTTTTGTATATGACCTGAATGACCAGAGGAAAGCTATGCTTGCCTTTATCCTATTCATATTGTCCTCAATTTTACTTAACAATATAAACAGCCAAAGATGATAGTCTTTAGGATTCCTGGTGCAACCTTTCAGGCAAACTCACTAATAGTCAATGCTTCATACACTACTGCGTCTAATCTAATAGCAGTTTATGCAGAAAGGTTGGGAATTCTAACTAGCAAAATATTCTTTATAGGCTACATTTTAAATGAGGAATCCTCCAGGGCTGACTTTCAATTGCACTGCTCAGGAAGTAGTAGTTTTTTATTTACAATAATCATTACTCTTTGAGCATGTGTAGTGCTAAAACTGTACCTCCAGGCTGTGCAGTTGAACAGAACAGACAGAAGATGTTTTTTTTACTACATGCATTTTATAAAACACTGAAAGAGTTAGTTATTTGCAGGGGTCTGTATTTTTTATATTAATGTATTCACTGACTCCCAGGGCTTCTTTGCTTTGAGAGCTCAGCAGTGGCAGCAACACTGACAGACAGTAAAGTCTCCACTGTTCTATGAGAACTGACAGCCTGATCATCCCATTCTCCGCTGAACCTTCCTCTCACTACTGCAAGGCTTGGTGACTGTCCCAGCAAGAGTTTTAAATAGTATAAATACATGTCAGGTACATTGGGTTGAGCTCTGATCTGTCAATCAGTGCTAACTGAGCAAAATTGCAGCTGGTAATTCATGGATAATTTTAAGTGTCCAATTTTAAAAAGCATTCTATTGATGGCTGTATATTGGAAAGGGTGCAGAGATTGATCCCTTTTCTTTCTGACTAAGTATGAAAGCATGAGATTAGCATCATTCTTGCTTAGGACCTCATCTGAACCTGACTCGTATTCTCTCAGCTGGAATCATAATCCTCCCCACAGTGATGCACTGTAATGTGCTGATTGAAGGAGTTTGAGTTTAGATGTGGGAACAGGTAATAGGAGGAGATAGGCTTCCAAGTAACACAAGACTCTGTTTTCATTCTTTGTTTCTGGGGGGGAAGGAAGAGAAGCCAAAATGTTGAAAACATATGATGGACTCTTTTAGCAGGAATTAATGGGTTTTTCTTAGTATTCCTTGAGCCAGCAACTGTTCTTCAAATGCAAAATAAAAAGCACAAACAAAAAACACCACAAAAACCCCTCTCTAAGCCAGTTTATTAATTGGCATAAATACATAAACTGGTGTCACTCTGCTAAAGTCAGTGGAGCTGCACTAGTTTTAGGCTACCTGAGAGTGTGCCTGGAATAGGGAACCCTAGCCCTATTGCAGAGTGGAGAGGGCCAGGAGAAAGGGCAGCAAGGCACCCTCAGCTAGACTCTGGTCACCTACAGGCAGCCTCCTAAACAACATACTAACTGCAACATCAAGGCATGGCAGGAAGGAGAGAGGAGCCAGCTAAGGGAGATTGGGGTAAACAGGCATGTTCCACACAGCTGCCAGGGGGCGAAACGACTACCCTGGAAGTGCCCTTAACTGTTTATACACTTCTTTTGTCCAGCCAGCAACCTTCTTTGCCCTCCTAGTACCAGATGGTAGTAAAAGATCTGTGCACTGGTCCTCACCCGTTAGAGAATTTCTCCACATTTGGGAAATCTTCAGAGTTTAGGCTCTGGCACATTTAAGTCTGCTTAACTACTGAGCAAAATTATTTTATCAGTCCTTACCCGCAGAGTTGTATCTTACCTAAGACTGCAACCAAGCTAAAAACAGTGTGGTATCATATCCAGATGTCTCTCTGGATATGAGGCTGTTAAAATTTGCTCTCAGAGAAGTGCAGCTCTCATTGAGTTATGTAGCAATACATGCTTCCAATGCATAGTTTGTCTCAGGAAGGTTTAACAACTGTGCCCTGCCCCAGGTCATTTCTGTATATTAGACAAAGCATTTGAATTTGCTTTGAAAAACTAAAATCAAATATAACAAGTGGGAGGTTCTAAAGTATTTTGTATGTTTCAGAGGGAAGTTTTCAAGAAGCTCTAGGTCCAAAAACAATATGAGAGAAAGACAGGGTTACACGACTTCATGTAAATGAAAATATTTTCATTATTTTGAAAAAAATGGGACTGAAAACAGATATTTAAAATCTAAACTTTCCTCACAATATGTTACTCCAAGCATTGCTGTGTGCCGCTAATGATGTGGAACTGAATCTTCTACTCTTATTTTACTGCCCCAAAATGTATGAAATGCAAGCATGAGAATACATAGAGTCCAAAGAGTAAAGGTAAAGAATAAAAACCAGCACAAGCTAGGTGCAGAAGAGTGAGGAAGGGCTCTTTCACAATTGCTCAGCAGTGGAAGAGTACTGTAAAACTTCCAGTAATTTAAAAAAGAATAGAGTTTGATAAATGTTAAATATGTCTGAAGTCTCCAAGATTTAATTAGATTTGAACGTAAAGGGGAGCACAGCATACCACCGTTCAGACCATGCAGGTGGGGGTAAGGCATGGCTGGAGACCCTGGCCCAACATGAAACTCCAGGATGGCCATACAGGGGGCAGAAGCAGGAAGGGTTAACCCACCTCCCACCACCGCTTTCCCCAGCTGACCCAGGGATCGGAGGAGCCCCAGGGCTATTCCTGCCCCACTGCACTGCAGAGAGTGACAGTATGGAGTGCTCAGCTCCAGTGGCGACTGAGAGTGCTAGTGCACCCCCTGATAGCCAGCGTTCCCCGCTTAGGCAACAGGCAGGGTGCCCCCCTGAGAGCACCAGTCAGGGAGTGGGGATGGCAGGAGAAGTGATCCCCGTGGTTCCCCTGTGACTGATCGCACCAACTGGGGGGGCGGGATCCCCCTGCGGCCGATTGAGCCAACCCAGCACAACCCTCCCCCCCCCCCCCCGTCAATGCAGTTGGCAGTAGAGGACCCCCCCCCCTACCGGTTGCTGACTGACCGCTGGGGGGAGCAAGTGCCCCCACCCCACCCCCGACTCAGGAGGCACCAGTTGCCCATGCACCAAGAGGCTCAGCCAAGGACAGCTACTTTCCAATGCCTGCTCCTTTCTGCCCCACTCAGGGGGACCTGCCCTGGCCAAGCCCAGCACCCCGCACAGCTGCTCCCCTTGCCTACAGCAGGGGGCAGCCCTTGAGGCTGCTCCCTGTGTCCAGGTTATCCAGGGACAGTGGCTAGTGGACAGGTTCCTCCTCCCTACACCTGTTCTCTACTCTGCCCCCAGGAACCACACTGGCTCAAGGGCTCCATCTGTGCAAAGGGACAATGGTGGCAAGCAGCCCTCTTTTCTGTGCCTGCTCCCTGCCCAGCTCCCTTAGCAGTTAGGAGAGCTCACTGTGTGGTACAGTAGAAGGGAGGTACAACCACACCATTGAATCCCCTTTGGATCTGCCCCTGGCTTTGGAGTTAGTCCTGTTGGTACAGGATTTATTGCTGGTAACAGCATCCCTTTAACTCCTGATTGTTCAAAAACTGTTTAACAATAATGAGGAGGAAAAATCTGAACAGACATCATTTCAGTGTTATGAACGGGTGTGTAGGGAGGAAAACACAGACGTGCCTTAAAGCTGTTCTTCCTCACTGCTATGAGATCAAAAACATTTCAACAGGACTCCAAAGAAAGCAAAACATTGTTCATGGGAGACGTAATAAAACATTATCTCCAACAGAAAAATCTGCCTCTGGATTTTATTGTTGTTAATTGACCTACCTAGAACCTATAAACATCTTGCCTTCAAGCCTTATCTCTCCCTTTCAGAGGGCAAATCTATTTTTAGTTGGGTCTTGCTCTGGAGAAGCAGAATTTGCTGCAAAGCAGTGTGTACAGTTGCAGTTTAGCTATCCAGCTTGCCTGGTTATGCCAAAGGACTCCTGTAGTAATCAGTTTACAGTAGAATGCCAGCTAAAGTCTTCACTGTAAGGATAAATGATCTGCCAGTGTACTAGGCATGCCTGACGTTTTCACAGTTTGCATTGGTGTTTGGTGACCTATGTGCTTTCTGTGCAGCATATCATCATGGTATAACCTGAGCAGCTCACACAGATCAATGGAATTGTCTTCACAACAGTCCTGTGAAATTGGGAAACGTTATTATCCCCACTTTACAAAAGGGGAAACCGAGTCAGAGAGACATTAAACAAAATCCCCAAGGTCACAAAGTCTGTGGCAAAGCTGAATGTTGAATCCAGATCTCATAAGTCCTGGGCTGGTGTCTCACCAGAAGAATCTTCTCCTTCTTTAGCAGACATAATTAGTAGTTAATAATACTCTGTGAACTACCATAGAATAAAGAGTTGGATTCATGATCAGAAAATGGCTTGCTCTTTTTCTTGTTTCGCCCTTCAAACTTCCTATTTCTGCTCTTCTGGTTGGTAAGCAAGGGCAGCACTTTCAGGCTCCTTTTCCAGTTAGTACTAAGTGGGTGCATTTACACAAGATGTTTACTGCACAGTAAATGTCTTGGTGTCTACACGTGCCTTTATTAGGCTGGAGTAAACTAATTTACTGTGAAGCAGAATAGTACTTGTAAATAATTGTAAATACTTGTAATTACAACTATTTACAAGTACTATCCTACTGCAGAGTAAAAAACTCCACAGCAGGGCACATGTAGATGCTGGAGAGACTGGCTAGGGTTTGAGGGTGCTTCAACATGGGGGCTGCCTACTGGCTAGCCCCCACACCAAAGCACCTTCATGCCCCAGCCAGACCCCCTGCAGCATGTTGAGCCAGGGGGAGCAGCCCCAGGCTGACAGACTAACCCCCCAGAACCACCTGCCTGCCAGGGCTACTCCAACCTGGCTCAACATACTGTGATCCCAGATACACATTCAAAGAGCAATAAATTCTGGAGTTTATTGCTTCCTATTAATTACACATGTAGACACACCCAGTTAGATCCAAGATCGCTGTGTTAAACTACAGAGTTGTCTACAGATGAAAACAGGCTTTGCACACTTGACCCCACTCACATGCACCAAATATCAATGATGTCACATAGCTGTTTTCTGATGCGTGCCCATGGTATAGCCAGCATCATTCATATTTTGGTATGTTCATGAGAGCAGCACTAGGTCCACCCAACAGTGGCAGCTTCCTGACTTTTTTTTCAATGCATGGTTCATCCAGAGTGGGAGCAACAGGGTGGGTCATGCTTTCAGGACACCTTCTCTAGCACCACCTAACACAATGCAGACAGGTCTTGCATATATGACAGTTGGTTTTCAGTGTTTCTTTTAGTTTGGGTAGTATTATAAGGTACATACAAGGTGTTCTCTGTGTAAGTATGTGTAAGATATGTATTATCTATATATCCCCATTCAAAGCTCATCAGGAAAAAGCATTATCACCAAAGTGAACCATAATACAGCAGACCATCCCGTGCAGCATTTGGAACTGTTTAACCTGGTAGTGTGTGCTAGACATCTTCTCATTAAACTGAAAGATGGTTTCTTCTGTTTTTACAGTCACTGAGTCTACAGGTTCATGTATTTATCCCTGGATATCTGACTAGCCCAAAATACTCAGATTTCCCTGTCCCATGGGTTCTGGAACAAAGCCCAACTGCGTAACTTCATTGTCTTCCCAGAACTGGGACATGTGCTGCTTCTTCAATACAGTGAAGCTATCTCATCTATGCTGCACGTGGGAGTAGATCACAGCAGTCCAGGCAAGGAGATGCTACATTCTGTGTAGGCAGAGCTCTGCTTTACTGTGCCTCTCTCTGGCACATGGCAGAGAAGTTGGGCAGGGTCCATAGGATCTAGTACTACATGAATTAACAAGATTGAACCCTCCATATACAGGGCCCCAGATAGGGACAAAGCTGAGTTGTGGCTCTATATTCAGCTGCTTATTGAAAGGAAGAGTGTCTCCAAACAAATCCCATTTAGTACTTAGTACATGGGTGTAGTGATTTTTGACTCTTGATCCAATCTTGATCCAATCTCATTTACTGAGGCCTTGTCTTCCCTGCAACCTTTAGCTTGAGCTACTCTACTCAAGCTAGCTCAAGTGAGTGGTCACAACTGTGAAATTCCACTCAGGATGCACAGATAGATTGGATTAGCCATGGGCAAGTCGATACAACTGAGGATGCTACATCCCTACACTTTGCTAGCTCAAGCACCAACAGTAGTGGAGCATTGCAGTCTCCCTTCTCAACCTATGGACAAACAGGTGAGAGCCTGTGTGTGTGGACAGGAGTTGGATGACAGTAAAATTTGAGTTATACTTTGAGTTCACAGTGCAGCAAGGCCAATCCTTTGGAAGATCAGAAAACAGCCACGTTGTGGGAGGGGAAGTGGTAGATCTTTGTGTTTGAGGTCACATTTTACATTTCCTCTGAATAGACAATTCATTTCTACAACAAAGAGTATGTCTCAAAATGCACCCAAGATAACATTGCTTTTTTATGGCTGTGAAGTTCTCTAACTTGCCAGTACTGTATCAGCCTCTATCCCCTTTTCCTTCGGTAGTCTCTATGCTCACCTGCCATGACTTTGATGTTTAATGATGCACAAAAAAAAAAAAAGAAAAACAAAGGGAGATGAGATTTTCAATTCTCCATGCTGTTAGGGATAATGGCAGTGATTTTCTTCATGGGACTCTGCTACCCCTACATCCTGCCCTGACCACACCAATATAGGCACAAGCCTGTGACCTCCGTTGGCCTTGCCTTTACAACAAGTGAGATATGGTGACTCGTAACAGAGTAGTTATCCCAAACTATTGCAGGCAAAAGGGTAACCACTGGCCCCTCTCATGTGATTTACAACATTGTTAAGACTTTATACCCTTAGTACATCAGTTGCCACCGGGTCTCTTTATAATGACTTCTATTATTCCTACTTATAGATTCATAGATTCATAGATGTTAGGGTCAGAAGGGACCTCAATAGATCATCGAGTCCGACCCCCTGCATAAGCAGTAAAGAGTGCTGGGTCTATTTGACCCCAGCTAGATACTCATCTAACCTCCACTTGAAAACCCCCAGGGTAGGGGAGAGCACCACCTCCCTTGGGAGCCCGTTCCAGACCTTGGCCACTCGAACTGTGAACTTTTGTCCCCTCTGTGTACAGACACTGCCTAGCATTAGTCTTCTTCTTTCACCCCAAGTCAGGCTAATCCAAGCTCAACTCAGTCCTCCCTCAGGGCCTACTAATTACCCAGCCATACACCTTGATTCATTCCTACTTACAGTCTATCATTCTTCTGGCATGACAGTATGATTCCTATTACGTCCATTAACAGGCCTCTCAACCCCAAGTCAGTCGCTCAGCTTTTGCTTTCTTGCTCTCAGCATCTTGTTTAGTAGTCTAAAACTAAATGGGGAAAACAGGATTCTTACCCGGTGCCCAGGTGCTGCTGCTGCTACTGCTACATGCTGTACCCACTCCTGCTCTTGCTCTTAAAGCCACAGCAGTGCAGTACTGTAGGACTGTGTGAAGCAGCTAGTATTCGCTTTGGATTCAGATTCGACTGATTCGGGGGAAAGTGATTTGATCCAGTGATTCAAATCACTGTCATGAATCGAGTTGGCTGAAACTGATTCGGAGATTCGGCCGCTGCTGAATCAGCCGAACCTCTGAATTGGACAGGCCCCATCCCCCGTCCACTCTCCCAGCCCCATCTATGGCTGGCCTGTGCAGCCCCAACCTTCCGGCTCTTTAAAAAGAAAAGCTCCGGGATTACCAGCTCCTGCCAGGTGAGGAGGATCCCCACTGCCCCCGACTGCCCCACACTGCATGGGGACCTCTGTCATGAGCGCCCATCCCCCACCTACTCTCCCAGCCCCCCGCCCATGGCTGCCCCACCTGGTCCCAGCTCCCAGTACTTAAAAAAAAAAAAGCCCCCACTCACCAGCTCCTGCTAGGTGGGGGGGAGATCCCTGCTTCCCCCGCTGCCCAGCGCTGCATGGGGGACTCTGTCACGAGCCCACAGAAGCCCACATAGCCACCACAGCAGTCGGTGAGTTCGGGGTGGGCAGAGCAGCCATGGGGGCAGGTTTTTTAAAGAACCGGGAGCTGGGGCGGGCAGAGCAGCCATGGGGGCAGCTGGGAGAGCGGGCAGGGGCTGGGGGGCACTCAGGGGCCTGAAGAACCAGGCAGGAGATGGGGTCTGGCGGGGGTCCCACCATGGTCCCTTCCCCTCTCCTCCAGCCTCGGAGTCTGGGTCCAGCTCCTTGCGGCGGCAAGCAGGGACTGCCCAAATCTCCAAAGCTCTCTGAATCTTTTCTGAATTGATTCAGAGAGCTTCGAATCTATTTGGTCCTTTTTATTGATCTCCTGAATCAGTTTGAATTTGGAGATTCAGCTGCCAAATTGGGCCGAAGCTCCTCCGAATTGAATCATCACCTGAAGCTTCACACAGCCCTACAGTGCTGCTACAAAAGCAACACTGTGGGACTCCTTTTGCTGCCAGGCCATGAACTCTGTGGGGGTGGGGGATGTTCTTGCTGCTTCTCCTAAGTTGGCACCTGGGGCTGGTGCCCTTCTTGCCCACCCCTAGTTATGCTACTGGCAAGAATGTTACCAATTTAGGATGAGCAATAAGAGTTAGAATTTTTCATTCTTCAAGAAATAAATGCTTGTAAAAAAGGATAATATAAAAGTATTATTGTGATTCTATTTGGAAACTGTCCCTCTAAACAGGAAATGCATCATATTTCTGGCATCATTGGAGGGGTTGTGAACTTTAGAGTGGGGGTACCTACCCACTAGATGCAGGTATCAATCAGGACTACAACCAGCCACAATCTCTAATAGAGTTGAGCAAACCTATAAGAAGTTTGGATAAGAAAATTAACCTCTTGCACCTGATAAATAGAACCGGCTTTCCTTTAAGATTCCTGGTATTTCTCCTTTCCTCCTGGCCAAAAAAAAAATGGAGAAAATCAGAAAGTTAAACTGATTTCTCACTGCTTTTCTTTTCTTTTTTTTTTTTTTTTAAGTTTCCAAAATGTTCTGATGAATATTATTTTTCTATATTTAGCATGGCCATCACCATGGTGCTGTTTTATTAATGTTCTTCTCTTCAGAAAAAGATGACCTGCCAAAGACAGAATTCTGTAGAGGCCAGTAGCAAGGCAGTGAGCGCTCAGGTATTTTGGTAAGAGGTTCTGTTCTTAATTTTGCCACTGGCCTTCAGGCAAGTCAATTAACTTATTTTTCTATTGTCTGTCTGATCTACCTAGGCCATGTGCTCAATGGAGCAGGGACTGGTTTATCTGTGTTGGTACAGTGTTTAGAAAAGAATTGGGTAGAGTCTCTGGGTATCATTGTAACACAAATATTAGATTTCATAGACATTAGGGCTGGAAGGAACCTCAGAAGATCATCGAGTCCAGTCCCCTGCCCCAGGGGCAGGAAGTCAGCTGGGGTCATAGGATCCCAGCAAGATAAACATCCAAATTTCTCTTGAAGGTGTTCAAAGTAGGTGCTTGATACTTGTAGCTAGTTGGAGTTCAGTCACAGCCTTGGCTTTCCTGGTTCACTCCCTGCAGGACCGGACCAGTGCAAAATATTCCTCCTTGGATGTGGATCCAGTCCTCCATCTTAGGTCTTCTTTCTTTTTAGACGCAGGAGGTCTGCTAGTTCCCTGCAGAGCCAAAGGGAATGCTGTGCCCTTTTGCTGCCTTTCCTCCGAGATGGAATAGCATTAGCTTGTGCATCCAGGATCACTCCCTTGAGGAGCAACCACTCTTCCTGAACTCCCATCCCCATCAGGTTGTGGTCCCTTAGGGTCTCACCTACAATCCTCCTGAGCTTGTCAAAGTCAGGTTAGTTTGTTTCCTACTCTAAACCTAAAATGGAGACTGTAGTATCTCAAATGCAAACATAGGACCCTCTTAGATTTGAGAAGATAAAAATAATATTTTTAATTGTTCCCTATGTGTACTTGTATATTTTCCAGCTGAACATAATAACCCAGCTCATTGGTTGAAAGTTCAGGCTGATCATGATTCAGTGGGCATGAGAGAATTTCAGCCACTGGTAAAATGTTCAGTTTTGTGCTAGTGTCAATCAGTCTGTCATTTGGGTTCTTAGTCACTAGTGCAAAGCTGCTGCATTTGGGTTAACACTGCAGACTACAAAAATTACAAAAGTTCGAATGTTTCCATTCATTTTTGTTTTAACTGAATCAAAAACTTGTCAGTCTGTATAAATCTTTGCAAAAGCTTCTCTCTAAATAAAAGAAACTTTGAGGTAAATAATATAAATGAAATATTGAGCCAAAACTAAGTTGACAGAATCCTTTCATGGTAGTCTTAAAATTAGTAGCTTCAAAGCGTTTGTCAGATCTGATTTCAGAGCAAATTATGATTTGTAGGAATCTTGATTTCCCCAGTACTATCACCTGTCCCTCCTATATTTCCTTTCATATTTTTTCAGACCCATCATTACAATTCTCATATTACAGCTCTGGTAGCCACGATGAGGTAGTCTGGGACAGCTGTAGACATTCAGTTAACAAATTCACCAACAAGAGGCTTAAACATAAACCCCACATCAAGACGAACCCAGCCTTGCTTAGCTGATGAATGAAAAATATAGTTAGTTGTCAAGCATGACAGATAAGAAGGAAGCCCAAACTCTCTTATTCAGCCATTTTTACCAACCATAATCAGCAGATTGCTTTCAAGTAGTAACTCCAACATGGCTTTTTTCCAGCTGTTGGGGCCTTTAATAAAGTCCACATCTTCCTCCCTTATTTCACTGCAAATGCAAACTGACAAATGTAGCGCATGCAGAAGATCTTTTAGGATTAATAAAGGTTTTGGGACCTGGGTGCTTCATTGCATTTAAATATTTGGGCTTTTCTTCCTCCTACTGTCTCAGAAAAAGGCATATATCTTAAAACTAAAAACCCTACATAATCTACTAAGAAAATTAGAGAAGCAGCATTTGTTTGATCATATATTTTACTGGACCAACTAGATAGTTGGGAGAGATGTTTGGTAACATTTCAGGCACAAAATGCTCTTCCTCAGGTCTAGGAAAGAAGCAAATACATTAAATACACCAAACACAATTTTTTTTGTTTAACTCACATATAAAGTAAAGTGGTCATTTATGATTCATAGGTTCATAGATTGTAAAGCTGGAAGGGACCTCGGAAGATCATAGGGTCCAGCCTCCCTGCACCAAGAAGGAAAGACAACTGGGGTCAGGTGACCCCAGCAAAGTGACTGTACAGTTTCCTCTTGAAGATTTCCCAGGTAGCTGATTGCACCACCTCTGGAGGGAGCTTATTCCACAGTCTGGACACCCTGAATGTGAAGAAGTTTTTCCTAATGTTGAGCCTGAAATGGTCTTCTAGGAGTTTGTGGCCATTACTCCCAGTTTTCCCCAAGGGTGCCCTGGTGAACAGTTGTTCACCGAGCCCTTGATGTATGACCCTGATGTAGCAGTAAGATGCTACCAAGTCCCCTCTCAGCCTTCTCTTTTTCAGGTTGAAGAGTCCCAGATCCCTCAGCCTTTCCTCATATGGTTTGCTGCACAAACCTCTGATCATATGGGTGGTCCTTCTCTGGACTCTCTCAAGGATTTCCACATCCTTGTTGCTGTGCAGCACCCAGAGCTGGATGCAGTACTCCAGCTGTGGTCTCAGCAATGCCAAGTACAGCAGAAGAATCACTTCCTTGGTTTTGCTGGAGATGCATCAATTGATGCAAGCCAGAGTATTATTTGCCCTGCTGGCTATAGCATTGCACTGCCAGTTCCAGTTCATACTGTGATCGATTATAACCCCCAGATCTCTTTCATTCATAGTGCTGGTCACATCGGCATTGCCAAGCCTGTAGGTGTGTAGGGGATTGTTTGTCCCTAGATGGAGCACTTTACATTTCTCGATGTTAAACTTCATCTGGTTCCAATCTACCCAACTTGCCAGCCTGTCTAGGTCCAGCTGTATCTGTAGCCTATCTTCAAGCATGACCATGCTTCCCCATAACTTGGTGATGTCCACAAACTTGGCCAGCGAGTTCTTCATCCCTACATCCAGATCATTGATGAAGATGTTAAAAAGCACTGAACCAAGCACCCACCCCTGAGGGACACCACTGGCCACTTTTCTCCAAGACAACACAGTTCTGTTCAGTAAAACTCTCTGGGTCCTGCCCTGCAGCCAGCTTCCTACCCACCTAACTGTCTCACCATTAAGCCCACAATCTTCTAATTTTTTCATGAGAGCATCGTGGGTTATCATATCTAAAGCTTTTTGGAAGTCAAGGTATACCATGTTAACCTCCTCTCTCTTATCCAGGTGCCGGGTTCCCTGATCACAAAAGGAGACCTGCCCGTGACGAAGCCATACTGGCCGTCATTTAGAATCCTACCTTCTTCAAGCCTATCACATATAGACTCCTTGATGAATTTTTCAAAGATTTTCCTTAAGATAGAAGTTAGGCTAATTGGAGTATAGTTACCCAGGTCCTCCCTCCTCCCCTTCTTGAAGATGGGCACAACATTGGCCCTCTTCCAGTCCTCAGGGACTTCCCCCAAGAACCACGAATTTTGGAAAGGTTTTGCCAGGGATTCTGCAATGACTTTGGCCAGCTCCTTCAACACCCTCGGGTGACATTCATCCAGGTCTGCTGACTTACATAATTTTTAATTGATCATACACCAGTTCTATGGCAATAGTAGGAAGACAGTCATTCCTACCCTGCTGCTTCTGTACCATATCTAACATGTGTTTCCCCAGGCCCCCTTCAGCTTGAAAGACTAGAGCAAAGTAGTCATCCAGGAGTTCAGTTTTCTCCTGAGTGCCGGCAACCAGCTGTCCTGAGTTGTTGAGCAATGGCCCCAAACTCCCATTTGTTTTCCTCCTGTTCCCTACATACCTATAGAAGGACTTCTTGTTGTCCTTGATCCCCATTGCTAATTTTAGTTCAGTTGCCACCTTAGCCCTTCTAATTGGTTCCCTACAAGTGCGGGCCATTGTTGTGTAGTCCTCCTTGGGGCATGCTCTAAGCTTCCATTGTTTGTATACCTCTTTCTTCTTTCTTATGAGGACCTTGTTTAGTCAAGAAGGCTTCCCAGCCCTTTTGCTACCTTTCCTCTGCATGGGAATAGACTTCCTTTGTGCTTTAAGGATCGCATCTTTAAGGGACAACCCCTCTTCATATACTCCTTTTGCCTGTGGTCCCTGATCCCACAGCACTTTTCCTACTAGTGACCTGAGCTTGTTGAAATTTGCATTTTTTAAGTCTAAAACTTCAATCCTGTTATCTAATTTGTCTGCCTTGACAATCCTGTTATCTAGTTTGTCCTGCCTGTGACGGACAGTGAATGTAATGGGTTCGTGGTCACTGTCACCCAGGCTACCCTCTATGCTTAAGTTGGTCACCAGGGCATCTCCTTTGGCCAGGACCAAGTCTAGAAGAGCGTTACCTCTGGTTGGCCCTCGCACCTCCTGAGTCAAAAAAAGCTCGTTGATATAGGTCAGGAAGGAATGTGACCGATCCAGTTTGGCTGAGTGCCTCTCCCAAGAGATGTCCGGGTAGTTGAAGTCATCCATGATGACCATGTCCTGTGCACATGCAGCCTCTGTAAATTCTCTGGTGAACTCTAGATCAAGTTCCTCCCCTTGGTTTGGTGGTCTGTAATAGTGAAGAGAAATGGACACTAAAGAAGAGAAATGGGCAGTACATCTATGCAGCGAGAATGTTCAGGGAATCTGAGCTGTGCTACATTGAACACTAAGTATATATTTCACTCTGGAAATAAATGTTATGGCTCACAGCATACTATAGACAAACCAACAGGTTTTACCTGTCCTTGTAGGCTGTACTTAACCTTCCCGCACCCAGAGTTAATCTATTCATAATAGCTCGGCTGTCAAATTAATGAAAGGCTCTTTGCTTCTGTAAAATCTATTGTTAATTTGATGCCTTCCACGAGAAGCATAATTTCATAAGACAATTTTCACTGGTATCAATCTAGCACAACAATGGATCAATTAATGCAGTCATGGTGGTCTTAAATTATCATTTAGACATAGAACTAACTGGTTTCCTTCTGCCCTAAAATATCTACCTAGGGGCAGTGCTAAATAAGTCTTTCCAAGGCTACTCTGGTGTGCCAAGATCTCAGGAACGTCTTTGGGAATATCTGCAGTGGCTCAGGCCAGAAGCCTGGGGGCATGCCTCCCTGCTGGGCTGGAGCAGACAGCTTGAGCCAAGGCTAGCCAGCCCATCCTGGGCTGAAAGTGGGTTATGTGAGCGGAACTTCTGTTCTGTTACAGATTTGAACTAGTTTCAGATCACTTATGCCAGTTTATGTGTAATTTCTGTCCCTAGCCCAAATGAATATAGACAAGGGTGGATCCAGAATTCCCCAAAAGGGTGCAAGAGCGGCAACCTGCACTACAGGAATGGCTGCACCCATAGATCCCAGACTCCTCGGCCCCCACCAATGCAGGCAGAACACCCTCCATATTCCAGGGACTTTTTTAAGCAGGTGAAAATCCTGCAACTCCTCTCCTTCCTCTCCCTCCTACCTCACCTGCCACTGTTGCTTTTCCCGCTGTGCTGGCAACAGGAGAAGCCCTAGAGCTGTTCCTGCCTGCCCCAGCCAGGCTGTGCCAGGGCTGGGTTCATCTGGGGGACAGAAGCAGGCATAGGGAAAGGGCTCCCCCCCTCCACTTATCTGCACTGCTGCTTTCCTTGTCCCCAGCCCACATGCAGCCCAGCTGAGGCAGAAATGAACAGCTCTGGTGCTTCCCTCACCCTCAGGAAAGTAGGAGAAGCAACAGCAGCAGGCAGGGAAGTGGGGGAAGAAGAGGGCAGGGAAATTTGTATGGTTGGTCCAATAAACAAGATTGCCTACACAAATCCTTTCCTTCATGAAAAATGTTATTTAAAAATGGAGGATTTGTGCAATTCTTAGAGACACCTCCATTGGTTAGGACATGTAAACCATATGAGCAATGGGGAGGGGAATCCACAGGGATATACTCTACGGTGAACTAACCACTGGCAAACATCAACTTGGATGGCCCAAAATCTTTTTTCTTGATGTCTGCAAGAAAAACCTTCATGAGTTGTGCACCTATGGCCAATGGAGGGAATCAATTGCTTTGGACTGCTGCGAGTGGAAAGCCACCATGAAGCAGGGTCTACATTGCTTTGAGATGGAGAGAGTTAACGATGAGCTAGGGAAGAGGGATCAGATGCAGGCAAGACAAAACGGTACTCAGCATGCCAATGCAAGCTCAACCAAGTTTGTATGTGTGACTTGCCAAAGGGTCTGCCTGTCATACATCAGCCACTCAACAAGCTGTGGTGGTACCTGGTAACCTACCAATGCCACATTCCCTATGGTCTCCCTAAACCAATGGTTGCCGATGATGATGACATGGAATTCCAGTCCAGGAGAGGTCAAGGCATGGGAACTATGTAGATTGACCCACTTGGAGAGAACAGAAAGGGAACAGTGGTGCATATAACTATAACCACATTTTCACAATTTAAATGGACTTGGTTATTCCATTGCCTGAAATTGGTTATTCCATTATCTAACTTTGGCCACATCAACACTCAACAATTTAGCATCCGGCATTTGCACAAGTTAGGCGTGAATGGTTTCACAGGTGTTAATAATCAGGACCACAATACAGGAGCTCAGCTCATTTGCTGGAAACATAACTAATCATGTTATGTATTTTGGTAAGTGTTGAACATCCCCACAGTGTACAAAATGTTTTGGGGGGGGTTTGGGAAGTTTTTTTTTTGCTTTTTGCTGGTTTTGGTTTCTTTCCTGACAAGATGCTTTTTCATAACTCTTAATTTAATTCTGTATTTCAAAAAATGGGGGCCGCATAATTGTTGCATGTGAGCTTTCTCACTGCTTATAACTATGGACAGCACATTTTCCACCCTCAAGGCCAAATAATGTCCTGCTATGCTTTGTATTTAGTTATCATGTCCTCTGACAGGCAACTGCATATGAAAGGTTTTAGCAAATCCCACTCCTGCTCTCTCCCAGGCTCCGCTCCTGCTCTCCTTCCCCTCCCCTCTCCTCCCCAGGCTCTGCTGCCCACTTTGACTCTCATTACTCTTGCTCCATGATAGCAGGCTCCATCCATGCCGCAGCTTAGGGCATGGAGCGCAGCCCCAGCCTAGCCCCACAGTAGCCACTGGTACAGGGCTGGGCTGGGTCTGTGCTCTATACCCCAGGCTGCAGTGTGGATGGAGCTTGTTGGTGTGGAGCAAGATTAATGCAGGGGCAGGCAGAGAACAGAGGCTGTGTGGGGGAGATGGGGAGAAGAGGCTGCAGGGGGGAGACAGTGGCATGCAAAGGCATGGAGTGGGGAGAGCAGGCAGCAGCTACAGCTATGGCCCCAACCCTGGGTAGTGGCTGGAGCCCCAACTACAGCAGCTGCATGTCTCCAACCACCCTTGTATGCAATTCTGAAATGAGGTGCTTCCCTCCCCCATGTTAAATGTGGGAAGGGGGAGGAATCTCATCTTAGAATCAAGTAAATATGGTATATTTTCTTATAATGTTAAAATACGTATAGCATATTACATATAAGACATATAGTGTATAATATGAGTATATATTATGTATATCTATATATGTAGATTCATATATAGCTGTACATATGAATTATTATAATATGCAACTGTGCATGCGTGGGTGTGTATGTACATGTTATTTATATTTTGAAACATCAAGGATTCCAACATTAGGAAATCCAGAGTTCTGGTTGCCTGTGTAACCTTAATTCTTCCCCTCTGTGTATACCAAAGGAGACATGGGCGCTGTGGGAAAAAATAACATTTGACCATGTAATGAATTCAAATTATGACTGTATCATAATACTAATGCCCAAGGTACCTTATAATCAGCTTGGAATGTCCTAATAATAACAGTTTCTTAATCTTCCCCTATTCCCACTACTCAGTGGATACTTCACACAGCCTAAATGCTAGTCTGCTGACCTGACACCAGTGTGGTACTAGTGCAGCTTTATGATATTTTTGTCAAGTTTCCTGAAACCACAGAAGGCAGTTAGGGTGGGCTGAACAAGTTAGGCTACATTCTGAGCCTGTCTGAGCCATCTGCATTTAAACATGACACTCCAGTCTCAAGTTTGGTTTAGCAGGAAGCATTCAAGTGTCTTCATTTTGAAACCTTGATGATACTGTGCCAGGACCCTCTGTGGATGCATGCTGTGACAAGAAGGGGCCAGATGCTTCAGGGAAATGACTATGAGAACCCTTCTTTGGGAGTTGATCCCTGGACCTGGAAGGAGAACTTCAGGTTTGCCAAATTTAGTTCTGCACTTGGTACAGTTTGAACGTTGACACAGCATAAACATGCCCCACAAACGTTAGCAGTACGTTGTATCTTCATAATGTGGGATACTATTTTGGAATATGTACTGGGCAAGTGACAGCATGGGGTTCCATATTTGTTTGCTCAATAACTTTCAAATCTAGTTTGTTCAGTTTGCAAAGAAAAAGGATGGCTTTTCTAACAGCACCACAAAAGTTCACCCTGGGCTCTGAAAATATCCAGCTGCTTTCCTTCCTTCTTGCATTATCATTAGGAATAAAATTCTTCAAAAAGAACTAAATTGAAAATTGTGACTGTGAATGAGTGAGGCAAATTAAAACTGCTTGTTCCCCGGAGTGATTTTGCTTCTCAGTGTAAACTGGTTGATGTCAGTGAAGTAAGCCAATATAATCTGAGGATCAAAGCCACCATTTTCAAAACTACTCATCTGCCAATAATGTAACCTTGCTTAATATACTTGTACCACAGGTACAAAACATAATGATCACATAAGAAAACTGATTCTTGTAATATATTAAACATTCAGAACAGCCCCAGATAACTATGAAACGCTCTTACATTTCCATGATGGAAAACTCTCATTTGGGAAGAATTTTAAAAGGCTTGGATATCTGAGGTATGTCCAAAGGTCACTTACATGTTAAAAAACAAGCCTCAAATCCATTAAAAATACTTTGATGTTACAAAATAGCCTGTGAGCACAATAGACATCTAAGAACAATTTCTCAACAAGAGGTTAATTTAAGAATGAATTTTTACCAGTTGCTTTCAATGTAAAAATTAAAACCTGGGTAGACTGTAGACTGACACTAGCATGTCTAGATATGTAGCCAGCAACCTGGTTTTAACCGATTTAAACTTGAAGTGTCAGCCTTCATTGTCACTAGCAACAACTGAAGTTCAAGCATTGTCTAAATCAGGTGCCTGAACACTTTTTTAACATAGTTAGACAACTTTCACGGAGGACTGAAAAGGTAGTTGTGTCCTTGATCCACATGCAGGGGCATGCTAAGATTTACTACCAGGAGTAGGAACACAAGCCAAACCAGAGAAAGAGCAGGTTAAAGAGTAAGTTAGAAGCATTCATGTTGGCAGGGCCTGATGCAATTTAATCTGAAGTAATCAAAAGCAATCTAAAAAATATTAACAATCATCTCTGACAAACCTTGTAAAAGGGTGAGGTCCCAGGTGACTGAAAGAGGGAAAACAGTACTTAACTTTTAAAAAGGAGATAAAGATCTGAGGAATTATAGACCAGTCACCTTAACTTCAAAAACCAAAAAGATACTAGAATGAATTATTAAACAATCTGCTACTAAGCACCTATAGGGTAGAAAAGTAGCAAGACAGAGTCAATAAGTTTTGTCAGGAATAAACCCAGCAAACCAATCTAATATATTTCTGTAACAGTTTAACAGGCTGAACAGACGGTAGAAGAAGCAGCAGATTTGATTTTAGTGAAGCTATTGTCACAGTCTCCTAAGCAAACTAGAGAACTGTGGTCTAGACAAAATTACTTTACGGAAGGTACACAAGTGATTGAAGAAGCATATTCAAAGAGTTCTTTATTAATGGTTCACTGGTGTCAAATTGAGTGTATGTATTAAGTAGGGTCCCAAAGGGGTCCTGTCCTGTGTCTAATATTTATACAGTGTGTTCATTAGCAACACAGATCATAGTATAGAGAATACAACTATATTTCTGGGTGTCACCAAGCTGGGAGGTCTTAAAAGCACTTTAAAAGACAGGATTAAAATTCAAAAGATTGTGATAAATCAGAGAAATAGCTTGAAATCAGTAACACAAACTTCAAGAAATTCAAAGTGAAATACTATACGAGGAAGGAAAAATCAAAAGCACAGATTCAAAATGAAGAATAATGGAGTGAAGGCAGCAGACAGGAGAAAAAGTCCTGAGGATTATAGTGGATCATAAAGCAGATGGAAGTGTGATGTTATTGCAAAAAAACCCATAGTTTTGAGATGTATGAAGAGGAATGTCATATGAAAGGCACAGAAGGTAATTATTCCACTCTATTTGCCAATGGGTGATCCTGTCTCAAAGCTAAGGAAGGGAGTGGGTTAAATAATCTGTTGAAGTTTAATTAGCCAACATATGATTCTTTATTCCAAGTCTCTACAAAATATGCATCTCCCTTGGAAGGTAATGGAAGATCTTCAAGGAAGCAGGACAGATCAACACACTTCCCTGGTCTAAACTACCCAGGTTTCTCCAGGCACACACAGTCAAAGGACATTGACACACCTCTAAGGAGGTTGATTGCCTACAGTGAGAGCTGAATGCATTGCCTCTAAATTTGAGTGAAACCACACCCAGATTCCTCATGCTATTTCTAAGTTAGTTGTCACCATGTTGTGTTACCATCTTTCAGCAACTGCACAATTCTAGCATGCACATGAAGCCTTGTCTGCGTGTGTTATTAGTACTTTGTGAATATTTGTAGTAGGCGCTTAATGAGCACTCTTCATCAACATGAGCTTTCATCAGTTTAAGGGAGAATTTGCATACCTTGAATTCTTGTTGTGAAGAGGAAATATGTCAGATAATAGTGTGGAGTCAAGGAGACACAAGCAGCAAAGCATGTGGAGCAGGTATTTTGTATCTGAGTTTGGATTTAGCTGCTGAATCACTGGGTGATTTTAAGGTTGGCCATTAGCTCTTGTGCCTCACAATAGAAAAGAACCATTTTCCAACCTGTGCTAATCAACACTGGGATCCTATTCTCACACCTGTTTCACTTGTGAATTGATTCTGTTTTCCTCCAATGTAACCCCAAGTGTAACTGCGAGTGGTTTTACAGGTTACCTTAAGCTATCATAAAGGCACTTAAAATGTGAGCATTCAGCCATTAAAAGGTGTTAACCTATGCTAAGTACCCTTAAAGGGCACATCCAGACAAATGTGCATGTGCATTTCCCCAGGGACAAACAGCAGCGTCACACAGTTGTTCCCAAGGAACACCCCTGCATGTGCACTCTGGCGTGCAGCAAGTTGCCCCAGGTGGGGTATGGGAGGCCTAGGTGCTGGCCCCAACAGCCTTACCTGGGGCCCCAGGGGCGTCCTGGGGCTGCAGCAGCGGTGATCAGGGAGTGTGGAGCCTGGCCAGCAGCTGGAACATGGGTCTGGCCGGCTGGGCTTCAGTTTCAGGTGGCACATGCTGTCACCATGTGTTCCACCTTTTGGGGGGGGGGTTTGCTTGGGTTTTTTTTTTAAGATACTGAGAGTTTCTGGTATCTAATGTTGCCTCCATGCTGCAAATATGCAACACGGAGAACCTTTTCACATGAGCCACGTGTGTTTTGAGAAGCTGCAAAGTGCACATGCTCACTCATCTGGACACACCCTAAATGTTTTAAAGTTATGCCAATTCAAGTGAGGGTTGTCTTTGGTCTGTTGTACCCAGGTTGCTTCAGGTATTGTCAGTCTTCTCTGGAGAGATAAATCCCTCTATTTTCATTCCTCCAGCATCCCAGGTTGCACCATTCCTAGCCCTTCCCACTCCTTTGCTCCATGGGCAAACTTTCAAATCTCCTGAACTCTGCTTCCCAGGGGACTGGTGCTGGCCCCAGGCCAAGACCCCTTCTTGCCACCAGGGGATGCAAACCCAGCAAACCACCCTAGCACCCAGGTGCAACTCACCAGTTTGCTGCTTTCTCTAGCATCCCTCAGCTGACTGGCCATTGCTGCAATGGGAAGTTAAAAAGCCAGCTAACTGTTAATGAGTACAAGCAATTAGCTTCTAGCAGTGGGTAAACATGTCCCTCCTGATCCACCCCGCCTCTCCGTGCCACTGCCAAGCACTGCACCATGGTTCAGCTTCCCCTCTTCTCTGGTCTTCATTTGAATTGGACCGCTATTCATTTGAAATGGCTCTGCCAGCGCCCCTCTTACCCAACCCTTGCAGTAAGCCTGCTGGATCTCAGCTCTGTCCTGGTGTGGCATGCATGCAGTGAGCCTCTTGGGGCTCAGCTCTGTCCTGGTGTGAGTACTAACCCAACTCCCCACAGCCCGTGCACAAGATTCTGGTCCTTTATTTTTTTTTTATTATTCTTTTTTTCACTCCTTTCTCTTTATTCCTCTCCCCTGTCCCCATTCTCTTCAAACAGGTTTTTTTTCCAAGATTTTTTTCCCTTTCCATTGATGGCTCCAGCTGGCTTGATTAATGAAGTCTGCTGTGAGTCTGTTGGAGCATGCTAATTAGTGCAATCCAACAGCCTCCACATCACATGTATTCAGTGTCCCTGCATCGGAAAATGGCAGCGGGGGCACTTTAACAAAAGCTTGTTGAATGAGCTTTACTTAAAGCTCTCCTGCCCCAGTTTTGAAATGCAGGATGCTGAATACACATGATGCTGCGGGTGCTTTAATTAGAATTGCTCTTAGAGCCACTCCAATTAAAGCACCCTCCCCCTCCACCCTGGAGCATGCCTACAGATGCCCAACATGCCCAAATTTAAATGTTTCATGGGTAACCTGTAACAGCACTGCCTGACACTGATGCACTGAGTCTTCTGGCTGCATCTGGCTGCCTTTTTTGAAAATCCAAATTGTCAAAAGTGATCTTTGACTATGAGCACTTTGGGGTGGCAAGGCTAGATTCAATATGTCTTGAGTTACTTCTCTGTAAAATGAATATAACAAAATACCACAGGTGTGCTAAAATGTTCTCATTGTTAAGTGCTGGAATCCAGCCATCAAAGGGACTCAGTGTAAGTATCCACCTATCAGTGCTGTGATGTGCATGTGATGGAATTTGTGCTCAAGTGATTGAACTCCAATTTATAGCACTGAAATATAAATTACAGTGAAGATCAAAGTGCTGTGATTGTACAGGTTATGGGCATTGTGTGTGTGTGTGTGTGTGTGTGTGTGTGTGTGTGTGTGTGTGTGTGTGTGTGAAGGAGAGAGAAAGAGAGAGAGACACACACACAGTGAGTGAGTGAGTGAGTGAGTGAGTGAGTGAGTGAGTGAGTGAGTGAGTGAGTGAGTGAGTGAGTATGTGTGCACATACACATGCTTCTCTCACCTCCAGGATCCAAAACTCTTCCAGCCCATAATGATTTTATTGCAGTACTGAGGACCCTGAACAATGACAAGTCTGGGTGTGGTTGTATTTACACAATGAGCTTTCTGTTCTGCTCTTGGCATGAGAAAGTAGAGACAAGTTTTCCTTCATTGAGTTTCTATGGACCTTTTTGTCGGCAGGTTTGCACTTGGAAGTAGGATTGCTACTGACAGCTTATCAGTAGTTGATGAGTAATGTTTGAGTACAAGTTTGCAAAAGGTATTTCTTTGTGACTGAGCTCAAGCGAAGAAAGTCGCACCCACCCCCCAAACTCAGTTTGAACTGGATTATTCTGATTTTTCCACTGCACTTTCATCAAATGCGCTGTAGACTTTATTTACACATTAAACACCTATAGATTTCTCTATGGAGTAAGTGTTTTTAAGACACATCCTCTTCAGCTCAGTACTATTGCCATCTATTCTTGGCCTCTACAAGAGTCAGGGGTCTCCTGCCTCTTGCTCGATTTAACTGAATAGTGCATAGCTCCAGTGGAACTGTTTTTGCCAAGGTACCCATCTACTCACTAGTGCAGCTCCTGGAGCCTTTTTACAGTGATTGCACAGTAAAGTCAATGTGGGACCAATAGAGGTGTGGACGTAGGTGTGTGTGGGAGGGCAAGTCCTGGTGATCTCTCTTGAACCAGTGTGCCCTTCTCTACAGACACATCTATGAAGGGGTTCTGCAGGGAGTGTTGCAGCAGAGGTGGCAAAATCCCAGCATTGGAATTCACATGGTTTTTGGCCTCATAGAGAAGACAATTTTAGCCAATGCACATCTGGATTGTGCTACTAAGGCCTCTGCTGTAGATGGTGCAGAGCAGGACCACCCCACAAAACATGTCAAGGACACTGCCACTCAGTGAGGCATACAGTTTCCCTACACAGTGGGCATTCTACGCATGCACTTTAATGCACAGTAGCCTATTTTACTGCGCATTAAAGTGTCACAGAAAAAAATCATGCTAATATGCTAATGCACAGTAGAATAGGCACACATTAGGTGTCACTAAAAAAGTGTTCATTTTTTTCTATTGTGCATTAGGGCAGCCTAATGTACCTTTATGTAGTACCTCAAATTAGAGGTACTAAACTTAACGTGCAGTAGCAAAAGTGCATTAATGAATGTGTAGATGGACCAGTGTTACCCAATTGGGGCATGGCTCACTCTCTGGCCAGACAGCATGCATGGGCAGTATTTGGGATAAAGAGCAGTAGTCATGACTCCATCTACTCCCTCTCCCTTCCTGTGCCTTCTGCGGCTCTGTATTCCCTCTACCAAGCAGTACTATGGTAACCTTTTTATCTCCTCAGTTAACATTTTGCAATTCTAGCTGGATTGAACTGGGGCAGAGGAGCTCTCTGTAAACCTATTGTAGAACAAATAGCACCTAGCCATACCAGCCATTGTCTCTGGTACTGAGGAGCAAAATGATTCCAGACAGCCAGGGCAATTAATTTTTCATCTCTGTGGCTGAACTAAACCTATTGAAAACAGTTTTCAGTTTGGACTTGTTTGTCAAAATGAAAATTAAAAAAACTTTCTTTTTAACTAAACAAATGCTCTTGTGTAGCCTGAAACACTTCCCCTAACCCCCACCCTCATCCCCATTTCAGCCATTTTTAACAAAGGCAAAGAAAATTAAAGTTTAGGCTTAGGCACCATATCCCAAGCAGGAAGGGGGGCCAGACAGGTGGAGGTAGAGGTATTGTGTCCCCTAGTAGCTCAGTGGCTGGTATGAGACAGCTGGGGTATGGGACAGCTAGGGTAGCACAGCTGGGTACGGGGACAGCTGTGTTTGAATCTCTCTTGGGCCTTTGACTTGAGCAGACACCTCCAATAAGAATATCTTAGTTGTGCTAGGGGTATTGTGGACTCAGCTGTTCTCAGGCTTTCCAGTTGAGGCTGTTTCACTTTGTATATTTAAATATTCAGCAAGTGTAGTGAGACGGTATAACACAAAGGTCCAGGTTCCTGCCTCACATAGTATCTAAACAAAGCAGAACAGCTGCAGTAGGAGAGACTGAAAGCTTCTTACGGTATGTCTGAGCTTATTAGCACAGGCACAGGGTTCCTGTTTGGGGGCTAGTGTAGCATGTTTAACAAGAGTGAAAACATGTACCATAGGGTATGTGCAGACCTTCAGAAAGCAGGGAAGCGTGTGTATGTATGTACTTATAAAAATACTGTGTCATAGCAAGGGGTGAGGTGAGTGGGGTGACCGCCCTGGGTGCTGAATTGGGGGGGGGGGGCAACAGGCACTGCCCAGCCAGGTCGGGGCATGAGATGGAGCCACAAGTGGTTCATTTGGGGGCTGCAGGGATGGGGGAAGGACAGATCCTGCTGCTGTTTGCACTCCTGGCAAGAGTGGGGAGGGATGGCATGTGCCCCTCCACCCCCCGGATCTGTTCATGGGGCAAGAGCAGACTGCTGCTGTGGGCTTTGCCCTGGGCGCCAAACTTCAGTGCTTCAGCACTGTAAATATATATAACTTCCCATGTGAGTAGTAATATAAGGATCTGAAGGTATTGCCCTTCAAAGGGCTTTGTCCATAATACAAATGTCAGAAAAATGAAAAGCAATATATATTTACATTTTCCTGAGTGCTGCATTATGAACAAAACCTTCTGCAGGCCCATACCTTCAAACCCTTATATTTATATTCACAGAAGTGGTCCTTTTGACCATATAACTGTTAGCCCTAATGTGAGTAATCACTTGGCCATTTACTGATGATCATAGCAGACATTTAAGGGTCATATTTTTTAAATTTAGAACATGCACAACAGAGCAAAGCATGCAATATTTGCAACCCCTGATGACTTCTCAGGATCAGATCTGAAGGCAAGAACAAAGTTGTTGACTTTTGTTAATAAAAATATGGAAACATTTTTGCCACTAAAATATCTTCTGGGATTGCAGCTGTAATTCATAATTTAATTCTCTTTCTCAACAGGATACAACATAACAAGAGTGATACAAGTATTAACCCCTTCTGAATGTCAAATTCCAAGGCTGAGATACTGTTTTTCTGGTGGCTGTTTTTGCTTACTTTGTTAATAAAACACAGGCAGCCTCACCCTCAAGCTAAGTACAAACAGTCAAAAAGCCTGAGGCTGAATCAATTCAGTCTTTGCAGGTTAGTCTAAACTGTAAAGTTTACACTGAGAAACAACTGGACACCTAATAGTAATAAAACCAGCAGATAAAGGAGGAGCCATAGTCATCCTAAACCGTGAGGATTACATAAAGGAAGCCAAGAGACAGCTCTCTGACACCACCTACTACAAAGAACTACAAGAAGATCCTACTCCCCTTTTCACCAAAAAACTCAACAATACCATCAAATCATTTCCGTCAAGACTACAAGAAAAACTACAGACCTTGATCCCCTCGCTACCTAACCCAGGGACTTTTTACATGCTCCCTAAAATCCACAAACAAGGGAACGCTGGCAGACCTATCATATCCAACCACGGGACCCTAACTGAGAATATATCAGGTTTCATTGAATCAATCCTAAAACCGCTTGTCACCCACAGAGCAAGTTTTGTACAAGACACTACAGACTTTCTACGGAAACTTAAAAACATAGACCACCTTCCCAGCAACACACTCCTAGCCACCATGGACGTTACCAGCCTATATACCAACATCCCACATGAGGATGGCATCCAAGCCTGCCTTACATATCTACAGGAACAAGATTACAACCCAGAATACAGACCCAAAGATATTACTGACCTTATACACTTCATCCTCACACACAACAATTTCACTTTTAATAATCAACACTTCCTCCAGACGATGGGAACAGCTATGGGCACTAAAATGGCCCCACAGTATGCCAACCTTTTTATGAGCCACCTGGAAGAAGACTTCCTTAAGAACTGCACCATCAAACCCTTGCTGTATTTACGATACATCGATGACATCTTCATCATTTGGACTGAGAACCTGCAATCTCTGATTGAGTTTCACCAGAAATTCAACAGTCACCATCCCTCCATCCGACTTTCTTTAGAATACTCCAACACCAACATCCCCTTCTTAGACACAATGATCAGTATCCAGAAGGGTAAAATACAGACCACAGTATACAAGAAACCCACAGACCAACACACATCTGCACAGAACCAGCAATCACCCGAAACACACCAAAAAAGCTGTGATATACAGTCAAGCCCTCAGATACCACCGCATTTGCACTGAAGAGAACACCCGGGATTGCCACCTCACCAATCTTAAAAAGACTTTCACCCAGCAAGGACACTCCTCCAGAGAGATAGATCGCACGTTTGAAAGAGCCACCCAGATACCACGTGAAGAACTGCTGCAGTACAGAAGAAAAACACCCACAAATCGCACACCGCTGGTGATGACGTATCACCCCTCCCTTGAACCTGTATGGAAAATCCTCAAAAAATTGCAACCCATACTAGAAAGAGACCCTGTTCTTAAAAAGATCTTCCCAGAGCCACCCATCCTAGCCTTCAAACAAGCACCGAACCTCACCAACCTCATCACCAGAAGCAAACTTCCTCAAGCCCAGAACACACCAAAAGGATCCAGACCGTGCCAGGACAAGAAATGCAAAACCTGCCAACACATCTCCACCACCCCCACTATTACTACACCCCACAACAGAGCCATCAGCATCCCAGGATCTTACAGCTGCACCTCCAGAAATGTAATATATCTCATCCAATGCACCAAATGCCCTGATGGAAGATATGTAGGAGAGACCAGACAACAACTGCGCACCAGAATGAATGCACACCGGAAATCCATCAAAGACAGAAACACTCAATTACCGGTGGGGGCACATTTCTCACAGGAGGGCCACTGTCCCTCCAATCGCTCAGTCCTGATCCTCAAGGGAAACTTACACAACACTTCCCAGAGACGAGCCTATGAGCTCCATTTCATCAACCTCCTGGATACTAGAGATCATGGACTAAACATAGACAATGGATTTTTCATACATTATAATCTGCCTGACAACTGACTCCCCAGCCCAGCCCAGCCCAGCCCCTGACTTTTTTACTTTTCATTCCATCCGGGAAGAGCACACACCAACTGCTGAAGCTTCCTTAGCCTGACGAAGGGTTTTTGAACCCGAAAGCTTGCTTAATAACTATTCTCTAACCATTTGGGTTGGTCTAATAAAAGATGTCAAATTCACCCAAGGAACCTTGTCTGCCTATGTCCTTAGACCCACACGGCTACAACCCAAACCCCTGGACACACATTCACTTTTGATTCAGGAAATGCAGCCATTTGCCTGCAGTGGCTCAGGCCAGAAGCCGGGGGGGTGGGGGAGTGGGGAGTGGGGTGCTAGAGCACAGCTTTCTGGCACATAGCCAGCATGAGCTGTGTATTCACTTCCTCTTCCTGCTGCCCTCGAGGTCTCTGGGATTTGTGCTCCAGAATGACAGCAGCAGGACTCTGCAGGGTTGCTCATCAGTTCTTCTTCCTGCTTCCAGGTGCCTCTGGGATTTGTAGCCCAGTCACAGCCAGCAGTAATTTCAGTAAATTTATCAGGGCAGGGCAGCTCTGGACTGGAGGGAAGGGGGATTTAGCCGGGGGGAGTGGGGTTTAACCGCGCTCCCTGGCCCCAGATCCGAGCCAGGGTTTACCTGGCAGAAGGGAAATCTCTGCCTCCCACTACCCCTCACTCCTTCTCTGTTGGAGCAGACAGCAGAGTCTGGGGCTGGAAAGCACGCTGGGATGCTGTGGGACTGTGAGTTAACTTAAACCAGGAAGAGGTCTGGGACAGAAGTGTCATAAACCAGGTTGTCCCAAATCAGGTTTCAACCAGCTTGATATTAAACCAGTTTCAGCTATTTTGAAACTGGTTTATGTGCACTGAACTTCTGTTCTTTTGAAGGTTTAAACCAGTTTCTGATCACTTAAACCAGTTTACATGTAACTTCTGGCTGCAGCCTCAGTGTTAATTGGTTATTGCTTGTTAAGAAGAGGGGACTTTAAATGCTTAGTCAACAGTCAGGTAGGCAGTTTCTCTTTTTCCAGGAATTTTCCCAGATGGACATGTAGTAACAAAGGACCATTTAACAAAGGACTTCAGTGATTTGGCAGAGTACTATGGCAGTGATTTGGCCCAAGTACATATTGACATTAACATCCACTTGATATCACTGTATTAAGATAAACAGCATGAAAGGCATTTGGGGTGTGGTTCTAATTGGAAACAGATTTAAGAAACAGACTCACTTTTGTAATGTTTTCTGTTACAATTTATATGCAAATAAAAGCCTTACCTTTTTTTTTTGTTTTTAGTCCTCTGGTCAGTGTTGTCTTACTAATGAGGTGGCCAAGCCCAGCAGGAAATAGATGCCGATGTTGATACAATCACTATTCACATGCACAATGTTAAAAAGTTAAGTGTGGTCTGGGGTTTCAGATTAAATCATTGCCATTTAGTTCCAAAATAACAACCACCATTAAATTGGGTTATTTTATTATGATGATGATGATGATTAAAGACTTTAAAATAAGGAAAACAATCAGTTGAAGAATTTGAAACTTGTGGCATAAAGTGTGCCACCTTCTATTTTAATAATTCTCCTTATTCCCTTTAGCTATGTCATCTTTTATTGGGGAATTTCACATTTGACCAGCTTTTTAGATGGTATTTATGATATCACAAGCTGCTGTTTTTAAGTACTCTGGAAACTCAAGTTTGGAGTGCTACATCAGGCTTGCCCTCAGGGCATCTTCACTAGCTTATTTTTAGGGTTGACATATATGGAACAGGAGTTGCAGTGGGTGGGACCTGTTTACTGACTTGGCATTGAGCCTAAGCCCTCTGTCACTATGGTGTAGACATGCCCTTAGAGTATGTGGCTCTGGATGTAAGCCAGGTAACCCGCAGCCGTGGACATCAGGGAACTCCAGATGTTCTCAACCAACCAGGTAAGGTGTTCTGAACAGGGATGCTCAAGAGATCCAGATGGGCAGAGGCTCCACGGGGGAGGGAGTCAATTAGCTTTTGACGAACAAGGTGAAATGGCTCAGTTCCATTTTAGTTATGGGAAAGTTTGGGGCATTCTGGTTAAAGCATAATTAAGATCTGAATCTGGGAATAATAATAAAAAACAGTAGGGAAACTATATTAAATGGGTAAGGAGTCTCCCTAACCAGAATGGCAATCCATAGTGGTCGTTAAGAGAGCTTTGGCTAAGATGCTGACATGAGAGATGCTCCTGCTAGAACCATTGCCTTTGTGGCTTGGATTGCATTGTGGTTCTGTATATCTCAGTTCTCTATTTTAAAATAGAGATGGCCTGGAGACCCCTTTGAGTCAGCGACTAGAACTGAGATGGCTTGGGGTGAGGCACTAGAGGCATAATCACCTGAGCTGGGATGGGTGGGGATAAACAGACCTACTCAAATTTTGGATTCCATGAATCATGGACAAGAAATTGCAACCTCTGTCCAAAAGAAGTGGCACAGAGGTGAGAGGAGAACAAGGCTACTAATCCTGGCTGGGGGGATTCTTACTTTGCAATGTATTAATTACTGGCCTTTCCAAATTTACTCTGTGTCTAGTTTTCCCACCCTAAAGTTCTCTCTGTTTAAAACCCGTGGACTCATTGCTTATGAATGCGAAAATATTGCTCATCACAGACGCCCAGGTGATGTAATGTAGTTTCCCTGGTTGGCAGAGTTAATGCAACTTACGTTTTTCAGAAGGAATACCTTAATACAAAAAAAACCCTATTTATTTGCCAGTGGAACCTGGAAGGAAGAAAGCACGCATGTCACAGACTTTCACAAAACTTAGATATGCATTTCCTTCTCAGCAGCAGCGTACACAACTACAGAATCAAGAGGGCCATGTGTTTTTAATGGGGTAGGTGTTTTATGTTGTTAGTGTTTCTGCACCAGTTTTACCTCGTGGGTAGTATGTACCTCCAGTTTGGGGAACATTCTCTCTCTCAGTTCCCTACACTCTGCACAAATTTGGGGACCTCAGCTTCTTGTCTAATGGGTGGATGGCTGCATTTTTATTATGAAAAATTAGCTACAGCAGCAATAAAAATAATGTAACTGAAGTTACAGAAAAAAATATTACCAGTAAATGATGCAGTTTCACAGAACTAAGCTTCCTGTATGAATCATTTTTGTGCATCCCTCATCTTGTGCCTAGGTGTGTTGAGGGATATGATATCACTGTGGAGTGTGTATCCTTTTTTCTTTTCTAGGTCTCTCCTTTCTGGATTAATGGCAACCAAAATGTTACTCGATAAAATAATGTTCCTACAGAGGTTTCATATTACAACATTTTTTTTACATGTAGAGCAGCCAACTTTTTTTTTACTTGCTTTTTTAAAAAGTTCTTTCCTGATCAAATCTTTTGTTGAGTTTTTAGCCTCCAACTATTCTGATTCAAGTGCCCAGATTATGAAGGTCTGAAGGGAAGGTTGCATAGTGGAACTGCTGCCAAACCTTCACCCATTCTGGCACTAGCAGGTGCTGAGTAAAAGGCACAGT
The DNA here is from genome assembly GCF_030867095.1 of Alligator mississippiensis. Lineage (NCBI taxonomy): Eukaryota > Metazoa > Chordata > Crocodylia > Alligatoridae > Alligator > Alligator mississippiensis. The sequence goes on from NC_081827.1 coordinate 113,216,565, forward strand.
TATGACAGTCAAGTGACTACTGTTATATTTGTACAAGAACAGACATGACAGAATCTGGTGTATAGCCTTGATAATACCAATCACTAAAACTTGTATTAATTTGGGCTTCAGTCCCAGCATGCTCCAAATTCTCACTGAGCTAAAGGGGAAGTTCGTGTACACGAGGAATACAGGACTGGGCCCATTAAATGGGTGCCTGTAGACATGCGGGGAGGCTGCTCTGATGCTTCGTGATTACAGCACATCAGAGTAGACTTGATTAATCGATGTTGCTGGAACATGCTAATTAGTGCGCTCCAGCAGCCTCTGTGTTTCTTGTATCAGGATCCCACATGTTTCAGAATGGTGGTATGGGCACTTTAACTAAAGCTCATTCAGTGAGCTTTAGTTAAAGCACCCCTACGCCCAGTTTGAAGCATGTGGACACTGATACACAAGATGCTGCAGGTGCTTTTATTAGAGCGGCTCTCGAACCTGCTCTAATTAAAGTGACAGCCCGCCCAGAGCACATGTGAAAACGCCCATTATTATTTGCGTGCATGTAGGAGCTAGACCTGAAAACATGTATTCTTGCGAGCTGCCTTTGCACAGACGTGATCTCACTGAATGCAACAGAACCTCCCTATAGACTTTAGCAGGCCCTTAGTTATTTCAGTGGACTTCAGTGGAACAATTTATGGAAGTCAGGATTCACTGTCTTTGCATTTCTCCCTGAATCTGTTAATATGACTCTTACTATGTGATAAGAAAATACTGATTCATCATAGTCATACAATTAAAACAGGTACCATGCTAATTCTCAAATTTTGTGAGAAAAAATACACAATCAATTGACCACAGCACATAGAACAATGGACACATTAAAGAACAGGTGCAAGTCTCCATATTGAAGATCAATGCTTTTTTAATTTGTTATTTTCCCTATTCTTGAGAAATGAGAATGGCACTCCCCCCAAGACTAATTTAATATAGCTTTGCGAGCAAAGCATCTGCTTCTAAGTAAATGAGTTTAAATCGTTTACAGATTGGATTGTATTAACCTTCCTAATAACTTTTTTCCAGTAATTCAATTCCAGAATTCTCTTGACAAAACATATTTAATAGTAATAATAAAAAACAGAGGCAAACAAATATTAATACCTTCATAAAAGGACAGGCCCCTGAAGAACAGAATGTAAACCCACTATGCACTGCTTCCTGTCTTTTCCAGGAATAATGAACCACCTACCTCAGATAAAAATGTAGACTTAGGCTCAAATCATGAGTGATAACAAAAGTTTTACAGCAGACTATATTTATGTATTGTAGGTGTAAATGTAAGCCTGGCACAATGCAATTAAACATAATTGATGGACCCCAGGAATGGGCAAGATTTGAACATAATCTATGTTTGCCTTGAGGACAGTTGTATGATATATGTCAGGTGAGCATTTGCTTCAAATTCTTTTCAAAGGACCGGCTTTAATCAAACAGTGCAGGGAGAATGTATATCATAGGAAGGATTCTTAAACACAGCTGCACCTAGAATTTGTAATGCTAAATATTATTCAACTCTCAGCTCTAATACTTTTGAACCAAGCAAGCAAAATATGCACTGAAGAAAAGAGTTACAGCATCTTTTTATTACTCCTTGTATGTCCAGAAACCTAGGACACCATATCCCCGGATTGTCAGCCAGTGTGATAGCCATTACAACTGTGTTAAACTTGTTGATGCCAAATCAAGGGGCATATTGGATCTTTTCTCCCTTTTCGAGTAATCTGAGCTTCAAGCAATCTAGTATTTGGTTAATACATGAAAACTTGAAGCTAAATTCCCACAAAACTTGTACTGAAGTCCAGTTCATTTGACTAGCAGAGCATCATTAATTCTAGAATATACTTGTACCAAAAAATGTAACATTTGCCCAGCTTCCCCAAATAGATAAGAAATTTTAAAATGATCTTTTAATTGAGCACTTTGTAAGACTTATTTAATAGCAAAGTTGTGAATATTATCCATTTAGCACATGGAAGGTACATGACTGTATTTCTGTGCAAACCATCTTTTGATTTAAGTCAGAAGTGCTCAATCTGAGGTCTGCAGGCTGGATACAGCCAATTCATAGATTCATAGATGTTAGGGTCGGAAGGGACCTCAATAGATCATCGAGTCCGACCCCCTGCATAAGCAGGAAAGAGTGCTGGGTCTAGATGACCCCAGCTAGATGCTCATCTAACCTCCTCTTGAAGACCCCCAGGGTAGGGGAGAGCACCACCTCCCTTGGGAGCTCATTCCAGACCTTGGCTACTCTAACTGTGAAGAAGTTCTTCCTAATGTCCAATCTAAATCTGCTCTCTGCTAGCTTGTGGCCATTATTTCTTGTAACCCCTGGGGGCGCCTTGGTGAATAAATATTCACCAATTCCCTTCTGTGCCCCCATGATGAACTTATAGGCAGCCACAAGGTCGCCTCTCAACCTTCTCTTGAGGAGGCTGAAAAGATCCAGTTTCTCTAGTCTCTCCTCGTAGGGCTTGGTCTGTAGGCCCTTAACCATACGAGTGGCCCTTCTCTGGACCCTCTCCAGGTTATCCGCAACCCTCTTGAATTGCCGCGCCCAGAATTGCACGCAGTACTCCAACTGCGGTCTGACCAGCGCCTGATAGAGGGGAAGTATCACCTCCTTGGACCTATTCGTCATGCATCTGTTGATGCACGATAAAGTGCCATTGGCTTTTTTGATGGCTTCGTCACCCTGCCGATTCATGTTCATCTTGGAGTCCACTAGGACTCCAAGATCCCTTTCCACTTCCGTGCCACCCAGCAGGTCATTCCCTAGGCTGTAGGTGTGCTGGACATTCTTCCTCCCTAGGTGCAGCACTTTGCATTTCTCCTTGTTGAACTGCATTCTGTTGTTTTCTGCCCACTTGTCCAACTTGTCCAGGTCTGCCTGCAGCTGTTCCCTGCTCTCCGGCGTGTCCACTTCTCCCCATAGCTTTGTGTCATCTGCAAACTTGGACAGAGTACATTTGACTCCCTCGTCCAAGTCACTGATGAAGACATTAAAGAGTATCGGTCCAAGGACCGAGCCCTGTGGGACCCCACTGCCCACACCCTTCCAGGTCGAGACCGACCCATCCACCACGACTCTCTGGGTGCGACCCTCCAGCCAATTCGCCACCCACCGGACTGTGTAGTCATCCAAGTCACAGCCTCTTAACTTGTTCACCAGTATGGGGTGGGATACAGTATCAAAGGCCTTCCTGAAGTCTAAGTATACGACATCCACCCCTCCTCCTGTGTCCAGGCATTTCATAACCTGGTCATAAAAAGAAACTAGATTGGTCAGGCACGATCTGCCTGCCACGAACCAATGACAGCGATGGAGCTGTGTCATCCCACAGGGCTTTCCACAGGTCTGGAAATTTGGTGACTGGCGAGCATTAGCTGTGTTAATTGCTCCAGACCCCTGCAATTCATGCTATCATCACGTCCCCACCACCAAATTTCCAAACCTGTAGGGAGCCCTGCAGTCCAAATGACACAGCCCCATATATTGGTGCACAGATGGCCAGATCCAGAGCACGGCGTCATGATGAAGCATCGGACTGTACCTTTGGACTGGCCTCATGCTGGATTGGGCCTGTGAACCAACTTGTATGCAGAATCTGGCGTGTAAACCAGCTCCATGCCATTGAACTGGCCTGCAGGGCCAAAGACATTGAGCATCATGTATTTAATAGTTCTTATCAGGTGCAAGAATACAAAACATTAGGTACTGTTCCCAGCCCTAAAAATATCCAGGCTAGGGACAAAAATATACCAGTAAAAGTGATTAGAAACCAGTTCAGAGCTGTAACAATGGAAGTTCAGTGCTCATAAACTGCTTTCAAAATTGGCAAAAATGCTTTTAAGATAAACCTGGATGGATGTAGTATCAGACTTACTGATTTAGGTTAAAGTGGTTTATTGAACTTCTGTTCCAGATGCCCTTCAGTTTCAAGTTAATTCAGAGTCCGCCAGCATCTCACGATGCCTTGCAACCTCCCCTGCAAACTCCCCCCTTGCAGGGTGGGTGAGCTAGCTTTAGGCCAAGCTGCCTGCTCCAGCCCAGCAGGGAGACATGCTCTAGTGGCCTGGGCCACTGCAGGCATGTGGCTGCATTTCTGAAATAAAAAGTGAATGTCTGTTCACTTGCTTATCGGTTCACTGTACACAGCTTAGACTAACCTGTGAAGACTGAATTGATTCAGCCTCAGGCCTTTTGACTGTCTATACTTTACCCCAGATACTACAGTGAGAGTGGCCATTTTAAGAACATAGAGAAATAGATATCTGTTTCCTTAGTACAGTGAGACACCTTCTGGTAGTTGACTGAAATTCTGTTTGTTCAAGCTATGGTCATAAAGTGTCACTGAAGCAAATCTCTCTGGCACCTGGCAGTGCAGTAGGAAAAGGCAGGCATTTGCCTCACTGTTTCTTCCTTTGCAATTTTTTTTAAACAGAAATTATTTCAAGCATAGAGTTGGCTGCTGGACTGTGCGTGTTGTAAATATACACAAGCTAATTAATATCCCTGTACATACCAGGTGTTCCTTAACACCATTCTCTCCTCAAAGTTAGTAAGGAGAAAAGATGAGTGATAGATTTAGAATTGCTACTGGACAGCTGTAGTGCTGCAAATGCCACCCATCCTGCAAGTGATTTGACCCAAAATTATACATTCTTCTTCTTAAAAGGACTGTTCTCTATTGCAAGAAGGGTGGAGTGCTGAGTCCTCAGGCTTAAATGTACTTTCCTATAACAACCTGCTCAAGGTTGTTTGTTCCCAAAAGCTTGCAAAGACAAATTTTTCTATTTGAGTTGCTCTAATAAAATATATCAGATTTACCCCCCAAAAACCCACATACTTAGACCAACACAGCTACAACCTATACCACCATCCTGTAACACTTACTTAAAGTGGTGCTAAGCACTTCACAGAAGCCAGGGAAAATCACTACCCATGCCCAGAGCACTTGAAAATCTCAATTTGGACAAGTCATGAAGGTGGCAAAATATAGCACAGGGGGAGAGGAAAGAACAGACTCACACCAGTATGATGACTTGGTTGCTTACTGTAAGAAATATGAGGTCTGGTTTATTGTTTCAATATGTAACAATAAAACGAGTCAAGCTACAAGCAGATGCTATAATTGCCATGTTTGTTGTGGGCAATACAGAAAAAAACTGAGCTGTCAGGAAAGACTTAAATAAAAAACAGAATAACACCTTGGGGACCACAGTAGGAAGGGTAACACTTGCAGGAACTGCTTGAAAAGTGTATGGAAATGCTTATGGGAAATATAGATAAATAATGGGGCTACTGAGCCTGTGAAGTGGAGGGGGTGGGAGAGAGGGGGTATATAAGGAGGAGATTTTCACTTTCCTTTGAAGCATTAAGTGCTAGCCACAAGCATTTTGGTTTTGTCTGAGGCATTTGTGTTGCTTTATGTTAACAAATAAACCAGAGGTGTTGAATTCACCTGGGGTCCTGGGCCAGATCTAGACTGTGGGGCTCCTCATGAGCAAATCCAGCACCCACCTCTGCACCACTTGAACTACAAGTACATTAACCCTCATAACATTCATCTCTCCAAAATGAATTAAACTACCAAGATGCACCTGTGTTATGCCACTGAGTTATTTTTGCTGTCACCCTTTCCTTATCTTTCCTCTTCCTGTTCATTCCTTTCTCTTTCTTATGCTCATTTATCATGCCACCTTTAAAACTGCTTAAAGACCATCAAGGCAGACAATGGGTCAGCTCCTGAGGCCCGGACACTTGGCATAAGCAGCAGGACCCAAGATGTGTGTCAGTAAAAAAAAGAGTAGTTCTGTACCATCCCTTTCTCCTGTGATCTTTTGTTATCAGCCTATCTTAGAGTAGGCTGCGTTTCTTTCAGTTATCTGGCTATTGTGGAACATGGCTCCATCAACTAGTGATTGCACAACTGCACTGTGCTTCATCTCTACTGCCTTCCATCTCAGCACATCTTAACGCACCGGAGAGGGTGGTGTGTAAGTGACAGAAAGCTAGGTACAAGTGTTTTAAACCATCCAAGAGTCCACTTACATTAGGGGGAAAATCCACAGCCACCCTGGCAGGAAGGTTTGTATCAGCCTTGAACTGTTGGAGCGGCCCAAGTATCTTGATATATTCTGCAAAGAATATATATTCATGCTGAGGCAGCACTCTTACGAATGCGGAAAATGCCTCTTTGATTGTACTCTATGGCAGTATAATGCCAGGAAGCTGTTCATCTTGCAGTGTTTAGGAGCTCTTTGTTTACAAAGCATGCGTTTTTTTGGGGGGCGGGGAGCAGGGTGGAAAAGTGTTAAACAATCTAAGTTATCTTGATCCATTTCTTTCATACACAGAAACATGTTTACACAGCCGCACCTGGACTGGCACAGTCAGTACAAATCAACAAGCTCCACAGCGTTCTGCCTTCAGGTTTTATTTTGCATTCTGCAGAAGCATTTCTTCTTCCTAGTTAATACATTAGCTGTAAGACATGTAAATAGCTAATGCTGTTCCTCTAGCAGGCAGATGTGCTGAATTGCTATGATCCCATAGGAAATGGCACCTACAGTTCGCTTAGAGAAGGCGGTTTTCCTTGCTTGGTATTTTTTCCCTTCTGTATCCAGTTTTTAGGCAGTTTATGAGCCGCATAGTACAGAAAAGGCTGTTCAGTGCCATGACGTATTTCAAGCGTCTGCAGAAAATTTAGTATCTTCATCTTGTAAAGGACGTTATTCAAATCCTGACTATGCAAATTCATGCTTACCATAAAATTTTCCCAGTCTTTAGTGGCTGTGTATAACTGGGTTGGTTGAGTCCACCTGTGAATCAGCGCAAAAAACACATCATTTCACAGCTCTGGGAACCTGGCCTTGAGGCCAGCTAATAATGGGTGTGGGCAAGTTCAAAGCTGTAATAAGCCAGTGGAAGTGTTTGCTTACACTTAATAGTAATTGCAGAAATTATTGCCTAGACTGAATGAACAGATGATAGTCAGCATTCAGGCTCTTTAACAATCTCTGCCATGTTAGGCTTGTCATTGCAGTCAGTTATAGGTAAAACCAAGCCATGGCTAACAGGAAACCGGATGGAGTGGTAAAACAAGATAAGAATGGGGCCATCATACAGAGCAACTGCAGCCACTTGGTAAGTAAGGCCTTTCAAAAATGTGCTTTAGTATTGTCAAATGCTAAGTTCTACATGGAGGAAAAGGGAAAGCAGTCCGTACTTGCAGCCCGGGGGGTTGTGTCCTGAAAGCAATGACTCCAGAAAGGTTCTAGGAGCCATAGCAGACAAGTAATTCAACACAAGCTGTTAGTGTGCTTTCCATCCCACAAGTTACTGGGACAGAAAAACCTAATGGGATCCTTGGATACAAAAATAGAGTAGTAAATAGGAGTTAGGAGATATTTAAATCTTTGTGTATGGCTTTGGTGAGACTAGTAGTGGAGCACTGCACACACTTGTAGAGCTACATTCAATTCACCCCCCACTGGACACATCTATGGCACCATTGGTACTGCGCCATCATTTAGTTCTTCCTTTTGAAAGTACTAAATGACAGCACAGTAACAGCCCGTATTGCTCTGTGCCAGTGGTGCACAGTTCTTTCTGGACGCTACATCTCCACAGAAACATGCTATAACACAGGAGCACATTGCTAGGGCGACATAGCTGCAACATCACAGTTTTTGCCCACCAATGCTACATCACCATAGTGTGTTGCTACAGCAATATATTGTCGTGTGTAGATGTGCCCACTAGATAGCTAATGCATAGCTGCCAGTAAAGTCTTGGCATATATGACCAGAATTAGGCAGGCATTCTGCTTTGCTTGTGAAGATGTGTAGTTCTCCTACGCTTTCAATGGATGAGTGGTAAGCACCTCACACACTGGAATTCACCCTGAAAAAACACCCTTTTTTTTTTCCAGTAGACAGGACTTAATGCCTCCAGAAACAGATCCCCAGTTACCAGAGGATGTGACACCCTCCTTTCATCCTAATGGGGGATTTTAACATGTGCTAAGATATCTTCATCTGCTTGGAATTCCCTTGACTACATAAGGCATACACTTAGCTGGATTTCTGACCTGAGCAGATAGATATACATCTACATAGAAGTATTATAAGGATCCTTCTCTGTCCTAAACAGTTTAGTAGTAACAGCACATGCCAAGGATATGAAAGAATATGAGTTGTAATGCCACCCCCCCCACCTCAGCTTCAGAGGATTTGAACTCACACCTCCCCTGTCCCAAGTGTCCTCCCCTCTCAAGCAAGGGGAAGACATAACACTATCTTCCAGCCCCATACTTTAGAAGCTGATCTACTTCTCAAGAGAGAAGGAAGAGCAAGCAAAAAAAAAAGGCTAACTGATGGAGGAGGGTCTGTATTCTGGTCCATGTTTCTCAGGCTGTTTATGCATTTTACCCAATGATTCTTTAATGTCAAATGGTCGGAGTCATGCCATTGCAAACCCTGGCACTATGTTGCATTGCATTTTAGTAACAGGAGCAGGATCTGACTGAATGGAATTGTGAAATAGCAAATTAGGGGTCTTGCAGTGCCCTGGGTGATCTGAAAAGGAATGGATCACCATTCATTACTATGCTCAGTCAGCCCTCCTATATAAGCTGGTGAGAGGGGTCACAGAAGAAGGGTGATTTCAGGAGAGATTTCAGCAGGGTTAGGGGGAGCTAGTGACAGTCCCCTGAGGAGGGAGTTATAAGCAGGTGGAGTAACATGTGAAGACACCTGCTTTTTCGCTCTGAGTATTGCTTGTGCCATTTTTCCCCCAGTGACTTGGTAATGCAAAATGCATGAACATAGGAAACTTTTCTCCATGTCAGAGCAGCATCCGCCTCCCTAAGTGGGGCTTCCTCTTGTTCATTCTCCATCTGTTCTCATGATACTGTCCCCATGGCGTAACTTTGCAGGACAGTGTTGTCAGTCCTAAAAGACATGCAAGCTGCTGGGAGACATGCAAGAGCTCCCCCTGCCTGCTGGCCTCAGGTACTATCCCCCCACCCCTCCAACATCAGTTCAGTTTGAATGCACTCTAATGTATAATGCTTTAATTAAAGTGCAATGGAGCGTTTTTACCACAAGCTTTCTGAACATCTGTACTTAGCCTAGGCTTAAATTGTCCTGAAACACCAAGTCTAGACTGATAAGCAGGGATCCTTGTTTTCCCTGATAAAAAAATTGCAAATTCTCTAATAAAACTCCCCAAATCTGTGATTAAAATTAAAGCCCCCCCACAGCCCCCCTAGCCCTGCTGGTGCCTCTCACTCCCCACCCACAGCCCCCTGGCCCTGCTCAAGCCTCTGACTCCCCCCCCACCCACAGCCCCTGCTCCCCCAGCCCTGCTGTGAAGGGGGCCCCCAGCTGCCAGGGTTATGGCCTATGGGCTCAGGTGAGGGGGGTGGCTCCCTGCCACTGCACGCTCTCCTGGGTGGCAGGGGGGACCTGTGCCCCGCAGATCTGTACACGGGCAGGCTGCGGGCTCAGACTCCTGTTCTGCTTTCCTTCCCCAGAGCCTCTGCAGCCCAGTGGGTGCGACCCAGTGTGGCAGGGAACAGCAGAGCCGCATGGAGAAGCTGCTCACTGCTGCTAGCTCCGCACTGCCCTGGCAATGCACCTCCTGCATGCGGGACTGCCATGAGAGCAGCAGTGAGGGGTTGTGCCCCTCAAACCAGCGGCACACACAGGGAGCACGTCACCAAGTCAGTGTGGAGGCATCCCCACACAGATCTGCTGTTCCCTGCTATGCCAGGTCATGCCCACTGGGCTGCGGAGGCCCCAGGCGAGGGAAGCAGGGTGGGAGCCTGAGTGTGCAGCCCATGCTGCCCCGCACACAGATCTGGGGGGCGCGGGTCCCCCCTGCCCCTTGGGAGTGCCTGCGGCAGTAGGGAGCCGGCCCTCTCCCTCCCCCAGACACCAGCATAACTGACTTTGAGAATCAACACATTCAAGGATATTAAAAACAAGCATCTGGCATCAAGAGCTTTGGCATCAAGAGCAGCCCACCCACTCCACAACATCTACCATCATCTGTCCAGTCTGTTACCACATTACAGGAAAAAAAAAAAAGATCAACCAGCACAACATCCATCGCTGAATACCTCAGCCATGAATGAAACGCAGTGTTTTTCAGCAATAAAAGCCAACAGTTAATTGATAATGCCTTTATTACATGTAAAATATAGTTTATAATGGTATAAATCACAGTTCAAACTTATTTTGTATTTTTATGTAAAGCTGATTTTTTTTTTATTTTTAAGATAACATCATTATAGCATCATTATAGATTCCCTTGTTTCACCCAGTGGACAGAAACGCCTTAGTATGACATGAAACATGGCTGTGGATATACTTGTAGTTAGTGGATAGGAAGGGGTAGGGATATGGCATCATAGCTACAGCAGAGCAAAACACCAATCCTGAGGAGCTGCACTGATGTAAAACAGGGCTGGTTCTGGTGCAATAAATTAATTATAAACAGAAGACATTTTTCTGCTTGTCACACCAAATTTGGAACTCAGGTGCCTATAAGCATGAATATTTATAAACACCTGACTAAATATTAATTCCTACATCCCAGTTTTAAGGGGTCCCCAAAACTTCATTGTCTACCTTGAACTATTGGATGCTTCTTATCAGCTTCTACAGTCAGCTGCTTAGCATGGCATTCTGCCATTTTACTGCAACAAAACTGTTGGTCTTCTCGTTTTCACCCTCAAATGATCAAAATACCTGTTCTGAGTATACTTGCAGTCTCTCGACTTGTCATTTACTCTTCCATAATTAAGAGGCCACAGCTTTACCTTAGTCAAATCACTTGTGCCCACCTCTACTTATGTGAAGCCTTAGTGGCACAGTAACTTTACATTACTGATTTGTTTTTATATGCTTATATTAAGCTGTAAAGTTACAGTTCCCTACCTGTATGTGTTTGAAAGAGCATGTAATTCCACTCCACAGTCACAGAACACAGAGCAGCAACAGATTATTGGAGCGGGCTTGACTTTTGGAGCTTGGGTTGAGTCCCAGGCTTGAAATCTTGCTGTTTTGATTGGTGGAGCCCATCCACAAATCAGGAGACATCAAGAGGAGTTCAGTCACGCCCCTTTCCTGAGGGGAGGGGGAGAGGAGCTCCCTCCAGGCCTCTGGACTTGATTGAAGACTGCAACACTCAGGTCTGGAGGACTTCAGGGGCGGAGCCATGGAGAGTTTAAAAGGAGCTGTGTGCGCAGCATGAGGAGACACAGCCAGGAGAGAGAGAAAAGAAGAGCGGGGCTTAGTAGAGCTGAGGAAATGTGCGAAGCAGGGTGAAGCTGTAGCCCAGAAGCGCCCCTGAAGACTTTCATCAGCAGGGAATGGCAGACTGCTCCAGCAGCTAGGCTCTTGGTGTGCAGCACAGTGCAGGGCATCCAGACCCTGGGAGCTGCATGAGGTGGCTCAGGTCTGCAACCTCTGGCATGCAGCCAGAGACACAGTGCACAGGCCTGTGCATGGAGTAGGACCTTTGGAGTGCTTGCGTGGCTCAGGTCCTCAACCCCCGGAACGAGGCTGGGAGCTTGGTGCAGGAGGCGATGCACGGAGGGTCCAGGACCAGACCGGGCCTGGTGCTGCACGAGGCAGCCCAGGCCTCCAACCCATAGCAAAAGGTTGAGTCCAGGGAGCCAGATGGTGATTGGGCTACTGAGCCAGCAGACGGGGCCGAGCCAGTGGCCCCAAAAGCCCTGCATAGCAGAGCCCTGTTCAAGGGGACAGCAACCCACCCCGAAGCCCACTGCAGGTGAGAGAGCAGCCTGGCACAGAGGCCGAGGACAACCCTCCAGGCCTGGGAGCCGTGAGTTGCAGGGAAAAGAAAATTCCCACAGGGGCGGAGAGTCCCCCTAGTTAGTGAAGGGCTCCTGAAAGGGGCGGTCCCACTGAGAGGGCCCCGCTAAAGTTACCAGCTTCTTTATAGGGCTTGGGAAAAGCCCAAGGGCATTGGGATTTCCCCTCGGGATTGAGTTTATCTTTGGGGTTCTTGCGCCATAAGTGGTGTGATATCGTGCTTTATATTTTGTGAACTCTCATGTTTGTAAATGAGTCCTAGGGCTCTGCTGGGACCCCCTGTTGCTATTATTTCACCTGATGTTTATTTGTATTTATTTGTGACTTATTTATTGTTCACCCATACTTATCTATAGTTTATCTGTTGGCTATCTAGGTTTATCTGTTTCAGATCAGATAATTACCTATATATATGGTGTAAGGTTTTATAGTATTTACCCAGAGGGTATTGTTTATGTTATTTGTTTATATATATAAACAAATAACATAAACAATACCCTCTGGGTAAATACTATAAAACCTTACACCAGTGCGATGTAGATGTAGATGTATCCATGTTTCTTTTCCTTGTGATAAGTTAATGTAAATAAATGTGTATATAGTTAAGTCCCCTGACTGCCCTGGCCTGGTTCTATAGGGACAGAGGGAAACTGAGCGGTCTGCAGTTCCCACCCCACAGCACACCTGCCAGCTAACAATCCCCTTCAGTTGGAGAAGGGGAGTGTATACCCAAGTTACCTTGTTACGTCTCAGCTCTGTGTTCTTGGGCCACCCTGGCACAGGATGCAATCTGTCTGACTCACAAGGACTCACCCCCCCCTCCCTCCCCTCCTCTACCTAAACGAAACTGATTAAGATGCAGTGAGAGACTCACCTAAGACCCTCACCAGATAAGGGTGACAAGAGTGAATCAACTGCCCTAGGTCTCATTTACATCCGAGATGGAACCAGATGACCATTCATTTACATGAGAGATGGAAAACAGAAAGCCTGAAGCAGAGACTGCAGTGAATTCTGGGACCAGAGAAGCAGGGGAGCACTGCATGATGGGGAATCTGTGCTTCCAATGTTAATCAACCCATGTTCACACACACCCAGCTCAGCATTTATCAGACCAGTTCTAATCTGGATTTGCTAAGGACTTTTCTCCCCCCAGACACACACACACAGCTCTAAGTTTAATAGGCATCTCGGGCCGTACATTCCCCGGTCCCACTATGGGAGGCCTATTTAAACTTGATTGACTAAAACTCGGTTGCCGGGTTAGGGAATGCTGAGGCAAGAGACCGAGTCAGAGGGGGTATGGGCAACATTTGAACAATGGTTAAGGGTTTATCACAGCATCCAGCCTGCTGGAGCCCTAATCCCAGGTGTTGTCGTATCTTTCCCGAGACGATTGGTGGAAGTCCTCTCCACAAAAGGTTATGAGCACCCCAATAATTGCTTTAGATCTGGAAAAGTCATGCTAAGCTGAGGCTTGTGCACAACAAGTAAAAATCCAAAATCCTGATGCTGCAAGCTATCTATTGTTCCTGAAGAAGCCATGAGATATCTCATCAGGATATCTGCCATCCATAGGAATCTCAAGCTGGCTCCCAAGTATTTGGGTTACTCCCTAATCTTAAGTGTTTCCTGATTATCAATCAGTTTCCTGAGATGGTCCAAACCAGATAACCCCTTGTCAATAGAAAAGACAATGATTTACACTACTGAGGGTGCTTCGAAGCAGCTGAACTGAGGGTATAAAAATCTGTAAGTGTGTGTGCTTAAGGGAGAAAGAAAAGGAAAGAAGAAGAAAACTCCTGTGCTGACACCATCCCCTGTCATTCTTGGGACGCTGGAAGAACAGATCGTCTCTCTTTTCAAGGACTGTGCTACGGACTGTGCCTGTCAGCTTTGCAGCCTGAGTACTGTGGACTAGGTGAGATTCCCAGCGTTCTCTCTCCTCTCTAGGCATAAACTTCTGAACCTGAACTGTATCAGTTAAACTTGAGCTAAGTTTCCCCAAATACTTAGTGAAACCAGGGTAGTATTGTCATTGTTTGTGTTTGTTTTTCTTTTGCATGTCTATTACTACTAGTACTATTATATATTTCATATGCTTAGCAATAAATAACTTTTATAGTCAAACTGGTAGTAATTGGGTATATTTTTCCTTCTCTGCTTCTCTTTCCTCCCGTGCTCTGCAACAATGCTTCTTTTACCTATGCTAAAGATCCCTGTGAAGCCTAAATTATTGTGGGGTCTGCTCATCAAGAGGCCAAAGATTGGGACGTGCTGAGTTTGAAACACATAAGGGGATCAGCTTGTACAGGCTGATTGACCCAGTTTGACTCAGACGTGCCCTTATGAACTGAATGCTGGCCCATGAGGGTGTCAGCTGGACACCCAGCCGGATTCAGAGGGTTTCTGTTTACCTGTGTGCTTGTGTTTGACTGCATTTTATTGTTGCTCTTATGAACTGATTCTTGGCATATGAGGGTGTCAGCCTGTCCATGCTGATCAGCCCGGACAGGTCAGGTGTGTCACGTTAACTTGTGTGTGTGTTTGTGTGTATGACTGATTTGGTGACTGGAGGAACCCAGTCCCATTGAGATTGAGTCCTGCAAGATAGCTCCACTGGGGGTGAGGGCTTGCAGAAGGGAGAAATACAGCTCCGTATAGTAACACAAGCAGCACACTGACAGAATCACCAAGACCCTAGAAACTATCCCTAACAAATGAGCACACCCCAAAGTAATGGGCAAATTTGGTAACAACCTGAGCTACAAGTATATGAGATGCATGGCAGAAAGATGTGCAAATGCTCTTGGCAAAAAGTTGACAGGACACAAATGGTTAGGTTTCTAATTCAGACTTTGGAGGGTAGTGAGAAGAAAGGAAGAAAGAACTAAAAACTAGGTATAGTTTATATGTAGTCTGTGTAGTACCCTAAATAAAACTTTGCTTTCTCTCTCAATATTTTAACAAGCTGGGTCAAAAATATCCCACAGCTTGTAGCACCAGAAAAAACAAACACATGGAACCTCCCTAATATTCTTATAGGTTTGATCCAGTGTCCACCGAGCTCAGTTGAAAGACTCCTTTTCACTTAAATAAATGCTGGATTGGGTCCATGCAGACCACTGAAAAGACAAAGATTGGCAAGACACACAAGGTAGAGTTGGGCTGGTACTTTCCTGAATGGAGCCTCGGGAACTTTTCATTACTCATGTAATATCCCATACCAGCATGGTGAGAAACCACCTAACTTAAACGGCCTAACTTAAACAGAAAACAAGGAATTCCAGGCAGATTTATGAAGAGACGCCAAGAAGATGTTCTGTCTAGTTCAGGTTCCTGGCCAGATTAGTAAAATATTTCTATAACAACAAAAGACCTGCATTTTAAAATTGCACCTGAACAGTGCAACACACCCCAACCCCCATTTCCCAGCTTTTCTCTGTATCATATCCTAAAGTCTATATTAGCTATAACCAAAGTTCAGGCAAGAAAACAAAAAAGATTAATTCTGAAAGCAAAACACAGAAAATGATTATGCATAGATAGTCATCACACAGCAACCTGGCATCTCTGAGGTAGGTGATCTCCCTTTTTCTGGAAAAAGGTATGTGAATCTTCTCCCAATTATCTCTTTAGCAATTAGACTTTAGCCATACTCTGCCCTCAGCTAAAACTTCCGTGCCTCTTCCCTGGACTCCATGATGAATGCATAGTGGTACTAAAGGATCTGTTTTATTGTCTGAAACGTGTCATACCACACTCTTCATCAAAACACAGCTGTCTCTGACATGAAATACAGGACTTCTTATTTAACAGACACCGCACTACAGGCAAGGGGGAAAAAAGTGAAAAGACCAAGTTGTTATCCAGTTTCAAATACTGGGGAGTTTAAAAAACCAAAAAAAAAATTACCTTGCAATTTGAAATGTGGCCAAAAAACTGCAAGTGGTAAATCCGTACCTTTGGAAAAGATTCTGTAAGGTCTTGAATGGACCACATATCTTGTAGGCTTCTATTTTATACCTAATCCCAAATCAAGAACTGGCATTTTTATTTTCACAGTGTCCCTGCACTTATTTTGGAGCATTGGTTCTATATGGTATCACTGAAAAAAGTGAGAGAAAAAAAGTACCACAACTGATAGCCCATCCTCATGTCCTGGAGCGCATTTTCTTTGTCATTTCTCCATTCTAATATTGCCCAGACCTCACACTGTTTATCTAATGAAATCTCTCAGCAGAACAGCCTGAGGCTGCATGGGCTTGCAGGCTATACCTCTTTGATTACAAGCTATCACAAACAATCAAAGAGCTGATACTTAGAAAAACAGAGACAGCAATGGGATTAATGTAATCATTACCCCCAGAAACAGAACTGTGCTTCAAGAGTCTTACATGATTTCCCAAAAGAAAGCTTCTATTATCAGCTTTTTTTAAGAGAAAGCATTATTTACCAGCTGTCTATCAAAGCAGATTAATATATTCTAATATGTTTATTGATAGTATTTCACATCCCAGTACTTCAAGCCCAAGGGCCTGTGGCAAACAACATATTTTTGTGTACCATTTTCCAGTCACATATATGAGTACAATGACAGCGATACAGAAGCAAGTCTTGGAACCAGAAATACACTAATATACATACAGTCTTCAAAGCAAAATTAGATGGTCAACAGACTCAAACTACTGGGTTTAAGGAGCGGGGGGGAATAGGGTGAAATATAGTTCTCAGTGGGCATGTCTACATGAGACACTAAATGCACAGTAGATCAATTCTACTGCACATTAGCAGGACACAGCAAAAGCCATGCTATTGCACTAATGAGCAGTAAAATTAGTCTACTGCGCATTAGCATCACTAAAAAAGGTGTGCAGTGGCATTACTGCACAATAGTGCTGGCTACTGCACATTCAGTTAGCACCTGTTATTACAGGTACTGAAATAAATACACAGTACCTACGGCGCATTAATGCATATGTAGACATGCCCAGTGATAGATGGGGGTAACACTAGATGACTTAGTGGTCTCTTCTGAGTTTGAAACTTACAAAGCACAGTTCTGTTTCTGGGGGTAATGATTACATTAATCCCATTGCTGTCTCTGTTTTTCTAAGTATCAGCTCTTTGATTGTTTGTGATAGCTTGTAATCAAAGAGGTATAGCCTGCAAGCCCATGCAGCCTCAGGCTGTTCTGCTGAGAGATTTCATTAGATAAACAGTGTGAGGTCTGGGCAATATTAGAATGGAGAAATGACAAAGAAAATGCGCTCCAGGACATGAGGATGGGCTATCAGTTGTGGTACTTTTTTTCTCTCACTTTTTTCAGTGATACCATATAGAACCAATGCTCCAAAATAAGTGCAGGGACACTGTGAAAATAAAAATGCCAGTTCTTGATTTGGGATTAGGTATAAAATAGAAGCCTACAAGATATGTGGTCCATTCAAGACCTTACAGAATCTTTTCCAAAGGTACGGATTTACCACTTGCAGTTTTTTGGCCACATTTCAAATTGCAAGGTAATTTTTTTTTTGGTTTTTTAAACTCCCCAGTATTTGAAACTGGATAACAACTTGGTCTTTTCACTTTTTTCCCCCTTGCCTGTAGTGCGGTGTCTGTTAAATAAGAAGTCCTGTATTTCATGTCAGAGACAGCTGTGTTTTGATGAAGAGTGTGGTATGACACGTTTCAGACAATAAAACAGATCCTTTAGTACCACTATGCATTCATCATGGAGTCCAGGGAAGAGGCACGGAAGTTTTAGCTGAGGGCAGAGTATGGCTAAAGTCTAATTGCTAAAGAGATAATTGGGAGAAGATTCACATACCTTTTTCCAGAAAAAGGGAGATCACCTACCTCAGAGATGCCAGGTTGCTGTGTGATGACTATCTATGCATAATCATTTTCTGTGTTTTGCTTTCAGAATTAATCTTTTTTGTTTTCTTGCCTGAACTTTGGTTATAGCTAATATAGACTTTAGGATATGATACAGAGAAAAGCTGGGAAATGGGGGTTGGGGTGTGTTGCACTGTTCAGGTGCAATTTTAAAATGCAGGTCTTTTGTTGTTATAGAAATATTTTACTAATCTGGCCAGGAACCTGAACTAGACAGAACATCTTCTTGGCGTCTCTTCATAAATCTGCCTGGAATTCCTTGTTTTCTGTTTAAGTTAGGCCGTTTAAGTTAGGTGGTTTCTCACCATGCTGGTATGGGATATTACATGAGTAATGAAAAGTTCCCGAGGCTCCATTCAGGAAAGTACCAGCCCAACTCTACCTTGTGTGTCTTGCCAATCTTTGTCTTTTCAGTGGTCTGCATGGACCCAATCCAGCATTTATTTAAGTGAAAAGGAGTCTTTCAACTGAGCTCGGTGGACACTGGATCAAACCTATAAGAATATTAGGGAGGTTCCATGTGTTTGTTTTTTCTGGTGCTACAAGCTGTGGGATATTTTTGACCCAGCTTGTTAAAATATTGAGAGAGAAAGCAAAGTTTTATTTAGGGTACTACACAGACTACATATAAACTATACCTAGTTTTTAGTTCTTTCTTCCTTTCTTCTCACTACCCTCCAAAGTCTGAATTAGAAACCTAACCATTTGTGTCCTGTCAACTTTTTGCCAAGAGCATTTGCACATCTTTCTGCCATGCATCTCATATACTTGTAGCTCAGGTTGTTACCAAATTTGCCCATTACTTTGGGGTGTGCTCATTTGTTAGGGATAGTTTCTAGGGTCTTGGTGATTCTGTCAGTGTGCTGCTTGTGTTACTATACGGAGCTGTATTTCTCCCTTCTGCAAGCCCTCACCCCCAGTGGAGCTATCTTGCAGGACTCAATCTCAATGGGACTGGGTTCCTCCAGTCACCAAATCAGTCATACACACAAACACACACACAAGTTAACGTGACACACCTGACCTGTCCGGGCTGATCAGCATGGACAGGCTGACACCCTCATATGCCAAGAATCAGTTCATAAGAGCAACAATAAAATGCAGTCAAACACAAGCACACAGGTAAACAGAAACCCTCTGAATCCGGCTGGGTGTCCAGCTGACACCCTCATGGGCCAGCATTCAGTTCATAAGGGCACGTCTGAGTCAAACTGGGTCAATCAGCCTGTACAAGCTGATCCCCTTATGTGTTTCAAACTCAGCACGTCCCAATCTTTGGCCTCTTGATGAGCAGACCCCACAATAATTTAGGCTTCACAGGGATCTTTAGCATAGGTAAAAGAAGCATTGTTGCAGAGCACGGGAGGAAAGAGAAGCAGAGAAGGAAAAATATACCCAATTACTACCAGTTTGACTATAAAAGTTATTTATTGCTAAGCATATGAAATATATAATAGTACTAGTAGTAATAGACATGCAAAAGAAAAACAAACACAAACAATGACAATACTACCCTGGTTTCACTAAGTATTTGGGGAAACTTAGCTCAAGTTTAACTGATACAGTTCAGGTTCAGAAGTTTATGCCTAGAGAGGAGAGAGAACGCTGGGAATCTCACCTAGTCCACAGTACTCAGGCTGCAAAGCTGACAGGCACAGTCCGTAGCACAGTCCTTGAAAAGAGAGACGATCTGTTCTTCCAGCGTCCCAAGAATGACAGGGGATGGTGTCAGCACAGGAGTTTTCTTCTTCTTTCCTTTTCTTTCTCCCTTAAGCACACACACTTACAGATTTTTATACCCTCAGTTCAGCTGCTTCGAAGCACCCTCAGTAGTGTAAATCATTGTCTTTTCTATTGACAAGGGGTTATCTGGTTTGGACCATCTCAGGAAACTGATTGATAATCAGGAAACACTTAAGATTAGGGAGTAACCCAAATACTTGGGAGCCAGCTTGAGATTCCTATGGATGGCAGATATCCTGATGAGATATCTCATGGCTTCTTCAGGAACAATAGATAGCTTGCAGCATCAGGATTTTGGATTTTTACTTGTTGTGCACAAGCCTCAGCTTAGCATGACTTTTCCAGATCTAAAGCAATTATTGGGGTGCTCATAACCTTTTGTGGAGAGGACTTCCACCAATCGTCTCGGGAAAGATACGACAACACCTGGGATTAGGGCTCCAGCAGGCTGGATGCTGTGATAAACCCTTAACCATTGTTCAAATGTTGCCCATACCCCCTCTGACTCGGTCTCTTGCCTCAGCATTCCCTAACCCGGCAACCGAGTTTTAGTCAATCAAGTTTAAATAGGCCTCCCATAGTGGGACCGGGGAATGTACGGCCCGAGATGCCTATTAAACTTAGAGCTGTGTGTGTGTGTCTGGGGGGAGAAAAGTCCTTAGCAAATCCAGATTAGAACTGGTCTGATAAATGCTGAGCTGGGTGTGTGTGAACATGGGTTGATTAACATTGGAAGCACAGATTCCCCATCATGCAGTGCTCCCCTGCTTCTCTGGTCCCAGAATTCACTGCAGTCTCTGCTTCAGGCTTTCTGTTTTCCATCTCTCATGTAAATGAATGGTCATCTGGTTCCATCTCGGATGTAAATGAGACCTAGGGCAGTTGATTCACTCTTGTCACCCTTATCTGGTGAGGGTCTTAGGTGAGTCTCTCACTGCATCTTAATCAGTTTCGTTTAGGTAGAGGAGGGGAGGGAGGGGGGGGTGAGTCCTTGTGAGTCAGACAGATTGCATCCTGTGCCAGGGTGGCCCAAGAACACAGAGCTGAGACGTAACAAGGTAACTTGGGTATACACTCCCCTTCTCCAACTGAAGGGGATTGTTAGCTGGCAGGTGTGCTGTGGGGTGGGAACTGCAGACCGCTCAGTTTCCCTCTGTCCCTATAGAACCAGGCCAGGGCAGTCAGGGGACTTAACTATATACACATTTATTTACATTAACTTATCACAAGGAAAAGAAACATGGATACATCTACATCTACATCGCACTGGTGTAAGGTTTTATAGTATTTACCCAGAGGGTATTGTTTATGTTATTTGTTTATATATATAAACAAATAACATAAACAATACCCTCTGGGTAAATACTATAAAACCTTACACCATATATATAGGTAATTATCTGATCTGAAACAGATAAACCTAGATAGCCAACAGATAAACTATAGATAAGTATGGGTGAACAATAAATAAGTCACAAATAAATACAAATAAACATCAGGTGAAATAATAGCAACAGGGGGTCCCAGCAGAGCCCTAGGACTCATTTACAAACATGAGAGTTCACAAAATATAAAGCACGATATCACACCACTTATGGCGCAAGAACCCCAAAGATAAACTCAATCCCGAGGGGAAATCCCAATGCCCTTGGGCTTTTCCCAAGCCCTATAAAGAAGCTGGTAACTTCTGAGTTTGAAACTTACATTGTGAGAGGACAAAGAAATGCCTTGTTTCAATGCTCCTTGAAATGTGAACCATTTGAAATACCTTCTTCATTTGAACTGGCAACGCTCATTATATTTAATTCAAAAGTACACAATGTTCACATCAGGCCAGAGAGTCTGACCTCACCCAGGTCACACACTGAATTTGTTAACTCCTGCTAGAAACTGCCATCTCATAAAAAATAATGTTTACCATATAAAGGTTCTCTATCTTGTTACATGCCTCTGTGCAGCTATTAATTTGCTAAACCAGACTGATTTCTAATGAAAGGATTTATGCAACTCAAACTCACATTTTATCACCTAGCATAAATAACTAGAAGGGACACACAGATATTCTCACTAACAAAGGACAATTCAAGGTTACAGGAACAGACCTGCAAAAGCACTACCCTTTTTACCCACAAAAAATGGTGGGTTCAGGTAATTTACTCAGCAATTTTTATTCATAATTTGTTATTGATAATAGATGATTTATTGGACATGAAATACACATGCTAGTGATTGATAGAACATGCTTAGATAATCCAGAAACTGCAAGTGACAGATATTACTTTTAGCAATAAGAAAGAAAGGAAATATTTGGCATCAGCTTCATACCCTGTCTAAAATACTATACTAATGATGTTGCAGGATAACATGAAGGGAATTGGTGTAGGAGGCAGCAATGCTGAGAAGTCGATCAGAAATGAATGGTAGCAAGGATGATAAAGAAGGAATTCAGTGAAAATGGCATGCCTTGCTCCCTTCAGCTCTTGAAAATCCCATATGGAATGTTAAAGGTACAATTAACTGTACAAAAGATCTAGGTTTATGAAGCTAATTACATGTTACTTAATAGCATCTGGGTTTAACTTGCTACCCCACAAAATCAACCTGATCCTTCATGATTTGTGAATAGGAAGTCAACAATACATCATACGGGATACCTGTTTATTATGATTCCACAGAACTAAACAGAGTCAAATGCTGCAACAAAATATGTCCCACAAACTTAACAGAGAATAACATACATCCTGAAGAGGAGAAAACTGCTATACTGCCACCCAGTGGTTGACATTCCTGTACACCAGGGGTGTCCAACCTTTTTTGAATGTGGGGCCGAACCATGAACTTTTTATCACCCAGTGGGCTGGCGAGCCATATTCATATTTTATCATCCCGCGGGCCGTATGTTGGACAAGCCTGATCTACATGAGCATCACTCTGGGGGAGGAGAAATGGTAAGCAGTAGAAGTGCCCACCTAGTCTCTTCTATTCCAAACCACAGCGGGGTGTTCCCCTACAGCCAGGACCCCAAGGCAGGGCATGATTAGGTAAAAGTCCCAGGCCCCCTGCTCTAAGCCACTAGACCTTGTTTCCCCTCCCAGAGCATCCTAGTTTCATCTCGCAGCAGCACAAAGCCGCTACCCCCAGCCTGCCTTCCTTCTCATCTCAACTTCCCCTGCCCTGTCCAACTGGGTCCACACTAACCCTAATTCATTTGCACTCAGGCTGCAGGCACTGCTTGCCCACCAACTCCCACTTCCCTCCCAAGTGTCTCTTAGCCTGTTGGCACCAGTAAAAATGCCTTCCATCAGCCAATGCCTGCTACTGGTTGCATTTGTGCAAGGTGGCCCCATGGGCTCTCCATGTGTGGAGTAGTGAGACCCACCATGGTCATGACAGAGGCAGCCTCTAAACCAGTTACAGAAAAAGTAGGGTTGGGTGCTGGAGGCTGGGGCAGGCACCTCTGCCCATGGAATGCCCCCTTGGCCCTGCGCTAGTCAGGAAGAGAAAAGGGGGGCTATATGGCCTGAGGTGTACACGAGAATGCGTATGCATGTAGTGCCCACAACTTTGTGTGCGTGAACATGTGTGTGGAGGCGGGTGTGCACGTGCGCATATGTGCATGCATGTGTGTTTCTGAGTGCATGGGTGTGTGCACACCTGTGCTCACCCCTGGATGCTGCGTACCTGCCCATCCACCTGTGTTCATCCCGGCCCCTGCCTGTGTGAGTATGCGTGTGCAAACCCTGCCCCTGCCCCGGCCGTGTGCAGGGTGAGGTGGGGTGCATGCCCGCCTGTGCGGGGCCACCTCCCCATGCCCAAGCCGGCTCTGCCCATGGCCGCAGCCCCCCACGGCAGGGTCGGTACCTGCCTGCCCAGGGCCATGGGCAGCAAGGCACATCCGGCGGGCACAGGGCGCCGGGACCCAGCAGAGCCGCCGGCCCGGGGAGGCCCCAGCACCAGCGCCGGCCAGGCATCTGCTGGGTCTCTGCACTCCGCCAGACTGCGCCACTGCTGCCCCCACGGCCCCAGGCAAAGTCCCGGCCCCAGGGCAGTGGGGGCAGTGGGCTGGGGCTGTGCTCTTGCCCCTGCGCCTTGCTCTGTGCCCTCCGAGCCAGGCCAAGCACCGCCCCTGTGCCCGGCACGGACCCCACTGGCCCCATGGGCTGGGGCTTCCCCTCCTGCCCGCCCAGGGGCCTCTTTTTAGACAGGAACTGTCACTGTGTTTGTAAAGTGCTTAGCACAATGGGATTCCACAATCTCATCTGAAACCTCCATCCATTATTGTAATAATAAAAATAAATTTTTGCTGCTAGCAAAACATACGTTTTCTGCATTTTTTTTGCCAAAATTCCTGGAGAGAGACACCTATAAATCTTAGTAAAGTTATAACAAGTCATAGAATCCCCGACATTTCAAGTTCATTTTCCCAATATTTGAGTGAGAATGAGGATTTTGATTATTCCAGATGTTTATTCCTTCGTCTTCTACTGCTTTCACACATGGTTCTTCTCCATTATGGGATGCAAACTGTTACAAAAAAATTTAGAAATAAGTAATGTAAGTAACCAGATTCCTGGATGAAACTTTGCTATTAACTGTATCATTGAGTTTAGTTGGAGGTAGCTGATACTATCATTAACACTTCAGTAATATTTCAGTTACTTAAAATTGTTATTTTAAACTGACTGCATTATCCAACTTCTATGTTAATACATTTTAGTTTATGTACTTATGCAGTGAACTTCGCAATCCTAGCAATTATATCCTTACAGAATATCTTTTCATCATGTCACTTTAGCCCTAGTTTCCTGTTTGTCCCATGCAAGACTACCACAACAACAGGCAAGGTTATTTGGGTAGATGTGATATCTCTTATTAGATCAACTAAATAGTTGGAAAACAGTTCTTTACAAGGCTTCGGACACAAACACCCTTCATCAGGTATAGGAAGATGCTGCTGGTGTGTGTGTTCTCCAAGGTAGAAAAGAAACTAATTTACAACAAGCAGGTCTGTGAAAAAGCAAATGAATGGAAGTTAGGAAGACAATGGGTGGAGATAGGAGGGAGGGGGAGGGGGGTAAATGTGTGAAGGAATGCAAGTGGTCAGAGGGGGCAGGTTACCTGGGGTATCAGATGTCAGGCAGGTTGTAATGTATCATAAATCCAATGTGACTTGCATCCCTTCACACATTTCCCTCCCTTCCCCCCCTCCCCTCCTATCTCATAGAGTCATAGAAAATTAGGGTTGGAAGGGACCTCAGGAAGTCATCTAGTCCAACTCCCTGCTCAAATCAGGACCTTCCACAACCAGATCATCCCAGCCAAGGCTTTGTCTAGTCAGGTCATAAAAATCTCCAAGAATGCAAATTTCACAGCCTCTCAGGGTAACCTGCCACAGTGTTTTACTACCTTCCCATTGTCTTCCAAACTTCCACGCATTTGCATTTGCATTTGCACAGACTTGCTTGTTGTAAATTAGGTTCTTTTCTACTTTGGAGAACACATAACACCAGCAGCGTCTCCCTATGCCCAATGAAGGGTGTTTGTGCCTGAAAGCTTGCAGAAAACTTTTTTCCAGCTATTTAGTTGGTCTAAAGATGGAAGTCTGTCCCTCTGGGTCCATGAGAGTGTCTTTGTGAGACATACCTCTGCCTGCCTGCTCACAAAGACACTCTCATGGACCCAGCGGGACAGACTTCCATCTTCAGCTCCCTCTGTACAAAAATGAAGTTTATTTCCTACCTATGGGGACTTTTTACCATCTTGTACCATCTACACGTTTTCCCAGAGCCTGACGAAAGGACTTTGATCCCGAAAGTTTCTAGAAAAGGACAGTTTTCTTACCATTTTCCAGTTGGTCTAATAAAAGATATCATTTTGGAACCAAAAGTTCTAGTTTTTTGTATGTCTAATAAAAGATATCACATTTATGCAAAGAACCTTGCCAGCCTATGTCCAAGATAGCTCCAGCCAACAAGACTACCACAACCACTTTCTGACTTCCTCCAGGTTGCTCATATCTCACAGTTACTCAAGACTGCAGCTACTTCCCAAATCCATGAGATGAAGTGTAATAAGATTACTGACTCAACTGAAGCAACATAATGAATTCCTTCAATTGGAAGGGCTATAAATTTAAGGATCTAACAGTTAGCAAGTATTTCCTATGTGAGGGAAGGGAAATATGGCAAGTGGCACTTCTTTATTTTCTTGCTTAGTAACTGAGGAAATGTAAGATTCCTAAATCAAACTCTTCTAATTAAACAGAAATGGAGGTTTGTTAGTCAATACTACATACCTTCAATGATTCAATCTAAGAAACTAGAGGCATTGTTTCTTCACTGACATCTTTTGTTACATCAGAATCATCTCCTTGCAAGGCAGATGCTTCTGAGGAAGTTACAGTGGCCTGCAAAAATATGAACTTTTACTACTTGTCACACAGAATATGATGAAGAACATCTGAACAGAAGCATCTGAACATCTTGTTCACTGACAACGATAGAACCATTTATCTACAAGTATCTCTGTTAAACAGGAGTTGGAGAACACGTTATTTGTGCATAAGAACTAGAATAAGTTTCAGATCTTACATCTCATTAAATATTAAACATTTCCTTCTCTTACATAGTAACTGAATCTAAACTCTGCCTGCTAATTCCTGTGGAAACAGCCTGATCTCAGCTTTTTCATACCTCACTAATGCCAGTTACATTGTTACTGTGATTAGTTTTCAGACTTACTCTTCCAGAAAAGCCTGTTCTTTCTTCCAGGCTCATTATACCCCTACAACTTGCCTCTGAGAGCAGCCTTTGGAATTAATAGGACTTTCAATTTCCAAGCTTTCCCCTTCTTACTCTACCCCAAGGTATTTGGTTATACCATTCTAGACTCCTCCATCTTTTTTTTCACCACAGCTCTTTTAGACTCAGTACTTACCTGAGTCTGAGAGGCACATCACACAAAAGCCAAAGAAACTAGAATTAAGATATCAATCTCAAAATATCAATTAAAACTACAGAAAAATGGTGCATGCTCCGAGCAGTTATAAAATTCCGGTATGAACAATTTTATGTAAATCTCATGTCCATTTATTTAGTCTTCTTCTCTGCATTATTGTTGTTATAATTGTTTTGTTTGTTTGTTGTTGCAGTAGCACATAATGATGGACTGGGATACCACTGTGTAGACAGGTACAAATACATTATAAAAAGTCCCAAAGTATTTACAGCCATTATCAAACAAATACAAGTAAGATGAGCATAATTATTTTGTCATATTTTCCAATTTAACCTTTTCATTATTAAAAATAAAGGTATTTACTTTCCCAGATGATAATTCTTCCTCTGCTACTATAGCCTTCTTCTCTCCTTCCTCTCCTAAGACTGAAGTTTCTTCAGTGTCCTTTATTTTAGTTGGCTCTTCATCCATTTCAAACGACTCTTCAATACAGAAAAAAATGCTTCATGAAACACAGAATTAAACAGAAATCATGACTGCCCTTGTCCTTTAAAAGGAAAATGCCTTTTTTTACTAAAAGTAAATAGAGTAAAACTGGGAAACAGACTATAATCATATTAAAATTATATTAGGGCTTTTTGTTTGTGAGGGGGAAGCTCTTAAATACAGGTGTATCTTAACATGACAACATATTTCATCATCAGGATTATTTCTGAAGGACTCCTATGGATATAATAAGGTGCTTCAAAAAGAAATGTTATTAATATGCACTTTCAAACTGACATACATTTATCAGACTGATGTCAGTATGGACAAGGTTACACACACAGATCCAGTCTGTTTATTGAATTAAGCCTAAGGCCATAACAATATCGAGTAGATCTCAGAGGAAGCATTTAAACCAATATAACTTACTGGTCAGATCTACGACTCCTCTAGGTTTCATGAGCTGTGGTACTCCACCTGGAGTAAAACAATTTACATGTTAGTTACTGTTCATGCATTATCTATACGAAAAACAGTTCTACAGAAGGCAGTTCAATGCCAGTGTCCAAAACCACACAGTCCATAACCAGCTTGATGTTTATATTTCAAATATTTCTTTAAGCTAGTATACTCTTTGTAAATGTACTGAAGTACAGTAACGTGCTTACTGAGGCAGCATTCAAAAACACAGTAATTTATTAAAATGCAAGTGGTGCAGCAGAATGATTAAGGGGTCTTTCTATAGCCCCAGATTCATGAGTTCACGCCCTGCTATAGACTCATGCCAAAGGCTACCCCCCCAAGCCATATGTCTACAAATGGGTACCTGGTCAAAGGTGGCTTGATCTAGCTTGTGTCTTGCTGGCACAAAAAATTGCTGTGTCTTAACCCCAAGAGTCCAATATGCTGTTGGGCTTGGATGGACTTTCCTTCTATAAAATGGTACAGAAACTATCATACCATTAATGACTTATCAGTCAATATTCTTGACATAGAGGTGAAGTTCTCATTAATATGAACCTTACCTACTAATGGGAGTTACATATTTACAGAAAGACTATGATGTGCCACCTTCAGGCATAATTTGGAGCTAGCTCCATAAAGGAAATTAAGTTTTGCTTGACAGCCATTGTGGGATCTGCACTATAAATTAAACCCTCAAAATCCTTCCTTGGCTGCCACCCAGCCCTGGGGGTAGCAAAAATCCTAGCAGTGGTACCCACCCTCCGCAACTTACTATTTGCTGGATCTTCAGTTGCTTCTTTTGCTTGGTCCTAGAAGAAAAAAAATACAATAAATTAAAGAAAACTATTGGACACATCACTTCTACTGAAAAAAAATACAGTCGGACCCCAAATTACATGGGGGATACATTCCTGAAAAACACCATGTAAGTTGAAACCGTGTAACTCGAGTCATTAAGCCAATGGAAAACAGGGGGATAGGGACCTGGGAGCAAGATTTGATAACATTATTTCATAATGAAAGGATGTTTAAACACAAAATAATAGAATTAATAGTCTTATTAAAACCTTTACTCCCGGCTACATGCTCATACAGAGACAAAGCTTTAGCCCTAATTGCCACGCGGTTGACAACTGCTCCTTTTGTATTGGTTATTTCATTGATCCAAAGATTAAGGAGTTTCTCAACCTTATCTAAATGAGGAATTCTAGTCACCAACGACACTCTTGAACTCACAGGGGTTGTGGTTTTCACACAGTCTCTAATTTTTTTCTCACTTTTTTTAATGGTACACACAGTTGATTCACTTAAACTGTATTGGTGAGCGATCGACACAGCACTATTGCCTTCTCTTAATTTATCAAGGATTTCTATCTTTTGGGCCAGGATGATAGACTTACGTGCTCTTTTGGGCACAACATCAAAGGCTTTCTTTGATAACATTTTCACAAATATTCAGGGGTTAACATAACCAAAAAGATGGACAATCTGGGAGGAAACAACAAGTGTCTGCTTACATAACGTTGGCATCTCCAAACTAACAACCGCTCTACCGCAAACAGTGTAAACGTGAAGCAGGGTATCGTGTAAGTTGAAACATGGTCATGTTATATAAAGCGTGTATATGTGAATCAGTGTAACTCAAAATCATGTAACTGGGGGTCCAACTGTACTACTGAATAGCTTCTCTTGATAAAAGGAACATTTAAAATAACCTTGTGAATTAATTGTGTATTGGGGAATCAGAATAACTCTCAGTATTGACTTGAGTTTTAAGTACCAGATAATTTTTTATAAACTCTAACTAGGTTAGAAAGTCATGTGCATTAATTCTTCAAATATGAGTCTTCAGAATCATTTATACACCCACTGAAAACAAAACAAAAAAAGAAAAACTTTAGTTCAGTGATTTGCTTTTTCCCTCCAGAGAAAATAGGTCTAAATGCATGTTAGGTATATTTGTTTACACTGGGTGCATCTACATGTGAGCTTTTCTGCAGAGTTGATGAATTAGCTCCACAGTAAAGCACCACAGTCTGCCCATATTAGGGCGCAGTAGACTAGTTACTTCCACTGTAGGTTAGTACTGTCCAGGACAAGTATTATCCTACAGTGGAGTAATTACATGCACTCAGATGTAGACTATGACCAGGGCTGGCGGAGGCCCAAGGTTGTTACAGTGTTGGGGCAGCCTGACAGCTAGCTCTGCACTATAGCACCCTTGTGCCACAGCCAGCCTGTCTGGCACCTGTCACCATCACCCGGAACCTGGGGTTGACCCTACAGGCCTCCTGCCAGCCTGGGGCTGCTCCACCCCAGCTCAAATTTTTGTGGTCCCGGGTGCATGTGAAGATTCTGTGCCTGGGAAGTAGCTGACTCTGGCACAAACTGCATCAGTTTTTATTCAGACACATTAATAGCATGTATAGATGAGCTCACTGAGTGTTTCTGACCCCATCCTGCATAGAATTGTGCACGTAGTCCCCCTGGAAGAATTATTTGTAGGAGTGGAGTGTATGCCTAAATGGTATTCTCATGTGCTTTATCATGCAGTAAAACCAACATTGTTAATATAAGATAATGAGCGGTCTTTCACCTCCATCAAATAGTATAAAATTCAAAGGTATGGTTCCCATAGGTCCTGTAACTACACCCTGTTCCTTCTAAAGAGAAGAAAACCCTAAAGCAGAGCATATTTCCATGGTTTGATTGTGCTAGGTTTGAAGTCATAAAGAGGACCTGCAGTAATTTAATAGGATTTCAATATGAGGGAATTTCCTGATTTCTGAGTGTATAGAACTTCAACTTTAATTATATGTTAGTATTTTTATTTAAATGTAATGCTTTTGGCTAAAAAAAATCCTCCCTAAAACCAAACCATATTGCATACCCAAATCTTAGCAGTATGAACACTAGAGTTAATGTCAAAACTCCCACTAACCTCTATTGTATAGAATGAGATCCCTTAATACTCAAAGACTGCACAGAGTAATAAATGCACCAGTGCCTTTAATTAAATATTCAAATGAAACTTCCCACACTCTTCAGACAGCTCTTGCTTCCAGTTCCCCACCTGATAAGGTTCTTTGCTATGTATTACCAGTAAAAATGTCAAATGCCATCCATCTCCAGGATGCAGATCTCTGAGAGATGCATAACTTGTGAAATTTATCATGACAGCCTTTTAATGCCATTTTAAAAAGCAGAAGGAATTTATTTTTTAAGGAAATGAGGGGAAAGATGGATTACCAAGACTGAAAGGGAGGGTGGGAACCAACAGTTTCCTTGCACTGACAGCTTTATACCAGTGGTGCTCAACTTTTGGGCCTCATGGGCTGGGTGAGTAGCATGAAGTTGGTTCATAGCTAAATCAGGCCCCATGCTGCCTCCCTCAGCTCCCCATCTGGGATCAGGCCTCACAACTGCCTCCCTTTGGCCCATGTGTGCTTGGATCATCCCTGTGCTGCCTCTGCCCAGCCCCCATGCACCCTCATCAAGCCTGCAAGCAGGGATAAGGCCCAATCTAGTGTGGGCCCAATATTAAGCCCCAAATTTGATGTTTGATCCAAATATAAACAATTACTTTATAAAAAATTTTTGCAGCTACAATTAAGCTGTTTCTTGGTTTCACAATGTGATGGACTTGGAGTTGCTAGTGACACTTTATGAATATTATATGCTCTCTTTTTTTTATTATTGCAACAGTATTCAAATATATGGTAATAATTCAAGATGATGCTGTCAAAGCAAAGGCAGGAAAAAAATACTACAACTTCAAATAACCACCCATTTACCAAGACACAAGCTACAGTACAAGAGCCATTTGGTTTGATGTTCTACCCCTTACTAAGCTCACTAGCCCTACTTTGTCATGACTGTGCAAAAGGGGTCAGGAAGGCAGCAAGACTGTGTGAACAGGAGAACAGAAATTATGCTGGACTAAAAGATGAACTATACACCTGAAGAAGGGGGAAAGGAACCCATCAGGTCCTGACCAAGAGCATGAGTCTAGCTAAGCAGACATGTATGTAGAATAGGGGTGAGCAAAATATGGCCCACAGGCCAGATCCAGCCCATGGGGTAATTTTGCCTGGCTTGTGGTAGGTCCCTCGACTCCTGCTACTGCTGTTGCCCCCATGTCACTCTGCTCCGTGCCACTCTACCCCATGCCAAGCCTGTGGGGCTGCGGCTGCCTCCGCTTCACAAGCATCCCAGGGCAAGCAGTGGGCTGGCACAGGATGGGAGTGCCCCAGCACTACCTGCCTCCCCCAACCCAGACCTGGTCGTGGCCACTGCAAGTGGCAGGGCATAGAGTCATGGCCAGGTCTACCCCCTTCCTCCCTTGCCTGCAGGTTGAGTATCCCAGGCTGGGGGAGAGGATGGATAAGGGGAGGAGGAAGGGAGGCTAAGTTACTCCTGAGCCTCCTCCATGGGGCTCACAGCCCTCCTCTTTCACTTGTGGGTGCTCCTGCCCCCAGCGAGGCCCAACAGTAGCTTCCAGCTCTGCCCTAGCCCTGCGCTGTCACTGCCTCAAGACCTCAGCCCCAGATGCAGCTCCAGGGAGCCATGCAGGCAGGGTATGCAGGCAGGCAGGCAGCTGCATCCAGGCCCTGGATCATGGGGCTGTGACAGTGTGGGGCCGGACAGGGCAGAGCTGCAATCCACTCCCTGCACACCTCTCCCCATGGAAACTGTACCTGTCGCAGGGGCATGCGGGCAGCGGATCATGGCTCTGACCTAGCCCCAGCCCTGCACAGTCACCCCCCTGTGACCCCTCCCTGTGATCCCAACCTTGTCTGCCCCTCCTGCTCCTGAACACCATTGCCTGGAGCACCATACCACATAGGGAGTTTTGGTAAGTTGTTGTGCTGGGGCAGGAGGGGGGCGCTACTGACCCAGCCTGCAACAGCTGCCCAAAACAGCCCATGTGGCCCTCGGGCCCAAATAATTGTCCACCCCTGATATAGACCATTTGCTGCTTTATAGTCCTTTTCTCTTAAATGCTTTATTCCTATGGTTAAATGAACAAAATTCATACTTTGGTCAAATGTTTCTTTTGACCAAATGCACAGAACATGAACTCACCATCATCAACACCTTGTTCATCCAGAAAAATAGGCACAAGACATCATGGCAACACCCACAACCTAAGCACTGGCACCTGACTGACATCTGAGCTATGCTAGGAGCTGACGATTGCTGAACTGATCACTGACTCATCTGCTCAGTTATGTAATTCAAACTGGCTCCCTAACAATGGCTACAGCAGAAGCAATATCAACAAAAGATCAATGTTGAAGGACTCAAGGACCCAATCAAGCAAGACATCTTCTACCAGTGCCTCAATGAAAAACTGGCAAATTCCAAACAGCAATGAGAGAATGTCAGCACTGCTTGGGGTGCCTTCAAGTCCACCTTCATCAGCACCTGCAAAGAGACACTTTACCAGGAAACATCAAGACTGGTTTGATGAGAATGACTGGGAGATACAAGAGTTGATCAACTGCAAGCACAAGGCCTTTTGTGCTAGGCAGAATGACCTTAACTCCAAGCAAAAGAAATTGAATAACCAACAAGCCAAAGCAGCCTAAAGGAGGACCTGTGATATGAAGAACAGATGGCGGGATCTGGAGCTGATTGAATCCATGCCAAAATCTACAAGCAGGGGGGAAAGGAGCTCACATCACAGCTCCATGCCCTCATCTTAAAGATCTGGAATAACACCACCTGAGAAAATCACAGATGACCTCAGAGATGCCAAGATCATGACAAGCTTCAAGAAAGGAGACATGTCCGACTGTGGAAACTACAGAGGGATTGACTTGCTGTCCACCACAGGATAGATCATTGCAAGAACCCTCCTAAACTATCTCCTTCCACTTGCTGAAAAGTTCCTCCCGGAATCTCAGTACAGGTTTAGGGCAGGGGTCAGCAACCCCACTGCAGCTGCTTGCAGCCTCCCTGCCACCTGCTGTGAGCAGCCTGGGATCCACGGCAGGTGGCAGGGGCCTGCCCAGAGCCTACGCCAGCTGTGGCAAGCAGCCAGGAAGCTGCAAGCACCTGCACTAGGATCCACGGAGCCCCAACCTAGCTTGGTACGAACCTCTTGCAGCCCCAGCAGAGCCTGCTGAGTTGCCAGCTCCCACAGGCAACACAGGCACTACTGTAGCTACTGCCCACACTCTCACCAATACAAAACGCAAAGTGTTTGTCGTGGGAGACTCCATCCTGAAGGGGCAATCTGCCGCTCTGACCCCTTAGCTCGGGAAGTCTGCTGCTTCTCAGGAGCCCGCATCCGAGACATCGCGGAGAAGATCCCTAAACCCCTCCAGCCCACTGACCACTATCCCATTCTCCTTATCCATGTGGGCACCAATGACATGGCTCAGAGCACTCCCAGCCAGGTCATGAGGCGCTACAGGGATTTGGGAGCGGGGCTAAAGGGTCTGGGAGCATAGGTGGTGTTTTCTTTGATCCTCCCAGTCTTGGGCTGTGAGCTGAGAAGTCAGCTAGCCCTGACAATCTACACCCCAGGTTACTCAAGGAGCTGGCGAGCATCAGAGCCCAGCCCCTGGCATGGATCTTTGAGAACTTCTAGCACTCTGGTGAAGTGCCTGAAGATTGGAAGAAGGCCAATGTGGTACCTATCTTCAAGAAAGGGAGGAAAGTGGATCCGGCAAACTACAGGCCCATCAGCCTGACTCTATCCCAGGGAAGGTCTTAGAAAAGATTATTAGAGAGGCCATTCTCAACAAACTGGCTGACAGCAACATCCTGAGGGATAGCCAGCATGGGTTTGTTGTGGGTAGGTCTTGCTTGACCAATCTTATCTCCTTTTACGACCAGGTGACCTATCACCTGGACAAGGGAGAGGAAATTGATGTCATATATCTTGACTTCAAAAAAGCCTTCAATCTGGTATCCCATGATCACCTCTTGGCAAAACTGGCCAACAGTGGCCTTGGGTCCACCATGATCCGTTGGCTGGGGAACTGGCTCTGTGGGCAGACCCAGAGGGTGATGGTTGACAGAAATCAATCGTCAGGGTGCCCTGTGACCAGTGGGGTCCCCCAAGGCTCTGTCCTTGGACCTATATTGTTCAAGATCTTCATTAATGATGTGGACATTGGAGTCAGAAGCAAACTGGCCAAGTTGGCCGATGATACCAAACTCTGAGGTAAAGCATCCACACCTGAGGACAGGAGGGTGATCCAGGCTGACTCTGACAGGCTCAATAAATGGTTGGACAAGAACCTGATGGTGTTTAACACCAAAAAATGCAAGGTTCTCCACCTCGGGAAGAAAAACCCGCAGCATGCTTATAGACTTGGCAGTGCTACGCTGGCTAGTACTATGGACGAAAAAGACTTGGGGGTCATGAGTGACCACAAGATGAACATGAGCCTTCAGTGTGATGCTGTGGCTAGTAAAGGGAGCAAAACACTGGCTTGGATCCATAGATACTTCTCAAGCAAATCTCAGGACGTCATTCTCCCACTGTACTCAGCCTTGGTGAGGCCGCAGCTGGAGTACTGCGTCAGGGAAACAGAGCTTATGACAACAGGCTGAGAGCTATGGGATGACAAGGTCAAATGGTTATAAACTCCAGCAAGACCATGTCAGGCTGGACATAAGGAAGAACTTTTTCACTGTCCGAGCCCCCAAGGTCTGGAATAGCCTGCCACCAGAGGTGGTTCATGCACCTACACTGAATGTCTTCAAGAGAAATTTGGGTGCTTATCTTGCTGGGATCCTATGACCCCAGCTGACTTCCTGCCCCTTGGGCGGGGGTTGAACT
The DNA here is from genome assembly GCF_030867095.1 of Alligator mississippiensis. Lineage (NCBI taxonomy): Eukaryota > Metazoa > Chordata > Crocodylia > Alligatoridae > Alligator > Alligator mississippiensis. The sequence goes on from NC_081827.1 coordinate 113,251,801, forward strand.
CGGTGATCTTCCGAGGTCCCTTCCAGCCCAAATGTCTATGAAATCTATGAAATCTGGGTTGCCTAGAAATTAAGTTGTTTTTTAGATATATAGGGAGTAAAAGGAAGGCCCAGGGAGGAATAGGACCCCTGCTAAATGGGCAGAAACAATTGGTGACAGACAGGGGGGACAAGGCTGAACTCCTCAATGAGTTCTTTGCCTCAGTGTTCCTAAGTGAGGGGCACAACAAGTCTGTCACTGGGGTTGTAGAGAGGCAGCAGCAAGGTGCCAGACTACCATGCGTAGACCCTGAGATGGTGCAGAGTCACTTGGAAGAACTGGATGCCTTTAAGTCGGCAGGCCCGGATGAGCTCCATCTGAGGGTGCTGAAGGCACTGGCCGACATCATTCCACAGCCACTGGCGGGAATATTTGAACGCTCGTGGCACACGGGCCAAGCCCCGGAGGACTGGAAAAGGGCCAGTGTGGTCCCCATTTTCAAGAATGGGAGGAAGAAGGACCCGGGCAACTATAGGCCAGTCAGTCTCACCTCCATCCTTGGCAAAATCTTTGAAAAAATTATCAAGGCTCACATTTGCAAGAGCCCAGCAGGACAAATTATGCTGAGGGGAAACCAGCACAGGTTTGTGGCGGGCAGATCGTGCCTGACTAATCTAGTCTCCTTTTATGACCAGGTTATGAAATGCCTGGACACAGGAGTAGGGGTGGATGTCGTATACTTAGACTTCAGGAAGGCCTTCGATACGGTATCCCACCCCATACTGGTAAACAAGTTAAGAGGCTGTGACTTGGATGACTACACAGTCCAGTGGGTGGCGAATTGGCTAGAGGGTCGCACCCAGAGAGTCGTGGTGGATGGGTTGGTTTTGACCTGGAAGGGTGTGGGCAGTGGGGTCCCGCAGGGCTCAGTCCTTGGACTGATACTCTTTAATGTCTTCATCAGCGACTTGGACGAGGGAGTGAAATGTACTCTGTCCAAGTTTGCAGATGACACAAAGCTATGGGGAGAAGTGGACATGCCAGAGGGCAGGGAACAGCTGCAAGCAGACCTGGACAGGTTGGACAAGTGGGCAGAAAACAACAGAATGCAGTTCAACAAGGAGAAATGCAAAGTGCTGCACCTAGGGAGGAAAAATGTCCAGCACACCTACAGCCTAGGAAATGACCTGCTGGGTGGCACGGAAGTGGAAAGGGATCTTGGAGTCCTAGTGGACTCCAAGATGAACATGAGTTGGCAGTGTGACGAAGCCATCAGAAAAGCCAATGGCACTTTATCGTGCATCAGCAGATGCATGACGAATAGATCCAAGGAGATGATACTTCCCCTCTATCGGGCGCTGGTCAGACCGCAGTTGGAGTACTGTGTGCAATTCTGGGCGCCGCACTTCAGGAGGGATGCGGATAACCTGGAGATGGTCCAGAGAAGGGCCGCTCGTATGGTTAAGGGCTTGCAGACCAAGCCCTACGAGGAGAGACTAGAGAAACTGGACCTTTACAGCCTCCGCAAGAGAAGGTTGAGAGGCGACCTTGTGGCTGCCTATAAGTTCATCACGGGGGCACAGAAGGGAATGGGTGAGGTTTTATTCACCAAGGCACCCCTGGGGGTTACAAGAAATAATGGCCACAAGCTAGCAGAGAGCAGATTTAGATTGGACATTAGGAAGAACTTCTTCACAGTTAGAGTAGCCAAGGTCTGGAATGAGCTCCCAAGGGAGGTGGTGCTCTCCCCCACCCTGGGGGTCTTCAAGAGGAGGTTAGATAAGCATCTGGCTGGGGTCATCTAGACCCAGCACTCTTTCCTGCCTATGCAGGGGGTCGGACTCGATGATCTATTGAGGTCCCTTCTGACCCTAACATCTATGAATCTATGAAGTCCAGCTGTGGAGACGACCCACCCCCACTGTACGCCCAGTGCAGGACATGCCACAGGCCAGATGTCACCCAAACCAGGCAGGACCAAGGGACCTGCTGGGGGCCAGACAAAGTCCCTCCATGGGCCAGATCCAGCCCACAGACCATATTTTGCCCAACCCTGCTCGAAATTCCCGAAGCAAGTTTTAGTCTCCCAGCTCAGTCAAGGTGTATGCTCAAGAAGAGGGCAGAGAAAGTGCTTCAAAGACATCCTCAAGACCAACTTGTAAAAAATGCAACATCAACATCAACTCAGGAAACTATCGTCTTACCTCAATCCTGGGTAAGCTTTTTGAGAGAATTATCCTGGCACATGTCCACGAGGGGCCAGCAAGGGAGGTTATGCTTAGGGGCAGCCAACCTGGGTTCATTAAAGGCAGGTCCTGTCAGACCAACCTGGTGGCCTTCAATGACCAGGTCACCAAATCCTTAGACGCAGGGGTAGCAGTGGACATAATCTTTCTGGACTTCAGGACGGCCTTCGACACTGTCTCTCACCCCATTCTCATTAAAAAACTAGAGGACTGTGGTGTTGACACCTACACAGTCAAATGGGTCGCTAACTGGCTGGAGGGTCGCACCCAGAGAGTGGTGGTGGATGGATCATTTTCGACCTGCAGGGATATGTGCAGTGGGATCCCCCAGGGCTCAGTCCTCGGGCCCGCACTGTTCAACATCTTCATCAGCGATTTGGACGAGGGGGTAGAAAGCACCCTGTTCAAATTCGCAGATAACACTAAGATGTGGGGGGATGTGGGCACGCTAGAAGGGAGGAATAGGCTGCAATCAGACCTAGACAGATTACAGGGGTGGGCAGATGAGAACAGGATGGGTTTCAACACTGACAAGTGCAGGGTACTGCACCTGGGGAGGAAGAACCAGCAGCATACCTACAGTCTGGGGAACTCCCTTCTCGTCAGTGCAGAGGCAGAAAAGGATCTTGAAATCATTATTGATGCCAAAGTGAACATGGGCCGGCAGTGTGGGGACACAGTCAGGAAGGCCAACCATACCTTGTCATACATCCACAGATACATCTTGAGCAGGTCCAAGGAGGTGATCCTCCTCTTCTATGCAACACTGGTCAGGCCGCAGTTAGAGTACTGCATCCAGTTCTGGGCACCGCACTTCAGGAGGGATGTGGACACCATTGAGAGGGTTCAGATGAGGGCCACTCACATGATCGGGGCAGCAGGGCAGGCCCTACAAGGAGAGGCTAAGGGACCTGAACCTGTTCAGCCTCCACAAGAGAAGGCTGAGGGGGCATCTAGTGGCCTGTTACAAACTAGTCAGAGAGGACCAGCAGGCATTGGGGGAGTCCCTGTTCCCCTGAGCACTACCGGGAGTGACTAGAAATAATGGTCACAAGTTGGCAGAGGGTAGATTCAGACTAGACATCAGGAGGCGCTACTTCACTGTCAGGGCGGCTAGGATCTGGAACCAACTTCCAAGAGAAGTGGTGCTGGCTTCTACCCTGGGGGTCTTTAAGAGGAGACTAGACGAACACCTTGCTGGGGTCATTTGACCCCAGTACTTTTTCCTGCCGTGGCAGGGGGTCAGACCTGATGATCTGCTCAGGTCCCTTCCAACCCTACCAACTATGAAACTATGAAACTCATGGGAGACTATCACTCAGGGCTGCCCCAAATGGAGGAAGTGTCTGCTGGAAGGACCTTGGTACTTTGAAACCTTACAATGACAAAAGGAGATGGAAAAGCAGAAGTGGCAGAAACAGTGGACTCTAACATTGGACCAAACCAAGAACCCAGAGCCACCCACCCCACATGGAAACAGAGTCTGGAACAGAGTCTATCAATCCTGGATAGGCCTCATCAGCCACCTTCAGACCCACAGATAAGACAATCATGGAAGACAATCATCCTCAACCGTGAGGGATTGCCAATGAAGATTCATGCTTTGCAAAGGTAATGCTGATCGGTAGTTCCTGGAGGGGAACAAGTGTAATGGCTAAACCCAGTCAGATCTGCAAAGGAAGAACAATTGACACATGAGGTACTGCATCCCATGGCCCAGTTTGCAAGTGGAAGAATCCCATGATTCCACCTCAAGAAAGGTAAAACACCATAAGACTTGAGGGGGTCCAAACAAAGAGAGGACAGCAATGCAGTTAGGCTTGGAACTGTGATGCACAGCTTTATACTGTATTTTTACTATGACTCACATTTCTCACTCGATCAGGCCAAATGACTTTCTGTATCTTCATTTGTTCAATCAGTTTCATGCAGTCACTGCAGGGCTCCACTGTGGTGATTAATACAGCGCCATTCAGATCTTCCTCAGTTCTGTGAAAGACCAAACTCTGTCAGTTTTTATGAATTAGTTCTTTTTAGTTCGTTTCTCTTTTTCTCCCTCTGCCAGTGACCAACTTAGATTATTAAGGCACTTCAGGCCTATAACTAACACTCAGGACATACATCACAAGTTCAGGGCTCTGGGAAGTGATGACTGAGGCAACAAACTCCATCTAAGGTAAGTCCGTTATCCCCCACTCAGCTGTGCTTTCTCAAGACTGTAGAAATAATACTTGTGGCCCAGCCCACATCCAAGATTTAACCATTACTGCAGCCTAGATAGCACCTCTTTAGCAGGGTGAGACAACAGGCTCTAACTGCCTCCTGCAAACATGAGGGAAAATTTCCTGTTCCAATGCCCCACATTCAGTACTGGATCCCTTCTAGTACCCTATCCTGTAAAATCTACCCTATCTTAGAAGAGTATTTTGCCCCCTCGTCCAAGGCCAAGTCAAGCCTTCAACATCTGCTTCCTGTTCTCCTGTTCTTACATTATTGAGAACTGTAACAGGTAGCCTATGGCTCCTGTTACTTACAGAAGAAAACTAGGGGCAAATAGTACTCAGGCAGACAAGAAGGGGGCTACCTGTAAAGGAATAAGCAGCCAGAGCCCATAAATGGGACGTAACTATTGCTGTGTTAGTTGCACAGCAATAGTGCAATAGTATAGTACCTGTGTGAGCAGTAAAAAGCCTACTGCAATGCTAATGAATTCCTGGAAATAGTACAAGATAAAGTCTTGCATGGGAGTCAAGGCAAGACTACAACTGCTAGGTTTGCTGCTATAGGCTGACCTGAAGACAAGCAGCAAAGCTCATTAGAGAACACCTGCAGAGAGCCCAGGGAGTCACCTGATCAGAAAGGGGCAGGGTTCTGGTGGCATATGAGCCAAGGCTAGATTCTGAGTGGTCAGTCTGGCCCTGGAGGCTGAAAGGGAAGGAGATCTGCAGTAAACTGCCAATTCATGAGAGCTGGATAGACATCCTGCTATCCCACACAAATGTCAGTAAGGAGCTAAGGGCTGGCAGAGGATTAGACTTAGTGTGGATGGGGATTTCAGAAAAAAGTCAGTGTGCTTAGAGAATTAAGTTATAGCCAGTGTTTTGGTTTGTTCATGTTTAAACAGTGCACCAGGTTTCAGACTGTAGGAGAAGTCAGGATGTCTCAGTAGGTCTGGGAAGGCACATGAGGCTTCAGCCTGCAGAGGGGGTGGGGAAGAGGGGGAGATGCAGAGAAAGCCCAGCACCAAGAAGAGCAGAGATTGACAAAGGACTGAAGAGTTGTAGAAGTCCATGTGAGAGACTAGGACCCACTGAACTGTTTGACTGTTACACCTGTAAGGCATGGGCATGGCTACAGAGGAGATTGAAAGCTGTGATTAGCCCCAGTGGATGCCCTTGGAGGCATGTGCAGATCAAAAGGGTCTACCTAAGGGGAAGGACTGACTGAGAATAGTGGGGTCTGAGAGTGATGCCACCCTCTGCTATCTACTTGTTAAATTAGCAATGCAGTGCTCCAGAAAACGCATAAGTACATCATGCTTAGAGTTCTGAGGGGGGAGTGATTGGACAAGGAGATGGCACTATCATCTAGTCCTGTAAGCTAAAGGCCAAATTGATTCAATCCTTGCAGGTTAGTCTAAACTGCATAGATTGAACCAATAAAGAAATTAACAGATATTCACTTTTCAGTTCAGAAATGTAGCCACATGCCTGTAGTGGCCTAGGCCAGAAGCCAGGGGGTGCTAGAGAATACCTCCCTGCTCAGCTGGGGCAGATAACTTGGGCCAGGACTAGTCCACCCTCACTGCAAGTGGGGGTGGGGAGGTGCAAAACCTCCTGAGATGCTGGGGGACTGTAAGTTAATTTGAATCTGGAGGGGATCTGAGACAGAAGTTCAATAAACCAATTTAACCTAAATCATTTAAGTCTGATACTACATCCATCCAGGTTAATCTTAAAGCAGTTTCAGCCATTTTGAAAGCAGTATATGTGCACTGAACTTCTGTTGTGTTATTTGAACTGGTTTCCGATCACTTATGCTGGTTTATGTGTAATTTCTGTCCTTAGCCATAGGGAATACAACAGTATAAGATAATGCTGACCAAGAATTTAGTCTGAAGTGAGCGTGCTTAGTGCCTCACAGGTTCATAGCACATTGCAATATTATCTTATGCCATTTTTCCCTTTCACCCACTGAATGAAATTCCCTACAGGTGATGGGATATTATTTTGAAAATAATTTATGTTTTAATAAAAGAGTAAACAGATTGGGTCTTTATCTTACTCTTTTATATACTTAATGACTTCCTACCTCAAAATGATTGCATTAGCTTCTGCACATATGACTCCCCACTCATCAAAACTGCCGTCATCCTTCTTTGCAAACAGACTATTCACTGTCCCTTTTGGATATCCATTGTAGCCAACAGCAACCTGACAGCATACAAAATAAACAAAAACAATTTACTAGAAGCCTACCTAGAGACGCTGTGGTGTCTCCATTCCTGGACATTTCAAGAGCAGGTTAGACAGATTCTTGACTGAGATGGTTTAGTCAGGAATGATTCTTCTTTGAGCAGGGGGCTGGACTGGATGATCTCATAAGGTCCTATGATTCAACGGTTTAGGGCCCAACCTAACTCCCAAAGATTTTTTGTTGTCTACAGTTGGAGTTTGTGTCAGTGTAAAAAAAAAGAGCAAATCAGAAGTTCAACAATAACTGACAAGTAAATATTTTGCGAGAGGCAAGGCTTTCTTAAGGTGATATCTTTGATTGGACTAACTATGTAGCTGGGACAAAGTTAGACAAGCTTTCCTATGCAAGGCATTCTTCCTCAGGTAGGAAGAATTCTACCTGAGGAAGAAAGTCTTGCATTGGAAAGTTTGTCTAACGTTATCCCAGATACATACCTGGTCCAATAAAAGATATCACTCCAAGAAATCCTTACCTCTCGTATAATTTCTGAACTATCATGGTAATATCACTCTTAAACTATGATATAAATATTAAACATCAGACACAAATATTAGAATGACTATAGTCGTACCATAACAGTATGGTCTGATACTCATAGAATATTGCAGCTACTCATTTACTTGCTTCACTTATATTCTACGTGAAAAAATTATATTTTTATATTGTTATAATATAGTCATATGGAATACATAATTTGTTTCTTGGCCAAATGGTGTTGTCTGAAAACCCTTTCTTTGTAAAAGTATCACTTTAGCTTGATTACATTGATTCTGGCTTCATGATTTGAGAATTGTTATGAATCATTATTCATATGAGATGAATTAACTTGCTCACTTATATAAACAATAAACACAAAGCCTACAAAAACATTGTGCATCTTCTATAGCAGAACTGGGCCCTTGAACACATGTTGGAAGATTCTGAGTGGTTTCCTTATCACTTGGAAATTGCTTATTGTTTATGGACTCGTATACTGTACTTACAATGATGTCTTTATGGTAGATCAGTGTTCCCACTCCAGCATTATAACTATCTGAAGGAAACATTCAGATACAGAGGGTTAAAAATACAGGTAACATACAGATGCTTCAATCTATCAACTAAGTCTTAGGTCTTGAATCAACCCAACTGGTGCAAAGAAATACAAAGGATACATACCAAAGCACAAAGAGGTTCATGTTACCACTGCTGCCCACCACAAAGTATTCCACCAAGGAAAGGAAGTAATAAATTGCTGTGGGAGCTCTATAACGTCCAACAGTGACAGTTCTGTGCTGTACCAGCACATTCCACAAATAGTCAGAATGGAAGATACTTCAGCCCACATATGGGAAGATCCAGGATATACTAAAGGGGGTGCAGCACAATGCCCCTCAGACAAGGAGGGGCTTAGGGATGAGGTATGACAAGCCTCCAAGTCAGCAGGGGACACCAGGGAGCTAGACAGAGAGAAGGCACATGAAGGCTGGGGGGCACCTACCCCTGACCCCAACATTGCTGCTGCTGTTTATGGCTGACATGGTGGTGGTGGAGTGGGGGTGGCAGCTGTGTCTGTCCCACTCTAGGCAGAAGCTATGGGAACCAGCTGTACTGGGTGCTGAGCTTGGCTGGGGACAGCAGTGGCAGTATGCAGTTTCTTCCTTCCAGCACCTGCTTCCTGACTATCCTGCCGCCTCCAAAGGTGTCTTTTGCTGGCCAGGAATAGGCACTGGAAGAAAGAACCTGAGTGCCCCAGCTGCTGTCTCCAGCCGAGCCAGGCTCGCCACATGGCCACTTCCTGATGTGTGGGGCTGAAGCAGTTCTGGGGCTTCCCCCATGCTTGTGTCAGCAAGAGGCAGTAGTGTGGTGTGCCAGGGCACCTTCCAGTGCCTGCTCCTGGCCAGCAGGGGCACCTACATGGAGCAGACACTGGAAGGAGGAAAATGAGCACCGCTGCCGCTGTCCCCTCATCAGCCTAGCACCCCACACAGCCTCATCCCATGACTGGCTTTGCAGACCTGCCCCCGAGCCCAGATCAACTGGAACCAGCAGTAGCAGGGGGAGCAGTCCAGAATACCACACCCCCAGGACCTGCCCCTGAGCTGCCCCCACAGCTCTTTCTCTACAACCAATTCCCAAACTTCACACTGGTGAAGTCATCTTGATGGGAAGTACCAACAATGTTTTGCCTTCCTACACCATTCCCTTGTACTGATACTAATAGGGATTTTTGACTTTTTCTTTTATTTATACTAGTAATTTTGTGCTACTGCTGCTGAGCTATCTCCTATTAAGAGAGGAGTCATAACCCTAGTAACCCTTCTGACCACAAGGTACAGACTTCAGCTGTGGACAGATGTTACATTTGTGCCAGGATATACACTTTTTTTTCCTCAACAAAATAAGTAAGAGTACAGATGTTCAAGCTATTTCTGGTGGGAGGGCGGGGGGGGGGGGGGGGGGGGGGCAGGGAAGCAGTAAGAGTAGAGTTTTCTATCACCATGTGTAATGCCTATATGTTTACACATGGCACAATAGGGTTCCCTACGATTGCCAGTACAGTACAGTACTTCATGGTAGAGGTAATATCTTTTATTAGACCAACTAGATTTTGCAACAAAAAAAATCTTTAATTGCAAGCTTTCGGGTGTTTAAGCTTGCAATTAAATAATTTTTTTTGCAAAAATCTAGTTGGTCTAATAAAAGATATCACCTCTACCACAAGTTTTGATTCCTTTTGCCTCAAGACCAATACAGCTACAACCTGGAAATCATTCCCTTTGTTAAAAACTTAGAGTGAAATACAAAAAAGTAGCATGAAATACTATCACAAATATGTTTTTAAAACATTATCATTTTAAACTAAGAAAATGTTTAAGAAACTCAGAAATAGTGGATCTTGATTAAAACACATTTGAGACCATATTATTCAACATTTTACGTAGATGCACAAGAGTGGAAACAAGATAGACCACAACTGCTGTCTCTGAATTCAGCTCTCTAATAGCACACCCTAGCAGTAGCACTTCCTTATGGTGGAAGATACATAAGCCTGTTTTTCTTTCATGTTGGTTAGCTATAAAACATATGGTCCACCCTCCATTAAATGAATACAGTGGGTAGCCTTCCTTTTATCACCATGTACTGCCCAGGAAGCACTGCACTTCTTTAGGGCATAATCCTTCATAGAATTCTTGTTAAGACAGCATGGGTCTCCACAAAATTGAATTCAGACCAGTGTTAGCAGAACAGATTTGTCATTGATTATGGATTTTTTTTGTAAAACTGTAGTAACAGCCTTGAAATAATTTTTTTTTAGGTGATTTGTATTTGTTTTGTAATATTCAAGTAAATTCAATTAAATTATAGTCTCTATGCCCATGTAAACTGTCTAAATCTTGTGATACTACATCATTTTGACTAAACACATACCACTTCACAGTTTTTTTTAAATATATCACATCTGTATTAAATATTAGCCTCAGCTCTGCAGGACTCGTATCTTTTCTGCACTAGATTACTTTCTGACTTTAATACTAAACTTTACTTACCATTTCTTGCTGCTAGTAAGTAACAGAGCTGTAATGGATGAATATATTCAGAATTTTTATGTGTAATGATATGTACTAATTTTTCAACATTTTTTTCAGTTATCTGATTATCAATACCACTTGCCAATTTCTGAAAGCATTTCTGTGCATTTTTAATCTCTTCTTTATATGATTTTGTGAATTGATTCTCTTTTTTAACATGCTGCAGGTTAAGTATTTCCAGAAGTTTACGTGATGCTTTCTGGTCAAATATGGAATTAATTGGAGCAAGTGTCATATGATAGTCAGGTGATCCAGTCTTTGGAAAAATCTTCTCATCCACTGTTTTATAATCTAGAATTGGTATGTAGATTTCTGCAGTGATATAGCTTTCTCTAAAGATGCTGTCAACCTGTTTTGTTTCCACTTCAAGTTGATTCATACTTGTTTCTGTGATTTGCATTTCAAGATTAGGCCAGTAGGACACTTTGGAGACTTGTGCTGCATGAAGAAAAGTAAAATATTATTAAAATAAAAGTACAAAAATTATTTTATCTTCTTTACCATGAAAACTAAACTAAAACACTAATATTTAAACTAATTACACCTTGTTTGATGGAACATTGTTTGTTATTACTGTATTTACCCTAGTCCAAGACAACTTCAAATTTAAGACAATACTCTCAATAATTTAAGACAACCCTCCCATATATAGAATCTAATTAGTGGAAGGTCATCTTAAATTCATCCCCACTAAAGCTGTGGAAAGGAAGGAAGCAACAGGGGAAGAGGGGCCATAACCCAACTCCTTGCCCCCCAACCTTCGCCATCCTTGTTTGCCTCTACCACCAGTGCCTGTCCCCGCAACGCTTGACCACATTGTCACACTGCTGTCCGCCCTGTGCCTCCCCCATGTCTGTGCTACCTACCCCCTCACCCCTTAACCCCTGTGCTTGCCCTCCACTCCCTACTCCCTGCTCTCCCCTGCCACCTGCCCCCATGCCTGTCCCCTTGCTCCCAGAAACCTCTCCCCTACCACCACTTAACATCACTCTGGGACAGACAGTGGCAGCAGCCCTGGCCCAGCCCCAGCACTGCCCAGCCAGGCAGAAGGAGCAGTGGCAGCTCTGGGTTGGGCCAGGCTGGGTTGGGGACAGAGCTGGAGTAGAAGATAAGGGGGAGGAGGGCAGGCTGGAAGGAGCAGGCAGGCATTGGCTGGGAAGCAGGTTGTGTAGTCTCCCCCACTCTCCTTCTCCCTCCTCACCATGATATCTCCCCCCACTTCCCTGCCATGGTCCCCCTCCCCACCTCATGAGCCACCCTGACTCAGGACAGACAGCAGTTCAACTTTGGCTTCGGCTCCAAGTTTGGGGCTGAAGCCACAGCTGAGCTGCTGCCTGCCCTAGGCTAGTGCTTAAATTTGAGATGCGGTCTCTCCTCCCCCTACACTGTTTGGGGCAGGGGAATCTTTATCTTCAGTTAGAGTAAATACAGTAATAACAAAGGCTTTATAATGTAAAGCAACTATAGTTGTCACAGTACCTAGCATAACTGAGTCCTAATGCTCAGCTTTAGCACTTAGGGGTTTCACAGCAAGGTGCTCCCCTTGGTCTGGCACCTTGAAATGGTCTTCAGTACACTCTACATCATTGCCGCCCCCACTCCCAATGCCAGGCTTCAGGATGCAGCTTTAAGGGTCCTGGCATGTGGTAGGATTTGAGGAGCTTTATCCCAGTTCCTCAAAATTGTGACCTGCCATGTACATCTGGCATAGTATCCATATGATTTTGGGGATCTCAGGTAAAATTCACCAGATGCCAACTGAGCAGCTAAATTAACACCTGCCTGCAGCCATAAAATTATGAAAAGAAAAAGACTGAGAGTAGGAAGGGATGAGAGAGGGGAGAGGAGGAAAGCATTAAAAGGACTAAACATGGACATCACTGTTTTATCAGGCTGTTTCCCACAAGTATGAAGCCAGTTACTTTATAGCTATTTACACCTGATACAGACCTTGAACCAAAAATTTTGCACAACTGAGGCAAGGCATTCGAGAGAGATACACTTCACAGCCTCTCACTGCATTTGGAAGTCTTAACAATGCTTTTGGTACAGCATGCAACTCCGTGGTGGAGCAGTCCATTGTGATAATCCTTTTTGGTTTTTCTGCTTCACAGATGACAATCCCAGTTTTGCAAAACTACAGAAAGGAAAGGAAAAGGAAAAGAAATACCAACATCCTTTATAATTTCTTAAGATCAGTCTCTTAAAGCAGAGGATTGTCATGCCCATTTAGATTGTGTGACATTCTTGGAACGGGTCGGAGACAACTGTTTGTTTCAGAAGGTGGAGGCAGGGACTAAATGGACAGCTATTTAGATTTTATTCTGACAAAGAGGGAAACTGATTGAGATCCTGAAGGTAAAAGGCACTATGGGAAACCAAATGAAACAGCTGTGTCATAATGATCAAGTGCACGATTCCCATCTCTTGAACAAAATCAAGGATAAAATGCCAGTAAGTGACAGTCACAACATTTACCAAGCCATTTGTCTGAAGGAGAGTATAAATATTAATATTATTTAACCATCCAAAATGAATATTTATTGAACAAATAGGCTTCCATGATGCACTTCCTAAGGTATGTAATTGGAGGGAACGTTCTAAATTTCATCCAATAACTTAAAGTTCTTAATTGAGCTAAAGAACTCAATTATAGATATTCATCAATATTAATTAGAATAGATGGATATAGATGCAATAATTAAGTGGTAACACAACCTTATTATTCTGCTTACTACTTCTAGCATTGCACTGGAAACCATATCAGGCGTACAAAACCTTCACAAAGGAGAATTTTGATGCTTTTAAAGATTACTCCACCACTGTTGGATGGAATAGGGACCATGCATTGCTCCAATTACAACTAAACAATATCTGTTTTATCAAAGCGAATTGATAATATACACAATAAATTAGTTACAATAAATTAAAATCTGAACTGGTCAAACATCTTAATTAACAACAATGTCTCTAATCCCACATAATCACAACAAAAACTTGAATTCATTCAACTTACAATTGCTGTGTTTGGTTGATTATCCCCATCATTCCCTCCTGTGTTTGGTTGATTATCCCCATCATTCCCTCCTGTGTTTGGTTGACTATCCCCATCATTCCCTCCCGGAATTTTACAATTTGGTGAATTTTCCATATGAAGTGCTAAGAAGATGCACAAATCTTCTTTTTCCTGCAGACGATCAGGAGGACCTAAGAAAAAACGTGGAATTAGAAAGCAGTTCAGCAACACAAATATAGATCAAGTAGTTTTACCCAAATAGTTTTACCCAAACGAAAAACAGTCTGTAGGAATTTGTTACAATGATAATTGCCAAACTGTCTGGTCCCTCATTAAAGTACTACTGCTGCAGATATAATTTCAATGTTCATTAAAACAAAGCAACACATCCCAAACCAATGACTAGTTGGTGGACCAGATCATTTGAAATGATCTCCATCTTTGTACTTTCCTGATCCTGAGACCGTGCTGAACCTGTTCAGTGTTTTGCTGCAAAGAATGCTGGATGGTCCAACAGCCAAGGGTTGCCTTTGAGCAGTGGTATTCTTGCTTTGTCTCCTTCCCTGGTTACTCTCCCTGTGCCAGCTGAAGGTAGTAAAAGTGGCTATTACAGCCCCTCTACCTTTGGCTGGCTTCCACTGACTTAAGTAGTCTTCAGATCAGGCCTTAAGCAAATATCTTATACTCTGAATAACGTGTGTGACAAAATGCAACAATCTGTTTCCTATGCAGCAAGCAACCTCACTGTTCTCCTTCATATTCCTCTTCAAAACTAATTAACTTAATGCATCCGGCCACATTTCCTCACTTGGATGTTAAACTTCCTTTTCTGTTATATAAACATTATTTAACTAAACTCATAATTTATATATCATGCTTACTCAAATCTAAGATGACCCTGAACTTAAGATGTAATTAGATTTTATACATGGCTAATTTATAAATTGGTTAGAATTTTCCACATATGGAATCAAAGTATTGGAAGATCATCTTTAATTCAATCTCCCCACTGCTGTAGGAGGGAGGGCAGTGGGGGAGGGGGACAGGTGATGTACAGAGGTCAAGCAGCTTTCCCCCTGCTTGTGCCTGCCCCCTACCACCTCTACCCTCCCACCACAGCTCTCCCCTCTCCTCTCTATCTCTGCTCCTCTTACTGTCCTTCCACCCCAGCCTCTGCTCCCCTTTCCCCCAAGCCTCTGCTTCACCCTTCCCATCTTACCCTTGCTCCATGCTGACAGGGTCTATCCCTGTTCAAGCCTGAGGTACTGAGCACAGCTCCAGACCAGCCACTGGAACAGCCATTTGGGGCTGCACTGCTGCTACAAGGCCAGGGTGGAAACATGGTGAGTGCCCTAGACTGAAGCATGTATGAAGCCTGCCAGCACAGAGCAAAGGTAGGGATGGGGAGGAAGAGGAGCAGGTGGGGGAAGAGGGGTTGCATGGAGGGTAGAGGGAAGATAAGAAGAAGAGGCTGCAGGGGTGAGATGGTGGGGTTGAGAAGGGGGTGAGAGGAGTTGGGGGGCAGACAGCATCTGTGGTTATAGCCCTGAACCTAGGTAGGGGTTAGATCCTAAGCCACAGCAGCCACCTGTCCCCACCCTCTCTGCCCCCCGCCCCATTGCCCTCATACTTGATTCTAAGACAAGGGGCTCCCACCCATGTTAAATGGGGGGAAACCTTGTCTTGGAATCAAGTAAATATGGTAAATCACTTACAACAAAATAGCTGATACAATCAGCTTTAGTTTAAAACAATGCTTCCCTCAAAGCTGTATTCTTCTCCCACTGATTGGTGCTGTCATCTTTATTTTGTTATAGGAAGGTCAAAGTTTTGCTGTCGTCATGATGGTCCAGGTAATATGTGAGAAGCAAGGTTTGTTTGGAAATACCTTTAATTGGACTAACTATAACATCACATATTACCAAACAAATCTTGCTTCTCGTTATCTGTACACCCAATAATTCCTTGTCATTTTCTGTATGTTACATATTACTATGGTGGGGAGGAGTGGGTCTTGTGTCCTTGCATGCCTACAGTACCACTGGCAATATAGTGGTGTTCTAAAATAATAAATATTTTCATAACAACAACTTCCTTACCATTACTGCAATGAAAGAGGAGAACAGAGATGGAAATATCTTGGAAGGTTCAGATTAAAACTGAGATATGTACCTTTGGTAGCATGTTGGAAACTTGAATATCATCTGTTTGCACAATACCTGGCTCATTACTGTGGACAATTAAATTTATTCAAACATCTTAATGAAAATAAATTATAGGGAGCAAGAAAAAAGAATAGCTCAGAAAGTTTACTAAATATATTTTCTTTTGCCTTTATCACTCTGTCTTTTGAAATCTTCTCCATGTTTTTCCTCTGAATCCTCCTGTGGTTTACTGGATACAGAAGCTGGAGGACACAGGGAAAAAAAACACATTCTAATCAGGAACAGGGTCTCTGATTTCTTTCAAGAGGTTTATTAATGGATGGGATTCAGACTCATAACCATAACAAGGGAAAATTTATTACTTTTTACTGAATGAAACAGAAGGGTTTTGTAAAAATATTTAATATGCTTACAAATGGTCTTTCTGGTCACAATGCAAAATGAATGTCAAGAGGCCTTCAAAACCATCACATTGCAATAGCTTTATGTGTAGATGTACGCATGTGCATATATGCCTACACATTTGGATTTGAGAAGGAAAGTACAGAGGAAGAATAATGGGTGACTTCAAACAAAAAAAAAAACTTGACAGTCTTCAAGGTGCATGTAACAACCTTGTAACACATCAATCACTGAACATTTGTCCTCAATTTTCTTTTACTATGGCACCTGCAAGATGTTATTTCCATCAAGCAACCAGTAATGTTGGGCAAGCTATCTAGAGGGGGAAAAAGTGCCATAGAAAATGTGCTCTGCCAGCACTTACCAGCAAGGGGAACTAGAGAGCTGGCAAAAAGGGCTGGCAGCCGCCTGTCAAGTCTTCAGCTGTGCTGCTAATGAGAAGTGAATTCTGACCCTTGCATACAGCAAGGGAGACCCCAGTGAAATGGGTGGGGGGAGGAAGGAGAGACTGGAGTGCTGGGGATCAAACTCTCCTGGCACACCTTCTGTAGTGCTTTTGTGTACCTGACTTTCCTCTCTCCACATCTTGTCCCCACCAGCAGCTTTTCAAACATTACCATGTACTTCAAATACAACACCGGTCAGAGGCCTATACCATCTCCACCCTGGTAGCAGCATTCTCAATACACTTAGGGCCCAATCTTAAAAAGAAATGCACACATTTTTTCTAGGTGTTCCTCACATGAGTAAAATTACTTACAAGTATGTTTGTATGATTGGGCACTAAGCCCTATGCTTCTTGTAACACAGGGATATTGTCTTATATTTATAACAATAAGATGATAATGAATGGCAGGTGTACTACAGATATATGTAATATCCTAAAATTCATTAGAGGTATTTGCAATTTTGGTTGAATTTTTAGAAGAAGCACTTATCCGATCTTCAGCTGTGACAACCATAGACCAGAAGTTCCCAAACTCTGACAGATTGCATACCACCAATTGAAAATGATACAACATGAAGTACCACTGGCAATTTTTTCAGTTCAACCTTAAGTACCACAAGCAAATTATTGAACTATAAAGTAATTATAATAAATCTGTTAATGCGTATCACTGACAGGTTGTCTGTGTACCACTGGCGATATGCGTACCACAGATTGGGAACCGCTGTTATAGACTGATTCTCTAACTTATTAGGAGCTGATCACTCTGGCATCCTCTTACCAACACTGTTTGCTTTCCTCCGATATCTCTTCTTGCCTTAATCACCCTATTTCCGGGGCAGGCAAAATATGGCCCATTGGCTGGATCAGGCCTGCCAGGCCATTCTATCTGGCCCACAGGGCCCCTAAAAAATTTAAGAAATTTAATATTTATCTGTCCCTGGCAGCCTGTCAAAGATGACAGGAGCCAGGGGCAGTAGAACTCAGGAAGAGCTACCGGCAGGACCAAGCAGCAGCAGAAGCAAGGCCTGCCCCAGCCCCAGTCGGAAGCCCATGCCTGGCAGAGGATTCTGGCCTGGGACTATAAGGCTGTTCCTGCCTCCCTCCACTGGAGGGAAATTCAGATGGGGGGCGGGGCGGGAAGCAGGGGAGGACTGAGGGCGATTGCCTCAATCCTTAGGGTTGGGCCGAGCCAGCTGCTGCGGCCCTGGTGCTACAGCCAGCAACCACATAGTGCCAGAGCAGCTGGCGGGGGTGGGCAGTGAGCAGGCATGCGGAGTGCAGAGACAGCTGGGTGAGAGTGCAGGGCCCACACCAGTGCACCAGGGCCAGGGCCAGCGGGGGCCCAGAGCTGGGGGCAGGAGCATGAGGCCCAGGCCGGCAGGGGCTCTGGAGCTAGGCTGGCTCCCCCTCTCCCTACTGGTGCAGCCTGACCTGGCTCCATAGAACCCCTGCTGGCCTAAGCCCCACACTCCAGCTGCCCTGCTCTGGGCCCTTTTGGCTCTGGCCCTGGGACACTGGCACAGCCCTGTGCTCCCGCCCAACTGTTGCTGCACTCTGCATGCCCCCCCGCCCCCCACCTGCCACAGCCATTTGCCCACTGCTGCCACCACTCCCCTCCACCCCTCTGCTGCTCACTCCAGCACCATGTGGTTCCTGGCTGCAGCGCTGAGCTGCAGGATGCAGCAGGAGCTGGCCTGTCCCCTGCAATTCCTGGCTAGTTCCTTGCAGTGCTACACTGGGCTGGGCCAGATCCTGCTGTGGTCTCAGCGGTGCAGCTGGGACATGGTGCCAGAGTAGCTAGCAGGGGAAGGGATGGGGAAGCAGCAGATGGACAGCAGTGGCAGATGGAGGAGGAGGTGGCTGCGAGCGGGAACATGGGGCCTGTGCAGGTGTCCCAGGGCCAGGAGCAGCAGGAGCATGGAGCCCAGGCTTGCAGGAGCA
This sequence comes from Alligator mississippiensis, assembly GCF_030867095.1. NCBI lineage: Eukaryota > Metazoa > Chordata > Crocodylia > Alligatoridae > Alligator > Alligator mississippiensis. Next base: position 113,270,049 of record NC_081827.1, read on the forward strand.
CCAGCAGGGGCTCTGCCCACCATGGGGAGACTGTGGGCAAACCTTCCTCCTCCACACACAGCACCACCCTCCCCCACACACTCACAGCCCCCCACAAACCCCATACCCATTCACAACCCACACCACACCCACATCCTCCTTCACCCCACACCCACCCACCCACACCCACACACCTATCCGCCTCCCCACAAACCTCACACACACCCAAACCCTTTCCCACACACCCACAGCCCCCCACAAACATATACCCATCCCCCATACCCCGCACAATACACAAGAGTAAGGTTTCATCTTAAGCTGTTGCGCAATCACTTCTATGTACACAACACAAATGCATGTATATCAGGACAAAATTTTTTAAAAATCAAATTAAAGAATGTTGTAGTACATGTTTGATTTTTAGAATATAATTTGATATTTTTCTGGTTCCGAGACCTCCTGAAAGGAGTACTTGCGGGGCAAGGGGGAAGGGAATGGACTTCTGGTGGCAAAGGTCAGGAGTTAGAGGGTGGAACTTCTGGTCCCAAGATGGTGACCAGGGGGTAAAGCACCTGTCAAGAGGCAGGGCTGCCTTTGTGGTGCTCCACGGCTTGCCAAAACTCGCCCAAAATAATTGCCCACCCCTGCCTTATTCTTTTCTGTCTTCCAAACTCTCTCACTTCTGCTTTCACTTGTCCCTTCAACCTCTCAGTCCGATAAACTTGCCCCCTCCCCTCACCAGTGCAAACACACTTTAGTTTTATCTAACTTGCAGTAGTGCACCATTTACCTTTTCTATCCCTCATACCATTATCCAACCTCTCCTTTTCATCTTCAGACTCTGTAATGCTGGGTCACAGGTGGCCAGGTCTGGGGCCACTTGGGCATCAATGTAACAACCAGAGTCAGGAGGAGTAAACAGAATCAAGGGAAAAGCCAAGTTAGGAAGCTAGGTCAATCCAAGAGCAGGATCTAGGAACAACTCAAGTCAGGAAGCCAGGAGATTAGGTAGAGCAGTGGTCACCATCTGGTGGATCCCAATTGACTAGTCGATCATGGAGCCTCTGACAGTCCATCTCAGTCTGGGGCAACTGATCGACTGTCAGAGGCTCCATGATTGGGAGTGGCAGGATGCATGTGAAGAGTGGCCAAGACGTATTCTAGGAGTGGCGGGACAGCAGCAGGAGGCAAGTGGCTGGGCTGAGCTGCACCCCCTGCCACCAGGGTTGGGCCAGGTGAGTGGGGAGATCCTCCTCCATCCTCTGCCACCCTGCAGTGCATGAGGGAGTGAGGCATGGGCAGGGGTCAGTGGGGCCCCAGCCAGGCCAGGGGAGGGTTGGAGCCCAGGCATCTCATCCAGGGGTATGGGGGGGCCTCCCACACTGCATGCACCCCAGTGGAGGCTGGGGGTCATGTGCCCCCCCAATCTGTGCATGGGGCAGAAGCGGCTGCCACTGCATGCTGGGCTTTGCGCCCTGATGCCTATGCACAGATCAGGGGAACACATGCCCCCTGGGCCTCCGCTGGGGTGTGTACAGCAGCAGAAGCCCCCCATTGCACTTGGACGAGCTGCCTACTCTCTGACCCTTCCCTAGCCTGGCCCGGCCGGGGCCTCACTCACCCGGTGACAGGGGACATGGGGGCATAGATAATGGAAAGGGGGGGGACAATGGGGCTTAGCCCCCCCCCACACACGCACATGGGGCAGTGGTAGGACCCCAAGACAGCCCAGCCATGGGCTTCCAGCGACTACAGTAGGGGTGGGGGGCTAGGGCAAATTTTTGGGTGCCTGCAGCCCCCCCTCCCCATAGCCCTGCTCCCAGCACTGCTGCCACCCAGCCCAAGAGTTGTGCAGCCAGAGAGGTGCACTGGGAAGAGCCTGGCACCACCACGGCCCCAGCCCTCCCTGCCCCACCCTGCCCCACATGCAGATGCAGGGGCACGTGCCCCCCCCACCCCCTCCTGGGCTGCGTGCCCCTCCCCGTACACCCTGAACAAGCCACTCATGGCTCCATCCTGCACCCACCCCAGGCCTCCGCTTGTCCCACCACCCAGCCCAGCCAGGCCTACTCCCCCCAGCCCCTGCTCCTGCCTGTGCCCCACTCTCTCCCTCACCGCTGGTGCTTTGATTTTCCCTCCCCCCACCCCTTCCCTCACAGATTTACCTGCCAGGGGGGTGTGCCCCCAAATAATTTTTTCTCCCTCTGCCTTGATCTGCCCCCTGCCTGCCCTTCCCTCCCCACAGACTGACCAGTGGGGTGGGAGGGGGTAGATCTTGGATTGCTTTTTAATTCAAAAAGTGATCTCCTACCCAAAAAGGTTGGAGATCACTGAGGTAAAGAGTGGGGTCAGATAGCAAGCCAGGCAATGAAGCAGAGAGAGGAGTCAGAACAAGCCAGAGGAAATAGCAAAACAGGCTGGGATCAGGTTGAGCCCTGCTGCACAGACACTTCCTGTTCCTGATTATATTTGGGATGTGACCCCAACCAACCACTTGGAGGGTAGAGGGCTAAGCTATGATGGATGCCTCAAGGCAGCCTTGTCCAGCATGGGTAATCAGCTATAGGGTGGCAGACCAAGATGAGCAGCTGGGAAGAGGCCCCAGGTTTGAGGCTGCAGCCTGAGTCTCCATAAATGTATTATCTACAACCTCTATCTGTATTGTCTTTCTTCCAATTCAAGTCTTGATTCTTCTCATACCTGTTTACACCCTCCCTAAAGGTGAAGGTACATAGTCTTCTAAGTTGCATATGATTTTGAAAAATGTGGCCACATGGTACACATATTTTTGCTTAATTCAAAGGAACTTGGATTATTAAAAGTATCCTACCTAAAAGAGATCTTGTGTACTCTTAGAAAGGTATGTAGCACTCTATTCAACCTTTACATTATTTAATTTTGTTGGTGTTTTAATTTGAATACACTTAATTTTAGTTTAGACAGTTATGAAATTCTAGGTTATTATTTTATGAACAGGGGCCTGATTCACATGCTGAATATGAATGTCACTGACTTTACTTAGAGATACATCAGCATAAAACCAGTATGATAGTGTGAAAGCTCAAGTGTCTCCAAGCTGCTTTCAGACTGAAGAAAACACAGATTCAGGATTCAGATAAGTCTATTTAAGGCCACAGGAAATCACATATGACTCACAAAAAAGGCATGGAAACGAGAAGCCTTTGTCCAAAGAATGTTGCCAGATACTGACTAGTCATTTAAGCTACAAAGAAAAATTAAACCCAAAAGGGTGACCAAAGGAAACTTGTTTAGCAGATGTATTAATCCTGTTGCCCATACAAACAGCTAAGCTAAGTCCTATCATTATACCCAGGCCACAGGGCCACTCAGAGGTCTAGAAAGCAGGACTCTTTTATGCTTCTGCTTTTTGTTCATTCCAAATCATTGATTCAGCAAGCAGATTTGGGAAGCAGTTATTTGCATGATCTGGTCCCAAACCAAATTGGAGGTAGTATAATCATGTCAAGGAATACCAGTGTTAAGACAAACCTAACTGTAGTGGAAATATTCATAATGGGGAGTTATCGTGTTGGCTACGTAGAATAAAACAGTCCTTTAATATTTTATAATATGCTAGAAATCATTTTAAACAGTTAAGTAACAGTACAGTGATCCAAAACTTGGCAACACAAATACAAAATAAAGTGCATCATCTGTATTTAACCATCTTACCTTCACTTTCCATATGTAGGGGTTCCCACTGTTAGGAAAGAAAAAAATGTTGATTCAAAACTCAGTTAGTGTGTATGTGCACACATGCAAATTCTTTAACAATTTCTTCTGCCCAGACCTGCCATTATTCCTCATCATTATAAGAGGATCCCATTCTAGGAGTGGCCATTATGCCCCTGAAGACCCCTCAGCCCTTGTCAACCTGACAGTCATTGGGGAATCTTCCCTTGTCCTTTCCTGCCATGCCTTGATAAAATGATACTTTCAGAAAAGGGAGACTGCCCCAGGACTTCCCTATAGTCATATCTCCTCATAAGCTGCTCATCTCCTTAAGGGCTAATTACGTGGTCTCCATCCTCCCAAGTACCTATGCCCAGGTCTCACAGATGTCACACATCCTGATCAGATTCTAACCACCATTAAGAGCTTCTAGCTCTGTTCACCCTTACAACAACACTCCAACAACACTCCAACTCGCCCCCAAGCCCATCAGAGTTCACAAGATGATGAGCAGACATCTCCAGAACTCATGAATATGTAACTATGCAAGCAGATACACAGGGTGTGTACAGAAGTTACATTTTTCCCAGATTGAGGCCCCTGAAAGCATTCTGTAGCTATAACACAACAAACATTCATGACTGCAGAGCACTTTTAAGAAGGCCAATTGTGCCAAATTTAACTCTTCTGATGCAGTATCAGAAAGGAGCACTCTAGGGCCCTTCCCTTTTAGCTCCCTTCCCCTCCTACCCCCAGCATGAGGGTCTTGAGAGTGACAGCTGTGGTGGCCATGACTGGAGCTATGGGGGAGGGGTATGAAGCTCCCCGCACCTCACAGCCCAGTCCAGCTACCCCTGCTGGGGTCTTTGGGAGAGCCAGGCCAGGTCTACATGGTAGGTGGGGCTCCCTCCTCCCCCAACCCACAGGAAAGCATCTTGACAGTGGAAACCGTGGCTGTTACACTCGGAGTTGGGTCGGGGGCGGGGGAAACACAGCCTCCCACCTTGTGGGCCTGTCTCAGCTACCCCTGCTGGGGTCTTGTGGGGAGTTGGGCCAGACTCATGAGGCAGATGGGCTCCATTTCCCTCCACCCCCACCCAGCTCTGGGCGTGGCAGCCACCACTTTCAAGATGCTTGCGGGGGGGGGGGGGGGGGGCAGGGGAAAGGAAGACCCCTCTGCCAGTCAGGCCTAGCCTGGCTCCTCCCCAAGTCCCCAAAGGGGGTAGTTGAGGGAACTGTGCAGCAGGGAGTCTCTGTCCGTCCGTGCGTCCGTCCTCCCCCCCCCCCCCCAGCTGATGCAGATAGTTGTCAGCTGGCAAAGGGCAAGGCTGGGGAAAGGTGTGGTCTGCCAGCCTCCTGGGAGGCTGCTGGAGCACTCACACCTGCTGGCTTGGGCCAGTGCAGGCAGGATCTGAGCCCCCCACCCACCCAACAGGTGAATGTTTGAGCACTCCCCACAACCAACAGGTGAACGTCTGTTAGGTTCGATGGCACTCTAACGCATGGCACTTTGTGTAAAGCGCCATAGTTAGAATGCCTGTCAGGGAAGCATTCATAAACATTCCTGCCAAAGAAAATTTACTTGTATAAATATTAACAGAAAGCAAATTTAAAGTGGTCTTGAACAGCTTCAGAATAGATATTCTGTTTTACTAAAATCAATGTTCATAACTACTTTTTGCAATATTTTCCTGATTTGGCCTTCAGCAAGGTAACTTACCTGATTATATGTGAATTTCTTCTTTAAAGACTCTAGGATGCTCTGAAAAAGGGGGAAACACCCAAATAAGTGAAGGTTAGGCATGCTATTTATTAGTTAAAGCAAGGATCTAAACATCAAAGTAACATTATTTGTACCTGCATATGATTTTATCTCAACACAACTAGTTGTGAAAAGGGAAGTGAGCTGAAAAATCAAAGCACTCTGCTTTTACAGCACACACTGTGTTTACAGTGCACTCTGCATTTACTTAACCATTTACTTTTCAACCTTTCTCCAGACAAGAAGCAACACCTGCAGTCACACATTTCCTTGTGCTTCCCCTTAAAAGCAGTGGTGCCTGTCAGTGAGCACATCCTTGAGATGCTCAGGCTCCTGAAGACTACACCATTCCTATTACAGAGAGAAGCAGATGGAAGCACTTGTAGCTAACTAGCTAGTGCCAAGAGTAGTACCTAAGGTCATATTAAAAATACTCTGAGGATGAGTGAAGCAGTGTGTTCTTTATGAAGGACAGGAGTGAGGAATCCTCATAATGAGAAAAGGGATTAAAAGCAGGCTTGTGAGATAAAGCAAAAAGATAGACTTCCTTATGTTGAAGGAAAGGGAAAACTAAGATCACAGTGTAGAAAAGACACCTTATTATGTGATACGGGGATGGAAGGAAGACAGATTATGTCAGAATTTTGTGGGATAGGAGTGATGATCAGGGTGTGACTCTCAACCAATTTTATACATCTTACATATATTTATAGGAGAAACTATGTCCATCTATATATATATATATACAAAGCACTGGCCACCAAATAAATGTGCAAATACATAACTACGTTAATTGTATTAGGTGAACATACTTCTTGGTTTGATGTTGGCTTTGATGATTCATGTACAGAAACAATATTCTTTATGCCGACACACTCGATGTAGTTTTGACATTCAAGGCATGGAGGTTTGCTGCAGTAAAGAACATCATTCTCTTCTATTTTTTTTTTAGTTCTGAAAAAAAAATGTAGTCACATAATTTACTTCCCAGCCTTCAAATGACGCTTTCACTGAAGAACCTTCTTTCTCAGCAGGCTGTACTTCTCCATCTTATATCTCTCATCTCATTTTGCTTTTAAGTAGCTCATCCTTATGAATAAAGATGGAATAAACTGTTGCATTTATTATTTATAACTGTTTGTAACTATTGATTAACAAACTGTGTCTGTTTTGTCAGGGGTGTACGTCAGGATCTGGGGAAACACCTGTTCACCAGGACGCCCCAAGGAATGACAAGGTCAAATGGTCACAAACTCCTCCAAGACCATTTTAGGCTGGACATAAGGAAAAATTTCTTTACTGTCTGAGCCCCCAAGGCCTGGAATAGACTCCCTCCACGGGTGGTGCAAGCATCTACTCTGGACTCTTTTAAGAAACATTTGGTTGCTTATCTTGCTGGGATCCTTTGACCCTAGCTGACTTCCTGCCCCCGGGGCAGGGGGCTAGACATGATGATCTTCCAGAGTCCCTTCCAGCCCTAATGTCTATGAAATCTATGAAACTGGTTTAGCTTCTTGAAGTGCTTAAGCTTTTCTGTGCAGGCCTTTCACCAGGCAGTACATTAAGAGCTATTGGAGGCCAAAATATTACCATGTCTCAGAACTCTCAGTGTAAATCAAAAAGCAACTCCACTGGGCCTATATCTAGTGGAATGGGAATCAACAAATCTGAAATTTAGTCCTTCCCCTCTTTATTTGTACTGAGTAAGTTATAGTACCTCCAAGTATATCAGTTTCTGCAACTGTGGGATGAGAATAATAATATTTTCCTTCTTCACAAGGATGCTATAGATTAACGTATTTAATGTTCAAAAAGTATTTTGAATAGGCAACTCTTTTGTTTGGTAAATACAATTCATTCTTGTATCAGATGTAAACCAAGTTAAAATAAATCAGGCTCCTACTACAGAGAAGCAATTATTTGTTATTTTTTGCATATTTTAAAGGAATGTGGAAATTAAACAACTGAATATTTTCAGTTTGGCCAGAGAATGCTATGGGGTTAGAGAAGTTTGCTGGATTCAGGGGAGCCAACTGGAAGTGTCTGTTTTATAAAACAGGAAAGCTCCATAATTCTAGCATATTTGAGCCTCCTCAGCCAACCTTAAACTGTATTCAAATGATCAAATGATCTGGGAGAATTCTCCCAAGTTTGTTCTCACAATAGAGAAACTTACCTGGAATGCCCTGTACAGACAGTCAAGCAGAGCAGCGGGGAGCCTGTGGTGCTGACACTGGCTTGTCAGTCTGTTGCAGTCTGGGCAGGGGGTGCAGGGTCTGATGAATTAGTAAAAAGGGAATGGGGGGTCTGTGCCTACCCTGTGCATGGAGTCCTCCAGCCCTGAATTTCCTGCCCCATGCCAGCTCAACTGCAGACAGGCAGGGAACTGTGCTTCCGAGCACCAAGTACTGCACTCTGGGCAAGGCAGCAGCATCAGCTGCATCCAGAAGCAGGGTGGTGGTCAGTCAGTTCTTCTCTGGCCTGAGTGGAGTCCAGGCTGTTCAGTTCCACAATGGGTTGGCTATGGTTGGGGAAAAAAAAGGAGCAGAAATGCTGGGAGCAGAACACACCCCTGAAGTGCTTCAGAGCTGGGCTTTTCCAACCTGAAGCATTCAGAGGGCATGTTCTGCTTCCTGCTTGGCTGGAATTGACACACTGTCTTCCTGGACATATGGGCTGGAGAAGACAGGAAGCAAAGCTCGCTGGGATTCTGGATGACTGCTCTGTGGCTTCTCTTGGACCAGTGCCTGCCATTTCAGTTGGTTTGCTACCAAGTTCTTTTTCTCCCACAGTAGCCACTTTTGCCCTGGGAAAAAAAGCATGAGTCTCTATATACTCATGGGGCATTTATAGAGGTTCTCTGGAAGTGGTGGAGGGGGGGTCTCCGAGAACTGCTTTAATTAAAGCGCCTGAAGCGTCACATGTATCACTGTCCCCACACTGAAAAATGGTGGCAAGGGCACTTTAGCTAGATCTCATTGAATGAGCTTTAGTTAAAGCACCCCCACTGCCATTTTTCAGCATGGGGACACTGGTACACCTGACACTGGAGTCTGCTGGAGCATGGTAATTACCGCACTCCAGCAAACTCGATTAATCAAGTAATTACAGCATGTCGGAGCAGCCTGACTGCACATGTATTGGCACCCATGGTTTCTCTTAAGAGAGAAGCAACACTATAAGGAGAAACTGAACATCTGTATGCAGCAATAATCTGCTCATAGCACAGCCATCTGCCTATTGCTAAGGCAATGTCAGATACTTTAACATACTGACAGTGTATTCCTGTGCTCAGTAGTATATATTAATAAAGTTCTGTGGATAAGAAATATTACATGGAGACCAGGTAAGCTGTCAAAGGTGTTTGATTACAGAAATTTATATTATGGTTTCACAGTTAGTCACATGAGTACTACCAGTGCAGTGGCCAACATTTCCATTAAAAACTTATGTAAAACTGCTATATAAGTATAATATATATAGTAATATATATAGTAACCTGAATAGGAGAGCATTTACTTCAGCATGGACAAGGAATGGCTTTTTTGCAGTTCCTTGCTTATTTTTGTTGATTCTCCCCCGACGAGGCAGGTTTCCGAATTTTGCACCAATAGGGTATCCATTATAACCTACACCAAACTACAAAAAAAAAAAAATCAGAATCTAACGCATGCCTTTAAAATAATAATAATGGCTAAGAAAATATTAGACAAATATTATTATAGTTTAAATAAAGAAATTACAATTGCATGAGAATTAGAAGTGAAATCCAAAATGTGGGGGCAGGAAGATGCTGGGAATGTTTAGCTCTAACTACACAAAAAGAAAGCACATTGTTTTAAATGAACTAAAAATGATGCTTTAGAACAGTGATGCTCAACCTTTTTTCCTGGTGGGTTGGATGGCCAGTGCCTTGTCCAACTGTCACCAGAGTGTGGTTCTGATCCAGTGCCCAGGGCCACTGTGATGGGCACCATCTAGTGGGCACATAGAAGGGGCGAGGGGCAGTGGAGCCTGAGCCTAGCCCTGCAGGAGGGATGGGGTCTTCATCTGGTCCCACAGGGGAAGGAGGTCAGAGGGATGTGACCCAGCAAGGGAGTTGAAGGGGACATTGCTCAGTTCTGCAGGAAGGAGGAAGAGTGACCCAGCCTAACCCAGCCCTGTCAGGAAAAGGGGGCATAGCCCAGCCTCATGTTGTGGGGGGAATGAGGCATGGCCAATACCCCTCAGGGAAAAAGGGGGTGTAGCCCAGCCCCAATCTGGCCTGTGGGGGAAAAGGAGGTATTGCCCAACTTCATGGGGAGGCGGGGAGGGGAAGGGGTACAGCCTGGCTCTGACTAGGCACAGGGAGCTTGGAGCTTGGGAATTTGACAGGGAGGGGGTGGCTATATTAATGGCCACTGCTCCCCCGCTGCCAAATTTCTGAACCCATGGGGAGCCCACCAAGCTAGATTCAATGGCTCCATGGGCTGCATTTAGCCCTCAGGTCAGAGGTTGAACACCCTTGCTCTAGAAAATGTGGGCCTGTCGCAGAGCACGGAGGTACCCTGCTCCTAAAGAGGAGAAACTGCTAGAGAAAGAGCCCTAGCAGTGGATAAGGAGCCCAGCTGGTGGTTGCCAGGGCAACTGGAGTCAGCATATGACCCACACCTGCCAGCAGTCATCTGGCTGTAAGGTGTTACGCCTCAGCTCTGTATTCTTGGGCAACCCTGGCACAGGATGCAGTCTGTCTGACTCACAAAGGACTCACCCCGCCCCCCCCCCCTACCTAAACGAAACTGATTAAGATACAGTGAAAGACACGCCTAAGACCCTCCAGATAAGGGTGACAAGAGTGAACCAACTGCCCTAGGTCTCATTTGTATTCAAGATGGAACCAGATGACCATTCATTTACATGAGAGATGGAGAACAGAAAGCCTGAAGCAGAGACTGCAGTGAATTCTGGGACCAGAGAAGCAGGGGAGCACTGCATGATGGGGAATCTGTGCTTCCAATGTTAATCAACCCATGTTCACACACACCCAGCTCAGCATTTATCAGACCAGTTCTAATCTGGATTTGCTAAGGACTCCCCCCCAGACACACACACACACACCTCTAAGTTTAATAGGCATCTCGGGCCGTACATTCCCCGGTCCCACTATGGGAGGCCTATTTAAACTTGATTGACTAAAACTCGGTTGCCGGGTTAGGGAATGCTGAGGCAAGAGACTGAGTCAGAGGGGGTATGGGCAACATTTGAACAATGGTTAAGGGTTCATCACAGCATCCAGCCTGCTGGAGCCCTAATTACAGGTGTTGTCATACTTTTCCTGAGACGACTGGTGGGAGTCCTCTCCACAAAAGGTTATGAGCACCCCAATAATTGCTTTAAGTCTGTTAAAAGACTATAGTAAAATCTGGAAAAGTCATGCTAAGCTGAGGCTTGTGCACAAAAAGTAAAAATCCAAAATCCTGATGCTGCAAGCTATCTATTGTTCCTGAAGAAACCATGAGATATCCCATCAGTATAATCTCAAGCTGGCTCCCAAGTATTTGGTTACTCCCTAATCTTAAGTGTTTCCTGATTATCAATCAGTTTCCTGAGATGATCCAAACCAGATAACCCCTTGTCAATAGAAAAGACAATGATTTACACTACTGAGGGTGCTTCGAAGCAGCTGAACTGAGGGTATAAAAATCTGTAAGTGTGTGTGCTGCAAGAAGAAGAAGGAGGAGGAAAGGAGAAGGAGAGGAAAAGGAAAGAAGAAGAAAACTCCTGTGCTGACAACATCCCCTGTCGTTCTTGGGACGCTGGAAGAACAGATCATCTCTCTCTTCACGGATTGTGCTACGGACTGCCTGTCAGCTTTGCAGCCTGAGTACCTTGGACTAGGTGAGATCCCAGCGCTCGCTTTCTCTCTCTCTCTCCTCTCTAGGCATAAACTTCTGAACCTGAACTGTATCAGGTAAGCTTGAGCTAAATTTCCCCAAATACTTAGTGAAACCAGGGTAGTATTGTCATTGTTTGTGTTTGTTTTTCTTTTGCATGTCTATTACTACTAGTACTATTATATATTTCATATGCTTAGCAATAAATAACTTTTATAGTCAAACTGGTAGTAATTGGGTATATTTTTCCTTCTCTGCTTCTCTTTCCTCCCGTGCTCTGCAGCAACGCTTCTTTTACCTAAGCTAAAGATCCCTGTGAAGCCCAAAAATATTGTGGGGTCTGCTCATCAAGAGGCCAAAGATTGGGACGTGCTGAATTTGAAACACATAAGGGGATCAGCTTGTACAGGCTGATTGACCCAGTTTGACTCAGACGTGCCCTTATGAACTGAATGCTGGCCCATGAGGGTGTCAGCTGGACACCCAGCCGGATTCAGAGGGATTCTGTTTACCTGTGTGCTTGTGTCTGATTGCAGAGTATTGTTGCTCTTATGAACTGATTCTTGGCATATGAGGGTGTCAGCCTGTCCATGCTGATCAGCCCGGCCAGGTCAGGCGTGTCACGTTAATTTGTGTGTGTTTGTGTGTATGACTGATTTGGTGACTGGAGGAACCCAGTCCCATTGAGATTGAGTCCTGCAAAATAGCTCCACTGGGGGTGAGGGCTTGCAGAAGGGAGAAATACAGCTCCGTATAGTAACACAAGCAGCACATTGACAGAATCACCAAGACCCTAGAAACTATCCCTAATAAATGAGCACACCCCAAAGTAATGGGCAAATTTGGTAACAAAGGGGCAGGGCCTGGCTCTTATAAAGCCCAGGAGCTGAGGCCAGGGTAGTTCCCTGCCAGCAGCCAGAGAGGCAGGAGCTCCCAAGGCAAAGATGTGAGAAGAAGCCTGACTGCAGGTACAGCTTAAGCTGAGTAACTGGATGGCAGCTCTGCGATGTTTGAGCAATGTTGTTATAGCCAGGCGGCTTATGTTGAAGTTGTAGCCAAAAGGCTTGAGTTTGTGTTGCTATTTATTACACCGGTGGTTTGGGTGAGGCTATAAGGGGATGGAGGAGGCCTCACAGGGGACCCACAGCAGTGTGGGGACCCCAGCGCCAGTAAGGGCGCTGCGTACGGGGTGCACAGACCCCAGCCCCAGAGGGGGTGGTTGAGAAGCCCTAGTGCGGGCATGGCGAGCCCCAGAGAAGGGGGCAGCAGTGCTGAGAAGGCCCCAGAGAAGGGGGCGAGTGTAAATGTGACAGACCAACATCAATTCCAGTTGCAAGGCTTGGGGCATGGTATAAGGGGTGGTTGGAGCCACGCATAGCCCATAAGGCTAGGGTGCCCCGAAGCACCTGTTTGCAGGACAAGACCCACAAGGGGTCCGGAAGTCTACAGGGCCAGAGGTTACAGTGGACCGTGTCCAAGAAGATGTAAGGCAGCCTCCATAATATATTGGAAGAGCAAAGACATGGCGGGCAAGAATCAGATGGTGCCCTTGGGCCAACTTGGCACGGAGGAAGGGGCCTTAAGGAGATCACGGCCCTCCTGTAGTTCCCTGCTGTGACAAGGCCATTTTCAAGAATTTTCAAAGAAGTGGGAAAGATTAAAACAGTAGCATAATAGAGGGGAAGCAACCAAAGTAACAGTCCTGGGCACTGACTCTGGGACAGGGGAAGCACAAAAACTGCAGCAGCTGGGTTGCCATCATACTACTGGCAATACAGCTACTGATGTTGCTCAGTACCCGGAGCACTTAAGTGCCAAATTATGCCCCTGGATACAAGGTTAAATTCAAATACATGTAATCTCTTATAACGATGTCAGTTACTCTACATTTATACTAGTATAACAAATACGAATCTGCTCTCAAGGGTCTAGTGCTGGAGTATATATTGTTCCTGTGTCACTGAAAGGGCTGGGAATAAAAGCAAGGAACTCCATACCCTTGCTGTGTTTTTGTAGCAGAAAGCCCCCTTTTCCTCTTGCCTGCATTTGCTCTCCCCTCTTTGGATATATTTCTCTTTTTCTACCTTTTCTTCCTTCCTCTTCCTTTCACTTTAAGATAAGGAATTGTGTTTTTAAAATTTGTGTGTGTGCATTTTGTATCTCCCCTTGTAGTTTGGTATTTTTATCTATTTGTATGCCATGGCATTGGTAGCTTATATTTTATACTCCTCACCTTTCATCTTTCAAATGAATGTATTTAGTTTCATAAGTAAGTTATACATTGTAACAATGTATAAAAGGGCAGGAATCAAACTGTCCTTCCCTGTATCAGGCTGGCCCTTGAAAGAGCGAGTGAATCAGTGATTGAATGTGTAACACTGTAGCAGCAGACAGCAATTAACACCTGGGACATTGCAGATCAACCAACAGAAGAATTCAATAGAAGACAATGTAACAACTGGGAAATCTCTAAACCTCACTGATCAAGGGCTAGAAGCCCTGGTCTGAGTTAATCAACGCCGGGGACCAACTTTTGGGCTGAATATCTCCAGATCGACCGCTCCCAGAGCCCTATTCAAAATTCATCAACGGACTCCCAAACCTGCACGTACATGCGGACGACCCCTGGGGCTGACAGATGTCATCCAGTAGCCACCAAGGCGGGGGGGGGGGGGGGGAAGTCCCACGAGGGTCAACGACCCCTGGATTGGTCAAACCTGAAAACTGGGGAGTCACCAAAGTCTGCCAAGGACAGATAAAAGGCAGTGAAAAGTGACCCTCAGGGGCGCCCTCTTGATCTCCAACTCAACCAGACCTGTCCAGCCAGAAGGACCAGCCAGCGACCCCCTTCTGGAGGATAACACCACACTGAAAGAAGCCTCGACTGGCCATCGACAGCAGACTCCAGCACTTGTAGGATAAATATACCTGACTCTGTAGCTTGCTACTGTGTGTGTGGGGACCAGCCCCAAGGTTTATGATTTAACTCATTACAGTGTTTCAATCCGCCTAATAAACCAGAATTTTAAGGATCCCGAGTTGGACATTTGTAGCCAACATTTTCATACCTACATATTTTAATATGCACCTACCTTGCATAGTGAAACTACCATCTACTTGTAGGTAGAGGCAAAAGATGCTGGGTCAAAGACCAGCCAGGTATCAGTGACAAAAGCTTGAAGAACCAGGAGTGGTATACTTCCTAGTTAATACACTGCACAGAGTGACAAATAAAGAGAATATATGAAGAATTAATCATACTTACAAAGTATCCATTCTGACTGTATAATATGCATCCAACACCTTGATTTGGATCATCTTTTAAAGAAACAGAATTGTGTATCACTTAGTGGTTAGACTTTTAAAAATATTCTGTGTATGTTGTTCTTTAAATATCGAAACAGAATGTGAAAGTAGGCTGTCTGAACTGCTACAAAAACTAACATAGGGCATAAAGTTTATAAATGTTGTCCATTTATAAAGAAAAAAATATGTTGCTAATAGGAAAGTGTCGTCAAATATATAGAAAAGCATATTACACATCAGAATAAAACAACCTAATTTGTATCCAAATATTTCTATCTCAAAATATATGGTAAATCCCATACAAACCTTGAAAGAGCAATATATATTTTTTGTACACATTAATACTGTCTGTGGACAAATTTCAAATATAGCACTAAATATGTGGATTTACCTCCATCTACCTTTAACTGACAATGTTATACATTGCCCCTGGCAAACTGTGTGTGTGTGACACATTATTTTAAAGAATAAGTGATTATATGCAATTTATTCCAAAATGTGTGTTGAAAAACACTAACTGATATTTTTCATGGGACAACATCATTTACAAGAAAGTATTCAGAGGCAAACAGATATACACAACACATATGCAGGACTCATGGGGTGGGACAGACATTACACAAACCAGTTTAGGTGATCAGAAACTGGTTTAGACCTATAACAGAACAGACATTCAGTGCACATAAATCCGTTTCAAAATGGCCAAAACTGGTTTAAGATAAACCTAGCTGAATGTAGTATCAGACTTAACTGATTTGACTCAAACTGGTTTATGCAATGTCTGTCCCAGACCCCTTGCTGGTTTAACTTAACCAGAGTCCCCCAGCATCCTGGCATGCTCTCTGGGCTGGGCTCTCTGCTCCAGCCCAGCAAGGCTGGCCCAACCCCTCTGCTCCCCAGCTGGGACAGGGATGGGCAGGGTCAGGGGTCTGGCCAAAAAGGGGTTTAATTCCCCCCTCCCTGTCCCACCAGTGGGGACCCAAGCCAGGTCTGCTGGGCATGCTGGCGTGGCCCCTGAGGCAGAGGGGGGCAGAGAGGAGAGTTAATTCTCCCTTCTACCCCCACTGGCCCCGGGGGACCACAGCTGGGTCTGCCCGCCCTGACTACCGTTGAATGGCAAAACAAGCTCCCTCCTGTCCTGTCCGCTGGATGCCAGAGGGAGAGGGAACAACCCCGGTCCCTGCCCTGCAACAAGGGACCCCACCGGCTGGCATCTGGCCTTGCCAGGTGGGGGCTGGCTGGGGAACGGGCTTCCGTGGACAGCTTGGAGGTGACAGTGGGCTCCTAGCCCGGCAGTCACCACTGCTGCAGCCCCTGCCCTGTGCAGCACCCGGGGCTGCAGCCTAATAAGCAGCTGTGGGCTGGCTGAGGTAGCGGGGTGTTCTGCCCCCCTCGCCTGCAGCTGCTGCTGCCACAGACCCACACATGCAGCTCTAACTCCATCTCCTGGATGCCTTAGAAGGCAAAAAGCAACTGAGTAGGATACTTCAGTCTGGAGGATGCAGCCAGAGCTCCACATGCAAGAAAAAAGCCACTGGGCTGAAGACCCCACCACCCCCCGGAGCAGCTCCTTTAGCCCAGCAGCTTCATCCCAGCTCAGGTTGAAGCCTCTGGGCTAAAGAAAGCTCCCCCAGTCCTGAGTGGTGCTGCACAGTGTGAAAGGAGCCACAGCTGGAGGCAAGGGGAAAAAGCCAGCCCTGCCATGCCAAGCCAGCTTACCCTTGCCTGCAGTGGTTTCTCCCTCTCCCATTCTTGCCACTCTGGGAGACAGTGGGGAGGTGGGGCAGGGGGGAGCTTCAGTGGCTACTGCCCCACACGTGGAGCTCTGACTGAAGCCCAAAGACTGAAGCCTTCTACCTGGGAGCCCTCTACATTCCAAGACATCTGGGATCTGAAGCTGGAGCTCTATGTGTAAGTCTGAAACTTCCCACCCCCCACCCAGAGTGGCATGGTACAGCATGACCATGGCAGCAGCAGCTGCAGGCAAGGGGGGCAGAACAGCCCCCTGCTCCAGCCAGCCCACAGCTGCTTGTTAGGCTTTAGCCCTGGGTGCTGCAGAGGGCAGGGGGCGCAGCAGTGGCAGCTGCTGGGCTTGGGGCCCGCCAGCAGCTCTGAGCTGGCTGGGGAAGCCCGTTCCCCAGCCAGCCCCCATCTGGTGGGGCTAGATGCCAGCCAGCAGGATCCCTGGGGGGACAGGGGGAGGGCAGGGACCAGAGTTATTCCCCTCCCTCCAGCATCTGGCAGAAGGGACAGGAAGGGGCTTATTCTGCCACTTGGCAGCAGTCGGGGTGGGGAGACCTAGCTGCGGTCCCCCGGGGCCAGTGGGAGTAAAGAGGAAAATAACCCCCTTCCCTGCCCCCTCTACCTCAGAGGCCACGCTGGCCCATGGCTGCAGCAACAAGGGGAGAGCGCCTGGCAGACCCAGCTCGGTTCCTTGCTGGTGGGACAGGGAGGGAATAATTAAACCCCTCTCTGGCCAGTTCAGCCCAGACTGGCCATGCCCCCCAGCACAGCTTCCCTGCAGCCAAGGGCACACTCTTAGTGCCCCCGACTCCTGGCCTGAGCACCTGCAGGCCTGTCTCCGCATGTCTGTACTGTCACAAACCGGTTCAACCTAGGCAGGTTATACTAACCTGCAAAGGTTGAATCAATTCAGGCTCCGGCTTTTTGAGTGTCTGTCCCTAGCCATGGAGTCAGAATTAAGGTTTTCTACCTCTGATGAAAAAAAATGTTTATATGCATTTTGGAAATATTATCATATTTGCTTTTAATTTGCTTAATTAATATCATTTCCGCAATCTATAACTATGAAAAACATTTTTGTCACTTAGCAACATTAGCAATTTTATTTAGAAAAATCTTTTTGGGGTCTGAAATATATTTGTGTGGTGCAAAATATTTTTCTGCAAGTTCACCTATATTGATTTGAGTTTAAATTTTTACTTGTGTCTCAGATATAGTATTGGGCTGAAATTCCAACAAATATGATACATGTTTAACAAAAACTAATTAGCTTAGCTCTTCTACTAGGAAAGCACACCGATCCCCTTATTATCCACATAAGCTGCAATATATTTGACATTGTTATTCCCAACAAATTCAGCAAAAACAATAACTCAATTTTCATATTGGTTTGCTATTTTTCTCTGTTCTCAGGAATACTTACCAGATCTGGCAGCTAGAAGATAACAAAGCTGTAATGCGTGAGTGTGCCTTTCTTCCACATCAGTATCTTTTATTTCAAACTTCCCATGACAGCAGTGCAGCAAGTAATCAAGAGAACGCAATGCATGGTTCATCTGCACTTTACATGCATTTGCATGGCCCTTCATATTCAACAATGAACAAATATCTTCCATGTCTTCTGGCACAGTGTCAGCATAGGTAAGCTTGCATTTTGGACACTGCTGTCTTCTGATGCGTCGTGAAATCTTAGACTTCACCATGTCAGAATCTACATCCGGCAAAAAAACACTGCTACTTATATGACTTCTTAGAAACATTTGGTCTACTTGCTTGAGATCTTCCTCGATTTCTTTTTTTTCGCCCTTTATTTCAGGAGAAAATGGCCAGTAATAGACTGAAGCAACTGATCCTAAAAGGGAACATTTAGAATAAGTTATAACAGAGGTGCTTGACCTCTTTCCTATGGGCCAGATGTGGCCCACAAAGACATGGCATCTGACCCATAGGACTCCCCACAGATCAAGAAATTTTGCAGTGGGGGAGCAGTGGAAATACCACTTCCCTTCCCTGCTTCCATATCTCCCCACACTGCAGGGTCAAACTGGAGCCAGGCCACACAACCTCCACCACACCCATTGAGGCCAGACCATACCCCCTTTCCACTACCTGCTGTGAGGCCGCTGGCTGCCCCCTCTCCTCCACCCATGCAGCCAGGTGCCCCCTCTTCCCTCCATGACCACCCTGGGTACCAGATGGATGGACCAGGTACTGCTCATCCAGCCTGCCAAGCAAAAAGGCAGGCACTATAGATTTATAATACCATCCAACAAGTGTTGATGAGTAATACCTGTCTTTTTGGTTAAAATATTGGGCTCGATTATCTCCTTCAATGTGATCATTTTGTACAGCAGCATTGCTGTTTTCTGGGCTCTGAGCCAGTGTAGGATCAGGGCCCTAGGCTGGCCGTGACATCTCCTGGTAGCCACTCGACCCCTGCCCCCACTCTGGCTCCTCGGGATACCTTCCCTTGCTACCTTTCCTGCAAAACTTTGAGGTTATTCATAAGATTTTAGGACGCTACCCCCAGGGCCCCAGAGTGAGCCCAGTCTATCTTTGCCTTGCACCTTAGACACTATGCTGTGGCTTTGCTGGCCCTATTAGTGCCTCAGGCTACCCATTGCCTTATAGGCAATTTATGGCTTCCTCCAACCCTATAGCTACACCCAGGCCTAACAGATGTTACATTAAGTTGTCCACTGGGCCCTCCAACCCATCCATCACACTCCAGTTGGGCTACTGAGCCCCTGGCCCTGGCAAGGCTCGGTCTTCCTTGGGCCCCTGGCCCTAGTTCCTGTTAGCCTAACAGACCCCTGGCCCTGGAAAGGCTATCTCCTTTCCCTGAGCCCCTGGCTCTAATTTAGCTTCTGCCCCTTTGAACAAGCTTTAGCCCTCATGGCTTAAGCCTGCTATGGCTTCTGAGTCACTGTCGTAGGCAACGTTTTTTGAGTAGACGTGATTATGTGGTTATGTGGTCTTTTATTAGACCAACTGAGTAGTTGGAAAAAAGTTCTTAGCAAGCTTTTGGACGTAATCACCCTTCTTCAGGCATAGGGCATGTCTGCAGGTGGAAAGAAGGGTGGTTGCACCTGAAAGCTTAAGAACTTTTTTCCAACTGCTTACTTGGTCTAATAAAAGATATCACATCTACTCAAAAAACCTTGCCTGCCTATGTCCTTAGACCAATATGGCTACAACCAAAAACCGAGTCACTGATGTGGCCTTAGTCTTCCTGGCCTCATCCCAGTTTCCCCAGCCTTCTGGGGTCCCTAACCCCAGAGCGGGATGATTTGGCTTACTCTCAGTCCTCTGGGTCCCTGAACCCAGGGTCAGCTGTCTGATGCTAGCTTTAGCTCTTCAAGCTTCAGCCTAGTTCATTACACCAGCCTCAGCACCCTGGGTTCCTGACCCCTGGATAGGCCACTTCCACCAGCCTTGGCTCTCTTAGCCTTAGCTTATACCAACCCACAGCCCTCTGGGTCCCTGACCCCAGGCTAGGCTGCTTGCTACGGAGTGCCCTGACAAGCACCCCTCTGTGGCCTCGGCACTAGGGCTGTGTGAAGCTTCACCAGCTGTTTTGTTTTGATGCTATTTCAACTCATTTCAGGCTTCAAACAGCAAAATCGAAATGAAATGAAGGGCTTCGAAACAGACTTGAAACAAAATGAGGCCAGTCGAAATGTTTTGAAAGCTTCAAAATGTTTTGAAAATTTTGAAATGTTTTGAATTTCAAAGCAGCCTGGTGGTGGGAGGCAGGGCAGAGCCAGGGCTGCACTCCGAGCCACAGCCCCATGTGGCTCAGCCCCGCAGAGAGTGCAGCCCTGGCTCTCCCCGCCTCCTATGATCAGCTGTGGTGCATGGCCCGGGGCAAATCAGCTTGTGTAGGGACCCGCCACCACCATGATCCTGGGGCAGGGGCGGGTCCCCGCACAAGCTAATTTACCCTGAGCCCTGCAACCGCCTCAGATCAGCTCTGGTGCGGGGCCCAGGAAAAATCAGCTTGTGCGGGGACCCACCCCCACCCTGATCCTGGAGCGGGGGCAGGTCCCCGCATGAGCTGATTTGCCCCGGGCCCTCTTGCCACTGGCCCTAGGAGGCAGCGCCAGCCTGCTGCGATCCGGGAAGTAGATCAGGGCCCACACTCCCGGGAGCAGTCCAGCACAGCACCCACAGCCCTCCTGGGTGTGCAGGCAAGCCTCCATCTGCCTGCTGGATGACAGGAGGCTGGTGCTGCCAACTGGGGCCAGTGGCAGCACCGATCTTCCCAGCGCTGGGTGCAGGCTCCCAGGCAGCAGCACCAGCCTCCTGTCATGCGGGAGGCAGTCCGGCACAGCCACTGCAGCCCTCCCAGGGGTGCAGGCAAGCTCCCGATCTGCCTGCCAGATGACAGGAGGCTGGTGCTGCCAAACGGGTGCAGCCAGTGCAGGGAAGACCCCGGCAGGCAGCATCAGCCTCCTGTCATCCAGCAGGCAGTTTTGGGGGCTCTCCCACACCCCCGAGGTATAGGGATGTGTGAAACAGCATCAAAACAGCAAAAGAGTTTCAACAAAACAAAATGCAACAGTGCTTTCAAAATGAAACTAAACTCGAAATGAAACACTGTTCCATCGAAATGTTGAAATGGAAGTTGAAGTGGAATGATGCTGTTTTGCACAGCCCTACTCCATACCTCTCCTATAGCCACAACCCAGTCCTCTGGTTAAGCTAATCAAAACAAATGCAAGCACAATGGCTGTACAACAAAAATCCTCTCCATACTGGGTCAGTACTTCCCTGCAAGGTATAAGTCCCCCTTAGCTTTTCCCTCGCAGCTCTCTGAGACAGCTTTGGAGCCAAGCAGACCATCTCATTCAGGAGCTCCTTTTCCTGCATTCTGCAGAGCCAGACTGCTTGCCTGGTCTCAGGTACTGGTCTTAAGTGCCTCCAAAGCCCCATCGTTTCCTGGCAGGTGGTTCTCCATATGATGACCAGCCTGACCTTCTCTGCAGTGGCTTAGTTGAGCTGCTTGCAGATATTTACTCCTGGGCTGCCTAGATGTCTGCCCCTTTTGCAGTTTACAGCAGTGCAGCTAGCTCCCAGTATAGTCCCTCCCCATGAGGTAATTCCTAATCCCAACTGTTACTGGGCTGTTTGTTTCCCAAAAGCTAGCCCTTGCTCAGCTGCTGGTCCCACCCAGCAAACTTAAACTGGTGCAGCATCCCCTTAAAATCACAGGAGCCTCTGGCTCCCCATTACACTAGCCTCAACTTCAGTGTAGAGCAGGGGCGGGCAAACTGGCCTGCAGGCTTGATCTGGCCTGCAATGGGCTCCATTTCCCAGCAGCCTCTGCCTGCATGGCTGGGGCCAGTGTCCATGGCAACACATTGCAGCTGCGGCTGAGATCTCCATGGAGACCAGACCCAGCCATGTAGGCAGGGGCTGCTAGGAAATGGAGTCTGGCTGCCAACTAGATCCACCATTTTACCCACCCGTGGTGTAGAGGAATAATGATTTAGACTCCACCCAGCAGCTACTACATCACACATCTGCCCCAGTGACTGGTAGAAGGGGTCTGGCTGGGAAAACAAGCTAAGGCCAGGTTGGTTCTACACACCCTACAGATGGTTCTGGCATGACATGGTTCTGGTACCTAAGCATGGTACAGCATGGATCCAGCCTGGCCTGGGTCCTGCAGCATGGGCTGATCATGGCGGTTACCCCCCACTCCTCCCTCCATCAAATCTTATCTGACTTTCCACTCAGATGGATGGAGGGCAGGGAACGGTCAAAGAGTCACCAGGCTGGAAGCTGCAGAGGTTTCCTGTTGGGGGCTGGGTGGGCTTACTGCTCAGCCGCTAGCTCCTGCCCAGCTACCCCTGGGTCCTGCTGCCACTGGCACCTTGTCATCTTTGACAGGCAGCCACACACAGATAATCATTCATTTTCTAAATTCTGTAGGGGCCCCGCAGGCTGAATAAAAAGGCCTGGTGGGCTGAATCCAGCCCGCAGGCCATATTTTGCCCACCCCTGGTCTATGAACTCAGATCTATACTGCATGCTATGAGAAGTAAAACTTTTGTCCCTAGCAGGTGAAGCTTTCCCCGGACAAGTAACCTCACTTGTTTTAGAGACTATGTGCATAACAATGGATTTGCCAGATTAAGGCACAAATAACAACATTTTTTTTAGACTTTATATTCCGTGCAGGATTATTTCTGAATTAACTACTCAAACTAAATGCCTGGTAGCTTCAGTGAGTTGCTATATTCTTTACCTTGAATGAGAAAAGTAGCACACGTAGAACAAGGTTTCCTGGACAAATACACAGTGCAGTTATTTAACGAATGGGGAACATTCAGGATGATTTGTTGCACAGCATGTAGGTTTTGTGTGGAGCAGCCCATTGCCATCACTCTGTGTATTTTGTCTGCCTCACATACTACAATACCAGTTTTATTGAACTGAAAGAAAACATGTATTTTACTACTCATCTGCTGATTTACAGTTTGAAGTAACTATATTTTAAAAAGCAAATGTTACAGATTATGCTTAGAGACCTATAAACTCACAGCAGAAATGGGCTGTGTGGCAGCTCCTTTAATATTGCAGGTTCCCCTGCGAATCCTTCCCCCAACCAGATCCCCACTGACTAGTGGAGGGGCCCTGCCACACACCCCTGATTGGCAGGGAAGTGAAAACCGCAGTTTTAAATATGGCACTGTTTTTGCCTCCCAGCCAGTCAGCAACAAACAGCAAGGCTACCAGGACCCCTCAGCCAATCAGCAGTGGGGGGAAAGGGGGCGCAAAGGGCAACCTGCAAGATTAAAGGATCTGCCATCCAGCCCACATCTGCTGTGAATTCAGTAGGTCCCCAATTATGCTGCACAAAATTTATGCACAGTAATATCTGGTTAATTTATTATTCCATGCATGGGGACTAGGAATGATGGCAGATTATCTAAGAATGGTTAATTATCAGCAATAGCCATCTTCAATGTTTTGTAAGGTATATTTTGCATGCCATACCAAAACACAGAAAAGAACATACCTCTGGGGTTCATCAATATTTCTCAGAGAAACATACTAGCATAGTTAAAACAACTAATATTATTCATATTTTACTACCTGATCAACATGGTATACATTAATAAAATCTATTTAAGAAAAAGTATTTAAAATTGTAGATTAGATATTATACATATCAATGCTGCTTTCTTATCTAAACTGTTGTTTTGTAAAATCCTCCAAGATAACTTCCTTTCCTATAAAAGCAAGTTCACTTTAAGAGATGTGGATCTTAAATGAGTAAATTGTAATTCTTTACATATTCACAGATGAAATAATGATAGGATGCATTTAAACTGAGGAAGTAAAGATACAAGGTCAAACAGGAATGTCAGAAATTTCTTCCTAGAAAATGTTAATACTTTAGGGCATTTTTACATGTGCTTTAGAGGTAGGGGGTGCACTTCAAAGTGCCCCGAGTCTCCCATGTATCAGCATCCTCATGCTTCAAAATGGCACCAAGATTGCTTTATCTGGACCTTGTCAAACAAGGTTTAGTTAAAGCGCCCACGCTGCCATTTTGAAGTGCAGGGACGCTGATACGTGAGATGCAGAGGCTGACGGAGCACAGTTATTACCATGCTCCAGTGAGTGCTCTGGGAGACATGCTGCACAAGGGAGGGGTGGGGGTGGGGGACACTTTAATTAGCACAGGTCTGAGAGCCATGCTAATTAAAGCACCCAAAGCAGCATGTGTATCAGTGTCCCTGTGTTGAAAAATGGCAGCGGGGCGCTTTGAACTAAAGCTAATTAAAAGAACTATTAATCAAGTCTGCTCTGATGCGCTGTAATTACAGCATGTCAGAGCAGCCTCCCTGCACATGTATAGGAGCCCTACGTATAAGAACACCAGGCAATCATTAAAGGAGTAAGTGCAAACACTTCATCAATCCCAAGCACTCACTCTAGCTTTGCACTTGGTGGCTTTAGGGGACAGTGAGGAAGGATTCTGCTTCTCAGGCCACAAAGTCTCTACTGTTTTGTTCATGCTCAACAGAGAATCCCACCTTTGCTCTTCCCCTTGTCGACTCAAACCATCAGTAAATCCTTCTGCAGGCTACTAGTGAAGAGCTCTTTTGGGATATTGCTTTAAAGCGAGTAAGGGGCTATTAGGGGATGAAGTTCTGTTCTGCTGTGCAACAGAACTACAACTAGATTAACTATAGGACTGTTTTATAGCTCCTATAGTAATCTAATGGACTTAATAGCTAGGACTAAACAGTACTGATTAGCACTGGTAACTTTTAATTGACGTTATCAAGGATTTTAAGAGATTACATCTCCATCAGCAACTTGGACGAGGGGGTTGAAAGCACATTGTTCAAGTCTGCTGATGACACTAAGATGTGGTGCGAGGTGGGTACACTTGAAGGGAGAGGCTGCAACTAGATTTAGACAGACTACAAAAGTGGGCAGATGAGAACAGGATGGGGTTCAACATAGATAAATGCAGGGTGCTGCACCTTGGGAGGAGGAATCCACAGCATACATACAGGCTGGGGAGTTCCCCTCTATGCTTTCAAGAGGCGGAACAGGATCTTGGAGTCATTATTGACTCCAAGATGAACATGAGCCGCCAATGCCAGACTGCAGCCAGCAAGGCCAGTCATACCTTGTCATGCACCCAAAGATGCATCTCAAGCCGGTCCAGAGAGGTGATACTCCCCCTCTGTGACATTGATCAGGCTGCAATTGGAGTACTGCATCCAATACTGGGCGCCGCACTTTAAAAAGGATGTGGCCAACCTGGAGAGAGTTCAGAGGAGGGCCACCCATTTAGTGAGAGGACAGCAAGACAGGCCCTATAAGGAGAGACTGAGGGGCCTGAACCTGTTCAGCCTCGGCAAGAGGAGGCTGAGGGGGGACCTGGTGGCTGCCTACAACCTCATCAGGGGAGATCATCAGCAAATAGGAAAAGCCCTATTCTTCCCTGCACCACCTGGGGTGATGAAGAACAATGGTAATAAGCTGATGGAGAATAGATTTAGGTTAGAGATCAGGAGGCAATATTTTACAGTTCGGGTGGCCAAAATCTGGAACCAACTTCCTAGGGAAGTGGTCCTCGCCCCTACCTTGGGTAAATTCAAAAAGAGGTTAGATGATCACCTGTCTGGGGTCTTGTGAACCCAGCATTCATTCCTGCCTGTGGCAGGGGTTCAGGCTAGATGATCTGTTCAGGTCCCTCCTGATCCTAACTACTATGAAACTATTAGTCCCTTTAATTGGAAAGAAACACCTTTGACAGTGATATAGCATTACATACCTTTTCAGGTGCATTATTACATGCTGGAGATTTCTCCATATGAAGAGCTAGAAACATATACATATCTTTTTTCTTTCCTATACGTGCAGGAGGATAGTAATCTATATAGATTCCAATAAAGAACAAGACATATTTAACAGATAAATTCAAAATGTGCCCTGATCCATGACTGTTAAAAAGAAAATGTCAAATATTGTAAGTTAGGTGATCTATTGCATACCTATTACACAAAGCGTTTGGACTGAAATCCTAGCCTCAAATAAAGTCAATGGGAATTTTGCCATAAGTGTAAATGGTGACAGATCAATAACTTGCAAAAAGTGAAAGAGAAAGTGAGAATCCCTCAAACTAGTTGCTGAACAATCTTACTGCATGAACACCACCTGTACAAATATACAGACTCTCTCTCTCTCTCTCTCGTGTACACACACACTTCATAACCAATCAGTGACAAATGGGAAGTGAAAGCATCTCGTACACACACACACACACACACACACACACACACATTTCATAACCAATCAATGACAAATGGGAAGTGAAAGCAGTCTTATTAATATAACACAAATAAGAAGGATTTACAATAGCCCAGAAATCATTTATTGTTAGCTATTGTGTATAATTGTATACAATAATAATAATAAAATTAAATACAATAAAATAAAATAAGTACTTGAAAAAAAATCCCTATTTAGTTCAGATCCCATACTAGAGGCCTTATCTGGTAGAATACATGGCTTGCCTCTTTTTTTATTCAGTTAGACCAGTGGTTCTCAACCTTTTTAGACTGTGGACACCCCT
The DNA here is from genome assembly GCF_030867095.1 of Alligator mississippiensis. Classification (NCBI taxonomy): domain Eukaryota; kingdom Metazoa; phylum Chordata; order Crocodylia; family Alligatoridae; genus Alligator; species Alligator mississippiensis. The sequence goes on from NC_081827.1 coordinate 113,296,513, forward strand.
CATTAGACTTGAGGCACCCCTCAGAAAATGCCAATTCTTCATTTTCACTTGTTTTTTGACTATGGGAAAATAATAGAGCAATTCTTCTGTTGCAAAAACCTCAGAAAGACCACAACAGGTCAGAATGTTTTTAACACTATGGATTCTCATTTGAAAAGTTTTCCAACTATTTAGTTGGTCTAATAAAAGATATCACATCTACTCAAAGAACCTTGTCTGTTTGAAAAGTTTGGTTTTATCTTCTGAGTTATGTTTGCACACCTAACAGTGCTAGCACTGCACTTTTGAAAGGATCTCACATCACCCCAAGGTGCTATGGCACGCTGGTTAAGAATCACTGAGTTAGACCTACATTCTAGTGGCAATCAGTTTGATCAGCCAGAGACAGCTCACATAGGTGCTGGGGTAGTACATGCAAGCAGGATGGGGTTTGCAGCAATGGAACCATGAAGGAGGTGGTGCAGTGGGGTGTGGGAGAGGAGCACATGGGAGACCCAATGGGGGGTGGGATGCATGAGGGAGATCTGTAGTGGGGGTCAGAACCACAGGGAAGACCCTACAGCCTGCTCCCCAGCTTCACCCAGCTTACCTTAGCTTCAAACTCCAGCCCTCGCCAGGCCTGGAGCTTCCACCTCTGTTTTTGCCTGACTGGGCTGGGCTGGCACTTCTACCACTGTCTTCCCTGGAGCTGAAGCCAGAGCCACCCCAAAGGGAAGCAGCAGGAGGTGGAGAGGACAGGCAGAGGTGGAGAGGACAGGCACAGGGGCCGGGGGAATTGTCTTGAATTCAATGCGTGCTAAGCAGGGCAGGAGTGCTAAAAAGCCCGCATGGCTCGGCAAAGCATCCAGGAATGCCTGAGGGCAAAAAAGGAGGTGTACAAATAGTGGAAGCAAGAGGTTATCACCAAGGAGGATTACACCTCCGTTGCTCGTGACTGCAGGGAGGCAGTTAGGAAGGCCAAGGCAGAGATGGAGCTAGGGCTAGCGAGCAGAATTACATATTTAATAAAACTAAAAGAATCTATCATTTTTTTACAACTTCCACAGACATAGCATTGTCCTCAAGTGTGCAGTGCTGAGCACTAAGCTAAAGATTTCAGAGGTAATAGAGAGTCACAGAAAAATAATAATTATTTAATAGTGTCTATACTGGAATAAATAGTTGAACATTGCTACTGGTAATTGTTTTTCATTCCATTCAACTCCTCCATTTAATTATATTGGAGGTTGATTTTAAACAATATTCCACAGCTTCCAAATTTATCATTAATACTCATACCTTTGTTAAAGGCATAGGTTCAATCCCACTCTACCCATTAGGCATCCAAGTGATACCAGGCATCTAAGTGCAATCATATTCCATCCTACTCCTAGTCCATGCTGTACTAGGAAGCATGTACAGGTGCAATTTATGGTCTCACATAATATGGTCTCACATAGTACCTCTTCTGTCCTGAAATTCTACCCTACTGTCATTCACTCCCGTGCTTTGAAGGGCAGGTATTGCCAACAAGTTAACGAGGCCCTGGTTTATGATTACAGCCCTTGCACTCTTCTGCAATATAAACAAATAAATGAACTTGGCAGTGATAAATCTCCCTGTCATCAAGCCTACAAAGCAGGAACCCAATTATCAAATGTGTGAACTACTATTTTTAAATAAAAATCAGATATTAGTTCCTCTTACACATAATATCAAAATGTAAAATCAAAGAGATACAAACCTGGTTCCATGTTCCAGAGTACTCACAATCTCTTTTCCTCTGGAAAAAAATAACTGAGAATTTCCTTCTCCCCTTATTTGATACGCCAGTCAAAACACTGTAGTAGAGATTATACCATTACATTCCAGATCAAAACCATGTATACATGGAGAACGCCCCCCCCCGCTTAAAAAATTAAAAGATGTTACAGAAAGTTATATTAACTCTTGCATTTCACACAGAAATGCAATGTAAATTTAGCCCCTGATCCCAGAGGGAGCCAGGGAGACCCCCCTCCCCCATTCCCCTGCAGACCCCAAGAACCTCCCAGACCCCAACAATCCTGCCATGGGCCCTGCCTGCTCCCTCCATCATCTATCCCCTCAATCCTCCCACCGAGGATCCCATCTGTCCCTCTGATCCCCTCAATCCCTCCCCAGAGCCTGCCTGCTTTCCCTGATTCCCCCCCGCCAGCTGCCTCCCTGCCAGGCCCTCCACCCAAATCATAACTTACCTTAGATCAGTGGTCTCAAACCTTTTTATGTAGGAGATCATGTTTTGCATTTAAAAGCAACCCAAAATCTACCGTGTGCTGCCCCCTCTCCACCCCCCACCCCCCGGCCCAGCAGGTAAATCTGTGGAGAGGGAAGTGGGGGGTGCAGATTGAGGCAGAGGGAGGAAAAATTATTTGGTGGTGTACCTCCCCAGCAGGTAAGTCCCACCCACCTGGGGCCACGCTCAACTTACCCGTGCTCCTGCTTCTACGGCACTGTCTATCACCACAAGGGCCTCGATCTAGCCCCTGCCCCTTCCCTCTCCCACGGACTAACCTGCCGGGCTGGGGCACACGTGCATGCACACGGGCACTCAGCTCCCCACCCCAGCCTCGGATTGACTCCAAGAGGCTCCAAGATCTACTGCAAGAGGCTCCAAGACCTACCGATGGATCGAGATCCACTGGTTTGTGACCTTAGATCGTGTATCCTTAGATCAATCTAACATCCTCCTAACCTCTGTATGCACCCTTAGTTTATCTTATACACCTATTTTAAAAGCCACTACCATAGTATCAAATAAATGTATAGTTTTTCATACCTGCTTTTCTGCTATTACTGTAGTCTGCATGTCTGCAAGTTTAAAGCCCTGTAAATGTTGAAGGGGTTTTAACCATCGAAAGTGAAACTTAAAAGCAGTTCCTGTTTTTTTGTCATGAGTCACAATAATTGTATTTCACATTTCAGCATAATAGTCCCTCCTTAATCTTTCTGTGTGTATGTGTGCATATGCATGCTGTTTCAATTGTTCCATAAAAACAAGTGTAATAGTGGTCTTTAAATATTTATAGTAATCCATCTGGAGCAGTCTTTAAATATTTAAAAGGTTGCTATAAGGAAAAGGGATAACAACTGTTCTCCCTTGCCACAGAGAGCTGGACGTGGGGCAGTGGCTCTGAATTCCAGCAGAGTAGATTTAGATTAGATTTTAGGGGAAACTTACTCTCAGAACAGTGAGAAAGTGGAATGGACTGTCCAAGGAACTTGCACAGTCTCCTGCATTGAAGTTTTCAAGAGGAGGCTGGGTAAGCATTGGACAGGGATGATTTGGGAGTAGATTTTGTACGGAGGATTTGGCCAGCTGGCCCTTGAAGTTCCTTCCAACCAGAGGCAGATCCAGAGGTGCGGGGGAAGGAGTGGGAGGGGCTGCACTGGTGCATATGCACCCCCTTTGATTCCTTTTATAACCAAAATTTAAAACCAACTAGCAGTGGCAGCAGCATTTCTAGTCAGGCAGTGCTGAGAGAGTCAATTGACTTCACGGCTCATTATAATATACCTGAACCCTTCTAAACTCTTCATTCCACAGGTGGTAAGGATCCCCTCTTCTTTTTAATGGTCTTGATATTCCACCCATCAAGCTAGCTTTTTTCTGCAATTCTGCTGTCTGTTAACTGCTCCTGAAGCTCCTATTTCACAGCCCTGCAGATTGTTTTTGACTCATTCCAATGAAGTTATATTTGTTTTTACTTCAATCTTAAACTGAATAATACAGCCCCAGGGCCCTTGGATATTAGTAAAGCTTCTAGTTAATTTTTAACTGTAGAAAATATATGTGTTGGTTTATACGTGATCATGCACCTCACCATCTGCTCCCCAGTTTTCAAAATACTAGATCTGGCCATGTTTCCAACCAAATGATATTATATGAAGTAATGGATATTGCAAAACAGTAGAAACTGGCCAAACTGGCACAAGTTAGGTGGCTCAAACAAACAAAACAATCAGCTTTGCCATGATGACTTTTTATCAAGATCTGTGTTTTTTTTTAATCAAGATCTTTCTTTTACATTTGCCTCCCTCCAGTAAAAGGTAACTTCTCCATTTTCTGTTAACTGGTAAGTGATAAATACAAACAGCTAGCTTTTGGTTTATGTTTGCTGTTCCACCTATCTGCACTGCAGAAACTGAGCCACTGAAGTGAGATTCTCTACAGGGCTATCAAACAGAGAGAATGATTTTAATACAAAAGACTAGGAATGGAGAAGAGGGGAGCTGAGGAGCAGTGCTGAGACAGACAAATCATAAATTCATAGGGGTCATAAAAACTGATCAAGATAATGTGCTAAGACTCTGTAGTCCTTGATTAGACCATGCTCAACTCTATCCAGTCTGCGGATGACTTCTTCTGAAATTTCTCAATTCAAGTTGTCTTTAAAGCTCGAACATGCAACTGCCTTTCCTGTCTTTTGTATTCAAGTCACTCTGTTTGATAGCCTGTTCTGTGCACTTCCTTTCACAGCATCTGACAAAGTGAGCTTTGGATCCTGGAAGCTTATGGATCTCTGATTCAGGAAGGGCCCTGCTACACTTTCCAATTCAGGCTGGAAAGAAGCCAGCAATAGAGCTGTTACACATTTTCAATCACTCACTTTGTAGCTTGTTGTGTCTTTTTGGAGCCAGATAGTCATTTTTTATTGTGTGAACATTACTTGGCATGTTCAGCCAGTCTAAATTGATTGTGCAATTCACCAGTGACTCACATGCTAATTCTTTCACACAAGGCCAGTTGAAACTTACGGTGTACATTACCAGTGAAATGCATCATATATATATAATGTGAGGCAGGGGCCTATGTCTATGACAGATTCTCTGCCAGTATCTGAAGGATTCTTATAGGCTAAAGCTAATACCCTGGCAGTAATATCACAGGAGTATGATATTGTGTGCATACAGGAGACACACAAAAGAAATAATAACTCTTCCCAGCCACTGAAGGGAAAACACATGTTGCTGAAATAAGTGATAGGCAGTATAGCAATGCAGTTTTTGCTAGATCTGACCTGTGAATTGATCAAGTGTATATCAGCACAAATGAGAATAACATCGAAACCATCACACTTAGCCTCAAGAATATCACTATAACATCTATAAACAAAACACTATCTAGTATTTCCCAGTGGAACAACCTACCTGACAGTAGCACATGCAAGTTCAGCCTTGTGGTTGGTGACTTTAATTCCCATAATACATCATGGGGATATAATGACAACAGTGATGGCATCCAAATAGAACAATGGGCAGAGAACAGTAACTTGATGCTGGTACATGATGTTAAAGAACCCAAGTCATTTAACAGCAGCCGCTGGAGAAGAGGATACAATCCAGGCATCAGCTTCATGGGCAGTAGAATCAGTCAGATGTGCAAGAAAGCCATGCTGGAGCCCATACCTCACACCCAACATCACCCCATGAATATCAAACTAGGGTCCCCAATAACAGTGCAAAACACTCCCTTATGCATATGTTTCAACCTGAAGGCAGCCAATTGGGCAGCCTTCACAGAGGCAATGAAGGAATCAGTTGGGGACATTACACATACCTATGAGAATTATAACAATTTTGTGAGGGCTGTGGAGAGAAGTACCTGCCACTCCATCCCACGGGGCTGTCAAGTAACATATATCCAAGGCAAGTTAAGCCCAACATCTGGTCTGTACGCTCTCTATAAAAAAGAATACTGTCTCAACCCCTTCTCAGAATCCATGATTATGCTGGGAGAAATCCTAACACACAACATAGGAGTAGAGAGATGCAGTGTTTGAAAAGAGATGATTGAGAACATCAATCTGACACATAATAGCAAGAAAGCTTGGGTAACTTTAAGAAAACTAGGAGATGACAACATCACACCTCTGGCTATATCAGTGTTACTGCCAACCAGGATGCACAACAACTGCTCAACAACGGAAAGCACTCATATAGAAGAAACACCAGAGAACACCATTGCTGCATTATACTATCTGACAAGCAGCCACCTAAAGACCTAACCCGCCCATTTACTATGAAGGAACTAACAGTCAGCATAGTCTCACTGAAACATTGGAAGGCAGCAGTAGACGATGTACTTGCTGAGATGATACAACACCTAGGACCCCTTGCAAGGCAATGGCTCCTTGATCTATTCAATGCATGCGTGATGAATAAATAAATATCATCAGTATGAAGGAAGGTAAGAGTCATAGATTTGCCCAAACCAGGGAAAGACTTTCACCGCCCAAAAATCAGCATCATCTACAAACTCTATCCTGCAACAAATTTCACTTGGTAGATTCTAAACTTACACAAAACCAAGCAGGTTTTAGACCAGGTCAAACCTGTGGAAGCCAACTACTAAACCTGATACAACACATCAATGACAATGCAGTGTCTGTTGACCTATCTGCTGTATATGATCCTGTCCAACACCACATCATGATCCACAAACTGTACTTTATGACTGACAATTTAGATCTAAGCCAGTCCATTCATAGCGTCTTGGAGAACAGGTGCTTCTACGTGGAACTAAATGGGCAGAAAAGTAGATGGCACTCCCAAAAGAACGACCTACCACAAGGCAGTGTGCTCGCTCCACTTTTATTCAACATCTATATTAATGATCAGCCACTTCCTGCTAAATGTCAGTATTTCATCTATGCTGATGATCTCTGCATTACCACAGAGCAGAAGAATTTTGAGGACAGAGAAGATTCTGGAGAGGACACTGGAGAATTTTGAGGACAGAGAAAAAATCCTGGTGCTGGGTGATGCAACGAAGAGGCGTCACCTGGTGAAGATAAAAATGAGCCCTGAAAGCGCTGGAGGAGGGACGTCGAGGGCCGGAGGACCAGCAGGAAACCACCAGGCAGAGAGCATCTAGCTGCTGCAGTTGGCAGTGGCAGCGGTGGTGGCAGCGGCGGAGGCAGCAGGAGCTGCAAAGGATCCCCGAGCTGGGGAAGACCGGTGGGGATTGAAGACGCCGGCAGGGAAGCCGGCAGTGGCAGAGGCAGCAGGAGCTGCAAAGGATCACTGACCCGGGGAAGACCAGCGGGGATTGAAGACACCAGCAGGGAAGTCAGCAGCGGCAGGAGCTGCGGGGAATCCCCGTGCTGGAGAAGCCCGACGGGGATCAAAGGAACTGGCGGAGAGACCAGCAGCGACTGCTGTGAGAGCCGACATGGGAGCTCTCATCAGAAGCGATGGGGGCTGCAGCTCCTGGGCAGAAGTGGGTCCCGGAGGGGAAGAGAGAGACCCTGGCTGGGGTGGAGGCATAGACCCTGACCCCAAGGGCACGCTAGCTTAGGGGCATTAGGGGCTAAGGGAGTACGGGACACTTCCTGTGATTTCCCCATGTCTGTTTTGTTCTTCCTTCATCTCATTGTTCTTGTAGTCGAGTTATCAGTTCTTTTTTACGTCGGGTTGTTTCTGGGGCCCGGGGCTTTATGGTGGTGAGGGTATCGGTGGTGTTTCCCTTTTTCGGGCTGATCTATTTTAGTTCCCTGTCTAGAACAGGTTAGCAGAGCCCTCCATTCCAGGCTGGGGGCAGTGACCCCAGTCAAAGGTGGAAAAGAGACCACAGGAGAGCATGGAGAGGAACAGCAGCATCTGCCATAGATAGTGTAGGGCGTCGAAAGGGACATCCCCAAAAGCCGCATGCCACCAGACCCTCTGGGTTCGATCAGAGCTCGAGGTGCCCGTTGGCAAGGAAGGACACGTGAGGACCGGGAAGATATCAACAGGGAATAGCCGCAAAAGATCTTGAGGCTCATTGAGAAGGTTGGTGTATGGCCAGGGTGTAGGGTAGGTTGAAGCCCCGTGGACATCCGCCGGGACGCATGACCACTCTGGAGGCACCCTCAAAGGGAACCCCCTTCACTGTGTGGAAGCAAAGGATGGCTAAGGCCTCAAGGGGGGGAGAGAGAAATTCCTTAGATAAGAGGAAGATGACCATTAAACTGTCTTGAAGGACACAAGACAGATAGCCCCAAGGCGGGAAAAGTTAGTTTAGGCAACCCTTTGTCTTGAATCTATAAAAGGTTAATTGCCCTGGATGAAAAGGAGAGAGGCCACAGCAGAACTCTTCCTGTAAGTGTCTCTCTCCGATAGCTATCGAAATAAAGTTTCTACCTGACCTGATTCCAAATTCTACAGCGTGTTTTTTCCAAGACAACTGAAAGACCATCCAAAGTAATGGTATGCGAGTTTGGGGGACACCACAAAGGTAATCGAGGTATCCTATGGGGTCTACGCGAGGTCCCCTGGCGAACAAGGTCAGCTGCTTGGGCCAAGGTGGTGTGGGAGCAAGCCTTCGAATGGAGATGGGCACAACCACCCTCCTAGTGAGAGAGTTTTTCCTAATAACCAACTTTGCTTGCTGCAACTTGAGACCATTGCTCCTTCTTCTGTCATCTGCCACCACTGAGAACAGTTTAGCTCCATCCTCTTTGGAACCACCCTTCAGGTAGTTAAAGGCTGCTATCCAATCCCCACTCAGTCTTCCCTTCTGCAGACTAAATAAACCCAGTTCCCTCAGTCTCTTCTCACAAGCTATGTGCCCCAGCCCCCAAACCATTTTTGTTGCTCTGCTGGACTCTCTCCAACTTGTCCACATTCTTTCTATAGTGAGGGGTCCAAAACTGGACACAGTATTCCGGATGCCGCCTCACCAATGCAGAATAGAGCAGAATAATTACTTCTCTTGATTTGCTAGCAATGCTCCTACTAATGTAGCCCAGTATGCTGTTAGCCTTCTTGGCAACAAGGGCACACTGCTGACTCATATCCATCTTATTATCCATTGTAACCCCCAGTTCCTTTTCTGCTGAGCTGCTACTTAGCCAGTCAGTCTCCAGGCTGTATGGGGGGCATGAGATTCTTCCATCATCCTAAGTGCAGGACTTTGCTGCTGTCCTTGTTGAACCTCATGAGATTCATTTTGGCCCAATCCTTCATTTTTTCTTAAGGCCTAATCCTCCAATTTGTCTAGGCCACTGAATCCTAGCCCTACCCTTCTGTGTATCTACTACACCCTCCAGCCTGGTGTCATCTGCGAACTTGCTAAGGGTGCAATCCATCCCATCTTCCAGATCAAAATACCAAAATACCAAAGCTGAGGTCAATGCACAAAACAACATTTTGTGTAAGCTTGCAAATTCCAAGTGGAAAGCACAGCCATCCACCCTACGTGTTACTGCCATAGCACTTTGTTTCTCTGTGGCTGAATATGCCTGCATCATCTGGGGATACTCAAGTCACAGTAAACATATTGACACCACCCTAGATGATACATGCAGAATTATAACAGGCTGCCTAAAACCCACTCCTGTTCCCTGCCTATGTGCACTATCTGGCATAGCGCCCCTTTACATCAGAAGGGAAGTGGCAGATGACATTAACCGGCAGGTACAAGAGTCAGATGACCACCACCCATAATACGGCCATCAAGCAGTGCGCTGTCTGTCCTCTACCATACCATTGACCCCATCACTAGAATCAGCCAGAACTAACCTCTGGCAAACAGAATGGGAGAAACTAAGCAACAAAGCTCTTGAATGGAGCCAGCAAAGAATTACCTGCAGTGAGGAGTTAGCATCCGGCTCCAGCTCCATGTAGGGATGGAGATGGATGTTACCTACTTGGACTTTAAAAAGGCTTTCGACAGTGTCGCACTCAATTCTTACAAGCAACTTGAGTAGCTGTGATGTGGATTTTTTCACAGTAAGGTGAGTGAAAAGCTGATTTATGGGACACACCCAGAGAGTGGTGGTGAATGGGTCAATTTCTACCTGGAGAGATGTTGGCAGTGGTGTCCCCAGGGCTCTGTCCTTGGACCAGTACTGTTCAATATCTTCATCAGTGATTTGGACGAGGGGGTTGAAAGCACTCTGTCCAAATTTGCAGATGACACCAAACTATCGGGTACAGTAAACACACTGAAGGGCAGGGAGCAAATCCAGGCAGATTTGGATAGACTGGGGAAGTGGGCGGATCAGAATACAATGCAATTTAACAAGGATACGTGCAAGGTGCTGCACCTGGGGAGAAAGAATCTCCAATACACCTATAGACTGGGAAGTACCATTCTGAGTAGCATGGCAGTGGAAAGGGATCTCGGACTCTTGGTCGATGCAAAAATGACCATGAGTCACCAATGTAATGAGGTAATCAGTAAGGCTAACTGCACTCTTTCTTGCATTATGAATCACGAGCAGGTCTAGGAAGGTGATACTTCTCCTCTATGCAGCATTGGTCAGGCTGCAGTTGGAGTACTACACGCAGTTTTGGGTGCCGTACTTCCGGAGGGATGTGGATAACCTTGAGAGGGTTCAGGGAAGGGATGTTGTATGGTTGAGGGCCTGCAGGTAAGATCCTATGAAGACAGACCGAGGGACCTGAATCTCTTCAGCCTCCGCAAGAGAAGACTGAGAGGTGATCTTGTGGCTGTCTACAAACTCATTATGGGAGGTCAGCAGGGAATAGGGGATACTCTGTTTACCAGGGCTCCCCTTGGGGTTACTAGAAATAACAGCCACAAACTAAAGGAGAATAGATTTAAGACTGGAGATCAGGAAGACATAGTTTACAGTGAGGGCTGCCAAAATATGGAATGGACTTCCAAGGGTGCTTTTCCCTACCTTGGAGGTGTTCAAGAAAAGATTAGACAAGCACCTAGCAGGGGTTATTTAACCCCAGCATTCTTTCCTGCCTAGAGCAGGGGGTTGGACTCAATGATCTACAATGTCCATTACAACCCTAGAAATCTATGAAATACTGGAAGCTACAAATGGTAGAACCTGAAGACTGAGTGGGTCTTGGCAGTAGGACTGTACGAAGCTTTAGGTGGTGATTCAATTTGGAGGAGATTTGGCCTGATTCGGTGGCCGAATCTCTGATTCCGAATTGAATCAGGGGACCAATTAAAAGGTCTGAATCGATTCTGAAGATTTGGAGAGCTTTGAAAAGATTTGGAGAGCTTTGATGATTCGGGCAGTCCTCGGTGGCTGCAGCAGGGAGCTGCAGCTGGACTCAGAACTGATAAGTAGGGGGCAGGGGAGGGGGGGCTGGAGGAGGAGGGAGGGGACCATGGGGGGAACCATTGCCAGCCCCCAGCCCCTGCCTGCTCCCTCAGCTCCCCCTGACCTCCCGCCCCAGGCCCCCCATGGCTGCCCCACCCAGCCCCAGCTCCTGGTGCTTTAAAAAAAAGCCCTGGTGCTCACTAGGTGCTGCAGGGTAGGGGAAGGGCAATCCACACTGCCACCCCTCCCCTGCTGCATGGGGGGGCTCTGTATGAGTCCCCAGATCCCTCTTGCTCCCCCAGCCCCCCCATGGCTGCCCTGCCCACCGCAGCCCCTGCCCTTTAAGAAAAAAAAATAGAGAAAAGCCCCCACCACTCCTGCAGCAGCCTTGGGACTTTGGGGGGCTCCTGGAAGAGCCCCCCATGTGGCATGGGGCAGCAAAAGCCAGCGGGGATTGCCCCCTGCCGGGCAGGAATGGTAAATCCGGGATTACTGGGGGGGGGGGGGTCCTTAAAGGGCCAGAGCCATGGCAGGTAGGGCAGCCGTGGAGGGGTTGGGAGGCTCGTGGCAGAGCCTCCCATGCAGTGTGGGGCAGCGGGGATCACCTCCTGCCCAGCAGCGCCGAGTTGGGGCTTTTTTTTTTTTTTTCCAAATCAGATTCAGCTGAATCAATTCAGGACAGTGATTCGAATTGCCAAATCAAATCACCATTCCCCGAATCCAAAGTGAATGCTAGCTGCTTCACACACACCTACTTGGCAGATGCAACTCTCTCATGAAATCATGGGGCCTCTACGTAATGGACCACTGTGCTTGTCAGGAGAAGCAAACCGTGGATCATCTCCTGAGAGGCCCTGTAGCACCAAAGCTCCCCCCAAGCTCTGGCAACACTAACACCAGAAGCAGCAGCCTGTTCTGAACATAGGGAGCAGACCATGTAGAATGGGCTGGCTGGAGATGGGATGAAGAAGGCTGAGCCTGGTGAGGTCACGAGGTGGGCTGAGAGCGTCATGAGGTCATAAGCAGACTGAGCCAGGGCTAGGGCCAAGGCTATTCGCCCCCGCAGCTACTTCGGGCCGAAACCCCGCCTCCCCTTCCTGCTCCACTGGTCCCCGCCGCCTCCTCTCCCGGCCGGCTGCTGCTGGGGGGAGCGGCATCGGCCCCTAGCTCCAAGGAGCAGACCCGGGGGTCCCCTCTGCCTCCAAGGAGCAGCGGAGGCGAGCTAAGAAAGCTGACCTCACTCCCCGGCCCTCAGTCCCCACGGTGGCTCTCCGCTGTTTGTCTATGTAGGGCACTCTGATTGACTGCCAAGAGGGCCAATCAGAGCGCAAATAAAGCTTATAGACAGATTTAGGTTTTTCTAATATTAGAATAATTCCTGGAGACCCCAGGGCAATCCCTAGTCATGAGGTGGGCTGAGGGTGTCATGAGGTGACAAGTTGGTAGTGAGCGTGGTGAGGGTGATGTAGAATGGGCTGGCTGGAGATGGGATGAAGAAGGCTGAGCCTGGTGAGGTCATAAAGCGGGCTAAATGTCATGATGTCGCAAGTGGAAAGAGTGTGCTGAGGTTACAAGGCAGGCTGAGTATCAAGCTGTCATAAGCAGAGGGCGTGCTAAGGTCATGAGGCGGGGATGAGGGCCACGAGCTCCTTTCCCAGGCGCGGCGCGTTGCCGAGCAACACCAGGACGGGCGCAACCAGCGGCACTCGGCGGCCGAGGAGCCCAGGGCCCTTTTCAGCAATTTGCGACACGAGAGCTGCTTTTCCTGTGTGTAGTTTCAATCAGGACCCGCAAGCGCGGAGCCAAGCGCAGCAGCCGCGAACTCCGCGATCCCGCTCCGCTACCTGCGCAGGCGCTGGGCGGAGCTGGGGAGCGGACGATGCATCCTCCCAGCCTGCCCCGCGCGGCCAAGATGGCGGCGCGCATGCTGCGCAGCGGTGCGGCGCGGGGGTTGCTGGCGGAGCAGGGCGAGCGGGGCCTGTTCCAGAACGTTTTCCCGGCGGCGGATCAGCTCCTAGAGCTGCTGGCGCCGGGGCGTCCGCCGCTCGCCGCGTACTGTGGCTTTGACCCCACGGCAGACTCGCTGCACGTCGGGCACCTTCCCACCCTGCTAGCGCTGCTGCATTTCCAGCGCGCGGGGCACGGCGTCATCGCGCTGGTGGGCGGAGCCACGGCGCGCCTGGGCGACCCCAGCGGCCGCAGCGCGGCCCGCGAGCCGCTGCCGCCGGAGCGCCTGGAGGCGCATGCGCGGGGCCTGCGCGAGGGGCTGCGCCGCGTCTTCGAACACCACCGCCGGCTCTTCTGGCATGAGGCGGGCGGCGCGCGCCTGGGGGATGTGGAGCTGATGGACAACACCCAGTGGCTGGGCCACAAGCCCCTGGTGGACTTCCTGGCCGGTGTCGGGATGCGCTTGCGCATGGGCACGCTGCTGAGCCGCCAGGCCTGCCAGGCGCGCCTGGAGAGTGATGAGGGCATGAGCCTGGCCGAGTTCCTCTACCCAGCCCTGCAGGCCTACGACTTCCTGCACCTGTACCAGCACCATGGCTGCCGCGTCCAGCTGGGCGGCACCGACCAGATGGGCAACATCATGTCGGGCTACGACCTTGTCACCAAGTACGGGCTGCCAGGCACCACCTGCTCCACCCCTCACGGGACTGGTCTCTCCCGGGAGCCGGATGGACGCCAGCTTCAGCCCCCTGGGGAGGCTGGCCCGTGAGAGATGGCTGCCTGGGCCTGCCCTCACGGGGAGGAAGAGCAGACCCCTCTAAAACGGGTCATGGCGGCTGGGCTGGGCAGGAGCTGGAGACAATGGGACTCCACCTGCCTGGTGCTGCCACCTCATGCCAAGTGGTTTGCAAACCTTTCCCAGAGCTTTTTAGGAGTTGGGTTCCCAGATGCTTTAGGCCATCATTTTTCAACCCATAGATTGCAACCCAAAAGTGGGTCACAAAAATACAGAAAAGGGTCACGAACAAGCTGTAAAAATCGGTTCTCCTTTAAGGGAGAAAAATGTAGGAAACCGTGGATTTTCCTTTGCAGGCTGGCAGAGTTTCACCTGCTTGGAAGCCCCCCTTGCCCCACACAGTGGGGGGCTGGGGTTTGGGGGCAGGGGTCAGTGGGTCAAGAGTAAGGGCACTGGGTCGGGACTGGCCATCAATGTTTATAAATGGGTCCTGGTACAAAAAAAGTTGGGAACCACTGCTAGCATTGGCAGTGTGTAACCCCCTATGAAAAGGTGCAGCCAACAGTGTCAGCAGCACCTGCAGGCAGTAGCTGCTCGCCACCCGCCCCACCCCACTGCCAACACTGCCAGTGGTTTCTGTGGGAGCTCCCTGCTTACCGCTGCTGCACTTCTGCCGCCATCAGTGCCGCTGTGGGCACACATCATTCATGCTTGCTAGAGGCATCTTAGCCAGAATGGTGCTTAGCGGGTGTTGCCTTGTCAGCTCAAAGGATTACTGCTCCATGCCCAACTTTCCTTAGCAAACATACCCCCAAGGGCAGGCATCAGTTTCATGAGGATGTGGTGGGTAGTCAAGAGCTTTCAGGAGGATTTTTGTTCTTTTTCTGGTGCACTGTGGGGGGCGGGAAAAAGCATTCCAAGTTTGCAAACCAGCCTTAACGACACTGATCTTAGCTTAACAATGGTGAGTGAGAAAAATTCAGTGCATTTTATTTGCCATCATATTTTTGAGCATTGACAGTAGCCTGTGGTCATGCTTTCATGTTTTGTGCTGTGACTGTGAGGGCCTGGAACTTTACTGCAGGAAAGCCAAGAGCCTCTTGTAGCTTTCTTTTCCCCTTGTAGGAACTCAGATAAAATGAGACCCTTGACAAAAAGCAAAAGAGCGCATCAGTGGAAGGCCTTTTTTTCAAACAGCACTAGCCTCTAAGTAGACATAAGTTTTGGATGCCTGGAAATGCATTTTTGCATTGGCTAAGATATAGGGCCCTTGAGTAGGTAGGGATGAGATGCGTCTTTAGACTTTAAGTCTAAGATGCTTCAGAGGAAGGTGCAAGATGCAGACACTGAAAGAATAAATCTGCCTCTAGGAGAAATTTCCTCCTAAATCCCATAAGCTAACATTGGTTTATGCCCAGAAATTTGAGGGTTTTAAGTTTTTTTTTTCAATCCCGATTAGTTTTCACCATTGCATATGAGAGAGGTTAGATTCATGCATGCTACAAACATCTTTGCCTCCAGCATCTAGTGGTACTGAATTCATAAGATTCTCTTTCAGTTTAACATTAATACAAAGTAACTAATCTGTAAAGGTTTGGAAATGTCTGTAAAAGAACCATTGGTTCTTAATAAAAGTTATATTTAAGCTTACCAAATAATGTGATTTTAATGTGCAATAATTCCTTCTCTAACACAGGGTGACAGGAGAAGAGGTGTTTGGAATTACTGTGCCTCTTATTACCAGTACCACTGGAGATAAATTGGGAAAGTCTGCTGGCAATGCAGTTTGGCTGAACAGAGACAGGACCTCTCCATTTGAGCTGTATCAGTTTTTTGTCAGACAGCAAGATAGGACTGTTGGAAGGCAAGTAGTTTCTTAAAACTTTTTTTTTAACAAAACTTGTAAACTGTGTCTGCCTGTAATAGTTTCACCAATAAGTAGCTTTGTTTTGCACAGACACAAAATATGAGATCATGCAGTAAACTGGATTTCCAGTATCACTAGGCCAGTTAGTTCTTCCCCTTTTCATTTAAATGTCAATTAGTTAAATACAGTCCATAAGGCAAATTTCACAAACAGGTATGAGTAAACCTCACTTACACATACCAGGAGATGGATCACAATTTAGCAGGTGTGTGAACAAATGCAAAAATAAAACTAATGCATTCTGGTTTTATTTTGATAAATATGATCTTTTTGTAAATGTTTTAGGGAATGTCTTGCTATTACTATGGCACTCTTGGCAGAAGGACACTTCTGAGCATGCCGACCTGTTCCAAACTTCAGAATGCAGCAATAAAACCACCAGTGGTGGGGAATGCCTGCTGAGCAGTTTCACTACAATGTTTCTAAATTTGGTACATGTGACTGGGAGTAGATGGGCAACATGTACTCCAAAGCACTGGTTTTCAACCTCTGGTCTACAGACCCCTGAGGGTCTGCAGGCTGTATCTAAGGGGTCTGTGAAAGATGATAATGATCAATCAGAATTATGTGAATACCCACACTTATCATTCAAAGGGGTCCGCACCTCCATTTGAAATTTTTTAGGGGTCCACAAATGAAAAAAGGTTGAAAACCACTGCTTCAAAGCATCCCTTCCTAAGCAGTAAGTAGCATGGACCTACTACTTGATTTAGTACCGAACCTTACAGTATTCAAGAACCTTTGTTGTGAAGAGAGGAGAAACTACCATTTTTTTTCTGAATTGTGAAGGATCCCAGTGAGCCAAGTTCCAACTACAGCACAAGTTTTGTATTCTGTGATGGTTCACAGAATATGGTTTGATGCAATATAAAATTGCTGGTAGATTTAATGTTAAGATCGTTCACCAGCAAAGCCCCTAGAAATAGTGCATGCCCTCAAACAAAGTGTAAGATGATGTTACATCAAGAGGAGACCAGAAATTTAATTTCTGCACTTGTTTTCTAAATACCAAAGCACTCAAGAGAGGACTCCACTCTAGCAATAATAGAGTAAAATAAAAATATACTTTCATTGTTTTTATTTCTATGCTCAAATTAGAACATAATTTATTCATGGGTCAGTTTCCAGTTGCTAGCTAAGATCAAGCTGTTAAGCAAAGGAAAGGCTTAAGAACAATTGAATCAGAAGAGCTTACCGCTCTTATTCAAGTTAGCAATTGTATTCACATCCAAGCTGAATTTTTAGTATTCTCAAAAAAGAAGTATTTGATACTTACAAGGAATACTTGACTGAGTAGAAGCAACTGCAGTATTTGCTTCAATGAAAATCTGTGTTCACCTTAGCATAGTTCCAGTTCCATCTCAGAAAAGATATACTCTGCCTCTAAGAAGTATTATTTTTCACTAAAGTGCACCATAATAAAATTAAAACTTAACTAACCTACAGCATTTGTGTTGGATATTAGAAACCTGGGATTCTGTAAGCTTTGGCCACCTGAGTGGATGAACCACAGTATCTACCATAACAAACAAATCTAAGAACTTAGGTCTGTTTGCTGCTCTTCTCATACCCTTCACCTTGAAAGGTTCATGGGTGTTAAAAGGATTCAGTTGGGTATAGGTATGGCTTTTTTTTGAGAATAGCTCCACAATGATGGAGCAAAAACTACCCCTAATCCTCAGAAATATTTGGAGACCATTGAAAGCATTCGGATATGGGTGTCCAAACTTCTTTGGTCCGCTATTTCATTGATAGAACAGTTTTTCAAACCAAATTATCAGTGCTCAGGTAGCTTCTGCCAGTCATCATTACCTATAACACCTTTCAGGAAGTAGAATACACAAATATTTCTACTATTTAAAAAATAGATTTAATAAAACTTCAGGCCTTTATATCAAAGATACAAAAATGACACTTCATTCTTCTGCAACACGCTAGTACATTGTTATTTACAAGAAATTATCTGGTATTTTGCTAGGTGTTTCTTGTATTGAAATATGCCCTTGAATTAATTTTGTTTATCCTACCATGTCTTATTTCTCAAATGAGGTACAGTATGGTATAGTCCTGTACTCTACTGCTGGGCACTGTCCACTGAGAACTATTCCTATCTAGGAATAGCAATCTATGTACATGTTATACTTCACACTATACTGGATAAATTTGCTTTCTTCTTATAGAATAAATACAGAAACTTCATTATCATGTAAATGAAATTGTAAATGTCTTAACTAAAGTAGCTCATATAGTTGAAAAGTTAGTAATGAATGACTTATTTTTTTAAAATAGAAAAAGTGTCTCAGTAGCATTATTTGGCATAAATTATAAAGAATTTTTGAAGCCTGTACACATGAGGAAAGACCAAAATAAGCCACAGATGATACTTTTAGCTATACAGGCAGAAATAAATAACTATTTGAAATTGTTGAACTGTTTGAATCAGGATTGATTTAAATAAATCACAAAACATGTTAACACAGGGCATTATGTTTTTATGGCAGAAAGAAAGAAAATCAAATATCAATTGGTATAAAAATAAAATAATTCTTGCTCTGTACCAGGGTGGATTTAATTTAAATAACCATTTAAATCACCGGTCAGGAAGCCTCGATGTACTCACTGTTTTCTACAAAAAGTGCATTCTTGTTGTTTGCTATCCCCTATTCATTTAACTTCTTGACGCTTTGTACTTTTATTAGAGAGATATAAGGGCTTGATTCTGTACACAAAACTTGCAGAGAGACAATAGGGCTGATGGGTAGGTATTCAGGTCTGTTATCTCTCATCATATACTGCTGTTGACGAGTATTATCTCTGGAGACACAAATCCAGTTTGAGAACTGAAACTTATGTATCACAGAGATGCTTAATGGGCTCTTCTAGACTGAGCATTAAGTCCCATTGGGTAGAGCGGTTTTCTTTAACCTTTACTGATTTATAGAGGAGCCTCTGGGAACCCCATAAAATGGGGCCCCTAACGTAGTCCATGGGCTGTTGTGACCTATTTATAAAACGTCTAAAAAGGTTACATGAATATCTTGTCTCATAGTATAAAATTAGAAGTTATAATCCCTATTACATTATATCTTTGAGCTTTAACATACCTTAAATTAAAACTATCTTTATATAGGTTTATTTTTGTAAAAAAAAAAATCTTAACAAAAATACGATTAAATCAAAAAGTCTGATTTAAATAAAAAATCCTGCTTTTTGTTTGTTTTTAAATCATTGATTTTTATCCACCCTGCTCTGCACTTAGGTACCTGAAACTCTTCACTTTCCTTCCTCTTGCGGAGATTGATCATACTATGGAAATGCATACTAAGGAACCTGAAAAGTGGGGTCCGCAGAAACGACTTGCTGCAGAAGTAACTAAACTGGTTCATGGCCAAGAAGGTCTGGAATCTGCTAAAAGGTAAAGCAGAAAAAGATACTGTGTGGTTAGCTTGTACTCAGCTGTGTTTTGGGGACAAAATGCAGAAGAGGTATATTACGTATGCAGGCTTCAAAGTAACATTGACATGACAAAGATGAGTCTTCATAGGAGGGTAGAACCTTGTGATAGAAAGGTGTATAGTGGAGTGTAATGCTGCTTCAGTGCGCTTGTCTACTCTTGAGGCATCCATTCCTAATAGGTGCTGGGGAGGGAGGGAGAATCATTTGTATTTGGGTGAAACACTTATCTGGTCATAGAAACAATAAAACCCTGATTTTATTAACAGTAGCTTCATTTTTCATTTCAGGTGTACTAAAGCACTGTATCACAACAGTTTGGAGTCTTTGGAGACCATGTCTGACCAAGAATTGCAGGAACTATTCAGAGAGGCTCCATTTACTGAATTGCTGCTTGAACCTGGAATGACTGTGCTTGACTTATGTCGCAAAGCAAAAGCTATTCCAGATGGACCTCGTGGGTATGAAACAATTTGTATTTTTTAGTAATAACTTTGTTACATGGGTTGCAGTTCTATAGTTCCAAATACTTGTTCTAAGGTGAGGGTCCGCTTTATTTGCTTATTCTAGTCCATGAAACATAATTATAGATATCAGAATAGCCAAGTAGCCATTTGAAATTAGTTAGCAAGGTAATTCCTTATAGTGGTTAAAAAAAGAGGGATGGTATAACTCATTGAATCAATTTTTATGTGAAGTAATATGATAGATCTCAGCTACTTATCCAATTCTGACCCATACTGACAAAAAAAATTTTCACGCTAAGTCTGAGTTATAGAGTATATTCCTCATTGCTATGTCTGTGTTCTGCTTTTGCTATGCAGAGGAACCTCTATAAAAGTTTACTTATGTCCTTCTAAATTAATAATAAAGAATTCTAAACACCCTACAAAATGAACAGAACTGTCAAGAAACTTGATCTGCCAAGCCAAAAATATTCAAGTAGTTTAGCAAAGTTATTGCTGGCTCAGTGAAACAGGGAAAGGTATTTTATAGTGAAGGTCATAAATGTTAATAATGAAAGTTCCCTTCTCTTCTGCACCTCAAAAAAGATCATTGTGTCAGCATTGGGGGGTGATGTCGGTTTGTCACTGTAGACCTTGACTGATTTTAAACAGATGACCTAGAAACCAGAAGTTTTATTTCATTATGAGACCATTCAAGTTTCCTTAATCAAAATTTATGCAATAACGAGCATTTCTTTTAACTGAACCTTGAGGTTTAGTAGGAACAACCAGTTTCATCTTGCAATGCTTGTTTGTTTCAAGGTACCAGATGATTACAAATGGTGGAGTTTCTATAAACTATATTCGAGAAACTAATGCTGAAGCTGTTCTAATTGTTGGACAGCATATCCTGAAGAGTGGAATATCTCTATTGAAGATTGGAAAGAAAAACTTCTACATAATAAAATGGCTTCAGTTCTGACCAAAAGAAATACTTTATTAAAATATAAGATACACCTTCTTACTAAATTGCCTGAAGACTGTATCCCAAGTCATCATCTGTATTATATGTATTGCATAATATACAAGTACAGCCTGATAGTGTAGCATATTATCTCTCTCACAATGTGAGAACCTACCTAATGATCTCAGATGATTCAATTAAAAATATTTTTGAAAATAGATGTGCATGTTTATTTTAGTTTTGATGGTGAATAAAAGCCACACATAAGATGCTTCTAACAAAATGCTATTCTATACCTCTCTTCCCTTTGTAGATAAAGCTTCATTCACTTATTCAGACCTCCAAAGCCACATGTATTATTATAACATGCTGTTGAAGTCTCAGGCTAAGCAGAGATTGCCAAATGAGGTGGATCAGCTGTACCAGGATGTGTCCTGGTGCAGCTGACCCTCTTCATTGGGCAAAACATGGATTGCTTATTCTCCTACCTACTGATGCTGTGGGACAACAGGTGATGCATTCTAGAGCTTGATGGGCCTGGTCCTGCACACCCTTGGAATTCCACACAGGATCAGACCCCTCAAGCCTCGGGAGTGCCTTCCCAGCTTTCCCTATTTACCAAGAAGGATCCCATGGATCTCGAGAGCATGTCTCTAACTGGGGAAAGTCAGGGTTTCTTACTTACAGTGAAGGGCTCCTGGGATCTCTGGGGCCTAGTCTCTTAAGTGAGGACAGTTGGCTTATCAGCTTGCTAAGACACACCCCACAGATTATAGGGGTGCTTCTCAGTAAGCAGCTCAGGTGCTTTTGGGGCTTGAGGGGCCCAATCCTGTGCACCTTGAGAATTTCTTCACAGGACTGCACCCCCAGGGCAGCATGGGCAATTTTGGGTTGCCAGCACTCATGCACTATAAAACAAGCACATCATCTGCTAAGTAGCAGCACAAGGTATCACCTTGCAGGCACAAATTTTGAATTTTTGCAGCATGACAAGGGGCTATGAGTATCTGCTTGCTTTGCCTTTGTGCTGCCATAAAAAAAATTGTATCAGCAGCACAAAGGGAATTACTACCATTTGCTATCAGTGTTGATTTCATTCCCCACCCCAGGAAGAGAAGGAAGCGCCCACAATTGATTCTAGCATGTTTAGGTTTTTCAGTTTTCAGAAATGCAGCAGATTTGGAAGTTTAAATTTTGGATTCTATTGTCAAACATCTGCAATTAAGTGACAGTTAAGGTTCTTTGAACCAAGGAATCTCTCCAGAGGAGAGAAGTAAAGGCAGCATGAAAAAAAAAAAAAAAAGAAAAACTAAGGAGCAATAAAATACCCAAAAGATGGTAGAATGACTTGTGTGTTTAGGAGCAGTGTATTTCATGATAATGAAATCTTTTTCATTAGTTTTCCATATATACATTTGCAATCAGTTTGCCAGCATAAGGCACTAAAAATCATATTCAGACTTCTCCCTTTACTTCCCTGGCACACAAATAAATTTAGAGTTAGCTGCCTGGATGGTTAGGTAGGTAACCAAGACATTTGGAATTGGCTTATCTGAAGAACAAAACTGAAAAAAATCCTTTTGGGAAAAATTTCTTTCGAGTAGGAGCAATGTAAAGATTTTGTCATGTGACAGGTGTAAAATGTTTTTACCATGTACTGCAGGGAGCCTAGCTGTCTCCCATGATGTTTTTGCAAGTAGCCTAGCTTAGAAATGTCTTCCCTTCACTGGTGCCTGGAAAGGCAGGACTGTGTTGTCAAATTCAGCAGTACATCTTAAGTGGGATGCAGCGATATTTTCCAGAGTATACAGATACCCAACCTGTATTTCAGATTCCTCTACCACTTCCCGATTCTGAATTAGATGTTTATTTTCTTAATCAAATGCTATTCGACTCTAAACAGTGCAGGGAATATGGGCAGTTATCCAAGTTTGTTACCCTCTAGCATTTCCCACAAGTGTACACAAACAAGCAGAACATAATACAAGTTATATAGCTTCAGGAGTAACAATGAATTCTGTGATATCCTGAAACAAAAATTCAGGAGCAAGTCCACTGGTCTCACAATAAGACTACTCAGGCCCTTGATAATCATCCTTTCATATAGTTTAAGAGGGAACACAGTTTTCTGATTTGTGGAGCTCTGGGAGCAGAGTAACACATTCCGAACAGACTGGATACAATAAAAGACATCCCAACCCAACACACTTTGATCTGATAATTGATAGGCTTCTCATAAAAATTATAGGCTAAACCATCATACTTTTTGGTTTTTAATGATCTGTCTGGGCTAAAATCTGGACTCATGTCTTATGTAAAAACATGAGATATTTAACTCTTAAAAGACCAGACATTCTAGTCCACTGTATTTTCCTCAGGCTCATAAAACTTTACACTATCACCACAGAGTTCAGTACTAAACATCACCATTTATTGCTAATAGGCTGCCACCTGCCTTCCAGGTTCTTAATGGCACTGTTCTTAGTCAAACAGTTAACCAGACTGACTGGGGTTTGTTTGCAAAGACTTCCACAGCTAGACTTACGGAGCTAATTACATTAACCTCTCTTCTTTTTGTGAGTCAATTACCACTCCTAACAGATGAAAGCATGAGATCTCTATTTCTACTACCTAGTTATTATGTAAAAAGGAATGTACTCCTACCTACAACCAGCACATCCCTTTATACCCTGGTGAGCAGGTGATTTCATAGATTTCATAGACATTAGGGCTGGAAGGGACCTCGGAAGATCATCGAGTCCAGCCCCCCGCCCAAAGGGCAGGAAGTCAGCTGGGGTCACAGGATCCCAGCAAGATAAGCATCCAGTTTCATCTTGAAGGTGTTCAATGAAGGCGCTTGAACAACCTCCGGCGGCAGGCTGTTCCAGACCTTGGGGGCTCGGACAGTAAAGAAATTCTTCCTTATGTCCAGCCTGAAACGATCTTGTAGTAGTTTGTGACCATTCGTCCTCGTCATCCCTTGGGGCGCTCTGGTGAACAAACGTTCCCCTAGATACTGGTGATCACCCCTGATAAACTTGTAGGTGGCCATCAGATCACCCCTGAGCCTGCGCTTTTCCAGGCTAAAGAGCCCCAGGGCTCTCAGCCTGTCATCGTAGGGTCTGCTTCCCTGACCCCTGATCATGCACGTGGCTCTTCTCTGGACTCTCTCAAGCTTCTCCACATCCTTTTTGAATTGTGGAGCCCAAAACTGGACGCAGTACTCCAGCTGCGGCCTCACTAAGGCCGAGTACAGGGGGAGAATGACGTCCCGGGATTTGCTTGAGAAGCATCTATGGATGCAAGCCAGCGTTTTGGTCGCTTTACTAGCCGCAGTATCGCATTGCAGGCTCATGTTCATCTTGTGGTCAATGATGACCCCCAAGTCTCTTTCTTCCATAGTGCTAACCAACATAGCACTGCCGAGCCTATAAGGATGCTGCGGGTTTTTCTTCCCAAGGTGGAGAACCTTGCATTTATCGGCGTTGAACACCATCAGATTCTCATCCGCCCACTTGCTGAGCCTGTCCAGGTCAGCCTGGATCACCCGCCTGTCTTCTGGTGTGGATGCTTTGCCCCAAAGTTTGGTGTCATCGGCGAACTTGGCCAGTCCGCTTCTGACTCCAGTGTCCACATCGTTAATGAAGATGTTGAACAGTATGGGTCCAAGGACAGAGCCCTGGGGGACCCCACTGGTCACAGGACACCACGATGAGTGACTTCCATCAATTACTACCCTCTGGGCCCGACCCCGGAGCCAATTTTCCAACCAGCGGATCGTGGGGGACCCAAGGCGACAATTGGCCAGTTTCTCCAAGAGACGATCATGGGACACCAGATCGAAGGCTTTTTTGAAGTCAAGATATATGACATCAATCTCATCTCCCTTGTCCAGGTGATAGGTCACCTGGTCGTAGAAGGAAATGAGATTGGTCAAGCAAGACCTACCCGCAACAAACCCGTGCTGGCTATCCCTTAAGACGTTGGCGTCGGCCAGTCCATTAAGGATGGCCTCCTTAATAAACTTTTCTAAGATCTTCCCCGGGATAGAAGTCAGGCTGATGGGCCTATAGTTAGCCGGATCCACTTTCCTCCCTTTCTTGAAGATAGGCACCACGTTGGCCTTCTTCCAGTCTTCGGGCACTACACCAGAGCGCCAAGAGTTTTCAAAGATCCGCGCTAGAGGCTGGGCTATGATGCTCGCCAGCTCCTTGAGTACCCTGGGGTGAAGATTGTCAGGGCCGGCTGACTTGAAGGTATCCAGCTTCTCAAGATGTTCCTTCACAAAGTCAGCATTAATGGAGGGCAGGGGATCACCCTCACCCGGACTTCCCGGCCCTGTAGCAGGCACGGGCGTCCCATGGGGCTGATGAAAGACCGACGCAAAGTACCTATTTAATAGGTTGGCTTTTTCCTGGGCGTCAGTTGTCAGTTGCCCCATCTGGTTCAGCAGGGGTCCAACGTTGCCCCTGCTTTTCCTCCGGCTCCCCACATATCTGAAAAAGGACTTTTTATTGTCCTTGATGCTCAAAGCTAGCTGGAGTTCAGTTGCAGCCTTGGCTTTCCTGGTCTGCTCCCTACAGGACCGGACCAGTGCAGAATAATCCTCCTTGGAGGCGACTCCCATCCTCCATCCTTTGTAGGCCTTTTTTTTTAGCCTCAGGAGGTCTGCTAGGTCCCTGGAGAGCCAGGGGGGCTGCTGTGCCCTCTCGCTGCCTTTCCTCCAAGATGGAATAGACTTAGTTTGTGCATTGAGGATCGCTCCCTTGAGGAGCAACCACTCTTCTTGAACTCCCCTCTCCCTGCGGTCACAGTCCCTTAGGGCCTCACTGACAAGCCTCCTGAGCTTGTCAAAGTCGGCTTTCCTGAAGTCAAGGACTTGCGTGTTGCTGACTGACTTGCCAGCTTTTCGGCGGATGGTGAAGGTGATCAGCTCGTGGTCGCTGTCACCCAGCTTCCCATCGATCACTAGGTCGCCGACTAGGTCCTCCCCAGTAGCCAGCACCAGGTCGAGCAGCGCTTTGCCTCTCATTGGCCCATAGACTTCTTGAGTCAGGTAGAGGTCATCCACGCACGAGAGGAAGCTCTGCGACCGCTCAGATTTTGCTGAGCGATCCTCCCACGAGATGTCTGGGTAATTGAAGTCACCCATGACAGCCATGGTCCTGGAGCAAGCTGCCTCAGCCAGTTCCCGGGCAAACTCCTGGTCTAGCTCAGGACTTTGGGTGGGAGGTCTGTAATAGACTCCCACCATTGTGTCCCCTGTGCCGTGTTCCCCACGGATTTTAACCCAGAGGGTCTCCAGCCGTCCACCCTGGTCGCCAATATCGGCTTGCAGGGACGCGTAGCTTTCCTTAACATAGAGAGCTACACCCCCCGCCCCTTTTCTCTACACGATCCCTCCTGTACAGGGTATAGCCATCTATCCCCGTGGTCCAGTCATGGGTGGAGTCCCACCAGGTCTCCGTGATCCCTATGACATCGTAATTGTTTGCACTGAGCAGGAGGATGAGCTCCTCCTGCTTATTCCCCAAGCTGCTGGCATTTGTGTACAGGCAGGCAAGTGCCCCCTGGGGGGCTCCTTCCTTGCCCACAGATTTTACCAGGGCTGGGGCTGGGGCGGGCTCCCTCGAGTGCCGTGATCCGCTGGCTTTGCAAGGATTGCTCAGCGGGCCAGCAGTGGCGGTCGTGCCCCCGTCCCCCAGCGGGCTTAGTTTAAAGCCCGGTGGAGCAGATCAGCCAGTCTGGCTGAGAAGAGCCTCCTCCCTAGGGGAGAGAGGTGGAGACCATCTCTTCCCAGCAGCTCGCTACCTCTCTCGCCAAAGAGCGGGCTGTGGTCATGAAAGCCAAAGCCTTCCTGACAACACCAGCGCCGCAGTCTTTGGTTGACCACATAGATCCTCCTGTCCCTTCTCAGCCCATAGCCTGAGACTGGGAGGATCGACGAGAACACCACCTGTGCCCCCAGACCCTTAAGCCCCGCTCCCAAATCCCTGTAGCGCCTCATGACCTGGCTGGGAGTGCTCCGAGCCGTGTCATTGGTGCCCACATGAATAAGGAGCATGGGATAGCGGTCTGTGGGTTTGAGGAGCTTGGGGATCCTCTCCGCAATGTCCCGGATGCGGGCCCCTGGGAAGCAGCAGACTTGCCGGGCTAAGGGGTCAGGGTTGCAGATTGGCCCCTCCGTCCCCCTCAGGAGGGAGTCCGACTACTTTCATATTTGCCCAAAGTGACCCCACAAAATCCCACAATCTTAATATGGGGAGGGCAAGGAAGAACTCTTAAAAACAGGTCAACTCAGGAAATTACTGTTTTCCTTGTCCAAAGTTTCTCTGCCTTAAGCTGTTTAAAGCCCCAGTAGCTAGGTGTCCAGAATCCCATGATATGAAATCATTCAGGAGGGGATCCAGAGACCAAAGAGGGTTTTAGTCACACAGGAGAAATTACCAAAGGAAAAAAAAAAAAAAGCAGCACTTGTCAAACACCTACAGGCTTTACTTACTATGCTTCACAGTAGCATCCTTTGGCAGGAAAGCACTTCCAAGTAAACCTGAATAAAAATGTTGCATATTTACTGAAGGGATGAAAATAGTCTTTTTCTCTTCTCTGCTTGTTACACTCCAAATACTATGGATTGTTGGAAGAACTGAGATCCAGAATGGAAGATGAATTCTGGAACTGATACTATCTGGTATATGCTCTCCAACAATTACTGAATAGATTCTGAGCTAGGTATATTGTTTATGGTTAAAATAGTTTACATGTTACCAGCCAAATCTGGCTTTAATTCAGTGTTTTATACAGTTATAGATTTCATAGACATTAGGGCTGGGAGGGACCTCATGAGATCATCAGGTCCAAGGGGCAAGAAGTCAGATGGGTAGATTAATACTTTGGAAATGCAGAAAGAACAGTAAGCAGTTTAGGCACATTTAGGTCTCCTTGCTTTGAACAGTGCCTGGGATAATTGTCCTGGGCAGCTTCTAGAAAACAAATAATAAATGTTAGTATACTAATAATAGCTACCATCTCAATTTTGGAAACTGCCTGCTGTATCTGAACAGGGGAAGCCCAAAGAGTTCAGATGCAGGATGGAACTCTTGCTTTAAATCAGGGTGAGTTTTCTACCTGGCATAATTTTAGGAAATTATATTCTGCAAGTTCACTTTCCTAAGTGTTGCAAATATTATCTGTTAACAGGACTGGGGCCCTGGAAGAACTTTAAACTCTAGGATCCCCTAGGATTAGAAAAAGATATATTTGCTGATCTCATCATTTTCAATTTTCTGTATCTTTTGTCTAGGCTATATGTATATAGTTTAATTCATTGCCTGCTGTGGTGAAAACAATTTTGTTTTGACCACTCCTCCCTCAAAAGAGTAATTTAATCTAAAGCCTGAAATTCCAATCTAATCTTTAAAATTGCTGACAGCTGCTAACTTCACAGAGGTATCTCAAAATGAAGAGGCAAAGAGCTGGTAAACCTGAAGACTACCTGAATACCAGGGATAGATGCAGGGATTCTTTGGTTTTCTTCAACAGTCCATCAAAAATTTCACTCATCCCTATTCTCCCCTCTCAAAGAGATACAGCTTTCATAGAAAGTTAGGGTTGGAAGGGACCTCAGGAGGTCATCTACTCCAACCCCTTCTCAAAGCAGGACTAGCCCCAATTACATATCAGTCAAGGCTTTTTGTCCAGCTGGGTCTTTAAAAGCCTCCAAGGATGGGGATTCCACAACCTCTCTGGATAACCTGTGCCAGTGTTTTACTATTCTCCTAGTGAGAAAGTTTTTCCTCATACAGTTACTCCTCACTTAACATTATAGTTATGTTCTTGAAGAATGTGACTAAGCTAAACAATGTTAAGCAAATCCAATTACATCACAGTAGCTACCTACTAGAACGTGGTGGCCAAACACTGTCATAATGGAACATTGCACAACTTTAAATGTGTATGTTCTCTAATAGTTCAGCGATGTAATAATTAAACAACATTAACCGGGACGACGTTAAGTGAAGAGTACCTGTATCTATAACTTGAATTGACAACATCTGACTAGTTTAAACTCTTTTTGAAAGAGGTTTACCAACCAGCTTGAAAAAACCACCAGTTAGTAGCCACATAGGTTTCTATGCTCCTAAACTACTTAAATTCCTAACATTGATGCACTGAAGGTACAGAAGAGGGGGCTGTGGACAGATGTGCTTCTGTGGCTGAAGTCCAGAAAATACAGTTATTACTAACAGCTATCATTTAAAGGAAATATTTCGTATACTTCTGATAAATAAGATTTGATACGTATTTTACATACCTTTGAGTGCACACCCTTCCCATACAGACCTATCCCACAAAAGTAAAAGGTAAAACTGACCACTTAAAAAAGTAATTTATTGACAAACTATGTGCAAGTCTTTCACACTATCAATTTTATTTACAGTAGTAACATACATACATTGGATGTTAATGTTAAGTTTCTATTTCTCCAACCAGTTTGTACTAAATAGTTTTCCCCCTCTATTTTGCATCAGTTTCACTGGATACTAGAAGATTTGTTCAAGATTTCTAAAGCCTATTCCTGATGGAATTAAGTTAAATTTCTGAAGAGATGCCAAGCTTTTCATTTCTGTAGATGTAGGTTTTCGAGGAAGAAAGCTTCTTACATCAGGTTATTTGTACAATGCACAATAGGTAGAGTTCAAAATCAATTCAAAACCCAATGGCAAAAAAAAAGATCCAAAAGCACTAAACCTCTGCCTACACTGGGATTCCTTCTCTAATTTTCCCATCACTTATTTGACTGATGGGAGCAAGACAGGAGTGTTAGCATACACAGTGCCAGTGACTGCTTTGCATTTGCCACATTAGTAATTAAATTCCTCAGATTAACTCTAGTTCACAATGCTTAAAAATACTAGCAGACGCCTGTCTACACTAATGCTCCCATTGCTCTACTAGAACTAGTGGTGGAAAATTTTAAAACAAGTCTTAACACATAACACAAGTATATATTATAAATGTGTATTTGATTTAGTCCTCATGATTCAAAGTTGAACTTCTGGGATAATTAATACATTTTGTGTTGAGTGTATTTATTCAAGCTACATTACAATGTTAAAACCTGATTTTTTTTTTTTTTTGAAGCTGGCATTGGTAATGGCAAGTAATGTTCATTTCTTTCCGCAAATCATACATCAGATTATTTAAAAGGTAAGTAAGACCACATGCACAAATTTGATATAGCACTTTGGAAAGAATTCAAGCCAGTAATACTAATTAGCACTTAGCTAATTGTATAATTGCTTGTGCAATATTCCTCACTTGTGAGACTTCCTCAAACATACTGCACTCATTTGTTAATGCATGCTTCTGAAAGTTCACAAGATTCATATAATTTCTTGACAAGTAGATTGTAAAATTTAATTATGGACTCTAAATTACTGCTTATTCCTTATGTCTAGCACCAATATGCTGGAAAGTAACATTTTTACATCAAATGGGGAAGGTAAGAAGCAGAGGAGCAACATAACACTTTAACAGTGTTAAATGTAAAGTGGATTTCAATTATAAAGTGTAATGCTTTCATTAAAATATAAAGAAACTGATCTGGTGGTGAACAGTAGTATTAAAGCTGGTTTGTATCCTGCCTTCAACCTGGCCTCATATTTCCAGGACCACAGAAGGCAGCACTTTTTCCCTCCTGATTTTTACCATGTGAATTTTGAAGCTACTTATAGATGTAGAATTTAATGTTATATGTTAGGTAAAAAGAGTGATACATGTAAGCCAAACAGCATTAAAGGTTTGCTTCTGTTGGTCTTAATTTAATATGAAGATACTGCTGAGAAACTTAATTTGAGCATTTACTTGGGTCAATACTTTGTTAACAGCCATTATTATAAATTGGTTCTTCAACTGTTCATAAAATTACCAGGTTCATAGGTTTATAATAGTTTAGCAGCTTAAAAAAAGTATGCAATTTCAGTTAAATGTTGAATTAGTGAAGAAACTGTGTGTGGAAGGAGAAATCTTATTGTATTGGTCTGATACACCAAGAATAACCATACATATGGGCAGTAACATTTAACTTCAACAAACAAAATGTGCATATGAAAAACAACACCAGGAAGACCATTGTAAATATTTTCACTTTATCAAATAAGTAAATCTGTGTGAAAAAAATACGTGCAAGTGTACTGGAGTCTGAATTCATATAGGAGACTATAATACATTTTTAAAAAATCAGAAGCTCATGTGATCCACGTTTAGCTGTGCTAGCTGTAACCAGGAGAAAAATCTATTATCAATTACAGTCCCAATTTCACATTTGCTGCTCAGACTACTTGGGTCGTCTTGGGGAAAAAAAAGTAATCTAAACACACAGTACAAGATTTCCCTCCCCCACCCTCTCTTCCCAAGAGCAGTAATATAGTACAAGCACTCCAGTCCTCCAGTCCCTTCCATGCCTTTGTTCTTTCCAAAATTACTTAAAAAGGAAAAGAAAAAGAAGGGATTCCCCCCTCTCCCCTTGTCTAATTTATCCTTAAAGAAACACTTACTATCCCACAAGAGTTTCAAATTCATTTTTATTTTTAAATTCTGTCAGAACAGCTCTACTAGCAGATGGTCCAGGGCTTTGGTCCCAGAGGGGGAGGTGCTCGTACACCTGATTCATCCCCAACAAGATATGCAAATTCTGGTGCACTTTTATTGGCTTGCACCAGCTCGTTAGCAGGTCCTCTTGTTAGCTTTAAAGTTCCAGGCTAAATCATCTAAAGTGAAACTTGCTTATGCGGTTCAGAAATTTGTTTTAATGCTGCTTTCTTTTGAAGTTCTGGAAAAAAAAATGGGGACACACATACATAGTTATATGGGAGACATCTCTACTGGGCCAGCTATCAAATTGAGACTGCCATTTGCCATGGTGCATGCAATATACTTGAAGAAGATATTTGGTACTCTCTCCTCTTCACAGCATTGAAACTTCTATTGTAAAAGCAGCTTGAAACAACACCACAAGACTACACTGTCCATCTGTATCTACGGGCAACTGGTTTAGCAAGCCAGGCGCTGGAACTTTAATGGTTCTTCCCAAGGCTGTCGGAAGACAGTAGACTTGGTTCTGCTTTATTTGCACCAGAAAACTGGTAAGAAAACATTTAGAGCCATTTATTATGTGGATTAAATATGACTGTTTTTTGTTTTTTTTGTTTTGCAAAGTACAGCATACTTTTCTGTCCGAAAGTCAAACCAACTGTCTTTACGTGAGCAGGTTTACACATAGTTGCAGTACACATAAAAGTTCATAAATAAAATTCTACTCAGTATACAATGCCTAGCAATATTCAAGTCATCAGGGTCTCCACCCGTAAAAACATTGTGGCAGGTAGAGAAAGCCTTCACCAAAGATGTGTCTCTCGAATCTCAGCAATAATCTGACTGGCTCGCTGCAAGGCCTGCAGAGGAAGTAAAAAAAGTAGTTAGCTTTTACAAAAATATACTTCTCACACAGCAACCAGGAGATTGTTCTAGCTGTGGAATGCTGAAGTTCAGAAACCAGATCATGAATTTGGAGGCTCTAATTGTGAAGGTCTCTGAAGTCCTCAGAGGGAGAAATTATACAAGGGTAAAATATTACAAAAAGGTGCTGTCAAGACAATGTCACACAGCCTCTGTCAAGCCATCCCCTCAACTCTCAGGAACCTGATGTTACAAATTAAATTTGAAACAGAGAGCTCTCAGGTTAACATAAAAGGACTTTGTTGCTATCCCTTAAAAAAAAAAGCGCCCTTTCCTTGTTATAATATAGCTGATCCCCAGCCCTGATCTCCCCAGCTCCCTGATCCCTCCCATATCATCTTTGAAAGTCTGGGGCACAGGCATCAGGGGACTGGGTGCAACCACCATTTCTCAAGCTCCCTGTATGCCAGCATGTTTGAAAGTTGCACATGTAACTGGGCATTTAAAGATCGGACACATGGGAAACCTAGGATTTGGGAACTGCCTATGCACTGGCAAGGTGAAAGGGCAGGCACACCACCTGGTATCAGGGAGATGTGCCCTAGCAGACACAGGATGGGATGTGAGCCCCCTAAAAAGTGCATCCTGCCATGGCAGACTATGAATGACTGGCATGGCAAGATGTGCGGTTTTTGGGGGG
This sequence comes from Alligator mississippiensis, assembly GCF_030867095.1. NCBI lineage: Eukaryota > Metazoa > Chordata > Crocodylia > Alligatoridae > Alligator > Alligator mississippiensis. Next base: position 113,329,176 of record NC_081827.1, read on the forward strand.
TTTTGTTTCTTTCTTTTTTTTTTTTTTTTGGGGGGGGGGGGGGCAGGGAACAGGGATCTGGGATAAAATTCCTTGCATCCTGTCGTGTAATCAAATTAACGTCTTCTAGGGGTTTAATATGCCACCCTGCCCTACCTCCTGACTAACCGCACAGCAACAAAAGCAGCACTGATGCAGTATTTGCCACACCTTCATTTAGAGGAGTATTCCAATCAAAACCTTTAAGAGAAAAGCTTTGCACTGGTCACCAAACTACTGCATCACCCAAGACCAGGATCTTACTGTGTAGACAGGGAAATGCATTCAAATGCTGTGAAACCCCATTTTCAAGTTTGGGCTGAACAACTTCAAAGAAATACTTTGGAAAAGCTGAAACAACCCTTACTATATTAAAACTGGCTGATAAAACTAAGAGACTACAGTCTGCACCTGAATTTCTGGTTTATTTCAGTAGCTAGATTAGTGAAATAATGAATGTTCCCAGTATTTCATTACTGCTTTCTTGCTTACTTATTGCTTCTTTTAATAGTAACAAATATAAATCAAGGAAAAAACATACATGGACATACATCCAAAAAATGCAACTACTGCTATATATGTAGAACCTCAGGAGATTTAATCAAGTGATAATTCAGGTTTGATTTACTGTTCCCAGAAGATTAGATACCTTTAACATGTCAGCTGCTTCCTTCCTGCGCTGTGCCATGTCCTCAGATTCAGTCAGAAGGTCATCCAACAACAGGGATTTGTACAGCTGTCCTACTAGCTCACTCTGAAGAGTGTCCTTTACGTGATTCACTAGGAAATGCATCACTGCCTTTGGCACACTGCAAGCAAAAAAGAGGAGGAAAAAAAACCCCTAAACCCATGAAACCAGGGTATTATTAAAACATTAAATGAGTTAATCTTCATGTTTAAGTGCAAATAATTTGGCCTGAAGTGACAAGAGACATTTGCATATTAGGGCTGCGTGAAACTGCTGTGTTTTGATCCAGTTTTGGAGGACAGTGATTTGTTTTGGTGTTTCAGATCACTGTCCTGTTTTGTTGCAACAAAATCTGTTTTGGAGATTCAGCTCTGCTGAATCTTTTCTGAATCTATTTTGAATGGACTGCAAGGGAAGCTGTGCACTGCCCTACCCAGCTGGGCAGGGCTGGGGGCTACAGGGCCCCAGCAGGCAGCAGGACAGGGCTGTGGATGGCTCATCTGGGGAAGGACTGCTGCCTTCCATGCAGGCGAGGAGACCCCCGCACGGATCTCTGATCCCCGTCACGCCAGGTCGTGGGGCAGGGAAGCAGCACGGAGTGGCGAGCAAGCCTGCTGTCCCTGCCAGGCAACTCGGCTCCACAGGGAGCAGAGACCCGTGCCAGGGTCTCCTCACTGCTGCTGCCCACCCCGCGCTGCCCCGGCAATGTGGGTCTACGCAGGGCGGGCAGCAGTGGCGAAGAGACCCCAGCACGGATATCTGCTTCCTGCGGAGCCAGGTCTCACGGTAGGGCAGTGCTAGTCCCTGCCATATGACCTAGCTCTGCAGGGAGCAGAAATCTGGGGCTGCACAGGGTGAGCAGTGGTGAGGAGCAGACCCCAGAAGGGATCTCTTCTCCCTGGGGAGCCAGGTTGCACAGCAGGGATCACCCAGCTCCCTGTTCCATTTTCTAGCCCCAGGTTCGATTCCCCCAACTCTTCCCAGGGGACGTGGGCCCCTGGATCTGCACGCTGTGTTTCTGCAGGCTGGAGCCAGCAGCAGCACTGCAGTCTTCCCAGCGCTCGGCGTGGCCTGTGCTGAGCAGCTGCCACTGTCCACAGCCTGCAGTGGCAGCCTGCTGAAACCCGCGTACAAATCAGGGGCCACACCCCCCAGGAAGAGCTGGGGGAAGCGATCAGAGCTAGATGTCAATATCAGAGCAGTCCCTCCCCACCTCTCTCTCTCTTCTTAGTTTTTGTTTCCCTGCAAGTTCTGCTCCAAAATATTTGCAAAACGTTTCAGAGCCATTTCAGAGCCTTCCGTTTCGATTCAGATTTGGCGTTTCATGTGCCGAAATGGCCCAAAACACCTCCGAAACGGAACAGCAGCTGAAATTTCACACAGGCCTATTACGTATTGCTGTAAGCTTAATTGCTTTTCCTAAATAGCTGCAGTGATTATATGCAGTCTAACAGGCCAAACCTTTGCCTCTGAGGTGACTTGGAGTGAGGTGGTTACAAAGGGGGTGGAGTTGAACTGTTCTCAGTGGTGGCAGATGACAGAACAAGGGGCAATGGTCTTCAGTTGCAGCAAGGGAGGTTTAGGTTGGATACGAGGAAAAAAACTCTTTCACTAGGAGTGTGGTGAAGCATTGGAATGGGTCATGCAGAGGTGATACAATCTCCAACCTCAGAGGTTTTTAAGGCCCAGCTAGACGAAGCCCTGGCTGGAGTGATCTGGTTGGGGATGGTCCTGCTTTGAGCAGGGGGTTGGACTAGATGACCTCCTGAGGTCCTTCCAACCCCAATTTTCCAAGATTCTATGACTGTACTTTACAGTAAGTGAAGGGACTCTATGCTTTGTTCAAATAATAGAAAGCATAATATATTTTTTATTACAGTAAGAACGAGCAGTCAATCAAGATCAGGCCCCAGGAAGCCCAGCATGCTGAAACACTAAGACAGCTCTTCAGTACAAGATAACTAAGGCCTTACCTATACAATAGCTGTTTCTGCTGCCAAAAGGCATTCACACCTGCAAGGTCCCACTGCAGCAGCTGTGCTGGCACAGCATGAAGGGCATCTTGGGAAAGCACCCACCATTGAATGGGTCACTAACCCCAGTAGAGAGAACAAGGGTCTACATACATATTCTGCTGCTGGTAATCTGCCAGCTCACAGTTCTGTCTGCAGAACTTGCATTCTGCCCTCAAAATTATGTAGTGTGGACCAGATGGAAGGGAGAAGAGGAATGGACACAATGTTTAAGGCATCTAACAGCACAAGCACAGCTCTTCCAAAACAAATTCAGGGGGGGAAGGAAGGGGTCAATTAGATGGGAATTGGTGAGATAATGCTATTATAATATATATTACTGAACTGCCTACAAGCCCTAATTATGGAACAGCCCCAATGTGCTCAGCACTGCGTAAACAAAAGGCACTTTTTTTGTACTGTCAGGATGCTGCAAGACCCTTTCATGGGTACCATGGTGCGACTGGGAAGGAATGCAGCACGTGAATGTTCCTGCCTGCATTAGGGCTCTCTGATAACCTTAAAGCAGGCAGGAGTCCCTGGTCATGCCACAGCCCTTCCCAGACCAACCCTTCATGGCATCTCCCAGAAACAATGAAGTGCAGGGCCGGTGGAATTATTCAATGAGCCTCCCTCCATTTGTGCTGCAGTAAACTGCTGTTCTATGAACTGTGGGAGAGCCTGCCTATGGAACTGATTTTGTGCTTTAGTCTGTGCCCTCATTACAAGTAGGCACACTACTAACCTAAGCAGAAAAAAACCCAAGATTACTGCCGATAGCCCTTAGTGACCCAGCTAGCTTAGACTGAATGTACCACTAAACTCAGGTCAAAATTGCGTTTGGATGGAAAGGGCCTGAGGCAACACTGTGGTAAAAGCCTCTATGCAGAAAGGTACAGAATGTTCTTTTCAAAAACAGGCATTTTCAAAATATATCTCTGCAGTAGATATTACATAGCTTTGAATGTAAGAGCAACTACAATGTAAATGTTCCCCATCTATGAATGTGGAAAAAAAGTGCATAACAAGGAGAAATCTTGTTCAGAATCATAAAAGGAAATGCTGCTTAACTAAAAGTACTGAGATAAAAGTTAAGTAGTAGTTGATTTAGGGTAAGGATCAGGAATAAGTCAACTAAACTTTTCAGTAACATTCCAGTGGAACACCATGCAGCCTCTGCCCCAAAGACAGCTGCAAAACCTACATTAGACACAATACTGAAGAATTTTCTGGAGAAAATCTTCTGGAGTGACAATTTTGCAGTGGCCGCAGTACTGGCAAAGTAACTTGATTTAACCTCCATCTTCTAGATTTTTTCTCTCTCTCTTTTTTTTTAAATTATACACAAAAAAAAGAGAATATATTGCTTTTTTCCTACAAAGTATTAATAAAATCATGCAGTTACTGCTCTGTTTGCTCCTTAGATTGAAACAGAACCACGATCTGCTTTAAAGGCAATAACGTCATAAAAAATTGTACAACTTGTATGTATGGCACACTTGGATATCTGCTTCTTCAACTCCTATGGACAAGGACTGAAATACTTTAGCATAAGAGCTCCACATGAGCTTCCTTAGTTGAATGGTTGATAGCTGAAAAGTTGAGTGTTTTGAAAGCCTAACTATACTTGGGGTTTTACCACAATCCACCTAACACTAATTGCCATGCCCTACAGCTGTAGGGCTCAACCTTTTGGCCTCATGAGCCAGATGAGTGACAAAAGGCTGCTCTGCAGGCCGGATCTGGCCCCATGCATCGGTTCCCACACTGCCTTGTGCTCGCCCCACACAACAGGAAGGGGCCCCACACCACCCTGTGCATCCAATCTACCATGTAGGGCCATGTTATCCAGCCTATAGGGCTCTACCTTGCCTGAAAATTTGGCAGCAGGGAAATGGCAATTAATGCTGCCCCACCACCAATTTTGGGAGCTTGCAGTGCAATATAATACGGATCCCCCAAAGAAGTAGAAAGCAATACTACACACTCTGAAACAGTGCACTCTTCTCCTTAGCAAATGACTTCAGTTTGATGAGAAATAAAATTTCACAACTTCTACTCTTGCAGAATGATTATATTGTCCATCTCACTAACAAGACAAAGCAATATAAAAGCAACCTGATGCCGACCATCACTTGCTGCTGAAAAAAGTGTACATAGCTTTGGGAGATAAGAGTGGTAATACAGAAAACATGAGGCATTACCTGTCCTGAATGTTCTTTCGGACAATAAGGAAGTAGGATTTAATAAGTCGTTCAATCACCTCACAATCTCGTTGTTCACGGGCAGAGAGTTTGCGTGCAACAGGTACAGGCTATATGAAAAAGCAAAACAAAGTTAACCTGTAAACACTGTTTAAAACATTTCACTTCTTTGGATAGCAGAATGTAACTTTCAAAGGAAAGGTACAATGCAGTACCCCCTCCTCCCCTCCAAAAAAAAGCCCTTTAAGAGAAAAAAACGTAACATTTTTTAGTTGACTGATGTTCTGTTTTTCACAACCTCAAGGTCCCTGACAGTGAAAATGCCTATCCATTCATTACTGCTGAAATTGGGTGTTTGCGCTACCAATGACAGTAGATCATTTTGCAGCACTAGTGAAGTAGGAAAACTGTGAGAATGAAGTCAGTCTGTTTCCCCAGTTGCATAGTCCAAAGGTGCTAAATTCAAAACAGACTTAAGTCTTGTTTCCTGGATCTGAGCTACAAGGTGCAGTTACATCATCTCTCAACTCACCACATCCAACAGGTTGACAGCATACCCTTTCTGTGGGCTGGCAGGTAAGACTGAAACTGGTTTGGGCTTTTCCTCAGTAAACAATTCTTCTGTTTTTGACGGTTTTAACATCCCTCTCCAGCTGCCTGTACCGGGCTCTTGTGTTGCATCCCCTACTCCAGGGACAGCCTGCAAAAAGATCACAATACAAATATACACCAAAAAGTTAAAAATCAAAGACACCACAAAGGCAGTCTCCAGTGAAACATACTACTACTCAACTGTGGGCAAAAAGTGGTGGTCTGCATCTTGGAGTGTACATCCCTTACTGAGACTCATTCCAGACTTTGCTTCCAACACCTTTTCTCTCCCTTTAACTCTGGGTAGAGGACTTGAGAGAGACTCATCCAATTCACTAAATATTGACCAATGTCAGCGTGAACAAACTGACTCGTTTTTTTTAAACATGTTTTAAACGTCTCAAAAACCCACTTTTCATCTTCAAGAGGAAATCAGACCCTCAACAGCTCAAGTCCCATCAAAAAGATCAGACACACATGGGAGATTTTCCAGTTAAAAATGATTCAACTGTGCCAGTGTACTTCATTTCTTCTCAATGTACTCCTCTGCACAGAATAAAAGTACCTTTCTGGGTTTATCTGAAACTGTTTCAAGGAGCCATAGAGCTGAATTATTATAATTCAATTTAATAACTTAAAAGTCCACAAGCAGACCCACAATACTTTTTGCCAGTGTAAGGCAGGACATGAATATAAACTTCCTCATGCTTTCTAACCATTCTATCATTCCTATGATCCTATGTAGATAAGGTCTAAAGTATATAAATTGTTTTTAAAAATGTAAGTTAGGCTATTAAGTCATGCAGGAAGTTATGAAAGTGTTACCCTGCATCTTGGAGCAGCAGCACCTACAAAAACAGGGAGCAGCAACTTTTCTTTGGTTCTGTAATTTCTAGGCAGTACAGCTATGAAGGGCTTGTATAATTATTTGAACAATTGCTCCAGTGCTTCAATTCAGGTAAAAACAAAAAGGTCCCTTTTAACAGCTGTAAGAACCACATGCCTTGATGATCCCAAGTATTAAAATGTATGTTGCACAGCTTTGAAGTTGTAGCAATCAATCTCCAAGGCAACCCCTTCTAGGTGGGTGAGTTTGGTTTGGCACACCAAGAAACAAAAATTTAAAATAACCCAAATAGGCAAAACAAAAGCAAAGCAAATCTCCCCCTAAGTTACTGAAAGTAAAGGACTAGAGTTCTTAGCCTGTGCAGTCTCACACAGAAGGACTGACTCACTGACACCTCCCTTCCCCCCTCCCACTCCACCCCCAGGTCTTGTATAGGGAATATAAAACACCTAAATGTAGACTGTGCATTAGGAACATAGGATGCAAAAGTATCTCAGGAGTAACATGCCAAATGTTACATTAGTCTAAATGACAGACTACACTGGCAGCTCTCATTCACAAAATCCAAGCATTTCCATTCCTCTCTAGGCACCTACCAAACTGTTCATTCACCGAGCTCACCATTTTTCCCTTTGTACCTAGAGCTAATTGGAAAAAAAAAGGAAGTAGAAATTTACAATTCATATTTGGATCACCAAAAGCCTCAAAATACAACTTACAATCTGCTCAAGAGCAGACAGAAAACAAGACAAACCTGTATTACTGTGCTTATGGTTAAAAAACCACAACTACCATAAAGCCAATCTTTGGTTTAAAAGGTTCTGAAAGCAAAAATGGCAAATAAACTTTCCTACAAGTTAAAAGCAAAGTATTCAAGGACGAATACCAATTCTGACCGACCAGTGGAACTGCTCAAGGTTTTGGTTTTTTTTCTTTAATGCTCAGCTACTTAAAAGCATGATTAAAGAGGTGGTTAACTATGTTAATCTGAAGTCAAGCAGAAATAGGGAAGTGTGTGGGCTTTTGTAAGTGATTAATAGTATCTGACAAAGTGCACCGTCACATGAAGGCTCACACCTCCCTGAACCAGTTGCCTGACACTGCTGAATGGCCAGGCAAGGGCTGAGATTCTCACATGCTGTGATCTGGAATCAAGGGCATACATCAGGGCCTGGGAGAGCATCTATTAACCAAGGCCCCCCAGGGGAGGACAAGAAATAATGGGCACAAGCTGATTGAGGATCGCTTCAGACTGGACACAAGGAAAGATTTCTTTACAAGTCAAATGCCAAGGGTTTGGAACAGTCTCCCCAACAGAGGCAGTACAATCATCCACCCTGGTGATCTTCAAAAAGCATCTTGACGCCTATTTCACTGGAGTCATTTGATCCCAGCAGCCTTTCCTGCCCAAAAGCAGGGGGGCTGGACCCAATGATCAATAAGGTCCCTTCCAGGCCCTAACAACTATACAACTATGAAACTATGGAGCAACCCAAGCAGCACCTGAAAGCAGGTGCGTTTTTTTTTGGGGGGGGGGGGGGGGTGCAGGTTGCAAGGGGGCAGGATAGCTGCAGAGGAAGAAATAGGCAGGGCACAGGACAAGGGGGCCACCTCTCCCCTCCATCCACTGCTTTCCTTGATGTAGCAGTGAGGGTAGACAGGGAATTTAAGACAATCCTCCAATACCGTAAAATCTCCCTTATCCAGCATGAGTGGGGAATGCTGGGTGCCAGTAATGTAAAAATGCCGGTTATCTAAAAATACCCGGGGGGTGGGGTGTGCATGCAGTGGTGGTGGTGGATGGCAGCGGCAGCAACACGGGGGGATTGTACGTGGCTTGCATGTGATGGCAGCGCAGGGTGGCTGCACGCAGTGGTGGTGTAGTGCCAGTTAATAGAGGATGCTGGCTAGCAAAATGCCGGAAAACAGAGATTTTACTGTACTTAGATTCCATGCCTGGAAAATTATAAGAAATAAATCATTGAAGTGATTTATTTCTTATAATTTTCCCAGATAATCCCCAATAATTAGATTGTCTATCTTATATTCAGGGTCATCTTATATTCGAGTAAATACAGTATTAGTAGAGTAGAGGCATTAAGAGAAACAACAAGGGGTTTAAAAAGGAAGCTTAATGTTCAGCTAATGTTAGGACTTCTGCTCCTAATGACTTCACAATTTAGGTGTTAAGCTCCTGAATACAGCTCTAAATTAGTGGCCCCACAGGCACGCAAGGCCCCTCTCAGAATCAGTCACCGCATTCTTTTAAAAATGAACAGAATCTAGGATAGAGTATTTAGATGCGTGCACCCACATAAAAGTATATATTTTGTATAGTGAACAAGAAAGCACCAGACTTCAGCAATTCCCCTGCAATTATTGATACCATCCTTCCTGGTGCCCTAAGGAACACCTACACCATCACTAACACCCCAAACTCAGTGTCAACAGTGCAGTTTTCAGCTTTTTCAGGTGCTTGCCCCTAGCCCATTCTTACTACATCCAGTTATGATTCCTGTAATCAAATAGCTAGCACCTAAAGAGAATTCTAGCTCATTGCAAGCAGGGTTATGTACATGTTGCACCTAGTACAATAGGCACCAGGCGATTCTGCCTGTGAAATAATGTGTTAGTAGAGGTGCACTGATACATTGGTCCGATATCGGATCGGTACCGGTATAAAAAAAATTTGCTGCATCAGATATCGGCCCGATGGGGCTGATAATTTGGCTGATAAATGCCCATGCTGTGTGCAGCCACAGCACAGCACTCAGGCAGTGAGGACCACAGCTAACAGTGTGGAGAGCTGTGTGCAGCTGGTAAGTCCACTGTGGTGGAAGGGGAGGGGGCAGGGAAGGGGTATGGGGGAGCAGATCAACACCCCTCGCAGTGAGGGAGGAAGCAGGCACTGACCAGGCGGGGCAGAGGGAGGGGGCAGAGGAGGCGGCTCCCACCCCAGGAGGGCACGGTGGGGTGGCATGTGTCCCTGGATCTGTATCTGTGCAGGGTGGGGCAGGGCTCTTCTCGGTGGGGGCTGGGTTCGGAGCAGGCTTCGGTGGCACTGGGAGGATGCTGCATCCACCCCAAGTTTTGCTGCTGCTCTGCTCTCAGTGCTGCTGCTACCAGCCACCCAGCACAGCCCTGGCTCTTCTCCAGCCCCTCCCGGCTCAGACAGCACCTACCCCTGCACCCCCTCCCTCACCACAGGGGGTGTTGATCTGCCCCCCCCCCCCCCCACAACAGACTTACCAGCTGGAGGCAGCTGTATCGGAAATCGAATCAGTATTGGCTGATATGCCTCCTTAAGTATTGGCTATCAGTATTGGCCCCCAAAATCTCTATCGGTGCACCCCTATATATTAGCAAACAATTGTTGTACATGGATGCAACACAAATGTAACAAAGCAGGTAGGCTACTGGTGTGGAAGTGTAAAAAGCCATTATAGGATGCCTTGTACAAGTATGAACCAATTAGTGAGCAGAGATTAGGGACTTCAAAAGCGAAGCTCATTAAACAGAGCCTGCAAAATTCCCTGCAGGAAGCAGGAGACTCACATTTTAAGAACATCTCTTGCTCTCCTTTATTAACTGTTAAGACATTAAAACATGCAGTTTAAAAACGATACTTGACATGTTTGATTAAAGTACTGTAGGCTACCTTGGTGAAAGAAGTTTCTGCAAATAATGGCTCTGCACACTTGCACCATCACATACAGCAAACAAATGCTCCAGCTGAAAGCAGCAAAGGTTCTACCTGAATATACTCAGCCCATTTCCCATCTTTATACATTGTAAACCAGTTGTTCTCAAGCTTTTCTGAGTCAGGGCACCCCTCCACCACATTTAAAAGTTTGCAACATCCCCAGCTGAGAACCACTGATAGTGCTGCCTCAACTTACCTCCATGTTTCCATCTCCAGGTAAAACTGCCCTGTGTGCCTGCTCTTGTACAGCCAGCCTAGAAAGGGCTGTGGCACATGCACACACTCCTGTATTAGAGCTCTGATAACCCTAAAGCAGCATTTCTCAATGTGTGGGTTGTGTCCCAAAAGCGTGTCACAAAAATATATTGAAGGGTCATGAACAAACTCTATAAATGGATCAACAAACTTTAAAAATGGATTCTCCTTTAAAGGAGAAAAATGTGGGAAACGGTGGGTTTTCCTTTGCAGGCTGGCAGAGTTCCAGCCTGCAAGGGGCTGCTTGGGAACCCCCCACTATGCCCCACAACCCCGGCAGCAGATAGTGGGTTGGGAGGGAGAGGCACTGGGTCAGGACTGGCCAATGTTTACAAATGGGTCCTGGTACAAAAAAAAAATTTGAGAACCACTGCTCTAAAGCAGACAGCTGGCTTGGACTGTAGCCCCTTGCAAACTACTCTCCTCTTCCCTTTCCTGGAAACAGAGGCACACAAGTAGAATTTTCCCCTGAACTTCTGTTTCCAGGAGGAGCTTTTTTTTAATTTATTTTTTGGAGTGGGAGGGGGGTGTTGCTGGATGGGCTACAGCCCAAGTCAGCTATGTCTGCTTTAGGGTTATCAGAGAGCCCTAATGTAACCAGAATGTGTGAATGGCACACACCTGCAAACAGGGCAGTTTTATCTGCCTGCATCATGGAACCCCTGAGGAAGGAGGGGAGGGTTCCTCAGAGCATCCCTGGGTATAGCAGCATCCTGGTGGAGAACCACTGTCCTACAGCGTTATGAGTAGTGATAGGCAGTCTCAGCACTAGAGGACACATGATCCAGACAGAAGACGCTGCGCCAGTAGTGACACACATGCATATTAAGTTACTTTCAGCTGTGTTCAAGGTGCATCACAAGAACATGCATGCCATGCTTATAGAAAGAATCAGGACACACCTTGCCATCAGCCTCAGCAGAAGCAGCAGTAGCAGTTTCCTGGGAGGCAGGTGCTAATGCACCTGTAGGTTTAGTAGACTAAAGGTAAAAAATTCAGCAAAAAATCAAATGAAGACAAAGCCTATCTAATACATTTGTGCATTGTTCTCTACCAGTGTTGTTAACCACCCAGAAAAGCACTGGAACTTTGAGATTTGCAAGCAACATGGTAGTATGGACAGAAAAAAAAATAAACTTCCCAAAGGCTTTGAAAAGGAGCCGCTTTAAAATATATCTATCTATCTCAAGCAAGCATTCTGCTTGGTCCCCAATGTCCAAACTGCAGATTTAAAAACTATACTTTCCAATGAAATCCATCAAAAGCAGAATGTAACATGCATGGTTATAGAGCACAGAAAGCAAACTCTAGACTGCTTAAGGTTCCCAATTCATGTTGATTGGGCTCCCAATTCACCCTGATCCTATGTTGGATACATTCTGGAAGTTCATTGAATATAAGTTACAAATTGTGACAATTCCTGCAAGGTTAAACCAACATTTTGGAGACACAAACAAGTCATTTTGCATCAATCTGGGTTTGCTCTACTTTTACAGACCACCAAGTATGCGTAAGTACCTGTAATAAGCTAAAATAATGACAAATTGTTAGAGGGCCTTTTCCACAACTAAGCAGGATTTTTCAGGCCACTTTGTTCTGTTTCATGTGAATTAATTAATTACCCAACTTGTTCTGAGAACCTGGCAAATTAAACCCACTGACTGTATACAGCTGAAGGAGCAGTAACTACACTGGATCCCTATCTAAGCATAAGGATAAACTCCCATTTTTTGCTTCATTTTTTTCTTCCCAAGACAGCAATGTTGCACTCCTCTAAAGCCGTAAAAGGGACTTGTTTGCACACTGTACTTTATAAGCCTCTCCCTCAATCTGAAATTAATCTCTCTCAGTCCATAGTTATGACCCACTCTGTTTCACACTTGCAAACACATTAAACCTCACCTAAGTAAACAGGATGCTTATGCACCCTATGCACGTAGGGCAGTGCATTTGCTCTTGGCGGTTTTTAAAATCTGCACAAAGCTGTATCCAAGAGAAAATGTTCAACTCCAATTCACTCCTTCATCCTGTGAAATAAAATTAAGTACTAGGGCATCAGACCAGGGATTGTCATGGTTGGCTCAGACTGAAAAGCACACATTTAAATAAATAAATACAAACGTATATTCACTAACCTTGTCTCGTGGCATGGTTGAAGGTAATTCCCGAGCTAACCTGTTACGCCTTTGCTCCTTTAAAAACAAACCAGCAAAAAATTTGATTATGTATCACTTTGTCAAGGTGCACTCAAGCTTTATTGCTTCAGGGACAACGACCTAAATCAGAGAGGCTGATGCTAGCATTATGTGCTATATTTACTGTAGCTTATATTCTATACTACAAGGCTCTACAGTAGACGTGCTCAAGAGTAGGCCAGATCCAGCCCATGGTCCCATGTCATCTGTCTCACAGGCATCCCATGGGTCCAGAAATTTAGTGATAGGAAAACAGTGGCACCACTCCCCTGCTGCCAAACTTCTTGCCCCTTGGCCCTGTGCACTGGATGAGGCCTGGACGTGCACAGGGCAAAGAGTGGCGCTGGGCCCCAGGGCCCCAATCCCAGCAGACAGGGGGATGTGTCTGCCCCAACCCCCTTAGGGCCAAAACTTCTCAGGAGGCAGTGGTGCTGGAATCTCAGGACCCAAATCCAGCACTCAGGGGGGCAGGGAGGGTGTGGACCAGCCCCAGGCGGCCTTTCTGGTCCGCAGGTCCAAAAGGCTGAACACAACTTCCCTAGAGCAAAACCATAGATAGCTGAATAAGACAGGTCTGAAGGCATAAGTATTCAAAACTAATTGGCAATATTAAACCTCCACTGAATAACTGTTTGATGTGCAGAACAGTGAAAGCAGAGCTCTTAGCAATTACGCTCAAGAATTCAGTTTCTGTTCTAGAGGCACCTATTTAGCATGGGTCAGGTTAGATCCTCACAGTCCTCGTTAAAAGAACTGCATTTCTGAAATAAATCAAGAGAGACAAGCTTCTATTGGTGGCTTGGCTACTTTGATCATTATTGCCCCAAAAGGCAAGATACAAGAAAACAGCTTGTGTTACCTATGGAACAAAACAGTAGCTAAAGCATGTCTGAGTGCATAAAGGGAAAGATGGGAGTGATCTGGTAATTAAATCTGATCCCTGACTAAATAAGGATAAAACATGACAACTTTTATTTCTTCAGACATTTTACACAGAGAGTCTTGTTCAGGAGGGTGTCAGAATTACACGTTATTAAGTAACAAAGGCAAGATTAGCATAAATTTATAGACACTTTACAACCCTGTCCTCATGCTTGTAATGGGATCAAACAGAGGTGCACTTTGTCTACTCTACACCACATGGGCAGACCCCCCATAAAAGTTTAATTGCAGAATCGAGGCCATAACTCCTCAGAGCTTAGAGTTTTATACAAAAAAAAAAATACAAAGAACTGAAACAGTAAATGCAGATAAGATGACAACAATATCTGGATAATTAGTTATTGGGATAACTTGCTGCTTTGGTTTTAATAGTCTGTAATCTCTCATGGTCCTATTGATTTGTACGCAAACCACACTAATTTGCCATCTGTTAGAAGTGTAATTAGGCATTTCCAGTGTGTGTTCATATTAAACCATGACAGAATTCATTCTTGATATGGATTAAAAGCTTGTAGCTGGCCTAAGCCCTCCATAGTAGATGTCAAGCCAGATGATGCTCACAAAAGCTCTGGATATTCTTCAGCTTCTCTTGGTTTAAGGACAGAAATGGTCAACTGTTCCACTTTACAATATTACCTTCTATTTGGTAAAAAAATTCATGCAAGAATGAAAAGCAAAATTCCTTGACTGATTATTTTATTCCATCATAACAATGTAACTGCTGCATAATGGACATTCTGATATTTTTTCATAAGAACCTGTACACTAAAGCATCTGTTAAGATCATACAGTTCTTCTATAAAAGGCAAGAGAGCTTATATTTTCATTCAAACTTCTAAACATATTCTTTCTAAACATCAAAAATTATTAGTTCATGTGTCTATACCATGCAAAATGTTGAAAATGACCAACTACTGAAAATTAGTTTCTCATCATCAGTCCCCTTGGAGTGATAAATTAACCAAGATATAATGCATAATAATTAAAGAGAGGTGTGTGCAGAGAAGATATGAACAGGCTGGAGAAAATAAGAAGCAGGGAAATCAGACAATTAAAAGCTTTAAAATATTCGAAATAGAATGTGATTATTCAATTCAGTAGCAAAGTCTCCAGCAGAGCAATAAGTAAAGATTAAGTTTTAGTGAGGGAGTCAGCCAGCAACAAAATTTAGCAAGAAACAATTCAAATGTTGTACTAAATACAGCCCTGGAAAACAGGCAGGCTAATAATGCTGCAAGTGGCATAAAGGAGAGAAATGGTAAGGGGCTTGCATGAGTTAGAAATGGACTTCAAGGGAAGATGTCAGAAGTAACTAGAAACCAGCCTGAAAGCAAAGCAGAAGTGTCAGCATGTGCATCATCTCTTCGTAATTAAAGGATACCATGGGAATGAAAGTATTAAATACTGCTGTGGGGGGAGCCAGAGTTAAACATGCCCATTACTTGTTAGGAGACCATTTCATGATTATGTACTTAAGATCTTTTTTCAAAATGAGAAAAATCTAAAGTAACAACAGGCTCTTGATATCTACAGTTATTCAGTCTTCAAGAGAGAATTACCAATAAGCTATTTCTTTCCTAATATGCATCTCTTCTGATGAACACTATGTATTGCATTCTTTGTTTTGTGAGGTTTTGATCCTGTTGATAAGATGTAGAAAAAGATGCTAAAGTGATATTGGTATTTAAAACATACTACCACAATGTATTTCCTTATTTTTAAAAACATGATTAAAAAAGGATAAGGAATGCTTCAAGCTGCTCCAAAGGAATATAAAAAGATGCCTTATAAAGACACTTAATATGTATAGCCTGTAATTACACATTTTTTGTATTATTATTAAGCAGCTAAAGGCACAAATCAGTTGCAAGAAAAAACAACATTTATGCTCTTTTTTTAATTAGGAAGAAAGCTTATTCAAGATTCCACCTAAATAAGAAGAGCACCCCATTAAAAGACTGGGTGTTTCTTACCTCTATGTTGTTGTTCATTAGCCCACAGGCATCGGCAAAGTCCGGATGTTTAGTGTTGATATAGGCTAACTCAATGGCCACCAAATTATGAACCTGGGGGTGAAATCAGTCATAGTTTAGATTTTATTAGGAAGTTTAGTGCTAGGAAAGGCTGATGAAGCTGACACTGAATAAGTACAGATAGCATGAGGTGTAACCATACTGCCTTGCAGATGTATATGATTTCCGACGAAGGACAACTTGGCAAATAGGTACCTCATTCACTGCATCATATTCAACTCTTCAGTGATCTCAAAACTACCCACCACCCCACTCAAATGACACTTTTACTGACACTCTACTGCCACACTATCTGGCACACTGAGCCACGAGAAGTTGGGGTGATGGCCTGCAGTAGAATCCAGAATCCTGGGTCTCTGGTGCATATGACGATCAGTGGCAGGAAGGTGGGCAAAGGCTGACATAGCCCTAATCACCATCTAGCCACTTTGCCTGTTATCACTGCCACAACCCTACCACCCTGGCCGCCAACCCCCCCCCCGCATGCCTTTGGCTCCAGCACGGGACATGCAAAAAGGGCTGGAGCTGCTGCCACATGCTCCAAGTCAGAATCAGAGCTGGCAGCGCTGTTGCCACTTCCTTATGTCCTTGCCTGGATCTGACCCACATGGAGAGTCACAGCCCAAATGCAACCTGGGGCACAAGGTGAGTTTAAACACCCCTGCACTAGATTGAATCTAGTCCCAACTCACTTTGTGCTGACCAGATGCCATAAAGGTAACTAACTTTCAGTAACAAGCCACGTGCATCACACTTGAAACCGTAACCCATGCAACTGTCTCAAAAGTTAGTGAAAACATCTACTTCTGTAACAGCGCAATGTTTTTGTATATTAATATCTGTTAACATAATTCTTTGTTACAATCACAAGTCAACAACTATCATATTTCTGAGCATGTCTTTAGGCAATCAGATCTAAATGTATTCCAGGAACTGACAGACACCTGCCTATGTACGAGTGATGAAAGTTTTGCAAAAATGCAACGCCACATCTCGCTACAGCATACATACTTCGTAGTTAAGTTAAAGGAAAATAGCCATGTTTAGAAAGGATAAAATTTCTCTTCACTTCCAGACAACATGAAAAAATTAAACAATCACCATAGTGATACCAAAAGAATACAAGTTCAGAAACTGGAGATTTACAGAAATACTCAAATAATCATCCAGTGCGTTTATCAAATGCTCCTAGCCAAGAAGCGGATGCTAGTCTTTCATGTTGATGACACTTCAAGCTTTGACTGGTTCTCAGTTTAAACACACATGCTTTCATTTGTCTACCAGCGGGATGGTGCAATATGCTGGATCAGTACTTCAAAACACCAGTTTCAGCATCTGCATATATTAAGCAGCATTAGAAGAATAAATAGGGTTTGTAAGCTATTTTCAGTAGTACATTCATGATTGGAAAAGAAGAAGAGCTACTGTGATAAAAAGAAAAAGTGAACCCCAAGTGGCACAAGACCAGAAGGAAAAGTTGCTGGTAAAACTTGAAGTTGTAAGGGGAGTGCAAAGGACAACAAGGAACAGGATAGGGAACATAAATTAAAAATGTTGGGCTCCTCTTTGAATAGTTTAGCCTAAATATGGATTTAGAAAATCATTAGCTGGCTCCTCCTCTTGAAGATTTTAGTTTTTCCCAACATTTGTTAAAATTCTTAAGAGATTATATAGTAAATAAAAATATTAAGAAAAGGAAATTACCACTACAAAAGAACAATTTGCTAGAAGACAATACCGGGTGGTCAAGAAATAAAACTGAAAAAAGTTACCATTTCATTTGTAACAGGTAGCCTTTTACGCAGAAGACAGGTCACTACTTCTACTATGGCATCATGTAGTTTGGGAAACCTCAGTAATTCCTGAAATACAAGGCAGTAAACCTTTAGGTAGCATCATTATATTGTTTTGAAAAAAAAATAAATTAGACCAAAGCCTTAAAAACCATAATATTAGACTAGCAACAACCAAGGTCCAAGGCTCTTAAAGGTAGAGTTACAATTAGGCTTTTTTCTAGATTTGGATCAATAGTGTAACAAAAGGTAATATCAAGGAATGTTCCATTTGATATTTAGCATTGTTAGTTGTTGTCCACAGGGATGCATTAAGGGCTGATTCATTACATGAACACAGTTTGGATATGCTGAAATTTGAGACTATAGTATCCAGTTCAAATTGAGAGTGATTTGTGTGTACAGAACACCCAAATGGGATATGAGCAAAATACTGGGGCTCAGAAAGCTCTATGAAATCTGTAACCATAGCTACAGTAGTTATAACCTTGTTCATGTCTCATTTCAAGAGTTGTCCCCCAATTCCTACTACTAAACTGCCTTCATGGCAATTTCTTTCCTACCACCCACACAGAAATTTTCCTGTGCTCTCTATTATAAAACAAACAAATTTTATTTTTCCCCCTCCCGTCTTAACTCAGAAGATGAGAAATTTCAAACCAAAAATCTAACACAAAGTCAGATGGTTAAGTAAGGAAGAGACTTCAGAAGCCAGAATGTAGCATAAATTTCTAATAATGTGCTTAACTTTCCAACTGAAAAAAAAACAAACAGAAATGCAAGAATTTTGAAAGAAAAAGATATAACAGTAAACTGGCTTCCATTACTTTACATATGACTACTCATTAATTTTAAAAAGTTCTTACATAACTTTTTTATTCATTCTGAACAAAAAAAAAGTTCCCTATAGGAATAAGTGCTTTGGAAAGCAACTTTGTAAAGTTTTCCAAAAAAAGTTTATTCGACATATTGCTAAAATCTACACCTTGCTGTGAGTTAACATAACAAGGCTGAAGCGTTGTCCTTGATGGTACCTGAGAAAGGACACTTGATGCCTGAAAGTCCATCTAATAGCTCTAACTATACAGTTGGTCCAATAACAGATATCATTAAAAAGCACTGATTCCCTTAACATACCAAGGAAAAAAAAATGTATTTTCATGTAGAATTTTTTTTTAAATACCGCATTTACCCAAATCCAAGATGACCCTGACTTCCCCACCTGCCCTGCCCTGTGCCACTTTTGCTCCCCCACCCCGCCACAGCCTCAAGTCCCCACCCCACTTTCTACGTTGTCATCCACTCCAGAAGTCTCTATCCCCCACTTGCCCCTACACCTCCCCATAACCTTTACTCCAGCACCAGCAGGCTCCATCCCTGCTGCAGCCTGGGGCATGGCCCCAGATCTGGCCCCACTCTGTAGCAGTGGTACAGAGCAGCGTGGAAAGGAGACCAGGGGCAGCAAGGGCCCAAAAGGAGTGGCAGGGAGTGCAGAGGCAGCAGGAGGCAGGCAACAGCTGCAGTTCCAGCCCTGACCTGGGGTTGGGGTTAAGGCTGGAGCCACAGCAGCTGCCTCCCCCCCCCCCACCTCATACTAAATTCCAAGACAAGGGGCTTCATCCTATGATCATGATAAAAGGGAAAAAAACTCATCTTGGTATCAAGTAAATATGGTAGGTTTTTGCCTGGCACCAAGAATATAGATTTAGATCAGCTGTTATGACTGCCTTAAATTTTCAGATTTAAACTAAAATTTTCCACCTATAAAAATCAACCTTTTTATTAATTTTGGTATTCAACAACAGTACTCAAACTGCATTCTTCTAATGTTGAGCATCAACATTTTTATGACTAAATCCCAGCACTTAGCAGGCTCATATGTTAAAAGGCTTTGGATACAAACAGACATTTGCTTTTATCCCAGGATAAACCAATTTATCCCAGGACAAAGTTTGAATGCCCATGTCCACTGTCTCGGGAATTGCAATGTACGCCTGAACGGTTATTCTGGGATTGTATTACTGAATCAATGACAGAAAAGCAGAAGTGCATTAGGCTGCTCACTAAATGTACACACATTTCTGCTTTGGGACAAAGCATAGGTACAATTTGTCCAGGAATAAAAATGCAACAACTATTCCTAGCTTTTGTGAATAAGATCTTATACATATTTCCAATGTAACTTACCTCTGGAGAGATAACTACAAATTGTTACATGCTATTTTTATAGGTGCAAATTTTAAAAAGCTTTACTCTGTGCCTATTCTTTTACAGCAAGTAAACAAGACAATTAATTTTACTTGAAGTAAAGCCACTCATCATTTTCATATTTGTCATAAAGCACTGGAACCAGCTTTTACAAGCTGAGGACTTTTTAAAAGAAAAAACTTGCAACTTTTCCCATCTTGTGTTGAAAATAAACAAACTAACTCATCATCAACCCCTGGGTTTACCTGAGTACTGTAATTGCTACAATGCTGGATAATCCTCTGCATTTCCTCATGAACCAGCTCCACACAACGCAAGCTAGGCTCCTCTAAACGTTTAATTTGCCTCTTCACCAACAGTTCAAATGAAACTTCAGGCACAAACAAGGCAGGACGGGGGCCCTATTAAAAAGGGAAACAAAGTGTAGTTATACTGTATACTTTAGTAGCACACAAAACGTGCTAAGGGCTATACAGACCAGAAAGGGGCATTTTTTAAGTAAATCACATCTTACTCTCAACCTCTTTTTGCATGTTGTTTGAATTATATTTATATGGAATAATGGAAAAAACCTATTAGAAGAATGTTATAGTTATCCAAAACATTACAAATCCAGGAAAGGTAAACATTAAGTTTATATTTAAAAGAAAACCAAAGCATTTTCAGTAAGTAATGCACATTAATACACCTTACCAACTGTAAACATTTCACTAGGCCTGTAATAACTACAACACACTTCCCACTCAGTTACTGATAAATGCATTCAACTAATTCCTTCTTGACACTTTTTGAATGGAAAAGTTTTTAGCTTTACTGTTTTAATACATAAACTGAACACATACCCCCTACCATAGAATACTTTTTACTGAATGAATATAAAGAAGTATCAGCTTTAAATAATCATGTTGTTAATTTAACTTGCAAGAACAGATTCATCAATGCATTAGAGTGGCACAGCAGCCAGGGGTGATTATAGCCCATTAGCATGCAGCTGATTTACTGCTTTAAAGTGCTACATTGGCCAAACTAAAATTACATAAACAGGAGCAAGTAAGAATCCAATCCCACTCAGTGCTATAAAGGGCTCTCCACAAAGTCCTAGATCAGTCATGCCCTGGGAAAATGTCAAGTACTTAAATGCTCAATCTATCATGTGATCACCGAACCTTTTGCAACAATTTTGTCAAAAATCTATGAATGAACACTCTTTAACATATCTGTTTCCTTCATGCAACTAAATTATTATAACCAACAGCAGTGTTTCATGCAAAAGAACTGCAGAGGAAGGATAATAATTAGCTACCTCCCACTCTCAAATACCTCTCTTAAAAGTCAAATTAGTCAGTCTATAGCCCATATAATTGGTGCTCAAACTTTCTGTCCAGCAGGCCAGATGGGCAGTACCTGTCCCCTCCATAGACTGAATCTGGCTGGTGGATGCAATCCAACATCTGGGACAGGTGCAGTGGGCCCCCATCCAGCTGTGTGAAGGGGGTGGGGGGAGTACCTCAGCCCCAAGCCAGCAATGCAGGGGAAGGCGGTATGGCCCAGCCCCAATGGGGGGCGGGGGGTGAGAAAATGACCCAAGTCTGATCCAGCCCCAAGGTGGGAGGAGGCATAGCCCAACTCCCATCTGGCTGGGTAAAAGGAAAGCAGGCATGGACCCGTCATGTAGGAGAGAAAGGGGTGTAGCCCAGCCACAATTTAGCTGGGTGGAGGGAAGAGGGGGTATGGTCCAGACTCAGGTGGGGGGGGCGGGGGGGCGGAGTGGAAGAGAGAATAAGCTGGTCCTGAGCTGTGCAGAGGGAACAGGGCATAGCGAGCCCCACTCTGGCCATGCCAGAGGAGGGTCATGACCCTACCACAATCCACTGAATAGGACGTGGGTGATTAGCAGTGGGGAAGGATGGCAGTATATGCTGTGCCACTGCTCCCCCACCACCAAATTTCCTGACTCATGGGGAGTTCCACGGGATGGATGCCAAGGCTCTGCAGGTTGCATTTGGCCCGTGGGTTGGAGTTTGAGCACCCCTGGCCAACATACTTGCATCTACCTGTTAAATTATTACGGTTATGAATTACATTAATTCCAATATGATTCTCTTCACCTTATAGTCTGTGCTAAATATTTCAATTTAAAACAGATGGACTCTTAAATGCAAGTTACTCCATTTTCAAGGTCAGATAAACCAAAAGACTGATGCTTTTGCATGTCTTGAAGGATCCAATTTTAATTTTTTTTTTTAAACTTTTGAGCGATTAAGAGGTACACTCTCAGAAAATTCAATTCACACTTGGTAAGGACTAAAAATTGGAGAGGATACAATATTCCGTATGAAAACCACAGAAGCCGAATCCCTAGTTTAAATGTAAATTCTTCCATTAAAACCACTATTCCCATAACACAGACAAAAACCGAAACAACTGGTTTTTAACCACAGTTCAAACCCAAAGCGGGCAGTAAACATTAAGAAAGCCAGGATACTACTACTCACTGTAGCATTTCTAATGGCAGTCAGAATATCAATAGTATTAAGGCCACCTAAAGGGTCAACAGATTCTAATGTCCGCCCAAAGGTCTCATGAAAAATATAGCAAATTCTGGCTCCACCACACCTGAAAAGTGGGAAGAAAAAAAAAAAAAAAAAAAAAAAAATCAAGAAATTAAAGAGGAAGTAATAAACTGCTGTTTTTCTGTGCTTAAAAATATTTTACACTAGCATAAAGGTTTTAAAAGCAATGTGCTCTTCTTTTCTGCTACTGAATTTTTAATGCAATGTGATCCAGGTCAACTATCCAAATCAGAATTCTAAGGAACAATTTCATACTTACAGCTCAGAAGTTTCTATGTATTTTGCTGTTCCTTCAATAGTGTTGCAATATTCAGTGGCAAATTTGGTAATAAGCTGTAATAAAGTGGCGCTCTTGTCCTCCACAGGCTCTCCATAGCTATTCAGCAGAGACTGGTACTGAGCAGCTAAAACATTTATCCTAGTTTTCAATTCTGGCAAGCAATCCCTGATATGATGCATTAGTAACCTAAAAATATGGAGAGGATAAATTCCTGTCAGAAGGGGGAAGAAGAGATCATTTTTATGTTGTTATCTCCATCATAATTTATAGGAGAAACAAGCAGGAACAAGCAAAAATAACCTTGTACAATGAAAGGAAGCCATTTACTCAGAAAGACCACAGTAACATCAGAAACTGAAATACTGAAGCAAAAAAAAGGAGACCTCCCTGTTTCACTATACAACAGCAGCATGTTAATATACACATTCATTTTAACATAAAATTGTATACGTTACTACCATATATAAAATTTTATACATGCTACTAACACTGCCTTACATTAAAAAAAAAAAATCACTGTTTTACACATTTTGCATAACAAGTAATTATCTGAGATACCTGTTCAATGTTCTAGCAAGATATTTTGTTCCATTTCGGTTGGCTAGAGACGGATACTTCTTTTGAAGAAAACCATATTCATCCCGGATAGAATCACCTACACTCTTCTTATTGTTGATATCCAATTGGCTCCTAGAGTTGGATAAGATTATTAGCTAATTAGTAAGTACATAATTAATCTAATGTTTGCTTCCATTTTTCTTGATAGGACAACAAACATCTACCATTCAAAATTAGCCGACTATCCCAGAATTCCTCTTCTATAACAGCATATAACAAGATATGGAAAACATTTTCTTATGGATATGAAAGTGGTTGTAATACACTGAGGGCAAACAGATGACACTGTATTTAAAGATGCTACGAAGGTTGCTCCATGGACTGACTTACTCACTTGACAGCAATATAGTATGGGAAGCAGCCACACAGTACGCTAAGCAAGCAGCTTCTACATCACTTTTGACATGGACAACTGAAAGGATGAGGGAGAAGGGTAGCAAGGTTTTGAAACCAGGCTCCTTCATAGCAGTCGACTCTCGACAACTGGGTTAGCTTTTATATGAGTTTCTTTAACTAAATGCAAATTTGACTCTAAAATCTGCAAATGGTTTAGTCTAAAACCCACGTCTATATACATGAAAAACCAATGAATTCCTTAATATTGAGTTTTTTTAAAAGAACATATAATGTGTCAATTCCCAATTATATGTATGTACCTGTTTACCACCCCAATTATGCCAAGTTTAACTGGAATCACACGTCCCATGAGTACATCCATGGCATCAGTGCCAGCATCCATAAGATCGAGTTTTGTGATAACAGCAAGCGTTCTTCGACCTATCCAAACAACAGGAAAGCCATCATTTACTAGAAGTTTGTCAGTCAGTCTATTCAGTTCAGTTAGAATCGGCAAATATCCATTTTCTCCTGAGGAAAACAGTACTACTAATATAGGCTCAATCAGTTCCTGAAGAACATCATCAGATGTTTCCCGTCTCCCCCCAAGGAAAACAGGAACTTTATGCACTGAAGAGGACAGCATCTAGACCCAAATTTGGAAAGAAGCATATCCCATAATCTCAGATATGTAAATTTCAAAGAATATTTTTGAAGTCCAAGACTATTCTGGGGCTATAACAGTGACCAATAAACTAGGAAGGATTTGAGTGGCTAGGTACTTAAATGAAAGGCTAGTAGAGACAAGCCAGGTTATGTCACATCAAGAAGCATTCATTCACTTTCTACAGGACTATAATAAACTGGAATCTTAGAGCAAAGATAACTGAGACAGGGCTCCTGAAAGCACCGTTTACAAACGACCACAGATCAGAATCCTAACCACAAACAGAAGGGTCCTTCTGCAGTTTTTTGCGGGAATAATGGTATCTGAAAAGGACTGGGCCTATGTTCTCACAGCTAACTGGTCACTAAGACTCAGAGTTTAAGGCTGGGAATTCTGGGAAGTAATCCTACAGTCAAGATCAATCATGGGTACAAGACAGTAAATAAAAAGCAAGGTCTGTTGCTGTGAGCCAGGTTGATCAGACTGAGCAAAGACACAGAGGATGTTTTCTATGAGGATTAAAAGGGTCACCAGCAAGTGGAGCCTATGAAGAGCTTAACGTGTAGAGGCCCATGGAGAAAAAAAATCTAGTGCACAATGCCACTTGAAAAGAAAAAAAAACCCCAAAAAACATGTACTGCAGGGAGAAAGACCTTGAATTTCCTCACCAAAAAGGTAAGTAATAAATACGTTTAATAAATGAGAAATCCAGAACCTGAAAAAGAAGGTAGAAGTAACTTTGCCTTGAACTTCAACAATATGTTGGAGATTTAGAGGGGCCATGCAGAAGAAGGGAAATCCCTGGCCTGTCAATGAACCCAGGCAGGAGAGGTAATACAACAAAGAATTGTCCAAAAGTATATTAGCTGCAGTCTCTTAATCCAACTTTAAAGCACCTATAGTCAGCATATTTATTTGAACAACAGACTCCAATAGATATGAAAGGGCTTCTTGTATACAGTCTATAAGTTTGCAGAGTGCTTTAGGAACCTTTTGGATTAAATTCACCATATGCCATCTAGCCACAGGAAATTAAATCAACAAGCACTTGCCAGATTAATACAGTGGACAATGGGAAGCAACTGAATGCTAGATCTTTCCAAAGGCTCATTTGCTCCTCTGACAATTAACACAGAACCATGTGTAACAGCCAATTAGCACCTTCAGGAATATGCATTTTTCTTCAACAAAAGGAACACTTTTTGAAAAATTAAGCAATCATAAAGGAGCCATATTAAATAAACATCAAGGAAAGCAGCATTCTTCAATACCATTTTGCAGCTCTGAAAATAGCAATAGATCATATGATTGTATTGGAATAATAAAAAGATCAGGATTACCCTTGCTTGCGAGTCAGCAAGCCCTTACTGGATACCGATTCATCTTAGCATTGCTAATAGTTGCAAAATGGTACGAAATGCAACTGGAAAAGTGCAGCTATTGTATTTTCCAACAAAACGCAGGAGTATGAGGAACAAGTACCATTTCCCCCAAATAGCTTCAATCTCACCCATATTTACAATTGATTCACCCAGAAAGAAAGAAAAAAAAAATCACAGACCCCCGATTAGCTTGCTGCTTACCATCTGGATCTACCTCTCGAGCAATTTTAAGTGCCTCTGATGTGGCCATGTCTGTGTTGGCAGCTGTGACTGCCAGAATAATTGAATTTGGGTTACTAATGAATCGAAGAATTAGCTCTCTGATTTGAAGTTCAATGTCCTTAGGTTGATCACCAACCGGTACCTAAAGGAAAGAATAGAGAACTGAGACGGAAATCATGCAAATGCAAAACTAAATCCACCATCTAAAAGAAGTTACTGTAAAAGTCTACTCCCTACAACATTATGTAATACTGTGATTTCTCTGTCCCATAAATCAAATTTGAAAATCATGAAGATGAAAAACCTGAGAATGGGTTGGAAAATGGGGTATTAAACTAACTGAGTATATCATGACAGAGAAATATTGCGTTTGGCTTGAATTGCAAATCAGAGGTATTTGGGCCCCTATCTGTTGTCTCTTGTCTTCACAGGGAAAAAGCAGCCCCTTAGCACAGAGAATTCAGTTAAACCATCACAAGATCCAAAAAAACTCCTCTGCTCAAAGCGTTTCCTCCATTATCCCATTTTCCACTATTCGTGGTACAATGAGGCTGCATTGCAACTCCTATCAGAGAAACTCTGGAGAAAAAGTTGATTTAATCATTTAGGGTGCTGACAGACATGAAAAAAAATAAGACAGAACAGCATTTTACTGGGAGAGGCAGCGCATTAGTTCAACCTGGCTCTGCAGCATCTGTATAGATTGGGCACTTCAGCAGGAATTTTTGGCACTTTTATCTAATAGCTAATTCAATCAGCCATTACATAAAAGCCCCAAAAAGCCCCACTGAAGTGCCCGATCTATACAGATGTTTTGTGAACCGGGTCCAACTAACAAGCTGCCTCTTCTGGGCATTCACTGCGTTCAGTGCAGGGCGTGCTGAGCTTAAATTAAAACATCATTTTTTTCCACATCTGTAAGCAGCCTTAATCAATGGCTGCTGACCTCTGAAGTTCTATCTCCCTTATAAAATTTATTCAGCTTCTGATGCTCCATAACACTTCCTCCTCCCCTTCTTGCTCAGTAAGGGAGGGAAAACAGAAGAGAACCATCAAATATGCAAATGTTAACTACCAGGTGCGGATGCTTCAAGACTTTGTAAGAACTACTGGTCAACTTGAAGAAAACATTTTCTGTTTCTAAACAGAAATCTAGATAGTTTATGCAACAGTGGTGTTTTTCTTTGATCAAACACTCAACTTTGCAACAAACCAAAAATCATATTCAATCTCTTACCTTTGTCATTCCTGGCAAATCCACAAGTGTCAAGTTGACAACATTAGGTGAAAAAATCTTAAGGTGAATAGGTTCAGGGCTGATCCCCTAGAAATAACAAAGATGTGACCAAGAATTAGTCAAAATACTTGCTTTCTGGGCAGTATATTCAGGTAACAAAACACCTTTGACAACCCGAAAATATGTGCTTGCCCAAAACTAAAGCCAATCAAATTTATGAACCAAGGTCTCGGCCGTCTCTGCAGTTCTGCTTTCCCTTAGATGATACATACCATATTTACCCGTATCGAAGACAACCCCGAATTTAAGATGACTCTCCCATTAGATTCCATACATGGAAAAATGGAAAATTATAACAAAATTATACATGTACCAAACCTCATTATCAGAGGGTCATCTTAAATTTGTCCCCCCACACTGCTACAGCATGGAAAGCAATGGCAAAGGGGCAGGTCACTGAGGGTTAGTGGAGTGGGGAGGCAGGCAGTGTGGCTTGACCCCTGTCCCTGCCCCCCACAATCTCCCCCAGTAGCGTGTCCACTAGGGCTGTGCGAAACTTCAGTAGCCAATTCGATTCGGAAGAGATTCGGCCTGATCTGGGGACTGAATCTCAGAATCTGAATTGAATCGGAAGGCCAATTAAAAGCTCCAAATCAATTTGAAGCATTCAAATAAATTCAGAAAAGCTTTGGAAAAGATTTGGACGCTTTGGAGATTTGTCCATGGACTAAACAGGCAGCTGACACAGCTGCCTCCAGCTGGTAAGTCTGTTAGGGTTGGAAAGAGGTAAGAGGGAGGAAGGGATTGGGGCTGGGACAACCTGCCCAGTTGGGGCAGGGAGGTGAGTTAACTTGGGAAGGGGGGGCACAGGATGCGAGCATGGCAGCGCTGGGAGCGAGAGCTCTGCCCTGCTGCTGCTTGCCCAGCTGGGGCAGCGGGGGCAGGATGCAGGTGCAGCTTGCTTCAGGCAGAAGAGGGCAAGCAGCAGCAGGGCATAGCCCCCGCTCCCAGCATTGCTGTGCCCACATTCTGTGCCTCCCTCACCAGCTAGCAAGCAGTGGCAGGGCAGAGCCCCCGCTCTCAGCGCTGATGCGGGTGCGGCAGCGCTGAGACTCGTGGAGGCTATGCCCTCCTGTTGCATGGAGTAAGCCACGCCTGAGTCAAGCCACCCCACCTTATTGTAAGGTCTGTATATATTTCATAGGCATTAAGGCTAGAAGGGACCTCGAAAGATCGAGTCCAGCCCCCTGGCCCGGGGGCAGGAAGTCAGCTAGGGTCAAAGGATCCCAGCAAGATAAGCATCCAAACGTTTCTTAAAAACTACAGCAAAGAAGAATTACATGAACCACAACGAAGAAGAATTTAACTTGGAGAGGTAGACTCTCCTGTGTGTTACTGTGTGGTAAAGTAGACTAGTATCAATTTCCTGAATCTTCTTTTAGATTAGTCATTTCATACCAATGCTAACATCATCTGGGCGTACTAAGTGGATCCACTGCATTCCTTCCTATAGAGTAGGGCTGTATTGTGCTTTTCTAGCTTTTAGCTTTCAGATTTTGCCTCAGAAATTTAAGAAAGCAGTATATTCTTTAAGTTAAAATAGCCTGCTTGGGACTCACCTTATTATTTCCTGAAATCCTCTCAGTTTCACTCTCAATTTCTTGTCGGATTTCTTCAAAGTCTGTATAGATCTGAAATACAGAAAGAATAGGAACAAAGTCAGGGATAGCAATTCCTTACTACATAGATTGTGGCAACACATTGATGCGTTCTTACCAAGAGCAAGTGAAGTACTGTAGCAAAGTAATAAGAGATGAAAAAAGAATCGCCTTTAGCGCTATTTTAAATATGGAACATTAAATGGAACATTAAATAGGAGAGGTTGGTTAAATGAGGAATAATATTCACTTCGTTTACCGTGGCAGCAGCAGTTAGTACTGCCTACCACAATTAGATAAAGGGAAAAAAAATTATCCATCTCAAAATGCCTAGTTTATTATTGTACGTGCAAGTGTAACAGACAGTCCTACCCTCAGTTCCACACTTGTCTGCTCAGGTTCTCTGTGCCCTTTCATCACCATCTCCTTCTAATCTTACCTGGTCTGCCTCTGCTCTTGCAGCCAACTCTTTCCGCTCACACAGAATACCGACAAGTCAAAAGGAGGTAGTACAAACTATCCCCCCAGTCCTCTGTACTTTATGATCCCATGTTCCTATGCATATGCTTCCCCTGCCAACCTCCACATATTTCCCTGCACCTCCACTTCTGTCCAGCAGCTGTTGAAATACAGTTTGGAAACAACAGCAAGTCAATCTGTGGTTATAACATTTTCAAAATGTTTGACTGTTACACCACATACACATAAAAACAGCTCTCTGCATATGTGACCTTACCCAAAGCAACACAAGGAGAAAGAAAAAAAAGACAAACACACCTCTGCATTTAGAATATCTGCCCTACCCCAACGTGGGACCCTTTTCAGAGTCCAAAACCAAAGCAAAGCAACAGACTAAGGAAGAAAGGCTTAAAACAAAACAGGTAAACCTAGAAAGCCCAATAAGCACTAAAGCAGAAGTGTCAAACTCATTTGGCCCCATGGGCTGAATAAGTGGCACCACACATGGTGCCCGCCCTGGCTCGCCTGGGACCTGCATTGCATGTAGTTCCTGCCCCAGACCAGCTAAAGCAGGTGCCGCATGTCCCAGGATGAGTGTTACATGCATCTCATCCCAGGCCCCGAGCACAGGACTGACCCAGTACATGCCGCACATGGATCAACTAGAGACCAATGGCAGCACCAGGGATTGGATGGGGCTCTGTAGGCCATATCTTTGACACCCCTGCACTGAAGTCCTTCAGTAACTTTGTCCTTACTTGCTTCTTTGTCGCATAGCTGGGTCAAGTTCTCCTTATTCCCTTCAAACTCCTTTGGAGATCTTTTTACTGCCTCCTTGGGTTTTTTTAACCTGTGCTCCAATAAGTCCCTGATTAATCCCTTGGTTGACTAACTGATGGTAGAGTATATAAAACAAAACCCAAATGATTTATGACAGCATTTCATGATCTCTGCAAAGAGACACAAAGCAAAGCCAACAATACAAACAAATTTGGAATTTTTAAGCTAAGCTATTTGGGAGTTGCAATGAAATGAGAGAGAGAACCCCAAAGATACACAATTTAAGAGTGTTTTGAGATTGAAGAAGTTCCCACAACCTTTCCAGGGGGGTGTAAAACCTACTTCAAGACATGTAGCACATGGAATTGGTTTATTTTAGGGAAAATTTAAGAAAGAAATATTTGGATGAAATTTCAGTCACATAATGGTAATTAAGATTAACCATGCATGAAGCAGCTACTGCCACTTCGGAAGCATACCTTATTTTTGGTGTGTAGAAATTTACCCCATTCTTCTGCATCAACACCTGAAAACAAATAATCATTACATGAGCGATTCAACTTCAACACCTTTTTTAGGGCCTGTCTGTTGCAAAGTTTATTTTTAAGGTGACAATAGAGAGTTAATCTATTATCAGAAGTTAAACAGTTCGATACAAATATATTTAACATTCTGCTTATCCCAACATCTGCTCCTCATTCCAAGCTTTAATTTGTAAATCTGTTGTCTAATTTCCATTTTCTCATTTGTGGACCTAATTAAACACATGACTCATTTATCTATCCTAGCAGGCTCCAGAAGTGCTCTGGCCTACTTAAAGATTAGCTTGTGAAAGTGGGGGATGGGGAAGGGGGGAGAGGAAGAAGAGGGGACAGGAAAGGAGGGGAGGGATAAAAAAAATCATTTTCGGTCTGCTTTTTTGTTTTTGCTTATAAAAAGTTTTTTTTTGTTTGTTTCTTTGTTTGTTTGTTTGTTTTTTAAGATACAGTCTCTTCTTGGGAGGTTCTATCAGATTACAGCTGAAAGGGAAAATTATGCTGGAAAATGTAAACAACACATTGTGAATAGTATTAACAGTGAAACTTTGGGGTTAAAGTCTTTTCAGGACCAAATCTGCCAAGCATTTTAATTCAATGGTGATTGACAGTGTTTAAGACCTTTGAGGAACAGGCCCAAAGACTGCAAAGGAGATAGAGAAGTAAACATTCCTATCTTCCAGTGTACATGACTATCAATATCAACTTTAGCTATATTTGGAGACCCTTGTGGTCACATAACTAGATCTCAATGTTTTAGCAAAATTTTCATTTGAGATTTCAGGCTTCTCTACACAGAACTCAGTTTTTTAAGAAAAACCAACAAGAACACAGATGAGTATCTGGCCATCCAAATAGTGCTCATCTACAATTAAAGCACGACAGACTGGTTCATTCACATAACGATTTCCAAGAGATGCTCAACAGTGCAGATTAAAAAGGCATTTGGTAACTAAAAATGAACATTATATGATAAAGCAGCACATCACAAAATAATTGAAAAAAAAAAAAAAGGTTAAGTTCATATCTTACATTCTATTGCAATGCAAAGTCAGAAAGAATTAAAAATTAAAAAGTCACAAGGCCCAGAAAAATAACCAGTCAATACAGTAGCTAACGTTCAAAAGTAAAAGTATAATCAGCAATAAGTGGCATTAAATGTAGGTGGTTAGCATACATAAACATGCAGAGGATGTGTAGGGAGGAAAAGCAAGTGGTAAAGGCAACCTTTAGAAAGGTGTCTTGGATTTTTCCATGTGGCTGGGTCTGCAGTTAAAGAGAAACAGCATTGAATCATGTTTAGCATTTGCTTTTACATTTTATATAGCATTTTTTTTTTGATTTTCCATATTAGATGTATGGGGATCACAACTGCATGCATAAATGTGCATGTTATTCAATTATTAATGATTATGCATAATGCATTAGCACAATATACAGTAATTAGATCTCATCTAAACATTGATAAGTAAATGATGCACATTAAACAGATATATCATGTCATGTAGTTTACTTGATGTCTTTATTATTGCTGTTCATCTGATTTGACCAATTGACCATGGAATACTGATTTCAGCACATCAAGCGGTGCTTTTTCTTTTGTTATTCAGCACAGCAATCTTAACTTCCCTGGATCAGGTATGTTTCCCTATGATGAATTAGCTATGCAATGAAAACAAGGCATTAGTCCAAGTGCTTCTTGAGAGTACTTTTGGAGAAGGAAAAGATCAATAACTTTTCTGCATAGTTCATAATTATGCATGTCAAAAAAATTCTGCACTTCAGTGAGCATAAGACATGAAGATTAAAAAAAGTGGCCATAATTCTGAAGTTGAGTTGAAATGTTGTCAGAGCTGTGATAGCCCAAGCGATGCACAAGAAGTTTTTTTGCACTTCGACTATTACAATGGATTAAGTGGGAATTTCAGTTTCATAGTTATTGGGGGCTGGAAGGGACCTTACAGATCATCAGGCCCAGCCCCTCTGCACTTGGGCAGGAAAGACCAAGCTGACCTCAAAGATGGCACCAAAAGAAAACCCCTGGCTTCTCCCATAAATCTATGACAGACTTGACAAGAGACAGTGCCAGGTAGCTTGGACCTCAAACTTTAGGTTTTGTTTAAAGCTTTACACAATCCCAATCAAATAAATTAAAACACTGTTTTTACAGTATAAAAAATTTGGATTTCAGTATTCTGCTGTGGTCCTTGCAATTTAAACCTCCACAGCATCACAGTAGCACAAGGACCAAAACTTAGACTTAAGGGTTTTCGTCACACCAATCCGTGCACCGCAACATAGGGCTGTGCAAAGCGTCAGCCCCCGATTCGAATCGGCGGAGATCTGGCCTGATTTGGTGGCCGAATCTCGGAATCCAGAAACTCTTTAATCTCTCTGAATCGAATCAGAACCCTGCAAATTGATTCAGAGAGATTTGGAAGGATTCAACGATTCAGACATAGACACAGCTTTAAATGTTTTTTCTACATACCTAAAGGTACCAGCAGCTTGTGAATGCTGAGATGCTGGGGTGGATGGAGCATCAGCAGTGGACCTGGAAGTGGACCAGAAGCACTTCTGGGTCCATCAGGAAGCACACTGAGGGCCCCCCCACCCCACTGGCTCAGTGACTGGTGCCTCCTAGGTCTAAGGGGGCACCCGGGGGGGGCACCCAGGGCCACCCTGAGGCCAGTTACCGAGCCGGGGGAGAGCAGGGCCCCCCCCAGTGCGCTCAGCGGTGGACCCAGAAGTACTTCTGGTCCAATTCTGGGTTTGCTGCTGAGCGCGCAGGCCCCACCCCCCGCTCCCGTGGGATGCTCCATCTGCCCCAGCATCGCAGCGTTCATGAGCTGTGCCTGGTACCTCAAGGTACGTAGAAAAAAACATTTAAAGCTGCATCTATGGCCGAATCGCTGATTCTCTGAATCAGCATTGAATCTTCACATTTGGATTTGGCCGAATCGGATCAGGGACAGCGATCTGAATCAACAAATCGAATTACTGTCTCCGATTCAAGCCAAATCCGAATCAAACATGGCCCATTTCACACACCCCTACTGCAAGGCATCAAAAGCCTGGTAAATGCCAACTGCCTGAAAAAAAAAAAAAAAAAACACACAACAGTGGTACTTGCTCTTGGTGTCAAATTCATCTGGCCCTGTGGGCCAGACCTTCCCCTCAATGTGCCAGATCCAATACACACAGTGCTCATGCAGGGCAGGGCCAGCACCATGCAAGGTCAGTCCAAGAGGCTGTGGGTCCCAGACTGGCTGGAGCAGGCACTGTGTGCAGCACACGTCCCAGGCCCTGCCCCTAGGGCTGTGTGAAATTTTGGCAGCTGTTTTGTTTTGGAGGCATTTCAGCCCGTTTTGGTGCCCGAAACACCAAATCCGAAATAAAACGGAAGGCTCTGAAACTAAACAAAACCATCCAAAATGTTTCAGATGTTTTGGAGGCAGGCTTGTGGGGAAACAAACTCAGAGGGGAGAGGTGGGGAAAAGAACTATTGTGATATTGACATCCATAGCTGGCCAATGTCTGTGATCTGTCGCTGAGGTTCCTTCCAATCCCAGTACTCTGGGGGAGGGATGGCAACCTGCTGTCATTCTGTGCACAGATGCAGGCCCCCACGCCCCCCAGGAGGAGGAGGAGTCTGGCACAACCCTGCAACACTCCCGAGGGGTGCGGGATGACAGCATGCTGCTGCTGCTGGCGGGGGCCAGTGCCAGCACCTAAGTCTGTTCGGCACAGACCACACCGAGTGCTGGAAAGAACCCAGTGCTGGCACTGGCCCCAGCTGGCAGCGGCAGCCTGTTCTCATCCTGTGCACAGATCTGGGGGCCCGTGCCCCCTGGGAAGAGTCTGGCAAAGCCCCACAGCCCTCCTTTTAAAGTACCAGGAGACTGGGGCTGGGTGGGGAATGGGGCCAGGCGGGGCAGCCAAAGGCGCTTCTCCCATGGCTCCCCCGCACCAGGGCAGAGGCAGGCATAGCCGGAGAAGCCATGGGAGAAGCCTCCATGGCTGCCCTGCCCAGCCCCAGCCTTTAAAAAAAAAACAAAAACAAAAAAACAAAAAAACAAACAAAGCTCCATACTCACCAGCTGCAACATCGGCAATCAGGGCCTCTGAGGGCTCATGGCAGAACCCCTTGGTGCAGCACAGGGCAGTGGGGATTGCCCCCCCTTCCCCCTGCCTGGCACCCATGCAGCAGCTGTCGCATCGCGTGGGTGCAGCGTGGTTCAGCAGGGCACCACGTGCCGTCTGGGAACTGGAGCAGCTCTACCTCTTAGCCGTAGCCCAGCACCGCTAGCCTCAGAGGCTCCAGTTCTCAGGCAGCACGCAGCACCCTGCCGAGCCGCACTGCACCCATGCAATGGGGCAGCTGCCACGTGGGGGGGTAGGGTGATCCCCACTGCCCCCTACTGTGGGGGGGAGCCTCTGTCATGAACCTTCAGAGACCCTGATTGCTGATGCTGCAGCCAGTGAGTACTGGGCTTTTTTGTTTTTTGTCTAAATGCCAGGAGGCCTTGGCCAGGCCAGGGCCGGGCAGGACAGCCATGGAGGCTTCTTCCGCGGCTCACCCCACCCAGGGAGAGGCAGGCATAGCCAGAAGAGCCGCAAGAGAACCTGCAGCCACCCAGCTGTGCCTGCCTCTCCCTGGCTGATCCAAATCAGTGCCGAAACAGCATCAAAACTCCAAAATAGATTCAGTCGAATTGAAACAGAACAATGACCCTCCGAAACAGCCGAATCTGAAACCAAAATGAAACAGCCATTTCACACAGCCCTAGTGGACACCATGCGTGGGTTAACCTTGAGACTTGGGAAGCACCAGGGGCCAGATGATGGAGCTCTGCAGGCCAGATGCAGCCCTTATGCTGTATTTTTGATACCCCTGATCTAACACAACATAGGTTAGGAAAGTGGGAAAATGAAATGCTCGTTAATGACAGATAGTGAAACAGTAAGATGAAACCTGTTTACAATTTCAAGAATAACAAGCAAAAAGCAGATTCAGGAAGGCTTTCCAAATTTGCAAGGTTAATACAAGTAGAAAAATTAAATCACAGCTATAAAATATAGCATAACCTAATTGTTGAATCAACTGCTCTCTCAACATTTAGTACTTACTTTAAGACTGGACTTGCATTCTAGCTAAAGAAGAAACGTTAACATTTTGTCTCTCTTCCCTTACCATGGCACTATGCCTAAGAAAGTTCTCATACATACTGCCCAATCAAGGTCACTTGTTTAAAACATTAATACACTTAACCTTTTTCCCCCATGCACTTAGACATGAAAAGCCAAACATTTCCAAAAGAAAGTTTGTAACGTAACACTGGACAGTCACACAATTAAACCTGACATCTACAGGGTTAAATCACCCCAAAATCAGTTTGAAAGGGAATTGGCACTGCAGAAAGATAGGGAAACAAGCACTGCTAGGAAGACATAGATCTACTACCTGCTTATCTACAGAAAAGCAGAGACTGCACCATGGTTCTCCCCCCCCCGCAAGGCAAACAGAAGCTAGAAAACAGATCAGCCTGTTACTCAATGATTCACTGGGCTTACTGACAGTTTTGTGCCATGAGTTTCTAAACTGACACGTCAAAACAATATACATTAAAAAAAATTACTAGTCTACTAAGCAGCAGTGGAGACTGAACAGCCAACAACAGTGCGAATCTTGGTGTGTAGGAGGAAAGAAAAGAGCAAAGGTTAGTTGTAAAAAATTACATAAATGCAGGGGACAAATTTTGGCAGGAGATGGAAAAAAAAATTAAGAGGTGGTAAAGAGTAATATGAAGAAAGAGAAGGAAGAACACAAGCAAACAGAGGTGAAGAATGAAGAGCAGTAACTTAAATGTGGGAAATGAAATAAAGCAGGCAGGCATAGAATCAGGATGGGAAAGAATGCATACCATAATGCCAGCCTCAGGCATAACAGATCTTGAGTCAGGCCCTGAAAACAAGATTGTTGGGGGAAGGGAGTAGGGGGGGGGCAGGGATAATACATTTAAGAAAATAGAGCCTTTAAGGTACACTCAGCTCACACTTCCAATTTTTTCTTCTTCTACAATCATAAAATCTAAAAAATTCTGTAGGCTGCTACATGAAGACAGTCTCATGTCATCACTTACCTAAAACTATAGAAAATGGGCACACAGGGCATTTATACACATCCTTTTTTTCCAGTGATGTGCCAGAGATCCGCCACTTCAGTAGACTAGACTTGATTAATCAAGTCTGCTCCGCATGCAAGCTGAGGCGAACTGCACCGCGCCATGTGCAGTTGTATAAGTGGTGAAATGCACATCAGCACGCAGAAAATGGTGACAGTGGGCTTTTGAACTAAACCACCTCCAAGGCCACCACTTATACAACTGTATGTGTTGCAGCACTGGGGGCTTTTCAAAGCAACCAGTGCTGCAATACATTCATGTGCAAGGGTGCCCAGGATGGCAATACTGGTATAAAAGAACCCATTTTAAGGCTACTAGATATCAGGACAAATTTTCCAGTATTAAAATCAAATGATTGTTTCAGGGACGTTTTCTATTAACTTGAATAATTTAGTTAACAAATAGAAATACAATAGTTTCATTGGCAAATCTTCTGATTCTTGTTTCTAGGGCTACTGAAAATGTGTTTGGTCTCTGAAAAGCTACACTTCATCATTCCAACAGAGGACTACAGTCACTATAAATGACCCACTTTCCACTTCAAAAAGTTGCATATGAAAAACAGAGAACAGATTAAATTAAATATTCCACAGAAACAGTATAAAGATTTTCATCAGCTATGAACAGAAACTTTAAGACAATCCATTCAATAAAGTAAGAACTCTTTATCTCTCTCTTTCCTAGAAAGCTCAGAGGCACCTGCTTAACATTTGAGAAGATTCCTCCTAGAATTTCAATTTAATGCAAAGCAGATGATGAGAAGAGAGATTACAAAAATATATTAGCATACAAAGTCACTGAAATAGAGGGGTTCTGGTATTAATGAATAATCAACATTATGAAACTAACCTACAATTTCTTATTTAAACACTGGGGCATTATAAAAGGCATGCTAGTTTAAATGGTTATGTCAACTTCACACCAGTTCTCCTATTCAACAGAACTGGAATTCCCCAAACAGAGCTCTCAACTGATGACCGAATCCCCATACTGCCCTTTTGGCTCCAAACCCTGCTAGATGCCTCCAAGAGAGGTATCTGAGTTACTCCAAAGAACTCTTCCCCAAAGCAAAACTCCAGTCAGAGTGAGTGATTAAACAAAAGCTGTCAAGAGCCAATAGATACAACATTTTTTTGTTAAAGCATTACAGAGAGTAATTTTCTCTACTCGCTCTCCTTGTTTCAACTGCTCTGAACAGGCCTGAACACTTTTGATAAAAATCCACTGAAAGATAGCTTCAGAATTATTTGATACTATTCCTCTGCCAAAACGCTCTTTGTAATCTACAGTACAACGCTCCTTGACAAAGCCCAGACGCAATGAATTTATCCCCATGTCAGTGTTTCTACGTTTCTTTGCTGCACATCAAGTTAGTCTCCAAGTTGTCATTCTACCCTACAGCCTTCTCGTGGGAGCACAGGAAGCTAACCAGAGTCATAAAAAGCTACGATCAGGTTTTCCGTACAAAGATCATCTAGAGCAAGAGCTCCATAAAGCAACGGGCGGCAATGTTTTTGGGCAGAGTGCCAAAAACACCCACAACCTCAACTTATAAAATGTTGTTGTGCCAAGGTCAGACAGCACAGAGCCACGAGGAGCCCAATACTTGTTGTGGCAGCGCAGCCCCAGCCTTTTCCCCTACTCCAAACCGAGGTGTGCATGCACCTGCCACCAGCCAGGCTGGAGCTGGGCCTATCGTAATGCAACTGCTAGCAGCCTCCTGGCTGCCTGCCACAGCCAACCTTGGCAGGACCCTGCTGCCTGCCGTGGAGCCCGGGCTGCTCTCAGCAAGCAGCAGGGAGGCTGCAAGCACCTGCATCAGGGTCCATGGAGCTCTAGCCCAGATCATTGCTAGTGGTGGGTGCATGTGCACCTCAAGGTAGATGGCAGGGAAGGGGCCAAGGCTGCACTGCCACAACAAGAATTGGGCTCCTGGCAGCTCCCCCACCATCCACCGCGAGGTGCATGTGCCAAGCAAAATGCCTTCGTGCATCACACCCTGACACACATGCTAGGAGTTGTCTACTCCTGCCATAAAGCAAAGTCAAGAATAAAATCAGCAAGACATGAAGAAGTCCAGCTGGTTTTCCAGCTATCCTCCCTCCAAATTTATCGAAATTCCTGCCTAAAGACTAAATTAAAAATCTATTCTCTCATGCCATCATTCTATTCTTGCTCTATACTAAATAAAAATGAAGACTTGCAACTAAGGAAAATGTATGTACAACATCTTTGATCACTTCAAATGCATCTGTTCCTCAAAGTCTTAATTAGGGGGAGGAAGTGTCTTTCCATGTCCTTCTACAATGCATTAGCCCACCCTGATCTCAGTGGGGTACTATAGCAGGAACAGACCTTGCTTCAAATACTACAGCTTTTCAAATGCCATGTAAAAAGCTGATAAAGAAGTGCTTCATAAATTTCAGATTCTGGATTTACTACTTCCACACTGTCTGTTCAAGATGGAAATGTTTTACTTTCCAGCCCAGATAACAAAACACTAAAGGTTACTGAATTACCCAGGCGTATGGTTCCCTCCTTCCTCCCCACCCCCAATCTACAAAAGCGATGAAGATTAACTACAAAAACGATTCGTAGCTGCAAGGCCAATTTAATTATTAATGAGGCCAGATGTTTCACAGAGCTTCCTTCCCCTGTAATTTCACAGAAAACAAACAATGCAGTGTGTTACCATATTAAACATGCCATAAGGGAAATCATTAGATGCCACCTACAAGTTACCAAACCACAAACCTCCTTCCGTAATCCAGTTGTGCGTCAGGGAGAGTATGTATATCCATCTGAAGTAGGGTCACGTGAAAATACCATGTTCACTGCTTCATTTCTTATGGAGTAGACTATTTTCTTTGCACTGATATTTTCCAGCTATTTTGGGTTTACAGTTACCTTAGTTGGCAACCTGAGAAGACTGTACAACACAGGGCAAAACAAAATAAAACCTCTGTAGTCTCTCATCCCAGAAAATCAGAAATCTATTCAAATGCATGGCTGCAGCTCTATTTTGCCCACCAGGATGCTAAGGAGCAAACTCTGAAAGCCCTGGGAGAAACTTTCTCAAAAGAAAAAATGCAGTAGACTCAATCCTCAGATCACACTGACTCCTCTGAAAGGAGGTCAGAATAAAGCCTGCAGAGTCATGGAGGCAATGCTACTTTCATTAAAATCTGTCTTTAAAAAGTAATGCACTAGTCTGTACTGTACTTGGTTACAGATGTTTACTCTTACAACAGGCAGCAATTAAAAACTCTTTAGATTATAAAAAATTGAGGTTTTAAGATTAAAACACTCACACGGATGCAACACTTCAGGTGACAGAAACATATCTAACAAAGCCTCACTTCCAGAACCACCAATGTCCATGAATACTGCGTATAAATATAAGCAGTATAAATTGACTCAACATTTTAACACTAGTTTTGCACAATCCGCATAATCCAAGATATCAGTATCTACTATTTTAACTGGAATATGAACTTGTGCTTCCACAGAGCTGATTAGGAGCATATTCATAATTAGCATACTCTACTGATGAAGAAACTGAAGTTCTCTTACATAAGCAACAATAATGGACCAAATATTACATTTTAGTAGAATTAGAATAGGTTCTCTGCTACAAATATCTCATATAAGATTCTCCACTGCTCTTGGAAAGTGTCATTTCTTGCTATGCTGAGCCCCTATTGGGATTTGTAGCATTATATACTGCATTTAAATAAAATTAAATTGCCTCTAACTTCACTGTGATTAGTAATTAGCACATGTTACCTGACAGTTAACTTGACTAGTCAAGTATCACAAGGCTAGTTCTATGAAAAGCAGCCAATTTGCATAGTATTTGCATAGGAAGGCACCACAAGATCAGCTTTTTTTTATATTTTGTCATTAGAGGAAAAAATATTTTAAATTTACAGTATGTTCTTGAAAATAAACTTTACAGAATTTGTACCAGTTGACTTCAAACTAAAAAGGAACTAGAACAGCCCTCAAATATGTCTTTGCGATCCACACAACGTCAACACACTGGTATTTAGATTCCAGTAATAGCATTTGCTCTGGATTTGTACAGCACACAATAGATTATCAATATACATAAAATATAACTCTGAGAGAGAGGGAAGTAGATCCTACAATGTCACTGAGCTTCCTTCTAATAATCTCAGCTTGGTGGTAAAAGTATGCACAAGTGTACAATTCCAAAGGTTATTTATCCTG
This sequence comes from Alligator mississippiensis, assembly GCF_030867095.1. Taxonomy (NCBI): domain Eukaryota; kingdom Metazoa; phylum Chordata; order Crocodylia; family Alligatoridae; genus Alligator; species Alligator mississippiensis. Next base: position 113,369,831 of record NC_081827.1, read on the forward strand.
AAACCCCCTTTTCCCTGCTTAAATGCAACTCAAATTCTGGGCCTCAACTTCCTAATTCTTGTTTTACAAACAAACAGACCAAATCTAACAGTCTACTTTGACATGGTGCATGGCTTATTTTAGAAATTTTACATTCAACTATATAGTAGCTCAGCAGCATATAAATCAGACAAAGTTCAAAAGAAAATATTATGACTTCCAAAAAACAAGATAATTCCTTAATTCCCAGTCATTGTGCAAGACATTTACAAGGCATTTTTATGACTTTAGCGTGTCCAAACATTTACTGTATCAGGACAAAGACAATAAGACAGACAAAATCTAATAACCACTTTCTGTTACAGACAAGTAACGTATTTACTCAAAGCCAAGACGAGGCTCCCCACCCCCATTTCACACAATGGGAAAAAAGCCGTGCTTTGGATCTGAGTACCAGGGCTGGGCCCGAAAGCTACTGTCTGCTTCTACTCCCCAACCCCCGCTGCAGCAGTGCAGGGAAAGGGAGAAACAGATGAATTTAAGATGACCCCCCAATAACTCTCTACACAGAAAATTATAAACAAACTTACAATTTTCCACACAGAAAATCTGATTATTGGGCAGATCTGTCTTAAAATCAGAGTCACCTTGGATTCAGATAAATGCAGCATATGTGTGTGCTGTGTGCATGAGATCTTTGTATGCATTCTTCTGCTCTGTGTGTGCGCGCGCGCGCACACACACACACCCCCCCCCTTTGAAGAGTCCCTTTGAAGCCCCTGTGTATTAGGTTTCAGTTCTTATTTCTTGCAGGATCCTAGCAATTTGTTTGTATAACAGAAAACTTCCAGATTAGTTGATGAAAGCCATAAAAGCTCTCCATTTTGGTAAGATTAAATCTTCAGTCACAGAGGTTAAAGGGTTAAAGTGTAAAGTATTACATCTGCACAGTACACACTGGTTTTCATCCATGGATCTAAATAGACTTTACAAATATTAATTTAACTCAGGACTATCCAACTGGAAGCCTACAGGTTGCATGCAGCCCATGAAGGGTAAATATGCAGCCTCTGGGCTTTTTTACCCAGTCATTGCTTCCTCATCAATCTCTGGCTGCTGCTTCCTGCCTTGGTCCCAGGGGCAGACAGCACAGGGAAGTGAGCATGAGTCTGGGCTATGTGGGCAGGAGGGAAGGGTGGGGAAAAGGAAACAGGGGCCTTGCAGTACAGTGGCAGGGTGAGAGCACCCACATGGGCATGTGTTGCCAGGGCAGGAGGGGGAAGTGTGTGTGGGGGTGTAGAGAATCACATTTTCATACTTGCATAGTACAGTGGGTGGGGAGGGCATCCAAACAGCACGCCTGGTGTGGCCCTTGCTGATGTGCTATAGTCCCTAAGGGCTTAAATTGGACAGCCCTGATTTAATCTAACACTCTTATGCAACAGGCTTTGCTAACCCCATTTTATATTTGAACAAGACAAAACCCAAGATAAAAGAAAAACTCTTAACAGAGCTAGGAAGAGAACATGTTTCCCAACTCCAAGCACTCTACATACAAACCCATTTTTACACCTTGAAGGCTGAGGAATATAGCACACAAGTTAGTAATTAGTATGCATGAGTTATATTGTAAAAACAAAGTAAAAGCAGTTCTAAGGGTAGCAAAGCATTATATACAGGAAACAAGCAAACATGAAATTATACTCCATGTCTACATTTAAAGAAACCAGCTGCCTTTTTGGTCCTGTTTCAATATCTACATGCCTTTCAGAGTCTGCCTCTGTGGAGGTATTTTTACTTTGCATTTGTGCTTGCCTCTTGCTGCCACAAAGAAGTCTGGCACTTAAGCACTTCCAAAGTCCCACCACTGATAGCTGTTCTTCAATGGCCAAAGAGTGCAAGTATTACATTAAGAAAACAAAACTACTTTAACAGAATTCTGGGCTCTTGACTTTAAAGCTACTTTTTAAAAGAAGTTTTATTTAAATCCACATGGAATTAACGAATATTCTTTGTTGCTGCAAGTGGTAAACCCAAACCCAAGTATACTTGGACTTACGCCATCAGTGTACTTCCACTGTCAAAAATCAAGATTTTAGAAATATTACATTATAAGCAAAGACAGATTAGTATGCCCAGCGGTTTCTCACTTCCTTAAGATTGAGAGTGTTATTTAATATAAAATTAAACTGTGTCAACTTCGCAAAGGACAAATGAGGTAACATTCTTGACCAGCAAGAGATAAGGAGGCACTACAAGAAACTAAAGCCTCACCCTACTTTATGTGGTTTAAAATTTCTTAGCAATATGATACCCATAATCCAGAGGTTCCAATATCTTTGCATCTATACAAGGTCCGTATCCCTTACACTATTTTTCCTGTGTATGTCCATTTTAAACCCTTATCCATAAAAATTATGCTCTCATCATGTGAGGGGAGATTTTATTGCTCAGCAGGACATTAAAGATGCAGCAAAACTGTCCTGCAGATCCTAGCCATTGGAATCATAGGAAGTTAGGGTTGGAAGGGACCTCAGGAGGTCATCTAGTCCAAACCGCTGCTCAAAGCAGGACCGTCCCCCCCAACCAGATCATCCCAGCCAAAGCTTTGTCTAGCTGGGTTTTCAAAACATCCAAGGATGGAGCTTCCCCCACTTCTCTGGGTGACCTGTCCCAGTGTTTTACTACCCTCTCAGTAAGAAAATTTTTCCTAATATCTAATCTAAACTTCCCTTACTGCAACTTGAAACCACTGCTCCTCAACATTCACTACCAGCCACACACTGTCGTAAGGTCTTTGGCAAGGTCTTCTCAGAAGTGCTCAAAAAGAGACAGATGAAGACTTAAAATAGGAACTGTATTGAAAGTGCAATATAGCAAAGCTTCTGAATTTAAGCTATTCTGTTGTATGGATAAAGCAGGCTGCATAAGGAGCTACAATATTTTTTCCAGTAATATGAAATATTATATATATGCATAAATAAATAAGATACCAGAGTGCATCTGCAGTTTAGGGTTAAGATTGGTGTATTTTCACCTTGCTTGAGCCTACACAAGAAAAAACAGAAATACTATCCTCAAAAAGAAAGATAATTAGATAAACACATGAAGCTTAAAATCCCAGTTAGATTACACTTACCATTTTCATCTCCGGTTGTTTTCCGACTGTCATCTAGAGAAACGTGTACCAGCTGCAGGATAAGGGGTCTCCGGGTGATAATCCCAGTACCTCTTGGGAGCAGATCCCTTCCCACAAGACTTTCCAGCACTGAACTCTTTCCACTGCTCTGAAAATGGGAAGAGAGCTAAATGACTGTCTTAAAATACTGAGACGCTGTAATATTCATTCCACTGTATGGCTGTAGCTTTTATCACTCACGTATGTATGTATGATGCCCATTCTTACCTCTTCTATTCACTTTCCTAACCCTCATGTTACTTCGGACTGGTAGATAAAGAAGACACAAGTCACTGGTATCATGCTGTGCAGCCAGATACAATATAGGGCAACGTGGCAATAGGTTTGCCTAGTGTAATGTAATGAACAAACAAGTCTCCTTTCAACATTTATGTTAAAACCTATATGTTATAAAAAAAATATTTTTTTTAATTATCAGAATTGTCCCTACCCAAACTAGTTTGTCTGAAACAGCTGTCCCTATTCTACCTTTTAACATGGGAGTGGTAGAAAGGAGGGTTATAAGAGTTAAGGTACAGGTGTGGGCCAGGGCTAACAATTCAAAGGATTCCAAGCTCCAGCACTGACCATGCAACACCTATGGACAGTCACTTGAAGAAACCTATAATGGCATTTGATGAAAGCTGTGCCCATCTAATTTCCCTTGGTGCTAAAACCTTAATTTTTTGGATCTGTGCTGAGCAACCTGCATTTTAACAAATTTGTACCTGCTCTTTCTGCAGTTGTAAATAGAAAATATTGGACAAAAATGGTCCAGAACCCATTTGAAACACCTTGGGATTGTACAACAATGCAAATACATTATAACACTGACTCAACAAAGCAGTGAGGGCAACATCAGAATTTCCTTGGTCTTTTAATAGTTCGCCGACTGCAGGGAGCACTACCACAAGTTTCACAGTAGGTCAGAACATCATTTTTCTTCAAGACAGAAACACCATCAAGGCTGCTCTGAGATCCCAGATGGAGTTTCCAAGGATTCACTGTTTTGCTTCTGCATATAATTATCGCTAACAAAGGTACTGCGCATCAAATTACACTCTCAGTAACACCTGTCTACATTGTCTTGAGGAATTTGTGCAGCTGTGATTGTCAGGCCCAGTAATCAGAACTTAACAAACAATTCCATTATGGAGGAACAGGCTACAGATTCCCGAGCCTTTGTCTACACCGGAAAGTTGACCAGAATAATTATTGTGAAATACACTACTCCAAAATAGCTATTGCAGAAGAGCTTCCTGTTTGGGCTCTATTCTGAAATAAAAGTGCTTTTATTCTATGGAAGTGTACAAATTATACTGAAATACAATGTCCAGGGAAAGAAATTCTTCCTAAATAGCTTAATATCCAACAGCTATTCCAGTTAGTTTCCCCGTACAGACAAGCCTGTCAGTTGTGCTCATTTTCCAGGCCTGACAAAAGTAAAAAGTGCATTTACTATGTCAAAAAATGGGATTCTGAAATGATGGGACACTGGCTTCAATAGTTTTTACCTAAACCACTTTTTTGAAGCATCACTGCACTGCAGGCAAAATTTTAAAAGAAAAGCCCACAAACACATCAACACAAGTCCCTCTCTGTTTTTGGGAGGGAAGGGACAGCCTGTCTACTCCCAGATCTTGTAACGGTTGGGGGGGGAGGGGGGGGGGAAGGAAGAAAGGATTCAATCAATGCAGTCAAACTCCAGTGCTGCTGCTCTACTTTTGGCTGCCCCTAAATGCATTATTCCCTACCCCATAAGATCTTTTCTGGGTTAAAGACAACAGGGCTTTATGCCATGACACCCACTCTAAGGTAGGCTGTAGATTAGGTAGTCAGCTTACTGCCTTATTAAGACTGCTAGATATTAGAAAGCCCAGACCCACCTCCTAACAAACAGTGCATGCTAAAAGGGCAAAGGAAGGGCGAAAAACAGGACCAACCTGCCATTGTTCAAGTCTGAGGGGTTCCAGAATCACTCACGATGCCCAAAAGCCCCATCTTCCTAACTAAATGGAAAAGGTACCAGCGAATAGAACTAACTGCAGTTTTTCCCAGCTGCCAAACAGGAGTATTAGAAGCTGCTCATTGGCACAAGTTTCAACTAATATGTGGACCTGCCACTACACAAATATGCTAAACCAATTGTTTAACATTATCAGAGCAATAGCATTCCAGTTTATAATCCAACAAAAAAGTGGAGACATCCATTTTTTAAAACTAACTGTTCTCTAAACTCGATACAACAAAAACAAACTGATGGAGATACATTATTCAGATATTTGATAACAGTAAGGGAAAAACTCATGGTGCCTTATGATGAACCCTGGAGGAATCTTCTCCAAAAGCTTTACTTACATAGCAGAGAGCACATCTGTTGTTCCCAAAAATATTTTCTCCTAAGGGCAGGTTTGAGACACTAGGGTGAAACAGACCAATTACAAAATGGTCAGGAGAAATCGGGGGGAGGGGAGGAGCTACCATTCAGTGAGAGAACAAGAGGCCTGGAAGCACACAGAAGTCAAAAACACAGCAATGTTGTACCCTGGCTCAGCTGTCCATTCTCCCAAAATGAGCTGGAAGCAGCTCCTAGAATAGTCAATGTTAACAGAGCCACTAAAACTGCCAATTTAATGAATCATTAAAACCCTATCGCAGTGGTCTCCACCCTTTTTAAGTAGGAGATCACCTTTGGCATTTAAAAATCAACCCAAATGTACGGTGCGCCCCGCCAGTAAGTCTGTGGGAGGAAAGAAAGCGGGGGCAGGGGAAACATGGAGCCAGAGGGAGAAAAAAGGTAAGTCTGTGGGGCTTATGAAGCAAATCAAGGCTCCAGCCCTAGCCCCACTTCCTCCTTCACAGGGAGAGGGGGCGGGGGGCAGCTTAACCTGGCCCAAGCCCCTTCCCTCCCCCATGGGCTGACCTGCTGGGCTGGGGCATGCGCATGCACCTGGGCCCTCAGCCCCCCACCCCAGCCTCAAATCAACTCCAAGAGGCCCCAAGATCGATCAGTAGATCAAGATCCACTGGTTTGTGACCACTGTCCTACTGGGTCCAGGATAGGGTGCGCTTGCAATTCCTGTTTCTGTTACAGCTGTCATTTTTTTTCTAGCCATCTGCTGACACTGTATGAAAAAGCAACGTTGTTCACATTGTGGAGGGATTTTTTTACGGCCATAAAAGCCCTAAAGAAAACCCTGTAATTTCTACAGACAGTAAGGTTCCAGGTACTACTCAACCTGACCCATCTCAGCAGATGACTTCATGCTTTCAAGGAACCATATAAATGGCTAATTAACATAAGTTTCACTTAGTCAAAGCAGGGTTGTGGGAGGAGGGGCCTCCACACAAAAGAGAAACAGCTGCATATAAAACCATAGCTGCAACAGATAAGAACAAGAGATCTAGAAGTGCAAATGCATGATCCCTTTCCAGGCTCTACCTGCTCTGGGGATCTGCCACAATCCTATCCAGCACTGGACAGTCATTAATACAGCCACACAGGTATAAAGCCTATTGCTTCCATGAGTAGACTTCTCTGCTCAAACATCGTGAACTTTTCCAATGAAAGGAAAATACGGCTGCACCAGACGTTAGGGGCGTGTCCAGATGAGCGCGCACATGCCTCTTGCCCCGCCTCAAACCCCTTTGAGGTGGGGCAAAAGGCACGTGAGGGAACCAAAAAAAATGTTCCCTAGACCCCTGGATTGGGTCTAAAAAAAGCAAAGTTCAAAAAAAGGGTGCAGGGCACGGTCCTGGATCGGAGGCAACCGGATCCCTGCCCCCCCCCCCCATACTTAAAAAAAAACAACACACAAACAAAATAACCCAGCAATTACTGGCAGCTGGAGCTGCCATGTGGCTGACTGGGGCCCCGCTCGCACAGTGTGGGGCAGGGTGACAGCCCCAGAAGCCCCAGCCTGGGCCCTCCTGCCCCTGCACTGTCCTGTGCTGCCTGGGGTGGCTCTGCCAGATGGCCCCAGAGCCCCCCCCACCCCTGCTTCTAAGGTAAGCAGAGGCTTTTTTTTCCCCATTTTTTTTCCTGTTCTTTTTCTGAGTTTTTTTTAAAGTGATGGTGTCTGGGGTTGTGGGGGTAGCCTTGGGGCAAGGCTGGGTGGGGCAACCATTGGAGGGTCTGGGGGAGCAGCGGGTGGGGCAGCCATTGGGGGGCTGAGGTGGGGCATGTGGGCCTTTTTGGGAGGGGATAGCCCCTGCAGGGGCCATTTGGCCCCTGTTGGGCTGTACCCCTTGTGTAGGGGATGAACCCCCATTGGGGGGCTGAACCCCTTGTGTAGGGGGGCCAATCACCCTGTGGGAGGGCAGCGAAGTATGTATTAATGAATTCATGAAAGATGTATTTAGAGTTCACTTTATTATTATGATACAAGACTTGCTTTAACACTGTAGATATATCAATAAAACATTGCCCAACTGATCGCTATCTGTGTCTCACTCTCTCGCTCTCTATAGTGGTCTTTTGTTTTACTTATGGAGGAACATGGATTTCTGGGGTATTTTACAGAGGGATTTTAGGATCTTTTTCATCAGGGATTTTTCAGTTTTCCAATAGGGAACACCAGAATTCCTGTGAGGGAGGCCAGTGGCAGGACCCTGCATGCTCAGAGCTGGTACCTGGTGCCCAGCTGGTTGTGGCTGACCTCCTGACCAAATGGGGCCAGGAGGACATGATTTGACAATTCAAAGCAGGCTACCACACCTGGAACATCTTCCAGGCAACAGCTGCCCAGATGGCCGGGCAGGGGGCACACATGGCAGTAGGGCTGCACAGAGGCCAACTCTGCAGCCACAACCCACTGGCAGCTGGCCTAGAGGGGCAGATGCCTCTACTGGCTGTACAGTCCCCATCAGGGTCTGGCAGGTGCACAGCAGGTCACAGCCAGGCAGCAGCCCCCACCTCACCGCCAGACTGCTGCAGTGGGTAGAGGGTGCAGGGAAGTCTCAGGGCTGCTTCAGCAGTCCAGCTGGCACAAGAGGTAGCGTCCCCAGGTAACAATTGGCTGGGCCCCAGAAGCTCCGGAGAGCAAGTAGCCCTGAGCTACTTACCAGGGCGGCTTTTTATACTGCTGAGGACAGCACAGGTGCTAGCCCTGGGCTCAGCTCCCTCTGGCTGCAGATCTGGGAGGAGCCAGGCAGGGTTATTTTGCCCCAAGTGGCACAATTTGCTCCACACCAAAGTGCATGTCTGAACATGTGCGCTGAAGCAAAAAGCCCTGGCTCAAATTTGCACCACTTCTATTTGAGCTGCTGCAAGTGCATGTGCTTGCATGTGTGGACGCGCCCTAGGTGTTTCTTCCTGGTCTGTGCAGGCTTGCTAAATAATCATCCACGTGAGCAAAAACTGGGGTAAAATCTGAAGTGAAGAGAATGCTTCACTTGTGGATGAATGCAGCAGAGGCCACTGAAATTTAAGTTACCCAAGTCTTTATACTTCTCCACAATGCCCCATGATGACAACTTTTACAATTTTTTCTCCTATGGCTGACGAAGGGCATTTGTGCCCAAACACCTGCAATTAAAGAATTATTTTTTGCAAAAATCTACTTGGTATAATAAAACATATCACCTCTACCACGAGTCCTGATTGCTTTTTGCATAATGTCCAACACACTTTCCATAGTATTTCTGTCTACCTAGGAGTATATACTTGGCTTTCCGAACTATTTTCTCACCTTCCTGATCTGAAAGTTAAAACCTTAAGTTTCCTTTTTAATAAAAATATATCGATATGTTCCTATCCCATATCCCCAGAATCTTAAAGTGGAGATCCTGATATCAAAAGTGAGTCTATCAGTGAGGAATTGAGGATACTACCTCAGTAAGAGCCTTTAAAAAAAAAATCAAGTGAAAATAAAAGAACTGTAATGCAATCTCAAATCTGCATGCAGATGTGACAAGACACTGCTTCCAAATGAAAAGCCCACCCAGCATCAGATTCTGCAAACTACCTTACATGCTTTCCAGCAGGAAGTTCAGAAACTTCACAAGCATCTACACCAGACTGAAGAAACTAGAAAAGGGGTTGGCAAAATACGGCCCGTGGAACCAGGCGCCTTCATGCAGCATGTTCAAGCCAGGCAGTGAGCTGTGCCTGGGCCACACGTAGAAGATGGGGAGAAGCGGCAGCAAGGAAAAGCTGGTGCCACATCAGAACATGGGCTTGCCTCAGACCCAAGCTGGGTTGTTCCAGCCTGCCTCTCCAAACAGTTGCCAACTGCCAAACTAAAAGAAGCCTGTGTTTATGTGCATACTTCCAGGTATACTGGGATTACAGAAAGTTTGCTGGACAAAACCAAGGCATCTTCTTGGAAAGCTGGTCTCGTCAACCTCTTGCAATACGTATACGTGCAACTCAGCACTATAATAACTCACCTAAAATTCTGTCCTAAAAAGTCACTATGGGCATGCACAGGTAAGGCCAGCATTTTATATATGGCACAAAATAAATCATAATGCTTTTCTACAATAAAGTTACTGGAAGAATTGATGTGCCAGTAAGCTACAGACTGTCTTGAGCAGCAGGATGGACTAGATCAGCGGTTCTCAACCTTTTTTGTATGGGGACCCATTTGTAAACATTGATGGCCAGTCCTGACACAATGCTCCTCATCACTCCTGACCTGCTGCCCTCTTCCCCCAGGCCCCAGCTTCCCAGTGTGGGGGGATCCCAAGCAGCCCCTTGCAGGCTGGAGCTTTGCCAGCCTGCAAAGGAAAACCAACCGTTTCCCATATTGTTCTCCTTTAAAAGAGAATCAATTTTTAAAGTTTGTTGATCCATTTATAAAGTTTGTTTGTAACCCTTTCACGTATTCTTGCAGCACACTTTTGGGTCACAACACGCTGGTTGAGAAATGCTGGACTAGATGACCTCATAAGGTCCCTTCCAGCTTTACTTTCCTATGATCCTACACTTATTTCTGTACATCACTTAAGGTCAGTGGAAGAAGCAATGATTCCTAAGAATCTCTGCACATGTCAAATATTAATGGCCTGAAGAACTATAGCCATCTCACCTACATACTTAGATTAACACTCTCTGGGGATGGCCAAATATGATAATATTCTTATTATGTACAATGAATTAGTTATATTTCCATCACTTCTCTAACTCAAGACCTGACTTTGAAGCACATGTAATTAACTTCAATGACAACTCTCTAATTACATGCACATCCTATACATGCACTCATTCATTCAAACAGCACCACTCTGCCTTTTTATTCTACTGCTTTGTGATGTTTGGTTGTGACAGTCCCATAGTGCCTTTTGAATAGCAAGTCCTCAGATAATACAGAACAAAAAGGTGTCACAGCACTGGATGCTGCAATGCTACTGTACATGTAGCATTTATGTGGTATTCCCAGCCTGTGTTTGTTAATGATTTCTTGATTAGACAACTTGAAGAAGAAACTAAAACACAAAAACCAAATAAGAAATGAAGAATAAGCAGGAGGAACTCATTCTCCTGCTCAGTGCAAACAATTACGATGTCATAGGGATAACGGAGACCTGGTGGGACTCCACCCATGACTGGACCACGGGGATAGATGGCTATACCCTGTACAGGAAGGATCGTGTAGAGAAAAGGGGCGGGGGTGTAGCTCTCTATGTTAGGAAAGCTATGCGTCCCTGCAAGTCGATATTGGCGACCAGGGTGGACGGCTGGAGACCCTCTGGGTTAAAATCCGTGGGGAACACGGCACAGGGGACACAATGGTGGGAGTCTATTACAGACTTCCCACCCAAAGTCCTGAGCTTGACCAGGAGTTTGCCCAGGAACTGGCTAAGGCGGCATGCTCCAGGACCATGGTTGTCATGGGTGACTTCAATTACCCGGACATCTCGTGGGAGGATCGCTCAGCAAAATCTGAGCGGTCGCAGAGCTTCCTCTCGTGCGTGGATGACCTCTACCTGACTCAAGAAGTCTATGGGCCAATGAGAGGCAAAGCGCTGCTCGACCTGGTACTGGCTACGGGGGATGACCTAGTTGGCGACCTAGTGATCGATGGGAAGCTGGGTGACAGTGACCACGAGCTGATCACCTTCACCATCCGCCGAAAAGCTGGCAAGTCAGTCAGCAACACGCAAGTCCATGACTTCAGGAAAGCCGACTTTGACAAGCTCAGGAGGCTTGTCAGTGAGGCCCTAAGGGACTGCGACCACAGGGAGAGGGGAGTTCAAGAAGAGTGGTTGCTCCTCAAGGGAGCGATCCTCAATGCACAAACTAAGTCTATTCCATCTCGGAGGAAAGGCAGCAAGAGGGCACAGCAGCCCCCCTGCCTCTCCAGGGACCTAGCAGACCTCCTGAGGCTAAAAAGAAAGGCCTACAAAGGATGGAGGATGGGAGTCACCTCCAAGGAGGATTATTCTGCACTGGTCCAGTCCTGTAGGGAGCTGACCAGGAAAGCCAAGGCTGCAACTGAACTCCAGCTAGCTTTGAGCATCAAGGACAATAAAAAGTCCTTTTTCAGATATGTGGGGAGCCGGAGGAAAAGCAGGGGCAATGTTGGACCCCTGCTGAACCAGATGGGGCAACTGACAACTGACGCCCAGGAAAAAGCCAACCTATTAAATAGGTACTTTGCATCGGTCTTTCATCAGCCCCATGGGATGCCCATGCCCGCTACAGGGCCGGGAAGTCCAGGTGAGGGTGATCCCCTGCCCTCCATTAATGCTGACTTTGTGAAGGAACATCTTGAGAAGCTGGATACCTTCAAGTCAGCCGGCCCTGACAATCTTCACCCCAGGGTACTCAAGGAGCTGGCGAGCATCATAGCCCAGCCTCTAGCACGGATCTTTGAAAACTCCCGGCGCTCTGGTGTAGTGCCCGAAAACTGGAAGAAGGCCAATGTGGTGCCTATCTTCAAGAAAGGGAGGAAAGTGGATCCGGCTAACTATAGGCCCATCAGCCTGACTTCTATCCCGGGGAAGATCTTAGAAAAGTTTATTAAAGAAGCCATCCTTAATGGACTGGCCGACACCAACATCTTAAGGGATAGCCAGCACGGGTTTGTTGCGGGTAGGTCTTGCTTGACCAATCTCATTTCCTTCTACGACCAGGTGACCTATCACCTGGACAAGGGAGATGAGATTGATGTCATATATCTTGACTTCAAAAAAGCCTTTGATCTGGTGTCCCATGATCGTCTCTTGGAGAAACTGGCCAATTGTCACCTTGGGTCCTCCACGATCCACTGGCTGGAAAATTGGCTCCAGGGTCGGACCCAGAGGGTAGTAATTGATGGAAGTCACTCATCGTGGTGTCCGGTGACCAGTGGGGTCCCCCAGGGCTCTGTCCTTGGACCCATACTGTTCAACATCTTCATTAATGATGTGGACACTGGAGTCAGAAGTGGACTGGCCAAGTTCGCTGATGACACCAAACTTTGGGGGAAAAGCATCCACACCAGAAGACAGGCGGGTGATCCAGGCTGACCTGGACAGGCTCAGCAAGTGGGCGGACGAGAATCTGATGGTGTTCAACGCCGATAAATGCAAGGTTCTCCACCTTGGGAAAAAAAACCTGCAGCATCCTTATAGGCTCGGCAGTGCTTTGTTGGCTAGCACTATGGAAGAAAGAGACTTGGGGGTCATCATTGACCACAAGATGAACATGAGCCTGCAATGTGATGCTGCGGCTAGTAAAGCGACCAAAATGCTGGCTTGCATCCATAAATGCTTCTCAAGCAAATCCCGGGACGTCATTCTCCCCCTGTACTCGGCCTTACTGAGGTCGCAGCTGAAGTACTGCGTCCAGTTTTGGGCTCCACAATTCAAAAAGGATGTGGAGAAGCTTGAGAGAGTCCAGAGAAGAGCCACGCGCATGATCAGAGGTCAGGGAAGCAGACCCTACGATGACAGGCTGAGAGCCCTGGGGCTCTTTAGCCTGGAAAAACGCAGGCTCAGGGGTGATCTGATGGCTACCTACAAGTTTATCAGGGGTGACCATAAGTATCTAGGGGAACGTTTGTTCACCAGAGCGGCCCAAGGGATGACGAGGTCGAATGGTCACAAACTACTACAAGATCGTTTCAGGCTGGACATAAGGAAGAATTTCTTTACTGTCCGAGCCCCCAAGGTCTGGAACAGCCTGCCACTGGAGGTCGTTCAAGCGCCTTCATTGAACACCTTCAAGATGAAACTGGATGCTTATCTTGCTGGGATCCTATGACCCCAGCTGACTTCCTGCCCTTTGGGCGGGGGGCTGGACTCGATGATCTTCTGAGGTCCCTTCCAGCCCTAATGTCTATGTCTAAGAAATAACAGAACAGACTTGCATCTAGGCGCTGCAGGAAAATTCAAATTAGTAATGCCACACTTGGGTTCAAAGGATCTAAACTAATAGTAAATGTACATTTCCACTCCTTTAACTAAGGCTGGTAAGTATGTTAACTAAGTATCCATAATAGGATACTGATTTATTAGCTTCTGCAATATTTAAGAAGAACTGGCAACTGAACATTTTTCACACCATTTTGAGTAATAAGAACATGACTAGAGGCAAGAGGACATCTGAGTTAATGCCCAAAAACCCACTAGGAAATATTTGGTCATTAGAATTAAAATGTCTAAAGGAGAAAAAAGTAGGTCACTGAAGTTCTGCAGAGCATGTTTTCAAGGAATGAAGGAAATGATAAATCACAAAGTAATAGAAGAAGAAAGCACATAAGGGAAAGAGAAAGTATTCTGAGATAAATTAAAACATGACCAAGGGTCATGGACAATTTCTAGTTATAAAGGCTCTGGAAATATACAGAACGCTTGTGGCATGCAGAGAAACAAGAACAAATCCACAGAATGCCACCAGCAATATATGAAACATCAGATAGCAAAGAAAGACTGGAATTAGTTTAGTAACCACGGTGAACGAAAGCAATGGATGTACTAAACACAATATAACAATTAATTTCTTTTGCAAGTAGAATATACTAATACCAATGTATATTTTAAGGAGAAAAATGAGTGTGTGCATGTGCATATACATACACACACAAATGAACGGGAACCGTGTACTGACAGGAGAAATTCTTTCATTTGACAGGGTCCGTTTCCACAAAGGAAGATGCAGGTGCAGAATACAAAACATCTGAATACTGTAAAGAAAGAAAGGTGACATTACAAGTCTTCATATATCAGAACCCTACTAAGAAATGAGAGCTCTGAGAAACAAAATTGAAGGGCCATATAGCATTAAACCAAAAATATCTGAAGTAATTGGCCCATAAGGGGAAACTTAAGAGGCATATTTCAAAACTTACTGAAAAGACGATAACACTGACATACATTTGAGAAGTCTCCAGAAATCTAGTGACTCAAACCAATCTTAAGGCAATAAAACTGGAGTCACCCTAAATGGTCCAAATTCAGAGTGCAGCTATTATACCTAATAACTATGATACGACAATGTTTTCCAGTAAAGTATTTGGTAAGGATACAATCTATCACTGATGAAAGGAGCTCTTTAATAGTGTCATAAGAAATTCATCTAGAAGATCAGTAAGCAAGATTCATTATTACAGTAGACAACACTACTGAATATTTGAAAACACTGAATGCTTCTAAATGTAAACTGCTCAAACTAAGGGTGCTCATTATCAGGTAGTTTATTCACCTATGAATGGTTAACAAAGAGAAAGTTGTTCATCTTTTCAGATTCTAACCCATGTGCTCTAAAAGTCTGTTGCCAAATTGCAACATAAGCAAGTAAAATTTAATCATAAAGGTGACAGAACAATGCCACAACCCCACCTCAGCTTCATTTCTAGAATGGAAAAAGACAGTAAGCCTATTTTATAGGTAGCAGTATTTTTAAGTGCCCTGCTATGTCAAAGCAGATCCCTCCAAAGAACAGAGAAAATAATCTATTGCAATTATTTTATGTTTACTGTGCTAAGCAACTTATGTACAATTAATTATTCCATCTTAAAAAGTTGATAAAAAAAGAGAATGACACTTCCTGTACTACTACTGTCCATTATGGTCTAATTGGCTTTGAAAGAAAGTCTATTATATGCTTACATAATACCCATGGTTTAATATATATTAAGTGTTGAAAGGTACATAGAAATATTTTGAATAAGTTGGTTTCAGAAGCACTGATAGTCTTATTATCTCCTCTTCCTCCTCTCCTACTTATCAGGTAACCAGCAAACTGTCAGGAGGGGAGAAGGGAGGAGTCTGGAAGAGAAAGGGATGCTGTAACCCTAGACACAAATATCATTCTTACAGAAAATTTTAACATGGTGCCAATCCTGCAACTTGAGCCATGTACCTAGCCATGTACTCGTCTACAGACAAAGCTTCACCAATGTCAGTCAGGCTCCATGTGGACAAGAGTTACAAGTGATGACAAAATATAAAGACTCTGCCTCACTTCCAGTATAGCTGTCACTGTCATTTCAACAAATGGTCAACAACAATAGATGTGGCAAACTTCCTTTTTTCTAGATGAAGAACAATACTCTACGTCACCATAAATGCAAAACTTGTTGAAAAAAAAATCTAGCTGACTCGGTACTTTCAATACTTAAATTTCCTGCATTTCTCTCAGTGTAGACCAGTAATTCTCAACCTGGGTCCTGTTATCACTGTCAGGTGTACAAACATGATTCACAAGATAAACCCCAAGATTTCAAATAGGAATCCATAGCGTTAAAAATATTCTGATTTGTGGTGGTCTTTCTGAGTTCTCTGCAACGGAAAAAATGTTCCATTATTTTTCCATAGTCAAAAAACAAATAAAAATTAAAAGCTGGCATTTTCTAAGAGATGCCTTTGAGTCTAACAAGGACAAGGAAAAAGAATTAGTCAAGTTTAAGATGACCAGATCCCTTTAAGCAACAAAAAGGCACCAAAGTAACTGTCATAATTAGGGACCTACCAAATTCACGATTTTCCGATTTTCATGGAAACCATGAATTTGGGAAGCTCCCAGTAAAAAAGCATGGTCCCAGTGAAAAAGCAGGTAACTGACCAGCAAGTAGGGGGAAGCACTGCAAACAGAGGCAGGAAAGCCCTGGTGTCCTGAAGCATGGGGGAGGGGAAGGAGAGGAGAGAAAGGGGACAGGAAGACTTTTGTAGCAGAGCATGGCATCCCCCTCCCTGCCATGCCTCCCATTAGCTGAGGGGCCCCAGAAATCACTCCCCTCCCCAGAGGGAGGCATCCAACTTTCAATCTCCAGGAAGGGGCGGGATACCCAAGGCCCCTAGCTAATCAGAGATGGGGGACAGGAGGGAAGGGGAGGGGAAGGGGTGCCACACTTCTGTGAAAATGCCAACTGGCGCTGCCCTGGGACCACAAGATCTGAAGGCAGCTGCCATGAATTAGGTAGGTCCCTAAACATCACTTACTATAACAGCTGTTCTCAACCCTGCTCCACTTGAGGCACCCCTTTGTAACTGCTGTGAATGGAGCGGCACTCTATTGCAAAAACCAATGTCTACGCTGCAGTGCTTACCCCCTTACAACTTAAGAACACAACTAGCGCCACCCCAGGGCAGACCCATGGTCCGTCCTGGCCAGGACCCTGCACCTGACAGCCTTATAGCTTCTCTTGGTGGGCAACAGCCCATGACCCCTTGGCAGTAACAACCAGGCCTGTCCCCAACACGACAGAGCAAAGGGTGTCTGCTATAGAGCGGAGCACTGAACCAGACCTCTCTAGACCAGCAGTTCCCAATCTGCGGTACAGGTACCGCCAGCGGTACACAGACAACCTGTCAGTGGTACGCGTTAACAGATGCATCACAATTGCTTTAGATGACAAAAATTCGTTGGCGATACTTAAGGTTGTATCATTTTAACTTGGTGGTGCACAATCTATCAGAGTTCGGAACCGCTGCTCTACAGCAGCGACTCCCCTGCAGGGTGCCCCACGAACACGCTTCACATGGCAGACCCACATTTCTCAAATGGGAATCCAAGGCATGAAAAACATGCAGTGGAGAAGAATTCAGAAAAGACCACAACAACAACAAGAGCTGCTCTGTTATCTCCCTGTCAAAAAAAAAAAAAGCGAAAATGAAGAGCCGGTGTTTTCCCAGGGGGGCCTCGAGCCTGGAAAAGCTGGAGCCCCACTGCCCTGCCCTGCCCTGCCCCCCCCCGGGCGCCGCACGAGGCTGCCCTTGTGGGGGCCCGATGCAGCGCGGGGGCCGAGGCCGGGTGGAGGCGGGGCTGCGGGGCGCGGGCGGTCATGGGGGGCGGAGGGGAGGGTGCCCTTGAAGGCGGCCGCGCAGGGTCAGGTGCCGCAATCGGGGCAGAGCGGGCGCGGAGCGAGGCGGCCTCACCTGGGTGCCCACCACGACGATCTGCGGCAGCTGGATGATGTCGGCACCCACTGTGTTGAACACGTCCTGCAGCTTGTTAATGACCGGGATCAGCGCCTCCATGGCGGCGGCGGCAACGGGCGGGCAGCGGGGCGCAGTGGTAATGAATGGGCGCGGCAGGCAACGGCTCTACCGGCCCCGTCCGCCAGCCGCCATTGGCGCCGGCCCCTAGCCCAGCCCGGCCTGGCCACGCCTCGCCCCAGCGGGCTGTGCGCGGCTACGTCATGACGCTAGCGCGACCGCAAAGGCCGGCGGGAGCTGTAGTCTCGCGGGTGTTCCTCTCCTTCGCCGTTCGGCCCCGCCCCCCGAGCGGGCGAGGCGGGGCAACCGGGCTCGGGGTTCTCTTGGGCTTGTCATCGCCCCGTCCAGCGCGGCTGCCCCTCCCCCCGCCTGCTGCGAGCCCAGCTCCCCGCCTCGTGCCGCTGTGACATCAACACTCGCACCGCGCGCTGCCTGTGCCCGTTGCAGCGTCACAGAGCGCAGCTGCGTTTCTGTGACGTAGAGCCCTGCCTGCCTTCGTATTTCCCCGGTGGTGCCAGGTCATAGCTATCTAGATTCTGTTGGAAGCTCAAAATGATCCATTTGCTGAAAAACGATCGTACACTGAAAAATATGCAAGTAAGTATGCAATTAAGAACGCACATAAATTGGCTCATTCCCTTTCTATTGCTCACTATTAAGTACCAGCGAGTGAGTGAGAACTAGCTCACCAGAGCTGTAGCATGTCCTTCTTTTGAGGCAAGCAGGAATAAGAAAGTGCTGACAGCCGGCCCAAAAGTCAGTTAAAACTCCCAGAGAGTGATCTGGGTTTTGTCTATGCTGCATCAATGAGCTGCCCCAAAAGTGATCGTACATTTTGAACACTTCTACTATTATTGATCATACCAGAGCTGAAATGATTGTACGAATGCGTTAATTATAGTACACCTGGCAACCCTGGGTGCACCTATCCTGGGGGTGCTGCAAGACACGCGTGGGGGGGGGGCACTCCCACAGCACAGGCAACACTGGGTGCTCAGCGAGTGCGACTTGGGGTGGGGAGCCCCTTTGCCAGCCCTGAGGCAGGAAGCAGTGGGGGTTCCCTGTGGCTGGGGATGACATGGAGGGGAGGGTGCCATCAGGCAGCTCCATGTGCTTGGACCGCTTCCAGCTCCCCCAGGTGGCATCTCATGGTTGCAAGCAGCAGCTTCCAGTCAGGATCTGAGGTGCTGCAGTCCACCTGGCAGTGCTTCCCAACCAGGGGATCCAGGGGCTCAGGCCTGCCGAGGAAGCTATGAGACCTCTTTAGTTTTGGAGGCCAATAGCAATGTGTTACATATTGCTTGGGACAAACGATCAAAACAGGGACTGAAGTGGAGGTCAAATGTAATAACAAGAGTGCCAAGGGGAGACACTAAATCAGACAGCACCCACTAGCCATCAAATGAGTTCAAGGAGTCTTTCAAGGGTGCCACAGGGTGCTGTCTAATATTAACATGGTTAGGGCCTTACCCTATTACCTACTTGGTTGGTGTATTGTGGGAGGGAGGAGGGGTGTCCTAGTGAGAGATGTTGTTCCTACTATGAACTAAAAAGCTAACGAAAGCAGAGAGATGGCTTTTTCTGAGACTCCTCCTCAGTCTAACAAAGGGGCCCCAGTTTAAAAAGGTTGTGAACCACTGGCTTAACTTAGTGCTCTTGAAGCATAACAGCAAGCAGCAAGAGGAGAGGGACACAAAAAAGCCCCACCTATTCATGGAAGTACACACACACACAATGTAACCCTTTAGGTAGGGCATGTGGGTTTACCCTTATCTTGCCTGCCAGGTTTGCTGCATTGCAGTAAGGCTTTGTGTGCTGTGTGGGTTGCTGCTAATTTTTGGTCCCAGTTTATGGCATTCCATGTAAATTTGCATCTCTCCATCTTGCTAAGTTTATTTACAACAGAAATAAAGGCTCCTGAAGGTTAGGGAATGAAACAGTTGTATTTCTTTGAGGAAGGACCAGCAAGGTTTTTTGTTTTTCTTTTTTAGTTTTGTGCCTGGTAAAGACCCCTCAGTTGAGGTCTTTGTCCTGTGTTAAGTTCTACAGCTGTGTGCAGAGCCTGTCTATCTACAGGGCACTCAGTGGGGCAACCTCTGTTTGGGCCTTGTTACACTTTAGGCTGTGAGCTGCACAAATGTTGATCGGCTTAGTGCTAGCTTGGAGTTTGGAGCAGTCACACCTTCAATTTGAGTGGCACATTTATGGAGAGTGGCCACACCTTAATGGAACAAGAACTGAGTTGTGAGGATGAAGAGATAATCCTGTCCTGGAGTGGCATAACTTTGAACCACATAATGAGTGCTTTAAAACACATTAACACCTTAATGTGCAGACAGGGGTTAAGAGCTCCAGGAGCTGCCCAAATTTACCGTACAACAGTGCCCTTTCATGCTCCGTGTTTTATGCATTAATGAAAGGACTTGATAAGGCCAGTGGAAATGCATAGGGGGTGCACATGCACCCCTTGAGAGCGCTGGTGCACGCCCTAACAGCAGCGTTTCCGACTTAGATGATGGGCGAGACAGGGGCAGGCAAGACCACTGGTTCCCCCGCCCCCCTCGCTACCCCCATGAGAGCACTGGCCAGGGAGTGGGGGTGTCAGGAGAAGCAATCCCTGTGGTCCCCACAAGGCACGATTGGCTGTGGGGGGACCCCCCCCTCCCCAGTTGCTGACTGGCTGCTGGCGGGGCAAGTGCCCCCCCACCCCCGACTCAGGAGGCACCAGTCGCCCATGCATAAGGCAGTGGTTCTCAACCTTTTTATACTTGAGGCACCCCCTCAGAAAATGGCAGCTCTTAGTTTTCACTCTGTTTTTGGCTATGGAAAAACAATAAAGAAATTCTTCTGTTGCAAGACAGCCCACAGCAGGCCAGAATGGTTTTAACACTATAGTCGAAACCTAGTCAAAACCTCTGGGATTATTTTGTGAATCATATGTACATGTTTGCACACCCAGCGGTGCTAATATTGCATGATATCCAGTGACAACTTTAAAAGGAGCTCACAGGTAAAGCACCCTGGTTGAGAGTAACTGGAGTTAAGCCTTTCATTTGTACAATAAAAGATAGTTGCCCTGTTGCTTCCTGTGTGATCTCACTGGGACAAATCCCACAATGCACAAAGTAGATAATATGGTCTACATAAGACCACTGTAAAGGAGGTGCACAACTGGTTGAAAAACACTTTCAAACAACTTTTACCAATGGAACCCTCTCAAACAAGGGCCTCATTTTCAGTGGAGACTCCCAAGAGTCTGTCCTGTGCCCAAATCTATTTAGTACTTTCATTAACAATTTGGATAATGGAACAGAGTATACTATTTGAGGATGACAGTATGCTGGGAGGGCAAAATGATTCCAACAAATTGGAGAGATGGTCTGAAATCAACAAGTTGAAGTTTAATAAAGAAAAGTGTGATGTGCTGCACTTAGGAAAGAAAAATCATGCTTATAAAATATGAGAATAAGTAGTTACACAGTAGTAAGGCCATAAGGGATCTGGGAGATATGGTACATCATAAAATAAAGGAGTCCATGATCTGATGATCCCAAAAGCCAAATCTCATTCTGGAATGAGGAGTGCTATATATAAAAAACAGGAGTATTTATTCTACTCTCCTAGGTACTGATGAGGCCTCAGGTACAATTCTGTATCAAATTCTGGCACTGCACTTGGAGATGAATTAGAGAAACTCCAGGAGAAGAGGAGATTTAGAAGATATGAGCTATCAGGAAAGGTTAAAAGAACTTGTTTAGTCTAGAAACACGAGATGGGGGAACTGGAACATGGTAACAGTCTTACAACACAGAAAAAGGTTTGTGTTAAGAGGATGGTAATCAATATTTCCCCATGGCACCCTGGGGAAGGCTAAGAAGAAATCTAGCTTAAAACAAGTTAGATTTTAGGAAAAGCGTTCTAATTTTTAGTGTGGTAACACACTGGGAAATAATTTGGGGAGGGTGTGAAATTTCCTTCACCAGAGGCTTTTAGAAAATATTGTACGAACATCTGTCACAGGCGGTCTAGTTGTAAAACACTAGGGTGGCATATAAATCTAATAAGTAATTAAATATGTCTAGTTCAACACCCTCCACTCCATCCCCTGACAAGGAGACAGTGTTAATTGTCATAACCAGGCATCCTGATTTTCTCTCTCCAAAAATTGCAGATTCTCCAATAGAAATAGCAAATTCTCCGATTAAAACCCCCAAAATGTGTGTTTTTCCATGATTAAAATGAAACACCACTATATATAAAGATATCAGTTGACTACAATGTTTTATTGATATATTTACCATTTTAAAGCAGTTTGGAAGCCTACCAGTGCCTCAATCACTATACTAAAATAAATCCTAAATACCTATAAATACTGGCATTTGATTGGGGGGGGGGGGGGGAGAGGTGTTCTTGAAAAAATCAGAAAAGTGCCCCTCTCCCTGCTTCCTTCACTCACCAGGACACAGGTCTACCTGCAGCTGTCCCTCCCCACTGCTTTGTGGCACTGAGCAGCCCTGATATACCGGTGCCCTGCCCATGCCATTGCCTCTCACTTGCCAACCACCACCCCCTGGGTCCTGCTGGTGCCCCTCACTCCCCACCCACAGTCCCCACTCAGCCCTGCCAGAGAGCACCCCCAGCTGCCAGGGCTATGGGGCTAGGGACCCAAGTCCGCAGCCCCGTCCCTGCCAGCAATGCCTGAGCGCCAGCTACCATCTGTGGGAGGTGGCAGCTGCTGCAATGGAACTTATTTAGTCCCATGGGCAGCATGGCTGAAGTGGAGCCTGTGGGGTGAGGCAGATGCGGACTGCCCACTGGGCTCAGCGCTCCCCGCCCTGCTGCTCTCCCCTCCAAGGCCTCCATGACCCAGCGGGCAGGACCCAGTGTGGCAAGGCAGAGTGGGGCGGGGAGGCTTGATGCTGCTGCTGGGAGCTCCATACCGTGATGATGAGGTGCCAGCCTGCAAGGGAAAACCCACCATTTACATATTTTTCTCCTTTAAAGAAGAAAATCCAGATTTTTCTCCTTAAAATGAGAAAATTAGGGCTTTACCACATTTTTTCATGGTGAATGGAAAACCCAGATCCCTGGTCATAACCTGAGAAGTTAGACATCAATGAAAACACCACAATTAAAATCCAGATTCAAAATGTAACTAAGGTAGAACAAAGCAGAAGCAAAGCAGTTATGAACATAGAACCAGGAAAAGCTGGGTTTGGTAAAAGAAGTGTAAATTAGATAAGGAACTGATTAAAAGGACAAAAGGTGAGGAGTGTCGAAAGGGGAAGTTTTGGGAAGCTAATCATGCTGTTTATCTAATATTGGTCTTGAGACTGATCTTACTTGGTATTTTCATTAATGAACTGCATACAGAAAGTAGGAGTGTTCTAACAAAACTTGCTGATGGCCCAAACTGGGGGACTCATCAAGGTGGAGGAGGACAAGCATATTATTCAGAAAGGACCAGATGACCTTGAAGACTGGAATAATGGAAGTGTGGTAAAATTTAATAAAACAAAATACAAGGTCATGCATTTAGAACTAATAAAAGGAATTTCTGCTAGACACTAGGAGGGCAGTGACCTGAAACAACAGAGGGGGTGCAATGGTCAAATCCTATGGTTATGGTGAGCTACCGTTGTGATGCAGCCATGAAAAGACGATGCAAATCACAAGTTGTACCAGGCAAAGTATTTCTGGTAGCACTAAGGAAGTACTGATGCCATCGTACAAAGCACTGGTGAGCCCTCGTCTGGAATTTAGCATACAACCTTGAACACTTGTGTTTAAAAAAGCAGTAGTGTAATAAAGGGGTAGTGGGAGGGGGTGCTGACTTTGGGGGGCAGAAATATAGCAGGAGCTGCACTGCTGGACTGGATGTTGCCACTTCCAACAGAGAAGCCACCAATGCTGCCCCGTGCACTGCTGTCACCAAGTTATGCCTCTGTAAGAAAGACAAATTCAAATTGAACTGGAATAGGGAATGGTTATAAAGATGAATGGTGGAATGGAGAGCCTATCTGATGTGAAGAGGCCAAAATTGCTTAGCTTATTTAGCCTAGCAAGATGAATGCAGAGGGGATGTGATTGCTCTGTTTAGAAACATAAGGGTAAAAGAAATTTAAGCTGAAGGAGAAGCTTGCACAAAAAGAAATGGGTATATGAACTGACCAAAAATGAATCTAGGCTGGAAATTAGAATAATATTCCTCACCATTGTATCAGTGAGATTCTGGAACAATCACCTAATAAGTGTGAGGCAAAAGCACTAACTCAGTTTAAGATGGAGCTTGATCAATTTCTGAAAGAGCTGCTATGATCTATTTGTGTGTGTAGAAAAGGACTGGCTCATGAAGTACCTTCTAGCTCTGTTTTCCAACTGAGGCTCAATTTAGCAGGGTCACCCAGTAACTTACTTCTAAGTTCATAGTACAGACAGCATGTTATCTGCGATTTAGGGGATGACCCTGCTCAGCAACACTCTTTAATAGAGCCATCCACACAACCGCTTCTTTTAAGAGCTGTCTTCTTTTATCTGCAGTTGTCTTATCTTCAGAGTAGAACAGCGGGCTAGCAATGCCTCCTACTCCCTGGAATCTTCTGGGAAGCATCTCTTATATACTTGCCACTGGGAACTGGAGGCTTTGGCTTCTCCCTATTTTCGTCTCTCTTGGGAAGCAGGACGATTTGGATTTTCTCCATCCCTTCACTCCCCCTTTGTTCTGTTCCCTTCAGTGTTTTGTGTATATTATTTATCTCCAGAAACTGCTCTCCCTAACCCCCATCCTCTCAGTAGTGTCTTCTCATCTGTGTCACTTGGCACTTTGCAACAACTTTTGACAGGTGACACTGGATAAACACTAAATTGTTCTGGCTAAGTGGAGATGGTTTTAAACCCCCAATTGAGGGAAAAGGTTGAGAAATGTGTAGTGGAAAGAAAGAGAAAACGGAACAAAACAGAAAATGTAGAGCATTGTTCTATCTTTTTTGCCTAAAGAAAAAGTCTAACATTCGGCAATACAGACCTACATTTAAAGGCAACTGAGAAAGAAAACAGAACTATGAATCAGGATCTTTGGCTAACGCACTTCACATTCCAACTTTTTCTTGCCGCACCCACACCACACAGTTATGACTCCTTTTCATCCCAAGCTCACTACTATTCTTAAATTTCTCCTTGAAGATTGTATGTGGCATGAGTCCTATCCCCCCCAACAGTGCTTTGAAATCACATGAGTAGGAGCTCAGAATACAGAAATAGTTTCATAGACAGTTGTCCCTAAATGCTGATCATCTTTGCCTGGCAGTCTAGCAACACTGCAGTTGCCTTACTTGAAATCCTAGCATGGGAATAGGTTCAAAGTGTGTCCAAACTTTTCTATTGCCTGAACATCTTCATTCCTATCCCTTTCAAAACCTCCCCATACTAGAGAATTATTCCATTACATATACTCTTTTTTGCATGTTTTAAAACTACTAGATTCTTACCTGTTCTTTCAGTATCTGTAACTTTCATACTCTGAAATACATAAAACTGGTACCATACATAATGGATTGTCTGAGTCTTCACAGAATAAATACACTTTTTCCACCAAAAAAAAAAACCAAAACCCCAAAAAGTTGTGAACATGATATAACTGAATTGCATTGTGTTTTGTTAACATCGCCTCCCATTATTTAGCCAGCTGTAACATTAATACACCTCCCAATAAGCTCTGAATAACATGATGCTTTCTGTTTATGCTATGTATAAATTGATCCAGTCCTTAACATTTTCAGCCATGAAACTGCTGTACAAGAGGAAGGAAAAAGACAGAAAAGTGAAAAGAAAGAGGAGTGGCTGCTGGTTTTTTTGATCAGCATGAGATCTTCACTGGGTGATTTCTTATGCTTACTTAGTATAATGTATTTTCTAGCCATGCTTGATTTTATTATCCATTTATGTTTTTGCAGAAGAGACATCCGTTATAGATAATGGAATCTCCAACTGCTACTTAGATGACTAATCTTACATGATAAAAATTTAAAGACTTTTAAGCAAAAATTAACTAGTCATAAATTGATGGAGTCAAGAGACAGAAACTGTAAAGGTTCACAGAGGTGCTAAAGATTGTGCTTGAATGACTGTAGTTATGGGGAGAATCCCAGATAAAGGTATTACTTCCATAAGGATACAGCTCCCCACTCTCCCTGCCTGGCTCCACAGACCCCTGCCAGCCTGTGCCCCGCTTTGGGCCCCACCAGTGCTGGCCCTGGGACACTGGTCCCAAGACACTGGGACATTGGTCCCAAGATGGTGACCAGGGGGTGGGGCACCTGTCAAGGGGCAGGGCTACCCATGTGGCCCTCCACAGCCTGCCAAAACTGGGTAAGTGGCCCTCCGCCCAAAATAATTGCCCACTCCTGAGTTAAACAGAAGTTGCTATTCAATCTGTTTTTCAGCTTAGGGTGATCTCCTTCTTTCCCAGACGTGAGGAAAGGCATTTTTATGCCCAAAATCTTGTCCAGTAAAGGTATCACCACACAAACCTTGCTTCTCACATATTCTCAGAACCATCATGGCTACAACATACACACTGACTAATTGGGGAGGAAAAACCCCAAAACAAAATAAATAAGGGAGAGGTGGCTTCTGGCACCTGAAAGTGGATAGACAATTCCAACACAGAAATACTGTCTCCTCTGCACCAATCTTTCCTTCTACTGCTTTCAGTTTGTTACTCTGGGATACCTCACTCATATTCTCAAAGTACAAGAACCCCAAAGTGCAATTACTCCAGCAGCTATGCAACAGCTGGAAAAAAAGCTTTCACAAAAGAAAGCATCTTTGTTGAGAAGAGGTGATGTCAGTGGCATAAATCATGGTTTGATGAGGACCGTTCCAATGCTAAAGATTATTTAATAGAAGTCTTGGAGGATTACAAGTAAAAAAAAATTATTCTTCTAGTTTCCAGTAGATCAAGAAAATTAAAATAAACTATAAAAATATGGAAAGAAGAAACTATATCAAATAAGGCTATGGGAGGGACTGGTAGCCACAGGGAAAAAATAACAATAACTAATGTTTTTGGTAGATTATAGCCAAAGGGACAAAAAAAAGTAGCTTGATTCCTGAGAGACATATTCCTGAAGATATATGGGTTTTGGGGTTTTTTTATAAGTTTAACAGCTTACTTACAGATGATGAAGAAAATGATGGCTTCTTACTGAAGGAAATGTTATCTGTTAAACCACAAACAAAACAGATCGTCATCTCACCTCTGAATCGCAAGACTTACTGAATAGTGGAAAAGGCCCCTGGCCTTGATTTTCTTCCCCAGAAATCTTCAAGGAATTCATTGAGCGGTAGTGGAGAGTTTTAAGGAAAAAAAATGTTAGAAGGTATTGGAATGAAGATGAAATATCACCATTTGTAAAACCTGGAACTAAGAGAGATCCTAGAGCATATCATTCCATTACTCTTCTGTATATTCCAGCCAAAATATTTGAGAGATGTTTACTTTTTCATCTTCAGGCATGGATTTCTGAAAATAATGTTTTAGAAGAACAGACCAGTTTCAGAGAAGGCTATTCTTGTATAGATCATTGCTTAGTGTTGCACTGTTTATCATCTAAATATGTAAAAAGACAAAAGAGTTTATAGGTAGTCTTCATAGATCTGAAGGGTGATTTGACTCCATAACCAGATTAACATTACGAAAAAAAACTGGCAATAACATCACTGGATAAAGCTCCCCTACAATTAATCATTACTTACTATTCAAATACAACATTTATGGTGCATTATGAGATAGGAAGCTATTGGACAGGACATAACCAAACAGACAGGAGTACAATAAGGGTGTTTGCTTGCTCTGGTACTTTTTATTCTGTTCTTGAATGATTTAAAACATGTGCTAGCAGGAAATCAGTTCCATACACCCATAGTACTGAATAACCCTATCCCTGTCTTTGTTCATGAAGGTGATGTATCATTAAAGTCACAATCCCGAACAGGCTTCCATAGGTTATTATGGAAGATGTTTTTCAATAGTATGGCACCTCAAATAGTTTGGAAATCAAAATAGATAAATCCAAAGCATCAGTTTTGGGAATGAAAGGAGGAAACAAATCTGGTTTTCACACAAAAAGAAATTAGAGATGGTGCCTCCCTTTAAATACCTTGGAATCTATTTTAATAAACATCTGAGCTGAAATAAATGCATTACAAATATAAACACTAGAGCAAAACAAGCCTTGTTTGGAGTTTTATCCTTTTACAATAAGATAGCTAAAAGGGTGGTACAGGCAGCACTAAAGGTCTATAGATCTGAAGCAGAATTCATTTTAATGAATAGAGCAGAACTATGGGGTGCTGACCCTATAGTCCACCCCAAAACAGAAAAAATAGAAGAGATCTCCAATGACTTTTTAAAGCAGCTTTTATCTCAACCTAATTCTATGATGTGTGGATGGGAGCCTCATGCACTTTTGACACACACACACACACACACACACACACACACACACACACACACACACACACACTTTAGTTAGTCTATATGATATAAATCTACCCTGCCTTTTACTTAAAACTATACCTTCATTCAAGCTAAACTGGTGCAACTCTCTCACACAGATGAGCCTTTGTTCCCCACAGTCAAGCTTAATGATGTATTACATAATTTGTCAGCATAACAAATAAATCATGGACAGACAATATCAGTCAGCAGTATTTTTTAATGATGCTTTTATTTTACAGGATACAAATTATAAGTATTGAACAGGAATTAAAGTGCTTAATTTTACAATAATCCAACTCCCACCTTTATGACCAAATATACATATGTTACAGAAAATATATACAGTATCTGCAAATATTTTACATTCATATATTTCTTAACCAAAAAAATTACCACTTAGATTTGCACAACTTTAAATTTTGCCTCTTTTTAACATTCTGCAATTCAATGCAAAACAAGAACAATTCACACCTCTTCAAAAGATTAGTATTTATACAAACCAAAACATTTCCCCTCCCTCTAAATCAAACTGCAATCAATGCTTCCATGATTAAGGGAGATCCTAATGCAATGCATGTAGAGTTGACATTACATACTAGGGCCAATCAAGTTCTCAAGAAAGTAAATATTTTAACTTTTATTGGCTGTAGTGCTCATAATAGAGGTATGTAAAATACAGCGGCCATCCACATTCGACACACTTGCCTGCCTTCATTAACATAAATATGGCATCTCTGCATACAAAACAAAACTTTAGTTGCAGTTTACCCCCCGCCTTTTTTTAAAATGTTTTCAAGGGTCTAGAAGGAAAAACTACAAACTGAAGTGGGCTAATATTACAAATTGACTGAATACTTATTTTATACCTGGAAATCACCTGCTTAAATGTTTTTAAAGAACAAAAGCAAGTTTACACTCATTTAAGTATTGCTAGGTAAGGGGAAAAAGAAGGAAATGTCCTGAATAAAAGTTCAGGAATAGTTCAATGAAGAGGCAGTACAGGAGGCATATTGACTCTGTTACTGGATTTTAGCTTATTTTATAAATCAATCAGAAACCATAAACATGGCATGCAAGTAGATCCACTTGTGTTGATTTTTACACTTAAGACATGACCAACATTGTCAATATATATTACCTGTATTTTTACTTCATCACAGTGTAAAATGCCGTCTGAATTAGATTGGTCCTGCCTGTTAGTTATAATGGTCTCTCTCTCTATATATGTATATATTCATTAAGTGACCATGTTATATGAAAGGGCAAAAACTGAAGCAGCAATATGACTGGCAGATTAAGTCTCATTACAGACTCAAGGATCAGTATCATTTACATTAACTTCTGTATGTCAATATGGGCAAGAATTGGAAATAAAAATCACAAGAATTTTTTTCTTACAGTTCATTTTTACCTTATCACACATAATAACTACAAACCTGGACTCACACATTTCACCAATTTATTTTTTTTTTTAACGTAGGCAATATTACTCATACATTTGTTATTTCCCTTCTCCATTCTTGTATTATTTGTTCTCAGGGACTTCTGGCTGCTTAGTCTCACCTACATTAAACCAGTCATTTCAGGATTAGTTCATTATCACAAATTAAGGATTATGGGCTTTATTAAACCCCCAGAAAATCAATTTGAAGTCAGATGTGGCTCTATGACTCCAAAGAACTGGCAGGAGCAGCAATGTGCCTAAAGACTGAGAGAACCTGGTTTTCATGCAAAGAACTGTACATAATATAGGACAAATATTGGAGCAGTGTAAATCATCACAGCTTGATCACCTCTAATAGAGGAATGCCAATTAACAAACTCACAATCTCTTCTGAACTTTTTCTTGGAAGTGGGTCTTTCTTATTGCTGAGAATTATTTCTATATAGAATAATTTTTTAAAAACTTTCCACAATGAGAAGGAATCTCTACAACTAGAGCTGATCAAATAAAACACATTAACATTATTTTTTTCTGAAATTCCCCGTTTAGTTTATTTTCCCCTGGAAATTAGAAATCTGACATTTACTGTACAAAGTCTATAGGTGGTCCTTAAAAAAAAAAGGGATTTTGAAAAAATGTCAACTCTCCCTCCCTCCACCCCATCTCATCAGGTTTCAAAAATACTTGATCCACTCTACTTAAGTTCCCCATTGAATCTTTGTCTGGTACCCATTTTACAATACATACACAGTTTGTGCCTCCTCTTCCATATTTAAATAAAAGGAAGAAATAATTCCTTATTTTACAAGAACCTTAATGATTTGTAATGCACTTTGAGTTCCAAAGGTGCTACATTCTCTCTCTCTCTCACACACACACTTTACAGTCATCTAATATTTTCCATATTCTGCTCCAAGGGGAAGAGAATGTTCTCTCTTCTCAAGGCTTGCTTTTTCCTGTGGATTTGGGGCATTTAAATATACAAGTACTCCTGTCAGAGTCAAGAGGCTAGACTTTAAACATATCAGCTGATGTAGATATGTCAAAGATCAATTCTTTTGCTATATTTATGTATTTTGTCCTTGCAAGACACCAGGAAAAAGAAAACGTTAAGTAATTTGGCACATACGTTTACTGCAAGATGCACACAGCCATTACACAATGCCTGGAATTCAGAGTAACTTATTGCATGCTGTCTCACTAGAAGGGAATAGATCTCCACAAGCTGTTTACTATAAAAAAGTTGAATAAATTTTTAGGTCAAAAACTTAACACTACAGATTTATACAACCGTAACAATTCAAAGCGAGCAAGGGCTTAAGTCTCTGACCACCCGCACTTTCATTCTGGCTTTTTTTTCCAATTTCCTAGATGAGCGAGTAAAGCCATTGAGGCTTGACTCGGTTCAAATAAAGCAGCTGCACATATTGAGCTGCAAGCAGCTTAGTATCCCTTGGAAAGAAAAGCAGACACTAACCCCTCTGCTCCTTAGTTTTCCTTACCTGTATAACAGGGATCACAGTGCCCACTTCAGTGCTTCAAATGGATGTTTGTGCTAATATTTGGGAAGTGCTTTAAAACAAA
This sequence comes from Alligator mississippiensis, assembly GCF_030867095.1. Taxonomy (NCBI): domain Eukaryota; kingdom Metazoa; phylum Chordata; order Crocodylia; family Alligatoridae; genus Alligator; species Alligator mississippiensis. Next base: position 113,400,881 of record NC_081827.1, read on the forward strand.
AAAAAAAGCAAGCCTAAAGCGCTGTATAAGTGCTATATCTTATTATTTTTGGTCCAGCTCATTCTTGGTGGAGTTCCCCCCTCCCCCCACTAGGCCCCTAGGCATGAATTCTACATGAGCAATGGTGCCTCAAGCAAGGTGCACTGACAAGGCTCCAAAACCAGGTGCCATCTCTGATACTCCTTTTTAGAAGGAGATGTCTAATGGCTATGGAAAAATATAATACAGCCCCAGACAGAGTTCAGCCTACACGTTTCCCCATCCCTAACCTGAATGATCCCAGGCCAGAGTACTGCCTGTAGAACCATAATAATACTACTGTGAAAGTGACTCCATTGTTCAAAACTTTCTGGGCAGGATGAGGAGTTCCACGTGGAGCTCCGTTTCTGAATACCAGCATGAATCTGGACATAAATGGGCCTATCATTTTTACTACAAATGGTAGAAGAATTTCTTTACACTTCCAAGGTATTTGAAGCAAAAATTGCACATTAGATATTTCCCTAAAACTACAACAAATAGGACTGCACACAGAACAGCCCAACTACAATGAATACTAAGGGAGAAATTCTGCACAACATGCACCAGGGCAACTTTAGGAAATCAGATTCTGGTCCTTTTGGTATAAAACCTAGAGTAATCCACTAGTCAGAGGTTTGCACAAGATTTTACACTAGTGCCACAGAAAGCAAAATCTGTGCCAGTAACATCAATTAAGTTGCACAGGAGTATGTTAGTACAGATTATTATATTCTGTCTTTTACTTACCCTGCCTTTTCTGTGCACTGGGCAATAAAGACTCATCTGGAATGCACAGGGGATCAGGAGATAATCTTTCATTCTTAATGCTAAATAAAGGTAATATCTGACTTAATGTCACATAGGGAATACAATTTGCATTATAGTAACTATTTAAAAAAATAAATAAATTCTTGACTTCTCATGTAAAGATGGGCCCCAATCAAAACTCTAGCTCCATCCCCAAGTTTGGAGAAAAGTGGATCCAAATCTAAGCTTAGTGGCTTGGGACAACTGCTGTTTTTTAGAAAATAAAAATTTTAGAAGAATTTTTTTAGTCAGAAATGGATCATTTAAGTTGGGTAAGTCCCCTACTTTGATAATTCAAGTAGCAAAAATGTAATCTTGATGTCAATAGTCTGAGAGCCAATCACAGCACATGCACTGTTTTTCTTTTCTATCCAAAAACCTACAGGGGAACCTTCTTAAGATGGAGCCATTTGACCCCCACATAAAAAAAAACAACTTCTAGAAATTGGGGTTCATTGTAGACTTAGTATTTAAAAGCTGACATACACATCCTTACAACTGCATGAAGGATCCTACTGAAGTCCATCTGAGCAAGGAATACTCATGCATGTCAAGATTTATAGAATCAAACTTCTTATAAGAATTAATGCAAGCAGGTTCCGCCTTACATGATGCACAATAATCTTTGTAGATAGTTGTTATAACTAACTGTTGTAATATTGCTGTTTTCATTTGTGAAAGTTTAAAGGTGTTATAACATATCCTTTTGTTCCAATAAGCATAAACGCAAAAAATAGATGATCTCCAAAGACCTTTGGGATCAACAGGTTACTTGCTGAAGCACAATCCCATATTTTAGCAACATAGTATCACACCTTCAAAAAGGTAGCAGATACAGGATACTAAAGAAAAAAGGACTACTCTTTTAAACACAACTAGAATTCAGAAATCCTTTACATGCCATTTAAGTTACTGGTACTAGTTTTTAAATGTATAAAAATATTAAGATAATTAATTGTAAGCTACTTAAAACAAATCACTAAACAGAATTCTTTTTTAAAATTTAGAACTTTTTCCTTAACTTTAAAGAGGAAACATGCTTTATTTTAAATAAATTATGGACTAATATGAACCTAATGTCATGAAGTCAAAGCAAAAAATCAAGTATAGTACAATTTGTTCTAATACTGTACATATATATTTACCAATATATTGTACTTATTTTGTCATAATTTAGCAATAAATTTATAGCTTGAAAACAATTAGATTATTTTCATAATAAACTGAATCCTTAAAAGCCAATATACCTGTAAAAGCAATGTGTTTTTTTAAAAAACAAAAAAAATGAATTCAATATATGTACAGCTCAGTGTATGTAGTTCTATAAACTAAATACAATACACCAAATTGTCCCTGTATATTTTTCATTACAGATCTATTTTGGCGATGTGGAGGTATATCTTTTATACTGCTGTGAATCCTAGCATATAAGAAAGATGTTTCAAATATTTGCATTCTTTAGGAAAGAAGCAAACTTTAACCCAATGGCAATCAATTTATTCAAAAGAGAAATGCATTGTGAAAAACAAGTAGTACACTAAAGTTAGTAGATTGTTGTGTGTTTTTTTTATTGGCATTCACATTTTTTTAAAAATTCCGAAATGGGTCTGTACATTAACTTTATTAATAGAACTTAAATATAAGAAAAAGGTCCCTAAAATGATCAGCATTTTCCCCCAAAATAAAGTGCTAAGATGTGTGTGGTCATTAAGAGAGTTTGCTTCTTTTGTTTGAAAAAAGACAGGTTAGCAAGTATTTGACTGGAATCTTTTACCATGGATTCTCAAGCTTCAGCATTCAGATTTTTTAGAAGATTCTGGCTGCTCTTCTAAGCTCAACTGCAGTTCGTTCTGGCATTTTGGTGTCTCACCTTTGACAGCTAGATTGATAACTTTCAACCATTTCTGTTTCAGTTCCTCACTGTCTGCAGCAAAGCTGTGCACAGACTTGGACTGGGTCAGTTTGAAGCTATGCGGGAGGTCAGCACTTCTGGGGGTGTCATCTACTGTATAGCCTAGTAGAGGAATCGTAGCCAGAGCTTTAACATCCTAGAAAAAAAAAGAAATAAACCTTGATCACAATAGGATTTTTTGTTGGAAAAAAGATTCCTTGACTGGTCAGAGATCCACCTTCCCCACCCCCCCCCAGTTCTCCAGTTACTTGACTTTCCCCGACTTCCTCAGTTCCTCAACAGGAACTGAGGAACTCCCAGTCTCCCATGCCTCCACGCTGGAGCCCATCCCAGGCTCCACAAAGAGGCATGGGTTAGCACAAGTCCCAGTGAGAAAGCCTGGGACACTGTGGGAGTCAAGGAACCTTATTTTTTATGGTGGCACAAACTAAAAAAAAGGCAACATGTTTCCACTGCTAGTTGTTCAATACAGGGAAAAAATGATTTTTTTTCTGTTTCCCTCTCCTTCTGTTTCTTTACATACCTGTGGAGCTCCATACATGTACAGCACAAGAGCTTCATGTTTAGGAATAACACACCATGCTTTCTGCCAAGGCTTTGATTTTTCCATGTACTGAAGAAAACTACATATGACACTGTTTCCAGAGACCTCAGCTGATTCAATCTAAGGAGACAGTTCACAGTGTAAGAAGGAAAATTTCCCTTAACAAAAATGTAAGATGTTGTAGAGAACACAACACAAAAATTAAAATACAACACCATCTTTTACATTTGTTTGTTCCAAATGCTGATACAATTAAAAACTGAGTACTGTAAAGTCTTATGATTGGGTTTATGAAGAATTAAAAATACAGTTCCTCTGGAGCAAGAAAGAAACTTAGTTCTTTCTTTCTCAACATTTTTAGAGTATGGCTAACAGAATCACCCTGCACACCTGAATTTCCTTCTGCTCAAATAACAAATTTGCTGTATATTTTAGTATCTGAAACACACACTTAATCTAACTTTGTGCCTATCACAATGTTATCTAAGTGCTAGTAACAGCCCTTCATGATTACTCTTCTATGTTGGCAGTAAAATCTTCATAAAAGCATCCAACAGAAGTGCATTTCCAAAGATAATGTATGAATGCAAGAATTTTTCTTGGAACTACCCAGAATTAAAAAAGGGAGATTAAATAAAAAGACGACTTGATAGACTGATTTATTACTGGGATTCAGCAGTCATACTTGGAACCTATCATAGGAAGAACATGACTGATTTTTGGAATTAAGATTTTATTGACATGAATTGGGATGAATGCAAGAAAAGTGATAATATTGCAAACGTTATCACCAAATGATCACAGTACCTCATATCTACCCATATATACTCTTCACGTCTACTCATATATATTCTTGATGGTTTGAGATACTGAACTTACCCTGCAACTTAGGCAGAATTTTGGAAGGGGTAGGAGGTTCTACTGGTAGTGGTTTTGAAACTGCTGATAGGCCTGTATTGTTTAATGTAGCCCCTCCAATATGCATTGGTGAATAGAGTGCAACTATGCTGTGAAACTTGCTACAAACTGAATCTACAAATTCTACAAATCACCATCATGTGTATCAGAATTTTTTAAATAATTTTTCCCAATCAATATTAACTTCTGCTGTTAATTTCTCCTGATGTTTAACCCCCAAAAAATCTATACCAGAATAATACATTTTTGCTACTCTAGACAGATTTAGAACTAAAATGAAGTATTGTTACGTGTATTTTCTTATATACACCTTCTTAATATCATCAGAAATATTTGAAATTCTTTCCATTTTGGCCAGGAATGTTAAAAGATTAAGCAACGTACTGTAAAGATTTGCAGAGACGTCCAAAATAACAACAACAACAATAATAATGATAATAATAATAATAGTAATAGTAGATTTAAAAACGTAAAGTTGCATATGCTATTGAAATCAAAGGGAAAGATTAGCTTTCTCCAAATATCACTGCAGCCAACTAGGATACGCTTAACTGATTTGCATATACCACAGCTTGGGTCTGAGGCAGGTGGGTACCAGGACCTGGTACCTCTCCCCCACCCCCTTCTTCCTGCCACCTGGTTGTGGCTTGCTGCAAGGAAAGCACCCATACCTGCTGAAGCCCCAAGTATCCGACTGGCATGGCAACAGCAGAGCTCCCCTTTGCTGAAACCCCAGGTACCTGACTGTGGTGGGTCAGGAGTAGAGCCCCCACCACCAAATGCTGCCAAAGACACAGCTCTGCAGACTGAATCTGGCCTGTGGGCCATGGGTTGCCAACCCTTAGCATGTGCAATCTGATTGAGTCACCTTGCTCCACACCTGAGTGTTGCTTGCTGTGGAGCTGGTAAAGAACACAATCATATTGGGCCCCTAGGACTCTACAGCCAATGAGAACCCAAGCTATTCTTTCTGCATTTAGCAAAATATGGCCTTTTAAAATATGCCTACACTTATACCTCCAAGATGCCTCTCTTCTTCTTTTCTTCGCTGTCTGTGCAACCGGTTATAATATGATAGCAGTCTTTACAAACTTTGTTCAATTTATTGCTGTCATATTCAAGATGAGCTTTATAATCCGAACATTTCCAGCAAACCACCTTAAGGGAAGGGAGGGGATGAGAGAGAGATTAAGCAAACAAAATTAAGCAGGTACGACTACAAGGTACAATATAGCATTGTGCAGCAATCTGAGCTGCATGAGTTAGCTAGGGTCCCAGAAATTGCAAAAGTGTGTTAGCACAGGACTCCACTTTGTTTGACTCACTATAAAGAACAGGCAGAGAGCTGCACTGTTGTAGCAGTATTGTTTCTGGGACCTCAGCTAGCTCATTTAGAACTAACTCGGGTATCTCTCTCTACCTGGGATTGTATTATTTTCTATTATATTTCACTGTTTCTTATTCTAGTTGCTGGCTTGAGCAAAATGTTAATAGGTTAATTTTAATTATTTTGTAATGTAAGCCTCAATTCAGGATGGGTGCTCAAACAACATGCTTACACTTGTGCTTACTAGTGGCAGAACTGTACTGTTACCAAGTGCGTCCACAGGTGGTATATAGAGGAATTACCTTCAGGGAAGGTTAGCTGTGAAATAAGCGGGGTTAATTCTGATGACTAAGCAGTTGCAGACCAAGCAGTGGCAGCACCACCAGGATGTGGTGGGGACAGCAGATTGCAAAGCTTTCCCTCCTGAAAAGCCAAATATATCCTTTGATGGTGCTGTGATATACTGAGTATACACTGCCACTATAATAAGCCAGCTCAGCCCCCAGCTGTGAGTCTACAAGTCCTCAATGGCACAGCAGACAGAAGAAAACATAAGAATCTCAACAGCTGCAAAGGCAGATGAAGACTACAGTGGAACAAGCTCTCCAATTTTCTTGGCCTCCTTGCCATTGGATCAAGGGCCCGTTCTGTCAAGAACCATTGGCTCCCAAACAACAGCTGCACCAGAAGTAATGCTGATGGAAGATCAGTGTTGAAAGACTCCAGGACCCAATCAAGCAAGACCTTTTCCACCAGCACTCAAAAAAACTGGCAAATTCCAATCAACAGCAATGGGAGAATATTGGTAGTGCTTGGGATGCCTTCAAGTCCACCATCATCAATGCCTGTGAAGAGACACTTGGATTCCCTGCCGAGAAACACCAAGCCTGGTTCAAGGAGAATGACAGGAAGATCCAAGAGTTGATGAACCACAAGCACAAGGTCTTTTGTGCTTGGCAGAACAACATCAGCACCATGTAAAGGAAATTGGATCTGCAACAAGCCAAGTCAGAGGTCCAAAGAAGGACCCACGATATAAAGAACAGATGGTGGGAAGACAAAGCCTTGTACGGTCCAAGCACTCAAGGACCAACCCCCTTGAGACCTAAGGATAGAGGAGACCCAATCAAGGAAAGGGGAGCCCTCAATGCCCATTGGGAGGAGCATTTTGAAGACCTTATCAATCAAGATTCTGTTGTTGATGAGAGTGTTCTCAATTCCACCCAACAACACCCAGTCAGAGATGATCTCAGAATCTCTCCAACCCTTGACAAGGTGAGGAAAGCCATTAAACAGATGAATAATGACAGGGCATCTGGAGCTAATGGAATCCCTGCCAAAATCTTCAAGCAGGGGGAGGAGGAGCTCACATCACAGCTCCATGCCCTGGTCTTAAGGATTTGGAATGAGGAGGAAATCCCAAATTACCTCAGGGATGCCACGATTGTGACAATCTTCAAGAAAAGAGACAAGTCTGACTGTGGAAATTAGAGAGGGATCACCTTGCTGTCCACCGCAGGAAAAATCACCGGAAGAACTCTCCTGAATCATCTCCTTCCACTTGCTGAAGAGCTCCTCCCAGAATCTCAGTGTGGGTTTAGGGTATGAAGAGACATGCCTGACATGATCTTTGCTGCTTGCCAGCTACAAGGAAAATGCCAGGAACAATAAACTTCTCTATATGGCCTTCTTTGACCTCACAAAAGCCTTTGACTCTGTCAACCAAGAAGTGCTGTGGAGAATCCTTCTGAAGTACAGATGCCCACTGAAATTCCTTACCATTCTTTGCCATGATGGTATACAAGCAGTGGTTCTCAATAATGGATCTATCACAGATACATTTGAAGTTAAGATGGGAGTGAAGCAAGGCTGCATCATTGCTTTAACACTCTTCTCAATATTCCTTACTGTGATTCCCACTGGAGTGGAGCTAAACTACTGAATGGATGATACATTTTTTAATCTCACCAACTTCAAGCCAAAACCAAGACCACCCCAAGTTTAATTATCAACCTCCAGTACACTAATGATGCTGTAGTGTGTGATCAATTGGAAGCAGACCTTCAGGCAATCATCAAAGTCTTTACCGAGCACACAAGAAAATGGGACTGACGCTTAACATTCAGAAGGCTAAGGTCCTCCATCAACAAGCTCTTAGTGAACAGTCCCCAGCTGTGGTAATTCAGGTTCACAGTGAGATTCTGGAGAACACTGAATATTTCCCATACCTCAGAAGCCATCTCTCAGAGAAGGCTGGCATTGACAAAGAAATCCAACATCACCTCAGATGTGCAAGTGCAGCCTTCAGACACCTGAGGAAATGGGTGTTTGAAGATCATGATATCAGATCTGAAATCAAGCTCATGATTTATCATGCAGTTGTGATCTCCACCTTACTGTATGGGGTTGAAATGTGAACGACATACAGGAGAAACCTCAAGTCATTGGATAATTATCATCAATGCTGCCTGAAAAATCCTTCAGATCCAGTGGAAAAATAGACACACCAGCATTAGCATCCGTTTGCTAGCAAACACCATGAGCTTTGAGGTGATAATCATCAACATCAACTTCACTGGGCTGGCCATATCATCTGGATATCTGACTCCAGACTCCCAAAGCAAGTTTTATTCTCCCAGTTCAGTCAAATCATAGTCAAGAGGAGGGCCAGGAAAATGCTTCAAGGACGTTCTCAAGGCCAACTTGAAAAAAATGCAGCATCAACATCAGTTCGTGGGCGACTGCCCAGGACCACCCCAAGTGGAGAAAGAGTCTGCTGTAAAGAACTCAGTACTTTAAAACCTTACAACAGGGTACAGAGAAGCAGAGTGGCATAAACACCATGCTGCAGACCGAATCAAGAATCCAGAGCCATCCACTGTGCATGAAAATAAGTGCCTGAGTTGCCATGGGTGACTGGTGCCTCCTGAGTCTGGGGGGGGGCACCAGATCACCGACGGGGGGGGGGGGGGGGCGGGCGTGGAGCCCAGCAGCTGATCCCCTAGCCAGCAGCAAAACCAGAAATGCACTTCCACCAGCACTTCCAGTTTCACGGCTGGCAGTTCCAGGGGGTGCACAGCTGATCTCAGGGGGTGCACATGCACCCACATGCATCCCCTACATGTCACCAATGTGAGTTGCAACAGAGTCTACTGATTGCAAATTGGCCTCATCAGCCATCTGTGGACCCCCAAATAAGATAATATGGAAGACAATCATCCTTGACTGCGAGGGATTGCCAAAGAAAAATAAACAACTTATGCTTAGTCACCAAAGCCCATCAGGACTTTAAACTGTGTATTAGGTCAGCATTAAAGAGAGAGTTTGAAAGTATAAGTCCCCCTGCTTTAGAAGAAGCACAAGAGGCATGCTTACAACGTAGTTCACTATACACTAAAAACTAAGAAAGCTTACACATCTTAGATTCAGTTAGTCTGTATGGTATATCTCTACCCTGACTTCTCCCTTATTTCAGGCTAACATGGTTATTTCTCTCTACCAAGAACTATAAAACAACACTATTTTTTGTAAAACAAAAATCATTCTTGCTCATCTTAGAGTTATCCTTTAAAAGTGATTAGTTAACAAACCTAAATGTACAGATTCATACATAGCTAGCTGAAAAATAGAGAAGAAACACTGAGCTAATTTCATGCTGCATCCTCATTATTTTTTTCTTTTAGAAAGATAATACCTTTTTGTTTTAAATAAAATAAAACAAGAAAGCTGAAATCTAAAATGCAAGCAAGAAAGGCTTTTGACTGAAAAAAGTATTTCCAACAGGAAATACTGCTTGGAGAAAAAACCCAGCATGAAAATTCAAGAAAGTAACAATAGTTAACTTCCTCAAAAAGAGTCGACTGGACTTGTGTATAAATGGAAACACTCCATGTACATCAAGAAAAAAAAAAAGTCACTGTATGCTTAGTCTCCTCCCCATGCCCATCTAAATCACTTGAGCTTTAACTGGTACCTCTAGCGTTATTAACTATCATTGAAAATCTCTTGAATTGCTATTCATTTCAGAAAGAAAAGGCTTTATCTTTGTTAATTCAAGTGGGCACTTGAAGACAAGAGAAAGGATTCCAAAAACCAATGGAAGAATTTGTCATCAGATCTGTGTGGCTGGCACTATGCCTGAAGTGCAGCACAAAGCATAAAAGGAAAGCTGTGAATGAAGTATTTCAGTCATGGTTATCGCATACATGCTTGTGCACCACACCACCTCTCTTTCTCTCTCTTTCCCTCTCCCCCCACCTCTACATACACAGACAGACAAACACACATGCATGCATGCACACAGTAACCAGTATAGTAGAGTTTAAAGTCAGGGCTTGCATCCCCATCTAGTGGAGAAAGAACCTGGTGATTTAGTTTTGCTCTATTACTTTTATTTCTAGTCAGACATAAAGCAAATAAGCTGGTATGCTCTGGACTGATAATTGAGGCATTTTGCATCTCTCGTAAGAAAAGAAATTTTGCTAAGAACAATTTCCAAGAAACTTAGCACAGTTCTTGCTGACTTGGTCAGTGAAAGACTCCTGTTCTAATATGCCTTCTACCAACAAACCAAAGGTTAATTGCCAAGATCTGTTGCACAAGACTCAGTCACCAAATGAGGACTTAATGTGCTGGTTCATATCTGTTCTAGATCTCTGGTTACTAGCTAGCAGATCTGGTTTTGCACTTACATGGCCACATGCTCGACAATGATGCCTTCTCCTTGTCAGTGCATTGAAGGACTCCTTGCATTTCATGCACATTGTTACTTCATTGTCTCTGATCCATCTTGGCGCTCTCTTCCCAAGCTCAGCATTCTGAAAGGGGGAAAAAAAAGGCCAATTGTTCAGTATTTTTAGTAGAGAAAATAATTATTCTCTTCCTCTGGAAAGGAAATGTTCAAGCTACATTTTGAAATCTGAGAAAGCAATAACTAACAAAGAAAGCAGTCAAAAACAGAAACCATTGCAAAAAAAGGCACTCCAACATTCATTCAAGAAAGAATGGGATTGTTCTTAGGGCATGGTTTGGCATCATGAACGGAAACGGTTGACCAGCAAAACGATCACTTTGTAATTCCACTGCTACAATCCTAACTCTGAACATACAGCTTCTGCCAACCTCCTGTAATGCACCATGTGCAATCAAAAATGGACAAAGCAGGCACTGGCATTACAAAGTAAAGTAACCCAACTTACAGAAACTTCAGCGGGCATGTCCTCATATTCTTTTGCAATAGCATTTCTGAAGGTTTCGTTCCTCTGCTGAAAAGCTTCTATGGTATTCTGAAGAGCCTGTAAATGCAATAGATAAGCATCTCACAAATACTACTTAACAGGTTCTCCAAAATGAAACTGCTCATTAACAAAAGGAGGCAAAATAGGAACTGTGATCAACAATTGATTAGATCACAAATTATCTTCTTTTCATATTAAATACCACAGGCACAGGCTCAAAGAGAAAACCATTGAAAGAATTAAAGTTAAGAATGTAGATTTGTTCACCTTTATCCATTCTTCCTTATCCTGTGCAGAACTGAAAAAAAATAAATAAAAGAGGCATATTAATTCAAAACTAGTTCAAGAAACATTAGTTTGTGGTGGCTAATGAATGGAGGAATAATTTACTACAGAATCTAAGAGGTATAATGGTCCCAGCCTATTTAAGAATCCAGCAAAGCTCAAAATTGTGCACTTAAAAGTAGCTTAGTTCTGGCTTCAAGACTGATGACTGCACTATTCAAATCTACAGGATTTTTCCATAATGGTAAGCAGATAAAGCCCTAATTTATCTACAAGACACAACCAAACAAAAAAACCCTACAAACCACAATTTTTCTATGGTACTTGGAAGCATGCTATTACCAGGAATTACAATTGCTAGTTTCATTCTCAGTGCCTGTTTAATCCTTGCAAAAGGCAGGGTAAAGTTGTACCTTATAGACTGACTAAATCAGAGAGGCATACACTTTTGTAAGGAACAGCTTAATCAGATGTTATGAACGGACTGCAAGGAGCAGATCTTCTATATAGAAAGCAGTGAGTTGAATAAAAAGGATAGGGAAGAGGGAAGGAAAAAGGAAGGGGCAGTGCTGAGAGAGGCAAAGATGGGTAGAAAACAAAAAAATAACAGTTAATCCACTGAGACCCACAGGGGTTATGAAAGATAATCCAGATGACAAGATAAAACTCCATAGTCTCTCCAGTCCTCTACCAACATCATTTACATCACCACCTGCTTACAGGGCCTTTCTGCTGTGTATACGGGACAGATGGGGTAATCCTCACATGAAAGAATGAACAAACACAGATATGACATCAGTTCCAAAAAGACAACCAAGCCTGTGGCTCTTAGAACACTTTAGCTTCTCTGGCTAACGTCCTTTAAAAAAACAACTTGAACTCAAAATAGTGGAACAAGAAATCATCCAGACTTGGGCAGGTGCAGGAGCTAGAAGCCAGAGGAGGGAGGGGGAGTCTGGTGCAGCCAAGAGCCATGGCTGGAAGGTTAAATGTGTGGCAGCCAAGGTGGGGTGGGAGAGGCGTGTGGGTAGGACTGTGCGAAATTTCAGCAGCCGTTTTGTTTCAGAGGTGTTTCAGCCCGTTTTGGTGCCTGAAACACTGAAACAAAACAGAAGGCTCCAAAACATCTCTGAAACAAAGTGAAACCATCCAAACTGTTTCGGCGATGTTTTGGAAAATTTCATAGTTTCGGACCTTGCAGAGAAACAGAAACTAAGAGGAAGGGGGAAGAGGGGTGGGGGAAGGACTGCCCTGATATTGACATCTGTAGCTGACCTGCGTCTACAATCTCTCCCTGAGGTCCCTTCCAATCCCAATGCTCTGGGGAGGGACGGCAGCCTGCTGTCATCCCAAAAGCAGATCCGGAGGCCTGCACCCCCTGGGAGGAGTCTGGCACAGCCCCACAGCCCTCCTTTTAAAGTGCCAGGAGCCTGGGGCCGGGCAGGGGATGGGGCTGGGCAGGGCAGCCATGGGGGCTTCTCCTGTGGCTCCCTGCACTGGGGCAAAGGCAGACACAGCTGAAGGAGCCGTGGGAGAAGCCCCCATGGCTGCCCTGCCCAGCCCCAGCCTCCCAGCACTTTTTTTTTTCAAAGCCCCACACTCACCATCTGTAGCAGTGACGATCAGGGCCTCTGAGGACTCATGGCAGAGCCCTTCCCCTCCCCACCCCAGCCTCCTAGAGGCCCTGATCACCGCTGCTGCAGCCAATGAGCGCGGCCTTAAAAAAAAAAAGTGCTGGGAGACTGGGGCGGAGCAGGGCAGCTATGGGGGCTTCTCCCACAGCTCCCCCTGCCCAAGGAGTGACAGGCACATCCAGATGAGCCGCGGGAGAACCTTCAGCCACCCAGCTGTGCCTGCCTCTCCCTAGCCAATCCAAATTTCCGAATCAGCACCAAAACAGCGTCAAAAAACTCTGAAACAGGTTTGGCCAAATCAAAATGGAACAGTGATCTGAAACACCAAAATGAATCACTGTCCCCCGAAATGGCTGAATCCGAAACTGAAACAACACATAGCTGTTTCACACATCCTTTGTGTGGGGGGGAAAGGGGTTGTGCAAATTAACCTCTCGTGGCACCAGCTGGATAGTCCTGGTCTATAAGGTGCAACTTTACTCTGCCTTCTGCCTAACTTCAAACAAGCATGGATAACTATCTCTCTGTTTAATCCATGCCATTCCACAGGGATAAAAAATGGACCAGACGTGGTGCAAAGTGAAATCAGGCTTGTCAAAGCAGGACTAAGCCACCCAACTGGACTCATGGGGGCAAGAAATAAAGCACAAGAAATACAAAACCATACTCTAGCTTTCAGACAAACAGTAAGGTTATGAATGGATTTATATAACAGGATTGCCTGAGCTAGCAGAGGACTGGACTCTGCATATGGCAACACAGCACAGTGTAATGACAGATAGAAATACCCAAACCAGCTCTGAATGATCTAATTTATGCTCTGCCAAGGCTTTCATAGATTTCATAGACATTAGGGCTGGAAGGGACCTCGGAAGATCTTCGAGTCCAGCCCCCTGCCCAAAGGGCAGGAAGTCAGCTGGGTTCATAGGATCCCAGCAAGATAAGCATCCAATTTGCTCTTGAAGGTGTTCAATGTGGGCGCTTGAACCACCTCCGGTGGCAGGCTGTTCCAGACCTTGGGGGCTCAGACAGTAAAGAAATTCTTCCTTATGTCCAGCCTGAAACGGTCTTGTAGTAGTTTATGACCATTCGACCTAGTCGTCATCCCTTGGGGCGCTCTGGTGAACAAACGTTCCCCCAGATACTGATGGTCACCCCTGATAAACTTATAGGTGGCCATCAGATCACCCCTGAGCCTGCGTTTTTCCAGGCTAAAGAGCCCCAGGGCTCTCAGCCTGTCATCGTAAGGTCTGCTTCCCTGACCTCTGATCATGCGCGTGGCTCTTCTCTGGACTCTCTCAAGCTTCTCCACATCCTTTTTGAATTGTGGAGCCCAAAACTGGACACAGTACTTCAGCTGCGGCCTCACTAAGGCCGAGTACAAGGGGAGAATGACATCCTGGGACTTGCTTGAGAAGCGTCTATGGATGCAAGCCAGCGTTTTGGTCGCTTTACTAGCCGCAGCATCGCACTGCAGACTCATGTTCATCTTGTGGTCAACGATGACCCCCAAGTCTCTTTCTTGCATAGTGTTGGCCAACATAGCACTGCTAAGCCTATAAGGATGCTGCGGGTTTTTCTTCCCAAGGTGGAGAACCTTGCATTTATCGGCGTTGAACACCATCAGATTCTCGTCCGCCCACTTGCTGAGCCTGTCCAGGTCAGCCTGGATCACCCGCCTGTCTTCTGGTGTGGATGCTTTTCCCCCAAAGTTTGGTGTCATCAGCGAACTTGGCCAGTCCACTTCTGACTCCAGTGTCCACATCATTAATGAAGATGTTGAACAGTATGGGTCCAAGGACAGAGCCCTGGGGGACCCCACTGGTCACAGGACACCACGATGAGTGACTTCCATCAATTACTACCCTCTGGGTCCGACCCCGGAGCCAGTTTTCCAGCCAGTGGATCGTGGAGGACCCAAGGCGACAATTGGCCAGTTTCTCTAAGAGGTGATTATGGGTAACCAGGTCAAAGGCATTTTTGAAGTCAAGATATATGACATCAATCTCTTCTTCCTTGTCCAGGTGATAGGTCACCTGGTCATAGAAGGTACTACCCTTTTCAGCAGGGTACTACCTTGTGCTACAGGGATACACCCTATGACCAAGAGTTCGCTTCCATGCCTATGTTTTTATTCATTTCCAGTTACTGGTATGCAGTACTGTGACTAAAGTGGGGTGATAGGGCAACTGCTCCAGGTGCTGACGGGGGCAGGAAGTGAAATGAACAGCTTTTGTTACAGTCACAGGCAATGCATAGTGGGGGCACATGCCCCCCCTGAGATTGGCCGCTGCTGGCTTCTGGGAGTGGTCGCTGATTGCCACACACACCCCCCCCCCCCCGCTCGCAAATGCAGACATGGCTACCAGCGGCCGTGGGCAATCCCCACTCGCTGATGTAGATGCAGCCTCCAGCATCTGTGGGCAGTCCCTGCTTGCTGCTGCTGACACAGCCGCCTGTGGGCAGTCCCCGCTCACTGCCATGGTACCCACCCCGGTCTCAGGACACACTAGTCATTCATGGCCACAGCTGTATGATTGTGATTGCACCAGCAGCAATGGCAAACCGAAGGTGCCACTGCCCCAGCGTGGGGCCAGCCACCAAGGGCACCCTGCCACATTCTTACACTGCTGCTGGTATTCATCAATCTGGACTACTTCATAAACTAATGATTTAGCAGTAAACTATGACCTCACAAGACCAATCAGCCTGGTTTGTGTGTGTGGGTATGTACTTCTCTGTCTCTGTATTTTGGAATTTTTAATGCTTTAGAACTAGACCATACGGTTCTCTTACCTGGCTTGCAACTCCAGTGTTCGCTCTTTTCCAGACACTTGGAACGTGTGTGGATATTCTTCATTGTGAGTTTCTATAATCTTCATACCATCAATGCCAACTCTTGTTCGAACAGAAAACTTTGATCCCACCAAGCTGAATTTGGGGACACAGTACAGCAACATATTGTTGAACTGTAAAACAAAAAAACAGCCCCCTCAAAACTGACACATCATTAATTCAAACGAAGACCAGGCATTGCACAATATATTCTTAAAAGGCGAATGATACCAGCTACTTACAAGAAAAAAAAACAATTTGAGTGTGCAAGTAACTGAGCCAACCTGATCACAGTTCAATATTGAGAATATGTTCAATTATGGGGTTAAGACAACTGGATAAATGGTCTTTTCTATAGTGTATAACTTTAAATTTATATTACATTAAAATTACTTTAGCTCTGAGGGAATTTTTAGTCTTGTATCAGAAGTAGATTGATGTTCCTTCACAATTATGTTAAGAATAAATCAAATCCACAAAACGAAAAAAAAAATGATGAGACCCAATAACAAAGAGGATGCAGACTTATTTCAAATGTAGTGCTTTTAAATAAATTTTAAAAGATCTCAAACTTCATCCCAGAGTTAGAGCCATTAAATTAGAGCCATAATGCTTAACAAATTTTCTTGTTATTAATTATTATTATCGCTTATTTAAATGATACTTCATAGATGCATAGTCTCCCCCATTAAAATGATTTAAGGACTTTTAAATATTTTTTAGAGCTTCAGTAGTCATACCGAAAAGGGGACTGCTTATCTTTGGAATACATTTTAAAACCACTCGCAAAAAAGAATCATTATGGACTTGGTACAGCAGCTGGTGAAGGATTCTGCACAATTCCTTTGATGTTCTAAGCCACATTTATGTCAGCTGAAATCTGTATCGTAGATATGTCGCATTTGAATCTCTCTCTAAGCATATACATCCCTCATTTTAATCTCATGTCTAGCCTGGTTCAAAGACTTCTGCTATAGTCATTTATTCCTTTGCTGAAAACACAAGTGAGAAAAAAAATCTGCCCCTCAGGAACTATGTATTTCACTACCCAAAAAACATGGGCCAGCCAGTGGGTCATGAACAAGCAGCAAAGGTCAGGACTTGAATTTGTAATGTTGGGGTTCTAGAAGGAGTGAACTGCATCAAGCATTTCATAATGGAATTAAAAAGCATCATAGAAAAGAACCAGAACAAAAATCACTGAGCAAAAACGATGGCGGAAGTGAGAAGCATTTTTAGAGATGATATAAATTGTCTAGCAATGCTACTTTTCTATGCATACAGCACTTACTTGGATAGTAATGTAAGAATGTCAACATCTACTTTATTGTTACTAGACTTGTAAAATACATGCATATTCAGTTAGACTGCTTGCATAGCATAGCATAGCATAGCCCCTGGCTTGTTTACTTTTCATTCCATCCAGGAAGAGCACACACCAACTGCTGAAGCTTCCTTAGCCTGACGAAGGGTTTTTGAACCCGAAAGCTTGCTTAATAACTATTCTCCAACCATTTGGGTTGGTCTAATAAAAGATATCAAATTCACCCAAGGAACCTTGTCTGCATAGATGAATAATTTTATGCCAATTCATTATTTTAATACAGTTTAATAGTGTTATGTTAGCTTAGACTCTTTAGCATGTGTTTCCTTTTCATAAAACAGAAGGAAAACACTCGTCCTATGCCCTGGGTGGCTCTTAACATCACAGAAATTCTATGAATAGAAATGAATAGCTACTGTGACAGCAACTATAACCATAAAAGATTTCCTGCAAGATGTGTAATTGGACCTGAACTGAATTTTATTCAAAACAATGTATCCTTGACATTTTTCTCTATATTGTATATGTAATCTTTCTGCAATGTTAAGCAAGGAAAATCCTGGCACAATACTTACTAAGAATAAGTATCGCTCTTGGGCTGATGTATTACGAGCAGCTAGTTTAAGGATCTGTCCTTCTTTGATAAGCTCATTCGAGGGGTTGACTATATCTTCTTCTTCTCCCAACATCTCGTATATCTCCAACAGCTTTTTTAGATTCTCCTGTTCAACCAAAGCAAAATTAAACAGTTTTAATTAATTGCATTTATGAATAAGGGATCCTATCAGTGTCAAAAGCTGATTTTGTTTATTATTATCTGACTCATAAGAGTATTGAGATCCTTATGTTTAAATACAGAGCCATTCAATTTAGCTACCAGTATTCAAACCCTGAGCCCAAAATGTTTTTAAAAGACTAAAATTAATATAACCAGTATTTTTTAAAGCTTTTTACAGAAATTCCAAAACATCTCACAAATATTTAATAGATTATATACCATAATCCCTCTGTAAACAGGATCTTCATTTTACAGATGCAGAAACAAGCTCTGAAGGGTTAAGTAACCATTCATAAGGTCACACAGTTCATCTAAATTAGGAACAGAACCCAACTTTTCCAACTTCCATTCCCAAGGTTTAATTACACGACCATATTTTGCCTAGCATGATCACTGATCATAAAGGTTGCCTATACATGTACCGGGGGGAGGGGGGAAGGGGGGGGTGTTTAATTAGAGTGGTTCTCAGAGAGCCACTGGGATACCCATCACGTGTATTAAGCCCCTGCACATTTCAAAACAGCTGCAGGATGCTTTATCTAAAGCTCATTTGATGAGGTTTAGATAAAGTGCCCTCACAGCCATTTTGAAAAGCTCGTGTACTTAATATATGTGATGGTTAGGCAACGCTGGGACGTTCTAATTAGAATGGGGAGCAGACTCGATTAATCTGTCTGCTCTGACATTCTAATCAGAACATGAACGAGCACATCGATAGGCACCCAAAAAGGCTAATAGTGACCTCTATACTTTGGAGTAGAGAAACCAAATTTTGCCAATTCACCTGTTAGAAAAATTGGTATTCTACAGATTTGGTAAAATTCAATTCACAGAGCATCTTAATTTACATGGTACTTAATGTACAGTACTAAGAACACAGGGCTACAAAAAAAAAGAAAACGCTTAAAAGCCACCTACCATCTTTCGAATTGCACTATTGGAGTGACTTGCTGCTGTGGATATAATCTCCAGGGATTCTAGACACAAGAATGGCAAACAAATTAAATTTCATAGTTATGTGCTGTTAATACTCAAACCACTAGCTCAAACCATGAAAAGCATACTTACAAGTTTTCTAAGGAAGTCAGACTCCACAAACTTCTCTCGTTATCAATATAAAGTAAATTACAGTTTAGCCCGCTAGAGTTACAGAAGTTAGAGCTAATGGATTCAGGAAAACTAAACTGGAATACTGGCCAAATTTAACCAATTATTTCCAGATACTTGTAGACTGAAATTTTAAACTTAATTAATTTGAGAGCTTTTACCTAAAACATGATTCTAGGTGTCATGGTTCCTCCAGTCAAGAAACAGAAACATGCACTGTGACTTCTGTAGTCGGTGAAACCAGCTCAAATTATTTGATCAAGTTCACTGGCAAATATTCCTTAATTTTAACAAGTCACAATCCATTCTTACAGAATTTAAGCATGGAAAAATAAAACTTGAAAATGAACCCACTTTTTCACAGAAACTTGTATTCTTAAAAACAAAATATGGAACCCAATTCCAAGGGGTTTTGTTCCTGGCAAAAGCATTTCTGTATAAAATGGTAAACAAAATGTATTTCTACACCAAAACACAAATTTAATCAAAATTGTGTGCATTGGAGGGAGGGGGGGGGGAATCATGGGTAACAAATAGAATGTCCATGCATTGCATTGTGTTCCTAGATAGAAAACGGGGGGGGGGGGGGGAAATGAACTGTCCAAATGCAAGCCCTGAAATCAGCGTGAACCACAGATCGCTTTTCAAAGAATCCTACACCCTCATACCAGAAATCATTGTCTAAATTTTTCAGCACTCCTTCATTCCTTCCTCTTGTGCTTGCTAGATTATCTACATTTTACAGCATCCTTTCATTACTGCTTTTATTGCTATATATTAAACCAGCACACAATCCAGAAAATACTTACTTTCAGCATCTTTCCAGTCTAGGGAATCTTGAGGCAATTTCCTTAGGTAGTCCTTCAGAAGCATCTCATAGCGTGGTATACGTTGTACTGGTTCTAGCATGTGATGTTGCAATGTCAAACTGCCACAGACTTTTTGCTTCTGTAGAATTGTAAACACATTAACATCCTCTCAGCAGGTGAGAATATTTTTTCATCCCGTGATAAAACAAGGCTTTGGCAGGTCTAACACACAGGAATATCATATTTTATAAAGGGCTACAAAGTAGATTTCATATACAAGCACTTGCAAAGGTATGAACTGGATTCTACTACTCTATTGACTCAAATAATTACAATTCTATTTGCTTTAAGAATAAATAAGTTGGCACTTGAAGCATCAAGAACTAGTGTATCTTTTTATCCAGCAAAAAGATTTCTATAAATAGAAGGATCAAGGAACACAATGTTTTTCCTTAGATTTTTGAATATTTGTAACTATTGTGCTCAAATATCTAATTAGCTTAACATGAGAATAACGGTCATTAGACTCTGCTACTCATGCAAAATAAAGTTCAATAGCAACCAGCTATAAAGTTAGTACACATTTTTGAGGCCTACGCTTGCTAGCACCGCTGCTGAAAGACTTGGGGATCATGATTGACCGCAAGATGAACATGAGCCACCAATGCGATCTTGCAGCTGGTAAGGCAAACAAAACCCTGGCTTGCATCTATAGATGCTTCTCAAGTAAATCTCAGGATATCATCCTCCCACTGTAACTCGGCCTTGGTGAGGCCGCAGCTGGAGTACTGCATCCAATTCTGGGCTCCACAATTCAAGAAGGATGTTGAGAAGCATGAGAGAGTCCAGAGGAGAGCCATGCGTATGATCAGAGGGCAAGAGAACAGGCCTTATGAAGACAGGCTGAGAGCCATGGGACTCTTCAGTCTGGGAAAACGCAGGCTCAGGGGAGACCTGGTGGCTGCCTGTAAGTGCACAAGGGGTGTATATCAGGATCTGGGAGAACATCTGTTCACCAGAGCGCCCCAAGGAAAAACAAGTACCAATGGTCCAATGAGGGAGGTGATGCTCCCCCTCTATGCAGCATTAGTCAGGCCGCAGTTGGAGTACTGTGTCCAGTTTTGGGTGCCGCACTTCAAGAAGGACACAGAGGATCTGGAGAGGGTTCAGAGGAGGGCCACTTGCATGATTAGTGGTCTCTGTGAAAGACCCTACGAGGAGAGGTTGAAAGATCTGGATCTCTTCAGCCTATACAGAAGACAGCTGAGGGGTGACCTTGTAGCTGCCTATAAATTTATCAGGGGAGGTCAGCAGGGAATTGGGGATGTGCTGTTTACCAGAGTGCCCCAGGGAGTAACTAGGAATAATGAGTGCAAACTAGTGGAGAGTAGATTTAGGTTAGACATTAGGAAGAAATTTTTTACAATAAGGGTGGCCAGAGTCTGGAATGGGCTTCCAAGAGAGGTGGTGCTATCACCTAACCTGGAGGTCTTCAAGAGGAGGCTTGACAATCACCTGGCTGGGGTCGTCTGACCTGTCCTCTTTCCTGCCAGGGCAGGGGGTTGGACACGATGATCCATTGGGGTCCCTTCCAACTCTACAATCTATGAATCTATGGTCATAAACTCCTACAAGACCATTTTAGGTTGGACATAAGAAAAAATATCTTTAGTGATCAAGCCCCCAAGACCTGAAATAGACTCCGTCCAGATGTGGTGCAGGTACCTATTCTGGACTCACTGAAGAAATGCTTGGATGCTTATCTTGCTGGGGTCCTTTGTCCCTAGCTGACTTCCTGCCCCTGGGGCAGGGGGCTGGACTTGATGATCTTCGAGGTCCCTTCCAGCCCTAACGGCTATGACATCTATGAAACTTTATAGATGGTTGGAGCTTTTTATTGTGTGATTGCTACTCTGCACATGTAGATGGTCTCAAGGAAATTCATAGAATCATAGAAAATTGGGGTTGGAAGGACCTCAGGAGGTCATTTAGTCCAACCCCCCCCTGCTGAAAAGCAGGACCAGCCCCAACTAGATCATCCCAGCCAAAGCTTTGTCTAGCCAGGTTTTCAAAACCTCCAAGGATGGAGCTATCACCACCCCTCTGAGTAACCGGTTCCAGTGTTTTACTACTCTCCTAGTGAGAAAATTCTTCCTAATATCTAACTTAAACTTCCCTTGCTGCAACTTGAGACCACTGCTCCTTGTTCTGTTATCTGCCATCACTAAGAACAGTCTAGCTGCATCCACTTTGGAACCCCCTGTTCAGGTAGTTGAAGACTGCTATTAAATCCCTCCTCAGTCTTCTTTTCTCTAGACTAAATAAGCCCAGCTCCCTCAGTCTTTCCTCATGAATCATGTTCCCCACCCCCTGAACCATTTTTGTCACCCTCCACTGGACTCTCTCCAATTTGTCCACATCTTCTCTATAGTGGGGTGCCCAAAAGCTGAACACAGTACTCCAGATGCAGCCTCACCAGTGCTGAATAGAGGGCAATTGTCACTTTCCTTGACCTACTGGCAGCACACCTACTAATGCAACCAAGTATGCTGTTAGCCTTCTTGGCAACAAGGGCACGCTGTTGGCTCATATTCAGCTTATTGTCCACTGTAGCCCCCAGGTCCTTTTCTGCAGAGCTGCTGACCAGATAGTCAGCCCCCAGCCTGTACTGGTGCATGTTCTATCCTAAGTGCAGGACTTTGCACTTGTCCTTGTTCAGCCTCATGAGATTCCTTTTGGTCCAATCCTGCAATTTGTCTAGGTCTCTCTGAATCCTAGCCCTACCCTCCAGCGTATCTGCTACTTCCCCCACCCCAGCTTGGGGGCAGGGGGTGGGGTGGGGGGAATAACTGCCCCCACTGAGCGGGCAGTTAACTTCTGCTAACTTCCTGAAGGTGCACTCTATACCATCTTCCAGGTCATTGATGAGGATATTAAACAAAACCAGCCCCAGGATTGACCCCTGGGACAATTAACCAGTGAACTGCATGATATCTGTAACTTGTAGAGGGGGCCATTATGATAGTACATACGAACAAGGCACAGTTGTCTTTGAAATTAGACTGTAATAATACACACATGTATAAGAAATGCTATCTTTCAGTGCATAGTTATCTATGATTTAAAAACCAATAGCAGCTATTTTAGAAACATTTCATATATTAGCACTAAAAGTAACACACAAAAATTGCTTGCTGAGGACCACTGTATTCTGCTAAAATTGTATTGCACTGTAGGATTTTTTTTTTTTACCTCTGTAAACTGGATAGGTTACCTGTGCTAAGTCTCAGCCAAAAAAAATTAAACCATCAATAGAGGGCAGTGGAGTGATGAAATTAGACCCTTGGAAAAAAAAAAAAATTCATTCCGATGGTTGTCAGCTTCACCTTTAGATGCTCAACCCTTGGGACTGAACATCTGCACCAAAACTGGATGTTCTAGAAAACTGCATTCAGGCTATCTAGGATGAAAGTTTGGGAATGTACAGGTTGGTTGGCTGTGATGTGCAATTAAAACAAAAAAGTGTTATTTAATTTTTATCTCTCAAAAAGAGGCAAAGAAATGTATCCTCTTAAGCTTTTGCATTTGTGAGTTGCTCTAAATAATGTTTCACTGAAGAAAAAAAAAACATGAGCAAAGGGTAGATATAAGAAAAACCCCCAACATTAAGTGGACAAAACAGAAGCCATGCCTTCTGCTAAAGGTCTTGGAAGAAAGTTTTAAAGAGGAAGTATAGTATCGTAAATTCAGAACATACATACATACTGTGTACACACACATGCACACACTACACATGTGCACACATGCTACTTGAGCTTTTCCATAATCCCCTGCATTACCTGAATGTCCTGAATAATGGATTTAAATAGAGGTGACCGTTCAGTCCACGTTTTCACTAATTCCATTGCATTATCGAAGTTCTTCACATACTCTCCATACATCTTGAGGAAAGGAGCCAACTTTTGCAGAATATCTCCAATTCTCGGAGTTATAATCCTACAGACAAGAATACAAATAACCTTACATTACGTAGTCTGCCCAGTAGAAGAAAATTCCTGGTTTAAAACCTAAAAATAACAAGAGATCTGTACTACGTGGCACCAGTTCTGAGATCCAAGTTATACAGCCATTCAAATCTGGCTATACACAGTGCATGCACTGGCCACTCCACAGCACATTGCAGATCCTTGAGTGGGCAGAACAAACAGCTCAGACACTGGAACCAACATGGGCATGGGAAGAAAACCATGGGCCCACTGGTCCGATTTGGCCCATGGGCTGGCTCCAGGTCACTCATCTGGCCCACAGGGACATGAGTTTTACTCCCCTAATTTAGAGAGTTCACTATTTGCTAAACAAGAACTAGTGTGCAGACACACACACACACACACACACACACACACAGAGGTAAAATGAGAATTTATAAATATTCTTATTCTCCTATTTCCCTTTACTGAATAGTATTTCTCTGAGCTGCCCTTTCAAGAGAGATATCACACTTCTCAACTGAAATGAAGACTCATGAAGTCAATTACTTCAGATCTGTTGGAAAGTTTTAGGTTACGTCAGGGTGGATACATGACCGGTTAGTTATGCAAATGGAAACACCAATTTTGTACACCAATGGGTCTGGAGCAGATAGATCAGGGGTTTTCAATGTTTTTTTTAATACGTGTACCCCTTCTGACTCAAGGTTTCAACTCCTGTACCCCCTTATATTTTTTCTTGTTTTTAAGGGTGGGGGGGAGCAGATTGAGGCCCCCGCAATGAAGGAGGCAGTGAAGCTGGGGCATGTGCTGCACATCCAGGGCAGGGCAGGGTGTGGGACGGAGCTGCGAGCAGCTCATCTGGGGGGTGTGGCTCCTGCTGCCATGCGCAACCTGGAAAGGCATGCAGGGCGTGTGCCCTTGCATCTGCGCACAGACTGGGGCAGGCTACCCCGGAGGGAGTGGAGCTGGGACAGGGGCAGGAGTTGCCCAGCCAGGGCAGGGCATGAGACTGAGTTGCATGGGAGTGTGGGGTGGGGGGGCAGCTTCCGCTGCTATGAGCACCCCCAGGAGGGCATGGGGGGCATATGCCCAGGATCTGCATGCAGGGTGGGGTGGGCTGCACTTGGGGCAGGCGGCGGTGGCACTGGGAGGGAGGGTTGGAGGCTATTGTGAATTCTGGAGTGGCTGCAGCCCCCCCTGTAGCCCCGCTCCCACAGGGTCCTGCAGTGAGGGAGGGAGTGTGGCAGGCACTGCTCAGCTGGGAGAAGCATGGGATGGAGCCATGTGCAGCTCATCCAAGGGGTGTGGCTCCCGCCACTGCATGCACCCCAGGAGAATATGGGTGAGTGCCTGAGGATTTCCACGCAGGGTGGGCTGGGGCTGAGACAGCGCTGAGCTCTTCCCAGTGTGGGGCCAGGTCTGGCTGCACTTGGGGCAGGCAGTGGCGGAGCTAGAAGGGGGACTATGGGGGGGCTACAGCCACTCCAGAATTCACCATAGCCCCCACAACCCCCCTCCCAGAGCCACCGCCAACCACCCAGAGTTCAGTGCAGCCCAACCCCTCCGCTGGGAAGAGCCCGGCACAGCTCTGGCACCAGCCCACAGCACCAGATCCATGGGTGCACACAGCAGCAGCACTGGGAGGGGAGGCCAAACAGGGGGTGGGGCTCGCACATGGCCACCACCACCACCGCTGCCCCTTTGGCCACGCGCCACGCCACTTTACCTTCAGGCTGCTGACAGACCTCGTGCTCAGCCAACCACATGCTGCCAGGGGTGGGCACAGACTGCACTTCCTCTCCCGCCATTCAGACCCTTGCAGCTCTGTGGGAAGGGGTTGGCCGTGGCGCTTTCTCACTCTCGGCTATTGGCTGAGGGTGGCAGCTCAGCAACCAATCAGGAGAATGAGCTGGGGTGGGGAGGCGCCACAACGTGCCGTGGGGCCAGCAGCGCCTGGTGCACACCTCCCTCTACCCCGGGTAAGAGGCTAAGTGTGGGAACGTGCTGGGGGAGATGCCGCTGTGCCCCAGGGCATGCTCCATCTCCACCTGCCTGCACGTACCCCCTATGACCTTTCTAAGTACCCCTACGTGTAACCCCAAGACAGATAATTATTCTAGAGTAGCAGATTGCGAACTGCTGCTATAGCACTTTGCTGTGAGATGGCAGAGAGCAGGTAACAGCTTAAGCAAACAGCTAGGGTAATCTTAGGTAGAGTTAACCTTGACTGGAGCTGTGACACTGCCTCTATGATGATGTAACCTGCACCAATGCATGGGTTTCACTGGGACCTCAAACCGCAAACTCTCCTGTTAACTAGCCTGTTTGCCTCAAACAGATGTATAACAAACAGGGTTCTGAGAGTAGGGACAGGCATGTGCAGGCCCGTGGGAAGCACAGGAGGCTTACCCATGCAAGGAACTCCCAAACAGTCCCTGGCTGCACTACTGCTGCTGCTACAACATGCTCTGCCAAGGCGACAGCAGCAGGGTTTCTGTGCGCTGGCTGCTGCTGCAAGAGCAATGCCATGGAGCTGCTCTTGCTGCCAAGGCATACACTTCATGGGGAGGGGTCAATTCTGGAGTACCTCCTAAGTTGGCACCCAGGTCTGGTGCCCCTCTTACCCACCCCTAGTTATGCTATGGGCTTTGCATCCTTAAATTACAACACTGCATACACGAGCTAGATTCTGCCTTACAAGAGGCATTACAATAACCTCTGAAAATATATTCATTTGCACTCATTCCTATATTCCAGTGACAGATCCACCAGATAGCATGCAATCTTCTAAGGCTTATTTTATTCAGCAAAGGACTTCACGATGCAGGTAGGTTCATTGAAGCCAAGGGAACTACAATTCACATGCTGAACACTAGGGATAATGGCCAAATCAGATGCCAATGAACAGGACGGTACCAGGTGTTTTTCCACCACAGAACCTACAGGGATTGGAACTTGTTGGTGAGAAAGTAACTTTTTCAGGGTAGTCCCTGAACAATGTTGATATCTGTCAGTAATAAAGAAGTTAGTGATCACTTTAAGCCACCACTTACCATTCTTGCATTCTTTTCTCAAGCTCTGGAAGCAAGAATTTGCTGTGGAAGGCATTGATTGATGAAATGTTAGAGAAGATTTTATTAACCACTTCAGCAGGAAATGAACCCCGGTTAGCTTCCACCAGGAGTTTGGAATAAAACCCCTGCGAAAGGAGAAAATCCCCAAAATTAACAGTATGACATGCATTCCTCTTCTTATTTAGTTCAGGGGGTGACAACCTTTTAAGTCAGTGAGCCAAACTGACCCAGTTCAGGTCAAAGGTGGGATGGCAGATAGGAGGACAGGTGGTAGGACCCAGGCACCACTGCTGCTTTTTTCCCCCCACCAGTGGCATGGGCAATGTACCTGCAACTGCTCTTCTTCCTGTGCTGGCAGGGGAAAGCACCTGCCACCAGCATGAGGAAGCACCTGCTACCACCACTTTTCCCCACACCAGGACAGGGCAAGTGACAGCTGTTAAAGCCCCTACCATGGAATGCCACTAAAGCCCCATATCCATGGGCTATATCAAAAAGCTCTGTGGGCCAGATCTGACCTGCGGGCTGTAGGCTGCCAACCCCTCTTTTCATATACAGCACACTTTTCTCCTCCCCAAACCTCTCCCCCTTCCAAGCTTTCAGGATAGCTGCTTCAGCTTCACCTCCTTCAGAGCCTCAGAAACCTTTGAAACTCCCCTTATCACCCTGTCCAGGAGCAAAAGAAGGAGAGGAGAATGGAGCAAGTCGTTTCTAGAGCCCCCTAGCCACCAATGATGTTGCTACTTTGCTTTTTTCAGTTTGCACTCTAGGCTTTCAATCTGACAGAGGAAGAGCTTGTCTGACCTTTCCCTGCCCTTCATCCTATTCATTTCCTGCCTTCCCCACTTCCATACTCTTCCCTCACCACCTTAACACTTCTTTGCTGTCCAAAGAACAGTCTCACAAAACATTAAAAAAGTATGTTTTCCAGCCATACTGCTGACCACTTTGCTTGTACACTGCCTTCCTAAAATGCAAGATCTCTGGAGACCGTGTATTCATATCTAGCATTTAGCAGAACACAGCTCCAGTGCCCATCAGACCCTTTGGTACTACTGCAACCACTTGTGTCAGTTCAACATATAAGAGATACCATCTCCTAGAAGCACTCAGAAGTTCAGTTGTTGTGGTTTGAACAAAGGATTTGCTGCCAGGAACTCTGGATAATCCCACTTTAAATGTTAAAGCACTTAATTTTTTTAAGCCATATACCTTAAGACTTGCCTGCATTGCTTTGGTTTTGTGCAGAATATTAGTGAATGTTGGTAAATATATATCAATACTTATATAAAATATTAATATAATTTGGTATTTTTATACTTCAGTACATTTAATACCAGAATACTCAGTCTTTCCTTTTTTCCTTTCCTCCCACAACACTGGTCACTTCAAGTGCTGTCAGCCAGCTAATTTGTCAGAATTTTGTTCCATTTTTTATTAGCCTGCAGAAATGCCCCTGAAAATTGGGGTAGTGAAAGTACTTCCATGTTGCCCAGAAGAGCCTAAAAGAAAATTAAACATTTTACCATAATGTTTTTACTTCTCTAAAACAAAAGCTCTAACTTGCAGAATGGGTTCCTTTCTATACAATGTATTGCTGTAGGACAACTATGTAAATTGTCTTTCATAAAACAGCGCTGGAAGTCCAGTGCAGTTTCATAACTAGCTGCTAGACTTTTCAATCATGAACTCTTATCAACAAGCCCACATATTAACCCAGGAGAATGTAAAGACGTAGTGAAGATGAAGAACAGTGCCAGTTGACGCAGCAATGACACAAGCATCTCTCTGGTTAAGAAGCTCAAAAGAGATAATTTGAGAGCTGCAGATTACCTAAAATTTAAAGAAATGACAAATACAGTTTGAGGCTGTGAAAATACAAGGGCTCTTTTCTTTTGCCACAGCAAAATTAATTCTTATGTACTGGGAGTTAGTTATAACCTGTGGTGAAGAAAAGAGAACACAGATGGGGTATCTAATATCAGCAATGTCAAATCACCTAAAACAGTGCAGTGTCTTATATTGTTTGTAATCTCAGTACAGTTCTTAGGGCACAGGGAATTACAAACATGGTCCACTATAAACAGACACACTTGATGGCAGTTTCAGCACAGCCCAAGTCATAAATCAGCATAGAGGGAAGATTGCCCCGGCCCTGCTGGTGGGGAAACCCGCACTGCTGTTGCTCACCTGGTTCTACCTGGTTTACGTCAATAAGCGACTGATATTCTTGGCAAACAGTAGGGCTGCTTGCAGACATTAAAACAAACAAACAAACAAAAAGTGCTTTACTTTAAACCTGATGGCTCCCATGGCAAGCCTAGCGCATACCCAGAGAAAGGCATCACATTATTTGGACCTGGCTCGCCCAATGTCTGTATAGATTGGGCATTTTAGTGGGCTTGTTGGCACTTTTATCTATAGGTGATTGAATCAGCTATTAGATAAAAGCACCAAAAAGCCCCGCTGAAGTACCAGATCTATAGAGATGCTGCAGAGCCAGGTCAAACTAACACAGTGCTTCTTCCAGTAAAGCATTGTTCTTGGTTTTTTAATATCTGTGAGCAGCCCCTAAATTACCCTTGCAAAAGAAAACCTAAAACTAAGTAGTAATTATGAACAATTGCATAGGGGAAAGGATTAGTAAAAGGCAAAAAAATATAATCCCTCAGTAGAATTATTATACACATAGATATATGCACTGTAGTTCAAATGAACTAAGAAATATTTCTTTAAAGAAAATTTACCTGGTCTAAGAGATCAAGTCGGCTGACATAGGCTCTTTCTGTATGCAAAAGCTCACTGGCAATTTTGTGAAGTTTCTGCTCATCTGTTTCCTGAAAAAATAATAATAATATAAAAAAGAAAGTCTCTTTCTTTGATGGTGCCAGGCCATTAATCATAAAAACCGTAAGATGAAAAGTAATTGTAGGATTATCTTATTTTCAGGAGGATAAATCTATTCCAGCTCCACATTTTCCCGTATTTTTTTTTTTTTTTTGGGTGTGCACACTCAAATTACACCAATGCAACACAAGATTCTTAGTTTACCAGGAAGTAAAAAATTAGGAGCAGGATAAAATTAAAATGGGCAGTACAGACCAACAAAGGTATACTGAGTACCAAAACACTCAAATTCCAGCCTAGTCATTTACCTACTATCCTGATAATGAAATAACTAACACGTCAAAGCTAGATTAAACTAATCTATATAATTTGCCAGATGGATTCATCTATTTTCTTTCTGTTTCTAAAATTGGCTGAACTGACTGATCTTTGAATAAGTTAGTTTGTTATTCAAAATTACTGTACATAACATTTTATATTCAACCACTTACAGATTCTGAAGAACTGTTAACTGCAATTAGTGGATTTAGAATTAACCCTACCTATGCAGGAACTGGATTTTTCATTTTGTAGGAAATTTAACC
Organism: Alligator mississippiensis; assembly: GCF_030867095.1. Taxonomy (NCBI): domain Eukaryota; kingdom Metazoa; phylum Chordata; order Crocodylia; family Alligatoridae; genus Alligator; species Alligator mississippiensis. Next base: position 113,430,913 of record NC_081827.1, read on the forward strand.
AATTTCCAAGTTTTCTGTTAAACAGAAGTCTAAAAAAAAAATACAAGAGAAAGTCTTGAAGAATGCACTGCTTCTTTGGAAATTCTCACACATTTTCACAGTAGGCATCCTTGAACTGACACTCAGCTATAAAGATTTTCCTCAAAGGATGGTCTGGGGATCGTTTTTGTGCAGCATTCATGAAGCTGTAGTATTATTACTATCATTTTAATAGTGCCATCTTACCCTTTCAGCATAAGTGGACTTTAGTCCTGTGCTTTAGCAATAAAAGAAATTACACTGCTGCATCTAATGTAGCATCTAACAAAGAAAGCTGTTGCTTATAAAAGCTTACGCCTTTCTGAACAAGCTAGCCATTAAGGTGACACCCTCTCCTGCCTTCTTCAGTGCCACATGGCAAGCCTTCTCAGTATGCACAGACTTCAAATAGGACAGTCTTACCACATCAATACTGTTGCCCATAAAACAGAATTCTTACTATTAATGTAGCACAGCACAGCAGAGACCTAGAAGCAAACTCTTCATAAGCGCATTTTATAATTTAAAGATAATTCTGTATCTGGAGTTACAAGGAAGGAACCTGTACTTTGTTAGTTTCTTTGCAAAAAAATTCTTTGAAAAAGCCAGTTTTGCCAAGCACTGTGGAAGAACTAATTCATGCATATTTTCAGGGGACCAATTTAGCGCACATGTTCATATATTACAGAATCTAATTAAGAGAAGACAAAAAAAAGCACTCAGTGAAAGGAATAGGTTTGTTAAAGGGGAGTATTACTGCAGCATTGACTGGAGGGCCCAAACATCGTAAGCAGATATTTAGGGGTGACCTTCAAACTAGCTCAGCCCCTATGGGCCCACCCCTTTCTATCTATATATTTTACCTTGCACATGCTGCACATTGTGCTTCCTGTTCCTTGAGTGAAGCCCTTCTAGGAAACACTGCACATACTACTTGTTTTTCCTTCTGTGTTTGGCTCCAATTATTGGCAGGAGAGAGAAACACTCTGCAGAAAGGCTGGAAGTCAGGAACAGGGAGCTGTAGGATTAGTGCTATGCATCCAGTACTACATGGATGAGTTCTAAACACACTGCAGGGAGGGGAAGCTAAAAAGAGGCTTGATCTTGGGTCAAAACTTCTGTGTTTAGCATGGACTACAGCTGTAAAGGAGGGTTCAAGCTTAGCAGTTTCCAGGGGCAGGTGGTTGGCAGGTATGAGCTTGAGGGCACCCTTGAAGACAATCTTAACCAACAGTGCAGACCAGTGGTTCTCACCCTTTTTAGACTTCAGGCACCTGTGGATAGGCTTGTGGATAGAATGCCAGCTCTTAGCTTTCACCCTTTTGACCACAGAAAAAGAGAGGGTTTTTTGTTATGAAAAATGAAGAAAAACCGTAACTGTGGATTTCTATTTGAAATCTCCGAGTTTATCTTCTAGATTGTGTTTGCAAATATAATATTATGTGGCATTCCCGGGTACCCTTAAAAGGATCTCAAGGCACCCCAGGGTGCCGTGTCATCCAGAGTGAGAATCACTGGTGTAGACACACCCTACGAGTCTTATACGCAAAGCATTTTAAAACATCTTCCCATTGCATCCAGCAGTACTCTGACAGAGTTTCCACTAGGCCTATGCAAGTCAGCAGCGATCCAATCCGGCTTCGGATCCAGCCGCTTCGGATGGCTGTAATCCGATCTGTAGCTCCGGACTAGGTTTCTGCTTCGATCCAGCTGAAGCGGCTCCGACGCTTCGGAGCCCCCTTGGAGATCCAGCCATAGGGTATAATGGGGAATCAATGAAATAGCTATAACTTTGTTGTTTTCTGTCCGATTTGGATGAAATTTGTAGGGATGGTAGACTCTGCTGAGCGCATGAAGCCTGCCAATTTTCAAGAAGATTGGTGCAGGGGTTTTGGGGGAACTGTACCCCAAATTCTTGAAAGCAAAACTCCTGTCATGTCTATGTGCTATGACACAGAGGGGTCAAAACTACAGGGGTGGTGGCCCCTGGTAAGGCCATGAAGCCTGCCAAATTTCAAGAAGATTGGTGCAGGGGTTTGGGGGGAACTGCACCTCAAGCTGCGAACAAGCAAAACTCATGACATGGGTGACATTGCATGTGTTAAGGCTCAGCGGGGTGACAGCTGCAGGGATGCTGGTCCCTGCTGCAGCCACAATGCCTGCCAGCTGTCGAGGAGATTGATGCAGGGGTTCTGGGGCCCTGCACCTCTAGCTGCTGACAGGCGAAACTCGTGCCATGGGTGCTTGTGCAACTGACTGTCTGTCTTGTGGTATTTGATTATCTGTATTGAATATTTCCTCTCCTTAGTCCTGGTTTTGTAGGTGTTAATTGATGGTAATTAACTGACTATATTATCTAGCAACTGTGTATTAAGCTGGTCCCTGAGTGAATCATGATTGATTGGTAACTGGTAACACAGTAGCTTAGCAGGCAGGCCTGGAGTAGTGTCTCCTACGCCCCAGAGACAGTCAGTCCCACAAGCACCCATCTCATGCATTTTGCCTGTCAGCAGCTAGAGGTGCAGGGCCCCAGGAGCCAGAACCCCCCTGCACCAATCTCCTCAACAGCTGGCAGGCTTTGTGGCCGCAGCAGGGGCTACCATCCCTGAAGCCTTCACCCCGCTGCGCCTTAACACACAGTGTCACCCATGTCACAAGTTTTCCTTGTTCGCAGCTTGAGGTGCAGTTCCCCCCAAACCCCTGCACCAATCTTCTTGAAAATTGGCAGACTTCAGTTTCTCTGCAGAGTCTACCTTCCCTGCAAATTTCATCCAAATAAGACAAAAAACAACAAAGTTATAGATATTTTACTGATTCCCCATTATACCCTATGGCCAGATCTCTGAGGCCGCTCCGAAGCTTTTCTGAAGCGCTTCAGAAGCTCTAAACCGCTTTGGAAAGCCTAACAAAGCCAGCGCTTTGACCTGGACATGCTTCTCCAGATCTGAAGCAGGGTCCGAAGCCTTGCACAGCCCTAGTTTTCACATCCTTTCATCATCTACCCCCGCATTCCCTTAAGCATCCTAAACCCTGGGCTTCCTCAGTCTTCTGTTGTACTCTATATCCTTCTCAGAGCATGTCTACTCAAAGAGGATTATCAGTATAACGGTACCACTATCATGGTTTTTCTGGTAGAGTTGGATGCTCTTGTTTCAGAAGAAGGAAACAGACCCATGAACTTGCTGCCTAAAGATAAACCAGAGTAAGATTTCAAGCAGAGCAGGTAAGCACCTATATGTATGCTTTTACCCCATGATAAACTGAAACTAAATCAGTGGCAGCAGTAGTTTATCCCTCAATGAAACAGGGATAAACTATTAGGCTAAACTTCAGAGTGTGCACAAGGGCAATTACCTCAAGGCAGCTGCCCCTTACCATCATTTAGCTTGCATTAACTTGTTCATGTGCCTTGGACCCAAGAGTGTCCACGTGGGGACCACTTTCAGTGTAATTGTAAAGATATCACTGTACCACTGTTGTTTCCCATGTAAACAAACCCATAACTTCCCAGCACACCATATCATTTTCCCCATTTCCTGTACTACAACCCAGATTCCAACCCTCAAGTCTACCACCGACATCCCATCTTACCTCCCCTTCGCTTTTGTGCTCCCGTTCTGAGGACAATGGCAGAGAAAGTGTGGTGGGGTCTTTACAGGCAGCAGTGGTGTAAAACTGGTTTGCATTCTGGCAACCCACTGTTTCCATACCAGGGCACATATTTGCCTAGGCATGAAAACAGGACTTGAAAGTCACTCTTGGGCCAATGAATCCAGTCACCTACATTGACATGTGATAATTTACCCAAGTAATCACCAAAATCACCAGTTCAAACCCTCAGAAACAACTGCAAACCCTCAGAAACAACCCTCAGAAACAACCCAGTTCTGGGTGCCGCACTTCAGGAGGGATGTGGCCAATATGGAGAGGGTCCAAAGGATGATCAGGGGTCAGCAGTCCCTACGAGGAGAGGCTGAGGGACCTGAACCTGTTCAGCCTCCAAAAGAGAAGGCTGAGAGGGGATCTAGTGGCAGTCTACAAACTAGTCAAGGGGAACCAGCAGGCATTGGGAGAGTCCCTGTTTCCCCGAGCACTCCTGGGAGTTACAAGAAACAACGGACACAAGCTAGCGGAGGATAGTTTCAGGCTAGACATTAGGAGGCACTATTTCACTATCAGGGCGGCTAGGACCTGGAACCAACTTCCAAAAGAAGTGGTGCTGGCTCCTACCCTGGGGGTCTTTAAAAAAAGGCTGGACAAACATCTGGCCAGGGTCATTTGACCCCATTACTCTTTCCTGCCACGGCAGGGGGTCAGACTACATGATCTCCTCAGGTCCCTTCCAACCCTACCAACTATGAAACTATGCTGGCAATGCCCTGCCACTGTGCTGATGACCATGTCACCTACTACAGAGAAAAAGCAAAAGCCCCACACTCTGTGCCCATCTGAATTCCTTCCTGAGCCCAAATTTGGTGAGCAGTATAATCCTATGTGGAAGAACAAGACCCTCTAGCCAGAAGGTTCTGGGTTCAAATACATCAGGAACATAAGCACGTTTGAGTCAAAACTCCTCAACCTGTAACTCCATATATCACACACACTGATTATTGAGCCAAAACTTCCTGCCTTACCATTTTATCCTTTCCATAAACAAATCCCATTCAAAATTGAAGTGATTCAAGTTCTTTGTCCTGCTGCTTTACTTACAAGATCATTCCAAGGCTTTCTCATCTTCTAATGTTCAGTGTATAGCTGAAGGACTCCCCACAGCATTAAGCAGTAGCACAGTGAGAATCTGTTCAGATGCCAGTGTATTAGCTTACATCAGCTGTGTTCACCAGATCCTACCATGCCCCTCATCCCAGCCCCACTTCAATGCCTCTATGGCCCAAGACTAATTTTCCCATCTCTTCTTGCCAATGGTATCTTACCATTGGGGCTGAGCGTAAGAGCAGTAAAGCTAGGAACTCGGACTGGACAATGTAAAAGAAGGGAAGTAGCATTTCTGAAGGTTATGAATAAGCAGTAGTAGCAGGAGAAAATATTATTGCGGGGTGGGGCTGAGGGCTGTTGTGGGGCTGGCATGAGGTGGAGGTAGAAGAACGTGCGGCGGAGGCACGGAGCACTGCAGAATGACAGCACCCTGGTGCTGCTGCTGTTGCTGGCCACCGCAAAATTAGTTTGGGGGGCTAAGCCCCATTAGGCCCAGCCTTCTCCTGCCTAAGCGAATAAGAGCAAATAAAGGACTTATTTTCAAGAAGTCAACCCTAACTGATGAGTTGTGAAAATGAATCAGAAAAGTTTGGAGCTTCTAGTTACTGGGGAAAAATTATTTATTTTCTTAAGGTGAATGACTGGGTTCAGAACCAATGATGTTTGATTTTTCACATAAAAGCCAGCATATTAAAATTTGATGACTAAATTCAACCATTAAAAAGGTGAAAGGGGATTTTACTTATGCTTTACATTCACATTTCAACTTAATGGAGCTATAACAATGCCTCCCTGGTGCTCATACATGTATATACACATCTCTTTTTTTCAGCTGGCGAAATAGTTTAAAATGTATTAGAGGCAGGAGAAACAAACATTTCTGGAAAATGACTGGTTTCATGCTCCATGGAAGTTTTTTGGTTGTTTTTTTTTTTGGGGGGGGGGGTTGGTTTTTTTTAATAGGATAAGGAAAGCATAGTGCATTAAAAACTGCTCATCCTTTCTCAATTTTGATCAATATTTGGCAAACAGCAAAGATTTGTAATTACATTCCTTTCGGTTGAATGCAAAACTTGAAATCTTATGCAACAAAAGTGAAACCAAAACAAGATACCAAGAACTATAATGTAACACCGGCCATTTGGCATCTTTTTAAGCAGGACTTTACATTCATTGTAATACGGAATTCTGCCTAAGCTTATGGTTTGACATAGCCGCAGGAAGTCAACTATAACGTGTGATATTAGAAATAACACAAAAAGGATTAAATAGTATATGGTATATATAAAATGTTGATATCAAAGCTGTAGAATTCCAAATGTTGAACAATTCCACCTTGTGTTCCATGGGAAAGCATGGAGCAACATTTACCAGAGTGCCCAAATCATATTTAGAAAAATAAATACTTTAGAACATTTTGGAAAATGTTAGGGTTCAGGCAAATTTCGGAAGTTTTACCCATTTTCTTTTTCCACATAAGCCAAGAAAGCAGAATTATAGAACAGTACTAACAACTAAGGCCAAGCCAAACTCTTAGCTCCACTTGTCTAGTACATCATTTCTCAACCTGCAGGTCATGACCCAAAAGTGGGTGTCAAGAATATATGAAAGGGTCAAGAACAAACTTTAAAAATGGATCAAGAAACTTTAAGAATGGATTTTCTCCCTCAAAAGAGAAAAACATGGGAAACCATGTCTTTTCCCTTGCAGGCTGGCAGAGTTCCAGCCTGCAAGGAGCTACTTGGGATTGCTTGGGGCCCCCCTGCCCCACGCACACCTCCGCTGCCCCTACTCTCTGCAATGACCAGCAGGTTGGGAGATGTGCTTTAGCATGCCCCAGCTATTGGTATGAGTTGCTGGCTGCCTTTCCTGTTCGAAAAAGTGAATATCAGTTCACTCGCTTATCGGTCTAATCTATGCTGTTTAGAGAAACCTGCAAAGATTTCATTGATTCAGCCTCGGGCTTTTTGACTGTCTGTACTTAGCCTAAATTTTAAAAAAAGATACTACACAAGATGCTAACGGTGCAGTAGACTAATGCTACTGCACATTAGTGTGGCACAAAAAAAAAAAACAAGCTAATGCACTAATGTGCAGTAGAATAAATCTACTGCACATTAGTGTCACTTAAAAGCATGCCCTGGCACTAATATGCAGTAGTGCTAATTATGACATTTATTTTAGTACCTGTTATTACAGGTATTAAATGAAATGCGCCGTAATTATAGTGCATTAATGTAGGTGTCAACATGCCTATTGTCAGACACTTACCATAGCTAATTAGTTCTCACAGCAGCAATCAGGAATGGGTAACTTTTTATTTTAGACATTTAACAAGTCACTGTTCAAAATCATTAAGCACCCCGACCAGAACACAACTTTGGCAAAAGCCATGTAACAAACAGGACTGCAAATTCTTTAGCTTATATATGGAGCCTAAAAGTAAATATCTTATATGGCTCTAGGTATATATTTCTTAATACAAATTTAGTGTTATTCAATTTTAGAATCATGTCACTGTTAAACTATTTTCTTCATCTTTTTTTGTGTGCATTTAAAAGGTTCTTGAAATCAGAAATTATGCTGAAGCATGAAAACATCCGCTCTTCCATATTCATAACATATACAGACTCTAGGTATTTTTTCATGACCTTTGAGATTTAAATATTGGGTATATTTCAAACAAATTTTCTGGGTACCCTACATTGCAGTTTATCTAAGTCAATCTTAGCACAGTAAACTAAGACTAGTCTAGTACTGACAAAGCATTCCCAACAGTGCCTAAAAACTATGATAGAAATAAACTATGATCCTTTCCTTTTCAGAAACAGTTCTTCCATCAAGGAGCTTACAGTCTAATAGCAAAATAGATGGAGAGAAAAATACTATAATTTGTGATTATTATACTGTCCTTACTGCCAAACTCCTGCATTCAAAAATATGAATTTCATCCAAGAGAGACCATCATGAGATTGGCTAAAATATAAGTGTACCCCCTGCCCCCAACACACACATTTAGAGTTCTTTTAGACTTCTGTTTTTAAGACTTTTAGGTAATTTTTGCTTCAGGATCACAAGCTTTTTGTGCAAGCAAATGTACTTTTTGTGAGAACTTTTGTTTTCATTGAAGTCACTTGATTCCAGCAGCTGAGACTGTAAGGAAAAACATCAAATAGTGGAAGATTAGTGATAAATATCCTAGGAGCTGGCCACACTATCACATAGCTTGTTTCACTCTTGGCGATCTCTGATAGGCCATCATGTTACAACAGCCTTGTGCAATTTCCCGTATACCACCCCCTTTCTGAGGAGTATAGAGACCATGGAGACCAGATATACCAGGCAAAGATTATGTTAACACATTTCTGGGTGCTGAATGGAAGACATTGTGAATATTCTTCCTTTAGAGGAATATAGCAGTGTTCCCACACTGCTGATGCTGAGAGAGAAGATAAGCTGCAGAAGCAAGGTCTTGGAAGTAAAAGGTGAGCTGCTTCCTCTATTTCTCAAATGGGACAAAGGGTATGTCCTTTCGGGCAGAAAGTTGATTTCATGAGAAAGTCTCCTTTCCACCTTGAGAAATGTAAAATGTAAAATCCTTACGTTAATATCTACAATGCCTGTGAATTCCCCAGATACTTAAGTAAAGGCAATGCTGAAGGCTATAATAAAAGAACAATGTCACAACTGCAATTCAGGCCACACTACCAACCCACATCAGGTCCTTGGAGAGCTTCAGTCAGCAATGTAAGACTAATCTTGGGGACAATGTTCATGGCACAGAACAGGGCTGTCCAACTGGTGACTCCCAGACTATATATGGCCCATGAGGGGTCATTTGTGGCTCTTCAGGCTCTTACCCAGCTCCCTGTATCTGCTGCAGCTGGAGTCTCCAGGCTCTTTTCCTCCTATGGCTTTCACTTCATGCTCCTGCCCTATGGGGCAGCATGGCACAGCTTGTGGTGCCTGCACACATGGTGAAGCAGGGGGGCAACCACAATGCAGTGGGGGAATGCCTGTGGGTTATAATGATGCATCCTACATGGTGTGCAGATCCTGGCTTCTTAGAAGTTGGATAGCAACATCATAGGGCATCCAACAACAAAGCACCATTTAGAGCCAAGTCATCACACATGGAAACTATGAGCCATAGAAGCCTTCACTGGCTTGGGCACACTTACTGAACTGACTAATAACAGGCCTCCAAAAGAGTTGCTGTTTGAACAACAGAATGAAGGTGCAGGTCCTGTTGACAGAGCACAGCAGAGGTAGAAAGACTAACTTGAGGGAAGTCTATACACTTGAAAGCTGGCAGGCACCAGCACTGAATTACAGCATCTGCCATGCAGTGTTTGGACAAAAAGAGCAGGCAACTGAGAGCTTCTTGAGGCACCTGCTAAAAAGACCAAGACATTGATGCTAGCAGTGTCCTCACTGTCATGACAAGGACTACATCAGTTAGTTTTAAAAGGCAAAAATCTATATCCTTACTTTCCATCCAGACCACCTTTAAAAAGTTCAATACATTTATTTTCTTTTCCTTAGTTAATTCTAACAGAAACTTTCTGCCAAAATGTTCTCCAATACATTAATTGAATTGTGCAAGAACACCTTGAGCAGTCACCAGACTTTAGAAAAACAAAATCCCATGACAGTTGCTGTTGCTTTGGCAAGCATGACGATTTTCTGAAGCCCTTTAAAATGTTTTTTTCTGTACAATATTTCAAGTTCACAATTTTCATGTCATGGCAGCCTTGGTTTGGTAACAACAATCAAAACAATTCTTTGTTGAGTCTTGTCCTCATTTTTTCTATAATCCTTCATAACCTGCAGTTTCATAACACTTCAAGGCATGGACATACAAGCAAATTACTGTAAGGTAAACTGGAGTGTGAACTTATTGTGAGACAAGAGCATGCACATGAGCTGTTACCATGATAGCTGACATACTAAATTCACACCGTGCCGCACCCTGCAGTAATTTGTTTCCATGCCAATATCCTACTGCCATCCTTCTAGAAACCTACAACAATACTGTTTATAGTCCGTTCAAATATGATACCTTTGCTGTTCAGTCAGGAGAGGCCAGATAACATCTGTTGGTCATTCAAGAGGCCAAAGACAGACTTAGATGGGATTACTCACTTTAACTTTTCCTCCACTCATTTGCCCAGTTCCTTCCTGTATTTTATGTCCTAACAGCTTCCCATTTCTACCTTTTCCTGTAAGTACTGCCAGCACCTGTTGCATAATTTGGATTCCCATCTTGCACTGCCCAAGGGGTATCCAGTGTGCTGTAATCACCTAGCCAGGCACACAGAGGGAAACAGGCTTTGCAGAACAGGAGGCAAAGATAATAATGGGAGGTGTGGTGGGGCAAAAGTGCCTTGCATTCCCATCAGATGTATCCACAGATGGTATCATTATGTTCCTCATCAGTTAAAAATAACTTCCCAGTCACAGGTTAAGATATTTTACAATGCGTATGTGAACATTTTTGAGACCTCTCTTCCCCAAGCAAAATTTATTCTCAAAACGCATGTAGTACAACTACCTACTTTGGATTATATGCCCAGTGATATGCTGGGTCTTCAAAATTGGTAAATCAAAACAAAAAGAAATTATGAAAACTTTAGGGTTCAAAAGCAGAGACAAGTGGTGTAGACTGGCAGACCTATACAGAAATGCAGTACAAAACCATGAAAGCCTCCAACCTTAAGTTCATAAAATGCAAAACACTGCAAACTGATAAAGGGGCATGTGTGTACATCCATGCATTTGTATACTACTGTCCCTTACAGAATGGCTGCCACAGTACTTAATTGTTACAAGCCTTATACTACTATGTTCTCATGTAGCTGAACTTCCAAGTTTTACTCTTACAGTTACCAGAGGTTTCAAGAGATCCCACTGTGCAAAGTGGCACAACCTCAGACTCACTTGGCCATGGATGTAAAGGGCAAGGTTGGATGTGTTTCCATTATTTCTGAAAGAGGCTTTTTTTACAACTGAATTTTCTAAAACAAATATCCTATTTGCCCGTACATATCAGCTTAGTTTTTAAAAAGTGTGCTCAATAGGAAATATCCAACTCATCCTGGTATAGTTCTGCCATCTTCTACAATGATAAATTGAGCCCTGCATTCCTTATGCCTAACTAGGGGATCCTAATACCTTGCCATTGCCTTTCCAGTTCTGTCCTGAGGGCTATGCTTAGACTAAGTTCCAACTGTTTTACCTCCAGGTCTTCCAGATGTTGCAGTTTTATACCGCACTCTATCATGCATTAGCAGGGTGCAACACAAACAGGTCTAAGGAGGTAATACTTCCCCTCTATGTGGCACTGGTAGGGCCGCAGCTGGAGCACTGTGCCCAGTTTTGGGCACTGCACTTCAAGAAGGATGTAGATAACCTTGAGAGGGTCCAGAGGAGGGCTACTCATATGGTTAGGGGCCTGCAGGTAAGGCCCTATGAGGAGAGATCAATGGACCTGGATCTCTTCAGCCTCTGCAAGAGAAGACTGAGAGGTGATCTTATGGCCATCTACAAATTCATCAGGGGGGTGGAGGAAGCAACAAGGAACAGGAGATACTCTGTTTACCAGGGCACCCCTTGGGGTAACTAGAAACAACAGCCACAAACTGACAAAGAGCAGATACAGATTGGACATCAGGAAGAACTTCTTCCCGGTAAGGGTTACCAGAATCTGGAATGGACTTACAAGGGAGGTGGTGCTCCCCCCTACCCTGGAGGTCTTTAAGAGGAGACTGGAGAAGCACCTGGCTTATTATTCAATAATTTTTTTACTTCTGTACCTATGTTTTAATGTTAATTCCTGCTGAAAGTTTAATAAGTCTTTTATGTAGTTGCAGAGCTGGTAAAGAAAATCAAATTTAGAAACAACACAAAACCAAATTTCCCTTTTTTTTTTTTTTTTTCCCCCAAACACACAAAACAGCTGATGAAAACATCTGGTATAGCAATATGCCATACACAAACGATTTAATGTATTGTTTTACCTTTGCTTCTACAAGCTGGTCTTGCTTGTCAAGTTCATCATTCTGTTCTTCCTCTACATCAATATTTGTTTCTACAGTTTCTTTTTCAGATGGTAGCAATATACTACTGCTTGGAGTCCTGCAGCAGCTATTAAGAATTTGTCCTTCACAGGCAGTTGTAGTTGGCAATGAGTCTATGGTAGTACTTTCTCTTTCCCCATTTAGTAAGCTACTGTTCACTAAAGGGTCTGAAATTTGAGCTGATGTATTGGTGCTATGATCAGGTAACTTATTGTCCTCACATTCCATCTGGTTTTGTGCTACTACTCCATTGGCTGTGTGTTTCTGTACAACCTGAGTTTGATCCATATTATTTCTTCCCTGCTTTTGTAGTGGGTGTTGGGAAAGGAGTTTTGGCTGAGGTGATGGCGTTGACCCATATCTTCCTTGAGATTTAGCAGTGTTGAGGACAGAGGATTCTTTCTTCAAATCACTATGACTTGAGGAGCTAAAAAACAAACAAACAAACAAAAAACAAATGGTTGAACATAGTATTACAAAATTGTTTGATTTTTAGGAGCAAGGCATTTATACTGCATAACTTTAACTTCCTGAATTATATATTTCTTTGTCAATACTAGAAACACTATAGAACCCATGAGTCATAATACTATATTTCTTTCAGCAACTCACACAAGTAAACTTTAAAACCTTAACATCGCCACACTCGTATTCCCTAGAGGCCTATCAGCCCCAGCATACTTATTTAGTGCTGTTGTTTTACAGCCTTGTCACATCCCCTCTACAGCTTATTTTTTCTTTGTTCTTCAGCTCAGCTGCAAATATACTGCACCCCTTGTTTGTATCTATTATTTTTCTTCTTATTTTTCTATTTTGGGTTATTGTTAGGATATGAAAAACTCTGTAAAATAAACTTCTATTGCATTAGTGTAAAATTACCTTGACCAAAGAGCAACACTTGTGTGTTTCCATTTTATTTGAAGTGTACATAAATTTCAAATGCCATATATTTCTTAGAACCATGCTACTAGATCTATTCTGGACAAAGTGATAAATGAGTCAAGCCCCACTACCACTGCATGCGACATGCATGTGAAGATGATTAATTACACTGCCTGATGAATTAAGAAGGACCTGGGGGTTACAGTAGTATATAAGCCAACTGTGTGCCCTAGTTGTGAAAAAGGCTAACAGCAGACTGGACTGCATTAGTAGGAGTGTTGCCAGCAGATCAAGGGAAGTGATTCTTCCCCTATATTCGGCACTGGTGAAGCTCAGTCTGGAGTACTTTGTCCAGTTTCGGGCCCCCCCAAAGGATGTAGATAAATTAGAGAGAGTCCAGCGAAGGGCAACAAAAATGGTTAGAGGGCTCCTTTTTTCTCTTAATGGATCAAGCTCGTTATTTCTGTGATAGTCTTTGTCTTGCACCAAACAAGGTCTTTTCTTGCAGTACCTGGATACTCCTACCTCAGGATGCCTTTTTAATTTGAAAGGCTTAGCTCTGCCCTGGGGTGTGTGCACATGTTATCCCTAAATTAGGAGAGTGGTGTTGTAGGGTGATGTGCAACACATGATAGATCAATGCATATAGGAAGCATTTCTTTGAACACTGATGCTTCTGAAGTATCAGAAGGCAATGTCCACTGCTCACAGTTCTCAGGCTTCAGGAACTGTAACTCCAGATTAGGTCCAGTATCCTTCTGAAAGAGTCACCCCCGATATGATACTTGTGGCCACCAATCTGATTTTGTTTAACAAAGAGTTAGTCTTTTTTGGTACACCTCCTCTTTTGGGGCCTCATCACATAGGACACTTAGCATGAGTTTTATGGTGTATACTCAAATCCAGGATGAGATCCCCCCCAAAGTCAGCATGGTTGGGGGGGGGGGGGAGCCTAGTTTTAGATTAGAGTACCAGCTCAAGGCAGGTGGCAACTCAGCTCCAGCTCCAAGCACCAGGTTGAAACTAGAGCTGAGCTGCCACCTGCCCTGGGCTGGAATAGCTTGTATAGTAGGGGAGGGGGCATGTGACCAAGGGGAGCGCATGGGAGACTAGGGTGAGGGGAAGGGGAACCTGCAACCTGCCCCCTCTACCCTCTGCTCCATTTGCTTGTGCCTGCCTCCCCCACCATCTGCTCTCCTCTCCCCAGCAGAACACAAGTGGAGGGGCAAAAGTGAATGGAGGGGCAGGCACAGGCACAGGTGTGGAGTTGAGAGTTGGAGGAAGGGCAAGCTGCATGAAGGAGCAGTGGGAGGGGAAAGCAGGGGCTGGGCTGCTACTGACTGCCCTGAGGAGCACAGCTGCAACAGAAGGTAAGGGAAGGTGGGCAGGAAGTGGAGGAGGGGGCAAGCTGCAGGGTGGAGCAAGGGGTGGGGGAGGCAGGGAGTGGGAGGGGCAGACAGACATAGGGGGCAAGGGGCAGAGGGTAGGCAGTGGGGGCAGACACAGGCACGGAGGGGCAGGGGAGCAAGAAACGGGTCTGGCCCCTCACCCTTGTCATAACAGCGGAGGGGGGGACAAATTTAAGATACCCTTCCACTAATTAGATTTTCTACATGGAAAATTATAACAAATGTACAATTTTCCACAGGCGCAACGTGTAGGGGATGCATGCGGGTGCACATCCACCCCCTGCGCATGGAGGTCCACCCCCTGCACCTGTTGGTGCACTCCTCGTGTGCAGTCGCCACTCACCACCCTGCCGCCAGCACCGCCGGTAGTGTCTGTGGGCAATACACAATTGCCCCTGGTTGCCGCCAACATTGCCATCAGCACCTGTGTGTGGTCGCCAACCCCTGGTTGGCACTCGCCACCCCACCCTGCCCCACCACCAGCAGTGCTGGTGGTATTTGTGGGAGCTCCCCGCTCACCACTGCCGTGCTCCCACCACCGCTGTTGTGTTCTTGCCGCTGCCGGTGCAGCCATGCCACCCCAGCCGCCAGGAGCACGTGCCATTCATGATTTTCCATGTACAGAATCTAATTATCGGGGGGTCATTTAACATTGAAAGCTGTCTTGGATTTGGGTAAATATGGTGTTTAGAATGTAGCAAGCATTACCAAAAGTTAGAACATGTTCTGAGCAGTTACACAGTAATGCTTACTACAATCTTCCAGCCTGCTTCCTTTCCTAGAGAGTGCTGGTGAGTGAGCAGGGTTTCTGCCTCTGACAGTGGGCAGAAGAAGGCATGCGTAGTTGAGCCTGGGAGAGGGTGCTGTCCTTGCCTCTTGATCCTGCTGGTGCCTTGAGACCAGAAGTGGTTCAAGACTCCAGTGAAGTTCTGGGGCAGGGACCAACAATCAGCAGATTGCTTATGTTTCCAGAGTGGTTGGATAATAGCCAAACACATTTTACTTAATACGGGAGATACTCTTCCCCAAAAGCCCTACCTTTGCTATGATACAAGTGCACCTAGTGCGTGTTTTACTGATGAATGTGTGTTCACTTGCATTTATCAAGTGCAGGTAACACATCTTAAGTGCCACAAGGCCCTGATATTGAACATTTTAATATAATAAAAGGTTTAGTACTTCCGTCTGTCTGTCCGCAACATAACTATGCATGTACCCCGGAGGGGGCTGGTAGTAATTGGCTGCATGGGCTCTGCCCCCTCAGGCAGAGAGCTAGAGGCAGAGGGAGTCCTTAGACTTTAATACTGTATTGACTTGTCCCTGGTTCCTGTCAAAGCTAACAGGAGGCAGGGGCACTCGGACCTAGCAGGAGCCTCAGCAGGACTGAGCTACCCAGCCCACCCCACGCCCAGTCACTGCACTCCCTGCCTCCCAGCACTGTCCGCACCACATAGCCTGGCTGCATTGCCAGAGCAGGGAGCACAGACCTGGTCTGGTAGGACGTGTGAGTGTACGTCTGGTTGTGGGGGTGTGTGCGTGTGCAGCCAAAGGCAGAGTGGGTGGGTGTTGGTGTGTTCATTGGGCAAGTCCCACATGCACAGCCCACCATACACATGCACCCACAGTCCCCTCACACTGCCATACACACGGACTGCCACAACCCCATACCCACCCACACCCCCCATATGCTCCCTCACCCCACATACCCACACACCCATAGCCCCCACAAACTGATGCCCACCCCCTACAATATACAAGTGTAAGACTTCATTTTAAGCTGTTGTGCAATCACCTCTATGTACACTACCCAAACACATGTACATCGGGACAGAAATATTTTTTGAAATCAAATTAACGAATGCTGTAGGTGTTTTGTTGTTAGAATATAATTTGGTATTTTTCTGGTTCCAAGATGGCAAAACCCCTTGCTGAAAGGAGTACTTCTGGGGGCAAGGGGAGGGACTTCTGGTGGCAACGGTCAGGGGCTAGGGGGCGGGACTTCAGGTCAGAAGATGGTGACCATGGTCAGGGCACCTGCCAAGGGGCAGAGCTACCCATGCGGCTCTCAACAGCTTGCCAAAATTCAGTAAGTGAACCTCCACCCAAAATAATTGCCTGCCCCTGGTTTACATGGCCAGTCCCAAAAGATTAAAAAACATATAATCCATTCAGTAGTTTAGCTCCACTCCAGTGGGAATCACAGTAAGGAATATTGAGAAGCCTGTTGGAGCAATGATGCAGCTCCACCCCTTGGCAGGTGCCCCTCGACAATGATGCAGCCTTGCTTAACTCCCATATTAACTTCAAATGTATCTGTGATAGATCCATTATTGAGAACCACTGCTAGTGTACCAGCACGGCAAAGAATGGTGAGGAATTTCAGTGGGCATCTGTACTTTAGAAGGATTCTCAGAAGGCCATGTCAGGGAGAACTTACTTCTCCCCCTCCTGCACCCCCCCGTCACCTTTTGGGACTGGCCATGTAAACCAGGGGCAGGCAATTATTTTGGGTGGAGGATCACTTACTGAGTTTTGGCAAGCTGTTGAGAGCCGCATGGGTAGCTCCACCCCTTAGCAGGTGCCCCAACCATGGTCACCATCTTCTGACCAGAAGTCCCGCCCCCTAACGCCTGACCTTTGCCACCAGAAGTCCCTCCCCTTGCCCCCAGAAGTACTCCTTTCTGCAAGGGGTTTTGCCATCTTGGAACCAGAAAAATGACCGATTTTATTAGGTCATCATGCAATTTTTTTTTGCAGCCCCCACCCCAAGAGTCAAAGCATAATTCTAACCCTGGACAGGATAAGAGAAGCCGTCAGAGGTAAGATGCTTTTTTGTCCTGATAAGAGGCCACACAGATTTAGACATCCCATTGGCAAAGTAGGGCAGGGCCTGTATAGGTTTATTAAAAAAAAATAAGGAATTATAAGTTACTTGGAGAATTTTATATTGCTTATTCCCAGCTATGAACATTATTCAATATTCTTTCAAGAAAATTCTTTATTTTACTTTAGGTTTTACTAGA
This sequence comes from Alligator mississippiensis, assembly GCF_030867095.1. NCBI lineage: Eukaryota > Metazoa > Chordata > Crocodylia > Alligatoridae > Alligator > Alligator mississippiensis. Next base: position 113,448,040 of record NC_081827.1, read on the forward strand.
GAGACTAATACTTCATAAATAATTTGCATTATACACACGCAGGTACTACCTGAAAGCCTATTGTAAACAGTAGGAAAAATACTGCCCTACAAAACAAGAGCGACAAAACAAAGACATTTTAATATACAGCATATTTTAATTGAAAGATTTTTTTCTTAGCATAAAATACTACAAGTAGACATCAGTAGTATGTCTACCTATGTAGATATTTTGTTGCTTCCCAGGTGTGACTTGTACAAAATACAAGTTACACTGAGAAGCAACAAAACCTGAAGAGTCATTTACATACATTTTATTATGGACACTACTGTGCTCCCATTTAAACCAGTTTGAAGACATCTGTTGACTTCAGTAAGAACACCCTGTGGCTGCATCTGTCTACTGCATATGCTCCCATTCACTTATGCAACATACTATAGTTCATTCGTATGCAAACAATGATTTTTAAAACAACTGAAACATTGTCCCTTCCCCACTCCTTTACCAAGGCAATACATTACATACCTGCCTCCTTCAAAATGACTGATGAGATCGGACACCTTGCTGGATTTTTCTTTTGAGACACAAGAAGCAGAGGTAGATGTAACTTCCTCCATTCTTGGATTTGATCTCGGTAAAGCTTTATGCCTTGGAGTTTGGTATGTAATGGATGAAGACAAATTCTGTAGATGTTTTGGCTTTGGAGGCACTGTAAGATATGAAAAATATAGCAGTAGCAGTCGTTGTAGTAGTAGTTTATTTATAGCTTTCACCAAAACAATACAATAAAATGAACAATAAAATTGTATGCAACAACATACATATAATTCATCATTTTTACTAATTTACACAGTAAGATTATCCATTCTACCAGTTTAAACCAAATTAAAACAGAACACATTATATGATGATATAAAAGTAAAGATAAAATGAAGCAGTGCACAATAAAACAAAACATAAGAATTCTACTTGGACCCCATTCTCTGTGCATGTAACACAAATATAAGGAGTACAGGACAGGTTCCAAAATGTTACAGAAACCAGATGTTTTCTACTTCATTAACACAGTATTTTAAATTTCCCAATAATGGAGAGATTAATTTTCCTCTTATTTCTTCAAAGAACAAGTATGACCACAAATAGGGATTTGTGTCATCTATCTCATTCTTCTCACAAGCAGATGTTCTGTCTGAACATGGGGTCTGACACCAATTGCCCATGACAACTGCAGATCTCAGAGTGAATCTCAATCTAGTAATGGCCTCTCATTGTTTGTAGCTGGGTAAGTGTCTAGACCAAAAGTGTACTTTACTAATCTTAATAAGGGGGAAGTCTGAGACAGGCAGTCTCAATGCCAGAATATCTGTCTGCATACTAGAATATTTAGTTCTTAAATTTATGCCTTTTTTTAAATACAGGGAAAATATTGGGTCAGTGATCCTCAGTATATTTCCTAGGCCACTTGTCTGGAAAAGAGCACAGATGTTATTTAACTATCCTAACAATGGCTTACTTGACAAAAGAGAGACTTCCAGAATTGATTTCTTAGTGTATGTGGCATGTGTTAACGATCTAATTTTCATCCAACAGTTTAGAATTCTTAATTAAGGTACCAGGTCTCACAGCTATCAGTCCAGTTTCAGAGTGCATGAACTCCTCCCATTGTAGAATTAGGTAGAGTTTAAAAAAATATACAAGTCGGCAGTTTGTGTTGCTAAAATATTGTATGATTTCACACACACAGAATAAAAGGAATAAAAATAATCCTGTAAACCTACTGAAATTTAATGTTTAATGGTCATCATATCAGTATATTAGTTTCAATATTTACTGTAAAGCACCAGACATCCAGTTTGTAGAAACTAGCCAATGACTAACAAGCTGTAACCACTGACTCTCCCTAAATAGAACTAGAGTAATTAGATAATCTAGTTGGTCAGCAGCACCCAGAGGTCATTTCAGTCACTTTTTCCCAACAACAACAACAACAACATGCTGAACAAAACTTTGGTGCTCTCATGCACCAAGAATGACAGTTTATTCAAGGAGATGTTTGCTTCAGAAAAGCTTCAGTTCAGACCTTCTGCTACCAAAATCCTCAGCTGATGCAAATAGTGATAGCTCTACTGACTTTTGTGGGCTTATACACACTTACATTGCTGAGAATCTGCTCCAACATATTATATTATAGATATAGATATATACAAATATTAAAAAAACACCCATCCTTTGAAATACACAGTATAAAAGATGCAACAGAAGTGACTCCCTCTGGGGAAGCTTCTCCCTGAAGAGGTTAAAGGGAAAAAGACAGCCTTTTGCAGCATATCTAAAAAATTAAAAGAATGCAGGCTCTGGCACACTAAAACGCAGGTAAGCCAGTTTCCATATCATTGCACCCTGCTGGAGAAGAAACTATTAATACCTTGTCTTTTTCAGACTGTGACTGCAGCCCATAAGCCTCCATTTAGCAAGACAGGCTATAGCTAAGGAAGAATATAGGAAGGACAGGTAAGCATTGTTAATAATTACTGTGCTATGCCTAAATGGCAAACATCTCAGCCCGAACCCTTTTACTGAACCATTATACACCTCCATGTCTGGCCTTTTATTTTGCAGCCAAACAACTCCAAGTTTAAATTTCAATCCATCCTTTCCCTCCCAATCCTATAAAAAGCCATTTTTTCTTGGAATATTAGTAACTGGACCTGGTTTTATGCAGTATAGGTATGAGGCAGAAAGCCATGTCATAAGCAAAGCACTGACATTCAGGGTGTGTACAGATGTTTAGGTAGTCTGGTAGGGCAGCACTCTAACTATGGCACTTTACACAAAAGCACCATAATGAGAGTGCCATTGAACCTAACAGGCATTTATTTGCCTGCTGCCTCCTGGCTGCCGTGCCTGGAGCCAGGGAGTGAGAATTGAGCCCCCCCCACCTTGCAGACCCAGCCTGGGTCCCCCTAAGACTCCAGCAAGGATAGCTGGGCCAGGCCTGTGAGGCAGGGGGGCTCCATCCCTGCAAACTCTGCCCCAAGCTCTTGACAGCAGCAGCTCACAGTTGCTGGCTTAGCTTTACTGCAGCCAGAGCTGGGGCTGGGGCACCTTTACCTGATACTACATCATATTAGAATTAACTTTTCATACCAGTTTATCATGCCATTTTTCATCACCATTTTTAAAGCACTCTGCAGCCCCCAACATTTGTTATATTACAGCTACAGAGCGCTTTTGGCAGCTTCATTACACAAAGCATAACTTCTGTACACACCCACAGCCACAGTTGTGGGGACAAGGGAGAAAGAGGGACACAAATGAACAGTATTTCTCTATGTAATTCTCTTTCTGATGCTGCCACTCACAGCATCTGAGAAGCAGTACTTCCACTCCAGTCTGATGCTGTTTCTTATTATCGTTTCAGAACAGCAAAACTGCTCCAGTTCTGCAAGAAAACAAGAGGGCCAAATTCCACAGATGCCCCAAAGAACAACCTAAAAAGAAAATATATGGGGGTGGGGAAGGGAAGGAAAGGGAATGGCAGAGTGCGCGCGCGCGCACGCATGCACGCGTGCGCGCATGTTTACTTTAATAAATGGCATCAGTTTGTTACTGACTGCAAGCAGGGGAGGGACCAATCCACAAAAGGAAGTAATCAGTTTGTTAATCCCTTTTAATTTGAAGCCTCCACTGGAGATTGATCAGTTCTTGAAAACATACATCATGGGCACTATCTTTCCAGTCAAGAAAACAACACACCAGGGGAATAAGTGCCAAGAAGAGGTTCATAGAAAGACAAGAAGGTGGCATTATTAAAAGGTATGTGTTGTACATTAAAAAAGAGTAAAGGAACTGGTACATGGCACTGGACATGATTAAAAACACATCTATTTCCATAACAAGACATACTCTGAGGTAGTTTATCATTTGGCTCTGGAACAGTTTACACAGAAATTAGTTCAAGCCATGTCACCATGATTTAAAAGCTTTTGTGAACAAGACACTGGCAAATATATTTTGTCCTACAGGAAACAATCATGCCTGGAAGGAAGATAGACCTAATCCAGCTGAGTCTATCCATTTGTATCTTGTATTCAGGTATGGCAAGTAAAAATAAATTCTGTTACCAATAGGAAAGGGGAAAAAAAACCCAAAATAGACCTCTCTCAAATGATCTTTTAGCAACAACTTCAATGGAAATATAAGTGTGAATGGTACTTTACAAACAGATTAAGTAGACACAAGTCTTCCCCAAAATATTTATAACTTCACTCATACCAACAGGAAAGGATGACAAATGAAAAGGAACAAACAGAAAGAGGGAAAGGGATGAGGTTTGCCGAGAGAGACAAGAAGCTTCCGTTATGTATTGTCCTTGGCCCTTTAAAAATCTGATCTATAGATATTATTAAGGTAAGTCTATGAACAGGAACAGACAAGAGCAGGAATGATGCAGAATTTATCTGCCCTGGATGGATAACTCCCATGTTATCATATTTTTAAATCACTTCATTATAAACACTGAACAAGCTGAACATAATGGTCTAACCAGTGTTTTCCATGATGACAGACTTTCCTGAGAAATTAAGTATGTTTACTCATGCACATACTTAGTGCTGTGGAGCAGTTTTTCTTTCACTGTTCTCCATCCTCTCAGGGAGTTCATAGAAGGACTGGCAGATCTAGGCCAATGAGCATGAGATAACTGTCAGGAAGCTGAACAGCTAGCTAGCTGAACTCACAAAAGCGTTGAGACAGCTGAAAAATGTGAGACAGACTGGCTGGGAAAAAGCAGGACACATAATTGAGTGTGGGCATTCCAGTTCCCCTGGGGCAGGAGATTACAAGGAAAAGGGAGTTTGGGTAGACTTACTGGCCAGAATTAAACAGATGTGTAGCAACATGTCTTGCAATGCATTCTGTATGGTAACTGCAATGTGTTTTGTACACCAATTACAGAGGTCAACTACTTGATAAACAGTCAATGTTAGAGTAAGAATTCATGAAAACAGACAAAGCTGAAGATCTTAACACAGTGCTTAATAAGTAAAAGGTATGTATGTTTGGAGCAGAAAGATATTTTCTTTTATTTGGGTCCAACACACAGTCTGGAATAAAATCAGATACATAATCCTTCCCAAACAGATAGCGAACAGAAGTGTTCAAACATCCTTCTGGCCAATGTCAATCGTGTCATCACTTCAGTAGAATTAGGAAAAGCAGCAGGACCATTCTTTTGAATTCTAGCTCATTGGGATGCCTGGTCAACCTGAAGAGAAGAACTGTGAGAGAATCAAAGTCCCACCCCAGTCTTCATAAAAAGCAAGTTTTTTAATCTCATCTCCTTAATCTGTTCTTAATATGATTTTTTTCCCCTATAAATCAAGGTCTTTGTGGAAGTTTGGGGATAAGAATGGTGTAAATACACATTTCTCAAAAGGATCACAGAAAGCTAAAAAGGAGAAATCTGACAGTTAAAATATATATAAGCCTTCCAATATGGTGAACCATTTAACATGGACCATGAAAAATACATAAATTCCATTAATTCCTCCTTCTATGTACCTTCTGAAACAATTTAATTTAATCGCAGATTATTTTCCTGTGTACAGAGAGTAGGGATATTGAAAAACAAAGAGAAAGTACTGGACCATTGTAAGTCAACCCAGATAATTGAAAGCACTGTTCAACAATAAAAATTCCTGAGCTTCTACACCACAGAGCTGTAAGCTCATCCAGAGATGCAAGCTGCATATCCAGCCCAGAGAAACCTATCGTTATGCCAAAATGATCACTGCCAGACATGGCTAACCAAAACAGTTATCAGAATGTAAAGAGTACTTTGGCTGTGCAATCAAGTGCAAGTGAGGAAGGAAGTACCACTATGAAAAGGTCAAATAGGCATAAAGGCTCCACCACCCCAAAGATTTCACACCAACACCTACTGTCCTTTCACTATAGAAGTCTTGACTTGCTTTTTTTTCTTGTTACTAAACAGTAAGGCTTGTGTTCATTTTAAATTTCTCCCACTCTGGCTGATATTAGTCAGAAGAGCTGTATTGTAACACCTTGATTCAATGAGAATGTGGAATTAAAAATGTTAATATTTGAAAACATCTACCCCACACATTCCCTGGATGAGTACATCCTTGCCCACTGTCAGCACCCTCAAGTTGATTGTCTAGAGAATCTGGCTAGATGGATCTGTGCTGCAGCAGTGCATTATACTTCTGGCAATCCGGATGCAGCAAAAAAAGGAAGTTAACCATTTGGTCTATTTTTACAGTATACTAGTCATGATTGTAGTATACAAATTGTTTCTAGTAGGCCATTAAGTGGTATGACAAACATCCTTCAGATGTGCTTTGCTTTCTTATCCTCTTCCTGTGAGGAGAGAATGCTTGGTTTCAGCAGGGTTTTGTTGTTGATCCACATTGTTTAGACAATCTGCACCAGGTACTTGGAGTGGAAGCTGATGAAGTCTGCGATGGCCCACAGCTCTTGCTTTGGGTTTAACATTTAAAATCCGTCTCAAGGAAGTTCTGCCTGCCTCAGGCAAGGACCAGCTTTATCTTACCCATAGTTTTGCCAGAGGAGCAAAACTGTTGACTAGTCTCCACCCTCCATAGGATGTTCTTTTAACTAGGCCAGGCCAAGGTCACTGCTTCCCTTAAAGGTGAGCCCTGAGACCTTGAGCTTGATTAAAACTTTTCTAGTTGAAAGCACAGGACAGGTCTGATGTGCTCAAAGTAGCCTGTGTTGCTGGGCAGATGAACTGCATTGTTTTGTTCTAGTTAAGCGTTGAAGACTTCCTGCCTGGGTGAATATCATACTGCTGTAGACTAACTAGGCCCCAGGGAGGGCTCCAAGAGAGCTGATTCTTAACAACCTAGAGCTGTGTGCTCCACTTTCCTGGAGCATCATGTTTCACCTCCAGCTGAATTGAAAGATCTTAAGTCTGTTCCTCTCAGAAGGGTGCTTGGCCAATCATCCTGCATCTGCCACCTCCAGGCTACATTAAAGTCCACTCTATTTTTAAATGAATGCAAAACTATGCATAGGGCCCAGCTGGCATAGACTATGGTTGCCTGCCTCCTCTGTGATCCAGCCTGCATGGTTAACCCCCTCCTCTGGTTCCCGTTCAGCTTAAGGCACTCAGTCTGCATCTCAAAATAACTAATGAATTCAGCCCCAACTACATTAAAAACTGAATTTTGATCTATGAACTGCTGTGCTTATTTGCTGTTGTAAGCCCATGCTATATAACAAAAGCTATTATTTTACTTATGCTTTTAGACAAGCAACCTTGCCTTTTCCTTAAAATGCCAGGAAATAAATTAAGTCAAAGGAAAAGAATTTTATATTTTTCTATTCCGGGCAGCAGTTTATTCACTTGATCTGTCTGTACCAGAACTGGTATGCAGTGAGTGATTAGGTTCCAAAGATTTAAGCTAATTCTCAGAGACCAAAGAGCAGTACTGAACAAAAACAGGTTCAGAGTGCATGATTCATTTCAAATCCAAGTCTTGGGTAACAAGTAAGACTTTGGACAGTAAAACTTAACACTAATCTACCTTGCAATGAGCAAACCTATATTGATGAATTATATCACACGTCTCTTTTCATCTCTCTCTTTTTATCTCATTTTATTTCCTAAATATTAGCCAGTTAAATTAATCATTAAATAACAGTAATTTATCAACAACCAAAAAAACCTGGCTCTAGAATTTACATTTGTGATTTTATTTCCTTTCAATAAAAAGGGAGATTTAAGGTTTGCAAGACTAAAGCAGCCTCCCAAAAAACCATATGGAAAACTTTTTTCTGCTGGTATTTTAAAATAAATAAAAGTACAATACCTGTCAGCTAAAGCTACCACAGTAATATAGGTGCACCAATACATTGGTCTGATATTGGATCGGCACCAATATAAAGACATTTTTTTATATTGGAAATCGGCCATATCAGGCCAACAATTTGGCGGATAAATGGCCCGTGCATGTGCACAGCCACAGTACAGCATAGGCAGTGAGGAGCACAGCCTGGCAGCAGGGAGAGCTGCCTCCAGCTGGTAAGTCTGGTGTGGTGGAAGGGGAGGGGGAAGGGAAGGGGCTGGGGTGGCAGATCAAGGCCCCCATGATGAGGGAGGAATGGGGCAGGGACTGGGGCAAGCGCTGCCCAGCTGGGGAGGGGTGGGCACGGGGCAGAGCTGCCACTTGTCCAGGGGGCAGCTCCTGCCACTTCGCACCACTCAGCCAGGAGCCACTGGTCTGACATCTCATCCAGCGCTTGCCTGCTCATCCAGCGACTCCCACTGCTTGTCCGGGAGGGCATCTGGGTGGGGAGGGGGTATGCCCCTGGATCTGCACACCAAACTCTTCCTGGTGGGGCAGGGAAGGGGCTACAGCAAATTTGTGATTGCAATCCCCTCCTGTAGCCCCCTTCCCAGTGCACCCCTGCCCTGGCCCAAAGAGCTTGGTGCTGCCCAGCCCCAGCCTGCTCTGCCCCACACAGATCCAGGGGCACATGCCCTTCCCTGCCATGCCCTCCTGGATGAGCAGGCGAGCACTGGACAAGCTGCTGGAACAGCAGCTCCCAGCTGAGCCGCACGCAGCGGTGGGAGCCACCCCACCCTCCCAGCGCCCCCCCAAGATGAGTAGCAGCTCTGTGCCCTGCCTACCCCACCCCAGCTGGGTAGCGCTTGCCTCAGGCCCTGCACCACTCCTCCCTCATTGCGGGGGCTGTGATCTGCCACCCCAGCCCCTTCCCTCCCTCCTCCCCTTCCACCACACCAGACTTACCAGCTGGTTATCGAAAATCAGATCGGTATCACCTGACATGCCTCCTTAAAAATTGGCCATCTGTGCACCCCTAAACAGTAAGAAACCAAACTTCTAACATGAGCAACCCAACCAGTGTAATCGGCTCACATAAATGTATACATAATTTCCTTACTCTGCTCTGCCCATTTAAATCACAGACAAGGCTCACACAAAAATCCTGAATTAGATAAGTTTGATTCTTTGCATGTATTTAGAGAGAAACCTACCAGTCAGACAGACCTGCATTCAAAAGTGCATCTAACTCTATCCCAACTACAAAGTTGGTCCAATAAAAGATATCACCCTAAGAAATCCCTGCCTTCAGAGAGAGAAACATACAGAAGATAACACACTCAGGCATGCCAAAAAACGTGGTACAAAATCCATTTTGCATTGAGAAACTAATCGCTTCTCAGCCTACAAACATTCCTGCAAGTGCAACTTTCTGAAGTAGGTATTTCTCAAATGCAGGCAGCAGACTGATGAAAGAGCAGCAAAACCACTTGAATGAATCATGTTCAATATCATACAACAGCTCTCTAAAAGTTAAAAGGCTCTGAAATCTACAGTATGTTATTAAAATCAGGCTGCTTATTCTCTCTTCACCCACTAGTAAAGATTTATGTTTTTTCTTAGGAAAAAAGATGATTTTCAAAAAAGATATGGTTACAATATTATGGTTAGCCTTCTTTCAGAGAATAAGTTACAACAGGATGCCACTGAACAGTATAGAGAGGCCATTTAGCTGAACAATGTTTATACATGCCTTTTAGTACTGTTGACTGTAAATAAGAATGTTTTATCAAGAGTTCTATAAATAAGATCACAGCTTTATTTTGATCTTGTGCTTCATAAATAAAACAAGTCTCGTCCTGAACCCCTATAGATTTCTTTCCCCTCTAACTGCAGGATGAAGTGTAATGGAACACTACTGCAAAGAATGAACATTGTATTTATCTCCAGGCTAGGGACAGCACAGGCAAAAGACATTATATTTTTCAATTAGTGCTGCTTGCAATGGGAATTCTTGTGAGGAAGGCATGGGTCTATTAAGGCCTTGCTACACATTCAGTTTGAAGCTAGATAGAAACCAGCTATAGAGTTGTTGCTCATTTTCAAGCACTAACTTTATAGCTGGCAGACTCTTTTTATAACTGGATAGTCATTTTTTCATGTGATAATTACTTTGCATGTGTGGCTGATCTAAATTTATTGTGCAGTTAACCAGTTAATTGCGTAATGTACATAACATGTAGCAGGGGCCTTAGAAAGCAAACGGAAATTAGTTTGTTTCTTAATTGGAGGCCAAGGCAAGATCCAAGTTGGTTCTGTAGTCCCCTAAACTAGATCAAAGTAGAATTCAGGCACTTAAGTTCCAAAGAATGATGAAGCTTAACCATGAACCACAAACCACAAAACTCAGTAGGCATTTCTATTTTGGACTGCAAAGTTCCCTAAGCTTACAAAGACTTTGGCACATCTACTTCAGCAAAACAGCACTGAATTTAGCTCAAAAACTGTGGTGGTGCCCTGCTTTTCCACAATAGCATAATGATTAGAGCCATGGTCCTTCTCCTTTCAGCCCCACAGGCTGAATGAGTGGTGTGGGGCCAGTCCGTAGGCTGAATCCTGTGGGTGGGGATGGTCCACAGGCCTCATGCAGCATGGATCCCACACGTCACATCTGGCTCTATATGCCAGATCTGGGTCTGGAAGCTGTGGCAATTAATGCTGCCACCTCTCCCCTGCTGCCAAATTTTCAGACCCAGGGAGAGCCCTGTGGACCAGAGGCTGAGCACTCCTGGATCAAGAAAGTGGGAGATATGGATTACAAACCCTCAGATGAGGGGATTCAAATCTACAGATCCAGTTTTCTAACTGCCCTAAGTACCGGGCTATAGATCTGGGGCATCAATTTGGATCACTTATGTTTTCAGCACCTAAATTTTAGGCATTCTGATACTTAAGCATAGTCACATACTTGGCTAAAACAGATGGTCTCCAAACAGCTAGGTGACAATGGTTTTTGGTTACTATCAGCAGATGCAACATTTAAACCATGAACAAATGTGTGTCTCAGTAAAACCATTCCTGGCTACGATTTTTTATATTATAGATTTAAAAAACAAAACAAAGCAAAACTTGACTTGGCGTTAGATGTCCTAACTCAACTTGTACCAGAAAAGCTATCTGTAGTGAATGCATAATTCCCTGGTAGGAATGAGGGAAACGTACTTTTGCAGCTCCTCCTCCAGCCCCCTCCAGCTCTGTCAGACCCTGAAAGACTCATTTTACCACTAGTCTTTTTACTCAACTGCATGGCCTAAATCAGAGTTGTGCAAGCTCTGGCCTGCAAGCCAGTTATGGCCTACAATGCCATGTCATCCAGCCCAAGAGACTCCATGGGTCTGAGAATTTGGCAGTGAGTGCATGGTGGCACTACTTCCTGGTTACCAAGTCTCTGGACCCATGGGGAACCCCGAGACCTGTGCTCTGGATCTAATGCCAGATTCCTGCAGGGCAGGGCATGCGTGGTGCTGGTCTGCAGGGCCCAATTCTGGTTTGAGGGACAGGAGAGAGGGCAACATGGGCCCCCCCAGGCCCAATCCCAGCACATGGCAAGCAGGAGATGGCAGAGTCAGCCCCTGGGATCCAATCTCAGAGCACGGGGCAGAGGAGGCAATACTAGACCCCAAGATTCAATCTTGAACGCAGACAGTTCCTGTGCCACTCACTGGCCTGCACGGCCAAAAGGTTGAGCACCACTGGTTTAGGTCAGATATAAGTTCACATCCTTTTAGCTCATGAAAAGCAGGACTCCACTTGGAAAATACCATTGCTACTATTTTAACATACAAGAGGGCTTGCTGTTGAAATCACTCTCAACAAACACTGTCTGGGCCAAACGAGGAACTGCTTGCCCATACATAGATGCAAAGAAAGTCATAGTGCATTAGGAGGAAAAAAGTTTACGTAGATCTCTTAAGTCTGCAGCAGCCCAAGCATCCTTACTCAGAGTTGTTGTGGGCACAGCTTTTCATTATTTAAATACTGTGTATGTCATAGTGATTAAAAATCATTGCCATGCAGCCATTTGGAGATGATCTGGTATCACTTCACAAGAAGTTATATAAGCATATTAGATAGGATGGATTAGATATGGATGATCCTGTCTTGAGCAGGGGGTAGACCTGAGGACCTCCTGAGGTTTTTTTCCAACCTTATTTTCCTAAGATTCAGTAAAACAATACACAACATGTTTGTTTTCATTTGTGCTCTTTTATTTTGGTGTTTTTCTTGTATTAGATCACAGACAGAAAGATACACTCTGCTATCATTTACATCAGTTCTGTATATTGATGTAGGTTAAATTAGGATCAAGAATGGACAGATATTGAGCTACCTCAGGGTGGGTCACACACAGTAGGAAGTTACATATAGCATCTCATCATCATGGAGGAAGAACAGGCAGTATTTAACAAATGACTACCTAGGATGGACATATACAGACAAAATGTAAATCAGTATAACTTTCATTGTTTTACCCCTGGTTCTCCACCAGATCATAGGAAGTTACTTTGGTTTAGGATTTTTTATCATTTGTCTGCTGCTTTTTTGATACCATTATAGTGGGATAATGCTGTCATCTGTCCAGGCCCTCAGATGGACAGTTACTTCAACAGGGGTTTTTTTTCCCTTTTCTTTTTTAAATGTGTGAACAACTAGCTGCAGAACAACCCACCGAAACAAAGCATTTGGGTCTGTATTTACCTTGTGGCTTTGGATTAGAAGCTGAACATGGGGACTGTTTAACTGGCACACTTCCATTTATTCCCTGAGCCGCTTCACTGCATGCATTCTGCTTGACTAGTCTGTTTGTGTTGCTTGCTGGACAAGACTTAGCAGTTATAAGGATCTTTGGACAGACGCTGCTGCCTGTAAAATAAAATAAAACAAAGCATAAATGATGGCCAGTTACAGGGATTATTAAACGTATATGCTTATAATTAAATGTAAAGTATGTTTTATTTTACCGCCACATAGAATTTTTGTTTTTCAGAAGGCAGTCCCAGATTTCACAGTAAACAGTGTCTTGTCCTAGACATGTATTCTTATTTAGCCAAACAGTAATAAGTTGGCTTTACAGTATTTAAAAAAAAAAGAAAAAAGATGCTATGTTGTCACATTAAGAGATCACCAAAATGCTTCTGAATCAGCTAGCATTAGCTGCTTCAGATATGCAAATGAAGAGAACAACTTTTGCTTGGTCATTACCAGGGCTGTCCCTAAGGTATGGCAAATCGGGACAACCGCCCTAGGCCCCACACTTTGGGGGGCCCTGCAGAGCCAGGTTGAGCGGCTGTGGCCCCTCCCATGGGGCCCGCCTGGTGTTGGCGGCTCTGCCCCACACCACAAAAGCAGTGCAGAGACCCCCACCCCCACCCAGGTACAGGGAAGACCCAGCCCATGCGCTGCCTTTGCAGGGGTCCCATGGGCCCCACACAGTGCTAAAGAGACCCACACAGGCCGATGTGCCCCGAGCCCTGCACATCCCTAGTCACTACAATTACTTCTGTCAAACTAGCATACTGGCTTACCTAGATCTACATATAGGCATCCCTGTCAGATAACCCAAGCTAATAGAAAAATGAAAAGGCAAGTACCAAGTCTTAGTAATGGCATTTTCTCATTTAACAATTTATTTCATCCTCCAAGCAGTCTATTATAAGCATCTGAAAAAAGCTGCTATTATAGATTCTTCCAACAGGATGTGATTTTTACCAAGTAGAGAGGCCGGTATGTTATTTTCCTTGCATGAAGAAAGCTTGATGCAAAAACAACCAAAAACACAAAAACCCACATACAGAGCATCATTCTATCAAAAAATATATTGATGATTATAACATGCTAGCAGGAAATTAAAAAGTCTTAATATATTTTTGTGACTAGCTCCAGAAGCATAATCCTCTACAACTTGTTGAGATCTGTTAATATTTAGTTTTAATTAAATACGTCACACCCCATTTATCACTGCCTCATTTTCCCTTTTCAAAATTAAAATTAGCATTGTATCAGAAAAAATGGCTCTGCAATCACCACAAAGATTTGTGCCATTTCATACTGAGGTTGGCAATGCAGTGTATAGAAATCCAAACTAGAGGAGATTAAATGGTATATACAACATCTGATGTAGTGCCTGAAATGCAGTATCATTCAGTCTTCCATCTCATTCAATTGATATTTGACCCTCAGTGAACATCCCACAACCAACTCCTCCTGCAACCTTACCAGTTTAACAAGAACCTCTTAATAAAAGAAGCCAATCACAGCTGGAGCTAATTTTCAAAGGAGTCTTTCATGAGGTCAGTGGGAGGTATTGGGTAATAAACAGTTTGGGTAGGTCAGGTATACATCTAGGTAAACAGCGCTGTGAGTTTAGGTCCTAATTTTAGACTCTGATTTCACTTCAGTTGCAAAGTAATAAAAGCAAAATCTCTCACAAAAGCTTTCCTAAAGTATTTCCCACCGAAGAGAGGATGAATGATAAATAATTTAAGATACAGAACAAAGCAAACACTGAAAAAGCTTCCTAACAGGGAGGACAATGAAAGTGGTTTGGGGGCTGGGGCATATGACTTCTGAGGAGAGGCTGAGGAAACTAGGCTTATTTAGTCTGGAGAAGAAAAGACTGAAGGGGAATTTAATAGCAAGCTTTAACTACCTGAAGGGTGGTTCCAAAGAGGAAGGAGCTGGAATGTTCTCAGTGGTGACAGATGACAAAACAAGGAGCAATGGTCTCAAGTTGCAGCAAGGGAAGTTTAGGTTGGATATTAGGAAAAACTCTCACTAGGAAGGTAGTGAAGCACTGGAACAGGTTACCCAGAGAGGTGGTGGAATCTACAACCTTGGAGGTTTTAAAGAGTCAGGTAGACAAGGTCTTGGCTGGGATGATCTAGTTGGGGCTGGTTCTGCATTGAGCAGGGGGTTGGACTAGATGATCCCTGAGGTTCCTTTCAACATGACTTTCTATGATTCTATGATCATAAATATGCTACTTTTGTTTGAAATCAATGCAAGCTAACATGCAGTATAACACATCTGAATCAAAACAGTTGAATTAAGTGTTCAGTATACTTTTTTCTTGGTCAAGTGAGTCTGTCACTAAATTCCTTCAGTTTAAATGTTTTCCAGAAGGCAAATTTCAGGTGTGATCATGTATGCACATTTACCCATGCAATTAATTTAAGTCACGATGAAATCCCAATGGCTACAATAGGTTCATTCATATGTGCGGAAATGTCTTCAGGACTAGCATTGTAGTGTCTCAGGAGATATTCAAGTCTGAGATGTTCTTTTCTAGTACATGGAACCACTGAAATCTTGCAACAAGTGTGCCACCTGTAATACTCCACCAGAAGCAGCCAGTCTTATTCAGTGTTTAAAGTCATAGCATAAAAGCAGATGCACCCATAATACACAGAAACAGCATAAAGTGCTTCTTGGCAAAGTGACCTTTTGGCATTATCAATATGAAACACAGAATTCCAGTAAGACTCATTTAAACTACAGACAGAGGTGTCAAACTCAGCCTGGGCTCAATCTTGACTGCAGGAGCTCCTCCCAGGCCAGATCCATACCACCAGCAAAAAACTGCGGTAGGCCATGATTGGGCAGGAACATGGATCTGCATTCAGGAGGCAGTATAGGCCTAGGCCCAGGTAGCAGGATGGAGCTACATTTGGGAGCTCAGAGCCACACACAGACAACAGCACAGAGGCAGCACAGGTCCAGAACTGGGCAGCTGCATGGGTCTGAGGGCATGCAATGTCATGGGGCCATGTTTAGGTTGCAGCATGGGTCCAGAAGTGGGCAGTGAAACAGGGCTATGGTTGGGTAGCAGCACATGTCCAGGGGTTTGCCAGTCATCACCATATCCAGCAGAATCTAGGGACCCCAAATTCCACAACAAGCCGTGCCCCCCCAATCTCTGATAGTCTAGACTACCAGCAAGCCAGAAAAAAGGTTTCATAGGTTGGATCCAGCCCACCAGCCACATGTTTAACATCCTTGATTTAGGCTAATCTGCGTATCAATTCAGTGTGTGGGAGGAGCATTTTTCACATTTATTGTGCTTTGTTTATCACTCTTGTCCAAGGAAACATTCATCCTTGGGGCAACACAATGTTTGCTGGGGGCTGAAAAGTTACTTAAAAATCTAAGTAATTTTTCGAACTAGCAGTCCTATTTTTATCCAAGTCTGCTACTGAATCACCTGTCAGGAGGAGTAATTTATCCTGGCATAGTTAATAGAGCATATTCAGTGTTTATAACGTGTGCTCAGAGCTTGAATTGAAAGGGCAAGACAATACCTTGTCCCAGGATTGTTTTCTATAATATTTAAAAATATATACATCAATTCTGGGAATATGTAGTCTATGTTAACTTCTGGGAACTGCCAGCCTTGGATTCAAACCAGTTCCTAAAACCTTGCCCAAAAAGCAAAAAAACCCAGAGCACTCCACTAATAACATAAACCTGCTTTACTAGACATGTGTCTAAATATACCCAGACTGCAGATGTTGTGAAAAATCTAAAACGCATCGGTTTTATTTTAGTAAAAAAGTCAAATGCTTTTTCAACACTTATTCAGTGACATGTATTTCAATAGCATTGGTCAATGATGCCCATTTAACTAATCAGTGACACAGTCCACTTCTAACTGTTCCTTAGCAAGGGCTACTTAAAATCTTACTATGCTTGCAAACAAGCCAGACACACAGAGCACACACAGGGATGCATCTTTTAGCTCACAGAAATAAGTTCCTATTAATTGGTTTACAATTGCATGGTATCAAAAAAAACCCCTACCTTGGTTTACATCCATAAATATTTGTTTTCCCTTCCTCAGCCATCCATAGTTCTTTTTTTTTTTTTTTTTTTTTAAACTTCCTGAATTTCAGTTCAACAGCAACACAATGCTAGCTAGCTAACTGCATTTATTATCCACAGTGTAACTGCTAACTTTAGGGGTTGGTAAATTAATGTATAGAGGGAGGAGTTAAAAAGAGGAATAAAGTGATCTAGAAGGCCCAGAATGTGAGTAGGAGGGAGGAAGTAAAAATACCAACAGGAAGAGCCTCAGGCACTGTAAATTAGATGAGTACTCATTTTTTTTTGTCAGTTGCCTAGTGTACAGCTATAAAGAACCCTGCATGTGTTTGAGGCAAAGAAATGCACTACCTAATTAACTAAAGCCATGAAGATTTAAATTGGGCACCATTAGAAATGACAACAATGACGACAGCAAGAACAGCAGCAAAAAATGGACAACTTGCGTCTTTAAAAGATTTACAAAAAAAAAAAAGGGTTTTGCCAAGGTTCAGACCCTCAATCTGCAGGTTTGTAAACCAAAGGAAGAGGTTTTCCTTTGGCTTTTGGGTTTTCAATCCAGATCAAGGTGCCTCGTGTATCTTCACTGTGCCAAGAACACTTTATTTTTGTTAACTTTGTGACCTTCCTCGTAGTTTTTCATGATGAACTAAGCAGAAATGCAGTGCTTTAGGGTGTGGCTTCAGCTCCAGGGACAAGGAATTGCCACGCAGCAATTCTATTATACTTGGAAAAAAAAGTAGTAAAGTTTTCAGGAAGCAAAACTAAAAGTCTAAGTCAGCTTTAGAATCCTTGGGCATCTATACACATGCTCTGGGGTGGCAGTGTTTTAACTAGACTGGCTCTTGGGAGCCACTTTAACTAAAATGCCTGCGGTGTCTCGTGTACTCAGTGTCCCAAGTTTCAGAATGGTAGGGGTTTTCAAATGTGGGGGGCATGGCAGGTCCCAGCAGGACACTCTGATTAGGGAGGGGTGTAAACTCCCATCCTGCCTGCACTGTCCCAGGCTTTTCCCTATTCATTGCTCAAGGGGTGGGAGTATTGCCAACCCCCTGCCCCAGGCTAGCACTCTGAGGCAAGCGGGGGGTGGGGGGGTGCAGTGCATGCATCTGTTGATTTTCAGTCTCCCTCTCTGCTTCTTTATACTGTCAGCAAACTGACAAGTAAGCAAGCCAGCCAAGTGATAAAAGTGTTTATCAGCCCTAACTTAATGTTTAATCGCCCCATTAAGAAAACAGAGGGACATTACCAGCTACATGTTGATTCAGCACCTACCCAGCATGTGGTCTGCTAGCTAATACACAGACACCTCAGCAAGGCAGAGGGAAGGGGGGAATTCCTGCTTAGCATGGGGTGGGGGGGGAGTGGGGGGGGAGAAGCCCTCAGTCTCTGCAGGAGCTGCAGCCAGGGAGCAGAGGAGAGGGGCCAGACCTGCTGTGGAGCAGGGAACCCCGCCCAGCCCAGCAGGGCAGTTTCCAGAAGGCTGAAAATTGGAAGAAGGCTACAGTAGAAGTTAAAGAGAATGTTGTTGTATCACATTAATTTCTTAGACATTCCGATGGCTAGATCATGTGCACTAAAATAGGTGGGGAGAAAGAAAAGTTGCAAATAATAATGCAAAACACCTTCCAAATGGCTACATTAAATTTGCTTTTAGAGAGAAAAAGAAAATCTAATTTATTTATAATCCACACAGATCCACTAAACCTCCAATAAGCAGAGCTCATTAAAAGAATTCCCACGCAGGAGGCATGAAAGTCCTAAAAGGGTGCCTAATATCCTGCCCTCATTTTTGCTACGGAGTTGCACCATTCCCACCACTGCTCTGAACACACTCACCTAAATGAGTTTGGCAGTATGTATGTAATGAGGAGATGCCCTGTAAAGTCTGTCTTTATGCAAGAGGTATAAATTAATACATTGAAGTGCTCAGATAACCAAGAACAAGACATAACATAGACTTGGATAATACCAAATAATTCTTAACTGAGGAAATATTGCCAGTAAATCATGGAGGTAGGAGAGTAGGGTTATATTCTGGACTGCTATTGATTTTTTGTAAAACCTCAAACAAAAAAATACTGAGCATTTTTGCAAATTTTGGCACAGCATCCTCATCTGTTTTATGGAGACTGCAAAATTGGGTCTGCACTGCTAAGTGTTGGGGGAAAATTAAGAATGATTTATTTTCTTCAATGAAATTAACAGAAATGCACATTTTCCTAAAGCTTAGAGGTCTGATTAGTAAAGAACTTTCAAATTCAGATTGTCATTTGGAAAGCATAGATTTGTGAACACAAACAAGTATTGGCTTGTATGACATCACTTACACATCTTACTACATTACCTAATTTGCTAGGATAATGGTTTTAAAACTGTTAAACACTTAATCAGTGACATACATCGGGTTCCTCAATAGGTCATCATGGGTTTTGCAAATGGATTGGGATAATGGTGGTGGGCAGGGAGATAGTGCACTGCCCTTGCTCAGCAGGGTCACCTGACCTTACATCAGCTCATACAGCCTGCGAAGCTAGGGGTAGGAGTCCCACAACAGAGGAAAGGGTTCATGACTTTAGGAAGTTTGAAAACCACTGTACTAGGACAATAAAATCAACAAGCAAATCTGCAAGGATGTGCAGCCACAAATTTGAACATAAAAAAAATGGAGGACGCTTCTGGGCGTTTTCCATGCCTTCCTCAGAGGATACAAGGGAGCATATACTTGTTTCCATATTCATATGCATCATTCAAGCAAGCCCTTACAACAGTACACCACTTGGGAAACTATAAGATTGCTCTTGGATTTGAAATGAAACCATGCAAAACCAGGAACTCTGGTCTTTTAATATAAGACCATATATATCCACATACAGCAGCTGTTTGAAAGGGCTCACTTTGGTTAACTTGAACCCAACAGGAAGTAAAATTCTAGGTGGGTGACTATCTACAGATACCAGTCAGAGAAAGACAGAAAAAAACCCAAACCAAACCAACCCAAAACCTCTTTGCGTCTGTCTGTCTCTTGTTATGCGTGTGTGGCCTTTTGAAAAAGAAAATAAACTGTAGACCACTGAGCTACAAATTCTTTAAAGAGTCTAAATAACTTAAGACTTCAAACTGCTACTCTGCAAATGAGATCTAAGGTTGAATGTCAGGGTGGTGAGTGCTGTGGTCAGTCACTGATGAAATAAACAGTTGATAATTCTGTAGTGAAAGAAAAGTGACTAGATGATTGTGCCAATATCTCATCCACCAAACTCATTTTGGTTCTGTGCACAACCTCATTAGCTGAAGTAAAATATAAGTAGTACATTTCCAAGGGGGCAAATATATAAAGTTTGGGGTTGCATTTGAAGAATGGAATATTGGCATCGATCAGGTACTTCATTGATACAACTGGAAAGAACAATTTCTAGTATCAGTTCTGGCGCATGCAAGAACAAACTGAAAAATGGTAGTTTTTAAAAAGCCATTCTCCAGACATAGGCAAAACATGTTATAAGCTGCAGCAGAAGGAATAAGCTCTGTGTATGTGTGCATGTACACACACACAGTTCTTCTCTCCTCCTTTGGTTAAATGCTATTTGCTGCAAGGAGTAAATCAGTCCTCACAAATTTGCACTCTAAAGGCAGCAGGAAGGCATTTACACCACCCTCTTACTTTGCATGCATCACCGCATCGTTAATAACACCCACTGTGTGCATTTCCAAAACATGGAAGGTGAGCTTCGGGGTGGCAGGTAAATTAAAATAGCATGAAACAATCTGGAGCCTAAAACCTGAGCTAGATACCAAATACTTACTAGCAAACACTTACTGGGAAAAGCAAGATACTAAACACTTGGATGACAAGTTAAGCTACAAACTGGCTTTTTCCACTGCTAGAAATGTTCCCAGGAGAAGTAGTAGTACAAGCATTCAGACTGTAACTGTCCCCTCATGCCTGCTGCCAAGACCAGGTGATCACATCTGAGGAAAGCATGGGGAGCAGCTGCTGCTCCTGTCCTCCTTGGGACCCAGGCTGGAGGAGCGGGCAGAGAGCAAGAAACAACCTAACAAATCTCCCACTTCTGCTTCACCCCTGGGACTCCAGTCTGGGGAGTAGTCAGGGAGCAGAGGATGGCTGCTTCTTCCTTCACCTCCCAGTCTACAGAAGATGCTTCCCCTGACCTCCCCAGACTGGGGTGACTCAGGTCTGGCCAAGGCACAGGAGCCTTTCCCTACCCTTGACTGCTCCAGGGACTGGGAGGCAAGCAGCTGCTGTTCCCCATGGCTTCCCTAGATCAAAGGTGACCCCAGACTAGAGAAGGTGCGGGGAGCATTCCCCTGCTGCTCGACACTTCCTGGTCCCCAGAAGGAGTTGAACAGTGGAGAGGTGTACAGGTATTTTGCTCTCCTGAGAGAAACTCTTCAGGGAGCAACTTCTACCTGGTCAGAGATGAGTTATTTTTCTTCCAGAACTACCAATTTTGTTTTGGGTAAAACTGTGTGATCACCTGTATGTATACTAGTGGGGTTTCTATGAGAGCTTCAACTCCCCTGGAACAAACATAACACTTGTATGTGGCTTTAGCCTGTGTGACAGGGGCCGTCCCGGAGGCCAGTCACAATGTTGGCCTGCCCACCTGTCTGCGGCAGCCTACCCTGAGTCACCTGCCTCACCTTGATTTAAAAAGAAGATAGAAAATTGTGGGAGGTTGCCCATTTTATGCCCTGATGCCTAGGGCATTATCCACGGCTCTGAATCTCCCCGTATACCATGTCCCATGTCTCGCAGATGGTATCCAAATTACTCCCAAGTCCCCCAGCCCTGTTGCTGGGCCACACACAGCTTCTGGCCCAAACTTGGCCTCAGGCATCCAGAGATTTACCTTGGCTACCTGCCCCCTCACTGGGGCCCCATCTCACACTCTGGGCTCTATGCCTCAACAGGCTTCTAGCCCCTCACACTCTACCCGTCACTAGGGCTCCTGGACCTCACGCCCCTTAGGCCTCAGGTGTCTGTCAACAAGCCTGCACCCTGACTCAGGCCCCACTCAATGGGCCTGGGCTCCTATGTTTTTCTGTCATGGTGTGCTCCCCTAACCTTTCCCCTCCATGGGGTAACCCACAAGGCAGCAGAGGATGAAGTTTTCTGGCACTCCATACTCGCCCTTCACTGGGGAGGCACAGGTGTGGCATTTCCTGGAAGCTGCCCTGCCACAAGAAGCCCCACCACACCATCCAACCCCAGCAGGGTGTAGTTTTAGGTCATTTCCCAGGACTAGAAACCTCCTCCATCCCCATAGTTCCTGCCCTTTACCTCCAGATGTTCTGAGAGCAGCAGCTCCAGCTGGGTGATGTTATCCCTCCAGCTCCCTGCAGCAACTGTGGGCTCTACTTCTCAGTGCCTGCTCTTATTCCCTAGCAGCTAGGCCCTCCTTCCAATCAGGTAGCCTTCTGCTGGCCATGCGACTCTCCTGATAGGCACTATAGTCACTTGCCAGCTGCTCTGCTCCCTGTTCAGGTGCTTAAAGTGGCAGGCACCAAAGGTCTACATAATACTCTGAAATAAATTATATGGGGTGCTTTGCTGCCCAAAGTAATACTTGGTTACTCAAGTTAAATCAAATGGTATTACTTCAGCAGAAGACAAAGCCACCCAAATATTCAACTGAAATATTAGTTAATGTTCAGAGGAAACAAACAGCAACATAGGGTATAAATGGAATGCTTAAATCTGGTTGACCTTAAGTTAGATATATTGCACTGTTTTGCTTTATGAGTATACATGAGACTAGCATTAATACCATATTTCCTTCCTTATCCTAGCCTGATTCATTTAGACAGGAGGGGTGGTAAATATTACTGCTCACTGAAACACCTTGCCTGGATACAACTTTTATAACAGAAAAGGCAACAGAGAAGGCAGTCCATACACATACTTAAGTGGTACTATCAACGACCTGCTATAATCCTTGTTAATGGATAGATCCACTAAAATATTGGGATTTTGTTTACAGTGGCTCTATTAAAAAGCCAAAATGGTACCAGTTCGCACATACTGATGTCACACATTTCAAATAGGAAATTGTTGTGTGCTTTCATCAGGGCTGACTTTTCAGTAGCCTCTTATATTTTGCAGCCTTTCTTATGGCGTTATCAGCAAAAAATAAACTCCTAAGGTGCTACTTAAGTTAAGAGAATGCCCATCCTGCACCTTTCTTTAGATACTCAGCAAAATTCTATAATCCTGATATTTTCTTAAATTATTTGGAATGCCTAAAAAAGTTAGAAGAGTTATTTTGTATTTACTTAAAGAATTTGTATAGAAATGTAAGTGTCATTTTTTTTCTTCCTCTTAACCTCAAGGAAAGAAACCTTTTAGTCAATTTTGGGTCTTTTCTTTAGAAATCCACATACACATAACACAGCTGAACTGAACTCATTAAAATCATTTGAATTAATATATACAGCAAATTGTTTCTGTAATAATTTACCTAGCTCTCCAAAGACAGCTGCTAACGCCTACAGGTAGCAGAAAAGGGTGGAGATGATGAATATCAAGAGTTCTTGGATTACAGTCTTTTTCTGCTAAACAGTAGATACCTATCAGTTTTTCATCCTTATTTAATCAATTTTTTTTTATATCATAAACGCATCTAATCCTCAGTTATAACCAGGCAAATTCTCATGGCAGTTAATAGTTTTGCCTGCCCAATAACTATAGGATTAAACTTTAAACTTCACAGCCAAATCAAGATTTACAACAATGCTTTTCTATTCCAACCTGGATTCCTTAATGTACTACTCTTCATTATGCAAAGTAAATGACTGAAGGGTGAATGCAAGATCACAATTCACTAGAGGTGATCTGCTGACATTAAATAATTCATATTCAGCTGGAGATCTCAGAGTCAATTTATCCAAATGGCTTCTACGTGTTGTATCGATCTTTGGCCCTGATCCCACAAGCTACCTCATGCAGCCAGACCTCTGAGTCTGCTCTGAGCCCTAGCAAAATGAACAGGCCTACAAACAATAAGAGGAGATTAATATAAATGTTATGTTAACTTTTTTTTTGGGGGGGGGGTATAAGAATATTCACATTACATTTGTTTGAAACAAATACAACTATTGGACTTCAAAACAGAGTCCCTTGGAAAACCAAAGTCAAAATCTGTTTCTTTACTGCACTGCACAAGGCAGCTTCCTGCCTGCTTCAAGCTGATTAGAGAGCCCGGATGCAGGAGTAGAATGCATACATGGCATAGCCACTTTCACGCCGTTTCATTTGGAAGTAGCAGCACCTGGTTGAAAAGCACCTGGTGAGTAAGCTGACTCAACATGAACAGTTTCACTCAGCCAGGGGTGCCACCACATTCAAAAAAGTGGCAGTGGGGTGCCATGACCCTGAAAAAGTTGAGAATCAGTATAATATACATTTAAAAAAGAAAAGTGAATAATGTTGGTAATGCTGCTGTCCAAGAATTACTTATGATTCTGTAGCTGCAACAGCATCAAAACAATAGCACATCCCAAGCTAAAGGCTTGAACCACTGGATGCAATAAATAAGTTTCCTTGACATCAAGCCTCATGTGGCTACATTTCACCAGGGGTGGATCGGGTTATTAAAATAATCTAAACTAAGGTCCTATATGCACTAGGATAATGAACAACTTGATGTCAATGGTTAATTAGGTTAATAAGGACCCTCCTCCCCCAAATAAATTTACAAAGCACTGTTTGGCTTCTGATGTGAACAGGGCTAAACAGTTTTTAAGCCACCTTTACAGAAGAATGTACTGTTAAAAATTAGTAGAAAGGTGCCTTTTCCACTTTCAGTAACCACAAAGTATTTTTTCATTTACTTTGGTTACTTTACTCAAAATAATTTGCAACACTGGTTTAAGGGACAGGGTAAAATAAAGAAACTACATTTTTCAAGCATGGGGAAACTTATACAATAATGTCCTTTAATCAGTGGGGATACTCTTCATAGTCTGAATGTAATAAAATTATATAGCTATCTGTGGGATTAGGTTAGGCCCAAAACTTAGCAATACTTTCAGTGTTCGAAAACTCCTTCAGAAGTCATAAAAAAAATGGACTACTTACCGCTGTCTTTCAATTGAGTAGTGTTTAAGGGTGGTTTCTTTCTTCCCATCCCTGCCTGCCCCCCCAAATCCCAGCACCTGTCAGTTTTTATTAGCTTCCTCCACATTTTGATGGGAAGTAAGATTTCTGCTGCTTCTTTAAGTCTCTACTTGCATTGACAGCAGTTTTATCTGTAAACCTACCTCTGCTATTAACAGGAAGCATTATTGTAGTTTCACTAGTGGATTTTTCCCCTTTAATCTTCATGCTGTTACTTTACAAGGTAAAAAATATCCTCTTTTTACTGTTCTTCTGTGCCTAGAAACATAGTTAAATCACTTATAGCCAGGATCCAAAACCCAGCAAGATCACTGGGAGTCTCTCTCACATGCACCATTTTCAAACACCTCTGATCCTGCAATCCTTAGTTACACAAGTTAACTCAGACTAAAATGGGACTGCTTGCATAAGTATGGATGGATTGCAGTATCACACCCTAAACGTTTCTCCAGTTTGTTGGTTCTCTTTAGTGTATCAGCAACGTAAGAGATATTTAACATGGTATTGTGCATAATGCTCAGTACCTGAAGGCAGAGTTCAACATTCAACATTAGCAAGGTCACTCAAGTTCTATTAGCAAGCACGCTGGCTGAAAGAAGGTAGAAATGATTTACTGGCTCAGAAATACAAATACCCTTTAATATAACCATGGTAGAGATACTAACTTACAAGTATCTACAATGGGTATGTCAGTGTACTCATAATTCAAGTTGCGTATGTACAAGGAAGTGCTTCCTCCTCCTCCTCCATTTGTAGATTTTCAAACAAATATTAGGCAATAGTTTTCCAAAAAAAGAGACATTGCTAAATATGGATTTGAATTCCTTCATTTCTGTGTTGCTCATCACATGCAAATGCTGCACAAGCATGCCTTTTGAATGTGCCTATATGTAACATTTTCATTCTCTGGTCTCCCTGGACATCTATACAGTTAAAAAGACATCTTTGAAGCAGTGGGTATTTTTAGAATAGCTATATGAATTCTGAAAGATGAATATAGCTAACTTCTACCCATACATGGATCTATGTTAATGTATAATATTTTTAGAAACAGGATGCTACAAGCAAGCCTCAGCTACAACAAGAGAAAGAGCATCTAACAAAGCAGGTTTAAATTTATTTTTTAATTCTTTTGAATAGTTTGAATACTTTGAATTCTTCATAATATTCTTTGTCATAAAGAGAGAATCTCCCTATATATAACATGTCTGAAATATACAAGAACCACCAAAAGGAAAAGTCAGTGAAGATCTTCAACATGTGAATCAGATGAAGAAACCATTAATAATATTGTGAGCCATTTCCAATCCCCTTACAATGTCACTCTCTCTGCATAAGTGAGTTACGCAGGATAGGACAGAGGTTAGGGCCAGCACACTTTTCAAGCCCTAGTGAACAGCACCACTCTAAATTGCATGGATTAAAATCTAGAAGAATTTTATTTTTTTTTAAGTGCTTTAATTGTAGAATGCAGTACAGTGAGACCTACTGCACAAGAACTCCATAACAAAAAAGGCCAGGCACTCAATTTGACCCTTTTACAAAATTTCAAATGTTTAAATAAAGCATCCCTTGTATAGGCTGAAAAAACCTTGTGCTAACAGGGTCCTTTAAATCAGTACCACCTTTACAGCTTTGTAAAACTGCAGCTGCTCTGAGTTTAGCATACTATTTGTAATCTTTGAAGCACACAGTCCATTTTCAGGCTGCTTAAGTAGCCCAAGCTTGCTGCCAAATAATTAACAAGTATCATCTACAAGACACAAAACAACAAGCAACTCCCTGGGAATGCTTGCTGCACCAGCACAGAAATATAAAGAACCTAAACTGCAGACTTCACAGGAATTTCAGTACTTCCTGCTTTTGACCTGATTGGAAGCACCATGAGAATAGCCTCACAGATCTGGCTTACATTAGGGCCTCCTGTGAGATCATTCAGTTTCTATCAATTCCCCTTTCATGATGGTGCCAATTTTGATATGGGCACTTGGCTACAAAGAACTAGACTGAGACCATCTGAGGTTATTTAAGTATTGCCCTAGATTCAAAACAAACAAAAATGCTATCTTCCAGAGAATATGGCTCTAGTGCTGTCAAAAAACTCATTTCAGAGAGAACAAATGATTTGTAGCAGTTTTCGGTTGCTGAGGCTAACTAATTTCTAACCAACCTGGCTTCAGTTTTAATTAATAATCCAGTTGATAGATGTGATGGAAGGGACAAAAACAGTTTAATGTGTTTATATTGTTCAAACTCTTATTTCCTGTCCCCCAAAATAATTTAAAATACACTCTTCATGCTTTAAAAAAATATATATTGAACATCACTTGATAAAATCCCCAAATAGGGAAAAAAAAAACCATTCCTTTTTTTCTTCCTCATTTCTGAGGCCATGATTTGGTAATTTCTTATAAGAACTATTCTGAAAAAGCTAAATGGTCACACAACTGTTTATATCATTTTCCTGTTCTAGAGTTTACAGTTTCCTAAAATAAAAATCGATGAATGGGCATTCCCTAAAAAATCATACTAAGAGGGGTGAGTGCGAGGGGGAGGAAGAATAAGCAACCACCTTGTAAAGCTGCCAATATTATAATGGCAAGGGTCTTTCAATTATGTTAACAAGAATCCACTCTGTGTCTAAAGACTCTGGAGAACACTCTTAAATACCCCAACACTTCAGCTTGGAAAATCAAAACTTAAACCTCTGGGATACCTCTAACAGTATCTGAGTTCTTTTTTTTTTTTTTTTTTTTTTAAGCCCTGGCTCCTGGAATCATGAAATTCATAAAACTCAGAGCTTTTACAAAGTTTCCAGTTCCTGTGGTTAGGAAGCAAGAGTTCAAGAACACAACATTTAAGGTAGGGACAGAAATAACACATAAACCAATATAAGTGATCGGAAACTGGTTCAAAGCTGAAACACAACAGAATTTCAGTGCACATAAACCACTTTCAAAATGGCTGAAACTGGCTTAAGATGAACCTGGATGGATGCAACTTCAGACTTAACTGATTTAGCTTAAATTAGTTTATTGAACTACTGTCCCAGATCCTCCCCAGAGTCAAGTTAACTCATAGTCCCCCAGGATCCCAGGATGCTTTGCACATGACCCACAAACCCCAACTCACAGGGTGGGTGGGCTAGCTTGGCTCAAGCCCAGGAGGGAGGCCTGCTCTAGTGCCCCCCAGCCTCTGGCCTGGGCCACTGCAGGCATGTGGCTACATTTCCAGAATCAAAAGTGAATGTCTATTCACTTGCTTACTGGTTCACTCAATGCAGTTTAGACTAACCTGCAAAGACTGAATCAATTTAGCGTTGGACTTTTTGACTGTCTGTACTTAGCCTTAGACACTTCCAAAACAGAAAAAAGCAATTAATTAAACCAGATTATATGCACAAACTTTTTTTAGGCTTGACTATCTGAAAGTCCAGGTTTGGTAAAATTTTAAAACACCTCCTCCTCATATGCCAACTATTGCCTATGACTAGGGACCTACCTAAATCCCTGTAAGACAAAGGGATTTTCACAGGCCGCTCACAGCAACACAAAGCTAATTTTATGATCTTTTCATGGAGAACCCTCATGACTAATTGGTTGAAGGACCCCAGCAGTTCTGCCCCTTGCTTAGCCAATCACTGATCTTCAGACTGAAGCACTGCTGTGACATTGCATCTGGTTTCTTAAAAGATGGTTCTGAAACCTTTTTGCTTTCCTGATTGGGGCCTTCACTGAATCTACGTCAGTAGCTCAGCCTCTCAGTAGCTTTCTCTCAAACCACGTGTTCTACGGCTGCAGAGATTGCTGCACTTTCTTTGTATTCCGATATTTTTTGTATTTTTTTGGTGACTGCACTCAAAATTGTGGGAAACTTAATTTTTCACAGTGATCGCAGAAACTGCCACTTTTTGCAGTTTCCATTAAAAAAAAAAATCACAAAACTGTCATCAGTTTTGTCTGTCGTTCAGAAGAGTGAGGAGTCCTGAAAGAGAATTGGGGAAGAAAGCAAGGCACTAAAAATTGTATTAAAAACTAAAGCAAGGGAAGATTTGTTCTCCTATAAGTAGGGGTGCACCAATATATCGGTCTGATATCAGATCGGCACCAATATAAAGAAAATTGATTGCATCGGAAAATGGCCTGATGTGGTCAATAATTTGGCTGATAAATGCCCGTGTGCACACAGCCGTGGGTGCCCCCGTGGTGAGACAGGGAGTGAAGCAGAGGCAAGGAGCAGTGTGGGGAGTGGGACAGATCTGTGGCTCATCCAGGGGACATGGGGGGGGTGGCTGCCGCCACTACGCGCACCCCAGGAGGGGGGCATGTGCCCCTGGATCTGCACGGTGGGGTGGGGGTAGCTGCAACTGCAGGTTGGCTGTGCCAGGCTTTTCCCAGCACATAGTGGAGGGTGGGGTGGGCTGGGGTTGCACTTGGGGCAGGTGGGTCTATGGGAGGGCTAAAGCAAAATTTGTGGTGGCTGCAGGCCCCCCCCCCCATGTCCCCTTCCCAGTGCTACTGCCACCCACCCAAGTGCAGCCCAGCCCCAGTCCTGCTGAGAAGAGCCTGGCCCAGCCCCAGTCCACCCTGCCCATACCCCACACAGATCTGGGGGCACATGCTCCTCCCTCTGCCCTCCCAGGGTGCACGCAGCAGCAGCAGATGCTCCCCACCCATGCCCCTCCAGATGAACTGCAGCTCCGTCCCATGCCCTGGCCTACCCTGACAGTGCAGCGCCTACCCCATCCCCACTCACTCCCTCACTGCAGGGCCTTGATCTGCCCCCCCCACGCCCTTTCCCTCCCACCTCCCCTTCCCACCACAACAGAGACTTACTAGCTGCATGCAGCTGTATCAGAAATCGAATCTGTATCAGCCAATATGCCTACTTAAAAATCAGCTATTGGTATTGGCCCCCAAAATCTCTATCTGTGTGCCCCTATGTATAACCTCTACCCCTTTACCTGTCAGAATCAAGGATTCTTTGTCCTTCTCTCACAAACAAATAGCTACCTAGTAAATTATGTCAGCTTAGCATCTTATTATTATTGATAGTAACTGGCTGCAAACAACAGTGAGGGAAGGAGCAGCAGTTGCTGAAAGTGGGGACTAGAAGAGGGTGTGAAAGTGGCTAACCCTGATACAGTGAGATGTAAACCTACAAACTTTGTGAAATATTGCAGTACACATTTTGGAGGCTGCATCTGGGTGCTATATTAAATACCATATTACCTGGATTTGGGTGCTATAGAGTAGTAACACCCAGATCACTTGTGTCCAAGTGACTCACAACCCACTTAATTTGCATTGGGTTGCCAAATTAAGATTAAGCCTTGGAGCTGTTTGCTGTGGATTTTACTTAAAAACACACGTCTTCTCTGCTCATCTGGAGGACGTCAGCAGCCTTGAGAAGTTGACCAGAGAAGCAACACATTTTTAAATGAAAACCACAACCGCCAACTGAAGACCTGAGTGATCCTGTGCATCCATTTACCACGGCTGTATAGAATCTCAACTAGTTCGCAAGCCCTTATTTTTGTAAAGACCGGGGGGGGGGGGGGGGGGGGCGGGAAGCAGTGGTACTGAACAGAGGCATAACAAGCTCCTTCAGTACCTGGGATGGGGGACAGGGCATGCTGACCATTGGAGAGCAATGTGGCAGGGAGGAGAGAGAAGAAGGAAGGAAGCGCAAGATTTTAGTGGCCACTGCTCTCTGCCTGATGCCACTGCTGCTATAGCCATGTTGGCTTGGACAGCAGCAGCCCCATGGCCAAGCTTCCTGAGAACCATCCCTGCTACCCAGGTTGCTGCTTTCCACCCCCACCAAATTTGTTGCTGGCCACAGGGCTGTGCCTCCTATGGCAGCCTCCCCAGGATTGTGGGGAGAGCACCATTCTGCCCTGGCCCCCAAGGTACACTGCTGGGTAAGGGCCAATCCCACCTACTCCTATGATTCAGCAGGGCCAGGACAGGGCTGTGCAAGCTATGGCAAGAATTCCTGGGTTTGGGGGCAACTCTGGCACCCCCCTCACTGGTCTGTGCCTGGGGCTGGTGCCCCCACTTGCCCCGTCTTAGTTATGCTATTCATGTTGAAAATTGACATCTCCCTGTAGGGACTCCAGATTCTACTACCCAGTTTATACAATGATTGTGC
Organism: Alligator mississippiensis; assembly: GCF_030867095.1. Taxonomy (NCBI): domain Eukaryota; kingdom Metazoa; phylum Chordata; order Crocodylia; family Alligatoridae; genus Alligator; species Alligator mississippiensis. Next base: position 113,479,021 of record NC_081827.1, read on the forward strand.
TCAGCTTTATTTGGAAAGCAGTTCTGGTCATAATTACATTAAAACTTTTAGAATTTAACACATCTGGGGGAGGGTGGGGAGAGAATCATTTATCCTGTGGCATTTCAGTGTATGCAGTCAGTACCTATGAAGTGCCAATCTTCATAACAACCAAGCAATTTCATACAAGTTCATTCCTTAACAGTTTTTCTTAATCGTCACAGGCCTCTAAAATCTGTGACACCTGCTGGGCCTCGCCACCTCAGTTCTGCTAATCTTCACAATATTTTTTCCCCTCTGTGAAAAATCAAGCTGGCATGCATGGGCCCATGGATACTGGTACAGTAAGTCAACTATGCTCCTGACACCACAAATAACTAGTAGTGGAAGGAGCTCTTCAGAAACCACTTTTGAGCATATACTTAGAGGAGCAGCTGAGTAACAGTGCCAAGAGCTTCTAGTGTTTCCTATTTAAGAGGGTGTCTGGGAACATTTGCCAACTTTTTTTTATTGCTAGTAGTTGAAATCCAAGCTGTGGCTATTTAATAAACTTTTGCTTTCTACAATCCCCAACTATTAGCTAAGTCCTCTTGGTACCATACTGTCAAGGTCACATTAAGTTCCCTTGTGGAATAAGCGAGTACATTTATTTCATGTTTGGCACCTAAAGAGCAAAGAACCAATTGGTACATGCATATTGACAGTCTAAATGCACATTTAAATCTTACCTGAGCTGGAATAGCCTAGTAATAAACTTATTAAAAAAAAAGAGTTGTATGGATACAGTCCTAGTTGTTGTAGCAGGAAAAATCATGTCTCTCAGCAACTTCATAACTTCAGTAAGAATAGTTGCTATATCGGTTATCAGTTTCTATCAGGTGAAATACCAGCTCTGGCCATCACTAAAATGTTCTACCACATAATACTCAGGTGATAATATAATGAGCTGCACTGCACCATGAGCAGAGCTCAACCACAAGTCACCCTATAAATATTTTCCTTCCCTGAGACCCATAAAAAATATACTACTGTAAGAGGTCCTTGTAAATATTATTACTGTAACATCTAACAGAGTTGTGGTCATCCTTCCCACCAAGGTTCCCTCTAAGGTGCATGCGTGCGTGGCCGCACACAGCTAAAAGTGTGGCCACGCACAGTCTTTTCAAGGCCACACACCAGGGAAAGCTAGCGTAGGCTCCACCGGCTCCCAGGAAGTGCTCCACTCCCTTGCCCTGATGCAGTGGAGCAGAGTGCTCCGCTCCCCCACATCAGGGCCGGGGAAGGGAGCACTTCCCCAGAGCCAGCGGAGCCCATGCCAGCCCCCTGCCCCAGCCTCCATCCCTGCCTTGCCTCACCTCGGGGAGAAGCCACTGCCTGCCCCGGTGAGGCTCTGCCGGCTCCAAGACACTGCTCCGCTCCCCCACATCGCCTCGGGGAGTGAGGAGGCATGTGGCATCAGGGCCAGGGAGCGGAGCAGTGTTCCAGAGTCGGCGGAGCCTCACCGGGGCAGGCAGCGGCTCCTCCCCAAGGTAAGGCAAGGCAGGGATGGAGGCTGGTGCGGGCTCCACCGGCTCTGGGAAAGTGTTCCACTCCCTGGCCCTGATGCCGGGGATTGGAGCACTTCCCCAGAGCCGGGGAGCCCGCGCCAGGCTCCGGCTCCAGCCCCTGGCCCCAGCCCCTGGTTCCAGCCACTGGCCCGTAGCTCCAGCCCCTGGCCCAGCCTGCAGCTCCAGCCCCTTGCCCCCAGCTCCAGCCCCTGGCCCCAGCCACCGGCCCCCGACCCTGGCTCCTGGCTCTGGCCCCTGGCCCCCTTCGGTAAGTGTCCCACACCGGACCGAGGCGGCGTGCTCACAGACTGCTGCTCCTTAGAGGGAACATTGCTTCCCACCTCCCTCCGCAGCAGTGTTTTTACAACTTTCTGAAGCAGATGCTTTCACAGGCTGCTGAGAAAATGGATTAGTACTTTGTTATTTTCCAACTTTGCAATAATAAAAACATGACGTTTAGGTAGAAGATAAACATTTTGGGTAGAAGAAAGACTAGAAAATTGTTCCAGACATCAAATGTGTGACTATTTGCCCAATGGGAGCAAATGGGTGAGGTTTACTTTACAGGGGATGGATCTGGGAACAGCAAAGAAGCTGTTTCCAGATCCACCCCCTGTAAAGTAAGCCTCACCCATTTGCTCTCACTGGGCATTAGGACTAGTAGATCAGCAAAGCAAACTGCTCAGAGCAGCTCGTATGCAGGCCCATAAACTACACTCAGGTTCTCTACCTTGAGAGACCTTCAGACTGGTATGGTGAGGGAGAAGGAAAGGGATTTCTCAGGTCTAGTCGCAGCCATCCTCAGCATCCACATGCTTGTCTCTGGTCTGCCCCAGGTAGTGTGAACAAGTAAAGCTTATTTTATTGGCAGCATACCTGGAGGCAGGGGGAGAGCCATAAAGATATGCTTCAAGGGCTGCAGAGGACAGGACACCACACTGAGTTAAGAGATAATAAAGGTTTAAAAACCAGTGGGCAAGGGGACTTTTGTAACTGGATCATGCAATGAAGATTGAGCCAGTGGGGTTGTTCAGTGACCATAAAAGACATGCCTGTAAAAAGGGGAAGCCAGCAAGCGTTGAAAAAAGGAGAGCTGGGCTTAAGGCAAAAGACACCTATAGGCTAGGGACAGAAATTACCCATAAACCAGCATAAATGATTGGAATCCAGTTCAAATCTGTAACAGAAGTTCAGTCAGTGCACAAACTGCTTTCAAAATGTCCAAAACCAGTTTAAGATGAACCTGGATGGATGTAGTATCAGACTTAACTGATTTAGGTTAAATTGGTTTAATGAACTTCTATCCCAGATCCTCTCCAAATTCAAGTCAACTCGCAGTCCCCCACCAGCGAACCCCCACTCACCTCCCTGGCAAACCCCCATTCACAGGGTGGACAGGATAGCCTTGGCCCAAGCTGTCTGCTCCAGCCCAGCAGGGAGGCATGGTCTAGCACACTCCCAGCTTCTGGCCTGAACCATTGCAGGCATGTGGCTACATTTCCGGAATCAAAAGTGAACGTCTGTTTACTTGTTTATTGGTTTAATCAATGCAGCTTAGACTAACCTGGAAAGATTTAATCAATTCAGCCTTGAGCTTTTTGACTGTCTGTACTTCGCCATAGAGTCAGCTACATGAATTTGCTCCCTTTCCCAGCAGACTTATCCAATTCCCAACCTGTCTAGCACACACTCAGTTCTCTGTTTTCCTCTCTCCTTTCTAGTGGCAGTGGGCTTTTTGGAAGAGCCAGATGGTGTTGTTACATACACCCATCAGATCTCCTTGGTCTCTCATTTTTGGATTAAGATTTCATTTTAAATGTTATATTACATTGAGCCCTTATGAGTGACAAAGATTTTAATTTAATGTTCTATACAGCTGAGCAATTCTAAAGATTGTAAAAAAAAAATACAGCTAAATTCCTTAAACACTACTACTTTGTGCAAAGCAAGTTAGAAAATGTTCTTCGTAAAGTTAAAAAAACTAGAAGTGAATGATGCAATAAAATAAAGCATAATTATGCAAATAAAAATAATTTTGCACATGAATTTAAGTATAGTGCGAGTAAAAGTTAATCACTGGAAGACCAAACAAAGAAATACTTAGCAAAAAAAAAATCTGCTTCCCTCCCAAAGTGAAGACTGCATACCCATTTCTTAAGTTACAGAAGAGAGGCTTTCAGATTCAAAACTGATTTATAGCAATATTCCCTAAGAATTTAAAAAATGTAAATAGAGTACTTGCTGCCAGCTTGCTGTCAAACCGGAAATGGAAAGCACTTTTAATATCTGTCTACAAACTCAATGGTTAAAGAAAAAGTTTTGAGCAGATGAAAGCAAAGGCAAAATGAGCCCAATGTAACGCAATACTTTTATACGCTTGACTGGTTAGTCAAACAGTTCAAGAAACTACAAAATTTAGTCAGCACAGAAGCAAAACAAAACACCACAAGGTTCCAGTTGTATTACACAATCAAGCAGCTGAATTTATAATGTGTTTAGGTTTCTAAGACACCAGATACAAAGCTTAGCTCTTCACTTAGCTTTGGACTAAAACATGATTACAAATTCAAAGGCAGGAGGAGCTCAGATTAGGAAAGGTACCAATTAACAGGTGAAAGAAAAAAAAAAATACAGGCACCCCACAGGCTTACCTGGATCAGATGACATGGTTTTCATGGATTCTGATACCAAACTCATTTGAATGCTGCTGCATTCACAAGGAATCAATGTCAAGATGGTAACAGACTCACATACCATTCATTGATAAGCTTTGTAGACCATCAAGAAGTTCTAATCAGATGCTTGGTATGTACTGGAAATGTAGAGTTAAAAAGCATAGCATAGGATATGCCCCACCTCTTTGAAGGCTGTCTGTTTTGTATGAGGCAGAGCAAGCATGCAACCTAGTGAGCGAGTTTAAGAAAGTGCACAGAGATTTCATTCCTATTAACAGAAAAACAAGGAAATCAACTTACATAACCTTCAAACTGCTGCAGAAAAAGTACAGGGAAACACAGTAAATTGTTTCCATCTAGTGCCTCAGCTTTAATCTAATATTAAATCCACAGACACATACAAAATACAGCAACCTCAAGGTTAATGATAAAATGAGTAGCCCTTTCTCCAAGTTGGTACTTACTTTCCCAACTGACTTTTGTTTCAAACACCCTTTTCATTGTGCAAACAATGTGTTTAAACTGCTTCTCTGAACTAAAATCAATATGAAGATTAGAACTCCAGTGCATAAACACACAGAAAAAGATTACGAATAATTCTCATGATGCAAAAAGTTAGATTTTTTGGCATGAACTGATAAAAGAAAGGGGCATTTAATTCACTGGACTCCATCCAGTTTTAAGGAACTAACACTGGACACTGTGTTTGGGGGTGATGAGTACAGGGAATTAATTTTGCAAATAAAAATCATCATCTTAGTAAAGTAAATGAAGTAAATGAACTGGAAAAGGCATTACAGAAAGTAACTTATTCACCTACACACTTCTCATTTCTATGCTGTTTTTTAATGCTCTTTCACCCTCAAGAAACAAGTAGCCAACTCCATTCCAGTCCCTCCTAACACTTCCTTTTTTTTCTACAAGCTCACCAGACAAAAGCGTCTGCTGATCAGTTACTCATCCACCATACAAAACCTGTTACATTTTAAAGGACTGCCCCACGGGATCAGGCAGAGTACAACTGATTTATTTCTAGTTCTGGTTGCAAAACCCTCTGAGAAGACAAGTTGCTCTTCCTGAGTGTTTATATTATGACAATCATAGTTCATCTAGCACCTTCTAGCACTAGTTCATGATCAGACATTTGCTTCTATATCCTAAAAAAGGAAGCATGACGACAGAAGCAAGCAGCCTTCATTATTGGCTAGTTATCTTCATTTTGGAAATCCTGGCAGGAATTTCCCTTCCTCCAGCCCAAAACATGCTTTTACCCCACAGTCTTGTCTTCACCTCTTGGGCCTTAATTTGGCAGGAGCTGATGTTAGGGTTGAGCTGTGCTTCCAAAATCCAAATCTCAACGTGTCCCATTCCTCACTGCCCATACTTCTACCTTTGATAGAAAGGAATAAGACTAGTTCTGTCCACCAAAATACTTGTTTATTATAAAAACAACAGTTGCCTCATATGTAGTAATAGGAGTATCAGTACAGAAACTATTTAGAATGTTATTTAAATAGTTTTTTACCTCCACAGAGATGCTTAAAATGCTTTTAAAAAGTATTATTTAATGCTCACAAAAGAATATTAAATCCCTCATAAGTAACATTTTAACCTATTTTAAAATCACAAACACCTTGAAACTTTTATTTCCCAAAGACTTGTTTCAAGCTCCACGTGTGCAAAACAAGCTATTGTTATTAATAATTTGTTTACAATCTTTTCACTGAAGAGTCCAGATCTCTGGATCTCGGCCACAAATTATTTCCTTTCTAGTACAGATGTTGAGTCATGCAGGGCACAACTGTTTTGCCAGAAACCCACAATAAAAATATGTAATAATTTTGCTTCTGTTATTTTAGAACTGTAACATAATTGACTTTGGAAGCACACATGCAAGTTCACTCACATGCTTCAGTCCTTAGGTTTCAGCATTTAAAGATGAGTTTTCCACCAGTCTAGATTTCTGTTAACAGTGCTACATGTGCACATGCGTGCACTCACTTTTAAAAACAAATATCTGAGCATCTGAACACGCATTCCCATTTTTCAGTTAAAATCCTAACAACTGTGTTTTCCAGGGGCACATGACAGTAGTGGGGAAAAAAAGTTAGCAACTAGCTCCTATCACCTGTTATCGATATAGGCCGAGCCACGGTGGGCAAAATGCAGCCTGTGGGCCAGATGCGGCCCACCAGGCCATGCTATCCGGCCCACAGGGCCCATAAAAAAATTTAGAAAATTAATATTTATCTGCCCCTGGCATCATGTGGCCCTCGATGGCTTACCAAAACTTAGTAAGCAGCCCTCCACCCAAAATAATTGCCCACCCCTGAGCTAAGCACAGACAGCCAAACATCAGAGGCTGAATCAATTCACTTTTTGCAGGTCAATCTAAACTGTGTAGATTGAGCTGATAAGCAAGTGGCCAGATATCCACTTTTCATTCCAGAAATGCAGCCACATGCCTGTAGTTGCCCAGGCCAGAGGCCAGGGAGCACTAGAGCATGCCTCCCTGCTCAGCTGGAACAGACAGCTTGGGCCAAGGCTAGCCCACCCACCCTGCAAGGTACGGGGTGGGTTTGCAGGGGAGGTGCAAAACATCCTGGCATGCTGAGGGACTGAGTTAACCTGGGACAGAAGTTAGATAAATCGATTTAACCCAAATCAATTCAGTCTGATATTACATCCATCCAGGTTTACCTTCAATGGTTTTGGCCAGTTTGGAAGTGGTTTCTGTGCAGTGAACTTCTGGTGTGTTACAGATTTGAACCAGCTTCCGATCACTTATACTGGTTTAATTGTAACTTCTGTCCCTAGCCATATTGACCAACCCTTGGGCTAACACTGAGTAAGTTTAGATAAGAGAATTACACTCGGGAGAGGTTGGGATTTCCCATGCTTCAGGTTCCCAATGAATATCTTAATGCATCTCACCCCCAATACCAGATAAATTGGATTGGAAATTAAAACAAAGGGTAAATGTATGGCCAACCTTTATTTGAAATGCTTTGAATCCCACTCCAATTTTGACTATTTCAAACTGAGAACACTGCAGTGTCATAAAGATGTGCACCCCCAGCCCAACTGCTTTAAACTGGTTACAAAGGGATGGAACAACAGTGCTCTCCAGTCAGTGGTCTAGAAAGCAGGAATCCCCGAATAACAAACAGCTAAAAGCAATTTCTTCTCAAGTGTCTGTATAACAAACCCCCTTTTCCCACCACTCTCCCTGTCCAGCAGCCAGTCAGTTTTCTTCACTTCTCTGCATAAACATCCTCTGCTACCCAAGGAAAACGTTCATCTTTACCAGGGTGGGATGAATGGGGCCGAGGGAGGGGAGAGGAATATAAAACAGCCAAAAGCAGCTTTCTTTCTGCTGCTTTAATGATACAAAACATGTATATTTTAGGGGGGGAAAGGGGAAGGGGTAGGAAAAAGAATTTCTCTCTCATCCAAAGGCAGAAGGCAGGTGGGGTGGCACCTTAGAGACCAACTTGTTCAGAAAAGCAAACTTCCATAGGTGGTAGCCTGTAGCATCAGATATTATTAAAGGACTTCTGAGAAGTGATATGAAAGAGAAAGGAATAAAGTAATTTAAATGCAATGGATAGGGAAAGGAGGGGGGGAGATATGGGGCTGGGACACTGCTGAGCAGTAAAAGTGTTTTGAAAAGATCAAAATGGATAAACAAAGCAGTTAACCTCTCAAGGGACATAAGTATTATAAAAACTAACCCAGGTAATGGGATAAAACTTCAGAATCTACTGAGACTCTGGTTACTACAATCCAGCGCATGGAGAATTCCTGTTCCAAAATTCCACATTTAAATTGATTTTTTAATTATTATTATTATCATAGTTTTGGGCTAAGTACAGACAGTCAAAAAGCCCAAGGCTGAATCAATTCAGTCTTTGCAGGTTAGTCTAAAATGCACAGATTAAACTGAAACAGAAGTGAACAGACATCTACCTTTGATTCAGGAAATGCAGCCACAAGCCTGCAGTGGCTCAGGCCAGAAGCCAGGGGGCATAAAAGCATGGCTCTCTGGCTGTGTGTTCACTTCCTGATGCCCCCAAGGTTTCTCGGACTTGCAGTCCAGAATTACAACAGCAGGACTCTGCAGCGTTGCTCATCACTTCCTCTTCCCGCTTTCAGGTGCTTCTGGGATTTGTAGTCTACAGTCACAGCCAGCAGTAAGTTTGAGCTGGGGAAGGGGTGTTTAACCCCCCCTCCCTGGCCCCAGACTGAAGCCAGGGTTTGCCTGGTAGGGGGCAGTCTTCCCTCCCTGCACACAGACTGGGCAGCATCCTCACCCGGGCTTGCCCCCCCCACCACCTCCATATCAGTCAGCCCTCACTGCTCCAGCTAGGGAGCAGATGGGCAGGGCCAGCCCTGCTCTCTGAAGGAGACAGCACAGCCCAGCCCAGGGCTGGAAAGCATGATGGGATAGAATCAAAGGACCAGAAGGGACCTGTAAGATTATCAAGTCCAGTCCCTTGGAGGTTATTGGGCTCAAATGAGCTCAACAAGGTGCTGTCCATCCTGCTGTTGAACACCTCCAAGGATGGCAACTGCACCACCTCTGTTGGGAGCGTGTTCCAGATTCTAGTTACCCTTATGGAAAAGAAGTTTAGTTGTTTTTTTTATGTCCAGCCTAACTTTTTCCTGAAGTATCTTGTGCCCATTGGTCCTCGTCCTCCTAAGGGGTGCCCACCTGAAGAGTTGCTCCCCTACATCTTGGTGTTCACCCCTGACATACCTGTAGGCAGCAATCAAGTCACCTTTCACCCTTCTCTTCTTCAGACTGAACAGACCCAGTTCCTGGAGGTCTCTCCTTATACAGCCTATCCTCCGGGCCCCTAATCATATGGGTGGCCCTTCTCTGAACCCTCTGAAGCTTATCCACATCCTTCCTGAAGTGCAGTGCCCAGAACTGGACACAGTACGCCAGCTGTGGCCCCACCAACGCCTAATAGAGGGGGAGGAGCACCTCTCTGGATCTATTGGCAACACATTGGCTGATACACACCAGAATTCTATTTGCCCTGCTGGAAGCTTCATCGCACTGTTGACTCATGTTCATCTTCTGGCCGATTGTCACCTCCAGGTCCCTTTCAGATGAAGTTCCTGCCAGTGGACCACCACCCATCATATAGTTATGAATGTTCTTCCTACTCGGATGAAGGACCTGGCACTTTTCCGTATTGAACCTTATCTGATTCCATTCAGCCCATAGGACCAGTCTGTCAAGGTCATCCTGGATCCTTACCCTATTCCTCTGATGTGCCTGTATTTCCCCACAGCTTGGTATCATCCACAAACTTAATCACTGCATTTTCTACTCCCTCATCCAAGTCATTGATAAAGATATTAAAGAGCACGGGCCCAAACACTGATCCCTGGGGTACGCCACTGGAGAGGGCCCTCCAAGATGAGCCTGTCCCATTGCTTATAACTCTCTGGGATCAGCCTCTGAGCCAGTTGTCTACCCGCCTCACTGTAGACTGCTCAAAGCCAGTATCCTCCAGTTTAATGGAAAGAATCTCATGGAAAACAGAATCAAAGGCTTTACTAAAGTCTAAGTTAATGATGTCAACCTCATGTCCCTTGTCCAGCTGGTTAGTTACCTGGTTATATAAAAGGACATTAGGTTTGTTAGGCATGGCCTGCCCTCGACAAAGCCATGCCAGTTGCTTCTTAATACTCCACCAGTTACAAGCTCGTAGTTGATGGCCTCCTTAACAATTTTTTTCAAAGATTTTTCCCATTACTGAAGTCAGACTGACCTGTCTATAGTTTTAAGGGTCATCTGTGTTCCTTTTCTTAAAGACAGGTACTGCATTAGCTCTCTTCCAGTTATTCAGGACCACTCCCCAGTTCCACAACTCTTTGAACAGCTTCACAAGATATGAGCTTAGCCAGTTCTTTCAGGACTCTTGGATGCAGGTTAGCTGGCCCAGCAGACCTGAAAATGTCCAAATGTTCTAAGAGCCCCCTCACTTGTTTGGGGCTGATTTCATGTGGTCTGATGTCTTCCCCATATTCCCAGGGCCTCTGGACAGGTAAACAGCTCCCATCTGATTTCAGGAATACCGATGTGAAGTAGTTATTTAGGAGCTCTTCCTTTTCATGGGGATCAACTGTGGGCTGCCCCTCTGTATTCAGTAGGGGTCCCTCAGTGGAGCTTGATTTCTTCTTGCTCCCCATGTACCTATAGAAGGACTTTTTGTTACCTACTATTTTGGTTGCCAGCTTGATCTCCATGCCTGCCTTGGCTTTCCGAGTCTTACTTGCAGATCCTGGCTGTATAAGTATACTCATCTCTGGTTGCTGAACCATTTTTCCATTGTTTACATGATTCTTTTTTCTTTTTCAATAGTTCCCTAATATCCCTGTTGAGCCAAGTGGGTCTCTTGGCCCCTTTCCTGCTTTTTGACCGTGTGGGGATGGCCTCTTTTTGAGCAGTGAGGATTGCCCCCTTAAGGAAGCACCACCGTTCCTGAAGTCCCAAATCATTCAGTCACTGGTCGCAAAGGGCCTCTCTAACTAGACTCCTAAGTTTGCCAAAGTCTGCCCTTCTGAAGTCTAGGACTTCTGTTCTACTGACTGAATTCCCAGCCTTTTGATGGATGGTGAACCTGATCAGATTGTGATCACTGTCACCCAGAGTACCTCCAATCCTCAGGTCACCTACCATATCTTCCCCTTTGGTCAACATCAAGTCCAGAGTGGCTTTACCCCTAGTCAGCCCTTCTACATTCTGGGGGTTTGTGATTTAACTTCAACCAGGAATGGGTCTGAGACAGAATTTTCATAAACTGGTTTGACTCAAATCAGTCAAGTTTGATACTACATTCAACCAGGTTTATTTTAAACCAGTTTCAGCCATTTTGAAACTGGTTTGTGTGCACTGAACTTCTGTTCTGTTACAGGTTTAAAGTAGTTTCTGATCACTTAAACCAGTTTATGTGCAACTTCGGTCCCTAGCCTTGTTGTTTAAAAACAGCTACTCTGAGGTCATCAATGGAATGTCTAGGGAAATTAAAGTGTTCTGCCACAAGCTTTTGTGTCTACCTGGAACTGATGTCAGATCAGTGTCCATTCATTCTTTCACATAGGGATCATCCCCTCTGTCCGAAGCAGAAAGCAGATGGACGCTTTGAGCAGGTGAATGAACCTATCCTTTTCTTTCACTTTCCCTATTCTTTGTATTTAAACTATTTTACTTCTATTTAATATACCTGTTCTCTCTCTGCAAGTGCATTCATAGCATCTGACTAAGTAGGCTGTTGCCTACAAAAACTTACAACTTTCTGATCAAGACAGTTTCTAAGGTGCTACCCTGGCCTACCTTCTGCCCTAAACTTCAGACTATTCCAGCTAACTACTTTTCTCTAATCAGAAATAAGAGGGAAAGGGGTGTTCAGTGCCAGGTTAAGTGGAAATGAGAGCAAAGGAGGAAGGAGGCAGAGCTAACAGTTTGCCTTTTAAATAAGGTATATGAATATGACCACCAAAAGATACTGCAACCTGATAAGCCAGGTGCTTGCTCAAGTGGAGCCAGAAACTGTTTAGTTTCCTAGAGAGCTTGTTTAGAACATTTTGTCCTCCATTTATAGTTGTGCCTCCTTGAAGGTTAGAGACACTGCAGAGCTCTAGAAAGATCCTGAAACAAAAAACAACACTAGAGTCCATTTATTGGGAAATTCCTTAATTTTCTACAGCACTGGTAAGCATCCACAAACATATTACTTAAGTAAAAGCAATATACACTGGTGTGTTTAAAAAAAAAAAACTATACTAGAAAATACAGATAATTTATCTGCCACAGCAGCAGCATTAGAATTGACTGCACTGAAATCCCATCTTGTAAAACTTTCAGAATACATGGTTAGCCTTTTTACAAATTTGTTTGATCTCTACATGATTAGAGAGCAGACTAGGAGATCTGAGGGGGATTAAAACATATACTTCTGATTAAACTTCATCTGCTAGCCTCCAAATGACTGTACACTTCATATTGTTCATTCCAAGCAAGGATGGTACAAACTGTAAACTGACCATGGTACTATAAAAATGAAGAAAATATTGGTACAACCTCACTAGAACACATTGACAATAGGCACAAGTATGAACTAAACATCTGCAGAGAAATACACCTGTCAGGCAGCTGGGATAACATGATACTCAATAAGCCATATCCATTAATTGCATTTTCCTTACAGCTTCTTGTTAGAAGCACTAGAAACAGACATGCACCAACACTGTTATGCTCCTGGGAAATATTATTTTCTAAATTATTGTCACTATAAAACATTGCCATTTTTAAAGATAGTTAAAGAATCTTAAAGTAATATCTACTTGATTAACATTACTTTATATAGGCAGGAGTCCCCTGTGGTTCAGAGGTACAATCCTTGTCTACCACTCAGGAGACCTGGGTTTGATTCCTGGATGCATATACACCCATAGCCATTGAGGCAACAAACATCTGGATTCAGTCTGGCCTTTGGATTCCGTCTCAGCGCCCCCTAAAGGATGGAATGTCTGGACAGCCCCCACGCCTCCACACTTCTGCCTGGGTGTCCTTGTGGAAGTGATCCAGACGGCTCGACGGTTGCCTACTACTTACTTATACTACAGAGGAAAAAAAGAACCTAAGAATAAGTTTCTCATGAAAATGGAACCTCAATAACCCTGGCTAAAAGGAAATGGTCTTCTTACTGGTTAATGGAAAATATCTCCAAAACTTTTATCCATATTGACTTACACATCTGAAAAACAGCACATTCTTGGTCCAGGAACATGCAAAATCCATGGTAAGTTAACTTCAATATAATTTAAGTCTTTCAAATTGAAACCACTGGCTCATCATACCCAGCCTGCCTTAACACATGGAAAGCTGGACGACTTAATGTAAAACCCTCATGATAGAGTTCTTGGCGCTCCTGTTATGCCTTCCATCTCCAAGCATTTACTCCTCAAGCCATAATGAAGTTCACCAGTGCCCTGTGATTCAATTTGATATTCTGCCCCCACCCTCTCTCGGGTTTTTGTTTTGTTTTTAACAAGTAGGGAAATTGAGGCTTAAATCTGGGCCCAGAATCCAGACCTGATAAGTCACATGTTTTAGTCGGACTATGTTCCTTCCTCCCATTCCATGTTGAGTGCTGTTGTAATTAAATATTAGATAATGACTAGTCCTGCAGTATATGTGAATATGAAAATGAGCTTTTTTTAAAGCACTGCACCAATAAGGAAATGTATATTCTATATCTGTTCTGCCTGAACCATCAGTTCAAACGAATTCCAAGCATATCTTGATAAAAAAAAATGGTCTTAAAGCCAATCACGGTCAACTTACCATTTTCTAATGCATTAGATAAAAGACATTCCAAGCGGGGATAGATCCTGTGCAACTGTATTCAAAGCATGTGTACAATCAATATTCTATGCTCATGTCGTTCACCTGCTCTCAGGACATGTTGCTATACTCTGCATCCATTGAAACCTTCTATGACAGCCCTTTCAACACAATGGAGGAGACAAAAACATTGACATAAAAAGCATCAGTGGTGTAATGCCCCATAAAGTTAATATACATCTCTCCTTCCTAGGCAAATGTGTGCCGTAAATGAATATATTACAAGGTAGTCTGATTGGAAAAAAAAAAATGACACTCAAAACTATTCTAAAACAAACGCTAAAAAGTCAGTCAAAAGAATTATTTGGCAGACTAATGCTATGAAGCTGCAGTTGAGAAGATGCCACATGAGTTGGAGCTTTAATGCTTCTATCAAGAGTGTATAATAGGGACATACTTGGACAAGACTGTATACTGATGCACCCCCAGCACAATCTCATTGAGAACAAATGAGTTCACCTGACAATGACTCAGACAACCGCTCAGTACAGACTCCTTTGAAATACAGCCTATTGCAACATGAACTCACTCTGAGGAGCTTTGCATAGGGACTTGCACTGTCACAACCCTAAGTTGTTTGCAAGGCTGTGATTTTGTCCCATAACACAAATCCCAAAATGGCAACCCCAATTGTAGCTCCAGCACACTGAGAAAGCAGCCACTTATCTCTTTCAGGAAAACAGTTGCTATAAATGTTGTGCCCTATTACTGTATTTTCCCAGGATCAGCCCTCACCCCTGCCACTTCTAGCTTGTGTTTCACTTATACTTTTTCATATGTCCAAAAATGTAAAATTGCCATTGAAGATACTTTACGTGCCAGAATCCCCAGCTGGCAGAAGGCTGTTTGGGTCCACACAACCTACCCCTACTTCTCTCCAGCTTTCCAAGAGCAGGATGGTTTGCTGTGACACTACTTGGGTTAGCGGGTCCCTCTGCCCTGTCACAGTCAGTTCTGTCATTCCTGACCCACTCAGAAAGCTTCCAATCCCACTTGCCTGTGACACTTGCATCGGTCTTTCATCAGCCCCATGGGACGCCCGTGCCCGCTACAGGGCGGGGAAGTCCGGGTGAGGGTGATCCCCTGCCCTCCATTAATGCTGACTTTGTGAAGGAACATCTTGAGAAGCTGGATACCTTCAAGTCAGCCAGCCCTGACAATCTTCACCCCAGGGTACTCAAGGAGCTGGCGAGCATCATAGCCCAGCCTCTAGCGCGGATCTTTGAAAACTCTTGGCGCTCTGGTGTAGTGCCCGAAGACTGGAAGAAGGCCAACGTGGTGCCTATCTTCAAGAAAGGGAGGAAAGTGGATCCTGCTAACCATAGGCCCATCAGCCTGACTTCTATCCCGGGGAAGATCTTAGAAAAGTTTATTAAGGAGGCCATCCTTAATGGACTAGCCGACGCCAACATCTTAAGGGATAGCCAGCACGGGTTTGTTGCGGGTAGGTCTTGCTTGACCAATCTCATTTCCTTCTACGACCAGGTGACCTATCACCTGGACAAGGGAGATGAGATTGATGTCATATATCTTGACTTCAAAAAAGCCTTCGATCTGGTGTCCCATGATCGTCTCTTGGAGAAACTAGCCAATTGTCGCCTTGGGTCCTCCACGATCCACTGGCTGGAAAATTGGCTCCGGGGTCGGACCCAGAGGGTAGTAATTGATGGAAGTCACTCATCGTGGTGTCCTGTGACCAGTGGGGTCCCCCAGGGCTCTGTCCTTGGACCCATACTGTTCAACATCTTCATTAATGATGTGGACACTGGAGTCAGAAGCGGACTGGCCAAGTTCGCCTATGACACCAAACTTTGGGGCAAAGCATCCACACCAGAAGACAGGCGGATGATCCAGGCTGACCTGGACAGGCTCAGCAAGTGGGCGGATGAGAATCTGATGGTGTTCAACGCCGATAAATGCAAGGTTCTCCACCTTGGGAAAAAAAACCCGCAGCATCCTTATAGGCTCGGCAGTGCTATGTTGGTTAGCACTATGGAAGAAAGAGACTTGGGGGTCATCATTGACCACAAGATGAACATGAGCCTGCAATGCGATGCTGCGGCTAATAAAGCGACCAAAACGCTGGCTTGCATCCATAGATGCTTCTCAAGCAAATCCCGGGACGTCATTCTCCCCCTGTACTCGGCCTTAGTGAGGCCGCAGCTGGAGTACTGCGTCCAGTTTTGGGCTCCACAATTCAAAAAGGATGTGGAGAAGCTTGAGAGAGTCCAGAGAAGAGCCACGCGCATGATCAGGGGTCAGGGAAGCAGACCCTACGATGACAGGCTGAGAGCCCTGGGGCTCTTTAGCCTGGAAAAGCGCAGGCTCAGGGGTGATCTGATGGCCACCTACAAGTTTATCAGGGGTGACCACCAGTATCTAGGGGAACGTTTGTTCACCAGAGCGCCCCAAGGGATGACGAGGACAAATGGTCACAAACCACTACAAGATCGTTTCAGGCTGGACATAAGGAAGAATTTCTTTACTGTCCGAGCCCCCAAGGTCTGGAACAGCCTGCCGCCGGAGGTTGTTCAAGCGCCTTCATTGAACACCTTCAAGATGAAACTGGATGCTTATCTTGCTGGGATCCTATGACCCCAGCTGACGTCCTGCCCTTTGGGCGGGGGGCTGGACTCGATGATCTTCCGAGGTCCCTTCCAGCCCTAATGTCTATGAAATCTATGAAACTTCGCTGGGAGAAAAAAAAAAAAAAGAGGCAATTCAGCAGGTATCTTGCCTCTGCCTGAAGCAGAGGGTGGGAAGAATCCTGAGGCCCTGTCTTACCTCCTGGTGGGACTCAAAGAATCTGTTGGCTTCCTGGGTTTCCAGGCCTGGATGCCACTTTGCTAGCTCCTGTTGGAGCCTGGCCTGCTCCAGGCCCCAGTCACTTAGGCCCTTGGTCCTGGCCCCTCCACATTCTCTCTCTCTCTCTCAGTTTGTCTGTATCTGGATCCCGGCTGCTCCCAGGCTTCTGGAACCTTGGGCTTTGCAGCTGCACTGCAGCAGGGGCTTTGGTCCTGACCCCTGTTCTGGTTCCTGTCCGTGCATTATCTTGTCTATGGCTCCAACCTTCACTGTGGAAGGGTTATCAAGCAGGGTGCCGGGGCCTCTACATCTCCCTTTACAGCCACTCCTGGTCCATCAGGTGTCCATTAAACAAAAAGGAAAAAAAAAAGAAAACCTCAACTTGCAGTTCCTCCACACCTCGGGGTAAACGGACACCATCTTAACTTATGGTTTTGTCTATAGGTTTGCTGTTCAAAAAAAAAAGAAAAAGGAAAACCCTTAACAGAAACTTACTGTCCCTTAGGGGTTGCTTAGTGTCCACCTAGGCCACCCTTCCTTCAGAAAGGGATGATCTGGCCTTCTCCACAGATAGGGCTCAACTGCCCTTCTCTCTCTTGGTGCCCAATTTTCCTTCTCTTAGCCACTCCCCCTTTCCAGTTATGTGACCTACTCTGCCACACCCAGCCCTTGTAGGCCCAAAAGGTCCTGGTCTTTCTAGTCTTTTCTTTCCATTCTTCATAACAGGGACTTGGACTCCCTGTTACAGTTGGTCATGGCCAAAGCACATCATAAAAAATGGCCAGGAACAGTGGGCCTGCAACAGAGCTTGCAACAAAGCCATAGATGCCATGAAATTTATCTAACCTGCATTTATCTAACCTGCATGGTCATGCTATATTATTCATAGCACCTCCTTTCTTTGGCAATCTCATAGTTAAGGATGATTGTCTTCCATTGCCTACCAAAGAGTAATTTCAATAATTACAACAAAATTAAAAGATAAAAGTCTCAGGCACGCAGACACAGAAAGTTTCCATGGTGCAGTGGACAGAGCACTGCGGCTGCCTAGACAGATGCTCATTCACATTCTAATTAGAACATGTCAGAGCAGACTTGATTAATTGAGTCTGCTCTGCATTCTAATTAGAACACTCCAGCATTGCTACACCATCACGTGCATTAAACCCCCATGCATTTTAAAATGGCCACCGGGGTGGCTTTATCTAACCCTTGTCAAATGAGTTTTAGATGCAGCCACTTCAAAACATTCAGGGGAGGAGGGGTTAATGCATGTGATAGTGAGTTGTTTTAATTAGAGCAGCTGTCTGGGAACCACTCTAATAATTAAAAGCCGCCCCCCCCCACCACCACCCATGAGCATGTGTATACGTAGCCTGGGGTACTAGCTGCAGGACCTGAGCTCTCCTCCTAGCTTTGCCACTGACCTACTATGTGAAATGGGAAGCACAGATGTTGACTAATTTCCACTCTACCCTGGGTCCCACCTGCTTACATTGCAAGCTTTTTAAGCAATAGCTATCTTGCAATCCTTGTTTCTGCACAGTGCCTAAAACAAAGCCCCAGTGCTCTGTTGGAGCCTCTAAGTCAGAGACTCCCAAGCACCCGGCCGCAGCCTGGTACCAGGCCATGAAGGGTTGGCTGCTGGTCCGCAGGAGAGTTAGCTGCCAGACCAGAAGTCCAGAAATGACCGGCATACTGCGTACCAGCAGCCAACCCTTTTTTATCCTCAGTATAAAAATTTTATACTGAGAATAAAAAAAGGGTTGGCTGCCAGTCTGCAGTATGCCAGTCACTTCCGGTCTGCAGTATACTGGTCTGTAGTTTGCTGGTCCACAGTCTGCCAGTCTGTGGTCACTTCTGGTCCACGGTTTAAAGAGGCTGGGAACCACTGCTGTAAGTACTACTATAATGCAATGCAAACAAGTTTATCTACCTTTTATTTCCGTTTCCAGGGACCAATAGAGCCAGTGAACAGAGAGCATCAAACAAGGAAGCTTGCATGGCACTTGCTTTTGGTGAGGAAGAAAAACTTGTTCCTTAGGGTTTAGCAGCTTTATCTATCTGTTCCTTGGTGATCTGTTTGGCTGTAGTTTGTCATATGCAGAGCCTCTTTGGGGACACTTTGTTATGCTTAGGATGAAGACCTTTCAACAGAAAGTGTGACAGAGACTTTCTGCTTTCGATCACAGCTAATGAACAGTTAACTGTTAAACCTGAACAAAGATGCAGGGCTGACTTAGATGAAAAGTGTTAAAAATGGAACTAAAACAGACAGCAACAAATGGGGAAAAAGCAGGGAAACCGGAGAGGTTGACCCCAGAATAAAGCCAAATACCAAAGTGTGCTGTCTGGCAGTAACAGGGATCTGAAGAACAGACCTGAGGCTGAAATAGATTCCAGTGGGAGCACCAAAGAATCCACTGATTATCCTTTGTGTCGAGAAAAATGGCACTACCAGAATCCCTGTGGAATGGATCTAAGCCTAACAGTGGCTATGTTCATGAAATAGATACTAAGGTGATTTTCAGTAGACCCTAAGCAGTCAAAGGAAGTCTAGGGAAGAAGTCACAGGCATGACAGAATATAGATTAAAGAGTGATTCAAGGACCTGCGCTATGAGGAAGTTTTGGGGATATTTGATTGCTCGGAGGCAATCACGCAAAGAAGACAGAGGCTGACATGACTAATATGAACTTTAAACTAAGACAAGAGAGAAGAATATCTGTACCCAGAGGGTGCCTAACATTAGGCCCTCAGGGAATCCTGGCAGGGATGCTTCTGAGAAAATGATGCCACCTTGCTCTTGCTCACATGCACCAGACCTGGAAATTTGGGGTTGAAACTGCTCAGTCCCGAGATATCCCCTCCACAGCTGTTCTCAAGCTAGCCGGAGAGCAGCTGCAAAGGGAGGTGCCTGGAGTGGCTTCCCTGCTGCATTTCCAGGCTTTGTATGTTTGAGCAGGATGTGTTTAGGATCATCCCTGATGAGACACAGTATCAACATACCTTCAGTCTGCACACCTGGTCTTATTGCACAGGAAGAGGAAACCATGGGAGTCAGGACACACTAGTCAAAACAGGCATCAGAAAGTAGAAGTAAAGTCATCAAGGAGAAAGAATAAAGACAGGAGTCAGAGGGATGGGCATGTGCAGCTGCTCATGGCCTAACAAAATTAAGTCCTGGTAAATGACTGTGGTCTCCTTGGGTCTAAGGTAAAATAAATAATTGGGTATAAGGTAAAATAAATAATTCCTGATCCTACAGAACCCAGGAATGCATTGAGTGCCACTCACTGGAATCTAAGTGACAGAAAAAATACAGAGCACTCCTGTGATATTAAACACCTGCTTTGGTAACACAATGTATTCCATTTAAACTCATAGCCGTGCAACTTAAAAGTTTTTTCTTTTCTATGCATTAACCAGAGTATGTTCTTATCTAAACTCAATGTAAGCAACACTCATGACATACCAAGTGCTGTCTGTACTGCAGTAATAGCACCTTTTTCAAAGCTGCCAATAGCCAACCCCCAAACAGATACTTTGATATGATGGGAGCTAATCAGTTTCAATATTAGAATCCTTGAAACCAAGGAGGAAGGCAGCCCTGGAAGTGAATAGTTCCCATCAATTTCAGGGCTTCTAACAGCAGTTTTTTGACAACTGCTTCCTTTTCACTCTTTTCTGGCACCAACTACTATAAATGCACTCAAGCAAAAATGGAGTGCATTTATACTGAAAGTAGATGTTAGGGCCAAAAGATGCTATACACTCCAGTGATTTATATGCTTAACCAATATGCAGAAAACTGGAGTTTGTTATGATGCAAGACAGTAAGCAAAAATCAGATCTGGCATTATGTTTAGCAATTACACTTATTTTGTTTAACTTCTAAATGCATAAAAGTGGAGTGAGCTGTATCACAAAATGTTTTTCTAGAGTTAAATGCTTCACGAAAAAGGATTCCATCCAGGAAGAGCGCACACCAACTGCTGAAACTTCCTTAGCCTGACGAAGGGTTTTTGAACCCAAAAGCTTGCTTAATAACTATTCTCCAACCATTTGGGTTGGTCTAATAAAAGATATCAGATTCACCCAAGGAACCTTGTCTGTCACAAAAAAGTGAAACTTGTAGTTCACTTTCTAATTGGTCCTGTCTAACAAAGAAAGATTTGCAATCGCTAAAAGTAAAGGATTTTTTCTTATTTTTAGCATGACGTGATCAGTAAAACCCAAGCTGGTAAAAGCAGTCTATAATTTTATCACTCTCACATTAGTGGTTTCCCTTGTAAACCATGTTAAGAGGTCAACATTTATTAGACTCTTTCTTAACTAATTTCAGGGAACTGACAGAAATGCTTTGTGCTTTTATAAGAGGGGCAAGGCCTTTTGTGGATGTTACTTTATTGGACCAAGTGCAGGGTTGGATTAAAGTCAGACAATCTTACAAATGCAAGGCATTCTTCATCAGGTCACTTTAATTTATATTTTATTCATGGATTTGACAAAAAAAGAAAGTGACTGTTTATAATACTCATCCATTTCATTATAGTACTACTAGAAAATATTTACTAATTAAATATTAAAAGAGAAGCCTCCCTCTCCAGCTGCTGCCATGCTACAATGCCAACCAAAGTCATAAAAAGCAATGAAGGGTTTAAAAAAAAAACAAAAACCATGCACAAGATTGTTACCTACCTTGAAGGTGTGATTCAGAAGAATAAAGTGAAAGTGCCTGGGAATCGCATTACTGATGATAATTGATGATGAGGTCTTTTAAGAGCACATAGTTTCCATCCTACCACTACACCAGGGGTGGGCAAAATACAGCCTGCAGTCCAGATCCAACCCGCCAGGCAATTCTATCCAGCCCATAGGGCCCATAAAAAATGTAGAAAATTAATATTTATCTGCCCCTGACTGCCTGTCAAAGATGACAGAAGCCAGGGGCAGTAGGACCCAGGGGGAGATGCTGGCAGGACCAAGCTGATGCAGAAGCAAGGCCTACCCAGCCCCGCCTCCCCCCAGCCAGAAGCCCCTGCCTGGCAAAAAGTTCTGGCCTGGAACTGTGGGGCTGCTCCTGCCTCCTTGTACTGGAGGGAAATGCAGATAAGAAGGAAAGGAGGGAGGCTAGGTAGGACTGTGGGCTATCACCCCACTCCTCAGGGTCAGGCCAGGCAGGCTGCTGTGGTCCCAGCACTGTAGCTGGGAACCATGTGGTGCCGGAACGGCCAGCAGAGGTGGAGGTGGAGGTGGAGGGTGAGTGGCAGCAGCCACAGGCAGGGAAGCCTGCAGGGGGAAGGGGGGAGGGATGGGGCAGTGAGTGGGTACACAGAGCACAGCAACAGCTAGGTGGGAACATGGGGCCCGTGTGCTGGTGCGCCAGGACCAGAGCAGGCGGGGCCCAGAATAGGACAGTAGGAATGCAGTGCCCAGGCCAGCAGGGGCTCTGGAGCCGCACCGACACCCCTTCTCCCTGCTGGAGCAGCCTAGCCCAGCTCCATAGAGCCCCTGCTGGCCCACACCCCCGCCAGCCCTGGCCCCAGTGTACTGGCACAGGCCCCAGGCTCCCACCCAGCTGTCACTGCGTTCCATGTTCCTGCTCACTCCTGCTCACCCCCCATCTGCTGCAGCCATTTGCCTGTCTCTGTCACCTCTCCCCTTTACGTGCCCACCCATCGTTCCAGCACCACATGGTTCCTGACTGCAGTGCCGAGCTGCAGGATGCAGCAGAAGTCGGCCTGGTCCCTGCGATTCTTGGCTGGCTGCGTGCAGTGCTGCCCAGGCCAGTGGTTTCAATCATGCAGCTGGGACATGGTGCTGGAGCAGTGAGTAGAAGAGACAGTGAAGTGGTAGAAGGGCAGCAGTAGCAGATAGAGGGGGAAGTGGCTGCAAGGAGAAGCACAGGGCCATGCTGGTGCCAGAACTGCCAGGAGCAGGGAGCCTGGGCTTGGAGGAGTGCTGGGGTAGGGGGGGCTCTGCCTGCCACAGGGCTGTTGGTAAACCCTCCCCAGTCACCGTTCCCCACACACTCACAGCCCCCAACAAACGCCATACCCACCCACATCCCACATATCCCCACAGACACCCACATGCTCCCCCACCCCACATACACCCCCCACACCTATCCATGCCCCACAAACCTCCCCCACACACCTATACCCACCTACCCACAATATACAAAATTAAGGATTCATTTTAAGCTATGGTACAATCACTTCTATGTGCACTACACAACCACATGTAAATCAGGACAAACTTCTTTTTTAAATCAAATTAATGTTGTAGTAGACGTTTCATTTTTAGACTATAATTTGGTATTTTTCAGGTTCTGAGATGGCAAACCCTTGCTGAAAGGAATACTTGAGGGGGGGGAGGGTGCAAGGGGAGGGATTTCTGGTGGCCAAGGTCAGGGGGTAAGGGGTGGGACTTCTGGTCCCAAGATGGTGACTGGGGGGGCATCTGTCAGGGGGCAGGAATACCCTTGCCATACTCGACAGCTTGCCAAAGCTTAGTAAGCATCCCTCCACCCAAAATAATTGCCCTGTACTACACTGTCAGTTTAGCTGTGGCAATAATGTTGGGATGAAATAAAATGAAGTTAAAAAATGGCATGAAGATTTGCAGTTGTAAATTAAGCTTTCCCCTCTGAAATTCTGAAAAATCAAACACACCACCGTAACTTAGCGCTTAAGAGCCAGTCACATGGGTAAAAAAAAGGTGGGACAATGAATGAAGTTCCGGGTTTAGACTGAGTGAAGCACAAAAAAATAAACAGAGAACCTAATTGGTGAAAAGTTAGATTATTGTAAGTGAAATATAAATTGCTACTATATTTGTAAGAAATTAAAGGATTGTTTCCTGCTCTTTCTGCCTCACTGTTTACAATTGAAGGCAATGATGGTTAATGTACAGTACTTGCACAAAGGTAACAAAAATGAGTTGGTCCACTATCAGGACTTGGAGAAAGTCTAATTTTACTAATGGATAAAACCCTGGATTGATTAGTACATGAGGAGAACCCAAATAACTTGTACTGGGATGTGCAATTTCTAGTAAAACAGCTGCCTAGCTCTGGTTTTGGTTTTCAATAAAGTCTCTGGCTAGTTAAGTCTCCAGACCAGAGGCAACCATCTCACAGGGTGTGTCCAGATGAGCACCCAAATGCGGTTTGTGGCACCACAAACTACACGTGCCACACATGCAGGCACTCTCTGTGCTGCTAATTTGCAGTGCGGTTGGTTTTTGTGACAGTGGGAGATCCCAGTGTCAAAAAAACCTAAGCCAGAAAAAGGTGGTGCAATGCATGTGGCGGCTGTGTGTGCCACCGGAAACCAGAGCCTGGCTGGCCAGAGCCCCACTCTAGCTGCCAGCCAGGCTCTGCGTGCCCAGATCGCTGCTGCTGGAGCCGAACAGCATACATGCAGGGGCGTTTTCTGGGGACAAATAGCAGCAGCACAAATATGTGCTGCTGCCGTTTGTTCCTGGGGAATGCACGTTTTTGTTCATAGGGACGCACTCATTGAGTTTATTTACAGACTGGTATTCAATAAATGTGAAATACCATATGTAGGTGTCAGACATTTAACACATAATGTAAGATGTTTCCATGATGCACCTAACTACAGCGTTTACATCAAGAATGAGCCAAATATACCTGAGGTCTAGGATTTGCATATACAGGCAGTCCTTGCACTTATGGTGGGTTACATTCCTGGAAAAGATGCTGTAAGTCGAACCGATGTAAATCAAATCTGATTTTCCCATAGAAACAATGTTATAATAGGAGGTTATGTTCCCAACCAAGGGCCTGATGCCCAACTTTTTATAGAAATGACCATAGACACCATATTTAAATCAACTATTTAATCAACTATAAATGATATACACTGTACAGTACAAAGCTTTCTAAAGTGTACTGTATATAAATTGATTAAACAAGGCAATACAGTAACTAATCACATAAAATTTTATTTAATCAGAAGGTGAAGGAATACCTTCATCAGGGTCATGGAATTCAGAAGGGCTTCTTTGAGGAGACTTAGGGCCACTTGACGGCTTTTTGAGAAACTGATCCAGGGATGTTTGTTTTGCTTCCCTCTTTTTCTCATTATAAATTTCCCTGTAGTGCTATGTGAGGATCCAGCGCTGTAAGTAATAATGTGGGTGTAAATGGCAGAGCGCCGCAAGTGTGAATCACCGTAAGTCGAGAGACCATAAGTCGAGGACTGCCTGTATCATTAACTTTTAAAAATGAGAAGTGTGTATGAATAAATAAATATAAACATCATAATAATGCAAATATAAGCATCAAACAAAACAATGTAAATATTATTATTCAATTTTTGTGCCCAGTATTTATATTTTAAGTGACATTCGACTATCTTCAGAAAAGACATGATCACTTACTGTGAGTTTGCACAGCACCCTGTATAATGCTGTCCCTCCTTCCTTCTAAATAAATACATCCCAGCTCAAGTTTTTCTTAAGCTAAGCTGTTCCTAAAAGGGTTTGCATTTGAAGTAACTTGCTGTCTGTTCGTGTTCATGTTCCTATTTCCATCTTCTTCACACAAATAGTTTAATTCTTCTGGCTTACTGCTCTTGGGTCCCACATGATCAAGCTACAGAGCAAGTCAGCAAAACATCCGTGGTTTCTACACAGAATCCTAGCATCTGCCACACTGACGCATGTAATTGCTCTCTCATCCTATTGCCCTGGCTGAATTTGACTTCACTTATAAATGGTTAAAAGAAATTCAGAGGCATGATCAAGGGCAAAACCACACAAGGAAAAACAAAACACCATTGTGTGTGAGCTAACAAAATACTGAGCTAATATCTCCAACCCCCCACCCCCCCGCCACACAATTTTTATTTTTACACAGGACAGAAAAAAGTTACACGGCTGCTTAAAACAAAGGCAGTTTTCACAGATTGCTTCAGCACTAATTAAATTGTTATTTTTTTTTAAATTACCACTACCTATATATCCCAGCCTACAATAGGCATTCTGTAACAGCTTTTCATCATTTATTTTAACAAAAGAGCAATCATTGATCTTTTCCCATATTTCTCTTACTGCCAGTTCAAAAGGTTTACAAGAACTGAAGCATGCAATATGTTCATTGTGAGCAACACGTTCAGTTTTTTGGGTTTTTTTCCTTTCTTACTAAAATTTAAAAGGGTATTTAAGCTCTACCCTGTTTTGAGACCACGCTGGACCAGTTTCCTTTATATAAATCCAAAAAAACCAGTTGTGTGTGATATATGCATTCATATACAAAGAAACTTCACATGCCAAAAATGTACAGTGAACTGAAATTGCTAGGTACCATACTGAAAAAAATCTGAACATGTTCGTACTTGCATGATAACTTACTTATATCTTCACTTTGTCCAGTCCACAACTGGTTACAATTTACTTAGTTCTCTAACATGCTTGCTCTGTGAGACCATTAGTCATCATTACCAGATTGCAGCAACATCATATTTCAGTTACCCTCAGTATGAATCAACCATCCAAATGCCTTTTATAATTGGTAAGAGAAAACAAGGGAAAAGAAAAGACATTAACTTAACTACTGAATAAAGTTTTACTCCTACACAAAATGATGGGGGGAGCGGCAGGCGGGGGAAATCAGTGCCATCTATAGAAATGTCCAGTTATTGTCAAAGATCTAATAGCAAATCTAGGGGATAACTTGTGCCAGTAGACCAACTAGAAGCTTAATTGGATAATTGGGCTATCAGCCCATCAAGAAAACAAAAGCCTCTCTCATTAATTCAAGCTCTTCTTCTGGCTCCAAAAAGCCCTAAGCGGACACTGCCTTTGTCCTGTCTCCCTTACACAGACATCTCTCAGCCATAGCTAGTGTACTACATGCTGGCTACATCCATGCTGTGGGAGAAAGGAGTGGGGAATCCCTACTTGAGCAGGGAGAAGCTAGGCAGACACCACTGTGCCTGCAGTCTCTGCTGGAGCTCCAGCTCGGGAGCAGAGGGGCAAGGCCAGCCCTGCTCTGGAGCAGGGAGCCCTGTCCAGGGCTGCAAAGCATCTGGGATGCTGGGGTTCTCTGGTTTAAGTTAAATCAGGAAGGGCGCGTCCATACATGCAAGCACATGTGCTTGCAGCAGCTCAAGTAGAAGCGGTGCAAATTTGAGCCGGGCTTTTTGCCTCACCACACGTTCCCAGACATGCACTTTTTTGTGGAGCAAATTGTGCCACTTGGGGCAAAATAACCCTGCCTGGCTCCTCCCAGATCTACAATCGGGGGGAACTGGAGCCTGGGACCAGCACCTGTGCTGGCTCCAGCAGTATAAAAACCTGCCTTGGGAGGCTGGAGATGAGCAGGGGAACAAGCAGGAGGCTGGATACAGCAGGGGAATGTCTCCAGCTCATCTCTAGGGGCTGTCTCCAGCCTCCTGCTGGTACTCCTGCACATCTCCAGCTGACGAGCAGGACAATGAGCACGAGCCTAGAGACCAGCAGGAGGCTGTAGACAAGCCCCTGGAAATGAGCTGAAGACGTTCCCCTGCTCTCTCCACCCTCCTGCTCGCCATCAGTAGCAGAAGAGTGTGGGAGAGCTGGGAGAGTGAGCGGGGCACAGGGGCAACAGACAGGGGACGCAGGAAATAAACGGGGGGGGGGGGGTAAGGTCCTCTCCCTCTTTCTCCAGCTCCCAACCCTCCTACTTACCTGGCAGAAGCTGGGCTCAGGTCCCTGCAGCTTGCACTACTGCATGCCCTGCACGGGGCAGGCAGCATGCTTCAGAACCAGGGAAAGGGCCAACCACACAGATACTCTGGCAGGCTACCAGAGCATCTCTGTGGAGGACCAAGCCTCTGGTTGCCTCGGGGCATGGTCTAGGACCGTGCCCTGACCCATTTTTTTCCCCCTAGGTATTGTTTGACACAATCTAATCTTGCTCCCCCTCTGCAAATTTGCAGTGCGGGGAACGTTGTTTGTTCCCGCATGTGCCTCTTGCAGCATCTCAAAGGGGTATGGACCAGACCAAAGTGGGCCAGACATTGCATAAAACAGTTTGACCCAAATCAGTTAAGTCTGATACTACATTTAACCAGGTTTATTGCAAACCGGTTTCAACCATTTTCAAACTCGTTTATGTGCACTGAACGTCTGTTCTGTTACAGGTTTAAACCAGTTCCTGATCACTTAAACTGGTTTATGTGAATATCTGTCCATAGCCTTATGTCACGCATCATTGCCAGGGAGCAATTACACTTGCGTAAAACAATGCAGATAAAGTGTGGCACTGGATCATCCAAACTAAGTGCCTTGGTACTTCGGCAGCTTACATTACTTCCGCAAAAACCATCCTCAGTGCTGAACACAAGTCAGAATGTGAATCATTACCTTGATCTTGTCAAAATCTGATCCAACATCAGACAGGAAGAAATGATTAAATATTTTTCTTATAAATACCTGCAAGTCTTTCAAGCTTTTATTTACATTCCTAAATTTCAGAAATTTAAGAAGGAACGGAGGAATAGAATGAAAGAAAAAAGTGTTGTTAAGTGGGTAGGGTACAAAAAGGAACAGAGCTATGTTCTCAGCTCTGCTGCATGACTTAATGTAAGTCACTTTACCTTATGGTGTCTCAGTTTCCTCTCCCACCCATATGACCTATCTATTTAAGCTGTAGCTCTTGCAACACCCAGCACAATAGGGCATCACCACAGTTGAGACCAAAGGCTAATGATCAAGCACAAAAAAAAAAAGAAAAGAAATAATAATACTGTAATACCATATTGGGTCTTGGGGCTTTTAGAACATCATGTTTTGAGCTACTGGAAAAAACATTCCTGGCATACTCCTCTTTTATGGAAGGATTTAATATAGAAGTTGTGGGATACATTTTTAAAGGGACTACTACTGTTGGGGAATGGACAGACAAACATATACCCTGCCCCAGGGTAATTTACATCTGTTTTGTATACTGATGTAAACTACACCAGGATTAGAAAAATGGGTATGCAGCTATTACAGCATTGCTCACAGAGTGGATAGCTATTACTATGTGTTACCTCTAGCCAGTGTGGGAACAGACAGTAATAGCCTGTTTGCTTTCAGAAATGTTTAACCCAGAATGGATGCAGATAGATGACACCTAAACCAATGTACCTTATACCAAAAGAGTATTGCTCCTGTATTGAAAAAGTTACCCTGGTTTAGAGAACGTACATGGTCTGTCCATTGATACTTCCTACCAGTGTAATGCCAGTTTTTATTATCATATATATTAATTTGGCCTGGCCCTTCCTCTTAGATACAAAATGTAGTTTAAGCAAATTTTACAAATTTTGAACATCACTGAACAAAAAGAGGAAAAAGACCTGATTGATGAGCTGAATGCAACCCAATTCAGACACAGTGGGTGCATCTTTATGCGTGCTTTACTGTGGAGTTGACTACTTAGCTCCACAGTAAATCACCATCTGTGTATAAGGGTAGAGTAAATTAACCCCATCCAAAGACAGTACTAACACCCCAGATTCCCTACCAGCTCGGGGCTACTCCACCCTAGCTCACAGTACCGCAGTCCCAGGAACACATGTAGACACTACACACAGGAGCAGTTAACTCCAGCACAAACACTGCACCAGAGTCCATTGCACTGCATGAATTTCAAGTGTAGATGCACACAGTACAAACAGAAGTGGAAGGGTCCCACTGGGAGTGGACAAGTGGATCTGAGGGAAACTCCAGATCTGAAGTATGGCACTAAAGGGTGAGATTAAGGTAATCATTTGTTCCTCACACAGGGAACAAACTCTTTAAATAAATTCCTTGCCTCTCCCCCAAATATTATGTAGCTCTCATACTAACAGTACTTGTTGCATATAGCATTTCGTCTGATGGTATTATAGCTGTGTTACATACATTACACAATTAACTGGTTAATCATTCAATAAATTCAGACTGGCCACATGTACAAAGACAGACCAGACACACATGCAAAGTAATTATCATGCAATCAACTGGTTAAACCACACAATACATTTAGACTGCCCACACATGCAAAGTAATTATCACACCATAAAAATGTACATCCAGCTATAAAAAGAGCCAACCAGCTACATAGTACTTGAAATGTGTAATAACTTTATAGCTGGTTTCTATTCAGCTTTAATCTGAATGTGACAGGGTGCTAAAAGCAGTATTTTGAAACTCAGCACCCAAATAGATTGTTAGACTCTACAAAGACCGAGCATCCACAAATCCCACCAAAGACACATGGCCCTGTGGGTGCACAGCAACTTTAAAGAAATAATTAGACTTTTTTTTTTTTTTTTTTATTTAGGGACTTATACACAAATATGAACTTGGGTACCTAGCTGACATCGAATTTAAGAGAGCTCATCCCTGTACTTTACTAGTTTATATGAAACAGGCAACAAATAATGTGATTTAACCCAGAAACAATCTTCTTAAAGCTATAGATATTGGGTAAGATCACACTACTGAGTCACTGTATATGATTCTGTGAGTAGTTGAAGAGAGGTAAAAAATGGCAGTAAAGAGTCCTCCAAAAGACCAACAGTAGAAGAAAGTATTTACATTTTAAATTAGGATCTTTCTTGTGTGAAGCATATTAGACTAGCATCCAGCAAGGGATGTCACAAGAATCACTGTGCAGAAAGAAGTTTCTACCATGACACAAAGTATCCAGTACAGCCTTTCCTGTAGCTCAGTTATTTCCACAGTTCTAGGCATTAACTCAGGGGTGGTCAAAATACAGCCTGTGGGTCAGATCCGGCCCGCGAGGTCATTCTATCCATCCTACGGGGCCCCTAAAAATTTAGAAAATTAATATTGATCTGCCCTTGGTTCCTGTCAAAAATGACAGGAGCCAGGGGCAGTAGGACCCAGAGGCAGGGCCTGCCCGGCCCCCACTCCCCCAGCCAGGAGCCCCAGCAGGTGTTTCTGGCCTGGGAACACATGGCTGCCCAGTGTCAGAAACTCAGGTAAGGGGGGGGGGGGGCGCAGAGGAGGACCCCAGGCAGGGAAGGAGCGTGGGGAAAAGTGGCCTGGGGAAAAGCATCCCTTTCCCCGCCCCGTGGCCAGCGCTTCATGCTGCAGCCACTCGCAGCCCGCATGGGGCTGTCTTGAGCAGGCACAGGCAGCCCCACACAGGCTGTGAGCAGCTGCAGCGTGGGGCACCGGCCATGGGGCAGGCAAGGGGCCACTTTTCCCCCACGCTCTGCACCAGCTTGTAACCCGCCCCCACTGCCAGCCTGGGCCCCGTGCCACCTCCAGGCTCACCCATCAGGGCTGCACATGGCGGCAGCAGCTGCTCAGCATGGAGGAAAGTGGCCCCCCGACTTGTCGCACCAGGCAGTATTTGCCACTGCTGCCCCTGGGCTGTCCAGTGCACAAGCAGCAGCAGCAAACACTGCCCAGCGTGGCAAGCAGGGTTGCCTCTTGTAACCTGGCCCCACTGCCAGCCTGGGCCCCGTGCTGGCTCCAGGCTCGCCCATTGGGGCACCGGCCACGGGGCAGGTGAGGGGCCACTTTTCCCCTGCACTCTGCACCAGCTTGTAACCCACCCCCACTGCCAGCCTGGGCGCACGCCAGCTCTGGGCTGTGAGTGGCTGCAGCAGGGAGCACGGGCCATGGGGTGGGCAAGGGGCTGCTTTCTCCCCACGCTCAGCACCAGCTCCTTCCCTGGGCTGCATGCTGCCCCCCCTGTACCTCAAGGCTGGGTGAGGTCACTGAGAGTGAGTGGGTGCGGGAACACAGGTTCCATACCGGTGACCCCGGGCCAGTGCTGGCGGGGCCCAGAGCAGAGTGGCAGGAGTGCAGGGTCCCAGCCAACAGGGGCTCTGTGGAGCTGAGCCAGCTCCCCCCTCTCCCTGCTGGTGCAGCCCAGCCCTGCTCCACAGACCCCTGCCAGCCTGCTCCCTGCTTTGGGCCCCACTAGTGCTGGCCCTGGGACACTGGCCTGGGGCGGGGCACCTGTCAAGGGGTGGGGCTACCCATGCAACCCTCAACAGCTTCCCAAAACTAGGTAAGTGGCCCTCCACCTGATATAATTGCCTGCCCCTGCACCAACTGTTAACTTGTAATACAGTGGCTTTAGTCATGTCATTTAAAATGACAAATCTCTCTCTTGCATGTTATTGCTCTGGGTAGCAAAGTTAATCTCCCCTGCCAATTGTGTACAAAGGAAGCCATTTAATAGCAAAGGTGCATATTTGTGAACAAACAGCCTGAATGAGATTTGCTGCTGTTTGCAGAGCCAGGCTATTACTTATTCACAAATACTAAAATAACTGCCAGGAATTCATAAAAATGGTCCTGAGCCTCTAGAGTGTCACATTTTGTATTCTCCCATTAAAATTTTAACCACTCAAATCAGGGAGTAGACATAGTATGAGTCACTCCACAACTAGAGAAAAATCAAGTAGAAATACTCATAAACAATTCATAAACTTATATCCCAATGATAATATTTCTGGATATTCCAGACAAACAGCTAACAAGACTGGTCTACACATTCTTAAAGCAGAAGACAAAATTTAACTGAATACTAGTTTTCTACATATAGTTTGACTTGGTTCAACCAAAAGTCAAGCAGCTCTGCTCATTATGTATGGCAACAACTGATATGACAAGAACACTCATCTCCAACAATAAGTATTTGATGTGTATGAAGTTTGGGAAAGTGTTTTTCAGCCAACCTAAAACACACAATCTGTAGTGGTCTGAATAGGCAAACACCCACGCATGAGAAAATAGTTTTGTAGAAATCAAACAGGATTACATATATAAGCAAAAGTTAAATATCATAGTAAGCATTTAGAAAAATCATCTCTTAAAATGTCTCAGTTTAAATAAATGCAGGGTGCCCCATTTGCTCTGTCATTTATGACATGCTATTAAGCACTATTTACTTCCAGTCAGGAATTCCAAATAGAATATGTTGTATTTTACCAGTTCTTAATTATTTTGTACGTGGTAGAGCAACTGGGGTATGAAATGAAAGGCAATTTTTATAATTACACTTTAATATTCTATTCCAGGAGTATTTTAGAAAAATAGTCTGTGCCACCAAATTATTTACTGTTTGTATTTTCCCCTTCCATAAAAAGTGAAGCATGTTTACTTTGCAGACATGTTACAACAACATATTTATATTTATAGACGAAATTTTGAGGTCCTTAAAATGCTCAGCAAGAAGTCGCAAAAGTTTTACATTGTTCTATTCTCTCCTGACGAATACAACTCACGTTGGAAGAGACTAAAAAAGAATTGATCACAATTCAAAGGGATGTTATTAATCTTTTCACTGCCACACACTTATATGCAGCTATGCTAAATCTCATTACACCAATTCAGAGTGTTTATTTGCTTTAAACTGATCTCAACCACTTCACAGAATTGCAAACAACATTTCTAATATATTGCTGATGTCTGCATTTCCCCTCCCCCTCCCCAATTAAAAAAACATGCAAGACATGAGACATTTTATATAGCAAGGAGCTGCAAACAGACCAGCAGTAGCAATGACTGTGTCAGCAGGTCTGTCCTCCCACAGCCAGCAGCTCTAGGGCTCCATTATCTTACACAAGTTGAAAGAGAATGGCTTGTAAACAGACACCATGACTTTCCAAAACAGTAACTGTTACGAGAGGACTGCCAGCTTTAACCTTGAAGTAAGAGAGAGATCCCAAGGAGACAGTCCACAGGCTGGGCTTGTTATTGTTTAATTCAAGATACTGTATATCAGTTAAGAGTAAGAAAAAATGTATTAAAAATTAAACTTTGCTTACAAGCTCTGCAGGATAGCAGCCTGCATGCAATGGATAAATCTAAATCATGTCAGATGGCATTCCATAATAATGTATCAAAGGAAAAGCAGAAAGACTCCTCTGTTTGAGGAAAATAATTGGGTTGGTTTATATGCAAGACATTCAGAGTCCTATACATTGAGTCAAGCACTGATTATTTGATGCCAGGCCTCCTTTAAAGTTTGCACATAAAGAGATACTGTATCCCAGGCTGTAGACATGTCTCAACAGACATTTCTGACTGTCAGAGGTTGTATCTCTCATTCAGACATCTTTTCTTGCGACATATCCTAATATGGGCTCACTCAAATATCCATGAAATGCAATAGTTATTGTTCTAATCTAGAATCACTTGGAGTGATCCCTAAAAAAGTGACAGAGTCCATTACCACTGCTCAAGGACTCAATGAAACCTATGGACTCTGCTGGTCAAGGAGCCCACACTCCAGGATGAGTTTCCCTCATGATACAGCAGTAAAAAAGACACATTCCTATAGCCCTGATTCATCCGTGTGTCAAGCAGGGAAGCGGTCATGGGCATTTACATCTGTGTTAACTGAAATTACAGATAATAATTTAGTGTAGTGTTCATATATTTTGAGATTATGTAGGTAGAGGAGTCTGATTTATAAATAAAGTGAAAAATCTATTATAAATGGTCAACTGCTTCAAAAAACTGGCTTTTAAGTTCCCACATCTGCCAATTAAGACTGACCAAATGACCCGAAGTCAGTTGCATGTTCTTCAGCCTCTTACATAAAATCCTATTTTAAAAAAAAATTGGTTGGAATACTATTTAGCCATTTACACAATGCTCAAATTGGTGTCCATGAATGCTAAACGTGAAGTCTCCTATTTATCCTTGAAGCAGTTATTGCGAAGGCAATGGTATCATATTCTCTTGTCACTTCCCTGTTTTATAAATTCTTCTGTTCTCTCATCATAGGCTGCCCTGAGCCTTTGTTGGGAAGTGTAGTATATAAATAAGTAAGTACAAGGTTTTTAGTGCCAATAATCTGAAGAAGCCAATAATCTGGAGAAATCACCTTTGGGAGATGAGCAATCAAGTCCATTTGATTTCTGGCCTCTGTCAAAATTTACCAGTGAGATACTAATTCATGTCAACTGTGCTGATTTCTGTGATTGACAACTATCCAACAGAAACAAAAAGTCAGAACAACACATTTCACATAGGTCACACAATAGCTGAGGTATCATAACTTTCGAATTCCTACAGAATTCAGATGGGTTCAGACTAGCATCCTAGGGTGCATCCAGATGAGAGTGGATGTGTGGTATGCTGTGCTGCAGACCTGTCATCTGCAACACCACACATGCAGGTATTCCCCATGCTGCTAATTTGCAAGGGGGGAGGGGACACCAGGAGATCCCAGTGTAAAAAAAACCTGCGCCTTAAAAAGCAGGGCGGTGCATGTGGCGGCAGCATGCTCTGCCAGAAACCAGAGCCTGGCTGGCTGGAGCCATGCTTTGGCTGCCAGCCAGGCTCTGTGCTGCCAGATTACCACAGTTGCAGCCCCCAGAGGCCCTCAGGATCCCAGGCAAGGCTCCTGGGGCCAGTCAAGGTGCCGGCCCTGCTTCCCTACCCCACCCAGGGCCACGTGCCAGAGCGTGAATACACGGGTGTTTCCCAGGGAAAAGCAGCTTGTGGAGAACAAACATAATTGTGCCGCTGCTGTTTGTCTCCGGGGAAGCGCACATTTCTGTTCGTGGGGATGTGCCCCTAGAGGTGAAAGTATAATCTCTCTCTCACTTCCTTTTAAATGGCACAAACAAAAAATGTAAAAATAAAACACACATGGGCAAGTCCTCTACCAGTTCAGCCTATTAAAACAAGCTGTAGATAAATGACAATATTTGACGGCAGCAGCATATTTAAATTTTGAAGGAGGACAAGGTTTGTCCACAAGCAAAGCCAATTACAAAGGCTGATACAGCTCCTACTTGAACTCCCTCAATTCCACCATGTGGAAATATAGCACAATGTGGTTTTAATATGTTTAAAAGGGACTTCAAACATATCCATCTGTATCCAGATCACATATTCTTGCTAGTACTGGGTTCCATAGTGCTCCAACAAAACTACTCAAGGGATAAAAACACCTAACGTTCTCCACAAGACTTAAAACGCATACTGCACTGTCAGATTAAAAATGTACCATTTTCAAATATTATTTCATGACCTGATGACTTATTAACCATGTCGTTTTCCAACTTTCCTCCTACACTGACCTACTGACATTTTAAGTGCACAAACAAGCAGGGAAACAGTGGAATTGGAAGGACTGACATGGCATAATTAAAGGACTTGGATGCTGTCCTCCCCCATACAAATAAAAATGGCAGTCGTGGCAAATGCATGCAGTATGAAAGCTTAATTTCCAAACCAAAAAACAAAAACCACAATCAGAAAACCCTAAGATGCAATGCTTTCTCTTAACATTTTGGTACAATGGTGCTTTAAGAAGTCCCTTGTTTAAGCCAACAAAAATTTTAACTGTACACAAAAATGTTAATCATGCATTTGTTATACAAAAAATATTCTACTACCTCCTACAGTACAACAAAAATGCCTTTTATAGGGTTTCATGGATATAGATGAAAGAAGCCTTAGAAACAGAAGCATATCTTCTTAATTTCACCCTTAAATTTAACTGAAACCTTGCCCGTTATAACATTGTCGCATTGTTTCTCCATGTGTAGCTCCCTGAAAACTTGTGGAAAAGCCATTGCACAATTAAGGAGATTATTATTATTATAAGAGAAGAATTAAAAAATGTTTGATCAGTCACAGAACTGGAAACAGAAGGGGGCGTGGAAGGAGGGAAAGAAAAAAGAAAGATCTTGTAGACTGCCATTTCCTGCCTTCTCTGTGTCACTTTCATGAAATATCCAAGCAAAGCTGTTCAGATGGAGCTACTGGTACAATAGATGAATGCCCCCCTCATCCCGTTCTTCATTCCATAACACCACAAACATGTATCCCACCACAAGCCATTCAAATAAGAAGTAATTAACATAGGAAGGTGTATAAATCAAATAGTTCTACATGTAGTGAAGGCAATGAACAGTATTTCATACAGAGAAGTGGTGTGCAATGCTCTCTTTATGTCAGTTCAGCTAGTTATTGTTCTGACTCACTACTTTACAGATTCAACATTAAACTGCTTAAAATGAGACAAAAAGAACATTTAACATTCATTTTTCCCATCCTTACCGGTAAGCCTTACTATAATGGCTACTAATAATCACTCATCTACATATTGCAAATATAGTACATTGATTAAAACAAAAAAAAAATATGCATTTACAATGCATTTAGCACTGACCTTATAAAAGCCGTGTTTACTCCTCTTGGTTAGGAATCATTAATAGTTTTGGTAAAATCCCTTTATGCGCTCCTCCAGCTAGCTAATTCAAGCCTTCCATTAACACACTCCATTGCAGATAATTGCAGACAGCACACGCTCCCCTGCTTTTCCCAGTTCCCAACACAGCAAGGATAATCACATTCCAGCGGGGAGTGAACAGATGGTGGATTCCATGGTAACCAACTCTCCTAAGGCTATTGGTAGAAGTGTGCAACTACCGCTTATTGAGTAACAATCGCTCTTTGTGCTTCAGCCTTGCAAATCCTTAACGAAGGGATATATAGATTCTAGCACTCACTGGGCATGTCTAGCAGGTTTTGCCATTTAAAGCAGACACTGCACCACAACAAAGCTTTCAACCAGGTTTAACCTTGATGGTGTGTTCCTTGAGTATTTCAAGCTGAGGCACAAAAGACCATGCCAAGTTCAACCTGAAGTCTATAAAAAGAGCTCCATCTCAAAAAAAAGAAAAAGTTAAATATGTGCATAAGGTTCTGGACACATTATTCATATTAAATGATGTTCAGAAATATTGTGTGCTCATTCAATCTTTTTTTCTCCTAATGAGTTCTTTAAAAAAAAAATCCTGAATAGTTTGAAAATTTCAATGCGTGACAAGGTGCTTTAAAAAAAAATACAAATAAAACTATTCTACCCAATGAAATATTAAAAACAAAACATTACTGTTTACTGTTTAATACATAAAGCTTATTCTAAAAAATGTCAAAAGTGTCCAGTCAACTAAGCCGCATAGCAAAAATAGATGTAACCACAATTTGCAAAGGGAAAGCTTATTTCCACCATACAGGGTTTAATTTCTAACCTGCTAGAATGCTGACTTAATTTTTAGTAGCTCCTGTACTTTGAAATTGCCTTGCACAAGAATGCTATAATCTTCTAATCTAGGGTTTTTTTACTCAATAAGAATGCTGCAATTCCTTGCTTTAGGTGTTAGAGCCTCTGCTAGGTTTATCCATATCTGCACCCACTGAAGCTAATGCTGATTCAGCAGCCAAAAGCTGCTTCTTCTCTCTGCTGTGTATTCAGTATGCATGAGGGAGTGTCTGTAAAAGCCTCTTTGGCTTAGTGCACAGCCTGAAACCACTCATCACACCTGAACATGTATCCGACATAGCAAGGAGCTTACAACAATACAACTCAATCGAGCATGTTCAGCAAAATCTCCCCATTATCTTGAGGACAGGAGGAAGGAAGTGGGTTTTTCCATACCAATTCATAGCCAGGCTGCCTGTAGAGAAGTCTTCAAGGTATAGTCAGACTTCAAAAACTGATGAATTACTTTGTGCACTCATGCCAAATACTAAGGGTTTGGCAACTCACTAATATTGTATGGGGAAGAACTACAAGAAAAATTAGGTCATTTACTTCCTCATTCTCCAAAGCATGTATCACTGAGATTCAGATTTTTAAATCTCCCTCTCCCTCCTCACCCCCACCTTTAAAACCATCTTTGATCTATCACTAGGTGTTTCCCAGAGTGCAGGACATGAGCCATTCCATAAGAAGAATGAGGAGTCCTTTTATTGGAACCAAGTGCTATGTTTCATTGCACAGCTTATTATAGAGCTATGCATGAGGCAGAGGTAGACAAAATATGGCCCACGAGCCACATTTGGCGTGACAGGCAATTCCATCAGACCCATGGGTGCCCACCAACTAATTGTACCCCACCTTGCCCTTTTATCCACAAGGGTTGGAGTGAGGTACCCACATGTACACAATCCCCCCCCCCCCACATACCCTATTGCACCTCACTCGCACCCACACAAGCAGAAGGGCCTGGCCCAGCTTCCAGGTGGGGCTGCTGCCACTGCTGTTGTAGCCGCCAGGGGACCCACTTGGCTTCCCCAGTATCCCACTCACTGCAGGCACTAGATAGAGAAGTGGCAGGGGAAGGGGGAGTGGCAGCTGGGCAGGAGCATGGGGTTTGGGCTGTCAGCAGCACAGAGCCTATGCCCAGGGTAGCAGTGAGAGCAAGGAGCATGGGAAGGGTCTGGGTGTGAGGGAGGGTGAAAGAGTGTGGGGACACACACCAGTGCTGCACATGGTGGTGAGGAGTGCAGCAAAGTCGGCCCACGTCTATTGCGTGGGACTTCCTATGGCACATGTGCAGCTCCCACACTCACATGCTACCGGGGGATGTTCCTTGTGATGGAGCTGTACATGAGCTGCAAGAAGCCCTGTGTGACAGGGATGGGCTGGCGGGGCTGTGCTCCTCACCACCACATGCAGCACTGGACAGAGACATGCACCGCAGATGGCAGCACCTGCACCAGGCACAAGCACCCCAAGTGCCCCCACCTGCTGCTGCTGCCACTGCCGGCAGGGGTTATGCACCATACTGGGAGTGTAGGGGGGTCCCCACACCTCCCCATCCTCCCTCACACTCCACAAACCCCACATACCCATACCCTGCCCCACAACCCCTCCACACACACACCCCACCCACCCCGCCAACATACCCTACTGCCCTCCACACAGCTACGCCCCCTCACAACCCCTCCCACACACCCCTACACACACACACACACACACACACACACACACACCCACCCACCCACCCACCCACCCACCCAGTAACACCCCACCCCTCCCACACAATATACCCTTAAGACTTTATTTTTGAGTTACTTTGCAATCATCTCTATATACATTATGCAAACACAAATCATGACAAAAATATTTTTTGTAATAAAATTAAAATATGTTATAGTACGTGTGTGACTTTTAGTATCTGATTTGGGTTTTTTTTCCTGCTTCCAAGGTGGCAACCCTCCCCTCCCAAAAGGTGCATTTCCAAGGAGCAAGGAGAAGGACCTCCGGTGGAAAAGGTCAGGGGTTAAGAGCAGGACTTCCAGTCCCAAGATGGCAATTGGGGGCCGAGCACCTGTCAGGAGGCAGGGCTACCCTTGTGGCCCTCAACAGCTCACCAAAACTCATTAAGTGGCCCTCCAGCTGAAATAATTGCCCACCCCTGGCATAAGGAGACCATTCAGTGCAGGTCTCAATTTTCTTCATCCTCTCTGTATCAGTGAGATAAAATGTACTTGGGCTAAATTGGCATAAAACAAAACAAGTTTGCTACAAGTTAAAATAAAGGTATATGTTACCTCCAATAACTTGCATACTTTTTGTACACCAAAGTAAGCTACACAGGTTTCCAGAATGGACAATTACCTTTCCCAAGACAGGTGCTGTAGCAATCACTATTAAAGCATCTTGTCCCTAGGTGGCAAAAAGCTGGCAGTAGAATCATTAAAGAAAAAAAAGGATGTCATCTGGATGACATTAAAAAAAAAGGACCTCTGGATGTCATCGGTAGGGGTCTACTGAACGGAAGGAGGCAGTCAGCCAATTTTGTGAACAGATACCAGAGCTGGCCACCATTTTTGCAGGCTGAGTACAGTGGCTGCCGCCCCTTCCATGCCTCTGATTGGTCGAGGGGCCCCGGCTGTCCTACCTCTCCCCGCAGATTGCCAGATGGCCCCAAACCACAGCTTAATTACCCTGATTAAGACCAGGGAAGCTATTAATCCATGCATTAATGGTCCCTAGTCATCATATCTAACCCCTTGCTCAAGGCAGGATCAACCTAGATGAGTGTCTGCCTAACTTCCCTTAAAAATGTCCAAGGGGGAGATTCCACCACCTTTCTAAATAGTTTGTTCCAAGACTTTAACACCCCCAGAGCGAGTAAGTTTTCCTGCATACACAGAGATTAGTTTATCACCATCATCTTCAGAACTACCCAAGTATTTGAAAATTTATCAACTCTCACCCCCAATCTTTTCCAGACTAAATAATCCCAGCTCATTTAACCTTTTCCTATAAACCGTTTTCTAAACCGCTAATTCTTTTTGTTGCTCTCTGCTGGATCTTGAAATTTATCCAAACCTGCTTTGGAGTGTGGCGCATCTGGACACAGTACTCCAAGTGAAGCCTCACCTGTGCTAAATAGAGTAGAATAACTTTTCTTGACTTGCAAGCAATATTCCTGTAATAATTTGCTTAACCTTATTTTTTTGTCATGCATTTGTACCATTAATTCCTTCTGCAGTTTTCCCATACAACCTTCCAAAAAAGCTATCAAAATATTTTCTTCTTCCAAACAATAAGCAATTCTTATATCAGTAGTCCAACTTCACAAACAACTTCACATCAGCCCACCAGTCTGAGCAACAATGGAGGTAAAACTTTCAGGAAGGAAGCCAGTTTCCTATTCAAGCTGCTGAAGTGTTCATATAAAAAAGTAGATTGGAAATGAACTGTTATATACATTCTGTTGAGATATTTGGGGAATTTTTCTTTTCTCCTTTTTTTGACCAAATCCTTTGCAGCCATTGTAATCTCTGATGAACAGATTGGCTTCAAAATTAAATAAGATTCAGACTCAGTCTGTGTTTTTCTTTCATGGGAACAATTCCAAAGGGTGACCTACAGATTAATTTTTAGCTTTGCAATAATTCTAACTTCACATTGGAAGCTGAGTACTTAATTGAAATATCACACATAATTTTGACATCAGCTGGCTTTTTCCAGATCTCATACAGGCACTGACAAAAGTCCTTAACAGGCTGCTTTTATTCCCATGCCAAGACTGTTTTCCTGCACACCGAGATAATTGGCACATAAGTGACTGCTTGTGGAAGACATGTTGTAGGAATAGGATTCTCCTTCTGCTTTGCTCCTTGAAGAATTTCAAGAATCCTCAATCTTACTCTGCAGGTACGTAATACACCATCATCATTCTAAAAAGAGGCAAAAGAAGGTCTGGATTTATCAGAGGAAATAGTCTGAGTCGCATGAAACAATAAGAAATATCTGTCAGCAAAATTCTATTACTGGCCAATTGTAGAGGCAATTCCAAATACAGGAGATACAAGATTTAGGGATGCCATCCAGATCTTCCCCTCTTGATCACATAAAAGAATGGAACATTACCTGGACATCTGCTGGGAGACGCAGACAGCAAGGTCCCATCGCTCACGCAGGTTTCTAACTTGTGTACAGGACCTCCACCTGACACAGGAGGTGTATGGTCCCACTAGGGGGAATGCCATACTGGATCTGGTATTGGCAACGGGAGATGACATGATAGGGGACCTCCAGATCGGTAGCTATCTGGGAGACAGTGATCACCTTATAATAGAATTCAACATAAGACGGCGAGTGGGTAAGGTAACTAGTAGGGTAAAAGTGCTAGACTTTAGGAAAGCTGATCTCATTGCACTCAGGCGATTAGTCAAGGAAGCACTGCAGAGTAGGAGTTTTGATGGGATGGGTGCCCAAGAAGGGTGGCTGTGCCTAAAGGAAACGATCCTTTGGGCACAAAGCAAGACAATCCCCGAGCGAGGCAAAAGAGGGAAAGGGGCCAGGAGGCTTCCCTGGCTGACCAGAGAAATCCAGGGCAGCCTAAGGGCCAAAAGGGGAGCACATAAAAAGTGGAAACAGGGTGAGATCACTAAAGATGAATATACCTCCTCTGCTCGTGCTTGTAGGGAGGCAGTTAGGCGGGCCAAAGCTACCATGGAGCTGAGGATGGCAACCCAAGTAAAGGACAACAAGAAATTGTTTTTTAGATATATAGGGAGTAAAAGGAAGGCCCAGGGAGGAATAGGACCCCTGCTAAATGGGCAGAAGCAATTGGTGACAGATAGGGGGGACAAGGCTGAACTCCTCAACGAGTTCTTTGCCTCAGTGTTCCTAAGCGAGGGGCACGACAAGTCTCTCACTGGGGTTGTAGAGAGGCAGCAGCAAGGCGCCAGACTTCCATGCGTAGATCCTGAGGTGGTGCAGAGTCACTTGGAAGAACTGGATGCCTTTAAGTTGGCAGGCCCGGATGGGCTCCATCCGAGGGTGCTGAAGGCACTGGCCGACGTCATTGCAGAGCCACTGGCGGGAATATTCGAATGCTCGTGGCGCACAGGCCAAGTCCCGGAGGACTGGAAAAGGGCTAACGTGGTCCCCATTTTCAAAAAGGGGAGGAAGGAGGACCCGGGCAACTATAGGCCGGTCAGTCTCACCTCCATCCTTGGTAAAGTATTTGAAAAAATTATCAAGGCTCACATTTGTGAGAGCCCAGCAGGACAAATTAT
Source organism: Alligator mississippiensis (assembly GCF_030867095.1). Lineage (NCBI taxonomy): Eukaryota > Metazoa > Chordata > Crocodylia > Alligatoridae > Alligator > Alligator mississippiensis. The sequence goes on from NC_081827.1 coordinate 113,521,773, forward strand.
GCTGAGGGGAAACCAGCATGGGTTTGTGGTGGGCAGATCGTGCCTGACCAACCTAGTCTCTTTCTATGACCAGGTTACGAAACGCCTGGACACAGGAGGAGGGGTGGATGTCGTATACTTGGACTTCAGGAAGGCCTTCGATACGGTATCCCACCCCATACTGGTGAACAAATTAAGAGGCTGTGATGTGGATGACTGCACAGTCCGGTGGGTGGTGAATTGGCTAGAGGGTCGCACCCAAAGAGTCGTGGTAGATGGGTCGGTCTCGACCTGGAAGGGTGTGGGCAGTGGGGTCCCGCAGGGTTCGGTCCTTGGACCGATACTCTTTAATGTCTTCATCAGCGACTTGGACGTGGGAGTGAAATGTACTCTGTCCAAGTTTGCAGATGACACAAAGCTATGGGGAGAAGTGGACACGCCGGAGGGCAGGGAACAGCTGCAGGCAGACCTGGATAGGCTGGACAAGTGGGCAGAAAACAACAGGATGCAGTTCAACAAGGAGAAATGCAAAGTGCTGCACCTAGGGAGGAAAAATGTCCAGCACACCTACAGCCTAGGGAATGACCTGCTGGGTGGCACAGAGGTGGAAAGGGATCTTGGAGTCCTAGTGGACTCCAAGTTGAACATGAGCCGGCAGTGTGACGAAGCCAGAAAAGCCAATGGCACTTTATCGTGCATCAGCAGATGCATGACAAATAGGTCCAGGGAGGTGATACTTCCCCTCTATAGGGCGTTGGTCAGACCACAGTTGGAGTACTGCGTGCAATTCTGGGCGCCACGCTTCAAGAAGGATGCGGATAACCTGGAGAGGGTACAGCGAAGGGCAACTCATATGGTCAAGGGCCTGCAGACCAAGCCCTACGAGGAGAGACTAGAGAAACTGGACCTTTTCAGCCTCCGCAAGAGAAGGTTGAGAGGCGACCTTGTGGCTGCCTATAAGTTCATCACGGGGGCACAGAAGGGAATTGGTGAGGATTTATTCACCAAGGCGCCCCCGGGGGTTACAAGAAACAATGGCCACAAGCTAGCAGAGAGCAGATTTAGACTGGACATTAGGAAGAACTTCTTCACAGTTCGAGTGGCCAAGGTCTGGAACGGGCTCCCAAGGGAGGTGGTGCTCTCCCCTACCCTGGGGGTCTTCAAGAGGAGGTTAGACGAGTATCTAGCTGGGGTCATCTAGACCCAGCACTCTTTCCTGCTTATGCAGGGGGTCGGACTTGATGATCTATTGAGGTCCCTTCCGACCCTAACATCTATGAATCTATGAATCTATGAAAGTTTGCAGCATTCTTGGTTATTACATAGCTGTTCTATGAAAAGCAACACTATGTATTTTAGGTTTACATGTGAAACCCGTCTACAGAACTATTTTGAAAATCCATCAGTTAAGATAGTGATTCTGAACCAGGGTGCCATGAGATCCTTTTAAGGGTGATACAGGATACCTCACAATACTAGCAGCATTCCATGGTGGAATACCTACAAGATTTACAAGATAAACATAGAGGGTACCTATACACGTTCAGCAAGGCTACCACGATGAGCTGTACTTACAGTGCATTGGGGCAGACTCAATTAATTGAGTCTGCTGGAATGTGGTAATTACCGCACTCCAGCAGATTCCAGTGTCACATGCATAAGCGTCCTTGTGCTGAAAAATGGTGATGGGGCACTTTAACTAAAGCTGGTTCAACAAGCTTCAGTTAAAGCGCCCCTGTCACCATTTTTCAGTGCGGGGACGCTGATACAAGTGACACTCCAGGCCTTGGAGTTGCTCTAATTAAAGTGCCCCCCACAACCACTTCTGGAGCATGTGTATAAACACCCAGAGATTTCAAATAGGAATCCATACCATTAAAGACACTCTGGTCCGTTGTGGTGTTTCTGGTAGTATTTTGCTGTAGTCAAATAATAAGAGAAACTAAGAGCTGGCATTTTTGAACAGCGCCTTGAGACTAAACAGTGGAAGAACCACTGTTATAAGACAAAAGAAGATAAACCAGTTCTAGATAGTCCCAAATTCCACTTGACCAAAATAGTATGAGTGTACAGAAAACACACAAACAAACAACCCTCCTCCCCCAGAGTTTGGTAGGAAGGAGCTAATGAAAAAAAATGCAACACATTGACATCCTGTCTCCACACAAGATTAAATGAAACTTAAACTGGAAGCAACAAGGTTGGCATTTCCCTTTAACTGTATACCACAGGATTCTTCTCCTATTTGACAGGCCAGGGATTTGGTATTTTTTCTGCTTTAAGAATCTCCAAATACCCTGGCCTTGAGATGTGTACATTCTTATCAGTTTCATATTAATTTGTTCACAAATCATTTTCATATTCATTTGTTCATATTCATTTTACAATATTTTTACCTGATAAACAAACTATTGCCATACGTAACTGCAATCACCTGCAATTGTGTAGAACAAATACAAAGCAAGTCTCTGTTTTGTGTGTAGGACAGGGGTGGGCAAAATACGGCCTGTGGGCCAGATCCAGATACTTCTATGCTAGCAAGCAGTAGGATTGAAAAGATGAGCCTGGTTTCCCTTTAGACATTTTATGCTTATGAAGCTTTGTTCAAGTCTAACTATGCCCATTTCTGTTAAAGCTTTAATTAGAGATGCCATTTAAAGCAATTTAATATCTGTATCATTCTGTATTTTAAACATAATCAATCTAGGGTTACCATAAGGCCGGGTTTTCCTGGACACGTCCTTTTTTTGGGTCCTCCAATTTCTGTCTGGGCAATTTTCTGAATAATGAAAAAATGTCTGGGCTTTTGCTCCACTGCTGAGAGTAGGGGGAAGGCTACTGAAGGTAGGGGGCATCACTCGTGTCTGCACACACACATGCACATGGCCACCATGTAGCCTGACGGGGAGACGGGAGCAGCACTGGCAGCTGGATGCAGGTAAGTCTGTGTGAGAGGTGGGGGTTGAAGGCTGCCAGGGCTTAGGGAAAGGAGGTGGGGGGGTGCCTTTGAGGGCAGTGGGGAGCTCTGTGGCTGGGCTGGAGGCACAGAGACTGCTGCCCTTGCCTGTGGGGCTGGGCTGGCCAGGAGACACTGCTCCGGGGGGTGGGGGCAGGGAAGAGGTGGCCAGGTTGCCTGGTGCAGCATTGGAGCCCTAGCCCAGGGTGTGTGTGGGGGGGGGGGGGGAGTGCCACAGGCTTCCCTTCTTCCCTACTGCCAACGCTAGAGCCAAACTTGCTACGCTGCCTCCCACACAAATTGGGAATCACTGTGCTCTGGCCCAATAGGGACAGGGGCAGATAGGGGCCCCCACCAACAGGGCTGCAGGGAGCAGGGGGCTGTGGGTCAGGAGTGAGGGGCACTGGCAGGGATGGGGGGGCTGCGGGTCTGAAGTGAGGAGCACCAGCATGGCCTGGGGGTGCGGGAGACAGTAGTTCAGGATTGAAGGCCACTGGCAGGGCCAGGGGTCTGCAGGTTGGAAGTAAGGAGCACTGGCAGGGCCAGGGGGCTGTGGGTTGGGAGTGAGGTATCCCCCTAACAGATGTCTTCTTTTTTGTAACTGGAAATATGATAACCCTAAATCAGTCAGAGTTAAAAATTACATATTAGTGATAAACAAACAAAAGTTTTGAGGTTTCTGTATCTCAGGACACTGCTATTTTCAAGTTAATAGGAAGCATGGCCCCACCATACTGAAACATCCCCACATCAGTATTTATAGTCAAATCCATCATCAGTCAAGCACAGAGTAAAGGTGGAATTACGATAAAGCAATTTCCAGACCTCTCTGAAGGCCTCTATCTAGTTTTGGGATCAGTTTTATGTAAAGGGCAAGCTTTCTTACAGGTTCAACACATTCACCATTTGACAGCTGAGTCAGCTATACAGTGGAGTTATAGACAGCCCTGTGGGCTAAGTGGCTGAGCAAGATGCACCCACACTTGCAGTCCCAGGGTCTTTGTCACTTGAGACGGTGAAGAGGAGATCACCTGCGACACACCCAGTTGCTACAGACTAAAGATCTTTGGAATCCTTGACAGGAGATTCCCAGGAGCATGGAGGGCAAATGTGGGGCCATTGGTGCAGTCCAGTCCAGAAGAGTCCAGATGACACCTGTTCATTTATATGCCATCCTGCAGACAGACTGGAAACTCATCAAGATCGAAGCAAGTATGCATGCATGTCCAATAACAATAATGTAGCACAGTAGTGCTCAAACTTTTGGACCCAGGAGCCATATGAGGGGTGTGGGGTTGGGCCATTGGCTGAATCAGATCCCAAGTGCTCCATGCTGCCCCCGGATGCCAGGATCAGGCCTTGCCACCCTGTGCGCCCAACCTAGCATGTAGAGCCATGGCCTGTGAGGTTTTCCCACGAACTCACGGGGAGCCATATGTGCCAGATGACAGTGCGGGAGGCCAGATCTGGCTCGTGGGCCAGGAGTTCAGCACCCTTGATGTAGCAGCAACATAATGAGGAATTGTGTATGGAAATACACCAATACAGAATTACTGCAAAGCCGTTTAAGGTGCTGTTTATAACTGTTTAAAATGCTGGTTGCCTGTATGCTTATAATACCATATTTTCTCATATATAACCTGACCTGGAAGATAGAACGCACCCTGTTTTGTAAAAGGAAACAGCAAAAAAAAAGATCTTATCTTGGGTAAGCATCTGAGTAGAAGCAGGTATGGAACTCAGTTACTCCTGAGCCTGCACTGGGTCCATGGCCACATACCAGGTCTGGCTGCTCATGTTGGCCTGAAATGCTGAGCAATGCCACATCAGCCTGGGAGATTCCCCACAGTTCTGGAAATACAGCAGCAGGGGAGTGGTAGCAGCATGAAGTGCCATGGCTGCAAAAGCCATGGTGATTAACACTGCCACCACTCGCTCACTAATAAATGTTTGGAACTGTGAAGATCCCCATTTCTCACGTATAATATGCATCCCAACTTCTACCAGCTGGTTTTGAGAGAATAGGTATGTGTTATATATGAGAAAATATGGTACTTGTTTTTTTTAACACGTGATTGATTCACTCTCAAATTTAATTCCGTAATAACCTCTTATAAATCCTGAAAAGACAGACTCTGGCTTGTGCTTCAGCAGAGAGGTTAGTTCACAGTACACAAAAGGAGATTATGTTGCAGTTATATTACAATATTGCCTCAGTATCCCTGCCCTACCCCATTTACAGATGGCTAACATATTAGTGGCAGAGATCCCCAGACAATGCTTGCTATGTCTTTGCCTGAGATATTAACAGAGCAGTTTGATGCACTCTGAATTCCAGCTGCAGACAGGGGATTGAAGTCATGCAGCCAGCACTGCTGGCAATTCTTTGCCACAAGATTGCCAAGATTTACAAATGCCTTTGCTAGATGCTCACATATAGGGTCTAATTGAGTTGCTGCAGATTATGAAGGTCTTGCACATGGATTTTCTGAGAAACTGGCATAAGATCAGTTTGCCTGATATCTAGTTCTCCACTAGCCTAAAGCTCTTTCAGCGGTTGCTAGCTCAGTTAGCAGTATACTTAGCCCAGGCACCAGGTCCTGGAATTCAATCATGCAACTGTGGTGTCTACCCCATCTGTGACTGCAGCTGTCAGCCCTAATGCCAAGTGGGAAAGAACAGCAATGTCAGAACATTTGCTAATAGCAACCAAAGCTGTGCCAATGAATGAATGAATACTTCCATTCCCACGTATGTTGTGATGCCAGTTTGCTCAGCCGAGTTACATTTTGGGGAGCCCCAGTGCAGAGGGCTGTTTGTGTGCAAGATGGCACAGTTAAAAAAAACACTTCCTTTTGTTCTGATGTTATGTGTAACAGTGTTCCCTCTGCAGTCTGCCCAGGAAAAGAACACCCAGTCCCACAACTGTGAAAGTAAGTTTTGGTATAGACCATTTAGACATGTGCTTGATATTCTATACCCACAATAGAGTTTTGATTCTGAGGCCTCTGGTGCTACTGCATTATCAATAGCTTCTTGAAACAACAGCAAGAATATACAAGATCATATAAAGTTATTTCTCTTCAAAATTACAATTATATTAATATGTTTGAGGTTAAAATACAACTTGATATACTCACAGCTGACAGCACAACATTTTTATCACTGAAAGCAAACAGAGAACTTTAAAGGTACTACGAACTTGCATTTCTGCAACACAAAGTGAATCAGGGAGTCAACGATCCCTTTCCTTCTGTCAAATTTGAAAGACCTGAATAATAGGGGGCAGTTTCAGTGACCTTTAAGATTTGCATTTTCATAATTTGCTAATTAATATACCAAGTAATCTAGAGTGCTTCTTCATGCATATGAATAAGGGAAACAACCACGTAAAAACAGTAATCATGAGTACCACTACTTGCATTCCCAGTCTGATTGCCATGCTAATACTGTTCAATAGGAAAGTATACAGAGCAAAAGGAGCATATTATAAAGGCATGAAATATTGGTTTGCTAATTTCAGCACTATCAATAGACCCATCACTACAGGACTATGGAACTCTCCAAGTCAAAGGAAATAATGGAAATATTTTTACCTGTTCCTGTGTACATGCAACTATATAGTTAACAATGCTATGAAGTCCTTTAAATACTACACTGCAAGTCTTATAAGCACATGAAAAATCTGCCTGCATCACAGGCTTTCGGGTCAGATCTACCTAAATGTATGCTCTAACAGCACAGCTGAACCGAGCCTTTGTCTATCATGCCACTAAAAGCTCTACTACAGCTCTAGTCATATTGGCATAGAAGTGTTCTTGCTAGGTTATTTTGGTATTTTTGCACTACATTAGCAGAAGGTAAGTTTAGACAATGCTTGACTGTCCAGGAACCAAGTAGAAAGAATTAATGAGGCACTATCACTGCTCTTTAACCACTGACAGATCCTGGTACTGTGAACCATTTTTCATCCCAGGGTCAAAAAACTCTGAAAACTCTGGCTGAAAAACATTTTCTTGCATACATTTGGACTAAGGCTTCTGCACAAGCTTACGTCAATGCTGTAAAGGAGACAGAGATTCTATTTCTCTGTCAAACAGCACAAGCTGTACACACCAAAGTTTTGCCTCCTGCATTGACAACCCTGTAAGCAGAGTCCAATTCAGTGCATCTGACCTAATATTCCAAAGGTCCCCATGAAGCCAGCCTAATTAACTTGAGAGATGACCTCTCTGTGCTCAAGTTTTCCATACTACCATAAACAAGCAAGTATAGGAGGTACGGGACATAGAACTGAAACCCACTCCTACAAATATAAGCATGACTGCAGGCGACACCACTTCCAGCAGGAAATATTTAATTCATTTCTTTGACATGTCATATTTTAAATCGTTCTCCCCCTTCTCCTCCATCCCCCCAAACACATGCACATGTGCACCCCCCAGCTAGCTCTCTCTGAAAAATATTATTTGTATTTTCAAAAAATCTCAGCTACGCTAACAAGGTGATAAAAAGAGAAAAACAGGTTACTTACAGCTACCCATGCCTTCCGCCAAATCCACTAGCAAAATGAACGAAACTTCTTGATTCCAATTTTCCCCCCATTAATAATGCTATACACTTTGCATTTAGTCCATAAACTGGGCATGGAATGAGCCTCACAGACTAAATGCATTAAAAAAAAATAGGAAGTGCCGAATTTCATAACAGTTACTAACACTGATGTCTCAAGAAATATGCAATAATAAAAATTTCAAAACCCAGTAAGGGAAGATTCTGAGGGTAGGAACTGAAGTGGGTTTTTTTGTTAAATAAACATTTAAAGATCAAGTGAGAAATCCATGAGTGTGTTCCTTTAATTAGGAACTGACTCGTACTTCAGTCTGCCTAAATCTTCTGATTACAGATTTAGGAATTATTGTGACTTTTCTTAAAATGGTGTTAGTAGTGCAGAATGTCCATTAAGTAAACTTCCAGAAATGGTTGAATTTCTTTCAGTTTATAGAAGAATTCTGGGTCACTGAATGGGGAGAGAGAGAGAGAGTGAGTGTGAGTGTACTGGATGGTTATGCTTTCAATTCTTTCCATTTGTTGTCACACATTAAAATCTTTTCTATAAATGATTTTGTAAATATTGAACTTGAATCCAAGGAAGAAGTGCAATGACTACTGACAGAACAAATTGCTATCCTTCAGCATATGAGATTGGTAAATAGGACAACCTTATATTCTTTGCTCTTTCAGTGTTGCATCTCATTTTTATGTAATTTGTACTGAACTGATGCTATTAAATACTTGAATTTCTGTTATTACATGTTCCATTCATGCAAAAGCCAAAACAGAAATAAACAGTCAGTCACTGATGTGACCTCCTTATTCTATTTTCCCTTTGAATATAGAGAGCATATGATTAGAGTGGTATTGTTATTGAAACATACTGGAGCGTTTTCAGCAGCCTCAATGACATGCTGGACCAAAAATGCTTCTATGGCAATCCATGCTTTCAACTCAGCATTCGTTCAATATAGCATGCTTCTGACACACCACTAAGACTATGTAGAGATGAACACCTTTCTATAGAACTTACTCAAGACAATCCTTGTCATTTAAACTATCCTTCGTACAGAACTTGTAAAAAAAAGTATGAATTATTCTCTAGATTTATTTTAGAGAAATAACAATGAAAGAGAAGCCCATTTCATCTTTAAGCTGCATAATGTGTACATACTGGACGCATCCATGTGTGCGCTTAACTGCACAGTAGACTAATTTGCTGCTGTGTAAAGCATCAGTCTACACTTGCAACACTATCAGACCACAGCAAACTAATTTTTGCTGCCGTAAGATAGTACCGTTGGGTAGGCCTGTGCAAAGCAGCTAGCATTCACTTTGGATTCAACCGATTTGGGGGACAGTGATTTGATTCGGTGATTCGAATCAGTGTCCTGAAGCAATTCGGCTGAATCTGATTCGGAGATTCAGCTGCTGCCAAATCGGCCGAATCTCTGAATCACACAGGCCCCATCCCCCACTTGCTCTCCCAGCCCCTCCTGGCCCCAGCTCTTTGGAAAAAAAAAAAAGCCACCACTCATCGGCTGCTGCCAGGTTGGGGGGAGATCCCCACTGCCCCATGCCACGTGGGGTGCTCTGCCATGAACCCCCAGCCCCTGCCCACTCTCCCAGCCCCCCCCATGGCTGCCCTGCCCTCCCTAGCTCCCGGCCCTTTAAAAAAAACAAAAAAAACAAAGCCCCACTCACTGGCTCCTGCTCAGCGGGGGGGGGGAGAAGACGGATAATCCCCACTGCCCCCCACTCCATGGGGGGGCTCTTTCACGAGCCCCCAGAAGCCCATAGGCCACTGCAGCAGCCAGTGAGTGCAGGGTTTTTTTCTTTTTAAAGGGCTTGGAGCTGGGGCAGGCAGGGCAGCCGTGGGTGGGGCTGGGAGAGCTGGCATCGCCCCTCCACTGGGAAGCACCCAGTGAGTGGGGGCTTTTTTTTTTTTTTTTTTTTTTATAAAGAACCAGGAGCTAGAGTGAGCAGGGCAGCCATGGGGGGGGGGGGAGAAGGGTGTCCCCCCCATGGTCTCCTTCGCCCCTCTTCCAGCCCCCCACCCGCCCCCTACTTACCAGCATGGAGTCCGGGTCCAGCTCCCTGCTGCAGTCAGTGGCGACTGCCTGAATCGCTGAAGCTCTCCAAATCTTTTCCAAATCGATTCAGAGAGTTTCGAATCCGTTCAGACTTTTTAATTGGTCCCCTGATTCGATCTGGATTTGGAGATTTGGCCACCAAATCGGGCCGTATAGAATCTGCAGGTACACCCTGGACCACAACAGTCTGAGCATCTACACGTGCCACTAAGGCACTGTTATAAATTCAGGTGCAAACTGCACCGGAGTTTATCACAGTGCCCTAATGGCATGTTAAATACACCCACTATGTTCTAATGAATACTATACAACTAAAAATATATCCCCTGACAGCTGGTGTCCTTTTCTTGAGGCCCCATTGTAATAGTTTAACATTTTATAATATTTTTTTTCATGAGGATAACCCCTACATCAGGGGTTGCTAACCATGGCACATATGCTACAAGTGCCATAAGCAAAGAAGCTGTTGTGTATAGCATGCCATTCACCATATTAAACCATTGTGGCTGCAGAGCCAGTGAGGAATTAACCATGGCTCTTGATGGCGATACCTCAATGCCTCTTACACAGCAGCACTGTCCCCACTCTGCTCTCTGACACCCCAGGCAGCAAACTGCATCAGGTATACCTCTGGGGGACAAGGATTAGAGTGGCACTTGGGGACAGCAAGGGCTTTACATGTGGCATGTCAGCCAAAAAGGATAGCCCCTACTGCTCTAGATAACATCTACTGGTAAGCAATTGAAGAGAGCGCAATATGTTGCCATCCTTCAGTTTATTGGACAAGGCCTTTGGGCTCCTAGAATTATAATTATACAATAACTTCAGTTTCTTTTTAAAATGATGCTTTCTAACCTTCCTAGGAAGAAAATACTGACTGCACAAACCCAAAATGGAGAGCAAATAAAGCAAAAGAAAACACGTATTAAAAAACAAAAAACAAAAAAAAACCCACTAATTTTTTTTTAAGTTAAGATTTTGTGGGACTTGGTATTGGCAATACTGAAATAGACTAAAAGATTTAAAAAAACAGGGCACATATTTTGTGCTGGTAACCCAAGGTAGAAACAGGTACTGCCTGTTTTATGGCAGCATAAAGAGTGAACAAATAGACATTATTATGTGGTGTTGCACCACATCTGAGACACGACAAAAGGTAATGTAAAATAGTGCTGCTTTATTGTTACAGACATCTATTTGTGGCATGGCAGGAGAGTGCAGGCAGTCTGGAGCTGCCCGACTGTCCAGCCATCCAATCTGGGCAGGTACTCTGGGGACTTGAGGGGCCTAATCTTGCACACCCTGGGAAGTCCCACGCACGTTCAGGTCCCTCAGCCCCCAGTACCACTTACCCAGCTTTCTTTGCTAACAAAGATATCCCCAGGCCCAAGGAATCTCAGAAAGCCTCTCTGCAGGCAGGGAAATTTGGGGTTCTCTGCTTACAGATATCAACCCCTGGAGATTCTGGGTTGGGTCTCTGTATGTAGGAAAAGCCTGAGTGAGTCCCGACGTAGTGGTACAGAACCCGAGGAATCCCCAAATACCCTGTACCTCCATGCCAGGACCCACAGAGGCCCATGTCTCCATGCTGGGATCTGTGCTTTACATGAAGGCACAGTTTGGCTCAGGTCCCAGCAAGGCGACCTGGGGCAAGGCAGAAGACGGAATTCCTAGCACCCAGACAGGACCCCTGACAGTCAGCGTGGGATCTGTTGCGGAGCCCAGCACGGAGGCACAGAGCACTAGTAATTCCCCAGGTTCTATGCTCCCCTGCAGCTCCTTCCTGGGACTCATGCTGCCCCATGCTTTCCTCCATATAATCACAACGAAATCATCTTTATTGCAAATTAATTGATTTCTTCTGATCGTTCCCCCAATAGTCATAGCTAGACTACGCACACATATATCTATATCTAAAAAGCACAGAGACATATTTAACTGTTTTAGTCTGAAGCGAAGAAGTCAGGGTAGATTTCCAAAAGCATAAACTAACCAAAGAATTTGCTTGGAAATTAATTCAGTTTTTCAATGAATCTTTAACAAAATCTGTTTGCTCAGAATAATCTCTTGCATGGCATTTATCAGCATTTCTAGTCACTACTAATACTGAAGAAGGAATTTTAAACCATCATATATTTAATACAACTCATGCCCTTTAAATTCCAGACAAAATACTACCCCACCCTTATGCCACAGTTAAATAAAAGATGTACATATCATAATGGTGCTCTGTTTTTGTTTGGTTTTTTTATTTGGGGGGCAGGGTGTAAATGTTAGAGTACTGTAGACCTCTTCCACCTTTTATAAGTCCCTGACAGCAAATTCTTTTTTTCATCCCACTTGAACAATTTCAGATTACGGATTAACAAAAGCAGTAGGTACATGTGTGCATGTGTGTAATCTGAAACAAACAATAAAATATGACTGCATAGCCTCTTTCATTCCATTTTCCTGTCTGAGTTAAATTTGATTAGTCACTGTCACTGTTAGAGCAATTACTGTCATCAATAACAGGGAGGAATGATTCTTTTGACAGTTTACAGAGCAATATCATTTTTCTGTACCACAATTATATGAAACAGAATAATGTCCCAGCAGCTATTAAACTGACAGTACACTTTTATTTAAGCTTATTTTAGGCCTACATGACATTCAAATAATTAAAGATAGTAAGACAACATCCTTTTTGTCCTCTACGTATTTATGGCTCCAGCACGAAGCTGTCTGTGTACTTTGTATATATTATTACAAACAAAAATATTTGTGTACTTTTATGATGAATAAGATATAAAAACTCACATAAAGCAGAACTAGAGATTTAAGTTTCAAGTATTTTCTTTGGTAGGGCTACTATTTATTACAATAGCAATCAGAAATGGCAGCCAAGATGGAAGCCTGACTGTAGCAGGCCCTGTAAATGCAGTAAGATATAGTCCCCATTCTAAATATCTTACAATGTTACAGCAAGAGGTAATACTTGATTTACCAGTCTTGCTCACTGTTTTTTTAAAGATACAGAGCTGATACAGAGAGGTTTGAGTGCACCTAAAATCCCTTCATCTATTTAAAAAATAATCAAGTCACACATGTTCCAAACATCTACTAATGTTTCTCTAAAATGTGTGTCCTCTTCTGGATTCCACAGAAGACTCAGCACTTTTAAAATGAGACACACATTTAATTATATGAACTTAAGACACCCAAAGTTTGAAAATTCTGACTTCTGGTTCCAATGCAGCATGTCATGAAACATCAGAACAGAAGCAAAAGCTTTGGCTTCGAGGCATAAGAGTTCATACAGTATATAACAGAGCAACGGTGTCTTTTGGTTTAGTTTATGCAACATTTCAGTAAGTTCCAATGTACTTATTTACATGCCATTATAGGTTAATCACACAGATTAAATACTGATATCCTAGCCATAAAGGTAAGTGGGGACAAGCATTAGTACTAAAGTGTACCCTCAACATTTCTAGCAAAACAAGCTTTGACACAATAAAGGAGAGAAGAAACACCACACATCCTCCATTAAAAGGTCCACTGTCCTGTAGTACTGGATATTCCAAGAACCTGACTGAGGGGAGCTCAAAAAAACCCCTTCCACTGGGTGAAGTGCATGAGAGGGCCTAGCTGCTATGCAAAAATAGAACTCTATGAACGAACATGTGGTTTGATTTGATATGCCACCCAGTAGAGGGCAGTGCAATATGTACCCATTTCTTAACAACATACTGTAAAGTACACATTTAATGACAAAGTATATATTACTAACTGAAAAGTATCTATCACAAGGGAGCCCTAGATGCTACTGAAATGCAACAAAAAATGCATACCTCTTCCCTACCCAATAAAAGTCTGAGTTCAGAGAGGCCTTGAGTCTTGCTCTAAATATCAGATTCTGTTTTTAAGTGGATTCTCTGATAGATCAGGTGTCACAGGCAGTCCTCTATTGCACTGCCAAGCTCACACCTGCCCACAGCAGTTCAAATCTACTCAGCTTGCTCAAGAAGCAGTAAGCTCTCCACTACTGCCATGAATTGTAGAGGACAAGCGCAAGCCCCACCATATCCAAACCTAACCTATTTAGGCCTTTATTGGTCAAAAGGCAGCAACTTGGAGTTATACCAGAGAACACCGGGCATTTGGCAACTGATGCCACTTGAGATTCTGGGAACAGTTGTGCTCCCAAGGCCATTTCCATGCAGGAACTGGGAATTCTAAGGGCTTTTCTACACCTCTTGCTCCACATGCACCAAATCCTGGAAATGAGGGGACACAGCAGTTTTGAAGTAGCACTCAGGGTGGGTTTGATTTAAATCAAATCGCTTTAAATCCTGATTTTAAAAAAACTAGTCAGGAAGCCTTGATTTAACCATTGTTTTCTACAAAACGTGCATTCTTGTTATTTGATATCCTGTATTCATTTAACTTCTTGAAACTTTGGACTTTTAGAGAACAGCAAGGGCTTGACTGTGTGTACACAAACTTGCAGAGAGACAAGAGGGCTGATGGGTGGGTAATCAGGTCTGTTAACTCTCATCTCCATATACTGCTGTCAACAAGGATGTTATCTCTGGAGACAACAAACTACCCCTATGCCTGAAAAAAGGCATGCGTGTCCAAAAGCTTGCAATGAACAATTTTTCCAACTATTTAGTTGGTCCAATAAAAGATATCACATCTAGTCAAAGTACCTTGTCTGCCTATGATCTTTGGAGACACAAATCCACAGTTTGAGAACTGAAACTAAGCTTCACAGAGATGCTTAATGGGATATTCTAGACTGAGCATTAAGTCCCATTGGGTAGAGTGATTTTCTTTGATTTTTACTAGTCTATAGAGGAGCCTCTGGGAACCCTATAAGATTAGGCCCCTAATATAGTCTATGGCCTTTTGGGACCTATTTAAAACATTTCTAAAAAGGTTACATGAATATATTGTCCCAAATAATTAGAAGTTATAATCCCTATTCCATGATGATATCTTTGATTTTTAACTTACATTAAATTAAAACTACCTATCTTTATACATACAGGTTTTTTTTAAAAACATGTCAACCATTTTTCACTGCCCTCCACTGGACTCTCTCCAACTTGTACTCCAGATGTGACCTCACCCATGTAGAATAGAGGAGAATAATCACCTTCCTCGATCTGCTGGCAACATTCCTACTAATGCAGTCCAATATGCTGTTAGCCTTCTTGGCAACAAGAGCACATGGTTGACTCTTATTCAGCTTATTGTCTACTGTAACCCCCAGGTGCTTTTCTGCAAAGCTGCTGCTTAGCCACTTGGTCCCTGTAGCAGTACATGGGATTCTTCCATCCTAAATGCAGGACTTTGCATTTGTCCTTGTTGAATCCCACAAGATTTCTTTTGGCCCCATCCTCCAATTTGTCTAGGTCACTCTGAACCCTAGCCCAACCCTCCAGAGTATCTACTACTCCCCCCAGCTTGGTGTTATCTGCAAACATGCTGAGGGTGCACTCCATCCCATCTTCCAGATTATTAATAAAGATATTGAACAAAACCAGCCCCAGGACTGATCCCTAGGGAACTCTACTTGATACTGGCTGCCAACTAGACATCAAGCTTTGATCACTACCATTAAGCCCGATGATCCAGCCAGCTTTCTATCCACCTTACAGTCCAGTCATCCAACCGATACTTCATTAACTTGCTTGCAAGAATGCTAGGGGAGACCATATCAAAAGCCTACTACAGGCAAGACTTATCATATCCAGTGCTTTCCCCAAATCCACAGAGCCAGTTGTCTCATCATAGAAGGCAATCAGGTTGGTCAGGCATGACTTGCCCTTGGTGAATCAATGCCGATTGCTCCTGATCACTTCCTTCTCCTCCAATGCAAGGTTCTCCACCTTGGGAGGAAAAACCTGTAGCATGCTTATAGGCTCGGCAGTGCTACGCTGGCTAGCACTACAGATGAAAGGGACTTGGGAGTCACGGTTGACCACATAGATGCTTCTCAAGCAAATCCCGGGACGTCATTCTCCCATTGTACTTGGCCTTGGTGAGGCCGCAGCTGGAGTACTGCATCCAGTTTTGGGCTCCACAATTCAAAAAGGATGTGGAGAAGCTTGAGAGGGTGCAGAGGAGAGCCCCACACATGATCAGAGGTCAGGAAAACAGACCTTATGATGAAAGGCTGAGAGCCATGGGACTTTTCAGCCTGGAAAAGCGCAGGCTCAGGGGTGATCTGAAGGCCACCTATAAGTTCATCAGGGGTGCTCATCAGGATCTGGGGGAACGTTTGTTCTCCAGAGCACTGCAAGGGATGACAAGATTGAATGGTCACAAACTCACTGCGACCGATTCAGGCTGGACATAAGAAAGAACTTCTTCACTGTCCAAGTCCCCAAGGTTTGGAATAGCCTGCCACTGGAGGTGGTTCAAGCACCCACTTCGAACGCCTTCAAGACACATTTGGATGCTTATCTTGCTGGGATCCTATGATCCCTGCTGACTTCCTGCCCCTGGGGCAGGGGGCTGGACTCAATCCTCCGAGGTCCCTTCCAGCCCAAATGTCTATGAAATCTATGAAATCATAAGTGAAAGGATACAAAAGGGGGGATTTCAGAGCAGCAAAGGGTCCCCAAGAAGGGAACCCAAAGCCTTCATGGACAGAGGGCATACCACCAGCCTGTTTTACCCACCTCACTGGCCAAGGGGCATGGGGTGGGGGGCATTGGTTAAGCCGTTGAGCTCCAGGCTGCTGACATCTGATATTCAAGAAAGAACCTCAGGGTTCACCCTGAGCTCACATACTGGCCAGCTGTACTTTCCCTCTGTGACAGCTCTAGGACTGGTAGATATAGAATAAGCGTTGGTTATTTTATTTGCCTTGCCAGTATTATTCTTATCTGCTATCACTATGTATCAATAAAATGTGTCTATTATTGAATGGAGAAGTCGTAGTTGGTCTAAAAGTTTGGGTCTAACTGGAACAAGGTATCTGGGTCATAAATCCAATGCCAACAGTAGGCAATCCATAAGGATGGTTTAAGAATGGTTTAAAAATAGCAAGTTTACTGACCAATTGATCCCAATGACTAGGACATATCCACATCACCATCTTCAAATTCATTGCCTTCTGAGAAGTATTTTCTCATAATGTTGTTTCATTTGGGGTAGCAGGCTTGCAAGTCTTTGTTGCACTGCTAGCACTATGGAAGAAACCTATAAGTTTATTAGGGCTGTTCACCAGGATCTGGGGGAAGGTCTGTTCACCAGAGCACCCCAAGGGATGACAAGGTTGAATGGTCACAAACTCCTCTACAACCGTTTCAGGCTGGACATAAGGAAGAACCTCTTTTCTGTCCAAGCCCCCAAGGTTTGGAATAGACTGCCACCGGAAATGGTTCAAGCACCCACTCTGAACGCCTTCAAGATGCTTTCGGATGTTTATCTTGCTGGGATCCTATGATCCCTGCTGACTTCCTGCCCCTGGGCAGGGGGCTGGACTCGACGATCCTCTGGGGTCCCTTCCAGCCCGAATGTCTATGAATCTATGAAGTGCTTAGAAATGGATTCCTTGAGGAGATCTGCTCCATGATTTTTCCAGGGACTGAGGCGAGGCCGACTGGTCTGTAGTTCCACAGGTCCTCCTCTTTCCCTTAAAGATGGACACTATATTTGCCTTTTTACTCTGGGAGCTGACCTTGCCTGTGAAGACTAAAGTAAAAAATGCAGTGAGTATTTTCCTCCTCCTCTGTCACTAGGTTGCCCCCACCATTCAGTAAGGGACCCACACTTCCTCTTACCTTCCTCTTTTTGCTAACATACTTGTAGAAACCCTTCTTTTTACGTTTCACATCCCTTCCTAGCTGCAACACCAACTGTGTTTTGGCCTTCCTAATTTCATCCCTGCATCCCCAAGCAATATTCTTATACCCCACACTAGTCATTTGTCCAAGCTTCTATTTCTTGTAACCTTCCTATTTGTGTTTTTACTCACTGAAGAGTTCCCTGCCAAACCAAACTGCTTGCCTGCCATATTTCCTATTCATCCTGCACAATGGGATTGTTTGTTCCTGCACCCTCAGTAAGGTTTCTGTAAAATACAACCAGCTCTCCTGGACTCCTTACCCCTCTCAGTCTGGCTTCCCAGGGGATCCTGCCCATCAGTTCCCTGAGGGAGTCAAAGTCTGCTTTTCTGAAGTCTAGGATCCATACTCTGCTGCTCTCCTTTCTTCCTTTTGCCAGGATCCTAACCTTGATCATCTCGTGGTCACTGCTACCCAAGTTGCCATCCATTTCTACACCTCCCCCATGAATTCTTCCCTGTTTGTGAGCAGTAGGTCAAGAAGAGCACAGCCCCTCCAACACTTGCACTAGGAAATTGTCTCTAATGCTCTCCAAAAACTTCCTGGATTGTTTGTGCACTGTTGTATTGCCCTCCCAGCAAGTGTCAGGGTGACTTAAGTCCTTCATGAGAACCAGGGCCTGAGATCAAGAAACTTCCACTAACTGTCTGAAAAAAGCATCATTTACCTCATCTCCTCCTGGTCTGGTGGTCTACAGCAGACACCCACCATGACATACCCCACTTTGCTCTCCCCTCTAACCTTAACCCAGAGATTTTCAACAAGCCTGTCTCCAGCTTCATACTGGAGCTCTGAGCAATCATACAGCGCATCTCCTCTTCCTCCCCTGTCTGTCCTTCCTGAACAGTTTGTACCCACCCATGACAGTGCTCCAGTCATGCAAGCTGTCCCATCAAGTCTGTTATTCCAATCACATCATAGTTCCCTGACTGTGCAAAGACTTCCAAATCTTCCTGCTTGTTTCCCAGGCTCCGTGCATTTGTGTATAGACACCTGAGGTAATAAGCCAATTGCCCTTTCTCAGTAAGAAAGAGGAGTATTAGATGACCTCATGAGGAATCTACCAGCTCTATTTTCCTGTGATCCTATGATTTCTGGGGTGTGGTATGCCTGAAGAGTAAGCAGGGCACACTTCTCCACGGTTTTCCCGTGCTTAGCATAGAGATGAATACCCAAAGAGTCAAGAAATTCTTCAGGACCAGTGGCTGGGATCACCTCTGCATGTCACTTGTGGACTGGAGGATTGACCTGTTCATCTCATCTAGAAGACGTTTCAGTTGCCTACCCATGCCGCAAGAAAGCATTCTGGAGAAAATGAAACACTGGTACCCACTGTGCTGAAAAGAATGTGTGTAGCTTGCATGGGATTGGGGGTGGAAGGGAACTCTGCCAAGATCGCTTTGGATATCCATGTGATGCAATACACTTATTTATGAGCAGCATGCTTACTTTCCTCTCCTCCTCCTCTATTAAAGGGCATCTTCAATTATCACTTCTGTGTGCCAAGCAGCCATACTGTACCAAAAAGTTTACTAAGGTCTGTAACAGAAAATGCAGAGGTGGAGGGGGACAGGGAGGGGGAAGGAATCAATTAAAAACAGGAACATTTAGAGGTTTTTCCCTTCATGCTCAAATCAATTGGTTTTAGAGGAAGAAAACAAAATGTGTTCTCTCCAATACACCTCTTTGCAAAATTTCTAGTCTGAGAGCACAGGGAGGGTGGGTGGATGAGTGGGGGTGTGTGTGTGTGTGTTGCTACTTACATGGAGTACACAACTGAACCAAAGTTCAGAGCCCCAAAGTTCAGGGCTTTCTGGAATCAATGGCTTCACAATCTTAGGTACATTCCCATTGCCTCGTGCAAGCTACAGTAAACAAAAAATGTGAACTACTTGTACGCAGTCCATCACCACTTTTTTGAAGCAAAACAGGTAAATAAAACTATTCCATCATAAGTGCCTCAAAAAGGTAATTCTTAGCGTTAACTCCACCAAGTTAATTAAAAATTAGAAAACCAGCAAGTCAGCAGGAAGAGGAACCTAGATGTGCCTACAGGAGCACTGACAAGGAATACAAGAAATTTTGGTTTTAAAATTGTTTCCAAGGTTTAAAAAGCCCCTTCCACTATATGCAGTAATGCTCAGGTTACTCACAGCAGTCTGTGCAGCCTAACAGAATAAGAGTACCAAAGATGGTGGAGAGATGCTTGATTCACACTCCTGAGTTAAATCAGTTGAAAACAGCAACCTTTTAGTGAGGTGACAACAGCCAATAAAACCACTAAACAGCTCATGGAGTTAAGAAAGCATAGTAACCCTTTACTAAACAAGTTTAAATCATGCTAAATGACTCTTTCACTTAACTATATTTTATCTGTATATTGAGCAAAAATTTTTAAAGTACCTAGAACGGACAGTTCAAATCAAATTATTCTTTTCTTGGACACTTGCATTTGCATTTATGGCAAATCCGGAACAGATGCTCCTCCTTTTTGCCAAGTTCTTAGCTACATACACCCATGACTCTGACTCACGGTTGTAAAGTACAAACATTACTTTTTCATTTCATTTTTTTGGATACTTTATACTGTCTTTCATAGACTTGTCCTTGAAGTAAGTTGTTTGTTAGAGCTTTCTTACATTCAAACATAAACCAGTCAATTTGTCCTATTTGATATTATCTACATGCAAATAATCATACCTAACAACTAGAAAACTTGAAAACTTTTACCTTTTCCAAATGATTTATTTAAATGTTATTCTCTAGAGAACTCAATTCTCCTTGATCTGCTTAACATTTGTCAATCAAATTTGTTTGTTGAAACAACATTCCCACTTGCTACCATGCATTAATGCTCTGATGCCAAGTTTGGCAGCTAAATCCAGTTGGCCAAGTGCCTGATTTTTCAGACATAAGCACCTGCAGCTTCCATGTTACAAAAAAAAATGACTGTTTCTGTAAATTTTGGGTTTGGTAGGCATTATTATGTTGCATTTTGTTGGGCATCTACATACTTTACTAGAAGACAAGAAAAAAACAACGTAACAGTCACCTTCTGAGAAGGAGATTACACCAAAGATGGAAACTGGGAACTGCAGGATTAAAGTACATTTATAAGTACCATCTTTTTTATGAAACCAAGCAGCTTGGTAGAGAACCTAGAGAGGAAAGATGAGTCTATGGTTAAGATGCTGAGCTGAAGCTCAAGAATCCGGCAATTAGTTTCCACCCCTTCTTTGTATCCGTAGGCAAGTCATACCTTGCCTCAGTTGCTCATTTGTGGAACAGAGGGAATATCCCTTTGTCTGCCATATCTATTGTACCTGCAAGCAACTTCAGACTCTCTCTCAATGGAAGACAAATCTCAGTTTGGCACACTTGCATTGCTCTAAATCAGTGGTGCCCAGCCTTTTGGCCGCATGGGCTGGATGAGTAGTGCTAAGTGGGTCAGATCTAGCCAGTGGGCCTAATCCTCTGTAAATGGTGTGAGGGTCTAATCCAGTTATACTTAATTAGGCTCCAGTCCCACAAGCCATATAACTACCATGGCTGTGGGCACAGCTCATTCCAATTTGGGCCTGCCACTGCAGCTCATGCCCTACATGTGCTGCAGCAGGCTCCTCTGCCCAAACCCTTGTGCTGGCCCCACAGGCACTGGATTGGGCTCTGCCAACCCCATCTGTGTGCACCAAATTGGGCCCTGTTACCCCAACTCTACATGCACCAGTGGAATCCTGCATGCAGGGCTGCATCATCTGGCCCATGGGGCTTGGAAATTTAAGAGTGGGGAAGTGGTAGGATCATTAATTGCCACTGCTCCCCTGTCCTTCCACTATCCAAATTTCCAGACCCTTAGGGAGCCCAACAGGCTGGATCACACAGCTCTGCAAGTCAAATCTGGCCCACGGTCCTTGAGTTGTGCACCTCTGCTCTATATCAATTATGACTACAAGCTAGGCCTGTGCGAAGTGGCTAGTATTCACTTTGGATTCAGATTCGGTCAATTTGGTGGGCAGTGATTCAATTCGGAGAGCCCTCCACATGGCGTGGGGCAGTGGGGATCGCCCCCGGTCCGGCAGCAGCCAGTGAATGGGAGCATTTTTTTTAAACAACCAGGAACTGGGGCAGGTGGGGATCCCCCCCACCTGGCAGCAGCTGGTGAGTAGGAGCTTTTTTTTTTTTTTTTTTTTTAAAAAGATAGCTGGTAGCTGGGGCCAGGCAGGGGTCCCCCCATGGTCCCCTCCCCCCTCCTCCAGCCCACCCTCCCCCACCCCCTACTTACCAGAACAGAGTCCGAATCCAGCTCCCTGCTGCAGCCAGTGGGGACTGCCCGAATTGCCGAAGCTCTCCAAATTTTTTCCAAATTGACTGGGACCTTTTAATTGGTCCTCTGATTCGATTCAGAGATTCAGCCACTGAAAACAGGCCAAATCTTCTCCAAATCGAATCAGCACCTGAAGCTTTGTACAGCCCTACTACAAGCACAGTAGGAAGAGACTGTCCCTGCTCTAAGGAATTAACAATGCAAGTTAGACAAATAATGTAACAGGCTATGAATGTACTGAAGGAAGGAATGGGGAAAACAGTGAATAAAAGGTTATTCTAGGTAATGTATACTTCAAAAGATCATGATGACATCAACTTGTAGTGATTTGGGGTTATCTTCCTTTGTTGATAATTACCTAGTGGGTAGGACTTGGCTGGTTTATTCTGCCACACTTCCTTATCTGCCTGCTTGTGACAGGAATGAAAACAAAGAACAGACAGAATCCTATACAAATTTCCTCAAAGGTGATTTGAAAAAAGGTAGTTTATCAAAGTTTAGTTACTTTGCTAACATGCAGGAAAGATTAAGGATTCCTTTTTGATGTACCAAGGCATGACACAGTACCTACACATACAAGGGAATCTGCTTTTGTACTTGTTTAGATCAACGATCTTGAAAAATTTGTCATTGTCAAGAGATGAGTTATTGAACTAATTCCATGAGAGAAATGCATCTGAACCCTAGGCTTAAATAACGACAAGTGCCCTGGAATCCAGCACTACAATTTAAGGCAGCATTTGGAATATCCAGTTGGAAATGCCCAAAGGCAGCCCAAGACTTGTTGAAAGCTCTCATAAAACAGTACATTGCATTTCTTGATGTGGTGGTCTCTGTAAACAATTAGAAGAAGTAACTGATACATCCATCATCATTAGTTGAGGAATTTGCCACATGTCTAAATATCAGTCCAAAGAAATATTCATTGGGATACTGAAAAGCAATATATTGGGATTCTTTTGGGGCAAGGGACAAATTAAATGTTAATCTTAACAAATATGATAGAGGATCAAAATCATACCAAAAAAAGAATCTTTTTTGTTTTTTACTAGAATTACGTTGGTGTTCCTTGGTGTTTCAGATGTTTTATCCCAAATCTCTCTTAAACGTGTTACTCTACTGATGGACTTTGCTAAAAAGTTAAAACTTGAGTAGACTGCAGCACAAAACAAGCCTTTGCAAAGGAAAAAAGATGACAGTTGTGTTTTTTCTCATATCTAACACAAGAGGATGACTCGTTCTCAAAATCTGAACTAACAGATGCTTCCAAACTGGAGATCTGAGCAGTGTCCAGCAAAGAATTTGAAAAATGAAACATCCTATTCTAATATTAAACAGAGCACAAAGTGTGTACAATAGAGTAGACAGCAGCACCCAAGTATCTCATGTGACAAGTGTTGCTGAAGGGTTATGTTATCTCCTAGCATGAACATTTAACAATTACATGAAAGATAAGGAAGGAAGCCTTGTGGCTAAAGTAATAATCAAAAGGCCTAGATTCATTTTTGACTCCACCACAAATTTCCTATGCGACTTGGATTCATCGCTTAATATCTTTGGCTGCAAAACAGGCATTACCTTCCCTTACCCTACACAGCCATTTCAAGGATATCTTCATTTGTGATTGTGAGTTGTTCAGCTACCACCATGATGAGAATATAAAGAACAATACACACACCAGTATACCAGGTGGCACTACTCAAGACACAGAAGCCCAGCATCAAAATAGTAAAAATAGTACAATGTCCCAGAAATCAAAGTTAAATTACAGACTGCATCCTAATATGGGATGGAGAAAATTGGCTTCCCCAAACAGAGGAAACAAGTCTACATCATTTCCTCAAAAATAAGGAAAATAATAGGAAGACTTGCCAGCTGGGGCAAAATACAAAGAGCAGCTGCCAAAGACCACTTAAAGGCCATCTTTGCCAAATTTAAAAGGGTTAGCTATTCTAGAAGCACACTGAAAATGGGACATGGGGAAGCTTCAATGGTGAACTTGTAAGGAAAAAAGTTTTTATAGGAAAGAGGTTGAAATCTTAGTTTAAGGGTGAGATACGGGAAGTCACTCAAGGTTTTAAAACACTAGGGGCATCTGTTAACATGCTCTAGGGTGGAAGGAGCTTTAATTACAGCAGGTACGAGAACCGCTCTAATTAAACCACTCACAGCGTCACGTGTACTCAGTGCCCTGAACTTCAAACAAGCTTCGACAAGCTTTAGTTAAAGTGCCCCTGCTGCAATTTTGAAATGCGGGGACACTGAACACACATGACATGGAGGCTGCTGGAGCATGCCAATTAGCATGCCAGCAGGCTCACAGCAGAGTCCATTAATCAGGTCTGTTCTGACATGTGAATAGGTACCCTAAGGTTCAAACTTGGAAAATATTGTTTTTTAAATATACTGTTATACATGGTAATTAATTCCATCTCCATTTCATTTAAATTATCTACTGATTTGTCCCTTATACATGCCACCGCACTACCCATTTCTATGGAGCAAAGTTGGGCACTGCAGTGAAAATGGCCTTTTTAAAAAAAACCAAAACTTTCTTGTATTAATGCTGCACAGATTTAGGATTATTCACTTGTCTCCTTTACAGCAAAAGAATTATCCAGAAGCTTACAAGACGATATGACCAATATTGTTTCTAAAATAACTTACATCATTAACCTAGATAGTATGCATGATGCTTCCATTATGGTAAAATACTTATATCAGCCTTTGAGATCTTTGGCCTACTCTTCTTCAAGTTACTTTTCCATACAGATCTTACCCTAATAGAGTAAAGCGTTCCATAAACATGGGTATGAAGACTCCACACTTCCTGAACTGTATACATACAGCTGAACCATCCCATTTCAGTTGCCAGTATCTTAACTTTTACCATACACTGAAAGCATGACTCTTGGCTTTATGGTTATCTATCAGGAAACACCATGAAAGAGGCTCAGTCCTATTCTTCTTACTCAGGGAACAAGTTATACAAACAATGTAAGCAGGGCAAAGCCCTGTGGTTCTCACCCACATCATACTTTTCAGGGTGCCATATAACATTAGCACTATTAAGTGTGCAAACACCTACGTATGATTCACAAGATAAACACAGATATTTCAAATAGGAATCCATAGGGTCAAAGTATTTTGGCATGTTTTGGTCTTCCGGAGTTGTTTGCAACAGAAAAAAAATCACCCTCTAATCTTCCACAGTCAAAAAATAAGTGAAAGCTAAGAGATGGCATTTTCCAAGGGGTGCCTTGAATCTAAAAAGTTAAGGACCGCACGTATAGCCAAAGGACTTTGCCTCAAGAAGGACAAAAAAAACCCCCACTCGTCACATTAGCACATTTAACCTAAGTCCTAGACACCTCATTGAACTATTTATAGGGTGGTAAGTTTTTTCATAACACAGTTTGCTTCTTTTGCATATAATAGGAAGTACCATATAAACTGGCTGCTGATGCTTGAATCCTGTCATCTAACACCCAGCACATTAGCAGCTGCCAGCATTTATCTCCACTACGGCTTGCTCCAGTATTATCAGCAACAGAACAGCGCTAGTTGGGAAATAGTGGAAAAAAACAAGAGTTCTACTAACTTGTTCTATGCTTGACCCCTTCCTATATCTGTGGGAATAAATGGCAAATCTTCTGTCTCTCAAAGTGTGAAGAGGACTATGGCTGTTCAATATTATATGCCAACTGGTAGCCCACTGGCTGCATGTAGCCAATAAGGGGTTAAATTGAGGGCCCCCCCAGGCTCCCACTCAACCACTGTTCCCCCTGACATTATTCTGGCTGCAGGTCTCCAGGCTCCCTCTCCTTCAGCCTTCCCAGTCATAGGCAAAATATTTATTGCCAGCTCGCCTCTGGAACAATTACAATCATTTTAGAACTCGTGTAAATCCAAATCTACATTTGGGAGTGAAATCCAAAAGAGGGTGAGACAATGTATTTCCCCATGTAATAACTACATATGTATTACAAAAAAAATGTTAATTAAGAAAGTTATTTTAAATGGTGATTTCTTTTATGATTTTTCAGAGTATCTTTCCAAACAAGTCTATGTGGCAGATTCCTGTCTTCATTTCTACAATGAGCAAATAGCTATTTTGAATCACTCAATACATGCCTCAAGATGAGGAAGGCAGGAGTAAACTTTGGCTTTTATTCTTAATGCTAAAAGCAAATCATCCTCCCCAAACATGCAATATACTCAGACATATTGCCTTCAATACTTAGTGTGTGAAAAGAAATGTAATAAAATGTAGGAAGAACATCAGCATAACAAGTGCAACATTTCCTTTAGTAAAACCGTCAAAAGCAAATGATTCAACTGTCATTTATGTTGAAACCCTTAAAACATGGTTAGGAAATGTTTAGACTAGCCAATGAAATTTTGACAGGCTTTAAACTACCTATACTTTTATAGAAAAGCAACTGAGTGATCTAGAAGTTATGAGCCTTGGGGAGAAGGGAAACAAGCCCTTTTTCTAGTCCAGGAGTGGCCAATTCACAGCACAAGTTTCACAACTGGCATGGGCAGCCTCTGGGTGGCTTGCAGCAGCCTGGGGAGTATGGAAGTATGGAACCATAGCAAGACAGGGCGGTAGAGAGCTGAACAACAGATCAAGCAAGGGAAGGTAATGAGAGTGGCTCTTGGAGAGGGTGCAGGACTTCCCTTGGGGCACACCTCCAATAAGGTTGTCCCCTACTGTTCTAGTTATTCCTCCCACTAGAAAGTATAGACCTGCATAGATTTAAAAGAACACACACCTAACTGCAAGGTAAATGATTCTGTTCCCTATAAATTGAAGGCTGTATTGTGCCACATTGATGTAAATAATTTAGACCATGGGGCTTAACCCCTGCACTCATGGACCATATCCAGCCCACAGCCTGTCATCCAGCCTGTGGGGCTCCCATGGGTCTGGAAATTTGATGGTAGAAGAGCAGTGGCACCACTGTCCCACCACCACATTTCTGGACCCTCCACACTGATTCAGGCACCTGATCCCAGTGCACAGGGCCAGGCAGGGTCAGCACCCACCTCCAGGGCCCAATCTCCAACACACAGGGGGCCAGGAGGAGTCAGTGCCAAGCCCCTAGGGACCAAACCCGGCACACTGGGGCAGTACTGAGCCGCAGGGTCCACTCAGAGCTGAAGGCAGAGAGAGAGTGGTACTAGGTCCCAGGATGCCATCCTGGTGTGTGGAGCTCAATCTGGCCTCATCCTACTCATCTGGCCTGCAGGGCCAAAAATTTGAGCACCACTGGTCTACATGTCTAATGAATTGTGTTATGAATTTCCCCATCTACATTTCAATGTTGAAAATGATTGCAGAAAACATTTAAATATAGATTCTGCCTATAACAAGATATTTGAACTTTGCTATTAATGGTTATCTATACACGTTTCCCCTGCTTTATGCAGGTTCTGTATGTGTGAATTCGCTCTTATGCGATGATCCTTTTCATACCAAAAATTTGTTATATGCAAGGTAAATTCACTCTTATGTGATCGGTATGGTGGAAGCCAGCAGTCAACTGCTTTCTGCGGTGCATTGTGGGAGTGATGAGCACCAACATATAATCTCCTGTGTGGATCTGTGCTCCTTGCTTGTTGTCTGTAACAAGTTTCTGTAGTTGCCACCACCGTTATGATAGTGCCCTGTGCTTGTGTGTACTGTCTGCTGTTGGCGAGTACCAAAACTGTGTTGTAAAAGTGGTAGAAATGGGCCTGGGGGTCAGTACAGTTGAGGTCTTGGAACGTACCCCTATTTGTTACATTGTAAAGTGGGTTCCCTTTATGCAAATTTGAGTTATGCGCCGTTTCCCAGGAATGCATGTACAGCAAAATGCAAGGGAAACCTGTAATCATTTTAGATGCATCTTTCAACTATTAACCTAGTAATGCCCACAACATAACTACCACTGATTAATTAGTCACTGGCTGATAGTACAGAGTGCTAGTCAGACAAAATCCTGCAGACTGGGTACTCTTTGCATTGAAACTCTAGCAAGGTAAAGCTCTCCTAGAAGTAATGAATGGGAGGCGATTTTACTTTCCATTCATTGAATAAGGACTTCAGAATACACACCGGATGGGATGCATCGTATTTGAGCACCAAGAATTACCACTGGAGAGAGCATAAGCCTAGTAGAAGCTATGAAAATTTTATCCTGAAGAGCAAGGAGAGGAAATAAAATATGGTGTCTGGACAATACTGGGAAGTGGTTGTAGTTATTTTCTTCAGAGGTGTTGGTTCAGCAGATTTATCTCTGTCATTGATCCCTGGCAATTGGCCAGGCTTTCTCCCACCTTACCATTTTCATTTTCTTTTGAGAAAAGGGGTACTGGACTAGAGTTGGACCATTCTCCTTTCCTTCCCTGCAAGCCTTGAGCCATTACAGAAGGCACTTGTCCTGAATGGTATTACCATATATGCAGCACTAGGACCTTAATTTATGACTTACCTACCCTCTTAACTTGACTGTGTTCGAGAAAAGAATTTGTGTAATTTTCCCTGCACCTCATCTTTTAAAAGAGAAACTGGAATAAGCAAAAATAATTTTTCTATACTTTCTGCTAAGCATGTTTTCCCTGGGGAAAAGGCAAACACATGGATATTTCTCATTCAGCATATTGATTCATACTGCTTTGTGGGAAGAATTGTGATATTCATGATAGCACAATTATTTATGATAGCATATTATTTAAAGTGTAATTTTTCCCTTCCTTACATTATCCTACTTAGTCATTTCTAAGGAAAAGATTCTCCTGCTTCTGTTGAAGCAGCTTTGACACATAGCTAGAGAGAGGAAGCATCTACATTTAACAAGACCTTTCATCTGCCAGGCACAGTACAAAAAGAGCCAATATAGCTTATTATTTAGTCAAGCAAAACTGGTGTTTTTGATGCTTAACCCTTCACAAAATGAAGTCCTTGGCCTTATTTAAAGTTATATACTCCAAGAAGATTTCTCCACAGAAAAAAAAAAGACATGAATCTAAACTACAAAATTCAGTTCTGTTTTAGATTCTCTCAGTATTATTTTGGATGCATTGTTGAGTTCAATCCATCAGTTAAATAAAGACTAAGTTCAGTGGTGCTTCCTAGGGATGGGTAGTAATTAGGAATTTCCATTCTTTGTTTATACTCTGATAGCCCAAGAGTCACAGGAATGATACCTGTAATGGCAGGCAATAGTTTTATTCAGGCTAGGAAAGTACTACCCTAATTAGAAAGTCGCATTCCCAAGAGAAGGTATTTTATAGTTCCTTTTCTTACCTTTCCCTGAATAGTTTTTCTTCCTCTTTTAACATTTTTGGTGGCCCAATATTGCAAATCCTTGTATGAGTAATTCTACTTTTGGGAGAAATACCCCTAAATTCTACATGTTTCCCAAAGTAAATTTATTAACAAAGGTAAATGATTTGAATTATGGCAGCTGCTAATTAATTGAGCAGGAATAGCAATCACAGTGCACTACAAACAGTGAACACAAAAAATGATCTCTGCCCTAAAAGTTTGTCTTTTTAATTATTTTTTTATACTTATATATAGGAGAGTTCAAGGAAACAATGAGACAGTATCAGTCAGCACAAGATGTGGAAACTTCAGCACAACAGAGCCCAACTCTTGCCAACCTTTTGTACAAAAAACAGCAGAGAGCGCTTTAAGTGTCTGTAGGACTGGGTTCATCCCCTGGTACTTGCAGAGGTAAACTAATAGAGAAAATTGACTTCTAGTGACCTACACCATAACTCCTAAAATGTAGTATGCATGATAGATGCCATTTTCAGTTCTCAGGTTCTTTTCAAGATAACATGGTTATGTGTAGAATGTGTAACAAGCACATTCTCAAATAGCTAGGATTCTCAAGATTGACTTGAAATCATTTCCTCAGGAAAAAAAAAAGATTGAAAAACAGTTTCATAGTAGCTAGGGCCAGGAGGGACCTGAACAGATCATCTAGCCTGACCCCCCGCCACAGGGAGGAATGAATGTTGGGTTCACAAGACCCCAGACAGGAGATCGTCCAACCTCCTCTTGAATTTGCCCAAGGTAGGGGTGAGGACCACTTCCCTGGGAAGTTGGTTCCAGATTTTGGCCACCCTAACTGTAAAATACTGCCTTCTGATCGCTAACCTAAACCTAGTCTCCATCAGCTTATTACCATTGTTCCTTGTCACCCCAGGTGGTGCTGGGGAGAAAAGGGCTCTACCTATTTACTGTTGACCTCCCCTGATGAGTTTGTAGGCAGCCACCAGGTCCCCCCTCAGCCTCCTCTTGATGAGGCTGAACAGGTTCATGTCTCTTAGTCTCTCCTCATAAGGCCTGTCCTGCTGCCCTCTCACCAAGTGGGTGGCCCTCCTCTGAACCCTTTCCAGGCTGGCCACATCCCTTTTGAAGCGCAGTGCCCTGTACTGGATGCAGTACTCCAACTGCGGCCTGACCAAAGTCACATAGAGCGGGAGTATCACCTCTCTGGACCAGCTTGAGATGCATCTTTGGATGCATCACAAGGTATAGCTGGCCTTGCTGGCTGCCGTCTGGCATTGGCGGCTCATGTTCATCTTGGAGTCAATAATGACTCCAAGATCTCGTTCCACCTCTGTGCTTTTGAGAGGGGAACTCCCCAACCTGTATGTATGCTGTGGATTCCTTCTCCCAAGGTGCAGCACCCTGCATTTGTCTATGTTGAACCTCATCCTATTCTCATCTGCCCACTTTTGTAGTCTGTCTAAATCTGGTTGCAGCCTCTCTCTCCCTTCAAGTGTGTCCACCTCACCCCACATCTTAGTGTCATCAGCAAACTTGGACAGCGTGCTTTCCGCCCCCTGATCCAAGTCGCTGATGAAGATGTTAAACAGTGCGGGCCCGAGGACCAAGCCCTGGGGTACCTCACTACTCACATGTCACCAGGCTGAGTACAACCCATCCACCACTACTCTCTGGGTGCGCCCCATCAGCCAATTTTTTATCCATCCAACTGTGCAGGCATCAATGCCACAGTCACTTAACTTATTGATGAGGATGGGGTGAGAGACAGTGTCATAGGCCTTCTTAAAGTCTAGAAAGACTACATCCACGGCGGCACCATCATCCAAGGATTTAGTTACTTGGTCATAAAAGGCAATCAGGTTGGTCAGGCAGGACCTGCTTTTGATGAAACCATGCTGATTGCCCCTGAGCATGATCTCCCCTGCAGGCCCCCCACAGATGTGCTCCTTGATGATTCTCTCCAAGATCTTCCCGAGCACCGAGATGAGGCTTACAGGCCTATAGTTACTTGGGTCCTCCTTCCACCCTTTCTTGAAAATTGGGACCACATTAGCCAGTTTCAAATCCCCCGGCACCTGGCCAGATGACCACAAATGCTCATACAGCCAGGCAACGGGCTCCGCGATGACCCCTGCCAGCTCCCTCAACACCCTTGGGTGGAAGGCATCTAGACTTACATATTTTAAAATGTCTAGCCCTTCCAGAAGATCCCCAACTACATCTGCACTGACTGAAGTCCTGACAGAGCTATCCCCGAGATTGTCCCTACCTCTGTTGACTATAGATTAATTTAAGATTAAAAAAAGTGTGCAAGACCAGTCCGGCACAGCTCAATTATGTTTACTGATTAGAATAGTAGGAAGCATAACTCATCAAGGATATTAAACAACAGGATTTGTACTGTTAGCAATTTGTTGAATGCAGGATGGAGGATCAGCAGATGTTAAAGAGTCCTTAGTCTGGAAACAGAGTGGTAGGACCACTTGCAAAATCATACAAAATAGTTGAACTATAAGTTCAGTGAAGACAGCGAGCATATCCAGAGTGATAGATACTGTAACAGAATTGCCTTTCCTAATTCATGATAGTACAGTAATACGTAACTTACATTCTACAGTCTTACACTAACGTAAAAAGAGAACAACAGTCTCTTTCTCTCTCTCTCTCAAAAGAAATAACCTTTTCAGCTGTTCTGTACATTTTTCTTTAATTGTAGATGACATCTATGAAGGGGCCAACATTATATGAGCCTCAGTTTAAAAGACTATTTATACTATGTATATCCTCATTTCTAAAGGAGGCATTTAAAGACATTTCCTTTTGTGTTAAAAAGGCTGGTGGCTGTGACCTGTAAACCTCAAGAAGATTTTTTAAATATAAAATATTAACATATAAACACAATCCATGTTAAATGCACGGTTTTAAATATTCCATTACAAAAGGAATCAGGTTTGTACTATGAAAAAGGAAAGACTGCAGTCACAGTAGGCTTTCAATTATTCTGGATTATTTCCAGTACTTTTAGAAGACCAATTACAGATTACTTAGGAGTGTGTCAGTGACTGTGGAAAAGCCATGCAACTGGACAGTGGCTTTTGTAATAGGTCAATTAGGAAAACACAACAGTTAAATGTAGTGTTGCTTTGTTCTCATTTTGAAGTGAAATCACAAGCACAGACTTTGCTCATGGTTATGGAGTGTCCACTCTATTATCACATTCCATACTTCACAATTTCACTGAACCATGAATCTTAGTCGCATCCAGATGTTATGTACCCCAGAGGCAGAATTTGCAATGTACTTCCCCAAACACAAAGGGAAAGAACAAAAGATTTTGCTGCATTTCAGAAATGTCTTTGTTTTCTTCCTTTTCCAAAAGACAGCCATAAGGACTGCACCATCCTATTACAGCCAGCCATCTAACCAACAAGGAATGCGACTAGAATGACATTTTCTGTGTATTTAAAGTTACCTGACCTAAATCCACATTTATGCACATAATCCAGCATCTTAATTTTCAGCAGAGCAGAGAGTACCCAACTCCTTTGAAAAACAAAACAAAAATCAACCATGCAATAGGCCAAGATTATTTGCCAAGATATAAAACTTGATACCAAGTTTGAAAGCCACAGAACGCCCACTCCCCGCCCTCCCGCCACACACGCACACACCTTCCTAATTAATTATTCATACTTTGTGTTAGTCACACTTCAATTAATACACGTAGCATTTTTTTTTAATATTCTTTAGGGCTTGTCTGTACACGGGCCCTCAAAAAATTAATTTGAATTCAACATGTACACACATTGAAAGAGGATTGGTTACACTGCTTTAAACCCCATGTATGGCAAAAATTCCATTTAATTTCATTCACTTTGAAAGTGAAGCAAGATATAGCCACTTAAATTCTGAATTAATTGGCCCATCCTGGGGGGTTTCAAGCAGTTTAAATAACCCACTTGAAAATTTAGCTCAGATTTACTTCTTCCTCCATGACAAACCCTTAGTCCATTTGTTTTTTGTTTAAATCTTTATCTGTACTAAATATCTGCAGATATGAAAAAGTTACTTGATAATGATTTGCAGTTCTCATTATTCTGAAACACTCATCTATTCAGAAAAAATTGATTAACTTACCAAAGAAGATAGTCTGAGAACGTTTGCTAAGGAACAGATGGATTCACTTTCTGCTGTGTTATCTTAAAATACTTCTCTTTTTCACCTAACAAAGCAGACTTCCTGTTCACATCCTGAATACTGAGACCCAGGTCAGGGCACACAGAGTTTACATTCGGAAGTGCTAGCTGTCTCTCACTTCCGTTGTGGTGTACAAGAACACATTTGGAGCAAGAGCCTTGCACTAAAAGAACACAGCACTTTTCAAAGAAATTCACCGTGTTCTTAATCTTTGAACAAGTGCGTATTAAAGCCTGGTCACTATCTTAACTACATCCTTTAAAGCTAAGTGCACACTCAGGGGCATTAAGGGGAGGTAAATCAGGATGGGGAGCTTCCAGGAGGGTTAGGGGTCTGCCAGGGGATGGGGGCAGGGACGACCTGTGAGGGGTGGCAGGGCAGGTAGACATGACCCATGGGTGGGGTGGGGTCCCTCCCCCACAGCAAACCTACACGCCCGTCTTTCCTACCCCTCCCTGCAGCAGAACTTACGTGATCAGCTCTGGCAGCAGGGAACACTGATAAAAGCAGCTGCAACCTAAGTGGCTTATGAATGGGGGTTCAGAGGGCTGGCTGGTTGGGGTGGGGAGGGAGGAGGCAAAAATAGCCCAGTGTGAGAGAAGGGGTGAAAAGACCAGCCCCAGGGTTGGGGCCAATGGCTGGATTTTCCCAGCTCCAGGTCTGCGCAGGGAAAATGTACAAAAATTCCATGCACCAGTTTGACCTAAAATCAAATAGGTTTGATACTACATAGATGCAGGTTTATCTTAAACCAGGTTCTGCAATTTTTAGACCAGTTTATGTACATGGAACTTCTGTATATTTACAGGTTTAGATTGATTGTCGGTCCCTGAGACCAGATCTGTAAGCGTAAGGTCAGCACCAAGATGAGCTAAGTTTAAATCAGGTGGCCATATTGAACCCGATTTAGCCTCCCCCAAATGCCTGTACTTAGCCTAAGTGTCTACTTCTGCTGAAGTGGACAACTGTGAGCAGACTCAAAGAATAATCTCAGGCCCCCTCTACACAATACAGATATTGTGCAATACCTAGTTAACTGTACTACATGTGAAACCAGCATCCCTGGCCTGTGCAAAGCGGCTAGCATTTGCTTCAGATTCGGCCAATTCAGGGGACAGAGATTCGATTTGGTGATTCAAATCACTGTCCTGAATTGATTTGGCCGAATCACCCAGGTCCATCCCCCGCCCACTCTCCCAGCCCTGGCAATGGCTATCCCGCCCGCCCCAGCTCCCAGAACTTTGAGAAAAAAAAACAAACAAACAATTCACCGGGTGCTGCTGGACAGGGTGGCAATCCCCGCTGCCCTCCACTGCCCCACGCTGCATGGGGGCTCTGTCATGACCCCCCCCAACCCCTGCCTGCTGTCCCAGTCCCCCCCATGGCTGCCCTACCCACCCCAGCTCTGGCCCTTAAAGGGAAAAAAACCCACAAACAACCCCAGAATCACTCATTCCTGCCTGGCAGGGGGCGATCCCTGTTGCCCCCCACCACATGGGGCAGCTCTTCCACGAGCCCCCCAAATCCCTGAGGCTGCTGCAGGAACTGGTGAGTACGGGGGGGGGGCTGGGACGGGGGGGGGGCTCAGGGCCTCGTGCAGAGCCTCCCATGCAGCATGGGGCAGTGGGAGGCAGCAGGGATCGCCCCCCTGCCCGGTCAGGACTTTTTTTAAGGCACTGGGAGCTGGGGCAGGCAAGGAAGCCGTGGAGGGGCTGGGGGAGTGGGCAGGGGTGGGGGGGGGGCTAGGGGAGCAGGCAGAGGATGGAGCCTGGCAGGGGTCCCTCCATGGTCCCATCCCCCCTCCTCCCCCACCCCCTACTTACCAGCTCCAAGTCCTGCTCCAGCTCCCTGCTGCAGGGGCAGGGAGTGCCTGAATCATCAAAGCTCTCCAAATCTTTTCCAAGGATTCCGAGAACTTCGAATCAGTTCAGATCTTTTTATTGGTCCCCTGATTCGATACGGATTCGGAGATTTGGACAACGAATTGGGCTGAATCTCCTCCAAATCAAATCAGCACCTGAAGCTTCACACAGCCCTACATCTCAACCTGTGAGGGGTGGCAGGGCAGGCACACCAGCTACACTGGAGACCAGCTATACGTGCAAAGTAGCTATCACACTATAAAAAACTCCAACCAGCTAAAGTTAGATCTAAAAAATACATACTAATTTTATAGCTGGTAGCTATAGAGCCTTAATTTGCACATGTAGCAGGGTATCCTTTGTGGCAGAGAAAGACTGCAGCAACAATCCTCCAGCCCAGGGATTGAATGGCATGCCTCTTCAACTGAGAGCCCCTTAACTGGGGTCATGCAGCTCCCAGCTGTGGGAGCTTGCTTCTTGCCGATACAGGGGGAGCCTAGGATCAGCTCTCCCCCACCCCCTCCCATCACCAGCAATAAGGCACAGTGGGATCTAACGTGCAATCCCACAATCACACCTCCACATGTGGCATGGCAGGGGGCATTATTATGTGAATTGCACATTAGAACACATCACACCTTTACCTGCACATGTAGGGGGGGCCTCAGAGAAAGAGACATACACATTTAATAGACTTTTTTCTTCACCTACAAGTGATTCATCACATTTTAAATTATGTTTTGCTCTTTCTATACTAAAAGGCCCTGTACTCCAAGGTGCATTGTACTAGAAGATAAACACAAATGAAGAGTGTCTATTTGCTAACGTTCGGGATGCAAGAGAAACTTTATTTAGATTAGAGTTAATCATACAAGCAACATACAGATTATCTTCTCAACAGGTAAAAACACATGTAAAAGGGACACAGCATAATGTCAGACATGCAACATGTACACACTACCTCTTAATCTTGCCCCCGATTTCAGAGGTTTCTAAATTTTCAGATATGACCTAAGAACGTTACTTCTCCCAATAGTCTGGATCAGTCAGGTATAGATTCAGAAATGCCAAGGTATATTAGGGGTGGTAGGGGAGGGAAGAAAATCACTCCATACTAAATCAAGTGTAATTCAAAACACAGCTATTGCATAACATTTGACCTACCTCTAAAAAAGGATCCTGAAATATATTCTTTTATCTAGAATACATTTTAGTATATTTACTGTGATACTGCTGGAAAGTATTAGAGCAT
Source organism: Alligator mississippiensis (assembly GCF_030867095.1). NCBI lineage: Eukaryota > Metazoa > Chordata > Crocodylia > Alligatoridae > Alligator > Alligator mississippiensis. The sequence goes on from NC_081827.1 coordinate 113,558,125, forward strand.
TAGAGCAACTGGAAAGTATTCTTGTCAAATGTAGTTACTAAAGCAGGGGTGGGCAAGATATGGCCTGCAGACTGGATCCAGCCCACTAAATGATTCCATCCAGCCTGTGGTGGGACCTCAGTGCCCATCACAGAGACATAAAGGGAGCAGACTGCAGCTCTGACCCAGACCCTGGCCCCACTTTATCACTGGCCTATGATCCCAGCCCTGGCCCCAGCCTTACCTACCTGTCCCACTTCCAGACACTGCTCCCTGCCCACCCACATCCCGAGCCCATCTACCTGGCCAAGCGTGTTCTGCTCACTGAAGTCCCAGGCTGATCTCTATGGAGACCCCGCCCACCCACCCACTCTGTCCAGCACCCCTGACAGTGGGTATGGGATAGACAGGCCTGGGGCTGGATAGGATAAGTTGGCACACAGCTCAGAAAGTCTGGAGTGCAGACAACACATGGCTCCCTGGACTGGCTCCCTGGACTGACTCCCTGTACTGCCTGCAGTGTTGTGTGCACCATGAGCCCTGGGGCCATCACACATTGTGCATACCCAGTGCTGTGGGTGCTGCACAGGGAATCAGTCCCAGTCCAGCCTGCAGATTAGCTCTAACTTTCATTCTGCCCATAGGGTTGGATGAGTTTGACACCCCTAGCCTAAGGAGAACTAAAGACCTCCCCTTTGATTTTTTATTTTGTGTTCATGTTATAGTAACACAATAGTAATTTTTGGAGGAATATATCCGAGGCACAAACACTAATGAAATTATGTATAAACTACTTAAAAACAGGAAGTTTTGTTTTTCACACATTCTACATAATATAACCTAATTTTATATGTATATATAACTCATGTTTACATTTATTTCATTTATCTTTCATACAGTTATTTCCAGGGTATGTGAATTTGTCTAGCATACATTATATCTGACCAGAAAGCTATACAACATTGTAGGACACAGCTATGCAAGAAGCTGCCAATTCCAATATAATCAGCTTTACATGCAAGATCCATGTTTGGAGCATTCCCCGTCTCCAGCTGTACCTGTGTTCTGAGGATGAATACAGAACTGCAGTCTTCAAGAGCTACCAATCAGCAACTCTGAAAGTCATTACACTGTTATTGTGTTACTGCACAGTTTCAATGGGATTACAATACTGAGAGTTTACTGCTGACCACTCCATAAAATAATTTTACTTAATTAAGATTGGTCCTCCTGCTCAGTTTATTATTTGAGGAAGTGGGCAAAAGGGTATGTCAGAGAAATGATTTAATTGTCCCCTACATGAGTATTAATAGTGGCATATTTTGGCGAAGATAGTAACTAACCAAAGCCATAGGTGATCAGAAAAATCTTTACTAGTTATGGAAGCGATTCAGTAAAAGGCCAAGACAAATCCCATCATCATTTAAGCAGATAAATAGAGACTCGAAATTCCAAGTGCTCTATAATCCACGTTTTGATTAGTTTGTCATGTGCTTAGATTTAAAACTTTCTTTTTCCAAAGCCACTTAACTCAGTCCTGAGTAACCCAATTGCTGTATCACCAATTGCTAAGGATTGGAGAGAACCTTATGCTTCTCTTAATCGCATTAAAGGAAGGCCTTAAACACATTCCCTAACTACTGCCTTATTGCAGAAAGTTATTAAGACCACCTTCCAAATGCTTACTGTCCCCCAAGTAACAGCCTGATAAATCAGATACTCAGGTTCTGAAACTTCATCAATAGTGTGGACCACTTTTGATATCCCTGAGTGCCCTTCCTTCTTATGGCTTAAGGAAAAGGAAACATGCCAAGGAATGACGCTCCTAAAAGAGCGTAGAAAAAAAAAAAATGATTACATCTATGTGGTTGTTTTTTTAATGCAGCTGGGCAGTTATAAAGGAAAAAGAACCAATACCATGTAACCAATTTATCCTCTACCAACCAGGCATCCATAATCCAGTGTTCAGTATCCTTTGCTTTAGATACTGAAAATCAACTCAAAGAAAATGTGTGATTGTACAAAGCCATTATTTACTAAAAAATTAGAATCACAGGTTCTCATATTGGTACTTACCACTGTGGCTTGTGAATAGTGCTCCACTGTTTTCCCTTTCCCCTTTGAAGAACCTTAGTGGACTTCTTCAAAGCACTGTTACCCTTAATCCTATGTGTTATTTTAGCTATATTATTCCAACTCAGCCATTATCACAGAGAGACAGGGAAAGCAAACATTCTGACATGTACCCAGCCTCCTTTGCATGGATTTGAAGTCAAGAGAGCAACCTACCCCACAATAAATGTCAAGTGTACTTATAATGTGACAGAACCATCAGCTTCAACTGTTATAAAATTTACATCTCTTCCATACACTTAAGAAATGTCTTACTGGAGATGGGGAAAGGGAGTCTATATGAACAGACACCCATTTTCTACCATGACAATACTCCATTCAGCTTGTGCATAAGAAAGACCAAGTCTAATGAGATACGTGTAAAGCTGGTTAGAGCAAACAAAAATCCTCTTACTTTCTAAGTCACATGGCCTATGTACTTAATGAGATAATTTGTATTCAACCACCAGGGTCTAACATAGATTACAGGTGAATAATTTATAGGCACTTCAGACTGAAATAGGCTGCCATCAAGTTCAGTCCTCCACATTCCCCGGTATTTGTTAAGCCTAAAAATTGCTACCAAACCATGACCCACAACTATAAAGGTACAATAAAAGGAAACACCAAAAACACCTTATACCAGGGGCAGGCAATTATTTCAGGCAGAGGACCGCTTAACAAGTTTTGGCGACTTGTTGGGAGCCACATAGGTAGCCCTGCTCCTTGACAGTTGTTCCATCCCCGGTTGCTACATTGGGACCACAAGTCCTGCCCCCTAAACAATGACCTTTGCCAAAGTCCTTCCCTTTGCTGCCCCCCCCCTCCCCCCCAATACTGACTTTTGGGAGTGGGAGTTGCCATCTTAGAACAGGAAGAAAACCAAATCATACACTAGAAGTCAAGCATCTACTATAACACATTTTAATTTTATTACAAAAAATATTTGTCATGACGTGACTGTGTGTTATATATAGAAGGGACTGAATAATAACTGAAAAATAGTGTCACACTTTTATATTGTGGGTGTGGTGGGGTTATGAGAAGATGTGGCTATGCAGGGGGGCATAGGGTTTGCTAGGGTGTATGCATGTCATTGGGGGATGTGGGGGCAGTGTGTGGTATATGGGGTGTGAGGGAGGGTGGAAGGTGTAGAGACCACCCACACACTCCCCCCCCCATGGCTTGCAGCCCCACCCACCCACCCACCCCCACACCCTGCCCAGCTGAGCTCCATGCTCCAGCTGCCCCTCCGGCTGCAGGCTCCGCACTGCACTCCTGCTTCCATCCAGCTGCAACTCCACTCCCCTTAAGTTAAACCACAACGGGGTCTGGGACAGACCTTGCATAAACTGGTTTGACCCAAAACGGTTAAGTCTGATGCTACAATCAACCAGATTTATCTCAAACCAGCTGCAGCCAATTTCATACTGGTTTATGTGTACTGAACGTCTGTTCTGTTACAGATTTAAACCAGTTTATGTGTAATGTCTGTCCCTAGCCCTGGAGGGCAACCATCAGCTAGGGGCTGTGACTGGGGAAAGGGAGTGACCTACTACAAAATCCAGGTACCTTGCAGTCACAGAATTTGGTGGCAGGCAAAATCTGATACTGCCTGGCTGCCCTCCAGCCACTTTGCCATCAGTACTGCCATGGACCCTACCTCCTTGGCTGCTGACTCTGGTGTTACCCCATGCTGGAGTTATTGTCACCATTGCCTACCACCACTGCCATCACAGAACAAAGCTCTGGCTCCAGCATGGGGCATGTCAGGAGCAACGCAAGGATTTTTGCTACTCTAGACTGATGCAAATGTTATGCCCTCCCCTGTAACATATCTGCGACCTGGCAAGGGAAGTAACCAGGGTGGCCTGTTCTGTGGCTCAGGGACCTGTGTGGCAAGCTAGTTACCTCAAAGGATGCAAGCCCAAGACTGGGTGTGACCTCCAAATTTCAGCTGAAAATAACAGCCCTTGCGGGCTCAAGAAATTCATCGACTATCTGGAAGATGGGATGAATCTTGCACCCTCAGCAAGATTTCGTAGACATTAGGGCTAGAAGGGACCTCAGAAGATCACAAGTCCAGCCCCCTGCCCGAGGGGCAGCAAGTCAGCTGGGGTGATAAGATCCCAGCAAGAGAAGCATCCAAATTACTCTTGGAGGTGTTCAATGTAGGTGCATGAACCACCTCCAATGGCAGGCTGTTCCAAACCTCGGGAGCTCGGACAGTGAAGAAATTCTTCCTTATGTCCAGCCTGAAGCGGTCTTGCTGGAGTTTGTAACCGTTTGACCTCGCCATCCCTTGGGGCGCTCTGGTGAACAAACTTTCCCCCAGATACTGGTGGTCACCCTGATAAACTTATAGGTGGCCATCAGATCACCCCCGAGCCTGCGCTTTTCCAGGCTAAAGAACCCCATGGCTCTCAGCCTGTCATCGTAAGGTCTGTTTTCCTGACCTCTGATCATGCGCGTGGCTCTTCTCTGGACACTCTCAAGCTTCTCCACATCGTTTTTGAATTGTGGAGCCCAAAACTGGATGCAGTACTTCAGCTGCAGCCTCACCAAGGCCGAGTACAAGAGGAGACTGACATCCCAGGATTGTGGATAACACCAAGCTGGAGGAAGTAGTAGACATGTTGGAGGGTAAAGATAGGATTCAGAGAGACCTAGACAAATTGGAGGATTGGATCAAAAGAAATCTCATGAAGTTCAATAAGGACAAGTGCAAAGTCCTGCATATAGGACAAAACAATCCCATGTACTGGTACAGGCTGGGGACCAACTGCCTAAGCAGCAGCTCTACAGAAAAGGACCTGGGGGTTACAGTGGACAATAAACTGAATATGACCCAGGAGTGTGCTCTTGTGGCAAAGAAGGCTAAAAGCATACTGAGCTAATAACATACTGCCTACTAATTGCATGCTGAGCTGCATAGAATCACAGAAGTAGGGTCAGAAGGGACCTTGTAGATCCTCAAGTCCGACCCCCTGCCTGGGCAGGAGGGAAACTGGGCTCAAGTGACCCCAGCCAGGTAGGCATCAAGCCGCTTCTTAAAGACCCCCAGGGTAGGAGCCAGCACCACTTCCCTTGGAAGTTGGTTCCAGATCCTAGCTGCCCTAACTGTGAAGTAGTTCCTACAGATGTCTAATCTAAACCTACTCTCCAACAACATGTGGCTGTTATTCCTTGTTATCCCAGGGGGCGCTAGGGGAAACAAGGTTTCCCCCAAACCCTTCTGGTCCCCCCTAGTGAGTTTATAGACTGTCACTAGGTCCCCCCTCAGCCTTCCCTTGTGAAGGCTGAACAGGTTCAGGTCCCGTAGCCTCTCATTGTAGGTTCTGCCCTGCTGTCCCAGGATCATGTGGGTGGCCCTCCTCTGAACCCTCTCAATGTTGTCCACATTCCTCTTGAAGTGGGGTGCCCAGAACTGAACACAGTACTCCAGCTGACAAAGTACTCCAGCATTAGTAGGAGCGCTACCAGAAGATCACGGGAAGTGATTCTTCCCCTCTATTCAGCACTGGTGAGGCCACACCATTAGTACTGTGTCCAGTTTTGGGCCCCCTACTACAGAAAGGATGTGGACAAATTGGAGAGAGTCCAGCAGAGAGCAATGATAATGGTTAGGGGGCTGGGGCACATGACTTCTAATGAGAGGCTGAGGGAACTGGGATTTATTTAGTCTGGAGAGGAGAGGAGAGGAGAGGAGAGGAGAGGAGACTGAGAGGGGGATTTAATAGCAGCCTTCAACTGTCTGAATTGTGGTTACAGAGGGGAGGGTATCCAGGTTTACAGAGGGGATGGAGATAGACTGTTCTCAGTGGTGGAAGATGACAGAACAAGGAGCAATGGTCTCAAAGTGCAGCAAGGGAGGCATAGGTTGGACAGTAGGAAAAACTCTCTCATGAGGAGGGTAGTAAAAGCACTGGAACAGGCTACCCAGAAAACTTATGGACTCTCCATCCTTGGAGATTTTTAAGACCCAGCTAGACAAATCTCGGCTGGGAAGGTCTACTTGGGGATGGTCCTCCTTGGAGCAGGGGTTGGACTAGATGAACTCCTGAGGTCCCTTCCAAGCCTCATTTTCTATGATTCTAGGGTCAGGCAGAGCCCCAGAGCACTGGCTTTGAAGCACTGAAAATGCTCTGCTTTCTTCTGTACATCCCCATGCTCCTGAGGTGGCCCCCAGTGAGCGTGTGCAAGGCTGCCCTCTTCAATGTCCTGTCCTAGGTAGCCTGTGCTACCTGATTGGTTACATCAGCCCTGTGGCAATCTAGCAGGGTCTGCTGCTACCTCTTCCACATGCCCTGAGCTAGATCTCCTACTACTGCTACCACACACCCCCAAGCTGGATTGGTCCTGCAAGGAGCCCAGTGGTCCAGATGCAACCTGGGGCACGAGGCGAATTGAATATCTCTGAGACAGTGTACAAGGTGCCACGCTACCTGCCTCCTGCCTAACTTTAAGCTGGGGCAGGCAAAGTCCGGTCCATGGGCTGGCAGTGGACTCCATTTCCCAGAAGCCCCTGCCCGCATGGCTGGGGCCAGTCTCCATGGATACCCCAGTCGCACCTGCGTTGTGATAGCCCAAGGCTGGGGTTGCCATGGAGACTGGCCCCAGCCATGCTGGCAGGGCATGTGGCAGGGCAGGGCAGCAGGCTGCTCTGGAGCTGCTAGGATCTTGTGGCAGGGGAAGCTTGGTCAGGTGGCCAGCTTGGTCCGGGGCCAGGGCATTGCAATGACTGCAGCCTGCATGCTCCAGGCAGGGGTGTGCAGACAGTAGATCGCAGCTCTGCCCTGGCTCGGGACCAGGCTATCACTGCTGCAGAGAGCCGGGGCAGAGTCTGACTGCCGGCCAGACATTTTGTCCACCCCCGGTTTAGGTTAACATGGCTGACTACCTCTCTCCACACTAGAGGAAAGCAAACACATACATTCTGATCCAAGGGAAAAAAAATCCTTCTTGAACCCAGATTTAGTAATTGGTGTACTCAAAGAGTAAGAACGCTCTGGGTTTCTATTTCTAGCAAGAGCATCAGTGTACTTCAGTCAAAGCCCTCCAACTTCAGCTGTGGCTAGCATCCAAATGCCTCAGAGGAAGAACCACTTCTACCCACACAGTCCCCAGGAGCCAGTAGCATTCAAATGGGGGGAAAAATCCTTCCTGGTCCCAACAGGCAACTAGCAAACTCTTGAGGCATGAGATTACCAGATGTTTTTCAAAGCATAGGGCTACTTATTAGGGACCACTAACTTACAGACTTCAGAAACATGACTACCATACACACCTATTGGTGTGCCATTATCCCCTGTCCTATCATACCATCCCTTCCATAAACCTATTCAATTCAGTTTTAGAGATGAAGGTTACTTGATCCTAACACTTTGCTTGGAAGCTCACTCCAAAACTACTCTGACAAGACAAAAATCTACAAAATTTCTAATCTAAATTTACTCATAGCCAGTTTGTGGACATTAGACCTTAGATCAGAGCTAGTTTTTTAAGCCTAAAATGCTTTCCATCTTCCCTAATATTCACCCCACGTATTCATAGAGTGAGCACGTCCTCTATCAAGCCCTGTTTTGCTAAACTAAGATAACTCACCAGCACCAAGTTTCAATTTAACTACTACATATTATGAATGACTACAGACCAAAGTTCAAGAACATCTACAAATGGATTAACTTGTGAACATTAATCTCAGAGAGGCAGCTGGTGACTTTTTATGTGGGGGAAGAGGTTATATATTATATATAAAAATCTACACTGAATAGGAAAGTGAGATAATAGATACAAAAGAAGAGATTCTTAAAGCAGCAGGCAAGACAATTATTTGAAAATGGAGGAAAGGGGCAAGTGCACTGCTCATGGAAGTATGGATTATGCAAGTACACAAATTATTGTAGTGCTTTTGATGGAACACGCACGCACTGTTTCATATGATCAACGTATATTGTCTGCATGTACATAAAGCCAACAGTCAGCTATGGAACATTTCTACCCTTTAAGCATTATTCCCCCCAGCAATGACTAAATCAATGCATTCTGAAATGCCTTTTGTACATCAGGAACAAAGAAGGACACCAAGAAAAAGAGTGGTTTGAATATAAAAAGAAATTGCAACAAGCTGGAAATACAGTAGTAACCCCTAGTGGCAGTACTCAGTATTTCCTTCACAGACCTCCCTCCACTGATGACAGAACAGCACACGTCAATCTCTGTAAATCACAACACTGAGGAATGTGGTGTTACAGAGTGAAAGAATGTCTGATAAAAAGGAAAAAAGGAGTTTCTCTAACTTTAAGTTTCTATGATTCAGGGCACATTTCCTTCTTTCCTAGATATACAACCAGTACAACAGAGGAAATGGTTTTGAGATGAGAATAAATTAAACCATGGTCTTCTGCTTTCTAGTTCTAAAGGACAAGTGATTATGTTGGAAGGGAAGAGGAGAAGGAAGAATTTACCCAATGGGTGGATAATTCCTGCAGGTGATAATTTGAGCACTGCACTGACCAAATGTATGCACAAGACACTAAAAGTTTTAAAAAAGCTATTTAATATTTACACTTTTTATAAGCTAAAACTGTAACTAACGTAGCATTTGAACTGACATTATAATTGGTTACTTGATTTTCCTCCCAGGATCCAACTTTTCATTTGGCATCACTCTCATACTGTTTCTTCTCAAAATCCTTCCTGTGCTATTGCACCCAATCATATATGTTTCATATACTGCTTTCCTTGCAGCTGCATGTTTTTCCTACCCACATGCAGCACCTTTGACTTGAGTTTCCTGATTCGTGCTATGGAAGAGCCAAGTACTTTCAACATACAAGAGCCAACATCAGAGCTTAGAGCACAGGTCTGCACCAAGAGCACCTTCTTACAATTCAGGTTGCACATGGCAAAGAGTACAGGAGAGACCCTAACATGGAAAACAGGATTACGAGAGATCATGCTGATAAGTCCACAGGCCCATTTCCTGCCCCAACTCCAAAAGGAAAGGACAAGAAACTTCATTAGTAACACTTCACAAATGACCTACAGAAAGGGAAACATTCTCTCTAAATTTTGTCCATGGTCTGTCTCCTGCTCTAAAGAAATAAAAACCATTCATGACGCTTCTAAACATGGTTTTTCCAGTCTAATAAAAATGAAGGCATCTTCTAGTAAAAAATAAACGTCCAGCTTAAAAGAAAAAAAGTTTTACAAGCCTCTCCTTGCAATGAGTACCTCAAGTAGCTTGTGCAGCAAGTCAAAATGTATTTGTAATTATTATTTTCAAATATAAATATTGCCTTTTGATTTCATTGAAAGCTGCCTTGCTCTAAGAAACAGAAACACACACACACACACACACTATTTACATTCTCCATTCAACCCACTTTTTTGTATCTCTCTGCCCAATCTCCTTCTTAATTAGTATCTTCTTTAAAAGAGTCCTGCTTTTCTCAACTTCATACAAAAAAGTCAGGCAGAAGGGCAAGGTAAAGATGCACTTTATGGACTAACTGCATCGGAGATGCAGAAGTTCATGAGCCATGCTATTATCTGCTGAAGTGAGCTGTGGTTCACAAAAGCTTATGCATCTCTGATTCAGTTAGCTGTGTTAGTGTGAAGTCAGGCAGAAAGCAAGGCAGCACCTTACAGTTAACAGGGGGTATAGGTTGTAGCCACATTGGCCTAAGGACATAGGCAGACAAGGTTCTTTTGGTCATAGTTTCATAGTAGTTTGGAGTCCGAAGGGACCTGAAACAGATCATCTAGTCTAACCCCCTACCACTGGCAGGGGCACACGCTGGGATCACATGACCCCAGACAGGTGTTCATCCAACCTCTTTTTGAATTTACCCAAGGTAGGAGTGAGGACCACTTCCCTAGGAAGTTGATTCCAGATCCTATTTATTCTCTAGCAGCTTCTGGCCATTGTTCCTCATGACCAGGTGCTGCTGGGGGGAATAGGCCCCTTCCTATTTGCTGCTGATCTCCCCTAACGAGTTTGTAGGCAGCCACCAAATCCCCCCTCAGCCTCTGCTTGCTGAGGCTGAACAGGTCCAGGTCCCTCAGCCTCTCCTCATAGGGCCTGCCCTGTTGCCCTCCAACCAAGTGGGTGGCCCTCCTCTGAACCCTCTCAAGGCAGGCCACATCCTTCTTAAGTGCGGTGCCCAGAACTGGACGCAGTACTCCAACTGTGGCCAGACCAATGTCACGTAGAGGGGGAGTATCACCTCTCTGGACCAGCTTGAGATGCATCTTTGAGTCAATAATGACTCCAAAATCCCTTTCTGCCTCTGTGCTCACAAGGGGGAAGCTCCCCAGCTTGTATGTAAGTTTGTCAATTTGAGTTGGTCTAATAAAAGATACCAGATTTACCAAAAGAACCTTGTCTGCCTTACAGATTAACTACTTCTCTCTCCTTATACAGAAGTGCTTTGGTTACTCAAATAATTTTCCCAATGTCCATTCCTGGCAGCTCTAAGATGGACACAGCTTCTTTGCTCATATATAAGAAGTCTAAAGTCAAGAGTGAATCCAGTACATTACATACTGCAAAACTGATGAATGAAAACTGAGTATTTTGTGGAAACTATGTTCTAAGGCTGGGAAATCTGAAAATCCTGTGCCATTCTTAGAATTCAGTTCAATTCCCTCTAGCAGCCAACTTACCTGTCCCTGACCATTTTTTTTTCTAACATTAGTCATACTAATATCTTCATGCATTCCCCAAGTACTTCACGCCAACAGGAACACAAAGCTTGTGATATTCCAGTTAGACTGTAAAAATATACTAATTAAAATTATTTAGTTAGATGAAAATAACTATTCGAAGCAGACATGAACCACCATGAGCATCTGACCTTCATCATGATGAATATCTAAAAGCTGAGAGGAATCCATAAATCGGCAACACGGAAGGAATAAGTGGCGAGATGTATATGTACAAGGAGAAAGGAAATCAGAGAAAGTGTGTTGTGTGATAAAGAGCAAGCTTATAAACAAGCACAATAGTTTTATAGTACTTATGGAAGTTGTTGCAGAATTCATGCCAGTCCTCATGGGGATGAAGAAAGATGAAGCACTTCTGTTCCATGAAGTTTGTTCTGCTGCTTACTTCCATGTGCCTTTGTTTGCCCCGGTTTTGAGTCTAATAAAGTGGGACAGAGAGGTCTTTAGCGGTATTAGTCTGAAATCAATCAGAAGACGGGGCAGATATGCACCTTTATAGACTAAAGGCATATCAAGCCTCTGCTCTTCTGAAACTTCAAGGAATGAGAGAAGCTAAAAGTGTGGCAGAATATCACTGAAAATGTAAATAGGTAGAGATAAGCAAGAAAAAAAGGTAAAGCAGGGGAGGGGAGGAGGAAGACAGCAGGGGGAAAAAGAAAAAAAACAAAAGGTCAGAGGGAGACAACAGTGATAAAATACAAGGTGGAAAAGAGGCTCTGTGACAAAGGCAACAGCTGGGGATCAGGAAAGCAGGAATGAGAGAAGCTAAAAATATGACAGGATGTCAGTGAAAATATAAGGGTAGAAATTAGAAAAACAAAAAGTAAAGCAGGGAAGGGAGGGCGCAGAAAAACAGAAGACAAAAAAGGCGAAAGGGAAAACACTACAACCAAAAGCTCAGCATTTTTGAGTCAAAGCATTTATCCATCTATGTCTACCTGCACGCTTCTGGATGTCACCAGTCCTTGCTGATCAGAAGGCATAGTATGTTAATATTCATGTTTTAAGTCTACATATGTATGCTATTACTAACTTGGGGTCTTCACGTTAAAAAGTATATCTTTTAACTGTGAAACAGGTTTCTGTGCATGTTACTGAAAAGAATATCTAATTAGTTAAAATTATTGAAAAATCTCAGTTGAAAAGTAAGAGTTGTCTTTAGATTTTGATGAAGTTTTTATAATTAAATCCATTTCTAAGAAGTTAAAATATAAAGATTTGCTATTTTCACTCCTTGCTTGTAGGTTTGGAAAGCATATAACAATTATAAGGAAAAAAAAAAAAAATCAGTCACAGACAGAAAAGAACTTGTCTAAATCCAGTTTAGCTCCTTAGAGAATCTGCTAATTGAATCAAACTGATCTGTATACAAGTAGTTCTACACAACCCAATTATTTGAAATTGCATGTAAACAAAAAGTATGCACATTTTAGCTAATCCTCATGAAGTGCTGCTTTCATAGAGATATGCCTCAGCAAGAAATAACTACATCAAAACAATGTAAAAATCAATTCCTAAATTAGTAAATAATGATTATTCCAGATCCAAGAACAGGCTTCCCTGCTGAAACATTTTAAGGCAAGGGTGGGCAAAATATGGCCTGTGGACCGGATCCGGTCTGCAGAGGGTCTTTATCCAGCCTGTGGTGGGTCCCTAGGCCCTGCCTGGCCCAGGTACAGTACAGCTGTTGCGTGTCCTGCTGCCTGCTGGGCATGCAGCAGGGATGGGGATGGCTCCACAGCTGGACTGCCTTTCTAGGCAGCCCAGGTGGCGGTAGCTCCTTCTGGCTGCCACCATTGCTGGCAACAGCCCCACAGTATCAGCAGGGACCTGCACTGCACAGCCCCGACTCCGCGCACCCTGCACTGGCACTGGAGTACTTCTCCAGGCACGGGGACGGACTTCTGGTGACAAAGGTCAGTGGTTAAGGGGTGGGACTTCCAGTCGCAAGATGGCGACCAGGAGGCAGAGCACCTGTCAAGGGGTGGGACTACCCTTGCGGCGCTCGACAGTTCACCAAAACTTGTTAAGCAGCCCTCCACCCAAAATAATTGCCCACCCCTGCTTTATGAGAAGACCTTTTACTATGCCATACGGAATGGTTTCCATATTGCTCCCTGTATGTAGTTGGGCCAGCTCATATTTGGTTGCTCAAGACACAACTTTCAATACCAATAATTTACTTCTAATATTGTTTGACAAAGCAGCCAAAAACCTAATCAAGTGCAAGGACCTCATTATGCTAGGTAGCATACAAATACAGCAAAGACAGTCAGTCCCCCAACGAGCTTATTGTACCTTCATTATTTATTTTGTTTATTCAGCATGGGAAATGTCTGCTTTCTTTCTACTCTATTATTCACTGGAGGAAAAAGCCTTCAGTCTTAGATTAAATACAAGGCTCAAGAGATTTCCCAACTTCTCACAAATTAAGAACAAATCTAAAATGTAAAGTCAAACTTTTGGATACAATTCTACTTAATGACGTTATACAGGAAAGGCTTTTTTTTTTTTTAATTTGCTTTCAAATCTGTACTGGTCAAGACTAATATTAGAGTATGGCCATAGATGGAAGCTTGCCTTTAACAAAAATAACAAATATTCTCATTATTTTCTATATCAAAATTCCTGCAGTTCAGATTTACCAGACAGAGTACTGCCAGCCTTCTCAACTCAATTTGGGATACTGAAGAGGAACCTAATCTGCTCTTTTACATCACCAGTGAAACGGAGTCTGACATCAGTACATTACTAACCATTTAATTGATGCATAAGGTGGAACAGAATTCACTGCACTTTCACAGACATACTACTTCTGCAGTGTTAAAACAAAAGATTTTACTTTGTCAATCAATTAAGAAGTATTACTTAGATATATGTAGGAATCAGGCAAGCCTAAAGAGAGCTATTTTTACATGGTCCTTTCCCTCATTACATTGTCTGCATAAAACAAGCCAGACACTGGTTAAGTTTTTAGAAGCCAAAAGAACAAATTATACATATTGAAACCCCATTAATAAAATTAGACTAAAAACCAGCTGCACATGGCAAAGAAACTTCTTCTTCCTGTTAGCAAATAAAGGTCAACAACCCATGATTAATGCTTACAAATCAGGTCTTATACTGCTAAAAGGTATTCATCATATGTAAATGCTAAACACATTGGGTCAAATTCAGTCTACAGTTATACAAGGGATTAATCTGATCCATTGTTGTTTCAGTTAAAACAATTTTTTCAGATCCTCACTAAAGCTGCTTAAAACATTGCCTGTGCTGCAGTGTCTGTGACAGGTCATTTCTGTGTGCTGCAATGATTCAGCATGGCAGCTCATTACAGCAGGCTTTGAAGAAGGAGGGACACAGCAAGAAGGGGGAGGGCAAATGGAACCTGCTGGACCCCAGAATATGAGAAATGTTCACCAAAGCAAATTTAAAGTCTGCCTAATCTCTTTCCACACTTTTTAGCAAGGGTGACAGGATTTTTTATTTTTTAGGAACAAAGAGTAGGTAGGATCAGTGTACACAGATACTGTCACAGAAAGAAAGTACATACAACACACCCTAGCTTTTGTGCCACTTTCAGAGAAAAACTAGCTCAGTGCTGTAAAACCAAGATTTTCTATTGCAGTTTCAGTAACAAGTCTGTGAAAAACTTCCTATAATTTATTTCTGCAGCAGAATATAAATACTGCACCTTCGCATTGTGTAAAGGAATGGTATGAAACCCAACACGCGTGATAACATCTTGTGACACTATGGTAATGCATTTTAATACCACTTGATACAAAAGATTTTGTATTTTGTGTTTCAATATTATGAAAGTGCCTTAATGCAAAAGTAATTACTTACATGGCAATTTTACTCCCTGCTTTTTCAGACTGAATTCTCCTCTTTCTTGGGAACCAAAATCCGATACCCTAAACCTCTGCCATCTCCATTCCACCTCTGGTAGTCAATCAATATTAAAAAAGCATTCTTGTTTTACAAGCTGGTAACAAGAAAATTGTGCTTATGTGGTTAAGTGTATTACTCCCGAGATTTCTCTGTCTCTAAAATGCTCTTTAATAAGTGCTCTCACTTAGTACATATGTAGTCATTATTCAACACAAAGATCTGTATATGGAGCTGAGACTGTCCCAAGTCAGACAGCAAATCCTATACGAGTGTAATGTGCACTGCAACCACAACCATATGGTTAATCAGAATAACCACTACCTTCTTAGCTCTGCTTCATATGGTTCTTAGTAACTATCTGCAAACCATCTCTGAATATGCCATATACAAGACTTTTGCTTACCTGCTTTGTATACCACCAATCTCCACTCCAACGGAAATTTTTCAATATAAAACACTGGGTAAAAATCCTCAGGTTGTGGAGCTTTTCAGGAAACCTGAAGTTGAGGTGTAGTCCCTTCTTGTTCTTTCCAGTTGCTAAACCGCTTCTGTTTTTATTTTTTTAAACCACTTGTATACCTTATTTGAAAAGAACACTTATCAGAAATCTGATCCTAATTCTACACTGGCGGACACTGATAACCACAGCAAACAATAGTGTGCCTAAACCATCAACACACTGCCACCACTGAACATGCAAAGGGGCTCTTTCAAACTTCAGTATCAAAAAGGCCCCAGATGCTTCAGCTCTGACACCAGAACCAAAACGTAGCTATTCTAGTAAATTTAACATATTTGGTCAACAGGGACAAGGGTGCTTCAATGTGGAGCTAACCGCATCAGCATCTACACGTGCATTGCAGTGGAGTAAATAACTCTGCCGTAGGATAGTACTTGTGTCTGGCAGTACTACAGCAGAGTTGATTAGTTTACTCCATCCTAATAGCACCAAACATGTAGACAGTGACTTTTTAGCGAGGAGCTAATTAGTCAACTCCACAGTAAACATTTTGTGTAGGCATGCCCACTGAGTACTACTATACTTTATGTACAGCACCACAGGGGTGAATGAAACAGTGTGCTGTACAGGCCAACATGAGCAAAAGTGGCAAAGTTGGGCTTTGAATACTTTTTAAATAGTCCATCAGCTCAAAAGCATGGACACAAAGGTTTACAATTAGTTTTAGACTATGTGGGCACCTATACATGTGCTGGATGTATGCTCTGACACATGTTAATTAGCACGTCACAGCAGACTTGATTAATCAAGTCTCCTGGATTGTATTAATTAACACACTCCAGCAGCCTCCACATCATGTCTATTCAGCATCTCAATACTTCAAAATGGTGGCAGGGGCACTTGAACTAAAGCTTGTTGAATGAGCTACAGTTCAAGTGCCCCCACCTGCCATTTTGAAGTGCAGAACACTGAATACATGCAAGAGCACCACTCTAATTAAAGCGCCCACCCTCTATCCCTGAGCACATGTATAGACACCCTTATGTTTAACAGCTGGGTCCTTAATGGATATATACTTAAATGTAATCTAGATACTGGTGTTCCCTCATGAACAACAAAAATTAATGAAGGGAAAGGACAAATACTGTTCAAGAGAGAATGAGTCTGGAAGCATATATGTGAGAAATAGCGGGGAGAAGGAGGAAGGAAATTACTGGTGCACTCACAGACATGCATACTGTGGCTTTCTTTCTTCCCTTGGGTGTTTAACAAATAAGCTGAGGTGAACAAGTTGTAGAGTGTTGAACTGATAATAACTAAATACATACAGTGGTAGCCTGCCCAGCCTCCCCCAAATAGCTTGTATTTCACATAGCACTATATGAAAACAAATGCAAAGGATGTAGAGAACTATTAGTTCAGCCGAATTCTCTTTTTTATTTCCTTGGTGGGCGAGTGAGGGGGAGGAATTTGGATGATGAACTGTCTTAGCAAACTTCAAGGCTGTGTTGCAGACTCTCCAAATGAAAGGCTTTTGTCCTTGATTTGAAAAATTGGTCCCTGATTTTTGTCAGGCAATAGAGAATTTTTACTGCAGGGGAAGAACATACTGCGTGATGCTGCCCTGTCCCATGTGAATGTGCCTATACTGCTTCTAATTCTGGAGGAAGCCTGAATCCAGCACCCCACTAATGCAACTTCACTAAGCAGAGCTAGACAGTGTAGACCAATTCTACTTCTGGAAGCTGAGCATCTGGCATCCTAGAGTTTGCTCTGTGAAGTTTTGTTGCTTTAGGAATGGGACACATGGGGTAGTAGAGCCAGCATCAGTAAAACAAGGGCACTTCACACATGGCAAGGCAGCAGATGGAAGCTGACAATTTTCTCTGCCATCAGTTTTCTCTAAAATAATCCTGCAGTAGAAAACCTCTACTATTTCTACTGACCTGTCATGCATCACCAATATTCAGATTGACCAGGGACAACCAGGAAAACGTGGAATGAAAAAAGCTTAAAATATGCGTGATGGAGCTGCTATACTTTAGTATTTTAAAAACACTAGATTTGTCAGCATAACTGGTCAGCATAATTTGCAACTATGGTGGAAATGTTGCATCTGTGTCTCTTTACAATGAATGTTCAAGCTGTTTCTTTATTGTACCTGTTCACATCTCTTATTGTGCCTAGAAAAGGATTTGAGGATCATAAATGGTGCATTTCAAAGATATTTTGCTGATTTTGCACATTACCAACATACAATTAAATGAGTTAACGCTCCTCACTGCCTAGTCAAAATAGCATTTGAAAGGAGGGATTAAAAAATGGAGGGGGAGGAGGGGGCAAAAGCACCTAAATTATATTACAGGTTTGTGAATGTCGGCACCATGGAATACTCCCAATGGCAGTTTTAAAGCTACTTTTGATCCTGCTTTAAATAGACCTATTTTAATATTCATCCACAGAGTAATGTCAGTGCAAGTTCTGAACTGCATGAAATGAGATCCTGGATTATTTTTGCAAAGAAATTTCATAAGATTATACAATGCATTAAAAAGTCATCTTTAAAGAGGCTCGTGTTCCTGCTTAGTTGTCATGTACTGTACACATTACCCTGTGGGAAGGCTGAAGACGTATACCTCTGCCTAATCTAGTGAGAGAGAGATTCAAACAACGAGTAGATGGATTGACAACATGGTTGTTTAGCAAAGGGCATGTCTATATTGTATTGGACCATGCAAGGGAGTACTGCCGTGAAGACACCCTGCCTACTCTCTCCCACTGGGCACTCCACATACTGAAAAAAAGTATGCTGTAGCTGCTGTTGAGGTAGTGCTGGATGCATCCCATGCTGCTCTCTTGAAATCACTTGAGACAGAGCGGGGCTGGGTGCACCCTACACACAGGCAAAATGCTGCCCCGTGATGTTTTTCAGCATGTGGTATATGTGAAATGAAAGGAAATGGGCAGACTGCATTTCCCCACGGCATTCCCAAACACTAGCCAACGCTGCATAGAGGTATGTATGCACAGAGTTAGTTTAAGAAAGAGGAAGCAGAAGCATCTTTGAAACTTCTGAGGCTCTGCATACTGAACGGCACGCAGGAAATAATGAGGGTAAGCCATTCATGGTAAGCAGTGCAGCATTTAGATGAGGATCAGAGTTTAAGTGCTAAGCTGCAAATCAACATAAATTCACACAAGGAAAAAAAAAAACGCACTGAACAAATTAGTTAGCAGTGACAGTTTAGTTATTAGTGTCAAAACCAGGAACAAAAGCAGTTCTCGCTAGGGGGAGTGGAACAGATATCTGGATGTGTCAAATGAATGATGATTTGGGCAAGGGGAGAATCCTCTGAAAAGGCAGTTAATTAAAGAACCTTCAAAATAACTCATTTGGTTCTAAAGGTAGTTTCATATTCTTGTGACACACACAATACCAATTGTAATATTAATTGTAGGGGGAGGAGATAATCAACTCAGAGTATGGAAGAAGCAGGGTAGTGATTTTGTGGACAAACTGAATATTTTTTAAGTCAGGAGGACCAAATGGATACTCAAGGAATTGGCTGAGATAAATGTGGAGCCATTGGCTATTTTCTTTCAAGAACAGATAGAGATCAGGTCAGGCACCAGATTTTTGGAAAAGGGCAAACAGTGCCTATCTTCTAAAAAAGGAAAAAGATTGAGGGTATTACAGAATTGCCAGACTAACCGAAAAGATTTTCAAACATATCAGGAACATCAATTTTGAATCACCTAGAGGATAACAGAATAATCAGGAACATCCAGCATGCATGTGGCAAAAACAAGTTATGCTCAACCAACCTGATTTCCTTCTATGACAGAGATATGGACTTTGTGGATGTGGGGAGAGTAGTGGATGTGACATTCTTTAACTTTAGCAAGGCTTTGTACACTGCCTTCTATGATATTCTCATTAGTAAGTCAAGAAAATACAGTCAAGGTGTAACTAGGCACATAACTGGATGGATAATTATGCTGAAAGGGTAGTCAATGTTTCAATGTCTAACTGGGAGGAGGCAACAAGTGGAGTAAAAGTTCCTTTAAAAAAAGGAATCTGTCCTGGCTCTAGTACTGTTCAGCATCTCCACTGACAATATGGAGAATGGAATGAAGTGCACACTAAGAAAATTTGCAGAAGATACCAAGCAGCGAGGTAACAAGTACCTTGACAAACAGAATTTGGAGTCAAAATGGTCTTGATAAAATTGGAGAAACTGTCAGAAAATAATCAGATAAAATTCAGTACGAATGAAGTGCAAAGCACCATGCTTAAGTTAGAATAAATCTCACACACACAAATTGGTGAGTGACTGGCTAGGCTCCAGTACTTCAGAAAATAACTTGATGGTTATTTATGCTTGTGCATCAGAAGCTGAATGAGGATCAACTCTGTACTGCTGCTGCTCACATATACACAAGCTAAACACAACCCTGTACGCTATTGGCTTAATGGGATTGCTCCATGCAAGTAACAGGAAGGATTGCTCCAAGGCTGTTCAACACTGGTGAAACCTCAGTTGGAACAGCGTGTCCAGTTTTAGCTACTGCACTTTGAGGAAAGATGTGGACAAATTGGAAAGAGTCCAGCAGAGGGTAACAAAAAATGATTAGAGGTCAAGAAAACATGACTTATGGGGAGCAGGTTGGAAAAACTAAAATTTAGGCTGGAGAAGAGAAGATCAAGGGAGGATACATAAAGGGTTGCTATAAATATGATGGCGATCAATTTTTGTGTGCCCACAGGGATAGGACAAGTAGTAAGAATCTCAAATTACAGCAAATGAATTTTAGAGAGTTCTTCCTAATACCCAACATAACCACAATTCTAGTTAAGTGCTGAGAGATTATCTGGAGATTCTACAATTTGTTACTGCAAGTTTTAAAAGCAGGTTAAAGCAGTGGTTCTCAATACACTCCTCCTTAGGCACCCTGGCTAAGAATCACTGGATTAAAGAAACACTGTTTTAGGATAGTTCAGACAGGAATAACCCTGCCTTAAGCAAGGATTGGTCCCCCAAGGTCCCTTCCAGCACTATTTTTTCCAGGATTTTCAGCTTCTTTTCAGCTACCTTTCAGCACTTCCATATGCCATGTTATAAGTATCCAGCAAAGCTCCACTCAAGCGTTTCAACTGCTTTTTCTTCTCAGTCAGTTCTACACATAACTATCTCTAGTTTGACAGATACAAGTGATAGTATAGGAAGTGTCTTGCTCATGCTAAATTGCAATCAAAATGGAATAACAGTTAAACAAATCTGCTTGCATTTCATTGTTTTTATTTCAAACTACGATCCACATTCAGACTGAGACAAAGGAAGTATAGCTGATGCATTAGAACTTGATTTTAGAATTATAATTATTCTTGCAATGTACAATACTGTGGCGTTTAAGAGTAAGCATAGAATACTGTTCATTTTTATAAACACCTAGCAGAATCAAACAGACACATAAGGACTGTCCAAAATATGACCTATGATACGCGCTACCCACAGCTGCCAACATTCATAATTTTATTGCAAGTTGCAACTAGTTGGTGTCTGTCCTAAAGCCTGAGGTCCTGAATAAGAACATCTTTTTTTTGTTGTTTTGAGAAAAGCAGTAACTTTCTAGCCCAAATACTTGGCCATGAGAATTTGAAAAACAAACAAACTTAAACTTAAATAGCTCAAAACAAAGAGAAAGAGAAAGAGAGAGAACCCCCTCTCTCCCCCCCCCCCCCCCCCACTTACTTTCAAAGCCATTTTGATGGTATTTTTGTATGCAGCTCACTGTTTTTGAATGCTGCAACATCACCGGCTCTGCAACAGACCAGCTTGCTGGACCTAAAATACATCTATAGTAGGCTTTACCATGGCCCAAAAGAGGAAGATGAATCATGTCCTCTTGAAAATAAAAATTATATGGAAACACCCAACTGAAGAAGTGCTACTGGAGCAAAACTTGTTTGATAATGGAACACAACCCTAAAGAGAAGCTTTGCTTAATCTCAAACAATTTACCTTTTTGGATCAGTGGCTAGTGGCTTCTTTGGCCCACAAATACCAGTTACTGCAGATTACTGTTATTAAATCACAAAAAAGTTATTTCTCTCTTAAACCACATCAATAAGCCTTCAGTATTCACTAGTGACAGTCACTGCTTTAGCCCTGTTGAGATGTCACATCCTGTATATCATGGATTATGGCATTTTCAGCAATGACTCATGTTATTCCTTCACAAAGGAGCTTACCTTTTCATGGAACAGGAAACAGACCTTTAGAAAAACTGAACTGGCTTTCCAATCACGTTTTCACTTTAACAAACTGTTCAATCGATGTAAGTAAGCCTACAAATTCTATTTGATCTTATGGACTCTATTTCTCACCTTCTGGTTCAATTAAAGCAACCGCCCATTTTATGGAAGAGCATATTTATGAAACAAACAGTGTTAATAACTAAACAGACCTTCCCTGGTGGAACAGCTACTGGCTTATCTATGAACTTTGAACCAAGCTTTTGCAGCACTCCTCCTCCCAGGGTGAAGAATGGACATCATATTATTTTTCAAGGCATGTATGTTCCTTTAACTACTTCAGAGATCGCAAGGAGTTAACCAGTGCACCAAAGTGCTCACAAGAGCAAAACTCTGGGGAGAGCGTGCATGCAGCTCTCCTCAGTAGGAGGTCCGGCAATAGACATGGTCTTGTGGGGTCTTGCATACCATTTACTAAGGAAAGAGTCTGTGGCACAGGAATGTTCTAGGAATCCAGAATTAGAGACAGCATCTGGAAGCTATTTGGACCACAGGACTGGGACTCAGCCAGGATATCATCACAGACAAAACCTAATAGCCTCTCTTCATCAAAGCTATAAAAATATTTTACACTAAGAAACATGCATTCTTCCCAGCATCCACTTGTAATTCCCACAGACACCAACAGAAAGTTAGGTGTGTGTAGGAAATTCATAGATTCATAGATGCTAGGGTCGGAAGGGACCTCAACAGATCATCAAGTCCCACCCCCTGCCTAGGCAGGTAAGAGTGCTGGGGTCAGATGACTCCAGCCAGATGCCCATCCAGCCTTTTCTTAAAGACCCCCAAGGTAGGGGAGAGTACCACCTCCCTTGGAAGCCCATTCCAAATTTCGCCCACCCTTACCATGAAGACGTTTTTCCTGATATCTAGCCTAAATCTGCTCTTTATCCATATTAAGGGGTGTGTAGGCAATTCTATACAGACTTGTGAATCTGCCATATTTCCCTGCATGCTGTGGGAGGACATTTGCTGGAAAAATTTAAAATAAAATAAAATGAAAATAAACCCTAAGTTTTATTTCAACAGGGCCAGAAGTTAACCTTTTGTCTTTAATCCATTACAACTCTGCAAATGAATTTTAATTTCTCTCTATTTTACCTTTCCTTCCCCTCAGGTTATTTGTAAGATTCCATAGTAACATCTGCGGTATATCTGGCACTCGTTCTTAGCACATCAACACCATTTTTTGGCTTTTCCCTCACTCTGTAGCTCTTCATTCTGATTTTAATTCAGTTTATGTTCCAATTCACTCATTTCAATGTAATGAGGGGCATTCCATAAACAGTTTTTGTAGTCTGTAATTTGTAATCTAGTTTTTGTAATCTGTGGCATGATAAAGGCCTCAATGTGAGAGCTGCTATGCCATTTTTTAGTTTCTCTCATTTCTTCTTTTGCTTATACTTAGTTCCACCTTCTATAAAATGAACTCCTTAGCTGTTTTATGTCCTGTCCTATCCCATTCCCCCACCAATTACCATATTTACTGAAATCCAAAACAAGGAAGACAAGGTATCTTCCTCCAGTTAGTATGGGCAGGGGGGGAGCTCATCTTGGATTCTAGAGCCAGGCTGGGGCAGGTGGTGGCTCAGCTCTGGCTTTGGCTCTGGATGCAGGGCCAAAGCTGGAGCTGCACCACCACCTGCACAGGGCTTGGGGGGGGGGGGGTGCATGACTGGGAGAGGGCACAGGGGAGACCACAGGGGGATATGGAAACCTGCAGCCAGCCCCCCACCCCCTGTTTGCTCTCCCACCCAGCTGTCTTCCCCCCTTTCCCATCCCTGCCCCTTACCATCTATTTACCCAGGTCCCTCCAGGCCTGGCCCAGCTGGGAGTTGCCACCACTTTTTCCTAGCCCAGCTGGGCTGGACCCAAGTGAAGCTCTCACTGCTGCTGAGTGCCCTGGTCTCAAGCACAGCTGTAGCAAAAGGTAAAGGAGGGAATAAGCAGTGAAAGGAGCAGGGGGGTGTGGGGGGGGGGGGGAGGGCAGACAGGCAAGCGTAGGGATGCACACACCAGGAGGAAGGCAGCAAGGGGAAACAAGGACAGGGGTCTGGCTCTTGACCCCGCACTGATGCTTTCCCCACCACAGCAATTGGGGGAGGGATTTAAGATGACCTCCCAGTAATTAGATTTTGTACCTGGAAAATAACAAGAAATTTATAATTCTCCATGTATAGAATCTACTTATGGCGGGGGGAGGAGGGGTGGTTTTAAGTTCACGGTAACCTTGGATTCAGGTGAATACAGTAAAATAAGCATCTGTTATGCTAAACCCCCTGGTTATTATTACCCCAATCCAAACCCTTATCAGTTAGTCATAAGTAGCTGCAGTTAAACTGCTTGCAGCTTGCAGGTAAAACATGTTGCACAGTTATAAGTGTGATTTTGACTGAGAAGTCGGTGTAAAGTTATGTGTTTACAAGATTTAATTCAGAGAATCATAGAAAGGCGGCCCGAAAGGGACCTGTAAGACCAAGTCCAGTCCCCTACCATGGGCAGGAGGTAATGGGCTCAAACTAACTCAACAAGGTGCTTGTCCAGCCTCCTCTTGAACACCACCAGGGATGATGACTGCACCACTTCTGCTGAAAGTGCGTTCCAGATTTTGGTTACCCGTATGGAAAAGAAGTTTTTCCATATGTCCAGCCTAAACTTTTCCCCCGACTAGCTTGTGCCCATTGGTCCTTGTCCTCCTAGGGGGTGCTTTTCTGAAAAGTTGCTCTCCCAGATCCTGGCGTTCTCCCTTGACATATTTGTAAGCACCTATCAAGTCGCCCCTCAGCCTTCTTTTACTCGGGCTGAACAAACCCAGATCCCAAAGTATGGTCTATGAACCCTTCCCCCCACCACATTTAGTTTTAAACAATGCTTCTGGTGATACACATAGGAAGGACAGCAGCTATGGAGAAAATTAGTGGTGCCTTTTACAACAGCAAGTAGTTTATGCAAAAGAACTAGGGGAATTTGCCCTATTTTTAATATTTTTTTTTGGCATTGTGGTCAAAGTGAATTACTTGGAAGGGGTAGTAGCTTACATGCAAGAGCCTTTTCAAGCTTCCAATGCATGACAATTCTCCAGGAACAACAATTACCTCCAAATTTTTGCCTTCTCTAGCATATTTTAAGTAGCTCAATAGGCATATCTACATTATTTAGGAGTGCATGGCTACAAATGCAAACTTCTTTTCTGCACAACACTAGCAAATCAATTTATGGCCTGAGATTAGACAGCAAGTGAGAGAGAGATAAAATTTCACTGAGGACTAAAGCTTGACCTCCTTTATGTCAGTGCTATTAGGCTTGACACAGTAATCACTGGCCAATGGCTGTACCAGTGGGGTACAGTAGCTCAGATAATAGCCTTAATTGAGCCTTCTGTCAGGACTGGCTTGTGGCTTGACCTTAAATCTTTTGGGGGGAGGGGAGAAACAACAAAATAAATAGGTAAAGAAATATGCACACATTTAAGAAAAACTGTCTGGGCAAAATATACCAGTGGGAGATGTTAAATGGCTTTGTCACTTCCTCAGTGCTTATGAGAATGCTGTTAAAAGGCATCACTCACCCACTTGATCTTGCTCCATACACACCATACCCAAAAATGAGGAAGTGAGGTTACTATGAGGATACCTCCAGCTGTCACTATCTGTTCTGGGGAAGGAAATGGGGTATGAACAATAGGGGATGCTCCCAAGCAGCTTCACTGCCTCATTTCTGAGTTTCGTACATGCAGGGTGGGAACAGATGCACACAGCATACTTCTCAGCCCTCTGAAGAACAAGGTGGAAGCGGTATGAATACATGCAGAGGCAATTCATCTATTCACTGCTTCTACAATTCCACTGGAGTCAACTTTTAAGAAGCACTGTAGTGCTAAGCAGACCACGCAAAATTTTACTTCTTCAGTGTGAACTCTTAATTTTCTCACAGATGATTAGCTACCAGAGGAAGTATACATGTTTAGAGCCACACACAGAATTTAGCCCACCTTAACAACAAATCTGTCAAATGATTGAAGACTGGAAAGTGGTATAGCCACTAGGGCTGTGTGAAATTTTGCCAGCCATTTCATTTTGACACTGTTTTGACCAATTTCGGGGTCGAAACAGCAACATCGGAACAAAACAAAGGCTGTTGAAATAGCCTCGAAACAAAACGAGGGTGGTCAAAAGGTTTCGAAAGTCAAAACACTTCAACCATAGGCTGGGGGTGGGAAGTCAGTCCAGATGGGATGACTTCCCATCCCCAGTGCAAAATCCAGTAGGGGGCAATGAGGCAGCCCAGTTGGGCTGCTTTCCTGTCCCCTGCACTACATCATGCCCCCACACTGCCTCCCCTGTCCCCCACGCTACATTGTGCCCCCGGTGTGATGTCGTGCGGGGGGTGGGGAAGCAGCCCAGCTGGGCTGCCTCCCACTCGGGGGGGGGGGGGGGGGGGAAGGGGGACAAGAAAGCAGCCCAGCTGGGCTGCCTCCCACCCCCGGCGTGATCTACCGGGGGATGGAGAAGCAGCCCAGCTGGGCTGCTTCCCGTCCCCAGCACAATCTAGAGCTGGGGATGGGGAGTTAGTCCAACTGGGCTAACTCCCCATCCCCAGCAAAACCTCAAAACAGCGTCAAAACAGCCTTTCTGTTTCGACAGACTGGAACAGAACAGCTGTTTCGACTCAAAATGAAATTCAATACAAAACTCTGTTCTGCTGAACTGTCAAAACTCAAGGTCAAATAGAACGGTGACATTTCGCACAGCCTTAATAGCCACCACACAGTCCAGGTGAGCTTTCTATAAAACAACTGTTTGCACGTTCCTCACATTTTTAAGACGAGAATATTCTGAAGATATTTTTTCCCTTGTGTTCCCCACCTTGTTTCTCAAAATCACCCTACCCAGTCAGGTAGGTCAGGTTAAGGACAAAGATACCCTTTAACCATTTAAAGGATTCCCTTTAACTATTTTAGAAAGTGAAAAGCAGTTGGCATTTGGGAGGACACATCATCCATCTTCAGGCTCCTTTAGCTATACAAGTTAGCAACATCACTGTAACTTTAACCCTGAATGATACAAGGTTTAAGTTGCAATGGTTTTGCTACTCTTGTATCGCTACAGAAGCATGCAGACATGACAGTTACAACAGTTTATATCAGTATAATTTGATGTTGATACCATTATTACATCTGTGCCCTCAGTCCAATTCACATAGTACCACAAAAAAATGACATTAACATTTTAATCATGACATAAATGGCAAGGGCACTACACATGCCCCAATTGAAGGCACCACAAAGTGGCAAACCAGCCATAAACATGTTTTATATACAATAGGGAGCATTATAATCAGGGCCTGGTTTAAATCACAGGCCAGCTCACGGCATGGCGGCTTCCCTGAACTCTATGCATAGCAATCAGATATTTGATCATAATCTAATCAATGATCATGCAGCAGATGACTCACACCCTGGAGCAAGGAGTGCCAATGACTAAAGATAATTAATTTGTTCATTTCCAAAGGGGAAAAAAATGAAAACATGAAACAGTTTTTCTTCAGAGCTTTGAGTCCATTTCAGATATTCTTTAAAACGGCCATGCCTCAAATAGCTAAGCAACATATTGTTAAAGTCTCCCTTGCATCATCTCCACAGTGACAAGCAAGCCAAAAAAGCCCAATGAAGCACTGTCTAAATAATCCCCACGAGACTGTATCCATTTGACAAGCAGAGATAGAGCAGCAATAGAGAAAGAGCACAAGCTTTTCTGTCGGACTTTGCAGATACCTTGCTGCAGCAAATGCCGTGCCGAATGTAAATTAACTTAGTTCCCTGAGAAGTATCCAGATGCAGTTAACAAGAGACTCCAATGTCTAAAACTGCCAACGCACAGGAATCTGGCAGGCAGCTGTGTACAATAAGAAGATTCATTTGGGAAAAAGGTGAGCCAGTCATTTTTTATTCAGAGTAAGAGAAGCAAGAAATCATATGCTAGGTATAGGTAACCCTTCTCTCCACAAAACCTTTCTTTTTAAAAGAATTGGTCTATTCAACTTTTAGAAGACAGTTCATTTTTTTGACAGAAAAAAAGTCATTTGGTACTATGAAAGTATGCAAATCACTGGGTCTTTGTGTTCTGCACTATCTGCACTGCAAAAATCAATATGCATTTTCTGTACATTAGTCAATACTGCCTCAATTTGTCTGGTTAAGTGAAAATAGTCATATTGCAAAATAGTAAGCTACACAAGGTGATTGGATTAGAACCTGATAAACTGTGCTAACCCAATCTTTAGCCTACAGACTGCCCAACAAGCTAACGCGAGTTAAAAGAAGTATTATTCCCAAGGTCAGGGTTTGTGAATATGGACATAGCTCAAATGAAGGATAGCTTTGATTTAGTTCTGATGTGATTACAAGCCTTTAATTATGCTCTTTACAATGCCTACCATTAAACACCTATTCATACTAAAAACTCTTCCTCTGGGCTATCACCAATTATCAACTTCGACACTTTCAGCAGCTGCGTTATATATCTCCATTTTGTTAAGCCTTTTAAGTTTATGTCACCTTCTTGTAAGCAAATCATTTTTTGCTAGTCTTTAGGTAGTTGCTTGAGCCAGGTTTCAGTCTTAACAGGTGTAGTTCAGTACTGTGGGTATTAGTATGAGTTAGTGTGGCTAAGTTACAGACCATTTGTGAAGGAGTTGAAAAGTTGTGCACTAACATCCCATACGTAACTGGATTTCACCTCACATCAAAGGCAAACATAGTAAAATATCCCACTGAGGAATTGTACCATGAGAGGTACAGTTCTTCAAGCAACACATTAGACTACTTACAGCTCAGACAGATATATTAAAGATCCTATGGTATGTCTCCCAAAGATTAAACACAAGTATCTCTCTCAGTATTGCATGCATAAAGAGATACTAGGGCCCAAGCCTGTGCGAGAGCTCTTCAGAGCATTGTGATTATGCCAGCCCCAGTAAAGTCTCTTCACTTAGCATACCCCAGCTCATAAGTTTGAAGACCCAAACCCAGGCTCTCTTCTAAACCATTTATCATAATATATACATGGAATATGTGTCGTTT
Source organism: Alligator mississippiensis (assembly GCF_030867095.1). NCBI lineage: Eukaryota > Metazoa > Chordata > Crocodylia > Alligatoridae > Alligator > Alligator mississippiensis. Next base: position 113,586,697 of record NC_081827.1, read on the forward strand.
TCCTCAGTTGTCTGTCATCTAGACAATGATTCTGATTGTTACACCTATTGCTTCTGGACAGGATTTTTCTTGCAATAATTTAAATAGCCAACATATTTTAAAACACCTTGCACGCAACAAATTTGTAGAACTGTACATAATGTTCCTGTTTCCCAGGGAGTGAAAAGAGCACCTACAGGGTGTGCTATCAGGTGGAAATACTTTCAGCATCCTACCATAAGCGGTAGGGGAAAATATTATTTGAGGAGGCTGAGACCTGCCTGACCTCCACCCCTCCCTCCCACAGGGCCATTGCATGGCTGGTGCGTGCTGGTGCTGTACACAGTGGCAGAGGAGTAGCTGCATGTCAAGCGGCACTGGGCACTTTGGGACTGCGGTGCCACGGTGCTGCTGCTGTCGCCGGCTGCCACAAAAAGTTTGGGGGGGCTTTAGCCCTGGCCTTCCACTGCCTATGCATCCCGGTAGTGTTTTATAACCTGACACAGGAAGTGCCCAAGATATGGCACCTTTCAAGATTAAAGTAGGTGTATGACTGGAATCACAACAGAATTCATTTTTTAAAGTGTATGTTTACAGTTTGACTCATAGTCACTCTTAGGGGCAGGAAGAGAGAAGTTTCAGAACAAAGTCATTATAAAAATAATTCAAATTGCTTACTTACTTGGTGCAGTGTTGTGGTACAGACACAAGCAGACAGGAATAGGATTTATACTGCAATCAATGCTCCCCCCTTCCCCGGCCCCCAAAGGCCAGCAAGACCAAATTACCTCCATTTCCTTAGGTACATCACGTAACCTTCTGCCTCTGTTTTCCCTACCTGTAAGAGTACAGGTCTGTACAGGTCTATTGTGCTGCTTATATTTGTCAGATGACCTTAACAGAAAGTGCAAGACGCATTCAAGGCATTATAATGAATCACTCATCAAGCCTCTGCTATTATTGATTTTGTTCTTGCCCAAGGAAGAGGTGAATTCCACTCAGTACTCAGTGAACTTTGTATTATGAGGGTATCACCACATAAATGAAGACATAATAAATGCATAATAAATATCATAGCAGAAGGAAGAAGCAAGTTAAACTAAGAGTTATATGATTTCCTATCCCTAGAAACTGTGTTCTGACATCACTGTCTTGCCTCCACTTTCCTTTGGTTTAACTACCTCCTATCCACCCCATATCCCTCTCCCGTATTGTTTAAAAATACTTGCTAATATAACAATGTCTCTTAGCCCTTCTTTGCTCAAGAAATGATGAGATGAGTGCAAAACCCATGAACCTACAAGAGGAATGCTGACCACTGCCCCTGACTCACCAATTTGCCCTCCACACCCAGCCCCACCATATCTTGACTACTGGTCATCTATTTGTAGCTCTTTAAAGCAGCACCTTATTTATCTGTCAAGTGCCTAGTACACTTTTTGGGGTAATTTATAACATCTGGCCTTTCTTTAAACAAAACATCCTCATAATTAATAAAAATAGTACAAGAAAAATAGTGTTTACATTTTTTTTTAATAAGTATGCTACAACACAGAATATGAATTGGACAGGAAGCCTTGAAATAGCCTTCTAGTGGCCCTCACTGACTTACATGTTTCAGAAACCACCAGCACCTGATACAGAAGTTGTGTGTATATATAAACAGGCCTAGGATGCTGTACATAGTTAGTAAACATAATTACTATGCTTATGTAGTTCCCTTGTATCATATATAACAAACAAAAAGACAACAACTAGTTATAAGGAGTAGAGTGAAAGAGAGAGTGGCCACAAAAGACTAGAGAAGCTGAGTTAACTTGTTGCTTAGAGGGAATAAAGGGTATCTGAACTCTACGCACTGTAGATTTATTTGCGTTTCTCTTTCCCAAGCAAAAGCTCAACGTAAAATCTTTCAAGTGAATGAAAGCAAGATTAAATTTTTTTAAACCAAAAACTCCTCACCACCATATTAACAAGCACATTGCATATTCATGTATAAATCCAAAACCAAAAGAGATCTCCCTCCTTACCATGCATCACCCTAATATTCCTACATACCATGAGTAGAAGCTTACTCTCATCTGTGCACCCTAATTCCAGACAACTGTTCACATCTTATTTGTAAATGAAGGAGAAGATGCTCCCTCAGCAAAAGTTCCCTCCCTCCCTCCCCACCCCACTCTTGGCAGATAATCAATGCCAAAAACAAAACAAAAACCACTGCAGACTCTTTACACTTAAATCCGAGCTACAAGAAATCTCCTCTCCTCCCTGTGACAGCAATGCCTGAGCACTCTGCAAGCCATGCCGTCAAGGCTACTGAAGTTCGTACTGCTACATCACATCACACTCACCTATTCTTTAACAATTTTTGACAGTTTTAGCAGGTAGGATTGTGGGGTGTGGGGAGGGGGTTATGGTAGACTGGTTTCACAGCTTAATTTATGCTAAGCTATCTTTTTTTATACCAATATATTGTCTTTGTAAAACGCCATGCCCCCTCTTAAGACAGACCCTGGGTCAAAAAGCAACTCAACACAGGAAGTTAGTTGCTAGCCCCAAATATCCCCAGTGGGATCTTTGCTTCTTGGTAAGAGCCCAGGACAGTAAGGTTTGGTTTAAAAAAAATCTTCCTAGGTTCCCATGGCTTCTGTGTCTACATTTTCCTTAATATCTGTGCTCAATCTGCAAGTCAAATGATTTTTTCCAGCCTGCACTCCCAGCACCCTGCTGCTTCTGGGTTTGCAGAGAGTAGGTCAATGGGATGTTACACAGTAATAAAAATTCCAGTAACCTTGACTGCCATGACTTGCAGAGTGCTCACCCTATTGCTGCCACAAAGGGAAGCTTTTCAACACCAGTAACAAAAAGGCTCCAGAAGGCTTAAGGAAACTTGGAATACTACTTGCATAATCCCCTTGCACCCCCAATGCACAGGTGCAAGGGGAGGGGTGGGGGGGAACCATGGTAAATAACCCTATGCCTCAGAGTGGAAGAAAACCAAAGTCCCCAAAGCGTGGCCTGGTGCTGCATCAGCTCTGTCAGCCTCATAAAAACCAACGGCAGGGCCCCTGCTGCAGGCTACGTACATGACACCATTGCCTGGCAAGCTGCGCAGTAAACTTAGACTCACCAAGTAATTCACAGGGAATAGCAAGGACCCTCCTACTGAAAAACAATTTAAAAAGTAACTGGCTCCAAAGTGAATGCTTGACAGCTGGACTCCGAGAGCGCATCTACACATGTGCTTTAATGCGCTTTCGCCTATTTTAACGTGCATGAAAACCCCGCTGACCATACGCACTCTTTACTGAATGTGCGTTAAGACAGGCAAACATGCATTTTCCTACTACCTCTTCATGGAGGTACTAGATTGACTGTGCATTAACTGAAGCGCATTGCTATCCATGTAGACGCACCCAAAGGAGCCAGGTAGAGCAGTTTCCGCAGGTAGGACGGGGGGCAGACAGACCCCGGCCATGTCGCTGCCCCCCGGAGTGGCTCCTCAGCCCAGCCGGGCGCTGCGGGGCCCGCAAGAAGGCTCCTCAAGGGCACAACTCAGCCGCCGCCGCGCTCAGACACAGGGGGGCAGGGGCTTCCCTCCACCCCGAGCAAACTCCTCCCGCCGCCCCGGGCACAGGTTACCTGCTGGCTCCGTGTGGGGCCGGGCGCGACACGGGCCAGGGTTGGAGCGCCTGCGGATGGCCGCCCGCCGCCACGGCGCGCTCTCGGCCGCGTTCATGTTGCGTTGCGCTGCGCAGCGCCCAGCCCGGCCCCGCCGCGCCTGCTCCGCCCGCACTGCAACTGCAGCCGCCGCCGCCGCCGCGCTCGCCTCACCTGCCAGGTGCTGCCTCCGCCCCGCCCCGCCACACCGCTCCTCTCGGCCTGGCGCCCTCCCTCCAAAGAAAGTCGAACAGAAACCGCGGCTGCTTTTCTCTTCCCCCTCCTGTCTGCCTTAGGGTTGCCAGCCCTCCAGGAGCCCCCAGGAATTAGAGAGTAATCTTCAGGAGCCTGCTGAGAGTCACCCGGGAGATAAAGGCGAGGGCATTCATTCAAATAAAACACCAAACGTTGGCTCTGACTCGGGGTGTACTTGGCAGCGGCGTGGGGCTGAGAGGAGAGGAGGTACAAACAGCTACAACTCTTGGGTCCAGAATGAGACCTGTCATTAGACCAATCGGGAAATCGCAAGAAAATTATCCTTTTCTGCAAGCTTTCGGGATCAAAGTCCCTTCCTCAGGCTCTGGGAAAAGTATACAGGCAGTCCTCAATTTACAACGTTTAGAGTTACAAAGTCTTGCACTTACAACATTTGTAAATTGACACCGTGTTTCAACTTTATGACGTCAGTTTCGACTTACAACACTTGATCCGATGCGACGCCACGCCAGCGAACGAGTTCGCAGCATCGCTCATCTCCCTGGAGAAGATCTGTCCAAACTTCCTTGGACGCTTTCTTTAAGGAAGCAGACAAGACACCAGAAAAACCTGCAGCCAAGACTCCCAAGAAGACTCCAGCCAAGAGCCCTTCAAAAAGTCCAGCAAAGTCCCCTCAAAGAAGTCCTTCCAAATCAATATGATTGCTATTTACAATATAAATATATTCATGTAGCTATATTACTCATCTATAATTGATGGAGTACAAAATTCTGGGGGTATTTTTGGTGGAAAAAAGGGTATCACCAACCCCCCATTTATAACATAGTTTCTTATGAGAAAATTGGTTCTGAGTTGCAACATTTGGACTTAAGATGTGGTTTTCAGGAATCAATTGTGTCGTAAGTCTGAGGACTTCCTGTAGATGGTTCAAGATGGCCAAAAGTCCTTGTAGATAGGAAAGACATACAAAAAACTAGAAGTCTTGGTTCCAAAATGATACCTTTTATTAGACCAAATGGAAAATGGGAAGAAAATTGTCCTTTTCTGCAAGCTTTCGGGATCAAAGTCCCTTCGTCAGGCTCTGGGAAAAGTGTAGATGGTACAAGATGGTAAAATGTCCCCATAGGTAGGAAATAAACTTCATTTTTGCACAGAGAGAGCTGAAGATGGAAGTCTGTCCCTCTGGGTCCATGAGAGTGTCTTTGTGAGCTGTGTTGAGTAGCTCTTTGATGTGTTGATCAGGCAGAATTCCTTCCCTGAAGGTGTCAGATGGCAGGCAGGGAGGTAAACAATCTTTCTTGTTGTTCTGCAATGAAGTTTAACATCCAAAATCAGCTAAAATTCAGCACCTTCCATGTTTCAGAGGTATATGTGGTAGCCATGTTGGTCTGAGACAAGAAGACATACAAAAAACTCCTGGTTCCAGAATGATACCTTTTATTAGAGCAACCAGGAAATTGCAAGAAAATTGATTTAGTATAAAAAAGAATCTGATTTAGACAGTTGTCCAGTGGGTTTTCCAAATGTAATAGTCATGTGCAGAGCTGACCCTAGCGGGGTGCGGGGCCCAGGGACCCCCACAAATCAGCCCCTTTAACACTGTGTGGGGCCATGGGACGCAAAGGTAGGGCACGGCAGTGCCGTAGCAAGGAAATTTGGCACACAGGTTCAAGCAGATCCTGCATGCCCTGGACGAGCCGCTCTTCAGCAGACATGAAGCCGGCAGTGCGCAGCAGGGCGGGGAAGATGGGGCAAGCGGCTGGGCGCTTCTTTCGTGGCACGGAGCTGAGTCACCAGCTCCAGGTGGGCCCTGTGGGAGAGGCCGCGGCCATGCCACCCGGCTCTGCAGGGCCCCCTAAAGCACGGGGGCCCAGAGTGGTCACACCAATTCACCCTACCCAAGGAATGGCTCTGGCCATATGTGTTTGCCTTCCTGTAATTACATCATATGATGAAACTTCCTGGAATAGTTTCAGAGTTGGTAACCCTAGCCTGCCCCTGGGGATCACAGGGCTGCTTTCCTACCCCTTGGTGCTGCCATGTCTCCAGGCAGAGTGTCACTGGGCAAAGTCCACCAGCTCAGAGAGCCAGCAGTCACTGTCTGGTGGGCACTGCAGTACTGCCAACTTCACCATGCCAAAAATCATGAGAGGAACTCTTAAAAACATCAAGAGCTTGGCATCTAAATCATGAGATGCTATTTTTGAATGTGTTCGTGTGTTTGTGGGGGTGTTATTTGTGAAGGTGTGAGGGACAGTGGAGGTGTGTAGCGGGGTTTGGAGCCGGGGGGGAGAGGGGGGTGTTCCCAGAGCATGCCCTGGCAGGATGCAGGGTGCTGTGGGTCAGGAGTGAGAGGCAGCAGCTGGGATGGGGGGCTGTGGCTTGGGAGTGAGGAACAGACACAGAGACATCACCCAGCTGGTAAGTAGAGGGAAAGGGGTAGGGGGTGGGAGAGGGAAGGAGAGAGTGGGGCAAGAGCAGGGACTGGAGTAAATGGGGCCCTGGGGCCAGGGTGGGTCATCCACAGGCATGGGGGGGGCATGGCTCCCCACCATAGCGCGCACTCCTGGGGGAGGTATGGGGGTCATGTGCTTCCCCATGGGGCATGTGACCCCCACGGGACAGAAGCAGGCTGCCTGCTGTAGGCTTGGGGCTCTGTGCCCTGCTGCTTTTGCCCTGGGAGCTCAACCATGCAACACCAGTGTGCTTCCTGCCTCTGGGCCAGTGCACTGCCGCATCCCCTGCCCACCTAGCAGGCAACAATAGTGTCGTGCAGCTGAGCTCCCAGGGCAAAGGCAGCAGGGTACAGACCCCCAAGCCTAGGGTTACCATATTTCCAGGATCAAAAAAGAGGACACCTATGGGAAGGAGGGGGTGGGGAGCCAGCGTTGGGGGGGGGGGGGGCATGAAGGAAGAGGGGAGGACCATGTGATTGCAGGGCCCACAGTGATATGCCTGTGTCCTGCCTTTGCCCCTCACTCCTAAGCCCCTGCCCCTCCCAACCCTGCCAGTGCCCCTCACTCCTGACCTGCAGCCCCCTGCCGCTCAGCACTGGTGGTGCCCTTCACTACTGACCCAGAGACCCCTGTCCCTCCAGACCTGCTGGCCACACAGCTCCTACATGCGCACATGCACACACACTCTTGCCAGGCCCTCATGCAGAGCATGTGACCCCAACAGCCAATCACCTTGCCCCCTGCTCCCAGCCCCAAACATCCAAGCTGCTTCTGCCCAGGAAAAGCAGAGGCAAAGCAAAAACCTGTACATTTGCTCACATTTTAAAAACACACCTGGACACAAAGACAGAGGGCCAAAAAAGAGGATATGTCTGGGTAAACCCGGATGTACGGTAACCCTCGGCTCCTCAGGAAGCAGCAGCTCTCCCTCCTCACTCTGGTAACCCAACATGCCTCACATGGAAGGACGATGGAGAATGCCAATGCAGACAATACCACTCCCCCATCTTTTCCCATCCTGTGAGCCCTAGGTCAGGCAGGCCCATTCTTGCTAAGAGGTGTGAGAATAAGTAAGGAGAGTTTCAGTGGAGCCCCTTCCTGGCCTGGGGAAGGATGGGAAACACTCCTGAAGCTACAGGTGCAGGAGGAACAGCAGAGAGCAGAAACTGGACTCACTGGAACAGGCCTCAGCAGCCCAGCCTGTGGCTTACAGTACAACATCATTGTGGAGAAGCTGTGCCCACAGACAGGCAGTGCAAACGCCAGGTGGGACCAGGCATCAGAGTTTCCTGTTCTGCCCATATGGCAGCCAGCAGCCTGGAAACTGTCCCCACTTATGGAAGGGGGATGTTCAAAAAGCAAGAGCTTAAAGAAATCATGGCTGCCTATATACATGCTCAGAGGGGGCGGGGAGCATGGGACATTTTAATTAGAGCGGTTTCTGGGCAGCCATTCTAATTAAAATGCCTCAACAGCATGTGTATTCAGCCCCCGCATGTTTAAAAATGGCTGTGGGACACTTTAGCTAAACTTCAGTCAATGAGGTTTAGTTAAAGCGCCCTGCGGCCATTTTAAAATGTGCAGGGGCTTAATACATGTGATGCTGTGACATTGCTGCCACTTTCTAATTAGAACATGGAGCAGATGCGATTAATCGCATCTGCTGCAATGCATTCTAATTAGAACACCAATGAACATATGTATAGGCAGTCCATATTAAAGACATCTTCATTATTTGGGGGGGGCAGTCCTAGCTTGGAGGCTCTTCCCCCGAAGCTTTGAATTTTGGGGGTGGGCAGCAGTGACCTTGGCAGTACCCCTTCCCCCAGCACCAGAGTAATTCCAGCCCTTGAGGGAAAAGCAGTACAAATTAGCGATGGGTCAGAGATGATTCAGGCCCTCATAGGAGTGAGTCTGAAGGCTCCTCTGGTGGCCCTGAGCTCCCTAGGCGGAGAGCAGGGGTCTGGGACATTAATATACCCTTCACTTCTCACTGCTGCCAGGACAAGACACACTGGTCCTCAGTCCTGGGTGTTTGCTCCCCTCAGACAGCTGTGCCACTCTGCTCTTCTACTTAGAGAGCTTGGGTTAAACCTCAGTCACTGTAGATAAAGACTCGCAAAATTGTTCCCTCTCCTGGTGCTGAGAATAACAAGTCAGTCCGTGATTCCAGGGGCCTTCTGATTACCCTGTGATTCCAGGTGGAGATTGTTGCCATCTCCAAATGGCATTATCTGCTGGCTTTAACTCCCCACCCTTTCTAGGTGGCACCTCCAAGTTATCTCAAGGAGTTCTCTGGCCCTTTGTGGCACTACCTGCTGGTTGGGTCAGATCCTGACCTCTCTCTCCGACACCCCTCCTGTGGCACAGCCAACTGCTTGGGAGGGCACCTTAACTCCCGAATAATGCATCCTAAAAGGAGCCTTCCTCCCCACTGTGGAGTAGGTCTCCTGTCTGCCTTCTCTGTCTGCCCTCCTTGTTGAGTTTAATTATATGAGAATGAAGTTGCAAATGATCACGAAGTACAATTAGCAGCCTCCACCAGACCACATTTTTTCTTAACTCTATTTATATTTTTCCTAAACCAATTTAACATGTAGGTATAATCTCAGGTGAGACTTTCCGAAATTTCCTGTGGTGCAGTAGGCAACTTGAGAGGAGAGAGTGCATTCTGGACACAGCATTCGGTATCTTGTTAAAAAGGGAAGACCATTTTTTTGAACACTGGGAGCAGCTGCTGTGAAGAAAAGAGAGCAGTCACTTCATACAGAAGAATAAAGGTCATTTAGTCCAAAGGTCATTTAGTCCAACATCCTTCCTCAAGAAACAAGTTTCTCCTGCGGACAGGGTTTGATTTTGTACAGGGAAACACCCTTGGATTTCCAGTCCAGTCTTGTAATCACTCAGCCATTGCACTTAGCCAAATGGACTCTACAAGCAGAGTGAATAAGCCACGTGTGCTATGAAGGAGTGTGTTAAGGTGTGGCACTGATAACCAGCTTGACTGGATCCTCTGCTGTGGCCAACTTCTGCAGAATTTCGTGCTTGAAGGTCAGGAACTAACTATCTCTTTCCTGCGATGCTGCATGTGCATAGGGCCATTTGTAGATGACACTTTAAAGAGGGTTTAAACCAAGTTAAATCCCTTTTGCGCTGCTTTAATGTCATTGCTGTTTTCACGTTCGGCAGTGTATTACACGTTAATTCTAGCCACTGTAGCACATTCAGCGGCATAATGCACCTTAAATGACTTTGGGATGCAGCAAATGATTACGGGGCACTGAAAAATAAAACACCGCCAAGGAGTTTTAGTTTCCTACACTACAGCCATGGAGAGAAGCACCAGGCTCTGTGCAGCTCAAGGGCTGTGCAGGCAGCCTGGCAGCAGCCTGGGAAGGCAGGCTCCACAGAAGGGGAAAAAAAACCCAGCAAGCCTGATCTTTTTTTTTTCTCTCCCCTGGAGCCTGCCTGCCTGCCTGAGCTGCATGGGGGCCCGGTGCTTCCCTCCGCAGCTGTGGTGCCCCCTGAGCTGGGTGCCTGCAGGTGGGTGCTCCCTGGTGGGGGGCCACCACTGCTGCACAGGGAAGCACCAAAAGTTCAAGAACCATTCTGCCCGCCAGCAGCTCGCTGTCTCCTCCCTGCCGCTGGAGAGGCAGGTAAGGATTGAGCTCCGACATGGATATACATGACATGGGGATTTACTTTGCCCTAAATTGAAGCGGTGTTTTTAAAAAACCACCACTTCAATTTAGGGAGAATTAAACCCCCGTGTTGTCTACATACAGCCTAGGGCAGCAGTGATGATCTCTGGGTAGGTCAATGAATGCGGATTCAGGAGGCCTAGTCATTTCCTGGCTTACCTGCAGACTTCCTGCATGGTCTTGAGGATATTACCTAACTTAGCCAGTATCACTTCCCCATACATACCTGTCTGTATCAACCCCCATTTCTTCTGGTATGGGAAGATCTTTCTTTCCAGCATCTTCAGACAGTGTTTCCAACTGTTCCATGGAAAGAGTAAGGAAAAAAAGAGTCAGGCAAGGCTCTGTTTGATCTGTGCTCCTCAGGATTATACAGCCACAGAATGAGGGGCAGGCAGTGGTGGTGGGGCTGACCTTTTGTGGGCCAACTTCCTGGGGTTCTGTTACCGAAGGTTTTACAAAATATTGACCTCAGACGTGTATGAAGAGTCTTCTGTATCCCAGGCCTGGCACGTGTCAGCAGAACTTCCTGTAAACAAGAACACATCCACAGTCAGCTCACCTGGGACTCATTTCCACTTTTATGACTGATGTTTTTAACCGTTGTTTTAGCATCACTACAAAGTAGCATCCTGCAAGCTTTTGTTCCAATGGGCCTGTCTTGGCTGCATTGCACCCCAGCCGGTACTGCTGCAGGGAGATGCACCGTGCCTGCTTCTGTGCATACTGCCTTCCCAAACTGATGCAGTGTAACCACAGCACCCATCGTGTGGTGCTGGCTGGATCCAGTCAGCTCTAGCTCTTGGGTGAGCCTACTGATACACACAGGCCACCTGACTTCCATTTCAGGGGAGGGACAGCTTATGCAGAGCACATGCTGCCTTCCTCACTGTGGTAATCCTTGGTGCAGTACTGAAGTAGACAGACATGCCCAATGCATAGGCAGAACCAGTGCATGCTCTCTTTATTCTAGAGGAGGTTTGTCCATATTTTGATGTGTTTTGGTGCTACCCCTGGGGCATGTTTGTATAGTGCCTAGTGCGTGGAAGCCAGAGCCGTATTGTACTGTCCTAACAGCAATCTGCAAAGCAATCCATATGAAAGAGCTAGTTCTTCAAAACCCACAGATTAGGTACAGCTTTGGATCCATTTTGCAGGCTGCTAGTGGAGTGTCTCTTTATGAAAGTTTATGCAAGGACTTGCCAGACAAAATGAAAACCATGTGGAAGGTGTGAAGAGCTTCCCTTTAAAACATGACTTCCTTTGCCAGAAAAAGTCTGCTCTGGAGAAATCCCCCACACTGGGAGCGTAACTATTCTCTAGAGCACTGTATTTTTGAGACAGTCTTTCACCCTCCAAATGGTCACTGAGATTAAAAGAATGAAAGAATTAAAGAAACTATAGCAAATTATAAAGACGTTAAGGGAAATAAATAAAACCCTAAAAAAAGTGCAAATCTCATACATTCACTTGCTCTCTGTGCTTCCAGTGATGGTGATGGTTCTTCAACATTCTCACTACAAACAAAAGGAAACAGCCATTTGAATTTAGAGACAAACAAGATTAAAGGGTCATAACATTAGCATTTCAATAGTATTTTTCATCTTTGTTTCTTGTTCTTCATGCTGTTTTGTGCTGAGCACACTGTCAGTGCTTCAAAAACAATTAAAAATCACTCATAGTGCTTTACAGACTCTTGACCACATCCAGCTGCTCTGAGGTAAGGAATTGTCCTACTGAAATATTACATGGCTGGGAATCTAGAGTCTGGAAATCTGCCTACAACTCTGCCACTCATCTGTCAGGACAGCCTTGGGTAATGCACTTCATCTCACAGTTCTCTCTCTGGAATGGACTCTTAGGCCTAGTCCTATGTACTGTTCACATGTGTAACTGCATTGCTTCATCCTTACGCTGTTTGCGATTATAATTCTCAATGGTAGAATAGGACTGCCCTTTGAACTGGCCACTGAACCCTTAATTTAATATTTGGTGGCTACATAACACAGGGGTTGCCTCTTTGCATTTGGAAGCAGGATAAAACCTTGGACCACCTCATATCCCCACTTACCTCCCTGTTTTGGCTGCCAGGGGGCAAGCTTGGAGAGGAGAGATGGAGGGAACTCTAGGCAAAACTTAACTTATGACCTAGTGGTTAGAGCATCATGTTGGGGAAAGTTTCTGGGTAAGCAGGACCTAGGACCTATGTCTGCTGTCTTCCTGAGCAAGTGGGTGCACCAATTAATGCCCTTCTGGTAAGCAGGGGCAGGCAGTCCTCAGGCTTGCTCTCTGTCATAGCTGCATCACAATCAGAAGCTGAGAAATCAAAGGTGTGACCTGCTGCGGCCTGTGTATTGGGCCCAGGACTGCTCCAATGACAATACTGCTAGTGATGCCCTTGTGTGCTGGGAGAGATGCACCCAGGGAGTCACCCCTTCTGATAGACGGAAACATTCACTGCTTCAAACTAAACAGTTGGAAGCCAGTGAAAGTATTGGAGGGGCCATGACCAGGCCCCCAGCCTCACAGGTCTTTAGAACTCAGATTTTTGGGCAAAGCCTGCCCTCAGGTCCTCCAAAGCCTTATGGAGGGAGAAAACACCGAGATCCTCTGTCTGCAGCCCAGCAGCAAGGTAGAATTGCATAGGTGGGGCCCAGTTCTCCAGTTCGGGGCAGACTTTATGGACTGTTTCCCTAGTGCAATGGTTCTCAACTTTGTTAGGCTCAAGGCACCCCTTGGAAAATGCAAGCTCTTAGTCTTCACTTGTGAGTACAGAAACATATTAGAGCAATGCTTCTGTTGCAAAGAACTTTGAAGGACCGCAATAGGCCAGCATGGCTCTAAATACACTGCATTTCTATAGGAAATCTCCGGGCTTATCTTGTGAATCCTGTTTGCACTGCTACAAGTGCTAACACTCTGTGTGGCACCCTGCGGCAACCCTGAAAGGATCTCAAGACACTCCACAATGCTGTGTCACCCAGTTTGAGAATTTTATCCTAGTGGATTCTGGATGTACAGCAGGTATAGCTGAGAAAGATGACCTTGCTCTAATGACCCTCTGCTGAACATGTCCTCCTATCAGCTATGGTTGTGTAGCTTGATCTTGGGATGGGAAGAAAGCAAGTATCTTGGTAGCAGAGTAAATTAGCCTTGTATGGAAGCTCAGAGTCACTGGCACAGTCTGGTCCCACTGTGCTGCAATAGTGAAAAGGTCTAGTTACAAGCAAGCAGAGAACTGGACAGAGCCCTGCACACCTTCATGCTGAACCTAGTCTAACGTAGGGACAGCTTTGTCCAGCGAGCCCAGATGATCCCACTCCACCACAGCTCCCATTCTTGCTGTACCGCCAGAAAAGTTACCTTAGTTGTTCACTGTGTATGGATGAAGTCAACAGGCTCCCCAAATACAGAGAGGATTCAATTTGAATGATCTCCTCTATCTGCTGCAGCTCCTCTTCTTCCTCCCACTGTTGCTCTGCTTCAAGCTTGTCCTCTACCTTCTCCTCTCCTTCCTCCTTCTCAGTGTGGTGGTCTGCCAGTCATGCAAGGAGGCCCACCTTGGGTTGAAGAGCTTGCAGAATATTCAACATAGGCTTCATCACCTTCCCGAATTAGGTCCTGCTGAAGGCCTGAAATCAAAAAGAAAGCTTTTGAAGAGGGCACCGCCTCAGAATCCTTTCTAAACCAGCTTTTCCTACCAATCACTAAAATAAGAGTGAACTAAACCAAGCCCCTTTTAGACTTGCATTCAGATCCATCCTATGAACTTTAGCTGAGCACCCAGAAAAATCAGGGCTGTTCAATGACAAGTTTTGTTAAAGGAAAACTGCTTTGTCCATCTGTCATATTTCAACTTTCTCTTGAAAGCAGATCAGAAACAAACACTAAGGAGCCACTATGCATGTCAACTATTAAGACCAAATACTTCTTCTAGGCCCCAGTTCAGGAGGGCATTTAAATATACTTTTCTCAGCAGGTGCCATTAATTCCAATAGTCACTAGCTCAGGCTTCAAGTTATACAAATACTGAGATTCTTTGTCCCAGGCCCAAACATTACAAATCATTGAAGCCTGTGAGTACTTCTATTGACAACAGTCAGATTTCTGTACTTAAATCTTTTCCTGGATCAGGGCTCTAGCAAAGTCACAAATTAAGTGGGGGGGGGGTTTAATCAATCCACACATGAACATGCCTGTGTCATAAACCTGCTCTCTAAATAGAAACTCTGGTGTTGTGATGAGACCCAACTATTCAATCCCATGGGTTGCTTAATAAACTGGGTCTGGGTTACTTGTCACTGTTTTCATATCTGGGTTACCTGCACTCATTGCCTGGATTACACTCCGTGTCTGATATCCTTATTTTGGGTAACAGGATTCAGCAGTAGGATCCTGGAACCATTGTCCGAGCCACCCAAAGCTCAGAAATTGGGCTTAGCAAAATAATTTCTTACACACCTTCTGTGCTTTACTTTGAAAGAGGATAAGAGTTGTAGCTCTATGGAGAACAAGCTCCTGAAACTGTCTTCATCACTCTGGACACCCATACCACAGCCCTCATATCTATCAATCTCTAGTTTTGACCCAAGCCTTTCAGGGGAGGCAAAGCCCCTCATTCTGCCATATGTGGTCTTCTCTTCCTAGTGATCAAATGGCCCATTTGGCTTGAAGAGCAGCTGCCTTTGAACCACTCTTTGCCATCAGTAAGCAAAGCAGAGAGCTGTAACTGTCTTGTCCATATGCTTAACTCAAGGGATTCCAGCCCTCTTCTTATACCCAGGCAGATTTCTTGGAAAGAGAGTAGATTAAAGATTAGTAAATTTACTGACCACTAACCCAAAATCCCAGCTAGTGAGGGTCCTCCACACTGATGACACACTGCATGCTGTCCAGGAGATGGTTCACCACCTTTATAAGAGCATTCAGCATTTACAGTAGATGGGCTTTCAATGCCACATGAACATCTTAACAAAAGATTCAGTTAGAAGCAAAATGGCATTCACAAAACAGGATTGCCCCTGCCTTATTCTTTCCACTTATCTCCCCTGGTCTTACAACTGGTTGTCCTGTGCTACTCAGAGATAAATGACTGTCTTCTTCTCTCTGTACCTCAAATCTTGAACTTTCATCTTCAAGACACTTCTCAGCCAGCAATGCTCTTAGGTCTCTTAGGCCATCCCCAGTCTGAGCAATGAATACTTCTTGCAGTTCCTCAAGAGGTTCTGTTTTTATGGAAATAACTTGTCTCCTATAGACTGGCTGTCTTCAGTGTGTAAAGATTCTCTTTCACTGATATGTTCATTCATGTTCATCTGATGTTTTGACAGGAGTACTTGCAAAGCATGTAATATTTTTCTAGTTGCATCATTCAGTAATGAAGTCTTTTCTGCATCTAAATCCGCAATGGGTAAGAGGGAAGAAAATGTTGACAAAAGATTTGCTGTTAGTTTTTGTATGATAAGAGGAACTATTTTACTAAGTTCTGATGATAAACGGTTTGGGTTATCTGAAGGCTCAGTAATGTCTCTTAATGTATTTTCAACAATATTGTCAGCTTCAGCGCAGTGGTGAAGTGGTAATTCTCCAAAAAGAGAGCTCTGAAATGGATTCCCAGAAATCTCTTGGAAGACCAAGTCACAAAGAGCTTCAGAAATAATCATGCACCCACTTCTTAAACACTCCTACATGTTGAATTTAGACTGACATTGTGTCAAAAGCTTGTTATAGACTGAATCAGCAATTGTATGAATCATGTCATCCTCCCTGAAATGCAGATGTTCGATATGCTGGCAAGAAGAGTTCTCATCTTCAGAGATTTTTGCAATAACTTTACTGATTACTTTCATGTGAGTCAAGTCAAATTCTGCAAGTTCCATTTTCTTTTCTGTAGCGGAAGATGTGCTGGCAGTGGCAGGGAGAATGTTAGATAAAAGCCTGCTGATTATATCTTCCAAAAATCTGTGGCATACCCCCAGAGTAGATGGTGTGGGACTTTGACATTGGGCATTGCTTTTGGTAGCATCTTCTAAAAGCTTCTCATCAATTTTCCCAGGTTCTAGAGGTTTATACAGAGCTGAAGAGGGTGCTTTTGCTAAGGGTTCTTCCTGTTGGTAATCAGTAATTTCTCTCCTTATCAAAATACCTAAGCTCTCTGCTGATGTACTCTTGTTTCTTTTCATGTCTGCATAAACGGAGACTTTGGAAGCACTTTCTTGCAGAAGGTCAGATAAACTGGAGTGAATAATTTTGGCCGTCAATGTGTCTATGTCAGAGGGGAGAGACTGATCTTCAGAAGGCTGCAGGTCTGTGGCCTGACATATGGAAAGCTTATTTAGCACTGAATCAACTACATTTGTGCTGATACATGAAAGATCGCATCCAAGGATTGCACAGTCCTGAGCATGTAGATTTTGTGAAGGGACCAGTTTGCTCATTAGTTCATCACATCTTTCAAAAAAGCATCAGCATAAATACTGGCTGGTGACTGCAAAGGCTGAGGCTCAATTCCATATGTTGGCAGGGGCTTGCTGTGAGCTCCCTGTACTGCCTTATGCGGTACTTCCTCTTCAGGAAATATCTTTCAACATGGTGAAAAGAAGGGCTTTCTTGCAAGCTGCCTGCCAATGTGGGGTAGAGTTACTCTGGAGCGGACTGCCCTTGGTTTAGTTAGTGTGTCCAGGGGGGATGTAGAAGGTTTGAACCCCAGAGTCCCTCTCTTCACACATCCTGGGGATCTTCTGGGTGTTCTCTTTCTGTCTGTGAAGACAAACTTACTGGCATTGGCCTCCTCATCTCTCATGTCTCTCTCAGCTATTTTTTCCTCTTCATATTGTATCTATTGCTGCGTATATAATGTCTGTTACTTCAGCTACAAACCAGGTCATTATATTTGTAATTTCATCAGTCATTTCTTTGGTCTTGTTTTTCTGTAGCAGGAACAAATGAGAAAGGACAATACATGTGTTAATGAATTCCTTCATTCTCCCTTCTGTACATGGCAACAGCTGTCTCCTGGGTGTGATTCAAACTTTTAGGACAAACAATAAGAGCCTCTCGTGCAAAGTGACATGTATCACCAGAGCCTTTTGGATAGGGTGGGATATAAATCTAACAGAATAAATATAGGAAATAAAGAAACAGCCAGTTCAGGAAAGGTCAGCGAAGGACAAACTAGGAGAAGCATTGCTTCTCTTTGAGTTTGTTTCTGAAGGGCTGAGATGCAGTCTGATGACCATGGAGGAAAATTCTGACCATCTTGAAGCCCAGGGGAGGTTTGTCACTGATTTCAGCAGGACCAGGATTCCCACGCAGGAGCCTAGAGATGACCTAATTTTACCAGTTTACCCTCTCACAAGTGTCATGGGGGCTAGGCATTGGATACACCTCTGGACACACACTGTGCAATAGACCCTGTGTCCAGAGACTCTGTCACATGCTGAATGGGAAATGTCAGGAAATCTCACTTCCATGTTCCATATTTGAACAGATGCTGAGGCCTGACATTGGGACTGTCTCTAACATGCCTGTCTCACCACTACCAAGAAAGTTTAATTTATCAACTAACTTGCTTCTCCTTGAAAAGAATCAATTAATTTGCAGACATTTTCTCCATCTTGCACCCAAACTCAAAAGCTGTGTCCTCCCTGGGCAGTGTTGCTCCCTGCTCTTCCTCAGGATGAGACATCTAAACACTGTCTGCTGTGGAGCTTTTATGCTTTTCAAGGACTGTGCAGGCTTTTGTTAATTAACACCCTAGCCCCTAGTGCAGAAGGTAAAGAGTCCGTCCCCCACCCCATTTTACACATAGCAGAACTGGGTCAAAGCTACTTTCTACTAATCTGTGGCCACTGAGCTGTAGTGCCTTCTATAGTTTTGTCACCCTGTTGTTTCCCTTGGTGTTAAGAAAAGAGCATCTGTCACACAACCAGTCACAATACAGCACATCTTCTAGCATTATATCCTGCTCGCTTGTTTCCAAAAAAATGTGTAAGATTGTGTGGAACAATGCCATTTGAGGACTCCTGCACAACAATACATGTCATGGCAGGGTGCACTTTATCTTTCAGTTTTGACATCATCAGCTTCCACTTCTGACATCTCCCCATGCCCTGACTTCTTACCCAAGAGGATGATCTTTTCTTGTTTGTGCCTTTATTAGCAACTGGCACAAATCTAGGCTGCTGATTACCTGGCATGAAAAACAATCAGTTCTAGGACAGTCCTATATGTTGAGTGTAAACTGCTTGCAGGTCTAGGAGTCTGTGTCCCAGATTCTGCTATAAAAACCCAACTCTGGGGGTGACTGAGGATAAAAGGTTGGCCCTACTGAATTAAATGGGAGTCTTGACATTGACTTTGGTGTAGCCAGAGTTTTGCCTGAGGTACATAACCATTTTAATGGAAAGATGGTGAAAAGACAGATACAACAGTGGAGACCATACCTGGAGATTAGGACGGTCAAGGATTATAGAACTTTGCACATCAAATTTAAAAACTGACAGGGTCCAGTTTCCTTCTGTGTTGTACACTGATCCTGCAAACACTAATGCAACTTGCTAAGAAACAATCATGGGAGCAGTCTATCAAGCTCCCTGGGATCATAGACATTCTTGAAATAAAGCATGTGCATGTTATTTGATTGGGGCTATAGTCCTCAACTTCTTTATGAAATTCTAAATAGAATTGCCAAAAAATCCATTGGCTACTATTGACCCTAGCCATTTACTGATTACCTCATTAAGGTATATATGATATATATAAATTGTACTGTGGCTTTGTTTCTAACCTCCATTGCTTTATGAAGCATATGTTGCTTTTTGCTCTGTCGCTTTCTCTGTCCATCCATCTGAAATTTTTCTTCTAAAAAGCTTTTGAGTTTTTTCTGGTCCATGTAAACCCTGGCTAAATCTCCTGAGAAACATGTAAACAGTTGGTTAATATCACCTGTGGTGCAATCAATTTCTGCTCCACCCCCTCCTTTACCTGCATGTCTTTTTGCTAAAGCGAATGTAGCATTTTTTAACAGATTCCAAGAAGCTGTGAGGTATAACTTGGAGGTTTGCAAACTGTTTCAGTGGAGTGTACTGCTGATGAATTAACACAGGCCATGTCCTGTCTTTTCAAAGGCACAATGAGAGCGGAAGGATGTACCTTTCCCTTAGGAGCCAGGAAGGGGACCATGCTCCATATCTCTCTTCTCTATGAAATGTTCTAAGTCACCTTCTCCACGCATTTTCTAATAAGGCCTTGCAATGGGATGTTAGATATCCAACTGAGTGCTTGGATGCTTAGCAAGGAGTCAAGAATGACGGAAAATGGAACTGGGACAAGGCCAAGTTGGAGAAGACCTAAAAGCAGAGGTCAGGCTTGTTGGGGAGAGAGAATGGGCACAGGGCCCTAGGGTCACTAGAATGCATCCCTGTCCAAATCCTGGGATAGACCCCTGTCCAGATCCTGGGAATATCCATGAGTCTCCCCACTCTTCTGTTGTCAGCAAATGTCTGTGAGCTTTACTTGTAAAGTGTGCCCCCCCTGCTCCTCTCTAGATTGGTGGACAGAGAAGTGGACAACCCATTGTTGTTGTTGTCAGTTCCTGAGTCAACTCAGATGGCAGAACCCACTCTTCCTAATTTCTACCAAGTGCCATTTATTGCTCCTTTTTCTCCTTGTTTGGTACTGCTGCTTGGTCCTTATTTGCTGCCTTCCCTTACTTACTGAATGCAGAGGGGCTTAGAAACAAAGGTTTCTCTTTCTTGAATGTGGAGTCATGGCCCTTTGGCCAAATGATGAACTATTCCCCTAGGATTCTCCACTTCCATTTGTATTTTTTTTTGTAATGTTTTCCTCCTATCAGTTGTATTACTCATTATCTTTAATTTGGGGGGATTAGATGATTAAAAACACTGATCATGTGATGTGATGTCATGGCCATATAATTACAGGTTTAATCTCTCCTCTTTGGCAGTATGGAATGTAACTGGATCACAATCACCTTGCACTAAGCAACCACCTGGCCATTGTCTCCTAGCATCGACAGCTTTGCTCCATGATTGGCTATGTCTGTCTCATTTGAATAAAAGCTATATCCTTCCTCCCAGTAGGGTTGGAGTATTGTTGTAGTGATAATGGTTTGGGCAATATGCATAGGATCAAGGTGATTTTAGGGTCATCTTTCTTGGACCAACCATATAAGTGGGAAAGAATTCCCCACTTCAATTTCTTCTTTTTCTGTCACCTTTTTCTCCCAGTCAGTCTTTTTTGTTTAATTAGAGAAGTTTCTGGGCAGCAGGTGCCCTTCTTCTGTGCCTTTGTCTATCATTGGTCCCAAATTTTACACCTGGTCCAATAAAAAACATCCCCCAAAAATGCCCCCACCCCTCCACTTCTCATGTGCACTGCTTTTGTCAGGCACAGAGACACAGAGCCCCTAACCCCATGCTTGACCTTCCTCAAAGGTCTCTGCCACCCTCCTGAGCTCTCCCTGGAAGGAACTGGAGGAAAATCCCATTCCTTTACTGCCTCCCCCCAGATCCCTTTAGGCACAGCTCAGCTGCTTTGCAGAAACAGGTGTAGGAACAGGGAAATGGCAGGAGGAGAAGGGAAGGAAGAAAGAACTAGAGGAGGCAGGAAAAGCCCCTGTGGAAGTCAGAGGAGTGGTGGGAGGGGGCTCTTGTTGGGTCTGCAGCATTGTACTTGATCCTCAGTGGCTGAGACTTGGAGCAGCCCCTGTGTTTTCAGATCAGCAGCACCCAAGTCAGAGTGACAGACAGCTGGAGAGACAGAGCTGCAGGGGAATATGGGGATCAAAGCTCCCCACCCATCAAAAAGGTACAACTAGGTATTTTGTCCCAAGCCCAAACATTGCAGGGGGCTTGAACTGGCTGAGATTTGGCAAAGCTCACAACTGGCTTTTGTACCAAAGCTACTACCATGTTGTTGTGTGCTAGAGCCCTGTGACCTGGGCCTAAATTACTGACTGTGACTGAGAAGGGCCACAACCCTGAACTCATTAACCATGAGGAAGGGTTGGGGACCAGGCAGAGAGAGGGGTCCAACTGCACTACTTGGCCCAAACCTGAGAGTTTCTGGGGCTGGCACTTGTGGGGCAGAAGGGATGGACAGATGAGAGGTGGCCTTGGGACCAGAAATAGGAATCAGATTCTCCCAGAGAGACCTGCCACCATGAAGGTCTGTTCAGGTCTGAGCCTCTGGCCTGGGGTTCTGGAACTTGCCCTGCAGGTGATGTCAGCCCTCTATGAGGTCACTGTCTCTCTGGCCCAATGCCTGATATCCTACCGATGCCTCTCTATGAGCTCACGGTCTGCCCCACCCAGCCGGGCTCATTCCCTACCCATAGCAGCCCCTTCACTGTATAGTCTAGCATATACTGTATCTCATCCCTGACAGTGTCCAGTGCCAGAGGCTGGTCAGCACAGTACAAGAGAAGCCGATCCTGGACAATGGAGGCTAGCCAGTCTAGCCAGAGAGGGGACAGTTCTGCTAAGTCCATGTAGTGAGTGCAAGCTGCCCAGCAGTGCAAGTGACAAAACCAGGGGTGTTTATACATGTGCCCCAGGAGTGTGGAGGGACAGTGCTTTAGGTAGAGTGGCTCCAAGAGCCACTCTTAATTAAAGTTCCCAGAGCATCACGTGCAGTGTCCCCATGCTAAAACGTAGCAATGGGGGCACTTTAATGACAGCTTGTTGAAAGAGCTTTAGTTAAAGTGCCCCTGCCACCATTTTTCAGTGCAGGGATGCTGATACACATGGTGCTGGAGTCTGCTGGAGCACAGTAATTACCATGCTCAAGCAGATGCAAGACTGCTCCCACACACTGTAATTACAGTACATCGAAGCAGCCTTGCTCCATATCTATAGGTGCCCCAAGTGACCCACTGACAAAACCAAGTGGCAGACATGGGAGTTAGGGGTACAGCCTCTGAATTACAACTACCTAGACCTTAAATGCGCTGTAAGTAAGAGATGAACAGTGGAGAAAACCCTGGTCATACGCTGTTCACTCTCCCTTTCAGCAGCCACTCCCTGGGCACATCTACATGAGGCACTATGTCACTGTAGCAACAAGCTATGGCAACATGGCTTGTAGCAACGGCAACATAGCATGGGCGGGCACTAACTGTGACTCTACTATGGTGGTCCCTGGTGGCCCTGAGCTCCAAAGCGGGGAGCAGGAGTCTGGGACCAATATGCCCTTCACTTCTCCCTGCTGCCAGGACAAGACAGACTGGTCCTCAGTCCTGGGTGTTTGCTCCCCTCCGGCAGTTGTGCCACACTGCTCTTCTGCTTAGAGAGCTTGGGTTAAACCCCAGTCGCTGTAGCTAAAGACTCACAAAATTGTTCCCTCTCCTGGTGCTGAGAATGATGAGTCAGCACGTGATTCCAGGGGCCTTCTGATTACCCTGTGATTCCAGGTGGAGATTGCTGCCATTTCCAAATGGCATTATCTGCTGGCTTTAACTCCCCACCCTTGCTAGGTGGCACCTCCAAGTCCTCAGAGAGTTCTCCAGCCCTGCTTGGGAGTGCACCTTGACTCCTAAATAATGCATCCTAAAAGGAGCCTCCCTTCCCCCTGTGGAGTTGTTCTCCTGTCTGCCATCTGTGTCTGCCCTCTTTGTTGAGTTTAACTACATCAGAATGAAGTTGCAGATGATCACGAAGTACAATTAGTAGCCTCCACTAGTCCACATTTTTTCCTATTTTTCCTAAAACAAGTTAGCATATAGGTATAATCTCTGGTGCGACTTTCTGAAATTTCCTGTGGTACGGTAGACAACTTGAGAGAACACACTCTGGACAGAGCATTCGGTATCTTCTAAAAAAGGGAGACCGTTCTTTAGAACTCTCTGGGTCCTACCCGCAGCCAGCTTTCTACCCACCCACCCAACTGTCGAGCAGTTAACCTGTAGCATTCCTACAATTTTCCCATGAGAACATCATGGCATACCAGATCAAAGGCCTTTTGGAAGTCTAGGTATACAATGTTGACCTCCTCTTTCTTATCTAGGTGGTGAGTTACCTGGTCATAGAATGAGATGAGATTGGTAAGACAAGACCTGCCTCCGATGAAGCCATGCTTGCTGTCATTCAGAATCCTACCTACTGCAAGCATATCGCACATAGACTCCTTGATGAATTTTTCTAGGATTTTTCCTGAGATAGAAGTTAGGTTAATTGTCCTATAGTTGCCTGGGTCGTCTCTCCTCCCCTTCTTGAAGATGGGAACAACATTGGCCCTCTTCCAGTCTTTAGGGATCGCCCCCGAGCACACGAGTTTTGGAAGAGTTTCACCAGAGGTCCTGCAATGACTTTGGCCAGCTCCTTCAGCACCCTCAGATGAAGTTCATCTGGCCCTGCTGACTTAGAAATGTCTACATTTTCTATGTGATCATGCACTAGCTCGATGTAAACAGTAGGAAGGTGGTCACTCCTACCATTCCCATTTTGAACCTTATTCAGTATGATTTTCCCCTTACTCTGGTGAACTACAGAAGCAAAGTAGTCATTCAGGAGTTCAGTTTTCTCCTGAGTGTCGGTAACCAGCTGTCCTGAGTCGTTAAGCAATGGCCCCATGCTTCCATTTGTTTTCCTCCTGTTCCCTATATACCTAAAGAAGGACTTCTTATTGTCCTTGATTTCAGTTGCTAGTTTAAATTCAGTCATCGCCTTAGCCTTTCTAATCTGCTCCCTACGAGTGTGGGCTGTTGTTGTATAGTTCTCCTTGGGGACTGTCCTAAGCTTCTGTTGTTTGTATGCCTCTTTCTCTTTTTTCAAGAGGACCTTGATATCCATATTAAGCCAAGAGGGCTTACCAGCCCTTCTGCTACCTTTCCTCCGCATGGGAATGGACTTGTTTTGTGCTTTGATGATCATGTCACAGTTAGGGCGGCTAGGATCTGGAACCAACTTCCAAGGGAAGTGGTGCTGGCTCCTACCCTGGGGGTCTTTAAGAAGAGGCTTGATGCCTACCTGGCTGGGGTCATTTGAGCCCAGTTTTCCTCCTGCCCAGGCGGGGGGTCAGACTTGAAGTTCTTCAAGGTCCCTTCCGACCCTACTTCTATGACTCTATGTCCTTAAGGAATGACCACTCTTCATGCACTCCTTTTTCCTTTGGTCCCTGGTCTCGACTGGTATAGCATAAAGACCCTTGTTCTGTCCCTGTTGCAAGGCACTCTCTGTTCAGCTTAGGGGGTTAGACCCCATTCATATGCCCACACTTGGCCAAGTATAACCTTGCCCATGGGTGCATCTAGGATTTTGAAAAGTATGCGTGGGGAGGAAGGAGGGCAGGTGCAGATGGCAAGGTCCTTCAACACAACATATACTGTTCTGTGGTTGAAACTAGAAGCTTTCCAAATATGCAAGGGCCTAGGCCTGTGTTGTTTGCTTTAAGATGGAAGCAGGAACAAACAACGTTTCATTGGAATGAGTTAAGAACAAATCTGCAAGGCTGGGAAATAGGAGCTTCATGACCAGAAGCAGCTAAATGACAGCTGGACGGCAGAACAAAGGCTCGCTTGACTGGTGGAACATCAAGAGCATTAAAAAGGAGAGAAAACTGTTAGCACCTGTGGAATAAAGGGTTTAGAAGGGAAAGGGTAGATAACAATGATCCATGAAGTCAGTTGACTCTCTTGGCACTGCCTACTTAGAAATGCCACTGCCAGGCAGTTGTTTTTAAGCTTTGGGTGGACTAGGCATCAACAGGGAGGCAAGTGTACCAGTGCACTCCCCCTGGATCTACCCTGAGCCTGCCTGATACAGGTAAAAAAGATGAGAACCTATCCAGCCACTTGATGAGAAGAGAGGTACAGCCTTATCTAGGAGACCTGGAACATCTGGATTTTAAAAGGAGACTGCTGGCTTAGGAATACAAATCCCCCAGACCAATGTTTCTCAACCAGTGGGTCACAACCCAAAAGTAGGTCACAAGAATATATGAACGGGTCAAGAACAGACTAAAAATGGATCAAGAAACCTTAAAAACGTATTCTCCTTTAAAGGAGAAAAATGTGGGAATCCATAGCTTTTCCCTTGTAAGAGTTCTAGCCTGCAAGGGGCTGCTTGGGGCCTCCCCATGCTCCACACCCTCCCCCCAACTCCACACACCTATACCCTGCCCCACACACTCCATGCCCCCCCCACCCCACACACCTGGGGCCTGTGGGTGGGAGGCAGCAGGTCAGGAGTGAGGGGTACTGGGCAGGACTAGCCATCAATGTTTACAAATGCACCCTGGTACAAAAGGGTTGAGAACTACTATGCTAGACAGCAAAAGAGAGGAGCTGCTTTCACACAGCCAAGAATCCCAATCCTCTCTCCACTTCTCCATCCTCCAACAGTCCTTTTCTCCTCCCAGAGTCTGCTGCTTCTATAGGCCGGTTCCCCCTTGTCACTTAACTCTGATGGTTCTGGAGTGGGAAGAGGCCCAGTTCCTCAAAGATTTCTCTGTGAATGCAGAGGAAAAGGGTCTCATCATGTCACTGTCACCATCCCAAACCAGGAACATGAGGACCAGGTAACATGACTATGCTTGGAGGTGCTCAGGAGGTGCCAGTCACTCTCCAAAGAATGTGGGAGATAAGAAAGATATAATCCCTGAAATGTTTTAAGTCAGCAGTCCCTAACATTGCTGGCCCTTGAGCCTCAATACCGAGCAAGTAACGTGCTGCAGAAAGCATCATCTCTAGTTTCCCTGCCCTGTCCTAGGGTCATGTATACATCTACATAAAAATATTATAGCCGGGCAGAGAGGCCACGGCTGCAGTTTAACCCACCCTCCTGCCTGGAGGGTTGTACGGCTCTTTGCCTGTTCTGGCTGCCACCCATCCCACTGAGTCCAGTGGGATGGGGCTTTTACTCCTCAGTGTAAGTATGCCGTAGGATGGGGAGAGGGGCCCTGTGCCCCAGGCCCCGCACCCAGCTGGGATCGTCTCTGAGCACAGACACAAGTTACAGAAGGCACTCTGTCTTGAAATATCTACATCTGAACCCTCGTGCAATAAGGGTTCAGATTTTTTCCAGGATTGGGCCCTTTTAAAGACTTCTGTAGCTGTGCACTTCTGCTTGGTCATGGCTGTAGAGAACTTTCATGGGCCAGATCAGGCAAAAATTGTCACTTCTGTCTGTGCCTACAGTGTGAGTTTTCACTGATAATACTCAGAATGACTTGGGACCTGTCTACCCCTGCTCTCCTACTTTTGTACTGGAACAGATGCCTTCAGCAGAGAAACTTGAACTTTAACCCTCTCATTACACATCACTTAACAGACCACATCATAGGACAAAGTTGGGACATGAAAATTAAGCCTCCCTCCACTATAATTAGTTGACATCAAACTAGAGAAATGCTACTAAATGTCCAAACTTTAAAATACAACAAATATGTCTCTTTAAAGTCATTTTTGCAATTGGACTTTTTTCAAATGAAACCAAATTTTGTTTTTCCTTTCAGGAATATAACGAGTAAATAAAGTAATGATTATGGTAGGGGAGGAGGGAGAAGGAAGAGGGGAAACCAACAACAACAACATGGAATTTATTAAGTGTTTGTTCTGATGCTACTACTAGGTGGTAATTATAAAAATATGTCTCTATGGCAAGCATAAAGGGCACCACAGAGAGGTGAATCATGCTGGCTAATTACACAGCAGGCCTGACACAGAAGTAATTTCCTTGAGGAAAGCCTTCTGAAGGGAATAAATATCTTTAAGCCTGCATAGTTATACTTTGGGATGCAGAGTGGATAATAAATAAAATTTAAAAAAATTAAATAAATGATATAAAAAAAATCAGATTTCTTTGCTTTAAATCAGATTTGTTTTACTTCAATAATAATTAAGTTTTCCTTCTTACAAATTAAGCAACCTAAATTAAATTTGAATTAGAGACTCCTGGATTCTACGTATCATTGTAATCTATTAGATTATAATAGAATATTATAATCTAATTAGATTATATATTAGATTATAATAGATAATAGAATATGTAGAATCCAGGAGTCTCTACTAAAAGCTCTGGAGCTAAAGGCTGATTTGCTTCTATCTAAAATTGGAGTGGGGGAGAGAAACCAAACTTATAAAGGTCAAGCTTTAAAAATATGGCACAGTATTTTATGTTTTAGGAGCTTGATCTTGCAAGGGTCTACACTACTGCATGCAAAGGATCAGCCAAATCATCCAGGTGCTGAAACCTGTCCTCTGACTCCAGCAGGCATCGTCATATGTACACCTAGATAAAGATTATACACTGAATGAAAGATTATGTCTGCTCCCATACTCTCCCAGGCTGGCGGCAAGAGCTGCCAGAGGAGCCACTGGAAAAGCAGCTCCCAGACTGGAGGTGTGCAGTGGCAGGAGCCCCCCTCCCCAAGTCATATGCCCCATCACCCCGGCTGGGCAGCTTGTCCAAGCCCAGCCCCAGCCCCAATCCCTCCCTTGCTGTGGGGGCTTTGATCTGCCCCCCGCCACGGCCGTTCCCACCCCCCTCTGCCCACCACAGAGACTTTCCAGCTGGAGGCAGCTGTGCCCAGGTTCGTTGAGGACTTCTGCCTGTATAGTCTATGGCCGAATCTCTGAAATCGAGGCTTCTGAATTGATTCGGATCTTTTAATGGGTCTCTCAATTCAATTCGGATCCAGAGATTCAGCTGCCAAACTGGGCTAATCTCCTCCAAATTGAATTGGCTACTGAGGCTTTGCACAGCCCTAGTTACTGGCCAGCTCATGGAAAAACAACATCTACCTCAGTAACTACCAACCCCCTGCTTCTGGGTACTTCAGTGAAATGGCCTTTTTGGTCTCTTTGCATATGTACAGAGATGTAAGCACTGAGTTCAGTACCCTACCATGTCTCTAAACTAAAATACTGCAACAAACAAAGTGGGGCAGGGGGGAGGGAAGAGGTGTTACAGTAGCAGAAATCATGGATTTTTAAGGTGGAGGGTTAGGTCACAGGCAGGAGTCGTGGTTAATTTGTGTGGAGGAAGAAGCGAGGAGAGTATGAAGTAGTGTGTGCAACAGAAATGACCAACGCTGGGCTCAAGACAGTGTAGGAAAAGGAACAACATTCTGTGGAGCATAGACTAGGCTTGAGTTCAATACCTCACACCTGAAGAAAAAGCCACCATGGCTGCAGGTCATCAAAAATACCCTATTTGGGAATATTTTCAAGAATTTTTTTGTGCCAGAGGAAAAGAGGAATACATACCAAGTGTTAGCAGTGCAACAAAGACTTGCAAGCCTGCTACCCCAAATGAAACAACATTATGAGAAAATACTTCTCAGAAGGCAATGAATTTGAAGATGGTGATGTGGATATGTCCTAGTCATTGGGATCAATTGGTCAGTAAACTTGCTATTTTTAATCCATTCTTAAACCATCCTTATGGATTGCCTACTGTTGGCATTGGATTTATGACCCAGATACCTTGTTCCAGTTAGACCCAAACTTTTAGACCAACTACGACTTCTCCATTCAATAATAGACACATTTTATTGATACATAGTGATAGCAGATAAGAATAATACCGGCAAGGCAAATAAAATAACCGACGCTTATTCTATATCTACCAGTCCTAGAGCTGTCACAGAGGGAAAGTACAGCTGGCCAGTATGCGAGCTTCACCCTGAGGTTCTTTCTTGAATATCAGATGTCAGCAGCCTGGAGCTCAATGGCTTAACCAACGCCCCCCCCCACCCCTTGGCCAGTGAGGTGGGTAAAACAGGCTGGTGGTATGCCCTCTGTCCATGAAGGCTTTGGGTTCTCTTCTTGGGGACCCTTTGCTGCTTTGAAATCCCCCCTTTTGTATCCTTTCACCTATGATTTCATAGACATTTGGGCTGCAAGGGACCTCGGAGGATTGAGTCCAGCCCCCTGCCCCAGGGGCAGGAAGTCAGCAGGGATCATAGGATCCCAGCAAGATAAGCATCCAAATGTGTCTTGAAGGCGTTCGAAGTGGGTGCTTGAACCACCTCCAGTGGCAGGCTATTCCAAACCTTGGGGACTTGGACAGTGAAGAAGTTCTTTCTTATGTCCAGCCTGAATCGGTCGCGGTGGAGTTTGTGACCATTCAATCTTGTCATCCCTTGGGGCGCTCTGGAGAACAAACATTCCCCCAGATCCTGATGAACTTACAGGTGGCCTTCAGATCACCCCTGAGCCTGTGCTTTTCCAGGCTGAAAAGCCCCATGGCTCTCAGCCTTTCATCACAAGTGGGCAGAAAACAACAGAATGCAGTTCAACAAGGAGAAATGCAAAGTGCTGCACCTAGGGAGGAAAAATGTGCGGCACACCTACAGCCTAGGAAATGACCTGCTGGGTGGCACGTAAGTGGAAAGGGATCTAGGAGTCCTAGTGGACTCCAAGATGAACATGAGCCGGCAGTGTGACGAAGCCATCAGAAAAGCCAATGGCACTTTATCGTGCATCAGCAGATGCATGTCGAATAGATCCAAGGAGGTGATACTTCCCCTCTATCAGGCCCTGGTCAGACCGCGGTTGGAGTACTGCGTGCAATTCTGGGCACTGCACTTCAGGAGGGATGCGGATAACTTGGAGAGAGTCCAGAGAAGGGCCACTCGTATAGTTAAGGGCCTGCAGACCAAGCCCTATGAGGAGAGACTAGAGAAACTGGACCTTTTCAGCCTCCGCGAGAGAAGGTTGAGAGGCGACCTTGTGGCTGCCTATAAGTTCATCACGGGGGCACAGAAGGGAATTGGTGAGGATTTATTCACCAAGGCGCACCCGGGGGTTACAAGAAATAATGGCCACAAGTTAGCAGAGAGCAGATTTAGATTGGACATTAGGAAGAACTTCTTCACAGTTAGAGTGGCCAAGGTCTGGAATGAGCTCCCAAGGGAGGAGGTGCTCTCCCCTACCCTGGGGGTCTTCAAGAGGAGGTTAGATAAGCATTTAGCTGGGGTCATCTAGACCCAGCACTCTTTCCTGCCTATGCAGGGGGTCGGACTCGATGATCTATTGAGGTCCCTTCCGACCCTAACATCTATGAATCTATGAATCTATAAGGTCTGTTTTCCTGACCTCTGATCATATGTGTGGCTCTCCTCTGCAACCTCTCAAGCTTCTCCACATCCTTTTTGAATTGTGGAGCCCAAAACTGGTTGCAGCACTCCAGCTGTGGCCTCACCAAGGCCGAGTACAATGGGAGAATGACGTCCCGGGATTTACTTGAGAAGCATCTATGTGGTCAACCATGACCCCCAAGTCCCTTTTATTTGTAGTGCTAACCAGTGTAGCACTACCGAGTCTATAAGCATGCTGCAGGTTTTTCCTCCCAAGGTGGAGAACCTTGCATTTTTCAGTGTTGAACACCAGGGTGCTGCACCTTGGGAGAAGGAATCCACAGCATACCTACAGGCTGGGGAGTTCCCCTCTTGAAAGCACAGAGGAGGAAAGGGATCTTGGAGTCATTATTGACTCCAAGATGAACATGAGCCGCCAATGCCAGACCGCAGCAAGCAAGGCCAGCCATACCTTGCCATGCATCTGAAAGTGCATCTCAAGCCAGTCCAGAGAAGCGATACTCCCCCTCTGTGTGATTTTGGTCAGGCCGCAGTTGGAGTACTGCATCCAATACTGGGCCCCGCACTTCAAAAGGGATGTGGCCAGCCTGGAGAGGGTTCAGAGGAGGGCCACCTGCTTGGTGAGGGGGCAGCAGGACAGGCCCTACGAGGAGAGACCGAGAGACCTAAACCTGTTCAGCCTCAGCAAGAGGAGGCTGAGGGGGGACCTGGTGGCTGCCTACAACCTCATCAGGGGAGATCAACAGCAAATAGGCAGTCGTTTCTCCCCAGCACCACCTGGGGTGACAAGGAACAATGGTAATAAGCTGATGGAGACTAGGTTTAGGTTAGAGATCAGAAGGCAATATTTTACAGTTAGGGTGGCCAAAATCTGGAACCAACTTCCCAGGGAAGTGGTCCTCGCCCCTACCTTGGGCAAATTCAAGAGGAGGTTGGACGATCTCCTGTCTGGGGTCTTGTGAACCCAGCATTCATTCCTGCCTGTGGCAGGGGGTCAGACTAGATGATCTGTTCAGGTCCCTCCTGACCCTAGCTACTATGATACTGTGTGTCATAACCCAATGATTTTTAGTTCCTCGGCACATTGAAATTTTCCCGCCACATGGAGCTTTCTTTGCACAGTGGATTTCTCAGCTGCAGAGAGAAATCCCCGGTGCAAAATAGTTCCTGCTACACACATGCAAATTAGTGTCCCACTATTGGTCAATTCTAAATTATTCCTACGCGGCGGCTAGCAATTGGCTCGCTAGCCGTACAAAAGGTTAGAGCAGTTTCCGCCCAAGTTGGAGGACTCCACAACCATCTCATGGGGAACTCTGAGTGCGCTGTGGAGCCTAGCAAACTCCGCGTGCGTCTTGCAGGAGGACAGAGAGGCCTGATCAGCTCTTAGCCACTCCCCATCATAGTGTGAATTTGATATATCCCCCGTGTGAAGCGCTCGTGGAGTCGTATATCGACAACTCATCTTGGTTCGGTGCGGTTCGGAAGAGATCTCACTTGTGTTTGTTTGTCTGCAACTGCAACTCAAGCAAGTTTCCTTCCTGCACTGTGACCATTGGCAGTGTAAGTAAAGCTTTCTTTGTAAAACCAATACACTTCTGTGCCTAACTCTACTCCGTCATGGAAAAACCCCACCTGACGGTCTGGGCTACTCGCCATAGCCTCAGACCGACCCTCGGTCCCGACACTATGAAACCATCAGGTTCTCATCCGCCCATTTCATGAGCCTGTCAAGATCTGCCTGGATCGCCCTCCTGTCCTCAGGTGTGGGTGCTTTACCCCAGAGTTTGGTGTCGTCGGCAAACTTTGCCAGTACGCTTCTGACACCAATATCCACATCATTAATGAAGACGTTAAAAAGTATAGGCCCTAGGACAGAGCCTTGAGGGACCCCACTGGTCACAGTGCACCAAGACAATTGGCTCCTGTTGACCACCACCCTCTAGGTCCTACTGAAGAGCCAATTCCTCAGCCAGCAGATCATGGTGAGGTTGAGGCTGCAGTTCCCCAGTTTAGCCGAGGTGATTGTGGGATACCAGATGGAAGGCTTTTTTAAAGTCAAGATATACAATGTTGATCTCTTTCCCCTTGTCCAGGTGCTAAGTCACCTGGTCAAAAAAGGAAATGAGATTGGTCAAGCAAGACCTACCCGCAACAAACCCGTGCTGGGTATCCCTCAGGATATTGCCTTCAGCTAGTCTGTTCAGGATGGCCTCTTTGATAATCTTTTCTAAGACCTTCCCCAGGATAGAGGTCAGGCTGATAGCCCTGTAGTTTGCCAGATCTACTTTCCTCCCTTTCTTGAAGATAGGCACGACATTGGCCCTCTTCCAATCATCGGGCACTTCACCAGAGCGCCAAGAGCTCTCAAAGATCTGTGCCAGGGGCTGAGCTATGACGCTCACCAGCTCCCTGAGTACCCTTGGGTGTAACCCATCAGGGCCGGCTGACTTGAAGGTATCAAGCCTGTCAAGGTGTTCCTTCACAAGGTCAGCTTTGAGGGAGGATGAGGAATCTCCCTCCCCTGGGCCTCCCTGACCATTAGTGGGCAGGGCCGTCCCATGGGACTGGTGAAAAACTGACGCAAAGTACCTATTTAGCAAATTCGCTTTTTCCTGGGCATTGGTTGTCAGTTGAATGATTCTTCATTCCTGATTGATTCATCTTCATTAATGATGTGGGCACTGGAGTCAGAAGCGGACTGGCCAAGTTCGCTGATGACACCAAACTTTGGGGCAAAGCATCCACACCAGAAAACAGGAGGGTGATCCAGGCTGACCTGGACAGGCTCAGGAAATGGGCAGATGAGAACCTGATGGTGTTTAACACTGAAAAATGAAAGGTTCTCCACTTTGGGAGAAAAAACCTGCAGCATCATTATAGGCTTGGCAGTGCTCTGCCGG
The DNA here is from genome assembly GCF_030867095.1 of Alligator mississippiensis. NCBI lineage: Eukaryota > Metazoa > Chordata > Crocodylia > Alligatoridae > Alligator > Alligator mississippiensis. The sequence continues at coordinate 113,619,676 of NC_081827.1, forward strand.
CTAGCACTACGGAGGAAAGAGACTTGGGGGTCATCATTGACCACAAGATGAACATGAGCCTGAAATGTGATGCTGCAGCTAGTAAAGTGACCAAAACGCTGGCTTGCATCCATAGATGCTTCTCAAGCAAATCCCGGGACATCATTCTTCCATTGTACTCAGCCTTGGTGAGGCCGCAGCTGGAGTACTGCATCCAGTTTTGGGCTCCTCAATTCAAAAACCATGTGGAGAAGCTTGAGAGAGTCCAGAGAAGAGCCACGCGCATGATCAGAGGTCAGGAAAACAGACCTTACGACAACAGGCTGAGAGCCGTGGGGCTCTTTAGCCTGGAAAAGCGCAGGCTCAGGGGTGATCTGATGGCCACCTATAAGTTTATCAGGGGTGACCACCAGTACCTGGGGGAACGTTTATTCACCACAGCACCCCAAGGGATGACAAGGTCAAACAGTTACAAACTACTGCAAGACCGTTTCAGGCTGGACATAAGGAAGAATTTCTTTACTGTCCAAGCCCCCAAGGTCTGGAATAGCCTGCCATCGGAGGTGGTTCAAGCACCTACATTGAACACCTTCAAGAGTAAATTGGATGCTTATCTTGCTGGGATCCTATGACCCCAGCTGACTTCCTGCCCTTTGGGTGGGGGGCTGGACTTGATGATCTTCCGAGGTCCCTTCCAGCCCTAATGTCTATGAAATCTATGAAATCATTGATTGGTCTCCCTGTGGTCATCATACCATCCACATTCTGTTCTGTCAGCATATTCCTTCATTTCCCAGACCCATCACATGCACACATCTTAATTTGGTTATTTACCAGGCCTCCTCATTTGATCTGCTAATCAAAACCAGAAATCCCAAGGCCTCTGCAGCTCAGTACTGTGACCTTATCTCAGGTTATGGAACAGTGTGGTACAGGTCTTCAAACTTCCCAGCCTGTGTGTCTGCTGGCTTCAGACACAGTGGGCCTTGAAGGAAACTTTGTCACAAACAGGTTTTAGAAACCAATTAACTCTTGCTGTTCCCCTGGACCATTGTTCTAATTCAATATCTACAAGCCAGTTCCCAAAAGCAAATCTGTAAATACTATTTTCCAGCCATCACCTACCATATATTGCAATGCTAGTAAAAGATAAATTTCTGACAAAAATGCAAGTTATTTTGGGCAGATTACTTGAGAGTTTCAAAATGTTTGTGTTCAAAATCTAATGGATGTGCTAGTTTGTGCGAGTATTTGTCAATGATATATTTTTATCATTATTTCTGCATTTCTAAACTGAATTTTATTCCTCAGTGGGCGTGCCTACACTAGATGTTTATTGCAATTCACTATACGGCAGAGGGTGGGTAAGATAACTGAATTTTATTCCTCAGTGGGTGTGCCTACACTAGATGTTTATTGCAATTCACTATACGGCAGAGGGTGGGTGGAAGGGTGGAAGTGCTTGACTTTAGGAAGGCTAACTTCAGTGTGCTTAGGAGTCTAGTCAATGATGTACTGCAGGATAAGAGTATTGGTGAGATGGGAGTCCAGGAAGGATAGTCATTTCTAAAGGAAGCGATCCTTCAGGCACAGAGGGAGACGATCCCAGTATGAGGGAAAAGGGGGAAAGGAGCCAAAAAATTTCCTTGGCTAAACAGGAAAATCCAAGGGAGTCTAAGGGCGACAAAAAAGGCATAGGGGAGGTGGAAGCAGGGGGAAGCTACCAAGGAGGAGTATATCTTCTTGTCCTGCACTTGCAGGAAGTAAGTTAGAAAAGCCAAACCAACTACAGAGCTGAGGCTGGCTACACAAATTAAAAGAAAAGAAAAAGTATTTTTGGGGGTGTGTAGGGAGTAAAAGGTAGGCACAGGGCAGCATAGGACCCCTACTGAACAAAAACGAGCAATTAGTGACAGACAGGGGGGACAAGACTGAGCTATTCAATGAGCTTTTTGCCTCAGTGTTCCTGAACGGGGCTCAAAATAAGTCTCCTAATGGGTTCTTAGATGGGCATCAGAGGGACACCAGCCCACCAACTGTCAATGCTGACTTGGTGCAGAGTCACTTGAATGGACTGGATGTGTTCAAGTCAGCAGACCCGGATAAGCTGCATCTGAGAGTCACAAAATGCTTAGACGCAGGAGTAGAGGTGGATGTCGTTTTCTTGGATTTTTGCAAGGCCTTTGCAACAGTATCTTATCCCATTTGCATAAATAATTAAGAGGCTGTGACACAGATGTTTACACGGTCCAGTAGGTGGCAAATTGGCTTAGCAGTTGCACCCAGAGAGCGGTAGTAGACAGGTCGGTATTGACCTGGAAGGATGTGGGTAGTGGGGTCCTGCAGGGTTCGGTCCTTGGGCCTGCATCCTTCAATATCTTAATCAGTGACTTGGATGTGGGTGTGAAGTGTACTCTGTCCAAGTTTGTGGACAATACTAAATTGTGGGGTGAAATACACACTCCGGAGGGTAGGGAATGATTGTAAGCAGACCTGGACAGTTTAGAAAAGTGGGCAGTACACAATAGGTTGCAGTACAACAAGGACAAGTGCAGAGGGCTGCACTTAAGGCGCAAAAATATCCAGCACACCTACTGGCCGGGAAGTGACCCTCTCAGGAGCACAGAAGTAGAAAGGGATCTCAGGAGTCTTAGTGGACTCCAAGATGAACAAGAGTCATCAGTGTGGGTAAGGTAACTAGTAGGGTGAAAGTGCTAGACTTTAGGAAAGCTGATTTCAATTAACTCAGGCAATTAGTCAAGGACGCACTGCAGAGCAGGAGTTTTGAAGAGATGGGAGCCCAGGAAGGGTGGTTGTGCCTTAGGGAAATGATCCTTCGGCCACAAAGCGAGACGATCCCGATGTGAGGAAAAAGAGGGAAAGGGGCCAGGAGGCTTCCTTGGCTGACCAGAGAAATCCAGGGCAGCCTAAGGGCCAAAAGGGGAGCGCATAAAAAGTGGAAACAGGGAGAGATCACCAAAGATGAATATACCTCCTCTTCCCGCGCTTATAGGGAGGCAGTTAGATGGGCCAAAGCTACCATGGAGCTGAGGATGGCATCCCAAGTAAAGGACAACAAGAAATTGTTTTTTAGATATATAGGGAGTAAAAGGAAGGCCCAGGGAGGAATAGGACCCCTGCTAAATGGGCAGAAACAATTGGTGATGGACAGGGGGGACAAGGCTGAACTCCTCAACGAGTTCTTTGCCTCAGTGTTCCTAAGAGAGGGGCACGACAAGTCTCTCACTGGGGTTGTAGAGAGGCAGCAGCAAGGCGCCAGACTTCCATGCGTAGATCCTGAGATGGTGCAGAGTCACTTGGAAGAACTGGATGCCTTTAAGTCGGCAGGCCCGGATGAGCTCCATCCGAGGGTGCTGAAGGCACTGGTTGACATCATTGCAGAGCCACTGGCGGGAATATTTGAACGCTCGTGGCGCACGGGCAAAGTCCCGGAGGACTGGAAAAGGGCCAATGTGGTCCCCATCTTCAAGAAGGGGAGGAAGGAGGACCTGGGCAACTATAGGCCAGTCAGTCTCACCTCCATCCTTGGCAAAATCTTTGAAAAAATTATCAAGGCTCACATTTGCGAGAGCCCGGCAGGACAAATTATGCTGAGGGGAAACCAGCACGGGTTCGTAGCAGGCAGATCATGCCTGACTAATCTAGTCTCTTTTTATGACCAGGTTACAATACGCCTGGACACAGGAGGAGGGGTGGATGTCGTATACTTAGACTTCAGGAAGGCCTCCGATACGGTGTCCCACCCCATACTGGTGAACAAGTTAAGAGGCTGTGACGTGGATGACTACACAGTCCGGTGGGTGGCGAATTGGCTAGAGGGTCGCACCCAAAGAGTCGTGGTGGATGGGTCGGTCTCGACCTGGAAGGGTGTGGGCAGTGGGGTCCCGCAGGGCTCGGTCCTTGGACCCATACTCTTTAATGTCTTTATCAGTGACTTGGACGAGGGAGTCAAATGTACTCTGTCCAAGTTTGCAGATGACACAAAGCTATGGGGAGAAGTGGACACGTCGGAGGGCAGGGAACAGCTGCAGGCAGACCTGGATAGGTTGGACAAGTGGGCAGAAAACAACAGGATGCAGTTCAACAAGGAGAAATGCAAAGTGCTGCACCTAGGGAGGAAAAATGTCCAGCACACCTACAGCCTAGGAAATGACCTGCTTGGTGGCACGGAAGTGGAAAGTGATCTTGGAGTCCTAATGGACTCCAAGATGAACATGAGTTGGCAGTGTGACGAAGCCATCAGAAAAGCCAATGGCACTTTATCGTGCATCAGCAGATGCATGATGAACAGAACCAACCAAGAAGGTGATACTTCCCCTCTATCGGGCACTGGTCAGACCGCAGTTGGAGTACTGTGTGCAATTCTGGGCACTGCACTTCAAGAGGGATGCGGATAACTTGGAGACAGTCCAGAGAAGGGCCACTCGTATGGTTAAGGGCCTGCAGACCAAGCCCTACGAGGAGAGACTAGAGAAACTGGACCTTTTCAGCCTCCGCAAGAGAAGGTTGTGAGGCGACCTTGTGGCTGCCTTTAAGTTCATCACGGGGGCACAGAAGGGAATTGGTGAGGATTTATTCACCAAGGCGCCCCCGGGGGTTACAAGAAATAATGGCCACAAGCTAGCAGAGAGCAGATTTAGACTGGACATTAGGAAGAACTTCTTCACAGTTAGAGTGGCCAAGGTCTGGAACGAGCTCCCAAGGGAGGTGGTGCTCTCCCCTACCCTGGGGGTCTTCAAGAGGAGGTTAGATAGGCATCTAGCTGGGGTCATCTAGACCCAGCACTCTTTCCTGCCTATGCAGGGGGTCGGACTCGATGATCTATTGAGGTCCCTTCCGACCCTAACATCTATGAATCTATGAAATCAGCAAAGCTAACTGTCTACATCTGTGCCCCTATTAGGACTTGTGAGTCTTATCCTGCTGCAGACCGTTTTTGTGTAGAGCAGTGCAAGTGTAGATACTGAGCCAGCTGGCTGGGGCATGAGAGTACTTCAATGGGGTGGCTGCCAGCAGCACATGGAGCCCGATAAGAGCAGCCCCAGGCTGCCAGGTTGACTCCCGGGCTCCCTGCCAGCTGGGGCTGCTGCAATCTGGCTCAATGTGCTGCGGTCTGAGTGCACATGTAAACAATGTGCCCAGGAGATTCCCAGGAGCAATAAACTGCAGACAGATAAGCTCCACAATTTATTACTGCCCCCAAATGGCACATGTAGACTTGCCCACTGTAAGCAAATATGAACCCTAGGTAAAAGAGATCCTGTATCCAAAAAATATAGTTTTACTTGATAATGAAAAAAGTATGGATGAGTTTAAAATCAGGATCAAAGTCCATCAAGACAATGGCAATTAAATGATGGCTCAGTTCGTTTATGCAACAAATTCTCCCTTTTGTCTTGTTCAGGACAAACATCCCACTGCGATGGTTCAATCATTAGGATCAGGTTACACTCCACCCAGCAGAATAGATATTGCTGGAAGGCTTCTAGATACAGTGTATGATAAGGCAATTGAACAATGTGCAGAATACATTGGAGGGAATAATGTTAATTTAAGTCTTGATGGATGGAGCAACAAGCAACAATCCAGTAACATGCTTGTGTGCCAACAGAAGATGGGATTGTTATCTCATAAACAGCTGATACATCAGGAAACGTCCATGCTGCAGAATATTTAAAAGGAGCAGGAGTAAAAGCTATAACAAACTCTGAGCAAAAATTCAAGTGTCGTGTCCTTGTCACAGATGCTGCTGCAAATGTAGCAAAGATGAGAAGAAACAGAGAAGAAGATAATGAAGCAAACCTGAAACTTTCAACGTATGGGTGCAGTGGTCATTTGATGCATCTTTTAGCCAAAGGTTTAAGTACACAAGAAATAAAGGAAAACATTTCTAAAATTGCAAAATATTTCCATGAGAATCGGTTTGCTTCAGTTTCACTGAAGAGAGCTGGGGGATCCAAGTCCATTCTCCCTTAAGATGCACAATGGAATTCAGTGGTTGACTGCTTTGAACTATCTATTAAGAACTGCCCTAGTCTGATTACCATCTCTGAAAAAAAATTGACAAAATTGAGGAAAGTATCATTACTAAAGTAGTCACAACTGGACTAGACAGAAATGTAAATGATATGCTAAATATGCCAAATCCTATTTCCATAGCCTTGGAGAAACTACAGAAACAATGCTGCTGAAATGTAGAAAGAACTTCAAGAAACATTAAAGCAAGAAATACGCAACAGCAGAAGTTAAAATTGAAGTTGGTAAAGAAGCTGATGGATCAAGCACTTACTCTACCTCGGTTTTTTTTCTCAATATACTTAACACAAAGTACCAGGGTAGATGCCTAACTGTTGAAGAAGAAAATGCTGCTATAACATGGGCATTTCTTAAATCATCCAATCATGCTAACCAAAATAAGTTTCAGGGCTAGAGGTAAACCATTCAAGCAGTACATGTTTGCTGAGGATGTTTTAAAAAAAGTCACACTGCTGAACAGGTGGAAGTCACTAATATAGCACCTGGAACCAGTTTGTTGAAGTGTTAAGCCAGTATACAGAAGGAATATTTCCCAGCTTTGAATGAACCAGTCCAAATGAAGGAGAAAGGAGGAAGCTTGTTTTTCTCTTCCAGTCTATTAACAAAAAAGGGGGAGGAGAATGAAATTCACAAGTTCTAAAAACTTGAAAGAGGAAGGTAACATTTTTCAAAACAGCCTAGGTAAAAACAAACAAACAAACCACTGTCTCATTTTAAATAGAATTAGCAAGTAGGAACTTGTATTCAAATTACTTTCACCTAGGCATTTTAGAAAAAATTCCCCAGGATTGCCTGAAATAATTGGTTTAATTCACTAACCACAGTTCAAGCTTCTAATGCTATAACAGCTAATACTAATGTTTAGTAAGTGGGTGACACATTTTGATTTAAAAAAAAAGTTTCCATAACCACAACAATAAAGTTTTAATGCATTTGAAGTGCTGGTTTTGTGTTTAATCAAATTAAAGTTGCCACCTTAATGCAGCTTGATACAAATATGAGCAAAAAGTTAACCATCTAGTGAACAAGAAATACATATGTCTACATTGTATAGCATACTAAAATGTAGGACTTCTAAAAATCCAAATATATGAAGCCAGTGGTGCTCACCCTTCTTCCCTTGCAGCCTGGTTAGGCAATGCCCAGTCTGCCTGTGGACTGGATCCAGCCAGTGGTCCTGATCCAGGGCCCCGGGTAGGTGTCACAGGCATCATCCAGCCGTGCAGAGTGGGGTGAGACAGGTCAGCCCCAATATGACCCTGCAGCGGAAAGGAACTTGACCTGGCCTTGTGGGGGAACGGGGCATGGCCTGGCCCCTACCCAGCCCTGTGGGGGTAAGGGGAAAGGGCTTTGGCTGATCTTTGATCCAGAAGCAGGGGGAAGGAAGGGGCACAGCCCAGCCCCGCAGAGAGAAGGGCTCTCAGGCTCCAACGGGCTACATAGGGCTTAGGGTGTCTGTATTAATGGCCACCATGCTCCTGCAACCACATTTCTGGACCCATAGGAAACTCTGCAGGCCCAATGACATGGCTCTGTGGGATGCATATGGCTCACAGGCCAAAGCTGAGTACCCCTGTATTAAGCTATATATTTTTAAAATACATATAGCTCTAGTTTGTGTACCTAGGAAACATATGTAAAAGAGCTACTGCAGAAACAGTATTTAGTTGTAAATCAACATCTTTTAACTGCTATGTCAACCAATAAAAACATACCTTTCTTTAAAAACCATAAATATATAATGGGAAAGTTGATAAAGAGCAATTATTTAAATTTGGCTTGCTGCTTTAAATCAATCCGCCCTATTGTGATGGAAGTGTTTCATAAAGTCCATCGGTTTATGGACATTTTGTAGCATGTTCAGCCTATCATAATACAAACTTCTTAGGGTAACTAACTGTCCATCCTATTTTGGACCTCCTTATAACAGTCCTGGAACAGCTGCTGTAAACTGGTTCTCAACTGCTGTCTGCAAGTCACTTTTAGCTTACCAGCTTTCAGATGCTGCCACATTCCACTGCTATAATGTTCTTTTTTTTCCTTTTGTGTCTGTCTTTAGTCTCTCGTGCTGAAACATTAGAAGTCTGAAGCAAGTTTTCAATCCAAACCACTGAAATATAGCAAATGTTTTAAGCAATTGAAAGCAAGATCTTATAGGAGCCATCAGGTGGCCTTAAATATATAGACCCTGCAAACCAAGCCTTTCTACAGTATTGTTATACTGACCTTTGGACAATCATGCCACTTTAGTGAAGCTATTGGAAAACAGCCATCACTTGGGGATGTTGTTTTGGGATACTAGAGACAGTGGAGAACCACTGTTCATGAACTTTTGTTCAAAATGCGAGTCTGAGACCACATAGTTTCATAGTTGGTAGGGTCGGAAGGGACCTGAGCAGATCATCAAGTCTGACCCCCTGCCATGGGCAGGAAAGAGTGCTGGGGTCAAATGACCCTGGCTAGGTGATTATCTAGCCTCCTTTTGAAGATCCCCAGGGTAGAAGTGAGCACCATTTCCCTTGAAAGTTTGTTCCAGATCCTAGCTGCCCTGACTGTGAACTAGCGCTTCCTGATATCTAGCCTGAATCTACTCTCGGTCAACTTATGGCCATTATACTTTGTTACTCCCGGTAGTGCTCGGGGGAACTGGGACTCTCTCATAGCTTGCTGGTCCCCCTTGGCCAGTTTGTAGATTGCCACCAGATCGCCCCTCAGCTTTCTCTTGTGGAAGCTGAACAGGTTCAGGTCCCATAGCCTCCATTCGTAGGGCCTGCCTTGCTGCCCCCTAATCATGTGAGTGGCCCTCCTCTGGACCCTCTTGATGCTGTCCACATGCCTTCTGAAGTGCGGTGCCCAGAACTGGACACAGTACTCCAACTGCGGCCTGACCAATGCCACATAGAGGGGGAGGATCACCTCCTTGGACCTGCTCGTGATGCATCTATGGATGCATGACAAAGTGCGGTTAGCCTTCCTGACAGTGTCCTCACACTGTCAGCCCATGTTCATTTTGGCATCAATAATGACTCCAAGATCCTTTTCTGCCTCTGCACTGACAAGAAGGGAGTTCCCCAGCCTGTAGGTATGCTGCTGGTTCTTCGTCCCCAGGTGCAGTACCTTGCACTTGTCAGTATTGAAACCCATTCTGTTCTCATCTGCCCACCCCTGTAACCTATCCAGATCTAGTTGTAGCCTGTCCTCCTCCAGCATGCCCACTTCTCCCCACATCTTAGTGTCATCCACAAATTTGAACAAGGTGCTTTTCACCCCCTTGTCCAAGTTGCTGATGAAGATGTTGAACGGTGCGGGCCCGAGGACTGAGCCCTGGGGAACCCCACTGCCCACATCCCTCCAGGTTGAAAAAGACCCGTCCACCACCACATGAGCCAGTCATTGCTAAGACTTTGTGGAGGAACTGGTAAGAAATGTATCAGTGGGAAATATATTTGATTGCACCTGTATGTCTGTGGGAGAAGCAACAAAAACTCCATGGACATACACAGAGAAAGATCAAAAAGCCAAGGACAGCCAAGGGAGCATTTGTATTACAATCCTGACAATAAATAGGAGGGTGAGATCTTGCAGGTAGGGTGTTGGCTACAAAGGGGCTTGGAACTCCATTTCTTTGACACCCATTTTATTTCAACATGATTTTAGGAAAACCCTTTGTAAACAAACAAGATTGCTTTGGGTAGAGCTTTTCTCAACTCAATTTTCTGTTTAACAGCAAGAACGGTCCGTGTGTCCTGTTTTGGTCCTTTTGATTGAAATGAAAGGACCTTGCAGGTTGCTCCTGTTTAGAAAGAGAAATTGATGATGCAGTCTTCTTTAAAAAAAAAACCAACAAAGTTTTTAAACAAAGTTTAAAAACTTTGTATTTTGAAAAGTTCCCTGACAATGCACTTAATTCTTAGGAATTCAAAACACCTATTGTTGAGCAAAGTCTTTCAGTACTCCATGTTAAGGCCCAGGACATTGGCAGTCAAAGACAGTCACCAGACACGCAAAGTCCAGGACTGAGGATCCCAGGGAGTACGGACATGTCAGAGGTCAGAATTGGAATCAGGAACCAAAGCTAGAGTCAGGCTACATCAGGACTCAAACCAGAATCAGAAGCCGAGTCAAAACTAGAAAGCCAATGAAAGAGAGCAAGAAAACACGTTGTCAGGAGCAAGTACCTCAATTTTGCCTGACAGCATACTTCAGAATAGGCCTAACCTTTAAAGGATGGAGCAGGTAGGGCCTGTTGCCTCTGACCTCAGGGGATTGGCTGCTCCGATTGCCTCACTAGGACTAGCTGGGCCCAGGGCACTGATCCAGCCTCATTGCAGGTGGCACCTATTCTTCTGCAGCCTCAGGGGATAAATTGCCCTGGATGGGCCCAGATCTCTGATCTGGCCTCATTACACCCTGAGCCTTTTTTGGGGAGGGCAGCAGAGAAACCTAACAAGTACCCATTCCTTGGGCTCTGCTTGGGAGCATACCACTCCAGTGGTTAGGTTTTCATACAGACGGTTGACCACTATGAACTGATTGAAATTTGGACCCTTCTTTTTGGCTGCAACTTATTGCAGTCAGTCCATGTTTGAACTGCTGGCATAGAATCAGGGTACCTTGGACTTGATTCAAAGTCCACTGAAGTAATTAAAAGGCTGTTGCCAACTTCAGCAGTCTTTAGGTCAGGCCCTGTATCGGATTACAATAATTCAAACTACAAGGCTGGTATTTGTAAGTGTTGTCTACAGTCTACACTTAAGATGCTGGCAATGTACCATGGTGACATGGTGAGCATTATATATATATATATTTTCTCCTGCTTAAATCCGTCCTCCCCTCAACCTAGTGAAATATTTAATGGAACTGCTATTCATGAAAGTGAAGGGCTGTTACCAAGAGGCAAGTCTTTCACTAAAAATTAGTTAAACATCAGCAACATCCAGCTTCAGTGTAACTACTACTTTGAAGCCTTTAGCTACTAATAGTAACTTTAAATTGAAGTTTCCTTCAGCCTGAGCATGAAATGCCTTAGTTCATGCAGGCAGGTGTCCCGGCAGGTGTGCAGGTTAAAGGATCATCCCTTCCTATGTTCTATTAAGATTTTAATAAGGGGTTGTCATATAATAAATCTACACGTTTTATCTTCTCACATACAACACACCTCAGAATATAAATGTGCACCTTGTTTTTAAAAAAAGGTAGAAAAGTGTGGAGGGGGAAAAAATCTTCCCTGGTAATAAGTAACTAAGTATTAACAGTTAGGAAGCAGAGTCTGCTTATTGTTCTGTCTTCTACGAGTCATGTGAAGATTTTATTTTCACTTTTGCTCATAACTGGCAGAACCTGTTCTTAATGCATTTCTCATGTATAATGAGCACTACAATTTTCAGCAGCTGTTTTGTTTCCTTGGGAGGGGTGGAGGGAGGGAAGTGTTGTATGCAAGAAAATATGCATTCTTCCAATCTTTTGGAAAACAGCTTATGGCATGTTTCTCCTCTACTATAGAGAAATACACTTTCTTATAAATAAAGGTATAGTGGCACCATTTATCAGCCAAACCTATATGAAGTATCCCTGGCTGGCTATGTCTGTATTCATAGATATATAGATCTTTAAGGCCTGCAAGGAACCACTGAACGATAGGTTTTTGACTTTCTGCAGCACAAAATGTATTTCTCTATAGAGAACTCCCAATATACCTTCCAGAAAGGAAAGTCTGGATTTGAAGACCTTGAAAGAGGAAGAAACCATCACTGCCCAATTAGTTCCAAGTGTTACCACCTTCCTTGCTTGCATTATTCCATCTTGGAGTTTGTTGGGTGTCAGTTTCCAGCTCCTGCTTTTGGTTATGCCCATCTCTGTAAGATTCAAGAGCCTTTTTGCAATGAATCAGAGACAGACCCACTTAGCATCTGTACCGGTGTCAAGTACGGCTGCGTCATCACCCCAACCCTTTTTTCCATCTATCTTGCTGTGATTTTGATTCTCATCTGTGACTGCCTTCCCCCTGGAATTGGGGTTGAGTATTGAATGGACGGTCAGCTTTTCAGCCTACATTGCCTTCACAGCAAAATGAAAGTTACCAAGTCTGGCATCACTGACCTTCTGTATGCTGACAATGATGTTATTCTCATGCACACTGAGACCGATCTGCAGTCCACCCTTGACCTTTTCTCAGGTGCATATTGCAGCCTGGGACTCTCCCTTAACATTGGGAAAACCAGTGATCCGTCAGCCTGCCCCAACACAAGCTGCACCCCCCTCCCCAAATTACCATTGGTGGAACCCCCCCAGAAAATGTTGAACAGTTCCCATATGTTGGCAGCATAGGTGGAGGGAGAAAATTATTAGGTGAGTGCGGGGGCTGAGTCTGCGCACCCCCACAGGTGGGAAAGTATGCAGGAGAAGGGGTGGGGGGGAGGGGAGAAGGAAGTGGGGCTGGGACCAGGCAGGGATCAGAACTGAGCCAGGCCTGAGAGTGGGGCTGGGGCCCAGTGTGCTCGTACAACTGCCCCTTCCCCTGCACCTGGGGTTGTTGGCTGGCACCAGCACCTCCCGCACCAACAAATGGGCTGCCCCAAGCCCTGCACTGGCCCTGGTTGCCTCCCCCGACCAGCCCTGACTCTGCACTACCCAGGGGTCCCGGAACCAGGGGCCAGAGGCGGGCCAGCCTCAGGTGCACTGCTAGGCCAGAGGAGACGGAGACCCAGGGATCCCCCACTCCCACCCTGAGTCATCGTTGTTAACAGAAACAACACCACCACCAATGCTGCTGCTGCTGGGGCTGGCACAGCTGGGGTAGAGTGGGGCGCAGTACGAAGCTGTGGCTTGTCTAGGGGGGTGCAGGGTGGGGTGGCTCCCACTACTGCATGCATCCTGGGAGCGCATGGGGGCATGTGCCCCTAGATCTGCATAGGGCAGGGCAGGCTGCCACTGAGGGCTGGGGCCAGGGCTGTGTCAGGCCCTTCCCAGCAGGGGGGGCTAAGTTGCACTCAGAGCGGATGGTGGAGGTGATGGGGGGGGTCAGGTGAGCTACAGCAAATTTTGGGGTGGCTGCACCCCCTCCTCCATAACTCCCTCCCAGCACCGCCACTGCCCACCCTGCATGCAGCCTGGCTCACCCTGCCCTACTGCATACGGATCAGGGGGCGCACACCCCCATGCCTCCTGGGGTGCACTTAGCAGCAGGAGCCGTGCTCCCTTGGACAAGCTGCTCATGGCTCAGTCCCTTGCCCCATCAACTGCACAGTGCCTGCCCCTCCTCTAGCCCCAGGTCCAGCCCACCCTTGCTGCAGCTGCCGGAAGCCCTCGGCTGGGCTTCCTTGTGGCCCGACCACTGGCCTGCATTTGGGGGGGGTCTAAGCCCCGTTAGCCCACATCTTCCAGTGCCTATGGTTGGCAGACACCTCTTCCAGTCAGTCAGTCTTGATGTAGAAATCAAACATAGGATACGCTGGTACAACAAATCCTTTGGAAAGCTGTTTTGCCATCTCTTTTCTGAGATCTGCAGATGGAAACTAGGGTCCTGGTCTACAATGAAGTGGTTATCCCTACGCTCCTCTTAAGCACCTGGAATGGTTCTATCAGCGTTGCCTCAGGAAAATCCTTCACATTAGATGGGAATGTCATTCCATCAATGCCAGCATCCTCTTTACAGTCAATGTAACCAGCACAGAGGCAAAGATCATGCAACATCAAGTCCGCTGGGCTAACCACTCTGTATGGATGGCTGACATCTCCTGAAACAAGTCCTCTTCTCTCAACTTAGTCATGGTAAGAGGACCTGCGGAGGACAGAGGAAGCTCTATAAGGACACCCTGAAAGCATACCTTAAGGGTGGCATGGCATCAACCATACAAATTGGAAAGTGGTGGTTGGTAGCAGGTCTCAATTGTGCTGCACCATACATCAAGCTATGGCCCACTTCAAAACGAACCATCTTACTCAGGAACTAAGAAATAGCAGAGGAGGAAGGAAAGTGAACAACATTCTGGCCAACAGTTGTACCCCTCTTCCTCTGCCCCCCCCCCAGCCACTTTACAACTCACCAGTAACCCCCCCCCCCACTCTCCCCCGCCCCAGGCAGACGTACTCTTTGTATTGAGGGATAGCCAATATAAAGAGCCTTTGACCACCCAGTATTTTCTCCCTGTGAAGGCACTAATACTCTGTAATCAAGGCTCTTCTTAAATATTCTTTTTGAAGAGCTAAACCAAATGAGCTCTTAATCTGTTAGTGCAAGGTACTACCCCTGTAATCATTTGTGTGATTCTTCTTTGCAATCTCTCCAATTTTTATATGTTTTTACAACTGTGGACATTAGAGTAGGATGCAGAATTCTGATTTCTCTCTCACCAATCTTGCATGCAGAAGTTAAAAAAAAAAATAAAAAAAAATCACCTTCCTATTCCTCCTCGCTATTTCCCTGTTTATGCACTCTCTTTCTTCTTTGTAAACAAAGAGGAGACACACTATACCCATTGGCCTAAAACAACAAACTCTGTACCATTCAGATCTGGTGTTATGTGCTGGCAATCTAGGCCAGAGTTGTAGCTAGTGCTCTTTGAGTGGGATGTGGTTTTAGAACAACATGAGGCAGTCCCTGGCATTGTCTTTGGACAGAGTACACATTGGAGAGTGGTACTACCAGTTCTGCAATATTAAGTATTCCAATTCTTGAAGGCACGAACAGCTTTTTCTTCTCCACTTTGGAGGCTGCAGATTTGTAAGTTACAAAGCATAAATCCTTATGCCTAAAGTTTCCTGTTAATATAGGATCATAGCATAGTAGGGCTAGAAGGTGCTTCAGGTCATCTATTCCAACCCTCTGCTCCAGGCAAGATCATCCCCATCTAAACCATTCTAGACAAGTATTTCTCTAACCCTCCTCCTAAAGTTTTCCAAGGATAGATTTTCCACGCTTACTCCAATAACTTGTTCAAATGCTTAATCACCTGCATAACGAGAAAGTTCTTCCTAATACTCAACCTTAATTTTTCTTGTAGCAATTTAAAACTGTTACTTCTTGCCCTGTTTCCTGTGGCCACAGAAAATCTTTTATAAGAACCACCCTGCATTTGAGGAATGATGGCAACCACAGGAATGCAAATCAAAGCCTATACATCATTAGCCCTGTGGGTTCTCTTTCAAAAAACCACATTTTTTACTTCATATTTATCTGGGGGGATAGTCTGCTCGGCTTTGCATTGCTTGGGTACCAGCAGCTGCGTAGTCACATTAGCAGGGTGCCTGTGTGGGGTAATTTATCCTGCTCAATATTGTGCCCTTTAGACATCTTTGGTGACTTGACAGGGAAATATCTTTGTCTGCTGGGTTTGAAATCCTAGACTCCACATCTTGAAAAAGCAGAACTGGAATCCTCTTTATGAAAAATCCATATCCCAACACAGCTAACCCAAGCCTAGCCTATCTGAGGATATAGTATGTAAAGTTTTGACTGTTATTTGAACAGGATGTTGTCCAAATGACAAACCTGTTCTGCCAAGTAGAAAATACAATGCATAAATAAATCTCAAAAGGTGGATGAGAATGCTAATTAGAGCAAAAGCCTCTGATCTCAGGCTCCCTGTAGCTTATTTCAAAAAGGCAAAGCGTCTGTTCAGAGCAGAAAGAGTTTCACATGCAGAGCAACAGCAGTGAGAGAAACAGATTTTCTCTCCCCCTTTCTGTATGTGGATCTATATGCCGGTTACAAAACCATTAGAGATCAATGCAAACTCTAGCAATGGAGGATATTTTGTGGATTTAAAACACATTCTGGTGTCTTCCATGTTCTTAAACTAGCCAACATTTACGACCAGTATTTGCTCTCCCAGGTGAGTGGAGTGGAGGTTGCCCATTCCTGATCCTGGAACTGGACACCATCTGGATTGGCCACTGCCTCGCTGAGAGTAGTCAAGCAGGCATTGGAGTTAATGGAACTATTTCAGCTTTTATCAATTATGGATTTGGCTCAGGTTCCCTCCCCTCTCCTCCTTGTTTAATGCCGCCATGCACAAGTAAGAACAACAGAACAGAAAAGATCTCACCTAAGCATGAGGAAGATTCACAGCATCTGGGCTGGAATTCAGAGTCTCTTGTCACTGACATGCATACTGCTCAGGATTGTACCCCTGCCAGCGTAAAGCTATCACATATAAGCACCATGTCAAACTCCATGCGTCAGTGCTAGATAGCTGCCAGAAGAAAACATAGGTCAGCTTCTCATCCTCCAAAGTACACAATAGTGTATTGTTCCTAAATCCATTGTTCTCTAGATAAACGGTCATAAAAACACTACAGCTATGTGAAAAATGTGACAAATACTTGCATAAGCCATTGTTATCTTTTGGAATTCTGGTAGTAAAATAAGGTTTGAATGTTGCCCAATCTGGAAGACTGTACACTTTCAGGTAAAGCATGAGACCGATTGCAGCTGTAGATAGTTATTTTACATGATAGCAGCTATGTTCTTGAATATAGCCCCAGGCATGTGGGTTGGTTGTGCAATACCAGCAGTGCTCAACCTATTTGTCCCTGTGGGCTGGATGAGTGGTGCAGGACCAGGCCACGAGCCAAATTCCATCAAACAGGGTTGGTCCACAAGCATAGGTGGAGGGAGAAAACTTTTTTTGTGGGGGCTGAGCACTTGCACGCCCCCCAGGTTGGAAAGTCTGTAGGGGAAGGGGTTGGGCAGGGATTGGGAGGGAGCAGGGCCAAGCCAAGCCAGGCTGCCCCTTTCCCTGCACCCAGGGACACAGCCTGGCACCAGCGCCACCCATGACAATGAATCCATCGCCCCCAGCCCTGGGGGCATGCGACTCCAGATCTGCATGGGACAGGGCATGCTGCCACTGCAGGCTGGGACCAGGGCTGTGCCGGGCTCTTCCTGGTGGTGGGGGCTGGGCTGCGCTTGGGGCGCGTGGGCTACAGTGAATTTTGTGGTGGCTGCAGCCCCCTCCCCCATAACCTCCTTCCAGCACTACTACTGCCTGCCCCAAGTGCAGCCCAGTCTATCCCAGCCCACAGTGGTAGCCTGCCCTGCCCCACACAGATCCAGGGCCACATACCTGCATGCCTCCCAGGGTGCATGTAGCAGCAGAAGCGGTGCCTCCCTGAGCCATGCTCAGTCCTGTGCCCTGCTGCCTGTGCCATGCCTGCCCTTCCCCTAGCTCCAGCCCCGGCCCCGCTCCCCATCCTTGCTGCAGCTGCTGGAAGCCCTTGGCCAGGCTGCCTTGCAGCCCTGACTGGCCTGCATTTGAGGGGGCTAAGCCCCGTTAGCCCCCACTTCCATTGCCTATGTCCACAAGCCTGATCCAGCAGAGGGTTGGCATATAGGGTTATACCATGGGCATGATCCGGTGCATCAGCCCATCTCCGAGTGCCAGATCAAGCCACGGAGTGACCCCACATGCCAGCCCCACCAACATGCTGGCATGATCTAGTGTACAGTCGTGTCATCTGGCCCTCGAGGCTTCTCACAGGTACGGAAACATTTGGCAGTAGGGGAACAATTAACACTGCCACCATTCCCCCACAACCAAACTTCTAGACCTGTGGAGAACTCTCTGGTCTGGATGACTCTGCTCCATTGGTCAGATCTGACCCGCAGGCCAGAGGCTGAGCACCACTGTGCTGCAAAGTCAGCAGTTCCCTTCAGGGTTGAGTATTCCATAGCAGGGAATAGACCCACAAAGTAGCACAGATTTAGTCAAGGTGCTAGAGAACTAAGGCCTCATCCGTGTCCAGCAACTATAACAAAATAATTTATGTTCATTTCAGCCAACTCTTTTCTTCTCTACCACCAGGAATCCAACAGATTAAATACTGATAGTTTTTCTTGAAAAACAACATCATGACAAAGGACATAATCTGGTTTAAACATACCTGGCTTATAGTGCAAATCTCTACTGCTATTTTTCTATTAAATACATCCCCCTCCCTCCACAGACTAGTATCTGGCTCACTGAGTGCACACACTCAGAACTTACTGAAACTGTGTTGGGAATAACACACTTTATTGCTGCTGAAAGACTGCTACTCAGAGGAAGTAATTACTGCTTAATCAGTAGTACTAGATTGATAAGACTTGCAGAATGGCACTCATCTAAGTCCCACATTGGTTTTAGAGTATGCTGTATCATCATTTCCCCTCCACCAGTTTAATAAGATTCCCCTCCCCCTCCTGCATATAAATGTCAGATAGTTGGTTACCATAAGTGACAATACATTTATTATTCAAGTGAATACAAAATCGAATCCGATTGCTTTAATAGAAAGAAAGAGCTGAATCAGAGAAAGTATCTCTGTCCATTTTGCAGCTTCTCCTGCAGTGAAAACAGCAACTACCAATGTAAAGATTTAATTTTTTTTTTTTTAGAAGTGTGGGGGGATTAAAGAGTTTAGGTGTCTAGTTTGAGACCTTAGAGAAGTCTGATTCTGAGAACGTGAATGATCAGCACTTTCTAAAAATTAGGTCTTTAAGAGGTCTCAGCCTATACACACTAAAAATCACTTAAAAAGGAGAAGAGAGTTAGCAGGAAAAAGCAGGAATTTGGACCATTCTCTAACGTTTTGCTACATTTAGCCTCAAATTAACCAGGATTCACTGTTAGGAAATTCTGGGGTTAGTTTCCCATCACAAATATGGGTGGGAATTCCCATCACAAACAATAGCAGGCAGGTTCATACATTGTAAACCATTATATAATCCCATGGAGTAAACAAGTAGGGATCAATTTCCCAGTGTCATGGTTGAAACTGAGGATCTGATCTACTTGGATTCAATTGAAATCTTCTTAATGAATTCAATGGGATTTTAGTGAGATCTTAGTTAAAAGGAAAAGAAAACTCATATTGTTTTCCAGCAACTCAAAGGGTACCAAAACAAACAAAGAAAAAAAAATGAATGAAACTTTATGGAAAGATATAGGAATATACATCTAAATGCTTTCCCAGGCACTGTTTCTCCTCTCTCCTTATTTGTCTCCTTGATCCCAACCTCCACCATCATTTGGCTTGAGTTATCTGTATGTAATCAACTGTGTGCTATTGGAGGCAGGAATTGTGTGTAAAAAATTGTTAGTGTTATTTATGCGCAATAATAAAACATAAGCACACAATAAAGTCAATGGTTTTAAATCTGTACTTTACTGAGTGTAAGTTTCAGCTCCTTTCTGCTATGCCATTAAAAAAGCACCAGTGTTCAAATTATTTGCAAAATAAAACCATTACTAGCCCTATTCTGGAAGAAAAAAAATGTCACAGTCACATTGCTCTAACCTTATTCCTGTGTTCTTCTGGCAGTTCCCACTCTGACACAACAGTCCTCCCTATGCCTTTTTTTTCTGTATGAGATGTCAGCTACCTAGTATTTCTCTTAATGAAGCATATGGTCTGTGCACATGAATTATGGCATAAATATTAATAATTTACAGTGATTCAAACTAGAGAGACTTCAAAGCAGCTGCACTGTTTGCATAATCCTGTAACGTCATCTCATCCACCCTTAGTTGCGTTCCACTCATGCCAAGCCCCACTCCATGGCCTGACTCATATCTTTATGAAGTGAAATTTGATTAGCTGGAGCAGAAGTTGTGAAGATATTCCAAGTGCTGCTCCTATCCCCGTTTTTCAAATGGTGCTTGCAAGTGATATTTTAAAATAGCATGAAAATTTATTTATATCTTTTAGAAAAGTCATGTTTTACAGATAGCTACTTTCTTCCTCCTCCCCCCCACCTCCTTATCTCCGGTTCATTGGACCCTGAAATAACAGTTAAGTATCCTTTTTTAGAAAATATCAAATCTATATGATATGACCATAAGCATAGCAGTTGAGGATGGGATTATTCAAGCACAGGACTACTCGCTGGGAACTAATTCCGTCTGTGACATAGATTCATCTCTAGGATTGTGGGCAAAACCCTCAAGTGAACCTTTAAAAAAGGTCTGAATTTAAAATTAAATGTAGACACTATGGGCATGTCCACACCGGTAATCATGTGCACTTGCAGCAGCTCAAATAGAAGCGGTGCCAATTTGAGCCGGGGCTTTTTGCCTCAGCGCACGTGCTCGGACATGCACTTTGTTGTGGAGCAAATCGTGCCACTTGGGGCAAAATAACCTTGCCTGGTTCCTCCTGGATCTACAGCCAGGGGGAGCTGAGCCCAGGGCCAGTACCTGTGCTGTCCCCAGAAGTACAGAAAGCTGCCCTGTCCTGGCCCCAGCAGTACAAAAACCTGCCCTGGAAAGCAGCTCAGGGCTACTTGCTCTCCAGAGCTTCTGGGGCTCAACCACTTGGTACCCTTGTGCCAGCTAGACTGCTGCAGCAGCATCCCAAATCCATTTTTAAAAATATCCCAAAATCCATGTTTTTCCACAATTAACACAAAAGACCACTCTATATATACATATACATAGAGAGAGAGAGACAGCAATCAGTTAGGCAGTGCTTTATTGGTATATTTACAATGTTAAAGCTATGTGGAAGCCTACCAGTGTCTCCTGGCCCCCACAGGGTGCAGCCCCCACCCAGGGCCCCAGCTCCCCCTTGGAGGGCCACAGCTCCTATCCCCCACAGGGCCCCAGCCCCACTGCCCAGGGTCCCAGGCACCCTAGAGGACCACAGCTTGCCTGCCCAGGGTCCCAGCTCCCCCTGCAGGGCCCCAACCCCCCCACCCAAGGTCCTAGGCACCCTGGAAAGCCCCATCCTCCCTGCCCAGATATCATAGCTTAAGCTGACCACATGGAAATCCTGTGAATTTGGGACATCACCCAGGAAATCTAGGACACTGACCCCTCTACACTCTCACAACTTGGCAGGGCAGGCTTATTATAATTCCCAACAGCTGGCCAAGATCAGCCCCTGAAATCAAGGACTTTCCTGGCTAAAATGGGACATATGGTCACCCTATCAAAGCTAGATCCAAACCAGAAGCAGTCTAGCCATGGTAGTCTGAAGTTCTGCCTGTGCCAATTTACTTTTCTGAGAGCACATACAAGATCTCCTCTTCAAACCCTCTGCATTCAGGATCTGCATTTTGGGAGAGTTCTGTGCAGAAAGGGCTTGCTGCACTGTGCGCATAAATGAACTTTGTCTTTTTTTTAATGCACTGGCCAGTGTGACAATACTAAGTGAGAAATGGGCATCAGCTTTCCCAGTGGAGGAAATTGATGCTTAACAGGTTGCTCCTCTGGGATAGAATCACACAGATGCACTGAAATAGACTCAACTTGTCTGCTTATTCTTTTCTAAATCCTCCTTTTAACATGATCTAGCAAGCACAGGGACTGAAGGTTTTTCACTTTGTTTTATAAACTCCAAGATCAAAGGTTTTCTTTTTAACAATAAAGGTTTTTACAAAACAAATAATATTCTGCAAAGAAAGGATTATAACTCATTTGAAACTCTGCATTTAAGTTGTAAATATATTTTAGGATTTTTGCACCATTTTTACCCAGCTTCTGTTCCTACGGTTACAGTTAAGTATTTTGGATGGGTCACAAAGGAATACATTAATATTAACAGGTGAAATACAGGTTCTTAAATGGAGCAATAGAGATGAGCCCATTGTTAAAGTGGTCAAGATATTTTGCCTAGTTACTAGAAGTTGTTCATGGTGTTGTATAATTCATGCATGTTCTGTAAAACTACATTGTTGGATTGAGCCAAAGGTTTTATTCTCTCTTTAGGGCCCTCACACCTATTAAGAGAGTATTTTGTGATGACTTCCTTTGCATGTTTCCGCTCAGTGCATACAGATATATATGTTTTTAGGCTCTTTTCCCTCTCCCAGTAACAAGGCATTCTGCTATAATTGACAGTAAGTCCTTTGAAGTTGCCTTTCCTATAGTGAGTCTACTCTTATTAATGATTCCTGAAACCTAGGCTACATAAGTGGGACTGGATAAAATGCTTTACCTGTAACTGAAGAAAAATAGGTATATTAACACTTTCCACGATTTTGTGACAAAATCCTGGAAATTAAGTCTATCCTAAAAAGATAACCAAGATCTGTGTATGCTTTTTCCTCACTTTCTGATGGGATTAAGTGGGGAAGAGCCATCCCAAGACAGGCAGGAAAGCCTCTACATTTATAATCTTTGCACACCCATTTGTTTCGCTGATACAGCTCCAACTCGTGGGTATTGTGGAACAGAGGTTGGCAACATATGACCCATGGGCTGGATTTGACTTGCAAAGTGAATGGAAACAGTCCATGGATATGGGGATGGACACTTTCTTCACCCTGTACCATGCATTCCTCCACTATGTGCAGCCGATACCCTCTGTAGTGTACAGCAGGTAGGTGTTCCAGCTCTCCCTGCTCTGTGCTGAGGGCTGTTCTCTTAACAAGCTATTGCCACCTACATTTACCCTTATCACCAAATTTGGGGATACCCACTGCAACTAGTGCCAAAAATCAGTGGCAATTGGAATCAGAGGCTTCAGTGCAAGAGCAGCCCTTGGCACAGAGCAAGAAAGGCTGGGGTACTGCAGAGGGAAACTGGTGGTCCATGGTGACAGCCAGGTTGCAAGTGGAGGCCCATGGTTCTTACAGATTGCTGGCCCCTGTTCTAGAGTATATAGTCATTTTCACTGAAATAATTTTTCTCCAGAAAGTGTCTGTTAAGTCATTGTCTGTTTTTCCATAGTCTGTGGCATGAATTTGATGTGTACTATCCAGTTGGTGCACATTGGTCATAAAATAGACCAACTCATTTCATTACAGTGGCATGAATGTTCCTGGGAACTGAGCTATTTCATTACTTCTTGCAGGAGTCCCACTAGGAAGAGCCCTGAGAACCAACGTAAAGTTGCAAAGGGAAGCCCTCCTGCTGCTGCTTGTGCTGCAACAGTAGATTGATAAAGAGGGCTTTGGATGCTTACCTTCTAACCAAGGGAGGGGGAAAAAGTAGCTGATAACCTTTTAGGCAATTCAAAAGGTTTCCTTCAGATAACTTGAGGAAGAAAGGGCAGGGAACCATTTGTATGATGCAGAGAGATTAGCGTCCACACTATTGACAGTATGCACTAATTTTGTGCTCTCAACTTTATTGCCCTTTATATATAATATTCAAAGTGCAACTTCTCTTGCCTTCAGTCACAGCTGGCAGTACTCAGCATCTCTGCAGGTCTATCAAGTAAGACACCCAGAGAATGAGGCGCATATAATTACTGTCCACTAGCAAAGAGTTTGGTTTAAGGGACTTGCCCAGTATCACCCAGGAACTTAGCATTTTTTCATGGGGAAAACAGGGATATAGCTCTTACAACAAGGCTGTGTCCATACTGCTCAGGGCAGTGCTGTGTAGATAGTCAAGTTACACCTAAATGAGCCTAGTGCTCCTCCCGAGCTAATATACTTCTCAGGAGGCCCAATTAGCTTGGCTACAGTGCCAGTCTAGTGCAGGTATATTTCTCCCAGTACTCCTACCTAATGTATATCTGCAAGGCTCAGCATTGACTCACTTAGGCATATCCATATAAATACTGCTTCTGCTCAAAAGCACTGAAGTAATGGGGTTTATAAGTAAAACAGTGATAAGGTTTTTCTTGTTTAAAGACATAGTCCAAAGAAATAGCATTTTTCTCTAATTTGGTTTTCAGAAACAACTAAATTGCTTTAACTGAAAGCAAATCACACCAAGCATTCCAAGGCAGGCACCCATCCTGGAAAATTTCAGCCTAAACGATTACAGCTTGGTAAAGGTACATTGCAGATGTGAGGCTTAATGTCAAGCACCAGGCTGAAATAAAGGCAGGTAAAATGGCATGCAGAGACTCTTCTCCCCACTGTACACCAGAAAAGTGGAGAAGAGTAAGAAGAACATCAGACAAGCACTTACAATACTATGCCACTCTAAACAAACCTTACTTCCTCTTACTTACCACTCTTACTTCCTCCTATAGTTTCCAAAGTAGGTTGGGGGTTGGGGAAAGAAAGGAAGAAACTCTTACATCAGCTGTCATGAAGGGCAAGCAAATCAGGAGAGTCAGTTTCTTCTGCAGTTTTTCCTCCAATATATATATCCTGCTGTATAGGAAACCTGCTGCCAATCAGGTTCATCAACATTAATGTGGGGAATACCTGCTTATCAAGCAATTGCCTTTTAGAAGGTTGCAGGGCAATTGGCCGGATGAGAATAGCTTTAATGTCCTATGACAGCACTTCCACAAAGGGAAATGTTTCAGATGTGTCTTGCTTTGATGCACAGGTATGGTTTATTGCTGCACTATGCACAACATCTGCAACCCAATTTTCTGCTGACTTCAGTATTCCCGTTGCCTGAATATCCCTTGAGGCGAAAGATTTGCATTGTACAGAGCATGGCATTATTCTATAGAGATGCTGGTGTATTTCAGAGCTTATATGAATCTTTTGAAACCATGCACACAGATAAAGTCCCTATTTAAATACCTCAACCTCAGAAAAAAAAGGAAGCACCAAACTATTTATCTTAATTCTAGTACTTTTTTTTAACTTACAGAAATACATCTTTAATATAAAAAGGGGGTTTGGGGGCTCATAGTGGGATACAGACCAAAGCAAGCACACTACCAACTGGCCAAAACAGGTAGAAAAGAGAGAGCATAGAATTAAATGACCAAAAACAGCCAGTTTATTTACTGGAACAGTTATGCATTACACTGTAATTTTAATTGGAACATAAAGATGTAAGAATCAGTATATTGTCTTCTTTTAATTGACTTCTTCAGCACTAGAGTTTTTCCCAACCATTTGACTGCATGATCATACTACACATGTACAAGCACAAACTGTATGAATCCCTCACAAGGCATTCACCTAGGATTGTCTACAGGTATAAGACATGGAAGAGTTTACATGGGAATTATTTCTTCTTGAAAACATAATGTTGCATATTTGGAAACAAGAATTCTTCCGCAATTTTTTGCTTTTTTAAACAAAATGTAGCAAAGAAGAGTTTCCAATGTTTAGTCTTTTAGTCCATGAGCACATACACTTCTGTATTCATCACCATCTAGAAACATTCCATTATTTAAACCCCAAGAAGGTAGTAACAACATAACTGAAATTCAACACAGGAGTAGCTGCATTATTACAGTAGTAAACATACAGTATACAAATTTGCGTTTGTCACAAATCTCACCAATGTTAAAACTGTTTTGAAAGGAACACAGCAATCGGTATGGACTGTTAGATATGGATCATCATGCAGATGGAAACATTCAGTAGATTACAAAAGTCACAAAACATCAGATTTTTTGTTTTTTTAATTTTTTACAAAGGATCAAGTTAATTATCCCTTTAACAGTCAAACCATAGGGCTTGAAATCAGTAGGGTGGTAAGTAATAAGATGTACTAAGTTTAACCACTGGCATGGTGCACAAAGCCATACCTGGGGATAGAAAAAAGCTAGATTATTCTTATTTCTCCTTCATATCTGATTAAATGATGTCAGCTAGCATCAACCACTTTTGTTCATTAATCTCCAAACAACCTTTAAAATCATACAGGGTTTAATAAAAACCTAATTACTTAACCAAGTTTACTAATGCTGAGAAAAACTATACAATAACCTCTACTGTTCCTATTACAGCAAAATAAGTATGAGCAGAACAGCAAACACCTTCAAAGAAAGATGCTTTTTGAAACACAAGACCCTGTCTCCCCAGAGTCTGACAGCAAATTAACTTCAGTCATAGTATATGAGAATTTTCCTTTATCTCTCATCAGTTTATCACTCAATTGCCATTGTTAGGTTTAATGGAGGAGATTTTCAAGAACTCCATGGGAAAGAGATTAAAATGAAATGAGGGTTTGAGTCATGCATCTCTGGATGAAAGTTACAGACTCCCTTTAACAGTTGTCTTGCATTTCTAGCATGAGTAAGAGCATCATACAAGAAATAAGAATTTTCTAGCTTCATTGTCATGGATATGGAAAAGCTATATTATGAAAAGAATCCCATGCAAACATTTTATATTGCATATTTAGATGCATTAGTGCCTTAAGGCTAAAGGCCATTAAATGCTTTTTTTGTTTCTTTTTCACAGGACACTTAAAGAAAAAACCCCCAACATTCATCAATGGCAAAAAAAAAAAAGAAATCTGAATACTGTATATCCCCTTCAGATATACTGCATGTCGAACAGAAGCAAAACTGAAGTGTAATGATGGCTATCATTTTTAAAGAGGTGACTATAGCAATGATCATGCTTCAAATGTAAAACATCAGTGCTTGCCATTGTCAAAGATTGCTGCAGTACAGAAAGCAACCACAACAAATGTACACATCTTTCACCTGGTAAAGGGAACAGACCTCTGAAGGACTGGTATAATCTATACCCTTATTATGGGCCCCAGACCAGCTCCACTGAGTCAGTGGCAAAACCTCTCCTGACTACAGAGATGCAGGGTCAGGTTTTAAAGGAGTTATCAACGGTGGTCTTAAATGTTGCTTGTATTGTAACCAGTGTAAGCAGGATTTGACTTTATGATGCTAGTAGCTGTATGCAAACCCTAGTAACGTTATGATTTTAGGTCAGCAGCTTTTACTGGCAATGTTTTTGTCATCTTTTAAGATGTAATCATTCTTTTATTTAGAGATAAACATGGCAAATGGTTAAAACCACACCATAATTTTCAAAGAGGAAAAAAATGAAAGTCATCTTGGTATTAAAACTCTCAGCTTTATCTTAATTATAATTTCATTCTATTAACCCTACTATATAGCTATATTAATTTACTGGGGAGAAAAAAACTTGGGTGGTACTAGCACAGATGCACACCTGTCAGAGATCAATCAGAAAGGATCTTTCTGCTGCCTTTATCTAGAAGGCAAAGCCTTTTATATGATTTGACCCAGGAAATTTTAATACCTTTGTATTCTGTAAAAATCTCAAATTATCTACCGACTGGCAGAAAATATATTCTTCCCCACTAGCCAGTTTCAAATTTTTGTCATGTATTTATTTATCTTTTTCTCCCTTTATATTTTTATTTGAATTATACTATTCATTTGCTTATCTTCTGTGCATTGCCAATCACAAGAGATCATTTGTTTCTACCAGGAAAAAAACCTCTCTTGAGGTCTGGAAAAAAAGAGCAAAACTGGCATGCACAAGGTTTTATACAGGCTACCTGAAAACCAAAGACTTCTGAGGCCCTCTTAGTGAACAGCAGCTGCGTTTCAGACGTGAATGTCAGGGCAAGATTGGCAAGGTGCTTTGTTGTTGCGTGGGATACACATGGGCATTTTTAAGTATACCCAAACTTTGCAAAAAAAATGTATTCATTGTTCTTTTTGTATGTTGGAGTAAGGACAAAAGAAAACATATCTGAAGGAATATGTTTATAAATGGCAATAGACAATATTTTGCCAACATCCACAGACACCTGTGTTTTTGCTTGTGTACAGAAACGCCTCCTATTAGACATCTTACAAAACTGCGTGTTGCTGATTACCGTCTCACCCAGAAGGCTTTCTGTTATCTGAATTTTCTTTTTTAACTGGTTAACTGACAAAAGCTGCAAGACTTCTCTGAGGCCCACAAAGCTTTATTACTTACAATGCAATAATAACTACAGTCATTTTTACATTTAAGTTGGTTCTTTCCTAGTTCTCTTAAATTGTCACTTACTTCTGTTTATTATATATAAAAAATTAGAAATCAAGAAATTAGAAATTAAAAATTAATGTCAAGCTTAACAATAGAATCAAAATTTTAAAAACTCACTTATTTCTATAAAAGATGACCATAACCTCTAATTCACTGAAAGCTGTTCTATTACTCATGGCCCAAACAAGCATACCAGTGCTGTATTTCAGAGTTCCCAAAGTTACTTCGCAATTCACAATTAAAAAATGAACACACTCTTGGATGAAGACTTCAGAATAGGCATTTCCCCCCACAGATTCATATCTACATTGAAATAAATAATGTACTTCCTGTGAGGTTTTTTCAATTCATTTTTAAATTAGTGAAGAAGAGATACTTTTTGTAAGTTTCAACAGATGTTTAATTTGGATATTTAGTTTGGACATGAAAAAAGGAGATAATATTCAAAGTAAAGCTTGCAGCAACTGTATTCAGTGTGGCAATGCTAATCCTTTTCTCGCTGAACTGATATACAGCAGCTGTCTTTGCTGAACATAGACACTATCATTGTGGAATAGCAACGTACCACTTAACAAGGTCAGTTATTCTGAGGTGCTTAAAGGCTACACTTGCCCTAGGCAAAACAGTTCTTTAATAAAAATCTACATAGCATGTAATCTCCAGTGCCAAAACAGTAAAATGTTAAATAAGTCTTATCTGGTTTTCTTGAAACAAGACAACATGTAGGTTAAGTAGGGGACTAAATAGTTATGTGAATGATATATAAGGAGGATCATATGAACAGCATAGAAACTTATATAAAAACACTGCAAAGAGTTGTCAGGTTGGTACGATCAGAATTTTACACCAATTTATTTCTATTTTCTCCACCTCTGAGACTGAACATTTTGATACAACAGCTCAAATGTTCTGCCAGGGTTACATAATATACATTGTTGATTACATAGAATACTTCTATTTACAGCACCTTCATTACTGGTACTATGGTAATGATGATTGTTAGGCACACTGATTGGTCATTGATTCTGTCCTCTGCTGCATACTGTATATTATAACATTTGGTAAGCATCATTAATACGAGAAGACCGCTCGTTTGTCTCACACTCAGGCAGAATATGCTGAATTTTTCCAACTCTATCAGCAGCAATTTTTTTCTCAACAGCTGCATAACATAAGCTATATCATGGTTTTGTCCTGTAGACTATATTTATACTGAAGAGAAGGAACAGACGAGGAGACATGGAAATGTCAAAGCCTTTCTCCTTTAAATAAATTAAGGCCACCTGACCAAGAGCAAGTAGTATGCTAATTAGCAATGAGTGGGCTGTACTTGCATTTTTTTTCATTTGGAAACCAAATGGGAAGCCCAAAGATGCTAAAAGGCAACATTTTACTTAGCTACTTGTCTTGCTGTCAGGTTCTGTGCAAAATAAATTCAGCTATCCTTCACTTAGCTACGAAAATCCACAACTCGGAAAACCAGCTTGATTCATCTTCTACAGGAAAGAATCCTTAACTAGGAACACTGTGCACTGTTGCAATAGAATCTGTGTGTACTGTAGATCACCTGAGTATTTGTCAGAACTGACAATGAGCCAAGGTTCTGTGTCTGTTGATTTTTGGCAAGGAAAAAAATACACTACAGCAAAATCCTACCACCTTTGATCCAAGCCATCAACCCTACCTGCAGGAGATATTTCACCACAGAATAGTCCACGCTAAATCTTTATAACCCCACCATTCACGCTATTCCTTTACAAGTAAGGCCTCAAGCTAGCATCCTGAATTTGGGAGCTGGAAGGAAGAAAACAACTTGGGCATTTTAATTAGCACACAACATTTTAATTCAAGTTCTTTCACCTTATCTTTCTCAAGTACCAAATAGACCACCCCCCCCAAAAAACAGCACCAATTCATCTACTTGCCTGAAATGCAAAAATATACTTACAATGCAAGCGTGCAGGTGAACAAAAATAAATGCCTCCGTAGGTTTAATAATTAGCTTCCAGTGAAGAACTAGAATAAAACCAGCAGCTATTGTGATAGAAATTAGAAGACAAGTACATAAACTATATCAGTGCAGCAGCAAAATACAAAGTTCTTGTTAACATTCCAATTCACCCCATCATCAACATTTTTGTGCAATAAAAAAGGCCAGACTCTCTGGTCAAGATCAGAAACCTCAATTGTTCATAATATTAACTCAGCCATTCTTAAGCTATTACTGCTCATTTAAAAAAAATGAAAGGAATTAAATACAACTCTCACAAAAAGGACTGCATTTTATAAACACAGAATTATGGTGCAAATAAAGTGAAAAATAAATATCATACTCTTAAGAACACAAAAGAAAATCTAAACCAGTTCTTATGGCTGAACTTGGGGGATGTATAGATAGGATTTTGTAACATTAATTTTTTTTTAATATTGGCTTATGTCTCTCAGGATTCCAGAGGTTAAAGCCAAGCAGCTGGGAGGAACATTTTCTCAAGATGTTACATTTTGCTAAACTTCAGTCAAATAGCAAAGTTTGAATACAATCAGAGGAACCATAAAAAGTCTTCTTGACAGGATGGGCTCTGTGCTTTGTGTTCTTCTTCTCAACCTTCCCTCAGTTGCCAAAACTGCGGATATGAATCCAGACTTGTCAATGCAGCAACAAGGCAGGATTGTCTGTCAGACCCGTTTGGGAGCAACCTGTATCATTGTTGCATGAATTCCATTCTGTTTGTTTTTTTTTATTCTTACGTTGCATATGAAGATTAGGAATAAGGAGGAGGCTTAGAGAGACAGTTGAGAGGGGCACACTGAGAGCTGGAATGTGGCTGCTCTTCCAGAAGAGCATTAGGACTGAAAATTAAAAGAAGAGAAAAAGTGTTTAAAATAAGCAGCCAGCTTTTCATGCAAATGTAAATAAAACAGGTATGGGAGGACATCTCCAAAGGTGATGAAACCAGAAAAGATCTGCATATATGCACTAAATACAGATGGCACCAGCACATATAAATCAGGTGCTGGAGATGTCTTCCTCTCCAGTTTGCACGCGCAAATGCTATTTGCATGTTCAGATGATAGATGCTATGCAGGCAAATGAATGTGTGTGTAAACTGGTGGGAGCAGTTTCAAAGGGCAATATACAAGTGCCATTTTTATGTGCATGCTACAGATTTTATACATGCCAATGACTGACCGTACCAAACTGTGCCATTTTAGAAGACAGCTTTTTACCCACTTTGGAAATGTGATCCCTTTGAAAATACAATGTCTCAACCAAAGCATTCCTACAAAAAACGTACGGTACCACTTTAAAAAGTTCCCAAGGTTTTCAGTAACTTCTTATTTAATTTCTAAATACTTTTAAGACAGGTTTGATTGATTTTTTTAAAATTCTAGTTCTAGAAACAACTTCACCCCCTAAACTCTTACTCTAAATAATTAGATCTAGGTTTCATTACAAGGGTGACCTTCACCCTCAGAAATATTTCATATCTGACAGCCCTTAATATTTCAAGAGAAGGTGCAGCTAGCTGGGCTTCAGGTACAGTGTACAAGTGAATTAATTTCAGGAACACCTGCAGAGTCTAAATCTACCTGGGAACATTTTATTTTTTATAGCTATGCTGGAACTGCTGCAAGGTCAGCCATGTTGTACATGACGAAGCCCAATGGTTCATGCCCCTGTACTTCCAGGGATGGTGGGTTTTTTCCATTTTTTTCCTTAAGAAACTACTCCCTATTATCTTTCCAATACAGACTACTGGTGAATTGCATGTGTTGGCTAAGGAAATGCAATTAATTTGTTGCTGAATATAAATCAATGTGAAATGCTAAATGTATTTGGAAATGCATAACTGGAAATGCCAGAGGCATTGAAAATATAGATATAGATATATAGAATGTAATCAGGGAAACAAAGAAATGAAGTCTGATTTGCTCAAAGAGAAGGGTGTGCACCATCACCACTGGGATTTTACCTTGCAAGATTAATGGTTTGAAATCAGAGCAGTCTAAGAGAATTAAAAAAGAGTAGAAAAAGTGTGGGTTTGCATGTTTTAACTCAGGGGTGTGCAACTTATTTGGCTTTCTGGGCCAGACAACTGACCTCTGGTGGTGAGGTAGTGGCTCGCCAGCACAGCTCTCCTAGCTGCTGCTTTGGCATGACTCCAGAATCCAGGTGGTGAATGCCATTCCCATTCACCCCCTTCCTGCATCTGCTGACAATTTTAGTTGCCAATGGTGACTAAAGATCTTGAATCTGACAGCAAACAAGGGGGTAAGCAGCTTCTATTTCAGGGCTAAACCCTCTTGGCACTGACCAATCCAAATACTTATGCCTGTGAGGGGACCCTGCTGCTGGATTAGTGCCTGAAGTGTTCAGCATTTTGTTGGATTAAGCTCTGGGGATTTACATATGGATTCAAAAGCTTAGCTCTAGGCAGTTAGGTTTGAATATTTTAGCCCAGATGTGTTTTTCTGCAAGTTGATAGCAGAGTTAAAAAAAAAAATCAATGTAATGTTTTTTAAGACTGCACTTCCTTTGGACTGCAGTGCGTTTTATGGAGAAGGGGTTTGAATTAGCTCTTCACCTATCTCAGCTGTCTATTCATAAAGCAGGAATCTGGGCATCTAAGACATCTACATTTAAGGAGAAATTTCTTCCTTTACCAAGAGCCAGCACAAGGCCTCTGGACCTCTTAAGCCTTCAAGATAAGACATCATCAGATTTAAGTGGAGTACAGGACTCTCTTGCTTTCACCCTCAGCAAAGAAATGAATTCACCTTTAAAGTGATGCCTGGTGAGGAATCTCTATAAAGAAGCTACGCTACCCTAACAACAGGCACTTTTTTCTAGTATTTCTGTAATTGGTCAACAATGTTAGAATGGATTATTTATTTATTAATTTTCTTTATGAGGGGACCCATGAGGGGCTTCCTACCTGTGCAAACAAGCAAACAATGTAAAGTGATATACCTGGGGCTATATGGGGCTGGTGAGGAGATGCCTGTAGACAGTCTCATACAAATATATCCCACTTGCTCAAAATATGCAACATGTTGACATAGTATTAAGCTCATCTTTCTATTCGTGGTCCTGTAGCTGCCTATCTTTTTTGTTTTCAAAGTCGTCTATCATTTTGGTATATAAAAACATTTTTGTGGATACAGAAATGAAATATTTGTCTCACCGTTCCCTTATCAAACAGTAACAGATATTAGGGACATGAGGAAAAGACAAGAAAATTACAAGGTAATTAGCATAGACATTTTAAATATTTTTGTACCAAAACACACACAGTACAAATCATTTGCCATCTTAGCCAGTTTGAGTCTCATACAGTCTTTATCCTAAGGCTGTATTGTCATACTACGTCTGTTCAGAGAAAAGATATAGTTCAATCATTCAAATTAAAACAGTACTACAGAGACAAAAGTTACATCATTCACGAGTTAAAATCAGCAAGGGAAACAGGCATGCCATGTGCTTGTTGGGTGGTATGTATTCATGCAAACAATACAGCAGTGGATCCTGGAGCTTAAGCATCAGGTTTTTTCAGCATTTTAGGTAGTGTGGCATGACAGCAATTGCAAGCCGTAAAACCAAACAATACAAAGACAGGGAAGAGTATAGGTTTGTTGATTTATAACTGTGATTAAATTTACATGTTATTACAGCTAGACCTGTATCCCTACATGTATGCTAAATGCTGCTTTTAAAGTCTAGCCTTTGTTCATGTTTTTAGGGAACTCTGTGTAATGGGCAGAATTATTTATGGATCTGTTAATACAGCTAATCTATGACAATGTCCATATCACTTCTCAGAGGTAGGATTCCTATGCGTTTTTAAGAGGATTGCAGTATTAGTTGAAGTCTTCACTCACAATACTTGAAATATTAATCATTCTAAAACCAGCTGGAAAGCATTATGTAAAGCCTTTCAGTGTTACTAATAACTGGTATTTCCTGTTTCCTAAAACCATCTCATTTCATAAAACATTACCAAATGTAAATACTATATTTTATGGAGTATACGTCGACACAGTGTATAAGTCTACCCCATATTTCTGTACATAAAAGTTAGGATTTTTGTACAGCCATTGTATAAGTTGACCCCACTTCAGTGTGTGATGTGCTGGAAGCCCTGGCGGGCTCACGGGAGAGGTGGCAGGCTGGTGGGGTTCCAGGAAGTGGGATCAGGCTCCTGGGAACCTGGGCAGCATACAGCCTGATGGCAGCCTGCCTGGCTGGCCCTGGGAGGTGCTGCTGCAGCGGAGAGAAGAACTGCCCCCCCCCATAGATCATGGGCTGCCCAGCCTGTCAGCAACTTGCCCCTCCAGCTGCAGGGCAGGAGGGGAGGCTCTGCCAAAAGCAGGATCAGCACCCCCCCCCCCCCCCCTTCTGCAGGCTCCTGTGACCAACAGGACATCTGGCACTACCTGGGAAGGGGCTGGCTTGCCCCATGGGCAGCACAGGATGTCAGGCAGGGCAAGGGGGGAGGCCAGCCCTGCCTGACACCCCAGCCTCCCTCCCCAGCCTCTGCCTGACACTTCACGCTGCCTATGGGACAAGTCAGCCCCTTCCTGGGCAGCACCAGATGCCCTGGTGGTCGCAGGAGCTTGCTGATGGCAGAAGTGGTGAGGGGCCTGATCATTCCTGTTGCAGAACCTCCCTGCCTGCCCCAGGGCCAGGGGGTGACCTGCTGGTGGGCCAGGCAGCCCCTGAGATGCAAGGGGGTTATCCTTCCCTCCCTCCCTAGTGGTTGCACCCCCTGGGGCTGGCTGGGCAGGCTGCCAGTGGGCCATATGCTGCTCGAGTTCCCAGGGAGCTCCCAGGGGGGTTCAGGCAGCAATGCTCATAGGGGACAGTGTATAAGTCAAGGTTGAACTTTAAGAGTTAAAAACCTGGTTTCAAAACTCAACTTATACACCGTGAAATATGGTAGGTCATATCTATAATGCATCAGCAGTGGACTATATTGACATATGCCACATGCTTTCTGTACAGATTTATAGTGTTCATATAATAACATATTATATTTTAGAAATACTTTATTGCATAGTTTAGATGTTTGCAAGTTTCTGAAGAATAATATGGGACTGTGTTTGGCGTCATAACTATTATATATTATATGGGGCTATCACTGAGCTTAGCAAAAGCCTTATATGGCCCAATGGGCACTTCTACACGTGTCACTATGGTGATATTGTTACTGCGCTGTGATTTAGTCCTTTCTTCAGTACTTCCTTAGTACTTCCAAAAGTAGGGACTTCCCTTCTGCCACCGTGAAGGGAAGGAGCTACTTTTGTAAGTACTAAATCACAGCACAGTAACAGCCCATACTGCATCTATGTGCAGTACACAGTTATTTTTAGCAGCTACTTCGCTGTAGAGGTGTGCTATACTGGGGGAGTGTGTCGTTACGGTGAAGTAGCTGCTGGTCGCATGTACGTGCTTGCAGATGATGTGTTGCCATAGCACGTGGCTATGGCGATGTAGTGTCATGTGCAGATGAGCCCAATGTACAGTAGAATTCAGATCATTCGTATCTGGCTCATTCTCAACTATCTTAATTTGCAGCTAATTGCAGAATTCAGGATGAGCTGCTAAGCCATTTGCAGTGTTTTTTTACTTCCAATAGCACCACTTCTCGCCTCACCTGGAACTCATCAGTAGTCCCGTGCCACTGATTGGAGAAGCAGAAACCTTTGGAAGAACAGAAGCACTTCAGCAGTCCTGTGCAGCTATTGGCTGCAGCGCTGTAAATCCCTGGTTATTTTACAAAGCCTTATCTTCTCATTGGGTGTGAAATATTTGGGTTCTACTGCACTGTATCATATACTCACAGGATAATTATATAGCAATATTTTATCACATGCCCAATGCAGTAAATCATAGACATGTGGGTACAGGGGATAATGGCAGAACATCAGCATTTAGCTAGGACTCCAAAAATCTTGCTATTTATTCCAAACTCTGGGGGACTAGAAATTGGGGTAATGTCATGGCAAATTAGTCAAGATTTCCACCATTCATAAACCATTGTTTGGTTTATTGGGAAATTCAGAAATACTTCTCTCAGAACATTTCCAAATCTATCTACAGTATTTAGAAACAAACCTTTAACACACGAGTCAATAAGGAACTTGACCAGATATTTCTGAATCTGAAAGGTTAGTGTTAGATTCGGTTTGGATTTGTTCTTACTTTACCCAGTGCAGTTCACCAACACCTATTTACAGTCAATAAGAATTACACTGGATTCAATATACTTTATAATTACCAAATAATCTGCAAAGGTATGTGATCACCACTACTTAACATCAAGAATAAGTATATTATATATGGATGCCCTTTAAGTAACCACCCTCTTTCCCCACCAAAAACATAAACCCCACTTATGATCAGGAATATTAAGTATTTTGAATACAAATAGATTTGATGTATCCTTGGACATAGAAAACATTCATGTGATTTTCACTCAAAATAAGCTATTGTGTGTTCCCAGCAGAGGTGCTGTCATGTTGCTGTAAGCATGTTGCGGTAGCAGGAAACTGCAGGAACGTGCATATCTTTCTGTTAAAATAACTAAATGGGTGACTTACTTTTCTCTCAGTTGCCTTCAGATTTTACTCTAAATGCCAATTACTGAACTTGAAGCAGTCACATATTCATGCTATCATGCTGTTAGCCTGATAACCAATCTGTTGCTGTGTTTTACCACTCTCTTGGATAAAATTCAGGGTATGCAGCTATTTGGCAACTGCATGCCAGGCACTACTGTATAGCCATCACACCCAATAATGCATATTTTTCTCTTAGCCAGAACAGCACCAAACTGATGATTATTTTTTAAACATATATGCATGTTGTGGGATGACTAATATGCATTTCTGAAAATGATTAACCACAAATTGCTTCTTTCCTGTGTCCCCTGGTTTTGCTTTAGTGGAAAACACTGTATGAAAATCATTTTCAATAACATTTTCAAATCTGCTTCTAACTCCTGACTTGCCTTCCTAACTGGGAAAAGTCCTAGACCATGACTGTGGTTCTAGAACCTGTACTGATTTAGTTTACCATGATATTCTGCTCTCCCACTGCACATGGAGGGGGTCCAAATCAAGTTCTTGCGTGCAGAAGGGAAGGGAAGGGAACAGAGGTTCCGCAGCATGCTCTCCACTTCCCCAAGGTCTATGAAAACCCCTTTGCTTCTCTACTACAGGTCAGAGCTTTGCAGACTAAGAGGAAAAGGAGAAGCAAGTGAATAATTACATAAAGTGACACCATCTCACTCTAAACTCGTGGGAATTTAATTGTGTAAAATTATATTAAGCGTTTGCATTGTCTTACACAACATTCCTCCTCTGCAAGGTGATCTCCGCTTGAGAAGCAATTCAGGAACATGCATGCAACCTGATGAGATTAGATGAAACCATGGTTCCTGGAGGAGGACAAGGAAGAAATATAGTGGAGGAAAGTGGAAAGAGGAGTATGTATGAATGTCCAGTGCATGGAACCTCTGGGACTCATTGTGGATTTCTTGAAATTTGAACAATGATAGTTTTGAGCAGTCTAGTCCCTGTTGTCCTCACTAGAAAATACAACGGCAAAATGGCTATCACCAATAATACAATTCAGAAAAATCTGAGACTTTCCATTGGAATTTGCCTTTTCCCACAGGTTTACTTGAAGAACAGAAAATATATTCAAGTGAATTTGTAATGGCAGTGGTTCTCCTTTTCTGTGACTTTCCTGGGGGCACTGGGAGAGCTACCAGAACAATTAATGGATTAGAATTTAGCAGTGCCTCAATTCTAGTCTAGTACAGAGTCATAGATTCATAGATGTTAGGGTCGGAAGGGACCTCAATAGATCATCGAGTCTGACCCCCTGCATAGTTAGGAAAGAGTGCTGGGTCTAGATGACCCCAGCTAGATGCTTATCTAACCTCCTCTTGAAGACCCCCAGGGTAGGGGAGAGCACCACCTCCCTTGGGAGCCCATTCCAGACCTTGGCCACTCTAACTGTGAAGAAGTTCTTCCTAATGTCTAGTCTAAATCTGCTCTCTGCTAGCTTATGGCCATTATTTCTTGCAACCCCCGGGGTCGCCTTGGTGAATAAAACCTCACCAATTCCCTTCTATGCCCCCATGATGAACTTATAGGCGGCCACAAGGTCGCCTCTCAACCTTCTCTCGCGGAGGCTGAAGAGGTCCAGGTGCCCCAGTCTCTCCTCATAGGGCTTGGCCTGCAAGCCCTTAGCCATACGAGTGGCCCTTCTCTGGAACCTCTCCAGGTTATCCACATCTCTCTTGAAGTGTGGCGCCCAAAATTGCACGCAGTATTCCAAATGCGGTCTGACCAGTGCCCGATAGAGGGGAAGTATCACCTCCTTGGATCTGTTCGTCATGCATCTGCTGATGCACAATAAAGTGCGATTAGCTTTTCTGATGGCTTCGTCACACTGCCGACTCATGTTCATCTTGGAGTCCACTAGGACTCCAAGATCCCTTTCTGCTTCCGTGCCACCAAGCAGGTCATTTCCTAGGCAGTAGGTGTGCTGGACATTTTTCCTCCCTAGGTGCAGCACTTTGCATTTCTCCTTGTTGAATTGCATTCTGTTGTTTTCTGCCCATTTGTCCAACCTGTCCAGGTCTGCTTGTAGTTGTTCCCTGCCCTCCGGCGTGTCCACTTCTCCCCATAGCTTTGTGTCATCTGCAAACTTGGACAGAGTACACTTCACTCCCTTGTCCAAGTCGCTGATGAAGACATTAAAGAGTATCGGTCCTAGGACCGAGCCCTGTAGGACCCCACTGCCCACACCCTTCCAGGTTGATACTGACCCATCCACCATGACTCTCTGGGTGCGACCCTCTAGCCAATTTGCCACCCACCAGACTGTGTAGTCATCCAAGTCACAGCCTCTTAACTTGTTCACCAGTATGGGGTGGGATACCGTATCGAAGGCCTTCCTGAAGCCTAAGTATATGACGTCAACCCCTATTCCTGCGTCCAGGCGTTTTGTGACCTGGTCATAAAAAGAGACTAGATTAGTCAGGCATGATCTACCTGCTACGAACCTGTGCTGGTTTCCCCTCAGCATAATTTTTCCTGCCGGGCTCTCGCAGATGTGAGCCTTGATAATTTTTTCAAAGACTTTGCCTAGGATAGAGGTGAGACTGACTGGCCTATAGTTGCCTAGTAATTGTATAATCTCTGTGTTCTCATCTGCTTATGCAGAATTCACAGAGGTGTTGTAGGAAAGTTCATCTGTGGAGGGGGAATAACTTCACTTTGAATAGGGTTTTCTTGTATATCAGATGCAGAATGAAAAACAAATTAGGATATTCCAAGCAAGAGCATCAAATGGAGTTGCATATATGCAAAGGACGTATATTATGTGGCAAATGATGCAAATGGCAACATTTTCTGTTCAAGAAACAGCTGATGATGATAACAACAGTTCACTTCTGCTTTCTTTGTTTTTGCTCTCCGAGTTACTCAGTTCCCATAGAAGCATGATTTGACCTTTGCATGGTCTATGGCAGGGGTCAACAACCTACGGCACATGCGCTCAATGTGGCACGCAGCATGGTTTTTATTGGCACATGAGCTGCTTCCCGCCCCAAGGGGCAGGAAGAGGCATGCCCAGATTGAGCAGCACATGTCTGCCTGGAGACAGCCTTGTGCTGCTGCTGACCCTTGCCACCGCTGGACCCCAGCCCCGGGACACCGCCAACCCCAGCCAGGTATGAGCCCCTGGCCCCAACCCCCCAGCCCATGGCCCCAGCCCTGGCCCCAATCCCACGCTGCTGGCCATGTGCCACTGGCAGGCCCCAGCCAGTACCACCACTGCCGCAGGCCCTGGCCCAGTGCCATTGCCAGGTTGGGGCTGTCGGCAGTGTTGGGATGGGGCCGGGGCTGAGGCCAGAGCTGTGGACCCGCGCAGGACCCAGCCCCATCCTGGCACTGCTGAAGGCCCCAGCCACGTGCTGCCAGTGGGCCCGTGGTGGTGGTAAGGGCTGGGCCCAGGCCCGCTGGCAGCTGGCACCACCGCTGCAGCTGGGGCCTGGGCCCAGCAGGCCCCAGCTGGCTGCCAGGACTGTCAGCAGTGTGGTGGCAGTGGTGCTGGCTAGGCCCTGACAGTGGCATGTGGCCAGCAGCACGGGGCTGGGGCCAGGGCAGTGCCGGCACCTGTTGTCTTCTCAGAGCCCAGGGCTGGGAGGCAGCAGTTGTTTGCAGCCTCCCAGCTGCAGCTGGCCCAGGTTCAAGGTAGCTGCTAATAGCCATGGAGTCTGGGCTGAGGGGCATGGGGCAGCAGGCCTAGGGGGCAGGGGCAGCAGGGGTATGAGCAGAGCTGAGGGGCAGGGGCTTTGGGTGGGGGGCAAGGTGCACAAGCAGGGAATCCTGCCATGTACCCCCTGCCTTTATTTTGTTTTTCTGACATGCTGGCACTCTGGCACTTCCCAAGGTAGGCATTGTGGGTTTTTTGGCACTTCAGCCAAAAAACGTTGCCTACCCCTGGTCTATGGACAAGGAAGCTGAGTCAAATTTAACAAGTTAAAAGAGTGTATTGGTGGGGACAGTCATATAACTCAGACAATGACAGGGCTTGCTCAACTCTCTTAAGCTCCTTTGAAAACTATTTTCTATATAAATAACAACTTTTCCCCATTTCTAAAACAGTAAGTACCCTATTTATGGAAAAAAAAATTAAATTCTTTACTACTTTGAGGGAAATTTTTTTATCAGACATTTCAGTGGTAGGTGAGTAGGCCAAGGATGGACAAAGATTTGGGTACCTCAAATACTCTTTTATGCGGGGAGAGGGAGTTTCCTCTTTCAAACCCAATATTTTTATTTATTTTCTCACAATAATAGTTAGACCTTCAATAGCACTTGTTTACCCAAAATATTTCAAAGGGCTTTAAAAAGGTGAAGCTTCATGCTGCCCACTATAAGATGGGAAAACCGAACCTCACCAGGGTTTAAATGACTTGCTCAACCCCCTCCTGGTGAGTCAGAAAACATGCTGGAATTTATGTCTCCTGACTTGCAGTCTCCTCTCTCCAGTGCTTCCCCCCAAAATCAAATACTGTTTTTTCTTTAACAGTAAAACCCACTGAAAGCTGTAATGACATGTTTAATCCTGCTCCCCTAGCTGAGGCAAAAATCCCATTGATTTTACCCACAATAAATGTATTTTGACTATACTGAAAAAAATGTCTGGATATAAGCAGAGAAAGATTTATCCCAAATTATTTTTTTTAATTTTTGATTTATGCACAAGAGCATAGCTTCCTTAATACATGCAGGGAAGAAAAACGGTATTATGCAATGACTACAAAATATATCACAGTAGCTCAAGTTGTTAAAAGTTTACTATTAGTTGTAAATCTTGTAAACAGGAAAGACTATTTGTATAGGAAAGGCAAGGGCAGATGCATATTGGATACAGCATGCAGCTATATGGAAAAAGAAAGAGTTAGCTATAGTTTACCTGACAGTCTGGCAATGTGGCCCCCCAGCTAGTTGTGCGCCGTGTGGCGGTATGGAGGCAGCAGGCTGCTGACAATCTACAAGAAACTGATAAATTAGACATATATACACAGATTACAGAGCAAAGGGTTAGTAACGGTAGTAAACAGACTCTATAGCTGATGGAGAGATTTAGTGAGGATTGTGAGTTTGGTTCCTGATCTTACAAAAACACTTGGTTTCTGATAGTAAACTTAGTTTATTCATAAATATCAAGCGAAACATTTAAGCTCAACATTGAAATGTGCTGGCAAAGTTTTGTTCAGCTGGAATTTTACACTGACAACATTTATTGAGCACATATGAAGCCCAAATTCAATTCAGGTCTCGTGGGAGCCTTTCCACTGATTTAAACTGAAGCAGATCATGTCCTATTAAGCATTATTTTACTATAGTACATGGGTGCAACTGGGTTACTTATAAAGTGACAGTATAAGGGACTTTAACGTTCTCAAGATATATTATATCAAGTTCTGTTTCCCTGGGAACTTAGGAAGTAAATAATATCCTGTGGTGTTTCAGCTACTATCAAAATATGGTCTTTGCAAAATATTCCCCAAGACACTAGCTTGTCAGTAGTAGCAGTGAGATGATGTGGGGTACAGGGAAAGAAGAGGATTTATCACTGTATAGCTTTCACTGCTTTGTCCAAATTGTTTAAATTCTATGTCAGAGATGTTTCTACCCAAACCATTTTCAAAGCTTTTTGCTAATGGATATTGTGTCAAATAAATGTAAAGACATAATTGTCCTCATCTTTATGTTTACATACGACAGGGTTTTTAATTCAAATAACAATATTTTCTACATTTCCTGGATTTGAATAACAATTGAAAGAGCAACACCAGCCTTTTTGGTCATTTCCAACTTAAAACCAAAGATCTGAACCCCAACACTATACTTCTGCATTAAAAAACACACAGTTTTGCCCTTCCATAAGGGGACTGATCCAGTCTATGCCTGTTTCCAGGCTTACCATCAAGGCATGCTGATCATCAAGATCTCTGCTGGTGACATCCTGGCCTCACTGAAATCAAAAGTAGTTTTGTCCTTTACAGTAATAGGGTATATGAATTGGTGCCTGATCTGAATGTTATAACTTGATTCCTTGTGTAGGTTCAGTTCTCTAATGCAACTATTCAGAGAGAACAGAAACAGAAACTATTTTTAGTATATTTTAAATACAAAATTCAGGAGGCAGCCCAGCCAGTCTCCTAGCTATCATAATATATATTTTTTCTTTCTTATTGGCTGCTGCTCAGAATATAAAATCCTTTTGCAGAGGAGGTACATAAACTGGTACACTTGCAGCTCTGCTTCCAGCACTTTCAAATCAGTTCAGTTCTCTGGTTCACTCAAGTGGAAGAAATTATTAGTAATCTATGCCATGGTTCTCCAGATAGTTTCAATTATATTACTGCTCCTCTCATAGGACAGGATACCTTTTTTGCATACGCACGTTTTGTGTGTGTGTGTGTGTGTGTGTGTGTGTGTGTGTGTGTATGTGTGTGTCCATTTCCTATGGTAACCTGTGCTACCCTCTGGTGGTGCAAGTAGGCATAGACAAATCATGTTTGGTACTTAGCGTCCTCTCACTTCAGCTAATAGAAATGCATGCTGGACACTGAAGACTGTCAAGTAGGAAGTGTGTCAAGAATTATTTGGTAACACAACAAAATTTGCCATATGACTGATACCGAGATGATCTCTTAGCACAATTTATGAAAT
Source organism: Alligator mississippiensis (assembly GCF_030867095.1). NCBI lineage: Eukaryota > Metazoa > Chordata > Crocodylia > Alligatoridae > Alligator > Alligator mississippiensis. Next base: position 113,662,580 of record NC_081827.1, read on the forward strand.
ACTTTGTTTGAAAGGCTGATTCCATGGCTCTTCTCTCTGAGCAAATTCATGCCTTGCTTGCTAGATGGGTGCGCCTATACAGACCTACCTAACTGTAGAAGGGGGATAGAAGGTTTACAAAGAAGGTTTATATTTATTCCCCCAAACAAATTAGTTTTCACAAGTCCAATGCAAAGTCATTTCTTAGAACAGAGAGATGCAAGCCAACAAGAAAAGAGAAGACAGAGTAGAATGCTTGGTGATGAAAAGGTGTAGATAGACTTTGTAAATATAGAAGAAATTGTTTCTTCAAGCTTTGCCAGGAACAACAGACTAATTTATGGTTCCTTCATAATATCCAAGTCCTCTTGTGAACATTTTGTGATACCATTTTGCCAGTTCTGGCAGAATACAAAAATGGAAAGCCACATTCTACAAGCCGTATACAAGCTAGTTGATATTTATTTAACATGAATCCCATTGCCTTCACTTGGGCACTAACTACTAAGGGGCAGTAGAAGTTACAGTTTGGAAATGCATCTTCTGGTGGTAAAGCTCCCACTGGGTGCACTGGGATAAAGAGTTAGACTATGGAAATGACTTTGATACACATGGAAAAAAAAATTTTGAGGGAAAGGGGCTCCACTCTTCTAATATCCTTGCAGCTGTGCCAGAAATGAATTTGGCCTTCAATTTGGCAAAAGAGAAGTTAAAAAGCTCTGTGCCCAACTTTGCTTGTGCCACGCTAATCTTAAAATATTCTGTTGGTACCTTGTGTTTAAAGATGTTATTGGAAAACCAAATCCGGTCCCTTTAATCCTCTAAGGGCCTTCATTCTGTTTTGTTATTTAAATAAAAAATCATTCTTTTACTTCAAAGAGTAAATTCTTTTACTAAATGGCTTTCTGCATTAACATGAGGAAAGACTAAGGGATCTGGGACTGTTCAGCCTGGGGAAGAGAAGACTGAGGGGCGATTTGGTGGCCATCTATAAGTACGTAAGGGGTGAATATTGGGAGCTGGGAGAAAAACTGTTCACTAGGGTGCCCCATGGGAGGAGAAGGAGCAATGGCCATAAACTGTTAGAGGATGGTTTCAGGTTGGATGCAAGGAAGCTTCTTTATGGCAAGGTTAACCAGAATCTGGAACAGACTTCCCAACGAGGTGGTGTATTCCCCAACCTTAGAAGTCTTCAAGAGGAAACTGGAAATACACCCTGCTGGGATCGTTTGATCTCAGTATTCCTTCCCAGAGCAGGGGGGTTGGACTGGATCTTTCAAGGTCCCTCCCAGCCCTGAACTTCTGTGATTCTATGATTTGAACTTTCATAGGACCTAAGTTATGTTACAACTAGGCTGGTTTCAGTTGTCATAACCTGCAATAGAGAAGTAAAGAGCACAAGGATCTCCGATATATTGGCTAATGCTGGTTTCTCCTTTCAAATCTAATGCCTGATGCCAGATACAGGCCAAATATAATTCTAAAATATTTAACTCAAAGTTGCACCTGTTCACAATCTGACTAAATCTGGCCCTATAATTCCTGTTGAAAAGAGAACCTCTTACATGTATTTCCTGCCTTTTTTTCCTCTGATGAAGACACCATAAAAATGTTCTTCCCTAGTGTCACAAGGTGTGCTCTGCCCTTTGGACTATAAACTGGACAACTCCATTCACCATAACAATGCTTAGCTATGTTTATAACGTCTGAGAAATGGGCATGAATTTGTTGCCATCAGCAATGTCCTCTATAAAAGTTCTAAATGTGACCATTTTAGCCCCACCCATTCTGGCTCCATATAATGGAATCAGCATAATGATACATTTTGATTTTGGATTAAAATAAAAAAGCTGTCTGTACAAAAGGCCACTTGATATTATCAAGGATCTATAATAGCAAGGGATCCATGACCAAGAGAAGCACCAAGAAATGTGAAGCTGATGTTCCCATCTTTTATAGAAAACTTTCCTTGATCCCTTCATCTTGACATAACTTGTAGAACAGTCTTAATTCCCACCTAGAATTTCTGTAGTACCTACTTTCATCAAGGTGGTATCATGTCAGCTGATGTCACTTGAACTTGTGGTATAAATCTTGGGGAACTCGATAATTTGGTCTGTGAAGTTATATTATTGAAAAATTACCTGAAAAAAGAAGCTGACAAGTCATAGTGAATTATTCTCTTTCCTTGGATGTCAAAACCTGAGAGATTAAATAGATTTAATGTAATACTCTGTCTGATACAATAAATCAAGAGTGCTGAGCAAGAAAACCCTTTTAAAAAAAAATCAGTATTCTTCTGAACACTAGAAACTAGTTGTGCAACAGGAGAAAACACACTGTAATAGTTTACATGTCCTACAATTGGTTCCTTCTGCTCTAAAGTACAGAACAAGGCAAATACATCATTTCCAAAGTCTACCCTGCAAATTGCATTTGTCTTGAATAAGGGAGAGAAAAGGCAAACACCTTGCCAAGATGAGACAAACTTCCAAACTCAAATCTGACAAGTTGGGAGAAATCCCAGCAGCCTTTAAATTGAGAGAAAATGTTTTTTCTATCTATGACACATCTACATATTAATTTTCACTCTATGCAAAACAACTTTTGTGCCAGTGTACTGCAGCTTCTGTTCCATTATCTGGCTGCTTGAATTCACTTCCTATCATCATTTAAATGTGTATTTCTCTTTATTTTCCAACTGATTCCAAAGCAACTCTGCTATTATTAAAAGCTGTCTGGAATCTGATGTAGTGATTTCAAGAAGGATGATGACTACTGCTGGGTATTCAGAGGGATGCATGAGCAGTATAGCAACATGAAGATGAGAAGGGTCTGCTTCTTCCCCAGTGTTGCAAGAGACCTGGATCACATCATCACAGGAAAGAACTGAATAACCCAATGGGTATCACACCCAATTATAAACATGTTAACAAGTAAGTGCATGTGCTTGTGTTTGGTGATCAAGAACGTATCAGAAGCATGGACTGTGGTAGAAGCTCAAAGTGCTGACACACATTAGGTGGCAAAGGATAGCTCAAATCATTACTAAATACCAGATTTGGCTTAGCTCACTAAAATTGATATATTGTGGGAATGTGTGGCATGCCTTGCAAATATTATCCATTAGCTTGATTTCAGTGCTATGGATCACTCCTACACTGTTCACTGGATTCCATCATCTGTTTTACTTTGAATATCTTGTTTCCTTCTGATTTTCCTATCTAGGACTTTTCAATTAAAGGCAAAATCTTCTTTCAGAGTTTATCTTTTAGTACTCCCAAATCTGGTTTGAAGAAAAGATTGTTAATAAATGTGAAACTGCCACTGAACTCCTATGCTGAAGAAGATACCAGAAATGTCTATGGATATCAAGAACATGGCAATGGAATAACTCAGGGAACTAGGGGATGAAAAAGTAGCATCTGATGGCTGTTTCATGTAAAAAAGTTGTTACCAGTCCAGTCCTGCTGGGAAAATTGCCTGCATCTCAGCAGTTGTCTTTCCTGGGAGTTCCAAAGACCACAATACTGAAAAGTCATGGAAACTAAAGTACCCACTCAACCCCTCCTGTTCCATACTAGGTAAGCACACTGCTTACCCTATACTTGTTTTTTGGCTAGATGGTGCTCTCTCAGTCTACTACTATCCATATGTACTGCATCTAAACTTAAACTTTTTGCCACTGCACATGCCCCTGGATGTGGGGTTTGGTGTGGGGCAAAATGCCCCACTGCAGGGAAATGGCAGACTAGAGGGGCCATGGTGGAACTAGAGGAGGGGAGATGCTTTGGCTGGCAGCCAGAATGTCTCCCTAGAGGACTGAGCCTCTGTGTCTGCTGGTGCGTGCTCTTGTGGCATGGGCTGCACTGCTTTTTTGTGGGGGGGGTTTTTACTAAGGGGATTTCCTGGTAGCAAATTTTGCCCCCGTGCTACAAAGAAGTTTGTGGTACCACAAACTGCACATGCCTGCACATCTGGATCTGGCCCAAGAGTCTGCTCACATTGTCCCCCTGAACAGACCTTTTTTTCTTTTTTAGGGATGTGGGAGAGATGGGACAGGGGAAAACGATGGAACATGAGATAGGAAACTGTAGAGAAAATTAAGCTGTGGTCTCCACACATCTGCATACAATTTCTCATCTTTCCAGAGGAAGTCTTTCCATATTCCCATTAATTCCCATAAATTCTCTGCCTCACACAAAGTTCTCTTCCTTCTATGAGCTATTCTTCCTTTAGGAAGGGGTTCAACACCCTTTAATGCTCATGCACTATCACATTTTTAGCTTGGCAGGTTGGCCTTACTGCTTCCATAGTTCTCTGTATGTGAGGGTCAGCAGGACTGTTAGCTCCTCAGTATCCTACATGAAACAGTTTTGAGATGGTCCCACAGCTAAGAGATTTGCTAGAAAAAGGGTCTGGACCCATTATTTCTTTTGTAATAAGAAGGATTGGGTCTTGTCACTGTTGGACTGTTGCAGGGATGGGCCACAGTGAGAAGAACGTGGGAGTGACAAGCAGTTCTCTCTTATCCCACAGAGCTGAGTGTCCAGCTTCTTTAGTAGTATGCTCAGGCTATGTTGACCTAGGGACTGCACTGTAAGGCTAGATAGTCTACCCTTGTACAGTACAATAATCTGCTTGGGGTCCTTTACTAAAGCAAAGGCTTAAAAATGATACCCAATACTCCTTAATTTAAGCAACAATTCATAGAAACTTCCAAGGCAGAAACCCAATGCTCTTGAAATGGAGATTTATTTGCCTGAATGTATACAAAAATACAATCTTAGAACAAACAAGGAAGGAAAGTGTTTTATTAACTAAAGGCTTCTTGACAGCATGAGCAAGCTCTCAGGTTGTCAGAAGAGCTGGAATATTTAATTTGTGGTTAAAAAAAAAAATTAGAACAATCTGTCTCAGTACTGACTCCCACAGAACATGATAAAGCTCTATTTATAACAACTTAGGGCATACTTAGTGTACTGCATGAAGATATAGGGGTTAATGGGTCAGTAAAATTGTTTCCTGGATTATGTCACACTAGTCTTATATCGAAATGGTAAAGCTACAGGGAATTGTTCCTCCTCAGCATTTAGTCAGCTAATTTGTCACTGGTGCAGTAGACAACTGCTTATCTTAGCAATCACAGAATTCCAGATATTTTAGCTCTGCCAGGCAAACAGAAACCTGAAGTCACCTTGACCTCTGCTGAATTCACACTCCTCCTCTTTTCCTTCACTTTGTAAGGAGGCGGCCAGGCTTTTTCAAGAGCACTCAAGAACATTAGCAGGCATGTTCCTGGACTGGCATGGTCCCATGGTACCAACCAACCAGCTAGAAGGCATGCTGCTATCAGCAGCCAACATGAGCCAGATGCACAACTCACTACTCTGCCTCTGAGCAGAAATAAAAGGAGTTCTGTGCAGTGGGGAATAAGCTCTCTCTTTTGAGTCCTGTCACGGGGAGCTGTATTTCTTTAGCTGTATTTCATGAAACAGTTGTCGCTCTCCCGCTCCAGATGAGCCAGGGCAGCATTCAGTGAGAGTAACAGATTGCCTCACAGTGGCTTATGTATTGAGAGATGACAGAGATAAAAGCAATAGGGGAAATCACAGAAGAAGAAGTGGCATTAAAGAACCCAGGAGTTCAGAAAGAAGGTGGGAAAACACAGGCTACATTATTAAAGAGGGACTAATGGGAAACAGAGAAATTAAGTAGGTCAGAAGCAGGGAGCTCAGCCTGCCCCAATAACACAATCTGAAATAATGAGGTCCCAATCCTCAGCTGGTATAAATTAACATCCTGGAGGATCCAGCCCTGAAATGATCACAGGCCTGATAGAAGTCAAAGACCATTGGGGATTTGCTAGTGGAGGAGATATGGATGCTGTCTTATCTGCACAAGTCTTTCACTCTTTTCCTTTAGGCACTGAAAGATTTAGGTTCTTTAATTAAATCTCTACCCTTGTTTATACCTATATTTATAAAAAAACTAACAAACACTGTGCCCAATACCCAATACTCAAGGCACATGTTGTTTTCTACAAACATAATTAAATACATCTTTTTAAAAAATTTACAACTGGTTCATCCTAAGCTTGTTCCCCTTTGGATTTGTTTTACTCCTCAAACCACTCTCCTCTTCATTTCTCAATTTACAACTCTATAGCAGTGGACCAGACACTGAATTGTTCATAATTTTTAATGCTTTGTCCTCTTCTGAATTACTGCTCATTAACATCCAGTGAAAGTCTCCCAATCTGTCCATGTGCTCCAATAATAAGGTGAACAAATGATCATATCAAAAGTAATGTACTAAAGCTATATGTCAGCTTTGACTTTCAGCTCTACTTTGCCGTAGCTTATATTTAAATTGCATATGGGTTAATTTGTTTTGTTTTTGTTGTTATTTGTTAATGTAATAAAACTGGTAGAATAGATTTTTCTTGCCAGATGCTAAAAAGACATAAAGATACTTCTTGCCAGCTGTAACTTTTTTTTGTGTGCTTATTTTTATGTTTCATATCTTGATGCTTTTAGATTTTTATCCTAAATATAATTTGCAGGATGTTTCAAAACACTCCTCACTAAATCTGACAAAGGCCAAGTGTTAGGTTAGTAAATTAGCATAAATGGGAGTGGACAGGAGCCTAAAAATATATTCTGTTCAGTTTGTTTGTTATACAATTTACAGAAACACCATTTAAACAGATCTCAGCACCCCCTGTATACTCACTACAAATGTGATAAAACATTTAAAATGTAAACATATTACTTAAGATATTATTTTCATGGTTTCCCTTCAGACTCAGGTATATATTTTAAGGATCATGCTGGCTCAGCAAACATAGCCAGGGCATGGATATTTGTACCATTGCACATGTAAGGAAAGGTTTGACCCAAAACCTCTGCAAGTTAGGAAGCCACAAAGGCATATCTGGAAGCTATCACAGACCTATCCAACAGACAGCAACATCCCTTCCATTAGTAACACATTGGTTTTGATTAGAGAAGTTTTGGTGAGTTTAGGGTATAGATTACCAACTCCCAAAGAGCTGTTCTGCAAGAGAGCTAAATAAACGCACCGCTTTTCTAATTTAAACAAGCAGAGATTCTCTTCTGCACAACACTTGATATATGCATTTATTCTTGGCAGGAATATCAGTAACTCGTGAAACCACATTAAACCTTTTCAAAGAAGAACATATAAGACAGATAGGTTTTTAAAGGGATTTTCAGGAGATTTCAATAATTGTTTTGGATAATTGAGGATGGTGGATTCAAGAACACAGGCCCCCTACAGAGAATAAAAGAACACTAGTAACACATTCGAAGATTTGGTTTGTTGTCTGTCTATTTGAACACAACCTAAAGCCTAGGTTCTGGAGAACTTCAACAAATGCTGCTCTAATGCATGATTCAAATATGTTTATAATAATGCAGATAATTTTATGCGTACAGAAAAAAAGATCAGTAACCTCTTGATGATAATACTCAAGATTAAGGCATGGACTTCACTGCAATCCTTCAATTCTTTATTTAATTTTGTTTTGTAAATGGTACATGGCTTTCTCGTAAAAACAAATCTTCGTAAGGAGGGTATTTTTTAAAACCCTGTTTATAAAATATAATAAGAAAATACAAATAGAAATTAATATAGCCTGTGGCACAGCAGTGAATTCATGTCACCATAATAATTAAATTATATTGATCGGCATGAAATGTACACTATTGGTCTTGTCTGTGGTAATTAGGAAGATAAACATAACAGAGAAAAACATAAAGCAAAAAAGGTCTTGTTTACAGTGGCACCAAGAGGTAAAAGTACTTTTAGCCAGCTGATTTCTTGATCTGTTACAGCCAACTAAAACCCTTGGCAATGATACTGTTCTTCAGTTTTGAAATGGCATTCACAAAGACAATGTACCACAGCTGGAATGATGCAAATATGTACTGCTCATTAAGCTGAGTTAAGTGAGCATATCAGATGCACAATATGGCCCTTAATACATATATATTTTTATATATGCACCAACAGCACATATTCAACAATGAAAACAAATTACACAAAAATGTTTCATTACAAAAACCACAGAAAACAGAACAAAACAAAACAAATAATGGACATAGAGAATAATCTTAAATTAAAAATGTCTGAAATATTTTTTTTGTACATAGCACCTTGTTCACTTAGAGTAGCATCACCCTGAAAAAAGTGATCAAAATAATTTCCATGCTATACATATTAAACGAATGCTGCAGGAAGCTTGTAAAGAAAGGGGAGCCACTTGCCTGGTTAGAAAAATGCAGAGAAGACTTGTACATAAGAATTGACACCATAAATATGAAGACATTCACTGCACATACAAACACATTCTGTACATATTTGAGGGGTCACAAGAAAACCCAGCCATTGGGTCTCTTAGCAGTGGGCCACCAGTGAATTTATAGGATTTCCTGAATCAGGCCATTTATTTTAAATACACATTTCTAAGAGGAACCTTCGTGCTTCACCTTTTGCTGGACCTCTGCTCTTTTGATACTAAGCAGCTACTAACTGATCTCATGGGGCTAATATATCACAAGAGAATGAAGACATTCAGAGCATGCTGGTGAACATGGCCCAGTAGTAAATAAAGTAGGCTAAATTTCAAACCACTTAGGTTTGACAAATTCTTTTGAAATGTATTCCTGGGTTTTTATTTATTTTAATATCAAAGGCTGAGTGAATAAATTTAACTGTAAAATGAAAGCTAATAATTTATCTCAAAGTATACATGTATCTGTATCTTACATATGGGCGCGTCTACATGTCGCCATATGGCAATGCTGTTACTGCACCATGCTTTAGTACTTTTTGTAAAAGGAAATACTAAAGTACAGTGCAGGAACCACCCAAACTGTAGCAAGCATGTGGTGCATGGTTAGTTTTAGCCACTACTTTGCTGTTGAGGCACACTAAAACGGGGGACCGCGCTGCTATGGCGAAGTAACTGCTAGTCACATATAAACTCATGTGATCACTACATCGCCATAGCATGTCATATGTCGCTGTAGTGCAATCACTATGGTGACATGGGGTGACATATGGACGTGCCCTGTAACTCTTAATCCAAAAGTCCTACAGTTGTTAATGAGCAATTGTAACAAAAGAAAGCATCAGCTTTCTCTCCTCTTAATTCTCCTTTGGATTAATCCTTAAAGTCTAATTTAAGAAAAAGAGAAGAAAGGATTATTTAAAGCTGCAAGCCAACAATCACCCTCATTCCCAAAGACAACTGAGGCATTACTGTAGTTTAGATGCTGGCTGAACAGACTATAAATCTGAAAGGCAGGTGGGCCTCCAAATCAGTACATGAGCTAATATTTTATGCCAGTGGCCTTGTAGTACTTTTCTTTTTTTAAAAAAGAAACCATGCCTAACAGTCCTGCTATCCCAAAAGAAAGAGACACTTGACCAAACCAAAGTTTAGGAGCTATGGGGATGCTTATTATGCTCGAATTTACAAGGTTGTGAACTTTTGTGACTACTATCTTTAAACGTCCTTAAGGCTAAGTACAGACATTCAGGGGCATTAGGGGGAGTGTGGTGGAGCAGTTGGGGTGCTCGCCACATGGCAGGGGCTGCAGTAGTCTGGGGCAAAGCTAGCAGAGAAGGTAGCCAAGCAAAGCCCCTGAATGTCATTCTAAGGGGGGGAAGTGTGTGGCAGAGCACCTTTGGGGGTGCTCACCACTTGAGGGCTTTCACAGGCTCTGAGGGGAGCCTGCTTTGGAGGAACAGTAGGGGAAACCTCCCTGAGGAACTATTTTAAGGGGGAATGTGTGTGGCAGAGCACTGTTGGTGCCTGCCACTTTAAGACCGGAGCCAAGCAGCCAGCAGGTGCTTGATTGGGGCGTCCATTTTAGATCTCTGGCCACCTGTGTAAACAGAGCAGTTCCCTGCTGGCAGGCAGGCAGAAACATTGCCTGGCTACAAGGCTGCATGCAACATCATGGAGGCAAGGGTAGGAGCTGTAGGGGATTGCTTGGAGGCTCCTGGTCCTGGGCATGACCTAAAACTGCACCCTGCTGGGAGTGGGTGGCCTGGTGGGGCTCTCAGTGGTGTGGGAGCCCCCAGGAAATGCCAGGCCAGTTACCACCCCGGTGAAATGTGGGTTGGGGGGCCTTAACCCCAGCCCTTGCCTTCAGGTGGGTCATTTATCACTGGAGGTAGTGGGACCAGGCACAGCTGCGGCCACCTGAGCCCTGTGGGGTGCCAGACCTCAAGGAGCAAGAGTGGGGCCAGGCATGTCTGGGGCTACCTGAGCCCTATGGGGTACAAGACCCTGAGGAGAGGTAGTTGGGGCCAGGCACAGCTATGGCCACCTGATCCCACTGGGGAGGGAAGCCCTGTGGCCCCAGTGAGGGGATGGTGTGGAGCCCCAGTAAGGGGGCAGAGATGAGGAGCCCCCTTGTGAGGGGGTGGCCCCAGGGAGGGGGTGGAGATGAGGAGCCCCAGTGAGGGGGAAAACCAGAGGGCTGGGAGCCTAGTATGCGTGAATCTGTAGAGCTGCCCTGGGAGAGGCCAGAGCAAGCTTGGACCCGGTCAGGTAACTGACTGGCCACTACCCCACTGAGGGCTGTGGGAGATGCCCAAAAGACAGTTCATCTGCTACTCAAGGTATGAGCTAGCTAAAACTTATGGCCTAAGGGGCCCAGTCCAGGAGGGAGCAAGGCAGTACAAGTTGTTGAGGCATGAAAGAGACCCTGTGAGAGGGGATGGAGTGTGAGAGGCCCTAGTGAGAGGAGGGTGGTATGAATGTGTGTGCGTTTGAGGCCTGACAACGAGGGCTAAGCTTGGTCCGGCTGTAAGCCGGGCGCATTTTCATCTGGATGCCATCTGCGAGGCTTGGGCTGCGGTGTAGGGGGGGAACAGAGCTGCAGATAGCAGCCCCTGGCATCAGGGCAAGAATGGGCAGCCTCCCACCTTAATTAACAAATAAGTAATTAACAACAAGGCATGGCAGGAAAGACAGGTAGGTGGCATGCCTAAAGGCAGGTGGGGAAAGTAGCACTGTGGCTGGTCAGGGACCCCACTATGCCACAGGGAGGTTAAATAGATTCAATATGTCTGCCCGATATCAGGCTGGGGAGGCTAGCAGGGACGCTGGGGGCCCAGCATGCTGGAAGCGGTTGGGGGTCCACAAGGGGATGGGGGGAAGGGGTGACCCATAGGTGGGGCGGGGGGGTAGGTATGACCCACAGGTGGGGTAGGGGAAGGGCAGGTGTGACCCACAAGGGGTAGGGAGGGCAGACACAACCCGCAAGAGGTAGGGGGAGCAAGCATGATCTGTGGGTAGGGGGTGCAGGCATGACCTGCAGGCAGTGTAGGGGGGGCAGATGTGACCCACAAGGGGTAGAGGGAAGACATGCAACTTGAGGGTTGGGGGGAAGGCGCGACCTGTGGTGGGGGTGGAAGGGAGAGGCACTCCTGTGAGTGGGGTGGGGAGACAAGTGCGACCCACAGGTGGGGTAGAAGCAACAGGTGTGACCTGTGAGGGGTGGGGGAGGACACATGGCTCATGGACTGGGTGGGGTGTGGTTCCCCCCACCAAACCTACCCTCCCATCTCTCCCGCTCTTGCCCCAACCAAGACTTACTTGCTCTGTTCCGGCAGTGGTGAACTCTGATAAACATAGCTGTACCTGGAGTGGCTCGTGGGTTGAGAGCACTAGCTGGTGGGGAACAAGGCCCCAGGGTTTTCCCAGTCCTGGGGCTGTGCAGGGAAAGTGTACAGAAGTTCCATGCACTGGTTTGACTTAAATTGAATGAGTCTGATACTACACAGAGCTGGGTTTATCTTAAACTGGCTTCTGTACTTTTTAGACCAGTTTGTGTGCATGGAACTTCTGTACAGTTACCGGTTTAGACTGATTGTTGGTCACTGAGACTGGGTCTGTAAGTTTAAGGTCGGCACCAGGATGAGCTAAGTTTAAATTGGGTGGCCATTTTGAATGCAATTTAACCTCCCAAATGTCTGTACTCAGTCTAAATTAAAAGCAAAGCTAGAGTGTATATAAGCCACAGAAAATTAAAATATAAAATACTCTGCTGTTTGAGGACCCTTTATGGGTACTTCCCTACCCCCTTCCCCAATCACTGTGACCACTGCACAGAAAGGAAGAGACCTGGTGGAAGAGTCAGCTTTTATGTCTGGTGGAAATTCCCTTTCATCAAGAGATTTTCTCCTTCCTCCCTTAGAACAGCTTTTCGGTAGCTTTGTGCAAAATGGCCAAGAACCTGACCTCACATTTTCCTTATAACATTATATTAAAAAAATCATAAACTTATAACTGATTAATAAATAGGTAAAACCAAACAATAACATTCTGTAAGTCATTTCTGAGAAAAATATGTTAAATATTCAATAGCTGCACCAAAAACAATTCTTTTTAAAAAGAAAACACAACTGGAAAATGAAAAACTAAGGTATTGATGCATTTCTCATCAATTATTTCTGCACTAGCAAGGTGTTAAACACCTGATACTGACTGCCCTAGTGGTATGGAATTTGAACATGCTGAACCCCTGGGATGGGACATTCTGCAACTTGAAGGATAAAGACAAGTACAGACAAAAAAATGCCCAAACTGTGCCAGGTCATTATGCTAGTCTTCATGGGTAAAATTCTTCCCACTGTAGAAGACCATTAACAAGGCCCTCTCCACCGACTGGCTCCACTTAAGCCCCTGTTAAAAGACTGAGAAACTTGCAAACGACCTTCTGGATTTGTGATTTTCACTTTTACAGCATGAATCAACAGGTTTTTTTCCTTATTATTTTCCACGTGAATTTTAAGAATTAAATTCTACCTTGAGATGTTGCTGGCAACTTGGTGATTTTAAAGAGTTCTGTATGTGCATGTATCTGTGAGCAGAATTCATCACAAATTATGTTCCTTTGTAAGATAGGAAAGCAAAAAAATCTAGTTTTGCAAAACTCCCTTGGAAACAAGTGCTTATAATGTTTGTCCCAAATTCTGATATGGTTTATTTGCAAATGAGGGTAGATATACCGTATAGACCAAGTCTGGATGTTATATCCAGTATTTTTTGTGTGCTAAACAGGGCATGTCTACACGTTCGTTCATGTGCTGTAATTATGGTGCATTAAGTTTAATACCTATGGGCATTTATACACATACCTTTGCCTGCTCTGACATGCCAGAAATCCAGTGCATCACAACAGACTCTAACTGAGTCTGTGGAGCATGCGAACTGATGTGCCCAGTGCTGCATCGCATACATTTGTATAAATGGCAGAATGCATGTCAGTGCTAAGAAAATGGCAGTGGTGTGCTTTTGAACTAAAATGCCTTCAATGTATTTTAGCTCAAAAGCGCACCGCTACCATTTTCTCTGCACTGATGCACATTTTGCTGTTTATACAAATGCCCTTTAATCAGAGGTCTTAACTTAATGCACTATAATCAGTGTGACTGCGCATTAGCACAGGCACTTGCTTTTTAAGAGATGCTAACATGCAGTAGGCTAATTCTACTGTGTGTAAGCACAGTTTTTCTGTGCTGCGCTAATGCACAGTAGAATTAGTCTACTGTGCCGTTAATGTCTTGTGTAGATGCACCTACAGGCAGTGAGTTTGATGCCAGACAAGAAACAAGGAAAATGTCAAGCAAATGTCAGCATTATTTTTCTTGTTCTGTCTTTATCTTCCATGTTAGCCTGCTCTAATAAGAATTAAATACCACACTCTAAACGAGCCTTGAAAGATGGCTTACAAACAAGCAAACTTTCAGGTTTAATGCACTTTTAAGAAATAAATGACCCCTGAAATGGAGTTTTTAGAAAGTTTTAAAGGTATCATATTATGCACCTACATGCAAATGACCTGGGCTAGGGAGAGAAATATACATATAAACTGGTACGAGTGGTCAGAAACCAGTTCATATCTGTAACAAAACAGAAGTTCAGTGCACATAAACCGCTTTCAAAATGGCCAAAACCAGTTTAAGATAAACCTAAATGGACACAGCATTGGACTTAACGATTTAGGTTAAATCGGTTTATTGAACTTCTGTCCCAGATCCCCTCCAGATTCAAGACATCTGCTCCAGCAGACCAAGGAGGTGAGCTGTAGTGCCCCCCAGCTTCTGGCCTGAGCTAATGCAGGCATGTGGCTGCATTCCTGGAACCAAAAGTGAATATCTGTTTACTTGCTTATTGGTTCAATCTACGCAGCTTAGACTAACCTGAGAAGATTGAATTGATTCAGCCTTGGGCTTTTTGACTTTCTGTACTTAGCCCTGTAGGACTTAAGAGCAATGAAATAAAAAACCTAGACAAGCGAGTTGGTGGGAATCAGCACAGCTCTCTTGAAACCGAAGAGCTACCCTCACAGTTCATGTCTGCTGATGCTACATCACCATATCAATGAGCTACGGTGATGTAGCGTCTCATGTAGACTCACTTGGTGAAACCTAAAAGAGTTGGTTTAACTGGCATGTGAAAGAAAGGCATAGATCTGTATGTACCAGTGAACACTGAGTGACCCCTTGATGGCAGGAGGAACAGGACAAAGCAGTGAAGCATCTGTTCTTGGAGAACATATCCAACATTTTATGGAGAATACACTGCAGATATAAGCCAATCTCTGTAGCTCTTTTCTCTAATCACACCAGGTATGGAAGGACTGAATAAAATATATCATGTAAAGTGAACATTTCAATAAGAAACATCATTGTTAAGATAATGGATGGGAGTAAGAAGGGGATAAAGGCACTGAAACAAAACTTTCTCCTATTCCCTTCATGGAGAAAAATCAAGGATGGACAGCAGAATCCTGGCCTATTTCAGATACAGGGTGGTGCAATGACAATCTGGCTACTTCATCCTCAGGCTTGATGTGCATAAAAATTAGAGAAGAAAGAATTAATAACTGGAAATAAAAGGTCATTGGTGACAGAAGATTGCATACTGTGGGACTATCAAATTCAGCATCAAGTTCACTGTTGAGACTCCTGTGGAAGGAATAAGACATAACAGAGTTGTTTGCTTCTTTTATGCTCTCATTTCCTCATGTATTATGAAAAATCCCACTATACAGAAAAAGAACTGCAGTTGTTGGTGCCCATCCTGGTTGGCTCAGACTCCTGGAGGAATAATTTTTATCAGCATAACAATGTTTATTGATAAGTAAGCAAAGCGAGGAAATGAATGACATCTCAACCCTACATGGGGTTTATGAATTGGAGCTCTTGGCTCAGTGGCAGCAAAACCACAGCAAGCTAAATACGTATCAGTACCCTGAGGAAGCAATGCTCTGGAAATGGAACAATGAGTGGTTCCTAGGCATTGTGATAAGAAACTATTAGTACAACAAAAGCTATATTGCAAAAGACATATTGCAACAGTCTGAAGTTAGGGGAATCTGGGACTGTTGATTTAATGGCACATTCAAGCAACGTTTGAATGGGCTACAATATAAAGAACTCTTTCTTGGCCAAATTTACTTTATGATTTTCTCTAAAGATTCTCTAGAGCAGATGGCAACCCCAACTTGCCCTATGCTAGATGGCCAGTAGCAGCCAGCACTGCCACAAAAGTGAAGAGTACTGTTTTTAGGATTAAGTTAGAAGGGGTATGTAGAAATTGTTCAAGATAAAATTTGCTGAGAATATATGGATTTCTCTTCTTTGTGGTATTTATGTTTGTGAGTGCTTTAAATATACTCTGGGCCCTTTCATCATTCTCAAATCCTACTGCAAATTCATGCGTGCCTGCTCATGTGGATGAAATGGTTGCTAGAATCTGTGTGTGTTGTAGTGTTGCAGTGTTGTTTGAATTTGCCTACTGTTGTCTTATAATCCCCATGATAATGAGGTAGGTGCTACAAGCTATTTGTGGAGCAATAAATATTGTGCTTGGCTATGGACAATGCATAGGGCAAGACCCTGTTCTTGACACAGGCACTTATGACATTCACACAGAAACAGACTCAAAGCAGTAGAACAGAAGACTGTTTCCTTGCTCTCTTCTTTTGTAATGCAAGATAATGAGCACGAGAGCAGAAATCCTACTTTGCATTTGATTTTTTCCATGAGGGTGACCATATAGGAAAATATGAAATCGGGGCCAATGTGAAACCTGGGACATTTTTCTCCCATCCCCCTACCTTTCAAGTTCATAGATTCATAGATGTTAGGGTCGGAAGGGACCTCAACAGATCATTGAGTCCGACCCCCTGCATAGGCAGGAAAGAGTGCTGGGTCTAGATGACCCCAGCTAGATGCTCATCTAACCTCCTCTTGAAGACCCCCAGGGTAGGAGAGAGCACCATCTCCCTTGGGAGCCCGTTCCAGACCCTGGCCACTCGAACTGTGAAGAAGTTCTTCCTAATGTCCAATCTAAATCTGCTCTCTGCTAGCTTGTGGCCATTGTTTCTTGTAACCCCCGGGGGCGCCTTGGTGAATAAATACTGACCAATTCCCTTCTGTGCCCCCATGATGAACTTATAGGCAGCCACAAGGTCGCCTCTCAACCTTCTCTCACGGAGGCTGAAGAGGTCCAGGTGCCCCAGTCTCTCCTCATAGGGCTTGGTCTGCAGGCCCTTAACCATACGAGTGGCCCTTCTCTGGACCCTCTCCAGGTTATCCGCATCCTTCTTGAAGTGTGGCGCCCAGAATTGCACGCAGTACTCCAACTGCGGTCTGACCAGCGCCCGATAGAGGAGAAGTATCACCTCCTTGAACCTATTCGTCATGCATCTGCTGATGCATGATAAAGTGCCATTGGCTTTTTTGATGGCTTCGTCACACTGCCGACTCATGTTCATCTTGGAGTCCACTAGGACTCCAAGATCCCTTTCTGCTTCCGTGCCACTCAGCAGGTCATTTCCTAGGCTGTAGGTGTGCTGGACATTTTTCCTCCCTAGGTGCAGCACTTTGCATTTCTCCTTGTTGAATTGCATTCTGTTGTTTTCTGCCCACTTGTCCAACCTGTCCAGATCTGCTTGCAGCTGTTCCCTGCCCTCTGGCGTGTCCACTTCTCCCCATAGCTTTGTGTCATCTGCAAACTTGGACAGAGTACATTTCACTCCCTCGTCCAAGTCACTGATGAAGACATTAGAGTATCAGTCCAAGGACCGAACCCTGCGGGGCCCCACTGCCCACACCCTTCCAGGTCAAAACCGACCCATCCACCACGACTCTCTGGGTGCGACCCTCCAGCCAATTCGCCACCCACCGGACTGTGTAGTCATCCAAGTCACAGCCTCTTAACTTGTTCATCAGTATGGGGTGGGACACCGTATCGAAGGCCTTCCTGAAGTCTAAGTATACGACATCCACCCCTCCTCCTGTGTCCAGGCGTTTCGTAACCTGGTCATTAAAAGAAACTAGATTGGTCAGGCACGATCTGCTTACCACGAACCCGTGCTGATTTCCCCTCAGCATAATTTGTCCTGCTGGGCTCTCACAAATGTGAGCCTTGATAATTTTTTCAAAGACTTTGCCAAGGATGGAGGTGAGACTGACTGGCCTATAGTTGCCCGGGTCCTCCTTCCTCCCCTTTTTGAAAATGGGGACCACGTTAGCCCTTTTCCAGTCCTCCAGGACTTGGCCCGTGCGCCACGAGCGTTCAAATATTCCCGCCAGTGGCTCTGCAATGATGTCGGCCAGTGCCTTCAGCAACCTCGGATGGAGCTCATCCGGGCCTGCCGACTTAAAGGCATCCAGTTCTTCCAAGTGACTCTGCACCATCTCAGGATCTACGCATGGAAGTCTGGCGCCTTGCTGCTGCCTCTCTACAACCCCAGTGAGAGACTTGTCGTGCCCCTCGCTTAGGAACACCGAGGCAAAGAACTCGTTGAGGAGTTCAGCCTTGTCCCCCCTGTCCGTCACCAATTGTTTCTGCCCATTTAGCAGGGGACCTATTCCTCCCTGGGCCTTCCTTTTACTCCCTATATATCTAAAAAACAATTTCTTGTTGTCTTTTACTTGGGTTGCCATCCTCAGCTCCATGGTAGCTTTGGCCCGCCTAACTGCTTCCCTACAAGCACGAGCAGAGGAGGTATATTCATCTTTGGTGATCTCACCCTGTTTCCGCTTTTTATGTGCTCCCCTTTTGTCCCTTAGGCTGCCCTGGATTTCTCTGGTCAGCCAGGGAAGCCTCCTGGCCCCTTTCCCTCTTTTGCCTCGCTCGGGGATCGTCTTGCTTTGTGCCCGAAGGATCGTTTCCTTAAGGCACAGCCACCCTTCTTGGGCTTCCATTTCTTCAAATCTCCTACTTTGCAGTGCGTCCTTGACTAATCCCCTGAGTTCATTGAAATCAGCTTTCCTAAAGTCTAGCACTTTCACCCTACTAGTTACCTTACTCACTCGACGTCTTATGGTATATTCTATTATTAGGTGATCACTGTCCCCCAGATGGCTACCAATCTGGAGGTCCGCTACCATGTCATCTCCCGTTGCCAATACCAGATCCAGTATGGCATTCCCCCTAGTGGGACCATGTACCTCCTGTGTCAGGTGGAGGTCCTGTACACAGGTTAGAAACCTGCGTGAGCGGTGGGACTTTGCTGTCTGTGACTCCCAGCAGATGTCCGGGTAGTTTAGGTCCCCCATGACTACCGCCTCTTTAGCTTTTATGGTCTCCGAGAGTTGCCTCAGGAGCCCTGAATCTCTTTCTTCCCCTTGATGTGGGGGTCTGTAGCAGACCCCTACCACCAAATCCCTTTCTCCTTGCCCCCCATGTAGCCTAACCCACAATCCTTCTACTTCCTCATCCTTGGATTCCGTCTTGATGAGGGTTGATGTATATTGCTCACTGACATAGAGTGCAACCCCTCCCCCTTTCTTCCCCACCCCGTCCTTTCTGTACAATCTATAGCCCTCAATATGTACTTGGTAAGTTAGTGGCACTGCTGCAGGTAAAGTCAGTGTGGTAGAGCTCTGGTATTACTATTTAGGCAGCTAAGAGACTCATTTTTCTTTACTTCACAGGTATTAACAATCATCTCCACCTTCATTGGTCATTCCACTAATCAAGCTAACCTATTTTAGGGCAACATTCCTGTCTGTTAGGTCTTCCTATTTCACTGCTTGTGACACAATGCCTTCCCGCCCCACGCCCAGAATGCTCATTTTAATTTTCACTGGCTAGCAAGAACTGGCCTCCAAAATCCAGGAATGTCCCAGCCAAACCAGAATGTATGGTCCTCCTGTTTACTATATATTTGATCTGTTACCAGCAGTAAGGAATTTTACCAGGAGCAAATATTTGATTTGCTGCTAAACCTGCTGCTAGCAGAACAATCTTAAATAATTCCCTACTCTCATTTACAATGCACTTTCTAAAATGGACCTTGAGTCATCTTTAAACCACAAGCTGATATAGAGCCTTAATAGCTGTGCTTAACTTTAAAGTACAACGAGGGAAGAGGGAACTTGCCTTGGTAAGGATTAAGTGCTCATGTGATGGCTGTAGGTGTTGCAGGGCTTGCTACCACTGCCTTGAGTTTGTTTTGCTACAGGCAGTGACAGGGTGGGCCTCAGTTTTGAATCACCTGGTCCACCAAGAAGTTGATCTTGTGTTTCTCGCCTGCCATGACTTTGATGAAATTATATTCCTAGGAGGCAATGACCAAGGTGATCCAACCTGGTCTCAATCCCTGTTTTCTTCTGTGGGGCTCCAAAACTCCCCTTTAACCCACCCTAGCCTCTCCAGATGGTACTCGAAGTCCTCTGCAGCCAGGTCTTAGTACTGCCTATTAGTCTATTGTTCCGCCCTCTGCCACCAGGGTAACTGTTGGCTTTGGTTAGGTGCACCCTTCCAGGGCTGGCCTTGACCTGCACTCAAATATCCAAAAAAAAGGAACAAAACCCAAAAAACCCCGACTGCTCTCAGCCTCCTTGTCAGGCTCAGCCCATGTCCCCTTCACCTGGGATCAGGCTCTCGTGTCCCAGTCGCACCTGAAATAAATCAATTAGTCCAATCACTGCTCTGCATAGGTCTGCCTGGCTTACTTGTGAACATTCACAGTTGCAATGGGATCTCTCCCATGCACAGCAAGGCTCTAACCTGAGACAGCAGTTCTTCTGTCCTCTTCCCCGGATCCTTAGCTGTCACTCTGCTCCAGAGATTATCAAAAGCTGTGTGTGTGCGGGCCTCCACCTGCCTCCTTCTCAGGGTCAGTTTCTCTGGCCAGTTTCACAACCCTTGCCTGCTGGGACACTCGGCCGCTCCTCCCTCTGTGGCTTGCAGGGAATTGACCCCTCTCTGCCCCTCTCCAGGGCCGGAAATACTTCTGACCAGCCTCCCTCCTCCAATCTAGAGCAAGATGCTGCTCCAGAAGTGTGGTGATTGTTTCTCTTCCCTTCCAGTCTCCAGCTGCAGCCCTGCTGGCCCTCCATGCTATAGGTGTTGTTTGTTTGCACTTTCCCTGTCTGTTGCTGCCGGCTGTTTTTCTTCTCCTGCACTCCCTTGTTCAGCATGTAAGGCACCTCGGGGCTTTTGTTTGCTTCCTCTCACCCTTTCATATATTCCCCCCCCCTCTTAAGATACCGTCAGGCACTCTTCTTTGTTCATAAGGGAAACTTTCTTCCTGGACTGTCACCTGCTCTCCTGGTATTCGCTGTGTTTCAAGGGACTCCCTTGAGTGGCAACCAGAGAGAAAAATCAGCCACTGCATTTTCTTTACCTGGTCAATATTTGACCGTAAACCGAAATGGATGCAAAGCCAAGGCCCATCTTGTTATACGGGCATTGTCTGTCTTGGTGGATTTTAGCCATTTCAGTGGTGCATGATCTGTTATAACTATGAATTCCTGCCCCAACAAGTAGTACCGAAAATACTCCACACCTCACTTTACTGCTAAAAACTCCCTTTCTACTGTGGCATACCTTCTTTCATGGTCGTTTAATCTCCTACTGGCGTAGGCTATCAGTCTTTCTTGTCCCTCAATCCTTTGGGAAAGCACAGCCCCTAACGCTTGTCCTGACGCATCTACCTGAAGGATGAAGGGCAGTGCAAAATTCAGTGTGTGTAGTATAACATCCTTACATAAGGCCTGCTTAACCACCTCGAAGGCTCACTGTTGTATCTCCGTCCAATGTATACGGCCATTCCCCTTACCCTTGATCATGTTAGTAAGTGAGACTGCTAATTCTGCAATATTAGGAATAAATCTTCGATGGTAACCTGCTAAACCTAGAAACCCTCTCATCTGTTTCTTGGTTCAAGGGACCTGGTAACTTTTAATTACCTCAACCTTATCCACTAATGGTTTGATCAGTCCTTGCCCCATGCAGATACCCTAATAATCTGTCTCATGCTGTCCTAATGCACATTTCCTAGGGTTAACCCTCAATCCCAATCGTTTCAACTTCTGCAAAACTGCCTGAACAGATGTTAGGTGCTGCTCCCAGCTCTTGGTATATATGACTATATCATCAATATATGCAGCCGCATATTCACGAGGGGCTAGTAACCAATCCATCAGCCTCTGAAATGTTGCAGCTGCACCATTTAGGCCGAAGGGCAGTCTACACAACTCAAAGTCCCCATGGTGTTCCGAATGCCATTTTAGCCTGATCTTCTGGTTTTATTGGAATCTGCCAATATCCCTTGGCTAGATCAAAGGTGGAGATAAATTCCAACTGCCCTACTCTTTCTAGGAACTCCCCAATCTGTGGCATGGGAAATGCATTGAACTGGGTGATGGCATTAAGTTTACGATAATCTATACACAAGCGGAGTGACCCATCTTTTTTGGGGACGGTCACTATGGGGATTCTCCATGGACTTCTGGAGGTCTTAATTATTCCCTGTTGGAGCATCTTCCCTATCTCATCTTTTATTTCTGTAGTACCTGGTTCAGCTGTCTTAGTTGCCTCTCTGTCAAACTAGACCCTGTAACTACTGCCCCCAAGTTGATCCTGTCTGTCCCCACATCTCCTAACTCTCTTCCAAACTCCTCTTTCTGTGGGCTAGGAGTAGCCAAAAGACCCTCAGGTTCCTGCCACAACTTCAACAGGTTAACATGAAATATCTGCCTGTCCCTCCGACGCACCGGCCGTGATACTTCATAGTCTACCAGACCGATCTGGCATATGATCTGGAATGGCCCTTGCCAACAAGTCAGAAATTTACTAGTTGAACTGGGTAACAGGACCAATACTCTCTGCCCAACCTGAAACTCTCTTTCTTTGGCTCCTCGATCATACTGCTGTTTCTGGTTTATTTGGGCCTTCCTCAGGTGATCGCTCACCAACTGATTCACCTTCATAAGTCGTTCTCAGAGTTGTCACATATTGGGAAGGGATTGTTCCTTCATCTCCCTCCTTTTTGGTAATCTCTGACTCCCAGACAGCTCAGAACGCAGGTTCCTCTCATTGAGCTTCCCAGAATTGTGCCCCACCAGCAAACATACTCATATGCCATAGATCAGCATCCTCCATATCTGATCTTTCTGCATTTTCCTGGCCTACAAGCCCCTCTCTAGGGGCCATTCACTCCTGTCCCTTTGCTAACAATTGATGCATCTCTGGCCAATCGTAGCTAAAATCATGGGGTACAACAAGTCATCAGCTACCTCTACTGGCCATTCCTGAGTAACCCCTCTTACTGTGAGCCGTACTTTCATTATTGGGTATGTGCAGCCTTGTCCATGCAAACATACCATCTGTATAGGTGTCAGCCTTGCTCCTACATTCCAGGGTACTAACCCTTTTTGGACCAAGGTTTGATCACATCCTGTGTCTATTATTGCCTGGACCACACACCCCGCCACTTCCACCAACACTGATGGCTTGACTTGTCTCCCTCTAATACTCTCCCCCAAGCTACAGGCCATCATCTTAGCTGGACGTGGTTCCCGTGCCCCTATTGACTCATTTTTTCCTTCATGCCGCATGTAAAATTCAGAACTATATAGGCATGGGTTATTCAGGCAATCTCTAGCCGTGTGCCTTCTCTTCCCACATCTAAAGCAGGTGACTCCCATCACTATTGGCCGGTTAAGCCCCTATCACGCTCCCCACAGCATTCCCCAGTCTTACCACTCATACTATTGTTGGGCCTATCCATCTTTTCTCGGGGCCCTTCCACCTATGCACACTCAAAATCCTCTGCTATCTGCAGAGCCGTTCTAGAGGTCTTGGGGCAATGATGCCTTACCCACCTCTGTGTGCCTTCCTTTAGGTCAGCAAGGAACTGTTCTAATAGGATTATGTGAATCACTTTCTCCAGGGACATGACTTCTGGCTCCAGCCACCTATTCAATAAATCTGCTAACCTTTGTAACAGGGCCCTCGGGGTTTTGTCTTCTTTTTTTCCCATGCCCTGAACATTTGTCTATATCTCTCTGGAGTAATATCTAAACAGTACACAATTTCCTCCTTAACCTTCCCGTAATTCTGTGCATCTATACACAACATGTTACTTTATGCCACCTGTGCCTGCCCTACAAGCAGTACCCCTAATTTGGCAGCCCATTTTGATGGATCTAATTCTGCCACCATGGCAGCGCTTTCAAAACTCTCTAAAAATGCTTCAGGGTCATCTTCCAGTGTCATTTTTGGTGCCCAAAAACCCACCAAATGATGCTGCATTAACTCCTGCTGTCTCATCAGCTGCTTGTCTACTGCCATCTGTCTGACTGCCTGTTGCTGCTGCAACAATTGCAAAACCAGGCCCAAGGTCTGCTGCATGGTCTCTGTGCCCCTGCTGGTGGATCTAAAACCATTGCTACCTCTGGGGTGGGTTCTGCTTTCCCGGCCTATGCACCAATGTGACGGCTGTAGGTGTTGTAGGGCTTGCTACCACTGCCATGGGCCTCAGATCACCTGGTCTGCCAAGAAATTGATCTTGTGTTTCTCGTCTGCCATGACTTTGATGAAATTATATTCCTAGGAGGCAATGCTCAACGTGATCCAACCTGGTCTCAATCCCTATTTTCTTCTGTGGGGCTCCAGAACTCCCCTTTAACCCACCCTAGCTTCTCCAGATGGTACTCGAAGTTCTCTGCAGCCAGGTCTTAGTACTGCCTGCTAGTCTACTGTTCTGCCCTCTCCCATCAGGGTGACCATTGGCTTTGGTTAGGTGCAACCTTCCAGGGCTGGCCTTTACCTGCATTCAAATATATAAAAAAAAAACAAAAAAAGGAACAAAACCCCCAAAAACCTGACTGCTCTCGGCCTCCTTGCCAGGTTCAGTCCATGTCCCTTTCACCTGGGATCAGGATCATGTCCAAATCGCACCAGAAAGAAATCAATTAATCCAATCACTGCCCAATCACTGCTCTGCATAGGCCTACCCAGCTTAGTTGTGAACATTCACAGTCCCAGTAGGATCTCTCCAATGCACAGCAAGGCTCTAGCCTGAGACAGCAGTTTTTCTGTCCTCTTCCCCAGATCCTCAGTTGTCACTCTGCTCCAGATTTAAGCAAAAGCCATGTGTGTGCAGGCCTCTGCCTGCCTCCTTCTCAGGGTCACACCCTCAGTGTTCCTCTGGCCAGTTTTGCATCCCTTGCCTACTGGGACACTCAGCTGCTCCTCCCTCTGTGGTTTGCAGGGACTTGACCCCTCTCTGCCCTTCTCTGGGACTGGAAATGCCTCTGAGCAGCGTCCCTCCTCCAATTGGGAGTGAGATGCTGCTCTGGAAGTGTGGTGATTGTTTCTCTTCCTTTCCGGTCTCTAGCTGCAGCCCTGGCAACCCTCCATGCTATAAGTGTTGACTGTTTTCCCGTAGTTGCTGCCAGCTGTTTTTCTTCTCCTGCCCTCCCTTGCTCAGCATCTAAGGCACCTCGGGGCTGTTGTTTGCTTTCTCTCGCCCTTTCACAGCTCAGTAGAACATTCATTTGAACAAACCAATGTTACCAGTTTACTGGCTTAGATTTAGGCCATAGAAAATTATAGAAGACAGATAAACTACATTCAGAAACCTGTTTGGGGGTATTTTACATTAATAAATAAACGTATAACCCTGTTTTAAGAACATAAGAGACCTTGAGAAAAATGTGGCCCCATACGCACATTCAGCTTCCTTCTGGAAAAGTTACTTCAGTCCTAGGAAAAAACATGAGTGTATGGTATGTTCAGGCTATTTCTCCCACAGTAAAAAATGGCCAATCAAGAAGAAAAATAACCTGGGAACAGCCAGCATTAAGTCACTCCTAGGAATTTCTCTGTATATGTCATGGCAAGTTTCAGAAGAGAACATAGGCTGAAGTGCTATGTTCTCTTTTGAGAGAAGCCACAGCATGTATAGACATTCAGTTTCCCAGGAGAAACTCCTGGGAGTAATTTAACTCTGGTTGTTTCCACGTTATTTTACTCCTGGGAACAGCTATTTTTACTCTGGGAGGAAAAGCCTGAACATCTGTACATTTGTGGTTTCTCTTGGGAGAGCAACAACTCTCCCAGGAGAAACTGAATGTCCATCTGAGGCCATATTCTTCCAGTGTTTCCTCCCTTCCTACCAGAGAGACAATGTGTCCCTTGCAGGACTTTGCTGCTCTAGTAGAGAACAGAACGTGCCCCCTTCACAATTCCCACCCTGGTCTGAGAGAAACATAGGCTGACCATGGGTGGTCTGGGTCAGCCAGTCAGCTGCCCTATGCACTGCTGTCACCTGTTGGAAGGCAGACTAAGGAAGCCTGCAAAACATGCTGAGCTGTCTCTCCCCCCCCCTCCCCCCAAGCTAAATAGTGTTAGCTCTTCACACATCAGAGCCTCAGTACTTGAAAGTCTGTACACGTGGCTCTGGGTAAATTTCTCTAGATTATCTTTCTTCTAGATTACCTGAATGTAATGTGTATGCAGTCACTGATGCACTTGCAGTGCACCCTGTGACTGCAGGTGGCACCCTGCCATACCTTCTGTGTGACTTCAGCTTAACTAATGCAGTCTCTGCCTTATCAGTGTAACAGCACTTCCAAGCTTCCTGGTTCTTTGGCCTCTACCATGCAGGGGGTCAGACTAGGTGATAAGACTGCTCCCTTCTGGATTTACTGACTTTGAATCTTGCAAACTCTACTCTAGCAGAGAAAAGAAACTCCTTCAATACACCTTTTTGCCATGGTTGGACCCAGTGCTTTACTCATCCAAAGTTCTCATTGATTTCAAATCAGGTATAAAAAAAAAAACATGTAAAATCAGTTTCCTTAAGTATATACAAAAGTCACCACAAGAGATAGCGAGCCCCATTTTCATAGAAGGAAGAAAAAGCAGGCACCACTAGTGTTTAGTTACGAGGTTCCTGTCTAGATGGCATATTTACATGAGACAGTAATGAGCTACAGTGACATAGCCTGTTACTATGGTGACAAAGTATCAGTGGGCATGAACTGTGATGCTGATGTTACTGTGCAGTAGCACCAAGCTACTCATTGCTACTGTGCTGCAGGGTCAGAAACAAACCATGCACTGCTGGGACTGTGCTGCAGCGGCAGTTACTGTGTAGTCAGGCGCATATGTAGAAGCATCTAGTGAGTAGTAAAATAACGCACATGTATAGATCTCCCTCCAAATTAAAATATATAAAAATATATTGACACAACAGCTTCCAGAGCCTCTCATTAAAATACTCAGTCAAATAAGGAATGATTATTTATTTTAGTGAATCTTGGAGCGATGCTACATCAATGCAAAGGAATTATTTGAAAGGACTCCCTGACATGTAGATAGACTTTGGTTTGCAAATTTAAAAGAGTTTCTTAACTTTCACTCCAGATCTCTGCCATTCTATTTTTGGCTGCAGGGGTTTCTGCAGTTGTCATCTGAACCAATATTATTTGCCCTGTATTACTTTAAACCTGTTGTAGTATTGCTGTCACTAAGAAAGATACATTGTGGGATATTGTGTAATATTCTTATAAAAAACATCTTATTTATTTTGGAAGATATCACTTGTCTAGTTTCAATTCTTAAGTTTTCTGTTGATTCTGCTTCTGCTCGGAAAGCTTGAAAATAAACAGTAAGGCAAACAGTCAAAAGCAAAAGTACTACTCAACCACAGACCATCCTTGCTCATTTCTAAAGAAGAAAAGCAATCATTAGTTTGTCCATGATAAGAAAAAAAAATGGCAGGACCTTAGAAACCTCATCCCAGCTTGCACTTCCCCTTTTATTTGTTGTACAAAATAGAGACAACGTTTTGTTAGTGTTTCATTTGGTAAAAATGAAAGCTTCCTAGCAAAATGGGCCTCATGACTCAGTTTACACTAAAGAAATATTTTATGAGTGTAATATTATCTTTAATAAGTCCAACGGGTACCCAAATGTAAGCACAACCCAAATACTATTTCTGGCTTGTGTGTATTGCTAGCCACTCTAACAATGGCCTTTGTACTCCTGACTCATCTCTCTTTTAGTCTGTCATTTCCTCACTGGCTAACAAAGTCACTGGACCACATTAAACCCTGGAATAAGTGTGTGCAACTCCCACGGATGCCAGTGAGAGTTGTGCCCATTTACCCCATGTATAAACTTGTCCCGTTGTATCTGGGACCAGTTATTGTAGGAGCTGACATCCAGCCAGCAGCTACAGCAGGTGGCACAGATGTGGACTTTTTGCTTTTAAAGTTGCAAGAATGTGCCTATATTCTATTGCATGTGCAGTGTTGGGAAAGTCCCCTATTCTGCTAATCACTCTGCACCACATGCACCCAAGGAAAAAATGTTTACCTGGTATGGCCACGGTTAACCTTTTTTCCTTGCTGAGACGGTGCCCATGGATGAATTCACTCATGGAAGGGGGGCCCCTCAGAAGAAATGATTCTGTGGAGGCGGGATGAAGGGGGACTCTTAATAAATGCTGTAGGTAGGTCCCTGAAGTCCTGGGATGACTCTGATCACAAAGGGAAGGTGAGAATAGTCTTGCAGGAGATCCAAGAAAAATACATATGGAAACAAAAGAGTTTTACTTTAATTACCTTTAAATGTCTTATGAATGATATCATTATGTTAATCTGTATAACAGGTAAAACACCAACTTGTGTTGCCACCCCCTGTTATTTCCACAACAGGACGCAAGTCCTGTGTTGGAAATTTTTGTTCATCTTAGTCTACAAACAGATGTTGCATTTGTCCTAGGAAAAGCCATTTTATCCCAGGACAAAGTGCAATCATTCAAATATCCACGTCCACTGTCCTGAGATAAATCTTGAAAAAGTTCATGGGACAAGATGTAATAACAATTTATCCCAGAACATTGCCAAGTGTGTCTGAACCATTATCCTGGGATTGCATCATTGAATCAATGGCAGAAAAACGGTAGTGCATTCAGCCACCCAGTAATCCCCACTTAGAAGGGACGTGTGTGCACATGCCAATCCCAGATCTGGGACAAACATAGGCACAACTTATCCAGCAACAAATACAACATCTGTTCCTAGCCTTACAGGAGGAGACAAGATTTAGTTATCGCCCACCCTCTTTCCCACCTTTTTATGTTTAGCATTTATTAGGCTCCCTGACTATTTTCCCTAAGTCTTTTGTATTGTGACCAAGAAGTACCAGAAAAGGGAATGAACATCCAGGACTTCTTGAACAAAGAGTCCTTTTCAACATCAGAAGCATCAACATCTCCATAACTACACAGCATTAGCAAGACAGTCACAAGACAAGATGAGAATTCACTGGTTGAACAATGAAGCGTTATGAATGGTAGCCATCCCCTCTGACCAAGTCACTAGTTTATAATGCAGAGAAATCTGTCTGAGTGAACACATCCGTATCCTTTTCCCACTTATGAGAGAGAGAGACAAGCACCATGGCGTATCAAAAAGCTACTATTTTTGTTTTAAAAGTGCATTGAAAAGCTCATAGAACACAGGGTCTTTCCTTCATTTCAGAAGGCTGTTTTACTGTGTGCAAAGCCTTAACTCATTAAAAAAAATACAATCAGACTAATAAAAGGCATAAGAATGTACTGGGACACTGACAGATTATAGTCTGAAACTATATTAAAAAGGAGGAGATAACATTATGGGTAGGTGGAACCAAAAAAACACTTAGCCAGGCTTTGAATTCTGACCAGCCACTAGTTGCATCTTCCCCATCTCCTTTTCCCCAAACAAAAGACAAATAATAATAATAATAATAATAATGTTTACAATTCAGTGAACGACTTTTAACTAAAGTCTGGCCACTGCACTGTATCATAAAGATCACTGCATGCATACCTTTTCCTCTGAGTGCCACTGCTGACCAGTAAGTTTGGTTGCTGTGGGCCCTGACTATGCAGGAGGAAAGTGTCTATGGTTGGCACGGTGGCTGATGCCTCCTCACTTACTTTAGGGCTGCCGATCTTGCTCTTTCCAAGCTTGCCTTTGCTGCGTCGGGACTGCTCGTGATCGAACTCTAAATCCTCCAGTCGCTGGGTCAGGGCAAGTTTTTGCTGGATAGCCATCCGCAACAGAGAATTTAGGGTCTTCTTCTCATCCTCAGCAGCTGCCAGCTGCCTTTGCATCTCATCCAACTGTGTGACATACTCATCGCATCTGAAGAATCAAAAGAGAGAGATACCTGGAGATGCATTTTAAAATCAAGCACAGCCAAGGTGGGCCTGAACCAACAGCCCAGATCTAAACCAGACAGAGATTTGGGACCAGCTCAAGGTTCCAACTCAAGTGAATTTTTAGCACAGTCCAATCTCAATCTTGCTGATTCCTACTTGGAGAAAGTTGGGAATCAAAGCTCAATTTCAAACTTTTACAATCAACAGAAATATCTGGATGTAAAATATGGGCGCAGCCATTACCTTCCTATTTCATTTCTGATCCAGATCATGAGATCAATTTTAAGGTTGTGTTCTGGGATGATCAGTAATTCAAATACAATTGTGTTATGGGCCATTGAATTGATAATTTACTTAGAGTGGAGCAGGCCATAAACAATAAATTCTACTGAAAGCTAAGTATTACACAATAGTATGACAAGAGCTGGAACATTTCCATTCCACACTCAATGTTTCCTAATTTGTTACACAAGACACTAACAATTACTTGCCAGTGGTCACTGGCCAAAGGCAGGAAAGCAAAGTCTGGATAATGCATTATGTTAACTAACTGCACAGAGATATTTTAACATATCTGTTCTCCTCGCAATCTAGTAACCTTTATTCTAAGGCCTATCTGTATACACAGCTTAGAAGCTGCGTCCCTTTGAAAGGATGTTACGGTGACTATCTTGGGCTTTGGGGGTGTAAACAATGAAAGGTCAGAGTGTAGCCATCTTTTGCCTGGTCACCAACCTTTCAATATCCTTTCAATCCAGGTAACTAGCTCACATTACATAACATATCAAAGAAATGAATCCCTCAACATTTTGTTTCCTACATTATGTTTCCCTCTGTTCCACTTCTTTAGGAACTTTGACCCAAGTTGCATCTCACATTTGATCACTGGCAGATCTTGAGGTTCAGCTACTTTCTTCAGAGGAGTCCGTTAATGTTTATCAAGTGCTTTGAAAATGAAGGCATTTTACTTGGTTGAACTTTAAACAGGGATTTCTGAAGCTAATGAAGGGGGAGGAGAAGACATTATATCCTCATATTAGTAAATGACTGAAATAAAACAGCTGTACTACATTAAAAGTGGAGCCTCTTATCTAATCAGATCATTTACTCCCTGCAGTAAAATTACACTAAAAATCATACTGTTCTACAGGTAACTTGTTTGTGATAGCACTGTGCATTGGTAGCAGCATCAAATGTTTCCTACACAGTATTTTTTTAGTACTTAAATATGCAACCACCAAGTTGGACGTTTTATTCATAAACTTATTTGAACATGCAACAAAATAAGCAAGATGTATTTACACAAGGCAACCCTACCTAAAAGGCCAAATCTTGTTCTGTCAGCCACATAAGTCTATATAGCTGCTGATATATATGGAGTTAATGTGGATTAACACTAGTGTAGATGAAAATTTTTATTTTCAATACTACTATCAACAGAAAAAAATGGTGGATTTGACATTTGTATTTTGCCTTCTCAAGATTCATGACTCACAATTAAGCTCTGAATTCCTGCTAACTGAAATATTAAACTACTTGCTGTGTAACATCCTTCAGTAAGAAGGCAGAAACACAATATATTGGGGAAAAATCCTATTTATTCTATACACATTGTACTTTCCTTTCAAGTAATTTTAGATGTTTTAATTGGAAACCAAATGACTATAAGTCAGTTGTAGATTCAGTAATATTTTCATTCAAGGGTGATTTTAACAAGCATGACTGTGTAAGCCCTGGGGAAAGGAGATATTATGAAAATATTGGTTAGCTTACAGTCATCTTCCATATCTCTTTCTGCTAAAAGTGATGTGATGTTTATGGATGTTTCAACCAGTGTCTTTGACAAGGCTACTAAAAAGTATTCAGCACCCAGGATATTAAATTAAAATTAAATCCATTTGAAATAGGAATGGCTGTAATGTCCATGATATCTCAAATTTAAATTCTTACTCACTGGAATCAGACAGTACCTGTATCCTACTTCACTATTTCTCTTCTGTTTGTCCAAGAAGAAACAAACAAACAAAATCTCCCAACCCCCCTTACCCCTCCAAAACCTGTTGGCTTTCAAAAAAAAGATAGCAACCCCACAACACCTGCCTTATGGTACATCTAATAGATCTCATTGCCTTCTTTTAATGTGCTAATGATCCAATTTCCATTTTGGAATAAAATTGCTTGGCTTTAGACCTGAGTATATACATTCTCTACAACTGCATGGTTTATCTGTAAAATAATGTTAATGCACAATTAATTAAACATAAAACTTAATCAAGATGTATATTATTACAGTAAAAGCAATTTACATGAATACACTTTGGTGGCATATAGTAAACCAACATAAACTGGCTTTAGTATTTTCAGCACAGTTGGGTCATTCCACTGATAGGTAATGACTTCATACTCATGATATTAATAATCTAATAAACACAGAGTTTTCTTACTGTTTTCCTTGATTATATATCCTTCATATCAGGTTTTTGCACAGCGACAATTAGACATTCCTCTTAGGCAGGGTAGTTATGGCCTTTCTTGGCTGCCTACACTCATTTAACCTCCAGTGACACCTGCAAGCATGCTATTCTCTCTTAGAAAAGCACAGACCATCGTATCTGTGTTTTGTTGCTCAAATATATATTTATCTGAGAATCATTATTCTGACAGGTTAAACATAGCAGGGAAACAGTCAGGTAAAAGGCCATAATTAGCTTTTGAGGCTGCGCAGTTACCCAAGCTCTACAGTTCTCTTTGAAGCCTGTAGTATTAAAGTTATTTCCTATTATGAGAGGTAATTAATCTCCTTTATCCATGACATTTTCATGAAATTAAATATTCTGGTTAAAATAAATGTATGGGATTTGATACAATGGTGTAGGTGCTGATCATTGGGGCACTTGGAGCATGGGACCTGGGCAATGAGATCACCTTGTGAACCTGCAGAGTAACCCACCACGACTCAAAACTGATGAGGTGCTTCATGGTATTTCAGACATTGAGACATTTGTTGAGTACATCATGGACCATTGCCAATATGAAGACAGTGGGCTGAGACCACCCGCTGGAAGCAAGACTAAGTGGATGGACTGAACTCTCCTACTCCCCTGACATACACCATAGACTCAAAAAAACTGTTTAACATCCTTAAATATTCCCCATCCCAGAAATTGTACACCATATGCGAAAACCAGTGTCTGAGAGGGTCTCATAACCTGCCAACTCTGTATTGATGAGGTTACCACGTGCAGGGGCTGCATTATCAACTGATGTCCCAGACTGCATCATCACATGCCAACTATGTACCTACATAGCCACTATGTGCAAGGTCCTTGTAACAGGGGGCCTTGTCTGGAGCCGATCTATCAGTGCCCCGCCCACCTGTTATGGGCTACCCGCCCACCTTCTCGCCTGCCACACCTTGTTAACTAATTAAATTGTTAATTAGGTGGGAGGCTGCCCATTTCTTGCCCTGATGCCAGGGGGCACTATCTGCAGCTCTGTTCCTCCCCTACACCACAGCCCAAGCCTCACAAATGGCATCCACTGATGTTAATCTCACCGGCCCCACTCTGGGCCCCAGAATCCTCCAATTTGAACCCCACCTGGATCCCTCCACTCAGGCAGCCTACTCCACCATCATTCCCTGAGCTGTTCCCCCGTATGGGTGTGGTCCCCCTGGGACCTTTGGCTACATGGGCCCTGGCCCACCTCCAGGCCAATCGGAACCCCAGGCCCTCGGCTCTGGGCGTCCCTCGCAGTGGGCCCCTGGCCCTTTGACCCTTCCAGTCCTGGTCCCAGAATTGACCAGTCAGGGGATTTCAAGACAAGTTCCAAGTCTATAGCTCCACTCTCTCTCTGGGGTCCACCTTCCAGACCCTATGGGGGGGTAACCCACCCGGTTGTGGGAGCTGGGGTTATTAAGGCGCCCTGACCCACCTTTCACCAGGGTGGTAACTGGCCTGGCATTTCCTGGGGGCTCCCGTGCGACAGAGAGCCCCACCAGGCCACCCAATCCCAGCAGGGTGCAGTTTTAGGTCATACCCAGGAACAGGAGCCTCCAAGCCATCCCCTACAACTCCTCCCTTACCTCCAGGTGTTCCAAGCAGCCTTGCAGTCAGGCAATGTTACTGCCTGCTCTGCCAGCAGCAAACTGCTCTATTTACATAGGCGGCCAGGGATCTAAAATAGCCACCGCAATCAAGCACCTGCTGGCTGCTTGGCTGAGTCCTTAAAGTGGCAGGCACCAACAGTGCCCTGCCACAGTCCTATACTGTCTTTTGACTCTACAAAGCCATGTAATAACTATAATTTTCAACATTTTATAATACCGTTTTCTTCTTGTAGGCTTGTGAATTTAAAAGCTGCATGGGTTACATCCAATATTTATTACTTGAGAAAAAAACACAGTTCAGAACTGTACTAAAGGGAAAAGAAACAAATACAACCCTTATCAACAGTATAAACGCAGAGAAAATGATTTTCGTATCTGTATTAATAATACATTTCTACTTTCAGGAAACGCTCTCCCTGCATTACCAACTCAGTAGCAGGTAACATGTGATACAGGGTTGCCATGGGAACCCATTTCATTTAGCAGCAGACTAAACAATTAAGGTTTTATGCTCAAGGCTAGGGCCCTGCATATTTACCTTTAAAAAATCTCAAGCGCTCCCATTTTGTAAAAAGAATTTTTTTTCCTGAATGGCTGCCCACAGTGTGTTGGCTGTTCAGAGCAGCAATTTTCATTTAGACAAGTAATATTCCAAAAGGGGAAGGGAGAGGAAAGGCTAAAACAAGTCAATCATTAGAGCACTTGGGAACATTGTTTTTAATGTTTGTATTTTGTTAAAAATTAGATATAAAACCATTTAGAAGGGACAGGGGACGGAAGGAGAAATTTTTAATATAGAAGAGTCTCAAAAATGCACAGATGGGTCTGTAGTAACGTTTTAAAAATATGTAGGGCCTTTTTACAGACATACCCACAGAATATTATACAAAGCTTTAGGGTGTTGGTGCCACTGCACATGACCAAGGCTGCCTTCTAGAGGATATGCAATGAAATCAGATGTTTTGACCTGAATTCCAGATGTATTAGGATGAAGTTGTCTCCCCAGTCCAGGTTTTTTTTGTATTTCTTTTGTGCATTTCAATAATGCTTTTAAACTATGCAGGCATATGACCTTGTTAACTGACATCTATAGGCACGTTTACACAGCAGTGATGCATGTCAAATAGGGTGATCCTGAGCAAGTCCCAGCTAGCTGCTCCCACTCACATGCCCCAAACCCAGAAACTTTCCTCTACAGCCTCTCTCAAAAGCTTCGTCTCCAGCAGTAATATAGGAATGCAGTTGGGTGTCCATGGCATAGGGACAGTGATAACTTCTGGTGGCTATGCAATCGGTCTGCACCACAGGTGCTTGTCCCCACTTGCCCTGCCTTAGTTACACCACTGGTTTACAGTGTATTTGAGAACAACTGCGGGGGAAACTCAAAAGAGCCTTCATCAGTTTTTCTTGGTGTGCAGCACATTAACTGGAGCAGGTGGGCACAGTGTCCTCAAGAATGGTCTAGCCAGAGTGGCCTGCTGCCGCAGTGTAGATATGCTCTTAAGCACAATGGCCCTAGGATGGTCTTCTTTAAGAAAAGGCACAAAAGAGCTACCCCGTAGCCACAAAAATGGGTAAAAAGATCTTGAGCACTTGTTACAAGTGTATCATCTTACTTGTATGCATGAAACAGCACCTATTAGTACAGACAAGAGACAAGGTCTACAACAGTATTCTTAACTGGGATGTCACGGTTCCCTGACGTTCTGCAAGATCCTTTGAAGGGTGCTGTGAGGTGTGAAGAGATAAATGAGTTGAGAAGAGATAATTGCAGGCTCAGACTTGTCCATGCCTGGCCGCGCCCGTGCACCACTGCCAGGCCCCTCTGCAAGGAGGTGAGCACGTGGTCATCCCTGCCCTGCTGCTCCTTCCCTCAACGTCACTGCCTGACCACTGTGTGAGGGGGTAACCACTGTAATAATTTCATTTTTGAACTGGGATGCCACTCAGGTCACAAAAGTTATGAAAGGGTGCCTAGAGTCTAAAAAATTATAGAACCACTGGTCTAGAAACACACATGAAACACTCTAGAGAAGATATAAGTAAAATGATATCATAGGCAGCATTATTCAAGTAGCCACCAAATTATGCAGTTCAGTCTGCTTTCTATGTGCAAAGGCATCTTTAGTGCTTTTGGTCTGCAAAATTGCTAGAACTGCAATAAGCCCCATATGGGCTGCTCCTCTGTTCTGTCTAAACATCATACACCTAAGCATGACAGGGAGGCTTTCCCATGAAAGTGGTGTGGTGCTGGACAGCTTTTTCACCATCTTCTCATGTTTCTGTGAGTGGTATGAGGTGCGTAATCAGAGAACCATGAGCTACTGCTGCTTTGATATGAAAGCTATCATTTACGAAAATGATCTTGGCTGGGATGATATAGTTGGGAATAGTTCTCTTTGAGCAGGGGGTTAGACTTGATGACCTCCTGATGTCCCTTCCAACCCTAACTTTCTATGATTCTATGATCTTCTTCTATGAAAGAAGAAAGAGGCTTATAAACAATGGAAGCTTGGGGCGGGCTCCAAGGAGGACTAGTTCACAATGGTCCGCATTGGCAGGGAACAGATCAGAAAGGCTAAAGCAGTCACCGAACTTAAGGTTAGTAATGGGAATCAAGGACAACAAGAAGTCCTTCTTTAGGTAAATAAGGAACAAGAGGAAAACAAATGGGAGTGTGGGGCCATTGCTCAACAATTCAGGAGAGCTGGTTACTGGCACCCAGGAGAGAGCTGTACTCCTGAATGACTACTTTGCCTCGGTCTTTCACCAGACCAAGGGGAAAACAACACCAAGTTGAGTACACGATGAGCACAGTAGGAATAATCACCTTCCTACTATTGCCATAGAATTGGTGTATGACCAATTAAAAAAATTAGATATATACAAGTCAGCAGGACCAGATGATCTTCATTCGAGAGTGCTGAAGGAGCTGGCTAAAGTCACTGTAGAACCCCTGGCAAAACTCTTCCATAACTCATGGTACTCTGGAGAAGTCCCTGAGGACTGGAAGACGGCCAATGTTCTGCCCACCCACAAGAAGGGCAGGAGGGTGGACCTGGGTAACTATAGGCCAATCAGCCTAACTTTCATCCTAGGAAAGTTCCTAGAAAAGTTCATCAAGGAGTCTATTTGTAATAAGCTTGCAGAAGGTAAGATTCTGAATGACAGCCAGCATGGCTTCATTGCAGACAGGTCTTGCCTTACCAACCTCATCTCCTTCTATGACCAGGTAACTCGCCATCTGGACACAAGAGAGCAGGTTGACATTGTAGACCTTGACTTCCAAAAGGCCTTTGATCTCATATCCCATGATGTCCTTGCAAGAAAATTGGAGGATTGAGGGCTTAACTCCGAGCTAGTCAGGTGGGTGAGAAATTGGCTGCAGGACAGGACACAAAGAGTTGTAGTGAATGAATCTGTGTCATCCTGGCGAGAAGTGGGCAGTGGCATCCCGGGTTGGAGCTTGGCCCAGTACATGTTAATGTTTTTATTAATGATTTGGATGTGGGGGTGAAGAGTTCAGTGGCCAAGTTCGCAGATGACACCAAGTTATGGGGAAGCGTGGTCACGCTTGAAGATAGGCTACAGATACAGGTGGACCTAGACAGGCTAGCAAGTTGGATGGATCAGAATCTGATGAAGTTCAACACTGAGAAATGTAACGGAACGGAATGGGCTCCCAAGGGAGGTGGTGCTCTCCCCTACCCTGGGGGGTCTTCAAGAGGAGGTTAGATAAGCATCTAGCTGGGGTCATCTAGACCCAGCACTCTTTCCTGCCTATGCAGGTGGTCGGACTCGATGATCTATTGAGGTCCCTTCTGACCCTAACATCTATGAATCTATGAATCTATAAAGTGCTCCACCTCAGGACGAGCAATCCTCAACACACCTACAGGCTTGGTGACACCAAACTGACTAGCACCCTAGGCTCGTCCGGGGGGAGGGGAGTACGAGGGCAGGGGAAGCTGTGAACCACCAAACCATGTGGCACCCACAAGGACAGCCCAGCCTGAAGAAGGAGAACATTGGAAACCTGAAAGCCATGGGGAGACCAGCACTACAGAACAGGTAAGAAACAAGAAGGTAAGAAACAATGGGCCCCTTGGGACTCGGAGCGGGGGGGGCAGCAAAGGGACCAGTCGCAGGGCTCAAGTGCCTATATACTAATGCTAGGAGCATGGGGAACAAGCAGGATGAACTAGCGCTCCTGCTTGCACTAAACACCTATGACTTAGTGGGGCTAACAGAGACCTGGTGGGATTCATCCCATGACTGGGCGGTACATATTGAGGGCTATAGATTGTACAGAAAGGACAGGTCGGGGAAGAAAGGGGGGGGGGGGTTGCACTTTAGGTCAGTGAGCAATATACATCAACCCTCATCTAGACAGAATCCATGGTTGAGGAAGGAGAAGGATTGTGGGTTAGGCTACATGGGGGGCAAGGAGAAAGGGATTTGGTGGTAGGGGTCTGCTACAGACCCCCACACCAAGGGGAAGAAATAGATGCAGGGCTCCTGAGGCAACTCTCAGAGACCATAAAAGCTAAAGAGGCGGTAATCATGGGGGACCTAAATTACCCAGACGTCTGCTGGGAGACGCAGACAGCAAGGTCCCACCGCTCATGCAGGATTCTAACCTGTGTACAGGACCTCCACCTGACACAGGAGGTGCATGGTCCCACTAGGGGAAATGCCATACTGGATCCGGTATTGGCAACAGGGGATGACATGATAGGGGACCTCCAGATCGGTAGCCATTTGGGAGACAGTGATCACCTAATAATAGAATTCAACATAAGACGTCGAGTGGGTAAGGTAACTAGTAGGGTGAAAGTGCTAGACTTTAGGAAAGCTGATCTCAATGCACTCAGGCGATTAGTCAAGGACGCACTGCAGAGTAGGAGTTTTGAAGGGATGGGAGCCCAAGAAGGGTGGCTGTGCCTTAAGGAAACGATCCTTCGGGCACAAAGCAAGACAATCCCCGAGCGAGGCAAAAGAGGGAAAGGGGCCAGGAGGCTTCCCTGGCTGACCAGAGAAATCCAGGGCAGCCTAAGGGCCAAAAGGGGAGCACATAAAAAGTGGAAACAGGGTGAGATCACTAAAGATGAATATACCTCCTCTGCTCGTGCTTGTAGGGAGGCAGTTAGGCGGGCCAAAGCTACCATGGAGCTGAGGATGGCAACCCAAGTAAAAGACAACAAGAAATTGTTTTTTAGATATATTGGGAGTAAAAGGAAGGCCCAGGGAGGAATAGGACCCCTGCTAAATGGGCAGAAACAATTGGTGACAGACAGGGGGGACAAGGCTGAACTCCTCAACGAGTTCTTTGCCTCAGTGTTCCTAAGCAAGGGGCACAACAAGTCTCTCACTGGGGTTGTAGAGAGGCAGCAGCAAGGCGTCAGACTTCCATACGTAGATCCTGAGATGGTGCAGAGTCACTTGGAAGAACTGGATGCCTTTAAGTCGGCAGGCCCGGATGAGCTCCATCCGAGGGTGCTGAAGGCACTGGCCGACATCATTGCAGAGCCACTGGCAGGAATATTCGAATGCTCGTGGCGCACGGGCCAAGTCCCGGAGGACTGGAAAAGGGCTAACGTGGTCCCCATTTTCAAAAAGGGGAGGAAGGAGGACCCGGGCAACTATAGGCCAGTCAGTCTCACCTCCATCCTTGGTAAAGTCTTTGAAAAAATTATCAAGGCTCACATGTGTGATAGCCCGGCAGGGCAAATTATGCTGAGGGGAAACCAGCACGGGTTTGTGGTGGGCAGATTGTGCCTGACCAATCTAGTCTCTTTCTATGACCAGGTTACAAAACGCCTGGACACAGGAGGAGGGGTGGATGTCGTATACTTAGACTTCAGGAAGGCCTTCGATACGGTATCCCACCCCATACTGGTGAACAAGTTAAGAGGCTGTGATGTGGATGACTACACAGTCCGGTGGGTGGCGAATTGGCTAGAGGGTCACACCCAAAGAGTCGTGGTGGATGGGTCGGTCTCGACCTGGAAGGGTGTGGGCAGTGGGGTCCCGCAGGGCTCGGTCCTTGGACCGATACTCTTTAATGTCTTTATCAGTGACTTGGACGTGGGAGTGAAATGTACTCTGTCCAAGTTTGCAGATGACACAAAGCTATGGGGAGAAGTGGACACGCTGGAGGGCAGGGAACAGCTGCAGGCAGACCTGGATAGGTTGGACAAGTGGGCAGAAAACAACAGGATGCAGTTCAACAAGGAGAAATGCAAAGTGCTGCACCTAGGGAGGAAAAATGTCCAGCACACCTACAGCCTAGGAAATGATCTGCTGGGTGGCACAGAGGTGGAAAGGGATCTTGGAGTCCTAGTGGACTCCAAGATGAACATGAGCCAGCAGTGTGACGAAGCCATCAGAAAAGCCAATGGCACTTTATCGTGCATCAGCAGATGCATGACGAATAGGTCCAAAGAGGTGATACTTCCCCTCTATCAGGCGCTGGTCAGACCGCAGTTGGAGTACTGCGTGCAATTCTGGGCGCCACACTTCAAGAAGGATGCGGATGACCTGGAGAGGGTCCAGAGAAGGGCCACTCGTATGGTCAAGGGCCTGCAGACCAAGCCCTATGAGGAGAGACTGGGGCACCTGGACCTCTTCAGCCTCCGCGAGAGAAGGTTGAGAGGCGACCTTGTGGCTGCCTTTAAGTTCATCACGGGGGCATAGAAGGGATTTGGTGAGTATTTATTCACCAAGGCGCCCCCGGGGGTTACAAGAAACAATGGTCACAAGCTAGCAGAGAGCAGACTTAGATTGGACATTAGGAAGAACTTCTTCACAGTTCGAGTGGCCAAGGTCTGGAACGGGCTCCCAAGGGAGGTGGTGCTCTCCCCTACCCTGGGGGTCTTCAAGAGGAGGTTAGATGAGTATCTAGCTGCGGTTATCTAGACCCAGCACTCTTTCCTGCTTATGCAGGGGGTCAGACTCGATGATCCCTTCCGACCCTAACATCTATGAATCTATGAATCTATGAATGAAAGGGACCTGGGGGTAATAACAGACCACAGTATGAATATAAGCCAGCAATGCGATGCTATAGCCAGTACGTCAAATAATACCCTGGCATGCATCAATCAATACATCTCCAGCAAAACCAAGGAGGTGATTCTTCTGCTCTACTCAGCACTAGTGAGACCACAGCTGGAGTACTGCATCCAGTTCTGGGCAGCACACTTTAATAAGGACATGGACAAGCTTGGGAGAGTCCAAAGAAGAGCCACCCATATGATCAGAGCCTTAAAAGGCAAGTCATACGAGGAAAGGCTGAGTGAGTCGGGACTCTTCAGCCTGAAGAAGGCTGAGAGGGGAGCTGGTAGCAGCTTACCGCTACACTAGGGGAGTACATCAAGGGCTCAGTGAACAACTGGTCACCAGGGCACCCAAGGGGAAAACTAGAGGTAATGGCCACAATCTCCTAGAAGACCGATTTCAGGCTCAACATTAGGAAAAACTTCTTTGCAGTCAGGGTGTCCAGACTGTGGAATAAGCTCCCTCCAGAGGTGGTGCAATCACCTACCCTGGAGATCTTCAAGAGGAGACTAGACGGCCACCTTGCCGGTGTCACAACCCAAAGTTGTGAGCTTTTGTTTGTGTGTGCTTCGGCAACGCTAAATTATGTTCCCACTAAAATTGCAGCTTCCTTGCACGGTGGAGTTCTCTGCTGCAGGAGAGAACTCTGGTGCAATGGGGAATTTCCCGCCAAATTTGTAGCTTTCTTTGCATGGTGCATTTCTTTTGCATCTCAGAGATGCACGGTGCAAAGGAGTTCCCGCCATTTGTATGGGAGTTTATGCCACATTATTGGCCGACTCTAATATATGCACATGTAACGGCTAGCGATTGGCTTGCTAGCCGTATAAAGGGCTTGAGTGGTTTCTGCCCAAGTTGGAGGACTCCACGAACACCAGGAGGAGAAGACTTCACCCTGTGTGAAGATCTCTAAGCGCTGCGGATCCTTATGGACCCAACGCATTTCTGAAGCAGGCAACAGAGGTCTGATCAGCCTCTAGCCTCTCCCCGTCGCCGAGCGCAATCCCAGACGTACCCTTTCCCCGCCAGCTTGATTTGTGGACAGATGAGCTAGCCTGAGCCTTATCAGCTGGAACAACTAACATAGTTGTTCAGACGACCGGACCGTTTTCATCGCAACCACAAGCGGCGTAAGTAAAGTTTTACAACCATTAAGCTTTGTCGGCCTCTCTGTTCACCAGCCCGCCCAACGAACGAGTAATTATTAGATCACCTCGAGTCGGCTCTGGCCGTCCGAGACATGGCGACGAGGATGGGATCAGGAGAAAACACGCTAGAGCTAGAATTGGTTCACAACTGCCCTTGGCGCGATAACCAACGCCAAGTGAAAAGCTTTGAGGAACTGGAGGCACATATCGCTTACCACCAGGCGGGCGGAATGGGTGAAAGATCTGTGAGCGGACGCCTGTCGCTGAAGGGAGAAGAGGGAGTCTCCGAAGACGGAGCCCCGAGAGAGAGGGAAGTGTTTTTGCTCCCCGTGGCGTTCAGGTGTATAATGAGAGACGAGCGGGTCCTGTTCAGGCCCCTCGATACTGTGTCCCTCGCTGGACCCAACCCGGCAGGCAAAACGAACCCAACTTTCACCCGGGAGTGTGCCCGATGCCTACGATATGCTCGGGAGAGTGAAGAACTGGAGTCCATCGGCCGGTTCCCTCCCCTCATGGCGGCTAGATTAAGGGGTCGTGAGCTACCATCCAAGCTTCACGAAGACCTGGAAACGGCGGAACGAGCCGCAGATGAGAGGGTGGCCCCGTGGTACAACAAGGGGGGAGAATGTAGTGCAACTTTTCGTACTATAATGAATCTAATGCACAAGAATTTAAGTTTGAAAGCCCAGCTGCAGATGGCGATCCAAGCAGTCAAAGAAGCGGCTGAGAAAAAGAAGCCTGAAACGCCAGTCCAAGATGGCGCTGAGCAAGAGGGAGACCGCGTGGAAGAACCGGAAAAGAAGGGTGGAGCTTCTGAAAAACCCGCGAGAGTTCGGTCAGCGACTCCGCCTATCGACGCAGCGTCGTTGCTGGCAACCCTGCCTAGCGACGCAGCGACGCCCCTGCCGACCACTCCTTCCTGCCGACGAAGGAAAGAGTCAAGCGGAGGAGTGCATCCGCCCCTCCTGCCTAAAGCAGTAACAGCAGCAGTGACTCCCGCAGCAGCAGTTCAGCCTATAACAACATCAACTCCCGAAAGAACAGCTTTCCCTACATCAACAACTGATCCAATTGCTACTGCCTACTATGCTCGCACAAGAGCTGAGTTGCAGGATTTATGTAGAGCATCAAGAATTCAACCTGAAGAGACTCTAGCTGTATGGTTAGGACATTTAGTCATAGAACTTGGATCCGACCTGCTGAACCAAGAAGAAGCAAGCTTCATAGTCAGACAAGCTTCGTGGAGTAGAGGACATGTCACTGACATCGACATGGTAACAGTTAATACTCACTGGCCTATTCCACTGCCAACGCTTGTTGCAGGACTGATTAGTCAAAAAGCCCACGTGTGGCATGCAGGACGGCCAGAATATACCGGTGCAGAGCATCTTATGCTAGCAATCATCGGCGTCTCGTATTGTGCCTGGAACCCCAGAGCATGTGCGCTGGGACTGACATCACTCCAGCGAATAAGACCATGGCCTCATCGTCACCTACGAGATCCTGGAACCGTTCCACTAACCGTTCACAGCTGAGACAGTTGCCTCGAGGTTTATGGAAGAAAGAATATTGTCGTCCTTCAGATTCTGCTCAGTCCAATGGTGAACCAACCTGTAAGTAATCTTCTTTGTCAGTTGCCACAACTGCGTATCCTGATGGAGCCAAGATTGTCTCTTGATCGGGACTGTCGACACCCGACCGGACCTCAAGGCACCAGACGTCATGAATCCGATCTTCCACCACTGCCACCGAGGACCCTAGAGGAGTGATACATGTTTGGATTTCTCCTGCAGCGTTCCGGACTTAACAAGAGGCAGCTTCGGATTTTAGGAGACGCAGGCCAATAGCAATTGGCTTATGAGTTAGGTTTTTGTTATTTAGAAGAGCCAGATGATGGATCCTCAACGATTTCATCTAATTGAGCCATGGAAATTGTTTAAGTTTGATGAATAAGATCATTAATCTATTTTTTGAGAGTTTTCTGTTTACAGATCCGAGATTCAGAGCGTGTGGCGAGGAAGAGCCCTGAGAGGGATAACATCACCGAAAGAAGTGAGGGCCTGATGCGCGACTTCGCCATGATGTCCACTGAAGCCCTGATTGTGCAATTTTGTTATGAATCAGATTATGTGTTTGTGTTGATTATTGTTTCTTGATTGTTATGTAACTTAATCCCAGGGCAGCGAATTTTATGTTTGTTTATTTGTTTGTTTGCTTATCTGTTCGTTTGACGACTCATGACAAGGTTCTAGAGCGATGAGTGTATAGCATAATTTAGCTATGCTCTCAGCAAGGGGGGGATGTCACAACCCAAAGTTGTGAGTTTTTGTTTGTGTGTGCTTCGGCAACGCTAAATTATGTTCCCGCTAAAATTGCAGCTTCCTTGCACGGTGGAGTTCTCTGCTGCAGGAGAGAACTCCGGT
The DNA here is from genome assembly GCF_030867095.1 of Alligator mississippiensis. Classification (NCBI taxonomy): domain Eukaryota; kingdom Metazoa; phylum Chordata; order Crocodylia; family Alligatoridae; genus Alligator; species Alligator mississippiensis. The sequence goes on from NC_081827.1 coordinate 113,706,810, forward strand.
GCAATGGGGAATTTCCCGCCAAATTTGTAGCTTTCTTTTCATGGTGCATTTCTTTTGCATCTCAGAGATGCACGGTGCAAAGGAGTTCCCGCCATTTGTATGGGAGTTCGTGCCATATTATTGGCCGACTCTAATATATGCACACGTAACGGCTAGCGATTGGCTTGCTAGCCGTATAAAGGGCTTGAGTGGTTTCCGCCCAAGTTGGAGGACTCCACGAACACCAGGAGGAGGAGACTTCACCCTTTGTGAAGATCTCTAAGCACTGCGGATCCTTACGGACCCAACGCATTTCTTAAGCAGGCAACGGAGGTCTGATCAGCCTCTAGCCTCTCCCCATTGCCGAGCACAATCCTAGACGTATCCCTTTCCTATATGCTCAATTTTCGAACCTACGGAGCCTTAACAACTCTGGGGCCTGAGAACCGAACAGAGCCCACAGAGCTTCGACAACTCCGTGGGAAAGAATTGCCGAACCAGCGGAGCCTTACAACTCCGAAGCCAAAGAACCGAATTTGTCGTAGTCCTCCAACGAGGATTTAAGCGGAGCTGCACCTGGAAACTGTCCAGCCTACACCGCGACCACTTTAAAGCTTTATTTTCAGAGGTATGCACCTTGGTGCTTTCTGAAAGCTTGAAAGTTTTGCATGGTTTGCATTATAAACCACATTCACCTTCATCTAATAAATGTCTGCCCTTGCTTGCAGAAGGTATTTTTTTTAATCTCCAGGGTAGTGCTTCAACAATACAGGAAATGCAGCTGGCGATACATTCCCACTCACATCACAGGTTTGCTCTTAAAATGCTGGACAACTGAAAAGACTATGGAAAACCCTTACCTGGTGGCAAACATTGCTCTCAAGGATGAGAAGGTTGCTGCATCTTCTTTCAAAGCCTTTAACTCATTTCGCAGTTTGGTCATTGTTTCAGTCACCATTGCTTTTTCATTCTCATATTTGTTCTTCAAATTGGCTAATGCCACTTCAGCGGTCTGAAACAAAGACAGACATTCATGCCTATGAGATGGGAATTTAATAACTGCCAGGTTACAAATCCACTTTTAACTTCTTCCTTCTTTCACAGGGTAAAAAATTGTTCAACTTGAGCTTAAACACATACTAAAAAAATCTAAAAAGCTTTGTGCTATAGAGCCCAAAAAGCCATGTAGCCAAGTAGACAAAATCAACTTAAAAATACTGGATTCCACAGTTGTGTAAAATTTAATACGCTCTACCAATCTGCATACTTAATATTTTTTCATAATTTTAATGAGAAATCATCATTCAAATTTAGTGTAAGTTATAACGTTCTCTTAAAAGAAATCAAGAAGTCATGAACATAACCTAGCTCTCTGTTCTCTCCCTATTTCTTCTTCCCCTGCTCAATTTCTCATTCTAGGCCCTACCTAACTTAATATTATGTTACATATCAGTCCTATTATTTGAAAAAGACAAACTCCTCCATGTAGTTTGTTACTTTTATTCCAATTTTTATTTTTTCATATTACATCAATACAAATAAAAATCATGTTTTTGTATGATAGTTTAACTAGGAGTGTAATTCATATCATTTGGAATTACTGTAGCTGAAAGAAATAAGAACTTTTGCCTGTGTGTTTTTCCAGTGTCTTTACTTTGGTACTTCCCCTATAGACAGTTACTTTCCCTTGGTTAGGGAACAATGTAGCATTTTAATTACTTAAAAAAAAGAACACTTCCGCCAGGGACAGACTTACTGCCCTGTTTCACACACATCCACCAGAGCATTTCAAAGTCAATACAGCTGCATGCAGCATCCTCCTCTTCAGTCAGGGGCATGGCAGGAGGCTATGATGATCTGTAGTCCACTCTCCCAGTGCCACCATGGGCACAGGGGAACTAAGTAAACTTTCAGTACAGCTCTGCAGCTCCTGGTCTCCCAAGGGCTGCAGTTGCAGGGAGTGAAACTAATGTTGGTGAGTATTCTCCTGCAAACTCCACCTCCAATCTCCCAGAGCACTCTCCTGCTGAAACTGGGAGACTGGAGGCGCTGCATCCCCTGGTGAAACTGGGAGACCAGATACAGAGAGGCATGTGGGGACTGGAGGGCAGGAATCCCAGTTCTGATGGAGGGACACAGGATCTCTAGTGTGCCAGTTTCAGGATCTAGCAGTCAGGGGTGCTCCAGGAGACAAGAAATGGAAGAGACAAAAGAGTGCTCAACAGCATAATGCCCTGTTCTCCCTCTCCTCTTCCTCTACAGGGGCAGAGAAAAAGGAGAGCACTGTGGGACGTTGGGGGTCCCAGGAGTCCCCTGTCATGCTACACAGGGTATGCATATGTAACAGAGAGTACTTCCTCATTAAACTCTTCTAAATAGCACTTGCTACTTTCAGGGTTACATTTATAGCATTTCAAAGGACATGTCAGTCTGTCCTGCTCACTCTTGAAAGCAGTGCAGCAACACTGGAAACACTTCAAATGTTATGTCTGTCTATACCCTCGGTTGATTATTTGGGTCTTCCACCCAATAACAGGGAAGATAGTATTAAAAAAAGAGACAGTAAAACTGCAAATATTGGTATGGAGATATGAGAAGAAAAGTTAATGGCGATATGGCATGATATCATTTTAACTCAAATTTTTGAAACTTGCTAGATTTGAAATTCAGAGTCCACCTCTTAAAAAATGGAACAAATTAAAATGACTTAATTCTGGAGAAACAGATTCACTCAAATGTATTATACAAAAATATATCAGAATTCTCTCCAAATGATAGTACATGCTTAGCTAATCTTTCCCTACACTTCCAGTAACTAGGTCCCATGTGGAAAATATGCAGGTTTTTAAAATGACCCGTCATTTTAAATGATGGGTTCTCTTGTTCTAAAATTGAAGTCACCAAGAGGTCACAGTGAAAAATCACTTAGGGATACCTGTGACAGGGTACCATCTCCAGGGGTGGCCATGAAGCCCCTGGAGGCAAAAAAAATTCCTTTACCCTGGCACACCTTGTTAGTAAAATGCAGGAGGCTGCCCTGGTCTTATTGTAAGGATCAACAGGTTTGTGATCGAGGCCTTATGGGCCAATTGCGTGACTCCTTTCCGACCCTACGCCATGTCTCAATTCGCAGATGTCATCCTCATTGATGTCTTCCCATCACTCATGCAGTCCTCCTCTGGACCCTAAGATCTCTTGGTTTCTTGACTCACCCCCTCCTTGAGCTGCCAGACCCCTCGGTCTCTCACTTGGCCCCTCTCTGGGTTGTCACACCCCTCAGTCTATCATCCAGCCCCCCTGGGACCTCAGACGCCTCGGTCTCTTATGCAACCCCTCCCTGGGCTGCCAGGCCCCTTTGGTCACTTCCTGGCCCCTTGCTGGGCCTCATGCTATTCCCTTTCTTTTCTGTCAGGGTGTGGTCCCTTTGCCTTTCCCTCCACAGGATAACCCACAAGGCATTAAGAGTGGAGGCTTTCAGGAGCTCTATATTTGCCTTTCCATGTGGTGGCCCATGCGTGGCAATTCATGCTGACCAGCCCCAGTAGGGTGCAGTTTCAGACCTTAGCCAGGACCAATCTCTGGTCATCCTGATTTAACTCCTGGCCTCTCCAGGGCTCTCCCCTAATACCCTACAGACCTCCTGGGCTGCAGACCTCCAGGCCTCCTGGCCCCAGTGCAATCTCATCTCTGGGCCCCTCGGGCTGGCTCTCTCTCTGACCCCTTCTCTCAAACCCTCTTCCTTAGGTGGCCCTACATCAGCTATCTTTATCCTGTGTCGCGTGCTCTTTGAGCCCCTCTCTGTTGGCGATAGCCACTCCTGGAGCTTCAGCCTTCCCATTCCACGGCCCAGACCCTGACTTGGACCAGTCAAGATCTCCAGGCTCCTCAGCTCTGGCAATGTCTGCAGTAATCTATTTCAATCTTCTGGCCCTTCTTGGGCCCTGGTCCTGCACAGGCCAGTTGAGATTCTGAGGGTCAGTCCTTCAGCTGTCCTCCCCTATGTGTCAACCCTCTTGAGCCCCTCCATAGATCTCTCACTCTCTGAGCAAACTTGGGACCATCCAGAAGTCACACAAACCCAGCTCCTCTCTCTGGGCTCATTCAAACCCTTCAATAGGCCCTCATACACTCGGCCCCTTTCACTGAGCTCTGGACCCAACATTGGGTCCCCAGGAACCTCCTCCATCCCCTTAGCTCCTTCCCAGACCTCCAGACCATTTCAGATGTCTGCTCTCTGCTGGCATTCCAGAGCTGGAGGCATCCTACTCCGTAGATATTCAAACAGTAGCCTCCAAGATCTTACTGACAGCTCAGCACAGGGCCCGGGCTTATATCTATCTTAAGCCCAGCCCTCTTTCTGGGTCAGATGACTCCCTCTGATCAGCCCTAGCCACCACCTGTAGGCTCCCTGGGTCAGTTGAGCCCATAATCAGCTCTGACCCCACCTGCAGACTGCTATGCCAGCTGCTTCTTCCCTTAAAGTAGCAGGCACCTTATGCGGCCTTCCACAATCCATTCTATGAATACAACTTTAATTAGCATTAATGCTGAATGAATGTAAATCACTAGGCAAATATATGCTTTGCAGTAGTATTAGACCATTCTGATTTTGACAGGACATAGCACAGATCATCTGTTTGTATCTGTTTTCTATCTGCAGTCAAAGATTAGTAGAGAAAAGCAGTTAACTATCACAAATAAAAGAGAATTCTGCTCTCACGTGCCTCCAACTGGAAAGCTAAGGATCAAGCTGGCAAGTTTCTATTTAGCAAAGGTTATTCAAACCTGTATTATGGCTGATGGGATTATTCATAGGGAAGAAAGTTAATTATGGGGGGGCACCAGTCATGTCCCCAAAGTTAGAGATAATTTCTGTTTTACCGTGAAAGTACAAATTCAATATCTTTGGTATGAGGAAAAACATAGCATCCACTCTGAACACCAGTAAGAAATTACCGGTGAATTCATTAAGTTGGTTTAGATGTTGAAATTATTTAAAGATTGGTTGTTTAAGAAATTTACCATCTATATCGGCCTTTTCTTTGTCCCAAACAACTTTAGTAATGGAACAGTGCAGACCAAGTGATACCTGAAGTTTTCCTTGATATATTCCAGAATCTCTAATATACCAACATATCTGCATACTAGACTTCAAGCTTAAATAATTCCTCCTTATTTACTCTCTGTGTTTTCCAAGACTCACATGAGAGTCCCAGTTTGAAATGTATGTAGCAAAGGAACTTCATTTAACATTCCTCTAGTGTGTGACTAGCTAGCAGTATGAACCTCAAGGGAAATTCTGTCTCTCTTTGGCCATTTCCTATGAGATGACTTAAGAACATTTTACAGAGTTAGCTACCCTTCCCAAAGTGATACTCACCTGTCCCTCCCACTAAAATGCACACTGTCAGATAAAAATTGAGTAAAGTCTTCTGGTGTTTTTTACTTGATTTCTCAAGGATCTTTTTGTTCAATATAATAGTGACAGCAAATTATAGCAGAGATAGAATCATAGTATTCTGCACAGTTTTGCCATTGTTGCTGACACTGGAAAAGAGCAGCTACATTTCACCTTAGAGTGGCTGAATTACACTGCTGAGGAAGTGAGCTCTACATTCAGTTTGTATTTCAGTTTAAATAAGTAAACAGACTTATAACAAACACTTCAGGGTGAAAAGTACTTGCTGACTATGAATTACTAGAAGTCTTCTGGAATTTCCAAACAACAAATAAAAGGGAGTTTATACAAGAAAAGCTTCAGGTCTCTATCTTCTCACTACATGTTAATGAAGTGTATATAATGAAATGATTTAATACAGTTAAAATCTGCAAATCCTCTGTTCTGATAGCGTACTTCTCTGCTTTCTAAATTCAAGCTCAACAATGTAACTGAACATAGTGTGTCAATGTTCGTCTCAAGTCATCCCTAGAAGCACAGGTAAGCACAAGCACTCCACAAGCAAAGCAAACAAAACTAAGAAAAATATAACTTCCAGTTAGGCAAGACTATATGGGGAGAAATTCCATAAACATACCCAGATGGGTACTAAAGTAAAGTAGCAATACACACATGGCCCTTGCATTGCCTTTAGATCAGGGGTGGACAAAACATGGCCCGGGGGCCGAATGCAGCCTGTCAGGCCATTCTCTCTGGCCCGCAAGGCCCCTAAAAAATTTTGAAAATTAATATTTATCTGCCCCTGGCTGCCTATCATGCAGCCCTCAATGGCTTGCCAAAACTCAGTAAGCGGCCTTCCACCCAAAATAATTGCCCACCCCTGCTTTAGATGCTACAGCAAAAGCTTGTTGGCACTGGTTGTTGATTATCTAGAGCAGTGGTTCTCACTCCTTTTAGACTCAAGGTACCTACCATTAGACTTGTGACACCTCTTAGAAAACACCAGGTCTTAGTTTTCACTTATTTTTTAACTACAGAAAATTAATGAAGCATTCTTTCTGTTGCAGAGAACTCAGAAAGACTGCAACTGGTCAAAATGTTTTTGACATCATAGATTCCTATTTGAAATTTTTGGTTTATCCTATGAATCACATTTACACACATACCACTGCTAATACTGTGTGACACCCCAGGGCACCCCTGAAAGGGTCTCAAGGCACCACAGGGTGCTAAAACACCCTGGTTGAGAATCACTGATATGAAGGCTCATCTTATGTGAATCTCATCAGTTAAAACTAAGACACTGAGGGTGCATCTACACAAGATGCTAGCTGTGCAGTAGCCTAATAACACTGTGTAGTAGCGTGCTGGGCAAAACTCATGTTAATATGGTACTATGCAGTTAGTGTCTGTAAAAACCTGTAGGTAGACACTACTGCACAGTAGCGCCAGTTACTGCACAATGATTTAGTACTTGGTTATCCAAGTCCTAAACTTAATGCGCAGTAGCTATGGCACTTAGATGAATGTGTAGATGCACCCTGAATGAAGGAAACGGGAAGTAAAGGGACTAGAAAAATACCTTGAGTAGAAGAATGGGGCTATTAAAAGCCCGAAAGTTGAAACTCTGGAAACACAAAGAACATTTCCAGCACTTTACAATGTATCAGCAAGCAATGGGTACCAGGAAAAAAAAAGACCATCAAAAGAGATGTTCTTATTTCTGACCAGAACTGGTTTCCAAGCATCTGATTCTTTAAACGGTTTTCAGGTAACTTAGGCAAAGGACATTCATAGAATTGGATTAAAGAAATCTTGAGAGTACTGTTTTCCACAAAAAAAAAAGAAAGGATATGAGTGATACATATTTAAACAATCAGTACAAACAGAAAGTCAAAACAGAGAAAATTTGTGAATGGATTGAGGCTGAAGAACCATTCTTGCAGGCTGCTTTTCACAGGGAGTGTTAGTTGCATACCTAGTAAGAAACCAGATCATGATTGAGATCTCAAACAAAACACTCCGAGAAAGAATACAGGTTTCCCTCACCAACTGCAGGGGTTAGGTTCCTGAAAGTTCCTGTGGTTGGCAAAACTGTGGTTGGTAAGACAAGGCTTATGGGGAAAATGGGGTTAGGGACTTGAATATGAATAATAAAGGAACATACAGTGTATAAAAATTAGGGCTGTGTGAAGCTTTGGTCCCTGATTCAATTCAGCAGAGAACTGGCCCGATTTGGTGGCCAAATCTCCAAATCCGAATCGAATCAGAGGACCCTTTAATCTCTCTGAATCAGCATCGAATCTTCAGATTCGGCCAAATCAAATCACTGACAGTGATCTGAATCAACAAATTGAATCACTGTCCCTGATTCGGGCCGAATCCGAAATAAAAAGGGCCCGCTTTGTACACCCCTAATAAAAATCATTTTTATTTACCTTTAATAGGTTAAAAGAAAGGTTCACTGTTGAGTAGTGGGTCTTTTAAAGGAACTTTAGCACTTCCTGGTATACCACTCGCAACACTAGCCCTAATAGTAGCCTCGCTTTTCTTCATGGTTCTCACAGTGGATTCGTTAATGGTTAATGGTTTTCACAATGCCTCCCTACATTCACCACACTCTCGCCACATGCTAGACAATCCAACAACTCCAGTTTTATTTCTAAGGACATCACTTTCCTTGCCCTCTTCACAAACTGCTCACCTTTACCACTCACTCACTTAAAGGCCATGATTAACGGCAAAATGCAACAATCAGAAAGAAATCAGGAGAAAAATGCAGAGCACCTGCGACTGGATGTTAATGGCATGAAGCACAATGTGAGACTGAGTGTGCATGAGGAGATGGGAGCGCCACAGGTGGCTAGCAAAAGCATGGGTGATTTGAAATGGCAGGTGGCGGGCTGATACTGTTGTATTCCAGTAACTATAATTGCTTTAATTGCTTTATATTGCTATTTTTATAATGAATCTTGTTATGATTTATTTTTCATAATATTTTGAAGTCATTATTATTCTGTATCAAATATTAAATAACCATGGAATTAACCATCTACTTTAAATTCCCTATTGCTTAGCATCGATATATCTGACCTGTTGGTCTCATGATTTTAGAACTTAAATTTAGTATAAGAAAAATGTTTATGTAAGGTCTGTGGTATGTCTGGCATGTCTGAAAAGAGGTAATGAAAGAATGAATGATGTATGTATGTGACAATGTGAAAGAAGACAGTCCTCTCGCAGCAGATGAAAATAGCTTTCTGTGGTTTAACACTTAAAGGTTACAGCGATGTTGAGTCAGCAGTTAAGGATTACCAAATAGGGGTGTGCGAAATGGGTCCTATTCAATTTGGATTCGGCCCGAATCAGGGACAGTGGTTCAATTCGTTGATTTGGATCACTGTCCCTGATTCAATTCAGGTGAATCCGAATCTGAAGATTCGATGCTGATTCGGAGAATCGACGATTCGGCCATAGACAGCTTTAAATGTTTTTTCTACATACCTCGAGGTCCCAGGCACAGCTTGTGAATGCTGCAATGGTGAAGCAGATGGAGCGTCCCACAGAAGTGTGGGAAGGGGGAGAGGGGGGACACAGCTCTGCATGCTCGGCAACGAACCCAGAAGTAGCGAAAATGGTATATAGAATATTAAGTGTGGATACACAAAACCATGGTTGGCAAGGGAAACCTGTACTGTGCTTGGAAGACCAAGAACAAAACTTTGACAAAACGAGTAGCATTCATGAAATTATGTGAGCCACAGAGTCCAGATTGGAGACTGGGGAGAGTAGACTGTCTTGTGGGCAACAAGAAAAAGACTTAAGGCTGAAAAAAAGCATGAGGATCTTAAAGTCCAAAATATATCAGAATGTAAAGCTGTATGTGCTGTGGCAAATCACCTCAGCAGGTTGATATGGCTGGGCCCAAGGACTAAGATACATCCAGAACTAGTGGATTTACATCAACACCTGACAACACTGGTATTCAGATCTGAGGGAAGGCCTGCAATTCTTCATGACAGCCAAAGATACTACAGAAAATAAAGGAACATTGTAAGTAGTTTAATTATATAGGTATTTTAAATTCCATACTGGTTGTCAACTGTTATTATGTTTGGTTGGGGGAAAAAACTGTAGGAGATGTACCTTTAGGGGAGAGTCTCACAAGAACCAGTTGGAAACCATGGTTGTGAAGCTGATCAGTCACAACTGAGGTACTGCAAGATGCAACTATCTGTCCAACCTCTTGGCCCTAAGGCCCGCTCTACACGTCTAATGCACTGGATCTAATGCATGATCCATACAATCATGCCTCCTGTCAAGCCACACGTGTGGCAGGAGGTGTGACTGTGGGATCACGTATTAGATCCAATGACGCCTTATTGCTGGTGTAAGAGGAGCCCGATCCTGGGCTTCCCCTTCATCAGCAAGAAGCAGGCACACATGGCGGGGAGCCCCCTTTACTGAGGGGGCTCCCAGCCCTGAACCTGACAAGAGTCCGTTCACCTGCTGGGGCTCTTGGTATAGTTTTACACACCCCAGAGCCTTGGGGATCATGGCAACCATGGTCCCTGGGGCTTAGACATTTCATGATGGACATGACACACACCTGTGGCTGGAAGCCCTGTCAGCCAAGGGGGCTCCCAGCCGAAGGGGAGACCCTACTATACATGCAAATTAAAGGTTGACTGCAATCAGCTATAAAATTAGTACACATTTTCAAGGTCTAAGTTTATAGCTGGTTGGAGCTTTTTATTGTGTGGTAAGTACTTTGCACACGCAGGTGGTCTTAAGGTAATTGTGGAATTAACCAGTTAATTGTGCAATACTTGTATTGTGTAGAAAGGGCCTAAGTGATCACCGAACAGTTATCTACTTTGCCTCTTTTTTATCGTTCTGTTTACTGCACAGCTGCTTTTCTAGCCCCAAATTTTCTACAGTTTAAACTTTAAACCCTTCTGCAAGCTTTACTTACCTTACAGTTTAGACAAGTTTCAAGACACCTTTATACATTTAAAAATGTCTTGTTACTCACTTCACATTTTGCAGTAAGTGTGAAGCAAATTGAGTGAGTGATAATATCATTGCTAAAAAGCTGTAAAATGGTATTTCACTTTTCACACACAAAAAGCACAACAGAGGACCAGTTATTTTCACTACAAAAAGTACTTGGCACTTGACAGACTATAGTGTCCTCTGGTCCTACCCGATACTCAAAGTAAAAAACCTCATTTCTTTTATCTGCCTTAACCTCACAAGCTTTTGGTCTAAATTTCAGGCTTTTTAACTTTTTTCATGCCCTCAAGTTATTCCTCCAAAGCTTCAGCATTTTGGCGTTTGCCTCAGTTATGGAAGCTGGAGGGACCACGGTTTCAACCACCAAAGATATGTGAGAGATACTGATTAAACTACTGATTACCTGATAAAGAACATTTTTAATCACGAAAACTCAGGCCACCGAATTCCACACTGTAGTCAGGATTCCCCAATTTCTTTAGTTTTTTTTATATATATTAAATTTCTATATTATTCAAAATGAAAAATCAGAAAAACGACTGATTTGGTTTACAATACATATAATTACTTTACTACTGCTTGACATTTTTTACATTTGGTTTGTTCTGCTTTCCAAAACCAGGGCTGATACAGGTAATTGAAGCTATGAATAAATGAGTACATGAATTAAAACAAAGAAAGTTAGCTTGTATTGTAAGTTTACTTTTTGAGAAAGAGTGGCATATAAACCAAATAAATAAATAGCCTGTCAGATGCCCAGGCCTGCCTTGATCAATATGTCTAATATGCCATTTCCTCTTTCCTTTTTCTATATTTTTTCCAGATTTTTTAGATTACTACCTCCATGCAAAAGGCTTGCGGCTTCCTGTGTGCGAGAATGTCATTTACTATAATTTACCTGAAGTTAATTTTTCTTGGATCAGAACATAAAATGTTTGTTAAAAAATAAAGCAAATAGAGTGAAATCAGATTCTTTTAATCAAATATAAATGCTCACATTAAACTAGGAAATGGCTATGCAAATTTTAGGCATGTAAAGAAATCAAACAAATCACAGCTGCATTTAAAGATTTAAAAAGATATATGCTATGCATGGTATTATCTGGGTCCTCAAAGATGACTGCAAGATAAAGATAAATATTAAGAAATGCAAGTTACTTGGTTGTTTTCCTGGAGTACAGAGAATAAACTACAGTTAAAGTTAAGAGGCAGAAATCCTGTTTACATTATTTTTCAGTGAACTATTTGCCTTGATGTTGTGGCAACACAAAATATTAGTGAAATACTACAACGTTCTATTTCTTGTAGCAATGCTGTGCAGCTGTATTTGCAATATGACATACTTCTGCTGGCCACTAGATAGCACCCATGCCTCCTACATTCAATGTGTAGCTTTATTACCAGAGCAGGATATTGCTGTTAATACCCCAATCCTGGCATTTGTTTTTAAAGATCCTTCACTTCAGTTGAATAAGATATTAGTTCCCTGTCCCTGTTTTTCACCCAGCATAAAGTGCCGTAAACAGGAATGAGGGTCTCATCCAAAATGTTTTCCACCCATTTGACACTACTGTCAATCATTTAAACCCCGCAAATTCCCAATATACAGTAGCACTTGCATTTGCCTATTTCTAATTTTATTGCTACCTGGACTAAAACTGAATTAAATACGTGGTATTTTCCCTAGCAATTTTTAAAAATGGAAACTAAGAGCCTGAACAAGTCTCTAAGTCAGGGGCGGGCAATTATTTTGGGCAGAGGGCCGCTTACTGAGTTTCAGCAAGCCATCAAGGGCCGCATGACAGGCAGTCAAGGACAGATAAATGTTAATTTTCTACATTTTTTAGGGGCCCCACAGGCTGGATAGAATGGCCTGGCGGGCTGCATCCAGCCCCCAGGCCGCATTTTGCCCACCCCTGCTCTCAGTCTTATTACAACCCTGTCTGCTACATCTTGGTGTAGCTGCTGGTCCCAAACACAGGTAAAATGAGGAGACTAATCTCCTGGCCTTGTAAAAAGAAAAACACGCCTCTGGGCACAGAAACAGGACAAGACTTGCAGTCTTTAATAGAAGTGGAAAGACATCTATACATATGCCCCAGGGTGGAGCTTGGGTTAATTAGAGCAGCTCTTGGGAGCCACTCTAATTAAAACACCCATAGCATCTTGTGTATTCAGTGCCCCGCACTTTAGTTAAAGCACCCCCACTGCCATTTTGAAATGTGGAGATGCTGAATACACGTGACAGTGAGGCTGCTGGAGCATTCTAATTAGAATGTGGCACCGCAGGCATCCTGCTCATGTACAGGCACCAGAAGAGGCTAGTTTCTGCTCTGTGCAGCAATATTGCCCCAGGAAGGATAACAGAATTACTCTCGTTTTCCAAAAGAGTATTTTCTAATTTGTGAGTATGTTATGCTCATGTTAATCTCCTTGGGAGTGTCTTTGACTCTAACAGACATGCAGCTCCTCACCCTAACTCATGGCTCTTCAAAGAAAGTGCCATGAGTTAGAGCGACATCCCCCTGGACCCGAAAGACATTTGTTGCTGGGTCAGGAGGGTAGGGGATCAAAATCCACTTTGGAGCTGATACAGGAGGATCTGCCTATCCACAGGCTCTCTTCCCTAGCTGCATTAGCCCAGCCCCGATCATGTGTAGAGACAGACAGAAGTTAATAAAGGCACTTTGCTTTGGAGCACATTATTTTGAACCCTCATCACATAAAAGCTAGTTTTTTGCATGATCAAGCACTTTTAAAGTGCTCTGCAGCCATGCACTTCTATAATTCTATGACTCTATCAGGGCACAGCTGCAGTACGCTTTCAAGGGACTGATCGTGTAACCAATGCCACTTCTATCAGTGTCCTTGGGCTGCCCTGGGCCAGGTGTTCCTGTCTTCTCCTTGTGTCCACATGGAAAACTCATGTAGGTTTGGGTGCATGAATCAGCCCTCCTATTTCTTCCATGTTTATTCCCTGCTATTATCCATCATGAGATACAAAGTGCGTTTAAAGATAATAAGGGGAAACTTAAGGAAATATACCATCATGAAGGTCTGAGAAAAACCAGATGGTGACTGCAAGAGGTATTTTAATATAACAGAACAATTTTATTGATACTCTGTATTTTCAACTCCATCCTTAGTGAATGTGTTATGGTGCGAGCTACAAGGAAATTGATTGAAATCAATATGGATTTCCTTAAGAAACATATTATACTACACTTTTTTTTCCTCTATAGTATCAATGTTAGCATTACCAAACAAGGTTCCCTGCTGGTAAATTCTTATTTTTTGGTGCTTACATATTAGGAAATCAGCATACTCAATACGTATTTCCAGTTCAAGAACTTTAGTCATGTCAGCATAGTATTGCTAATTTAACTTTCATAATTTCATTGTGAATCCTATGAAAATATATTTGATTTTTAAAAAAGAAAAAAAAAATCTAGCCCTGAAAACTGCAGAGAAAAGCATGAAAATGTGAACCAGATTACCCTGGTGATTCTCAGCCAGGGTGCTGTGGCACCTGGGATGCTGCCAGATCCTTTAAAAGGTTCCACAAGTTGTGAGGAGATGAGGGAGATCTGAGAAGATAAGCACATAAGCACAGGCTCAGGCTTGTTCTTCCCGGGCCCACTCCTTATCTTTATTGCCTGGCTCCTATGCAAGAAGGTAAGCACTGTAATAAAAAAATAATTTCTAAAATTGGGTGTCATTCAATTCAGAAAAGATATGGTGTCTTCAACCTAATGAAGGCTGCCTCAAGTCAAGAAATGTTGAGAACCACTGACTTACAGGTTCATACCCCAAAGCCTCTCAAAGCAGAGGACAAATAAAAAGAACCCAAAGTGTGTTAGTGTTTAAAACCTCAAGATTTTCCAGGTCTTGACTTGTGATTCCTGAACACTTGAGGATGGCAATATTGCTAGTCTCAGTTAAAAATTCTTTCCTTCCATCATCTACCTATATCTTAGCTTTTTCTTCTCTCGTCTTATAATATAAGATTATTATAATATCTTATAATAATGCCATTATAATGAACACCCCTGGGACCAGGAAAAAAGTTAATTAAAAGAGAGTGTTCACTGCAAGAGAGTTAGTTGATTTGCTGCATGGTAACAATGAAAAAAACCCATTTCCTGCTGTTGGGATTGTTAAAAGATGGGGTTCTTAAAAACAAGGTTTGTTATAATGAGGTTTTACTGTCTTAGATCTTTAACACTAACTGATATCATTTGGGATTTGGGTTATTCAGTTTGCATGGAAGGGGTCACACAGATACATATCCAATTGTATGGTTCCTAATATTCGCATAGTTGCCTCAGGGGGAATTATACACCAAAGAGTAGTTCTAATTCTGAAAAATGTTTTTATAGCACCTTCTTAGTCAGCATTTTTGCACCCTGTGGTTGCATAATCTTGCCTTTTTAGCAGGAAAATTTTATTTTTTAATTATATTTTAGCTTGTAGTAAGAAATAACCTATAAAACAGAGAGTGAATCAGATTCTCTTCTACTGTCATCAGCATAAAGTGAATTGCTTGCCAACTGAATAATCTTTAACTTAGTTTAAAGTTCTCAACTTTAACTACACTTTAACTACACTGACAACAGTAGAGGCAAGAGATCTAATCCTGACTCAGTTCATAACCAAGTTCATACCATATGCCAGCTCAAATCATTTAACTTTTCTGTACGTCAATATTCCCAGAAGAAAAAGGGAGTAAGCAGATCCATCTTTGCCAAGAAGTTTCAGATCCTTGGCTGACTAGTGCTGCATAAATGCAATAAAAAAAACTCTAAAACTTTTGGTTCACTAGAAAAGTGATTTTCAATGAGGGAGCCTTTTAATGTGCCTCAGGGTGCCATACAATATTAGTACTGTTAGGTGTGCAAACATGACCCACAATATAAACTCAGAGATTTTGAAAAGGATCCTATATTATTGAAAATATTGTGATCTATTATGGTTTTTCCAAGTTCTTTGCAACAGAAAACCTACTCTATTATTTTTTCATTGTCAAAAAATGAATGAAAACTAAGAGCTGGCAGTTTTTTAGAGTTGCCTTGAATCTAACAAGGGGTACATTGAATCTGAAAAGGTTCAGAATCACTGCAGTAGCAGCAGCATTGGAGCTAAGATGTAGGATCTCAGATTCTGCAGCAAGCTACTCATTCTGTCCACCCCTAAGATCAACATTGGGTGCTGAAAAGAAAGTATCCAGTATGGCTGGAAGGAGACAAGGGGAAAAAAGGACTATGACTGAGCAGGGAGTTCCTCAGTTGATACCTGAATTCTCAACCACAAAAATACTCATTAGGTGACACACTGATTAGCAATGGAACTGGTGACCACCACTCATTGAAAATACAATTAGCATCTTACCTGCTTGTTGGCTTTCAGCACTGCCCTCAGGGTTGCTATCTGCTCCCTTTTGGTACTCAACAGTGACTTCAGTTTCAGGATCTCTTCCATTAAGGCTTCCTTGTCCTTATCAATCATGGGTGCCAGCTCACGTGCTGCTGCGCGCTGGCGTGACAGCTGCACTGACCGATCAACAGCCTTCTGCAAGTGCTTGATTTGGTCCCTTATTATAGCATTTAGGTTGTAGATATTCATTGGCTCTTTGCGAATGTCACTGGTATCAGAGACTGGAGATGAAGGAGGGGCCGTGATGATAGGAGAAATGGTAGGTGTCTTTGTTGGGCTTTGTTCTTTACCGACTTCTGTGCCTTCTTTTGAAACCTGCTCAGTTGGGGTCCTGGCTTCTACTGGGGATGCCACCCCTCTTCTGGCAAGCCGAGGAGAGAGAAGCCCCCTGGGATCATCAGGTCCCTTCAGACTCCCACTACGGGTAACTCTACTTTGCCTGTAATAGTCCAGCATAACCCTGTTTGGTGTTTCATTGTTACACAGACAAACATGATGATAGAGCTGAGCCAACTCCTCACTAAAGGTTACCAACTCATCCTGGGCAGTGTTGAGGGTATTATGGTTTTCATTTGCTATGCTTGTCATCCTTTGCAAGTCTTTTTCCATGTGAACCATTTTCTCATGGCTTTCCTTAGTTGATTTCTCGAGGTTTGTCACCTGCTCATCATACATCTGGATTCTGCTCTCGTACTTTGTCTTTTCTTCAGTGTAGTTCTCTACATACTTATTGTATTTCTCCTTTAAGGCTTTGATTTCAGCTTTAAGGTCAATCACCTCTGTCACGGCAACCTTGTATTTACACTCGAGAATCTCTAAGCCATTGATGTCTACTTCGTAGTCATGTGTTTCCTCCCCAGAGTCCCGGGCCTTCTCAAAATCTAGCTCTGCCTTCAGTTCCTTGTTGCTCTGCAGCCCTCTCATGGCATTAACATGCTCTGTGAGTCTGTGGACTCGCTCATGTTGCTCTGTCAGTGCTCCTTTTGTGTGTTCCAGCTGTGTCTGGGATTCCTGAAGATTGGCCAAGAGAATAGCTTTTTCTCTCTCCACCTGGAATGATACAAGATAAGTGTCTGAGAAGGCAATGAAACTAAGAGATACAGGACAGTTCTCAACTACCTGTGTTTCTATGGTGGTCAACAAATACTGCAAACAGAATTTGTCCCCCAAACAATATACTCTAGTTGGAATTTTCAAAGCACTCAAGGAGACTGAGACATATTATTCACCGATTTTAAAATAAAATTGTAGAAATTAAATAACAAATATTTGTGGTCATTTTTATATTATTATTACTCATCCTACCTAATTCCCTAGTAATTCTCCTTAGCCACTGACTGATCATTGCAGGTTTTCACTAAATATCAGATTGATCCTGAAATAAGTTCTGTAAGTTTTAAATAAGCATCAACCTTCATATCATCTGCCTCATGATATAAGGCAGCATCCTGCTTCATACATGTTTCGTCAAAGTTTCTATATTTATGTAGTTCTAGTAGAAAGTATAGCTATTCCTTTACTCATTATATATTTATAACAGTGCATATGCCTTTAAGCTTCAATAAAGAATATCCAGAACATTGATGGGATGCTTTGGATACTCTGGACAACCTTCCAAAAATAAATTACAGAGATGCATAAATTCTCACACATAGAATCAAATAATCCAGCAACTACCTACAAATATAACAAGTTTGGAAGTAGCACACACACAGTCCCTAGAGCTTGACAGCACCGTTACTCAGCCTTGCACAAAACCTACTTCCTCAAGGACATGGGAGAAAAAAATGGGCCTTGCAGTGCACCCTGAAGATTAAAAAACAGGACTGCACATAGATGGTGTCACTCAAAATCTACTAGTATGTACATGTGTAATACAATTTTGGACTGAAACATCTCTCTCCCTGAATGGAAGAGGAAAAAGACAAACAAAAGCTATGCTACCTTTGGCTTTGAACTATATTAATTCCCTTCTGCATTTCCATAGGGAAATCTGTGTGTTGAAGAGGGAATGGTTGGTGCTGTGGAGAATGCCATATCCCCAATGGTTTTAATAAAGAAAATCTGAAAGCAAATGAACCAAGTTAATGGTCACTAATTTTGGTCTGTTCAAACATTGACTATCACATAAAAAAATAACGTTTTATGTTTCATGTGTGCCTTTGTCCAACTTTGAACTACTGAATGCAATGAAAATAAGTAGGGATGCACTGATAGAGTTTTTTTGGGCTGATACCAATGGTCAATTTTTAATGAGCCATATAAGCCGATATCGATCTGATTGGCAATATGCAGTCAGGCAGCTTGAACAGCAGCATCAGGCTGGTAAGTCTGCTGGGGAGGAAGGGGCAAGGGGGAGGGAAGGAGCAGGGGGCGCAGATTGAGGCTCCCACAGTGAGGGAGGGAGTGGGGTTGGGGCAATGAGCAGCTCATATACAAGGGTGTGGGGGGGGCAGCTCCTGCTACTACACCCCAGGAGGGCATGGGGGAGGTGTGCCCCCAGATCTGCGTGTGGGGAAAGGGCGGGCTGCCGCTACAGGCTGGGGCCAGGGCAGCGCCCTGCTCTTCCAGGCAGGGGGCTGAGCTAGGCTGTGCTTGGGTTGGGTGGTAGTGGCACTGGGTAGAGGGCTGGGGGGGGAGGCTGCAGCCACTTTGGAATCTGCTATAGCCTCCCCATAGCACCATTCCCAATGCCACCACCACCTGCTCCAAGTGCAGCCCAGTCCAGCCCCCCACTGGGAAGAGCCCAGCACTGCCCTGGCCCCAGGCCACAACAGCAGCCTGCCCTCGCCCCGTCTGCAGATCTGGGGGCACATGCCCCCCATGCCCTCCTGGGGTGTGCATGACAGCAGGATTAAGCCCCCTTCCCATGCTCCCTGGACAAGCTGCTCGTGGCTCCATCCCATGCCCTGCTCTGCCCTGCCTACACAGAACCTGCCCCAACCCCACTCCCTCCTTCACCACAGGGGCCTCGATCTGGCCCCCCCCCACCACACCCTTTCCCTCACAACAGACTTGCCAGCCGAACCCGGCTGCTCTCCATTTCAAATATTTTATACTCATAGACATCTTCCAGACAGTATTCAGTGAAAGAGTGAAATCAGTCTCTGTAAAAATTGTACCGGGGGGGGAGGGGGGGGAGGGAGGGGAGAAAGGCCTTCAAAGATTTAAAGTATATTAAAGTTATTTCATAAAAAAGTTCTGAAGAGCTGTTCTAGCTCCTATAGTCTCATAACTAAGAACCTTGCAGCTGCTACTGTAAAAGGCTGAATACATGATGGATGATCCTCTGATTTTATAGATCTGTTATAAAACCTGGCCTCTATTTTAGAATTTGCTGTTAGTAGCAGGCACAGAACTGCAGGAGCAAAAATAGAAACCACATTCAAGCACGTTTAAAAATCTGGCCCTAATTCTTCTATGTATGGGCAGAAGGGAGACAATAAATCCTGTTTTAATTTGCTGACTACTTCAGTGGGAAAACTGGGATCAAACCTTCTTATCAGTTCCCTCATTTCTGTGTTATAACACAGTGGCCACTCTCACCTCCTTGCATGTTTATCTGCATTTAGTCTTTGCAATGGGTGAGGGATCCTGATGTATATGGGGCCAAGAGACAGTTGCTACTGCAGAGCTCTCCCAGATCCATGCACATGGGGATAAACCCCATGCCCAGCAGGGCTTCTCTGCACAGCTGGGGGCTGGCTGGGAGCTGTCCCACTTCTAGCGCCTAGAAGAGAGCACCTTAGTCCTGGCACTGCTCAGCTCCTGTCCCCTGTAGCTCCCTGGTGGTGGGTCAGACTGGGAGCAAATTTGCTCCCAGTCAAGCATCTACACATGCACTACTGCACAGTTAGTTTACTATCTGTATTTACTAGCTAGCTATGCAGTAGACTAATTTACTGCACAGTGTTACACAGTTGTAGATAGTGAAACTTTACTGTGCAGTAGATTAGTTTGCTGAAAAAAGCTTCTCGTGTAGACATACCCACTGTAATCTAAGGCTACTGAAGCAGTTAGTAAAATTCTATGACTGAACCAGGACCTTTCCCAGTTCGGCGCCAGGTCTCACGGCTGCCTCAATTTTCCTTTTCTTGCACTGTTAATCATACTTCACACTTTAAGTATTTAAATCTTTCATGACTGAATTCTGGCTGTCATCTGGTGAGGTATGTTGAACTTTGCATGATTGAGGCAGAACTCCAGTCATCTTAAAGGGTCAATTCTCTCGGTGATGGTGACGATATACTGAAAAGATATCTATGTAGTCATCACTACATGGACAGATGATCTCATAGCCTAAGGGATTGCACAACAAGAGTATTAGGTGAAACCCTGTAATTAGACAACTAAAAGTAGATTCTCATGGTAAAGAAATAAAATGGGTTGACTGGAATTCACTGTCACAGAATAACATATAGAGAATGAAAGTAAATGATTTCTAATAGGTAGAATAACAATAAATGACTTTAGCATGTTACTGTTTGTTCCAGGTCACAAATACATGCTTCTATTTTAAAGTGAAAAAAAAACGACCTAAAAACTCTAAAGCCAACTCCTTAAAAATAATAACTTTCTCCTTTTCTTAGGTACAGTAATTATATTTAACTTTTTAAAATCTACAAGGCCTTTACATCCACCCACAGCAACCTCCTAGAAGTAGGGAGTTATTTTTCAGTCTAATTTGGGGTCGTTTTTGGGACAATGAAAGTGAAAGTTTCAAAAAAGAAAGTTCACCATTGTCTGAAATGACAACAGAAAAAGTAATTCAACATTGACAAAAGAAAAAGTAATCCAAACTGTTCTCTTCTCTACAAAGATTTCAGTTTTGGGGGTATTTTTTCCACAATTTCTTTTGATAATTTGCTGTGAATTATATGTCAGTATTCTTTAATTTATTAACAAGAGAAATTAGCAATGAATTTTGCTGGAAGCATGAGAAACATCTGAACAGGAATTCTGATTTGCGACCTTGACTTCTAGGCTATGTTCATACTTTGGAAGGAGTCTTCCTGAACACACTCCACTTATCTGTACCCACTTGGTTATACTAAACCCAGAACTGCATCAGTGAAACCACTCCATGCCTGCTCTCAAGCATCGCTAAAGGTAGAAATCTTGAGAACAGGCATGGAGCGGTTTCATTCTTGAGTGATGGGGGTGTCCCTGGAATACATCAGTACTACATTTCTAGGTTTGTAATGTGTGAGTAGGGTATGCACAAAAGTGATCTTCCCCAGGGCCACTGGAAATGCAATGCAGACATGCTAATGATCTCATTCTTTTGGCTCCAGGAAAGGTTAAGTAGGAGTATGATGGAAGCTAAAGAAGGAAAGTTTGACATGGAGAATCTGAAGGAAATTTCATCTTCAACCATGAAAAAGGAGGCTATGATGTTGGGCATGAAATTAGGGAGAACAAAGTACTGGAAGCAATGGTGGAACTTTAACACTGTGAAAAGGAGATGGCTAATTTCTCTATTGCAACATGGAAAACTGGAGAAGATATAATCATGAACTACCCTAGGAATGTTGATTGAGAGGTCAGACTTCACTGGTTGTTGATGGGCTATGTTACCAACCAGATTTGTAAGGTATGTCTTGTTTGAACTTCTGAAGCACAAACACTGACAGTAAGGTCTCTCTTTTGTATTAGCCAGGGGGTGGGCTATTAACAGGCATGGATCAGGACAGCCCCAGAGCTGCTGAAAAATCATGCCTGCTTTAATAAATATTTTGTGTGGCCATATACTAACAAGATGAAATAACATTAGGGCAAAGAATTTGCCATTCTGTACAGAAACATCCCTCCATCACAGAAAGCAGGAGACACACAAACCAAATTTCAATATATGCCTGGATAAACTGAATACTAGAAGGACGGTGCTGAAGACGGCAAATCCAATTTTGTTGAATCATTGCCTTTTACCAGCTTGAACATGTAATTGAATCCCCAGATCTATTCACAAGAAAGTTCTTAGGAGGAATTTCTTGCATTTAATTTGTGTGATCCAGGATTAGCTAATGTGGTTCAAAACAGAAAAAAGGTTGTCACTAAAAAAGGAAAGTGAGTATCAGAAGCCTATGGAAACCTTTTAAACATCTATGGAAATGTTAATTTTCTTGCTGTGTCTATTTCATCTTTAAGTTCCTTAACATTATTAAGATGTTAAATAAGGTCAATTATACAGATACAATTAGATTTGGCCAAAACATTTTCAATAGAACATTTTTATTTTAGAAAATGCTGATTTATCAAATTGATATGATCCATAAAAGCATGCACATTTTGATCAAATTTAATCTAAGAAAAAATCAAAATGAGATATTCCTAACTGAAACAGAACATTTTGAATTTATATTCTGGAATTGAAACAACATGTTTCAGTTGACATAAAATGGTTTTCTCTGAAATTTTATTTCAAAAGTAAATTTTGACTTCTTGTTCTGATCTGGGAAAAAAATCAATATCAATCTCTCCCATAAAATGTTTCAACCAGCTCTAGTTAAAATAATTATTGCCTCAAAATTATGTTTACCAGACACTGCAAGCCAAATCATCACTGTCTGTTCATGCCATAATTGAGATTAAAACTTCCCATAACTTATTTGTTAATGAGTTGTATAAAAGAATAAATTCTCCAGAAAAAGATCACAACATGTAAGGATACGTTGCTCATTGATCATAACCAAATTAGGTTTGTTACATACTCACTTTTACTTCTGTTCTTCTTTCACTCTATAAACAAGTTTCCTTTTAGGATGGGCAGATGTAAAAAATAACCCAATCCTGGGAGGTATTGAATGCTTCTTGGAAGTTGCCAAGAACTTTCAGTTCCCATTATGTGAACTGCGTAAGAGATTGCATGACTGGATTTTTACACTGTGTTGCATTGTATCCTTTCTAAGATGATGACAACAGTACTTTTGGCAGCTTGTGTTTTTGACATTGGATCACTTCCCAATCTTATATTCTGATTATGGTTGTGCAGGCACAAAAGAAAGAAAAACAAAACTGCTGGCAGTATACTCACCAGTGGCACTCCATGCAGTGTGCATCAGCAGGGAAAACTAATGTGGAATACAACAGTCTGTTATGTCTCAAACATCAAGGGCTCTCAGAGTAAATGTTTAACAAGAGGAACTCTCTTCTTTCATTCTCTTTTGACTGAATGTCAAATCTTGTCCCAATTGAAATTAAGGGCAAAATCTCAATTTGACTTCAATGGGAACAGAACTGAGCCTAGATACACTTGTGCCCTAATTCAAACAAGCTTAGTTGCACTGAATGTCCTCATTCCACAGGTAGTGTTGCTGAAAGCTGTGATGTTACTCATGGGAGTAAAGTGCTATTAAAGGAAAGCAATGGCATTAGAATCTGGCAAGAGTGACTGGGTCCCATCCTTCACATCCCACCTCATTTCTGCTTAATTCAGGCCGATCCATTCTCTATGCTGAACTTTTTACAAGATTTGAAAACACATAAGCAGAAGTAGAAAGTGAAAACCATGAAGAAATGCATGGTAGAAAGTGTGATCAGAGACAATTACATCAGTTAATGCACAAAATGCTATCAGTCAGGCATACCTTCATAACACTTTGTGACTCTTACCTGCATGAGTTGCTGCTTCAGTTTCTGTATTTCTGATATGTTGAGCTCACTGAAGAGGTCAGAGACTGGGTGCAGAGATTCTCCTTTCCTAACTGTGGGAGTCCGGTAATCTCCATTTACCTTCACAAGAGGCCCATGAATGTGCCCATTCATTTTGTCATCATTATTAGGTTCACTCCCATCCTCTCCAAACTTTAATCCATCTACTGATATATTAATGTGATTATTGTACACACTATCATTTATGTTGATATACTGGGAGAGTTCCTTCCTCAGATTGTTCTTTTGCTCCCTCTCATTTTTTAAAGTCTCCAGGGCTTCCTCCAACTGATGTTCAGCAATCTCCTTCAATCTGATGGCATCTTCTAGCTGGCTATTTAGCAATACTGTCTCCTCCTCAAATCGTTTAATCTCATGCTTTAAGCCTTCATATTCAACCTGAATTAGATAAGACAAAGAACATTCATAATACTAAAATTTGGGTCATAAAAACCTGCCATTTTCTAGCCGTATTGAACTGCGCACTAAAAGAAATAAAATTATGAACACCACGCACTGCCTATAGCTGCAAGGAACAGAGCACTCAGAAAACTCAGAAGGTACTCTCTATTCATTATTGTGGCAGGCACTTTTTAAGGCAAATTAAATTCCATATTGGGACGATTTATTAGGAGACTATGTTACTGCATTTCATGGAAGGACAGTCATTTACCCGAAGGTGACACAAATGTAGGTGTATTATGACTCTGTGTATAGATGAGAAGTTAACTATAGTGTGTGACTTACCTTTCAGAGGTTTTTCTGAGGTGCCTAAATTCTCAGCAGATATAGCCACTGATGCCCAAAGCCTTAAAAGGTGGTTTCTTCCTATTTAGGTGCCTAACTTCCGTGGATTTTAATGATTATTTGGTGCCTAAATAACTTTTTAATCTGGGCCCAAGTATTTACAGTATAAAGAAAACTGAACATATTACAGGGCTTTTAAAAATA
Source organism: Alligator mississippiensis (assembly GCF_030867095.1). Taxonomy (NCBI): domain Eukaryota; kingdom Metazoa; phylum Chordata; order Crocodylia; family Alligatoridae; genus Alligator; species Alligator mississippiensis. The sequence goes on from NC_081827.1 coordinate 113,731,237, forward strand.
ATTTATTAAGGTTTTAATTTAAAAAATAAAAGGCTAATTACCCAATAACCCAGACTGATAATCCAAACTGTTATTGTGAACATAGAACAGAGGAGAGAACCAGTCACCTATTTGTCTAGATGTCCAGGTCCCTTGGTGAGCCAATACTAGGTAGCAGGGAGAGATTAATCTCAAAAAGAGACCCGATTTATAAAATGCATGTTATTATCTTTATTTCCATACCGATAGACGTAAGTACATAAAACAAGCAAGGCAAGAACATACACATAAATTCTCATGAATCTCAGGCTGCTGACATGTTCAGTTGTAGGCATGATAGGATCTGATCAATGATCCCAACAACTTTTCCTCCTGCCAAGACTCACGTGTGTGGCAGGACATGCAGGCACCTATATACATGCAGAAAGACTGGTCCAATGTGCTGTGAATATTCAAGTCTGCTAGAGTGTGGTAATTACTACACTCCAGCAGACTCCAGCATCACATGTATCAGCGTCCCCGTACTGATAAATGGTGACAGCGGTGCTTGTACGGCGAACTTTAGTTAAAGTACCCCCACCACCATTTTTCAGTGCGGGGACACTGATACATATGTTGCTCCAGGCACTTTAATTATAGCGGCTCTGAATTAAAACACCCTCCCCATCCCTGCTCTGCAGCACATGTATAAATGCCTGTAATCATGACCCCAGTCCCCCTCTGCACCAGCAAAGATATCCAACAATCAGCTGATTGACGTCTGGCTCTAGGGACCCTGTGGGCCAGTTCAAGGCCCAGATTCAGCTGCCAATCAGGACCACAACAGGACTTAAACTGACCACAGTATGATCCCTGCCAGGTGATGCTCATCACCTGGAAGGAATCTCACTGGGGCTTCCTTAGGTGCTTGATAAAAGCCCTAATTAAGCTGTTGAATTGTTTTAGGACATAAAGTGACTGAATATTACGGAAGCTAGGAAACACTCAATTATAGTTTGAATGTTTATAAGTTGTGTATAGGTTAAGTGTATAGTTATACACCAACTTGTATATAGGTTGAGTGTATAGTTATAGAAATGAAGAAACTGCTTCATAACCTGTAATCCTGTGCTGGCTTACAATGTGTTAAAAAGAAGGCAATTGCTGCCAGTTTAGTCATCTGAATTACATATGCATCATAACAAGTTAACATTTTTGGGAGAGGAACAAATCCCTTTTGTTCAACCTAAAAGACAACTGCTTTCTTGATTACCTAATCAGAAAGATTACCATAAAAAAATTAACATTTTTTTTGAGCAATATAAATAGATGACATATTCTTATTGGTGGATCTGAGTCTCCTAGGGCACATCTACATATGCAATTTAATGCACATTAACCTATTGTAATGCTTATTAAAGCATCACAAAAAACTGCGCTCTTTGGCTAATGCTTATTAAAATAGGCTAACATGCCTTTTTCTAGTACCTGCTTGGATATATCTACACAAGAAACCCATTGGATAGGATAGCCTCTTCACATGACTGAAATGTTTTTCCAGACAATACTGTCTAAAGAGACATTTTAAATGGGCAAATGGTGGAACCAATTTTTTTTCTTTTAGGCTCTGGGTCTGGAAGAAATCCTTTAAATCAGTTGAAAGAATTACATAAGGAAAAGGGGCTATATCTGAGGAATAATATTGTGTTACAATAACTTTTTAATAAAAACAGCACGTAACATACAAAGATCAATAGCCTTCAAGGTCATATTATGCAGATTAAAAGCAATCAATGTGATATTTTTTTAAGCGAGCACTTACATTTTTTTCTACACTTACTTGATTCTGTTTCAGTGTGGACACCAGTTTTTGCAAAGTGATATTTTCTTCTTCAAGCTCTGTGTAATCTTGAAGAAGTCTTGACTCTCGAAACTTATATTCTCGGATTTCATCTTTCATCCGTATTCTCTGCAGCTCCACCATTTCATTATTCTGAAGGTGAAATAAAAATTTCAACACATTATTTCCACATTAACATCCAACTTGTTACTAGTCCCAACAGCATGAATGGTTAAGTGTGATCCCAGGTTAGGAAAAGAAAATAATTAAGCTATCAAAGTCTTGTAAAGGTATGTGTTAGAAAAGCAGCACAAATTACATTTTAAGCCACACAATAGTTCTTAATATTTATTATATCATTGGATGTGCACAAATTGGAATATAAGAAAAGGAAATTTGATCAAAACAGTTCCAAGATTAATTTTATATTTAATTTGAAAACTTTCTGGCACTTTATCATCTCATTATATTTCTTTGCTAGAAGTCTGGTTGAAGAGCTTGAATCAAATGCAATTACCTACTGTTTTTCACAAAAGGGCACTCTTCTAAAGTCATGCATAACAATGAGTAGTGACATCTGTTTTTCAGATAGCTACTATTCAGCAATATGAAATCATGTACGTATCAGCTTCATGTTTAGAAAAAAAATGCAGGTATGTGTGTGCTATACTGTCGTAAGTGACTATTTAAAGAACTGAATAAAGAATTATTCAACAGAGATGATCATCAAACCTGGAACAGAGTTGCAATTAAAGTGCCTGAGGATAATATTAAGCAGTTCTTTAATGCTAAAGATTACCAATATTCATGGTTTCTTGATTCAGTGCATACTTCAAGTGGTGTATTTACAAGTAGTTTCAACAATAACCTAAGAGATACTACTATCTCAGTCAACATTATTAAATTGGACACTAAAGAATTCCCACAAAAAAACTGCCTGACAGACCTACTACCAAGCTTTAGGGATAATTTCATAGTTTCATAGATGTTAGGTTTGGAAGGGACCTATTAGATCATTGAGTCCGATCCCTTGCCCTGGGCAGGCATGAGTGCTGGGGTCAGAGGACCCCAGCCAGGTGTCTATCCAATCTCCTTTTAAACACCTCCAAGGAAGGGGACAGCACCACCTCCCTTGGAAGTTTATTCCATATTTTAGCAACTCTCACTGTAAAGAATTTTTTCCTGATGTCCAGTCTGAATTTGCTCTCTTTCAGTTTGTGGCCATTATTTCTAGTTACCCCGACAGGCGCCCTGGTAAACAATGTATCCCCTTTTTCTTGCTGTCCCCTCCCTGATGAGTTTGTAAGCGGCCACGAGATCACCTCTCAGCCTCCTCTTGAGGATATATGGCTGCTTACAGATTTTAAAAAATAACAGAAAAAAAGACAACCCGCCCCTTCCCCCATGCTTTACCGGAAGAAGCAGCATGTTACTTTGACCCAGCTCCACAGCATCTGTATAGATTGGGTGCTTCAGTGGGCTTTTTGCCACTTTCATCTAATAGCCGAGTCAATCAGCTATTAGGCAAAAACACCAAAAAAGCCCCACTAGAGTGCCCGATCTATACAGATGTTGGGTGAGCCAGGTCCAACTAATGCAATGCCTCTTCTGGGCACGCACTGGGCTCAGCAAGGGACGGATGGAGTTTAAATTAAAGTGATATTTTTTATTATTTTTTTTAATATTTGCAAGCAGCCATAGAGGCTAGTTGTCCCAAAGTTATTCTTTGTAAGGCACGCAGTTTCTGGAGTGACCTTGAGTCTCCCTGGGCCATCTATGATAAGAGGCCGTTAGGTTAAACTGATATCAGACTGCACATGTGAAAGAAAGTTGATGGATGTGGTCTATAGGCATCAGAGAACTGCTTAAGTTCTCCTTCTTTCTGATTAACAGCAGCAAGCATTATCAATTATGTTCCTTCTTGAAGGAATGTTGAACACAGCAGTAGTAGCTTTATGTGGGGAGATGGCAGAGTATTATATATTGAGTAAAACGTCTGTGCTCATAATGATAGGGCAGACTATGTCTCTACTGTGAGCCCAGGGGGAGCACATACAGAAAACCACAGCACTATGATTTCTTTGTAGAGAGTACAGTCATAGACTTTGTGTCTTTTTGAAATGTTAAATATCTCCTTAAGAAACAGTTACTATAGAAACTGTATTTTTGAGAGCTGTTAGTCATGGACTGTCTCCATAAATTGTTGCCCAGCAAATGCAATGGTAAATGTTCTCAACTCTGATTTGCCTTATCGTAAAAAGAATGCTTAGTTTGGCACCCGGGTTAAGGAAATAAAATTCATGAAAGATTAAAATAATAAATAGCCATAAAATAGGTTAGACTATAAGAACAATGCTCCATATAAGCTCAGTATCCTGCTAAAACCGTGACAAGTACAAGATGCAAGTATCAAGTTGATACAACAAAGCTTAAATAACAAGCCCTTACAAAGCATAGACGAAAGACAGATGCTGATCACCAGACTGAAGACCCAAAGAGGACTGCAAGGAAACTGAAGATCTCCATGTCTCTCCCTGGTGGGCTAGGTACTGTCTTGTATTGCTTTTATGGGTATAACTGATCTGCTATTCTGTACTTGGAGTATTGAGAGTCTTGCTACCTACAAAGGAAATTGAACAGTAACTCCTAGGGCTTCTTTTGTATGACCCTTCCTTTGTATGACCATACTTTAATAGAAGGATCTCATATAACAGCACACTCTTAAGAAAAGTAAAGAAACCATGAGCTTCTGAACTGAGACTGAAGACCAAATCCTATTTCACCCTGACTTGGTTAAGTAGCACTTACATGACCACGTCACTGGAATTCCCAGTGCGTATGCACAATTATTTGCACATGCCTGCTGGAACTCAAATGGAAGGGAGCTTCTACCTTTTAGCTCAGTTGCTAGGGCACTCATGCAGGGAGTGGGAGACCTGTGCTTGAACCTGCATCTCCCACTTCCCAGGATAGAGCTATAATAACTAGGTCATGGGTTGGCTAGGATTATCCAACAAGTTAAACAGAGACTTGACTGGGAGGATTTAGTGAGAGATGATCCTGTCTTGATCAGGAGGCTAGACTAGATGACCTGATGAGGTCCCTTCCAGCCTAACTTCCCTATGATCTTGAAAGCCAGTCCCTAGTCTTTAACCACTGACTACTGACCTTTGATACCTGACCTCAGGCTGAATCTGCCTCTTGCTCCAAAACCCTTGACTTAATGTTCCTAAATATTAACCTTAGGTTCTTGACCTCTTCCTGGTATCCTGTTTCCAACCTGTGACTTGGTATTCTGAATACTAACAAGAGTCCACAGCTCCAGACATTGGATCAGGCTACCCCCACTGATCCTGACCAGATGAAAGAGCCCATTCACAGTTATTCTTGTAGCAATCACTACTGATTGAGTTCTAAGGAACACATTAGAGCAGGGGTGGCAAAATGCGGCCCGGGGCCCCAATGCGGCCCACCAGGCCATTCTATTCAGCCCGCGGAGCCCTTAAAAAAATTTAGAAAATTAATATTTATCTGCCCTGGGCTGCCTGTTATGCAGCCCTTGATGGCTTGCCAGAACTCAGTAAGCGGCCCTCTGCCCAAAATAATTGCCCGCCCCTGCATTAGAGGTTTTCCCAGAAGTGTCTCCAACTTGTATATATCCTCTATTATATGAAGATCAAAACTAAAATAATGTAAATTCTGGGTTACAAAACCAGTGTGGTTAAGGCAGAAGCCCTAAAAGCCTGTTTCTGGCACCTAGTAAAGGACAGAAAGCAATTATTGTATCCAGCTCAACCAAATCAGCTCAAACAGAGCACAAGGCCTGAAAGAGTGCATTATAAAGGAAGACCTCAGATTAGACAATCCAAATATACTATACCATAGCTTAAACATGTTAGTAAGTAATAACCGAGGTAACCAAATGTATTAAATTTAGCTTAATTTATAATAGATGCATTTGTATTTGGTTCCTCAAATAGGTTGTAAAATCAAAGCAGCCATGCCAGTAAAGACTATAAATAAGATAACAAGAAAAAGAATGGTGACAAACAACATTCCATGGAGAAAGAAGGAGATAAGGAAGCCCCTCTTCCAGAATTGTAACTTTCAGAAAACATAAATCCCAACTAACACCTTCAAAGTCCACAAGAGAACTGGTTCAGTCCAGTTCCAAAAGTTTCAGTGAAACAAAGAAACCGGAATATATCCAATGGAAGTGTAGATAGCTGCAGATCATTAATGGTTGTATATCTGTGGTTGCAAACCTGGGGAAGCTAGGAAATGAAGGATCCGAGGAAGAAAACAATCAAATGTTCAGAGATCCTGGAGTCTGGCATTTGCCCATCCTCCTGGGTGTTTTTGCATTCCCACTGCGTGATCTGAATGCTAGTTACATTTACATTAACTTTCCAATAAAGTGTTTCTCTTGAGAAGAGACAGGCATGCTCATTCTTACTGCCAGGGCCCCATCCAAGAAAACAAGCTTTCTTTGTCCCTTTGGGGATAGAGAGTTTTACTTCATAAGACATTGAGTAAAATTTGAGAGTGCCACTGCATATTATTATTAAGCAAGATCAGACCTATTATGCCAATCTTTCATGAGCCACAACGAAGCTACATGCAAAACTAATGAAAGGCACGCAACCAAGCAATATGTCAGAGACCAAAATCTAACTGCTTACAATTGTTGGATCAAACAAAAGTGAGGTCTGATAAGAACAAACAAAACTAACAAACCTATTATTACATTCTCAGTTTTACAAATCCCATCACATACTGGGTGCATCTACATGTGAAATTAGTGTGCCTGAATAAACTCTGGCACAGTTTGTGCTGGAGTTTATTGCTCCTGGGCACAGCATTTACATGTGTGCTCGGGACCACAGCACATTGAGCCAGGGTGGTGCAGTCCTGGCTAGTGTAGGGCCTGGGGAATCAGCCTGCCAGCCCAAAGCTGCTCCAGTCTGACTCAACGTGCTGTGGAGGGGCTGCCTAGAGCAAGAGGGTGCTACAGTGTGGGGGTAGCCAGCAGGTAGTACCTGTACTGTAGCCCCCTCATTCTCTGGCCAGCCCCAGTCACTATCTACATGAGCATCGCAGTGAAATAATTAACTAATTAACTTGTCGGGTAGTGTTGGGTAGTCCTGTTCTATGGCAGAGTTAATTAGTTTGCTCTGGCCTAATAATGGTGCACGTGTAGACAGTGACGCTTTACTGTGGAGTGAATTAGTAAATTCTGCAGTAAAGCACACATGTACATACACCCATTGAGATACAGTAGAGACTTTTTAAAAATAGGTCAACAAAACTGACCCCCCATCACCCTGTCATTAACAACATTCAAAAGGAAGACTGCTTAGAAAAAGGAAGAAGGAAAAAATGGCTTGAGATGAAAGTACCTAGATAAAAAGGCTTTATGTTGAGTCCTGATGCATTGCTTCACTGACTACAAGCTGCATCATTCTGGAGAAAATTTTGTAATTCACTGGATTTGTTACGAGTAAGGTATGAAACTATTTTTCCCTAGTATAGCATGTAGCACCAGGGAAGCCCGACTGACCAACCTGCAAATCATCAACTTAAAAGAAAAAGAAGCAGAATATACATTCCCCCACCTCTCCATCATGTTAACTGCTTCTCCAACATACTCTTGAAAGTATAAACCATGTATAGTATGTCTCTTCTCTTTCTCCATTTAAGCATAGAAAGTATTACTATAGAACATTTCATATCATGTGTCATTCAAACCAGACAACAATCCAAACCAGTCAAAAAAAAGGGAGGGTAGGGGAAGAGCCAAAAATTATGTCTGTTAATAGTTCTGTCTAAAATGTTACCTGGAGCCCTTAAGCAGTCACAGAGACCAAACATGCTATTTTGAAAGGATTACACTGTATTTTCCTTACGTAAAACACAAATCTTGTCACTGAAAATGCCATAACATAGTACTGTATACTCTTAGATCTCTCTTGGCATTTGAAATGGCTGTATTATGTTGGCAAAGATCCAGCTGCAAAGCATTGTGTCATTTTCAATACTGTATGTGAAAGGCTGTGCTTTACTGGAACAGCAGAAAAGCCTCAATGTTACTCAAGGTTATTCTGAAGTATTTTATAATTTTTTTAAAATTAGTAGGCATGAGGTCCTGCATATAATGTTACTGTAATTTTGCCATTACAAGATTTATGTGTGTTTTGCAGTAATAAAATATTCTCTCATTTTTTTTATTCAAAATACCATGCTGACTTAGTATCTCATCTCTGTCACAGGGCAACATGACTGTTTCTACCAAATGCTGATTAAAAAAAAAGGAAATAGAATGTCTCTTTTAATAATTTTTTTTGCTATTATTTTTGGCTAGCTTTTTTTTAGCAGATAATATCATTATGGAGGATACAGCATTCTCTTACTATATAATAATGTGGTAGCATGCTTTAAGTTTCACATTTGATTGCCACATCAAGCTTCTCTGTGATGTGTTAGAAATACACTGAATACTTTTGCACAATACAAAACAAGTCCATCTTGAGGGGAATTGTATATGTGAACCACTAGGGGACACTATAACCCAAACGATTATGATAAGCAAAATAATTCATAATTAAGCTTCACTGTTAATTATGTGCTAAAGTTTAAAGTTATGGCAACTGATTCAGACATTTCTGCAAGAGTATAGTCTAAATATTTTCAGCAGCTCTAAAGAAAGTTCTCTTATGAGTTGTTATATCTGTAAGAACTGAGTTAACTCAGAGGAAAAACTAAAAATGCCTGAGTAATGCTTTCTATGCATTTATTTTTGATCTTTGTCATCAGTAAAACTTGGTGCAACTGCTTAAATAAATCAGTTGCACCAAACTGGGAAGGAAAAAGCCCTTTTAAATGAACAATAGCAATAAACTCTTGTCAGCATTTCATTAAATTATAACATATGTTCATTAGTTCTGAAAAATGTTAATTCAATTGTTTAAAGCACTACTAGCAAAAATACATAGAATAAATCTCAAACAATGAAAAAGGAAAATATCAGTTAAAACTGACTCCCATCACATCCTTAAGGTCCCATACCTGCAGACACCTTTGTAACCCCTTTGTTCCTATAAGTTTATTACTTGTTTGTCTCTTTCGGTACTGCCCTCTCTCTTCCCTCTCCCCAACCTCCCGTCCTTGTCCATCTTTTGTATTCATATCACTCTCTCTATTAGATAGCCTATTCTGTGCATGTCTTTTCATAGCCTCTGATGAAGTAAGCTCTTGCTTACAAGAGCTTATTTACTGCTGATTCAGTTAGTCTATAAAGGTGCATCTGTACCTCTGCCTTCTGTCTGACTTCAGGCCAACATGGCTAAATACCTCTCTGCACACAGTAAGATACATTTTCAAAGGGACTCTTGTGTATAAAACACAGCACAAACACAAAGTCCTGGACATTAATTGTCAGCTCTTCAGAATGAAGATCCTGTCTTCCTAGTCCAATGGCACTCAAATCCTGATTGGCTCTGTACCATGAATGTAACACTAGGGACAGAAATTACACATAAACTGGATAAGTGATCAGAAACTGGCTCAGATATGTAACAGAACATAAGTTCAGTGCAATAAACTGCATTCAAAATGGCCCAAACCGGTTTAAGATAAACCCAGATGGATGTAGTATCAGACTTAACTGATTTAGGTTAAATCAAGTTATTAAACTTCTGTCCCAGATCCCCTCCAGATTCAAGTTAATTCTCAGTCCCCCAGTATCCCAGATATATTTGTATCAAAATATATCTGTATCAAAAGTGAATGTCTGTTCACTTGCTTATTGGTTCAATCTACAGAGTTTAGACTAAACTGCAAAGATTGAATCAATTCAGCCTCAGGCTTTTTGTCTGTACTTTACTAAAATACTACCTATTATTTGTAGTTAATGCAGAATCTCTGTATAAGTGGACTCATTCAGTACGTGGACCAAAGTGTGCATTCGGGTGAACTTTTAAGGTATTGAGCCAAATCCTCAGCCAGCCTGAAGCAGTGTAGCTCCAATGAAGTTAACGGATTGATGATTTACACTAACTGACAAATTAGCCCATGCTACTTCTGCCTTTTGCTCACCTTCTATGGTAAGCAGGAACATTCACTACAGAATTAAAATATTTCTACCTCCACAGCTTGAAATTTAGGAAACATCTTGGGAAATATGAGAGATATAAGAAATATTTTAATTTCATTTTGAGGCATCATACATAGGATTGTAGTTTTTATTCCAATAGTATTAATAAGAGGAGTTATACAGTCTTACCTCAAGTGATGTTTAATGAAATGTATAAGATGATTTTAAATGATGTTTTATTATGGTATACTTCTTTGAAAAAGCTGTTGCATGCCACATGAAGAAAACATCATTTACTTCCTAGGACATTGCCATGCAAGCAAACTATTCATATTGTGTTGAATCATGCGCTTAACACAATATGAGTCAAATTAATTAGCTCACAAAGTCCAGTTTTGGTTGTCATTAAAAGTTTTTAAAAGGTATCTTTTTTTTTTTTTTTTACTTTGCACCACCATCCTGGGTATAACCATAAACTGCATTTGACTATAGGACATGGTGGCAATGTGGTTGGGGCTATTTATGGTGGGCTAGGTCCTATAAAATACCACAATGTTGCAACCTCCAGAGTAAGGCAAGTATAGGGCACCTTAAAACCCTAGCCACCACTGCCTTGTGGGTACTAACTTGGTTGGAGAATGGCAAAAGGACATCATTCTGACAGAGACATATCCTCGCTGAGATGTTAGGCAGTCATCAGCAGTTCTTATCTCTTGCTGTCTGGCAGAAGCTACAACCATAGAGGCACTGAACATCTAGACTCCTAGCCTGGCCTTTGGATTCTGTCTCAATAGAATAAGAGGGGGGGAGGGATAGTAGGTCTTGGGCAGCCTCCACTCCCCCATACTCTTGCTTAGCTGTATGCATTGAAGGTCTTGGTATGATGGTTGCAAGACTCTGTACAAGCAGATTCACTAGGCACCTCTTATGCTTACACCATTATCCAGAGGATTGATGGTTGCCTACATACCACCATGCTGCACCCAGTCAGCATCAATATATCTGTATAGTGCCAAACATTGTAAGTACAGGAGTTTACAACTTCATATAAGCTTTGTCTTCTATTACATGTTTGTACTCTTAGGGCGTATCCAGGAGAGTGCCATGCGTGAGATTTGCAGTACCTCAAAGCTGTTTGAGGCACCACAAATGACATGCAGCACACATGCATCTGCTTGCTGCAAAATTTGATACTGGGAGATCCTGGTGTAAGAAAAAGCTGCATAAAAGAAAGTGGTGTGGTGCATGCAGCAGCAGCAGTGTGCGCTGCCAGAAACAGCCAGCCATGCTCTGGCTGCTGCCCAGACTCTATGCGGCTTGATTGGCACTGCTGCTGCCCCAGGAGGCCCCCAGGACGCCAGGTAAGGTTGTTAGGGACAGCACAGGTACTGGCCCCAGCCTCCCCTGCCCCGCTCAGTACAATTTGGCGCATGCTGAAGCATGCATGCAGGGGTGTGACCTGGGGCACAAAGCAGCAGTACAAATATGTGCCATTGCTATTTATGCCATGACAAACGGACATCCCTGTACATGCTCGCTCATCTGGACATTCCCCTAGGGACCTGTTAGAGTTTCAGGACACCTCTGCAAAGCAACTAGTAAGAATGTGAAAAATTCACTTTAAGAGTGACTTGGCTGAGAGACATTCCATTTTACAAAGAATGTCAGTATTTCAAAAATGTGGCTTTTGTTTTCTATTGCAACCAAACCTGGAAACGTTAAAATTCTCTGGACAGGGAGACTTAAAAACAAAATTAATTTTTAATTGAAAAGTTGTTTCAAAATGAAAAGGTGAAACATTTCCTTCTGAAATTGTTAACATGGGACAGCGAAGGCATATATTACCCCAAAAAGAGACACTCTTCCATCTGTAAACAAACTAGCCTGGGCATACATAAGGAAGCCTCCTGTATTCCTACTGTTCATCCTTGGGCTCTTTGGTAAGTATGCTCTTGAGGTCCAGTCTAGAGATACTTTGTTTTCTTGAAATGGGCCCTCAGGTGAAGATTTTATGAATTCCCTTGAGACTTTTTTTCCCCCCTCAAGCCTTGTTAAACAGAGCATATCCTTTTATCAGTTAATTGTGAGTCTTTCCTGCTTGGAAGCATTTATAAAGATATTTTACATTATTGGTCCCCCCACCCTTTGTTTATTTCCCAAACAAAATATTGATGAAATGACCTTCATTTAGCATTATATGGGGACAAGGGTTTGACTAATGTGTTTCCCCATCACATTTTTCATGTAACCATCAGTAGACCAATTTCAGGTCAAACAGAAGTCATGACCTCAGTCTTTACCACAATAAAAGCCTATTCTTTTCTACAGTGACTGCATTTCAGCTCAGTTAATCAGATGTGTGCTCCAAATCCAGTACACACTCACTCACTGTTTAAGTCCTATCTTGTGGGAAATGCATGCACTAGCCTTTATACTGTGTGTGAATTTACTGTATTAAATAATTCATGAGTAAGGACAATGGAAAAGTTCTGTACTTAGGTTTTAATGCCATAATGTTATATTGATGTAGTACAAAACCCTATTTGATTTCATGACATTTTAATGCACTAAAAATAACTGGAAAGGCTTGAAACTGATCACAAGAATTAGTCAATTTACGTTGAACATATGAGTGCTTGAGTTTGGGCATGCAAGCATGTCATTGAAAAATTCTGTACCATATTTACTTTAATCTGTAGAGATTAAAATGAAAAGGAATTATTTTGCAGAAACTAATAATAAAACAGGCCTTTTATCTATAATTTAACTTGGATTGGAATTTAATAATAAATCATTTTTTTCTCTTTTAGATCCCAAGTTCCTATTAGGCTCCAGGAAAATATTAGTAAGTTCGTGAAAGATTCTAGAAAATAACGCTGCCCCACAAAACCCAAAAGCCCCAAACCCTAAAATATCTTTATTTCACTACCTTTGGGGTAGATTATTAGGAACTTCATGGCCTACTTATATCCTTTTCTTAAAAAAAACAAAACACACACACAAAAAAACCCTCCTCACCCCCTTACTTTGAACCAAATACAATCAAAATGAAAATTACTTCTGTAACCAATAGGGAACATTCCTTCTCCACCCCTTAAAGTACCAAAGAACCCACCCAAAAGAAAATAAAAAGGCAATAGCATGTTTTCTCTCCTGTCAGCTGAAAGAAAAACATTAAAAATCAGGATTTGTAGAGATTTGTCACATCAGGGAGCAAAACTACAAGAGCAGCTGCTCCACCCAGCTTGATGCCTGTAAGAGTCAGCAGATTTCCAATTAAATTAGTTTCTAAGGGGATTTTTACCATGTGCCAAGCAGGAACTGAAATAATGCTTCGGATTTTTCCAAAGTGACAGTGAATGGACTGGACCATCAACATAAACACAATTTCTGTACAGGCAGTCCTCAGACTTATGACACAATTGGTTCTTGAATACCACGTCTTAAGTTGAAACGTAACTCAAAACCAATTTTCTCATAAGAAACAATGTTATAAATGGGAGATTGGTTCCTGAACCAAGGCCTGATACCCTATTTTCACCAAAAATACCCCAGAATTTTGTACTCAATCAATTATAGATGAGTAATATAGCTACATTCATGTATTTATATTGTAAATAGCAATCATATTGATTTGGAAGGACTTCTTTGAGGTGATTTTCCTGGATTTTTTGAAGGGGTCTTGGTTGGACTTTTTGAAGGGTTCTTAGCTGGAGTCTTCTCAGGAGTCTTGGCTGCAGGTTTTTCTGGAGTCTTGTCTGCTTGCTCAAAGAAAGTGTCCAAGGAAGTTTGGACAGATGTTTTCCAGGGAGATAGGTGGCAACTTGTTCACTGGCATGGCGTCAAGTGTTGTGAAGTCGAAACTGACATCAGAAAGTTGAAACAGGGTGTCAATTTATAAATGTTGCAAGTGCGAAATGTTGTAACTCAAAACATTGTAAGTCAAGGACTGCCTGTATATGGAGTGGTAGTTCCAAAACAGCATTTGTTCCCTTAACCTGGACCTTCAAAGGGTGCCTCATGGGCTCAGGGACCTTTGCAGAGTGGAAGAAGGCTGACAGAAGGGAAAGATGATTATAAAGCACACAATACTTCTCCCCAACCTCATGTGAAAACAGTTTAAAGTTATTTAAAGACATAGCCCTTTCTCCTGTAGCGTGACCTACTAGTGCAAGCCCAGTAGAACCCTACTGATTCAGTGGAACAGCGTATGAGCATAGATGTTTTCCCTAAGGCATCATGAGGCAAGATAAACAACAGTACCATTGTTAATACTTAAATAGAGCCCCTCTATGCCGTGAAACTCCCTATTAAGAAGGGGTCTCAGTACTAGTGGCAACGAGTGTAAATCCCTAGTGGTAAAGCAACGTGATTTGGAGCTGTGACTGAGGAAGACCTTGATATCACCCACCTTTGCCCTCAGCATACTGCCCAGGATCAGTGGATTTAGATGCTGAATTCTCTGATCTAGTACAAACTGCAAGGTTCATGTTATGTAATCTCCCTCTTCTCAGAAGCCCTCCCTCAAATATTTCCCTCCTTGCAGTTTGTAACTCCACCTCTCTCTGGGTATTTTCACTGTGCAGTGTGATGGAAACACACCTATCTGAAGAAGGAGAGAGGGAAGAAAAGTGAAAACGAGAGAAAGAATAAGTGATACACTGGAAAAGAAGAGAAAAGGCAGAAGTTAAAGAAAGGTGGAGTTGAGACCCAAAGGACATACTGTAAGTAGAGGTGTGAAGGCCTGGAAAAAAACCAGAAAAATTCAGGAAAAAACTTGTTTTTTTTGTTTTTTTCCAAGGTCTTTTTCTTTTTTCTGAAAAATTGGAAAAAATGAAAAATTTTGGAAAAATTAAAAAACATCTTAAGAAACATTTTCTTTTAGAATGATGAAAACAATGTTTAAAACACGGTGCTCATATATTGCTACCCTTTACTCCCTAAAAATGTGTTCTAATAACTAGGTAATAGGAAGACTTTGATGTAAGACTACCTACAGTATCAGATCATTACAATTCCTGTACACCGAGGACAAGTAGTACAGTACAACTCTCAAATGCAAGAGCAAGATGCACTTCTGCCCCCAGGGAGCACTGCCATTTTCACAAGGGAAGGAAGAAAGATTCAGTGCTGCCTTTGCTTGTGGACTTCCTCCATTGTCGATTTATGATCTAGAGGTTGGTGGATATGCTCCCGTCATCCTGACTAGGCCTCAAAGGACTGGGAGTGAACACTGACAGCAGCATCCATTTGTTCCTGTAAAGATTAGAAACAAGGAGCTTATTGCCCTGCTTGCTCAAAAGCCTCGGGAGAGGAGACAGAGCAAGTCTAAAACTTTTGGAGTTGGAAGGAACCTGCCACCTCCTGGCCCTGTGACCTGGAGATCTACAGAAGTACAGAAGCAGCACAAAGAAGCTGAAAGAAAGTATACTTCTTTATTGAAAGGTAAGAGTTTAAATCTCTCTGAATTCAGTATATTAAACTATATTTTAGCTGCATTAGTATATTTTCATAACCTATGTAATTCATAATTGAATTCCTTCCAATCTGATGTTTTGTGACAAATCACGCAACCTTAGCAGTGAGGTGAGGCCTGCAGGGCAGGGAAATGGTTCACAGTTAACTCTGAGGAGGCCTCTCCTCCATCCAGAACTAAATTTGTACATGCTTTAGCTTAGTGTTTATGTATGCAAGCTAGCCACTACATTACATTTTCTTTTTTCTCCCTCAGGAAAATGGTGCGACCAACTTCTAGCATATGGAAGCATTTCCACTCTGCAAGTTATTCTGAGGGAAAAAAGTGATTTGCAAATGCTGTCAAATGAAATATGCATTTCCACATGCTACTAGGAAGACCAAGCACATCCTTGTATGTAAGAAATGTCCTACATACATTAAAAAATCCTGGATGGGTGTAAGTGAGGAAGAGGTAGATCATGATGATGAAACTGCAAGTAGCTCTAACGTTCTTGATCCAGAAGTCCTCCTGCTGCTGCTGCTTCTTCTTCTATAACATCAGCATCATAAAGGGTTGCCCAATCAACATCCTCAAGTAATCAAATAATATAACCAACTTTATACAAAAGACTCTGAATAGCTTCATTTGTAGACAAGATGACACCTAAAGATCAGGAAAAAATTGACCAAGCTCATGCAAAAGCAATATATTCTTCTATTCTCATTGTCGATAACTGAAAATGCATCCTGGCAGGAAGCTTTTAAATTACGAAGACCATCATACCATTTGCTCAGCAGACATTCTTTGAGCAAGTCTCTTTTAGAGTCAGAATATGAATGTGTAATGCAATCTGTGCAAGGAAAAATCAACGAAGCACTGTGTCTTGCAGTACTTACAGATGGATGGACTAATGTGTGGGGAGAAGGAATCATAAGTTATGTGATAGCAACACCTCAACCAGTTTTTTACAGAAGCATTGGAACAGGAGAAAACAGGCATATTGCAGAGTATACCAATAGTAAAATATATGAAGTCCTACAGAAGATTGGGAGTGGTAAAGTGCTTGCTTTGCTGACTGACAATGCAAGTAGAATGAAAGCACCATAGGAGACCATAATGAATAAATATCCACATATTACTGGAATAGGAAGTGCATCCCATGGGCTAAACTTGCTTCTTAATGACATCATTAAGTTGGACACTGCAAAAGATCTGTAGAAGACCAAAAGAAGTAATAAAACATATCAAAGCTACTTATAGTGTAGCTGCAGTCTTTAAGAACAAGCAGGAAGAAAAGAATGCAAAGAATCAAATAGTGACACTCAAACGCTATAGTAAAACTAGATGGGGTGGAGTGATGATCTGACTTGAAAATGTACTAAAAAACAAGAAGCTATTCAAGAAACACTAGTAATTGAGGATCTTAATGTACCAAGAAGTATAAGAAACACTGTACTTGGTGAGGATGTCTTCGGGGTTCAGCTGCAGAACTCCCTGAAAATTTTAAAGCCAATTTCTTCCGCAATCACTGCACCTGAATCAGACAGTGCACTTTTGTCAGACATTCCTTACCAAATGGCCCACATAAAAATCAACTGTTTTTGAGAATCTAAGTGTATCTCTACTTACAAGTACAGAAGAAACAAAAGTGAAAGACTTTATTAACAGATGGGAAGAATTTTGTTGCCAATCAATTCATGCTGCTGCAAATCTCTTGGATCCAAGATTCAAAGGCAGAAATGTTAGTGATGATAGCACTGCTACTGCATTTGACTGGATTACAAAACAAGCAACAAACACACTTAGGACATGATGCTGGAAAGGTACTTTCAAATGTTGAAGAATACAGAACATCTTCAGTTATTTGGTCCAGGAATGCAGTCTAAGACTCTGCCAAGCATATCCCTCCTGCAACATGGTGGCAAGGCCCTTGTATGACACAGCCTCTGACTCCTTTTGCTTCTCGCCTGCATCAGATTCTTCCATCTTCTGCAGCATATGAAAGAAATTGGTTTATGTTTGGGAATACTCGCATCAAATCAAGAAATAAACTAATGTGTGAAAGAGTAGAGAAGCTTGTCTCAATCTGGGCAAAGCTTCAGTTTTCAGAAGTCCATGAAGATAATAAAAATGAAGGATCAGAAGAAGCAGAAATTGCTGATAGCGATAGCTTAGAAAATGAGACTAATTAGACAAAGTTTCATATAGCAAAATTTGTATTCAATGAGTCTTGGGGCTTTTTTTCCTCAGCTCTTTTTCTAAAAATGAGTGCTTTCTGTATCTGCTTGACACTGTGGAGGAGACTTAAGTCCAGAATATATAATACCTTTCTTTATTTTACTATAATGTTGATAGTTTCTTTTATTTTCAACTTTAATTTTTGCCTGCTTCTCATAACCTGGCAAAAACTAAGAGATGCTAGGTTCCTTAGAGTTCAGCAGCTTGTAACTCCATTTGTAAAAAAATTAAAAACATTTAAAAGTAAATTCAATTAGTAAATGTGTAATTATTGTCTGAATAAACTATACCTTTAAATTTAATAAATATACCAAACATGATAATTTTATGAGCAAACCAAGTTATACAGAATACATTTTATGTTCTTAAAGTAGTAAAGTGAATTTAGATCTGTAAAGGGTGCTAAGAAAATAAGTATGGCATATATTTCAATTTTCCTCAAATTTTCCGTTTTTTCTGGAAAACCCCGGGGGGGGGGGGGGGGGGGGGAGAGAACAACCTTTTTTTTTTCCCCATGGTGTCAAAATTTCCAGAAATTTTACATCTCTAACTGGATGTCATGTAGCAAAGAAGATTTTACTTTTTTAAGTTTAGCTGGAAAGTATGGAGTAGAAAATACATTATAGGGGTGAAACTGTTAGAAAATCATAGAAAAGGCAGAAAGATAAAAATGGTTTTGACCTGCCTTGACCTCCTGGTCATCTTTTGGAACTGAGGAGGAATGAGAAGAGAGGATACAAGAAGGATGAGAGGAAGACGTAGAGGAGATGGAGGAGTGTCTCTCATTTTCTCTTTATTCCTCAGCTTCAAAAACCCACCTAAGCATACTTTCTTGACTTTCCAACTTTCACAATCCTTCCTGTACACAGGCACTCCCACATATTACAGGGAACGTTCAACATGATCGCACTGAAAAGTATGGTCATTTTCATGGTCCTTACAAAGTAGTTCAGGGTTGTCCAACTGTTTTGGGATGGTGAGCCAGATCTGGACTGCAGGGCTTCTCACGAGCCACATGATCCACCTGCAGTGGCAGGGCAAGTAGCAGTGGCATTCATTCCCATATGACTGAACTGACTCTGCTGCCACTGCTTGCTCCACACACCTCACTGGAGGAAGCAAAGTTGTCTAGATTTTTCCAGGAATCCACACAGTGTAAAAAGTGTCCAGCCAAAAATGTTTCAATGATCTAAACAAGTTCCCATGAAATTAGCTGTCCAAGTTATTGTTTACCTTGGCAGTTGAAAATGTTCACCTTATTTCTAGTCTGAATCTGTCTAGCTTCAGTTTCCAACAATTTCCATGCTGAGAACACAACAGGCCTCATAGACAATCAGTCTATGTAGCCATTTTACACAAGATGAGCTCAATTTAACACACTGTGAGCAAGTTAAATATATATAGAAGATAAAAAAGGAAAGATAATTGCCCCTGAGGAAGTCGTAGACAATTGTTATTCAGTCCCCTATCAACTCAGTTAGTTAGCTAATTGGTTATAATTTCACAGGCTTGTTAAGTGTTAACAATTAAGTTGGAAGCAGTAAATATACCTGGATGGCACCAACTTAACTTTATTTTAACTGCCTAATTATAAAAGAAGTTTTCAGAAAATGTTTAACTTGCAGACATGCATGAATTGCAAGAGCTACCACATGCATTCAGTGAAACACATGCTGCCTTACGGCACTTTGTACTTCCATCCAAGAAAATGTTTTAAGCAAACACAATAATTTAATCTCTCCATGCCGCTGTAAAGTAGGTTACTATTATTCACATTTTGCAGGGACACGGGGCACCTGGATTTATAGTGCCCTGGTTTTCAAGTGAAGATTAACTCCTCTCGGTGACTTCAGCTGGAAACATTAGTGCCCAACAGTTTTGAAAAATCAGGTAATTGGCCTAATATCAAACAGGAAGTCCCTGGCAGAATCAAGAACAGGACTTAAATTTCTCTAGTCCTATCATGTTGTGCCTTAACCACAAACCTTTCCTTCTTCCCTACTTCAGGTTGCTAAATTTGGGAGGCCAAATCACATACAACCCTATTTATCTTCAAGCACAAATGCATTTGATATTTATCCAGGATGGCTCAGATGATCCTGCTTTGAACAAGGTATTAGACTACATGATCTCCTAAGAGTTCCTTCCAGCCTTATTTTTTATGGTTTACACAACATTGGAAGGACTAATCTACTACCTAACAGAGAATGTGATAGATGCTTGGGTCTTTCTTATCCCTTAAATCTGTGATTCTCAATCAGGGTGACATGGCTCCCTGGAGTGCCAGAATATCCTTTTAAGGTGCTGCTCAATCTTAGCACTGTTAGGTGTACAAACACCTACACGATTCACTAAATAAACCCAGAGATTTCAAATAGGAATCCATAGTATGAGTGGGAACGTGCAGTTTGTGGCACCTCAAAGCCTTCTGAGGCACCACAAAACACATGCAGTGTTCGTGATTCTGTTCACCATGCTACTTATATGCAGTACCTGGAACCACAGGTCAGGATAGATAAACTACAAGTTTAAACAAAGACTTGATGCCCCCTATAAGAGGGGAGACTTAGCAGAAAGAAATTGGGTCTGTTCTGCACAAGAACATTAAGGAGGATCGGTACGTGTCTGACAGAAGGCCTGGCTCCCCTCTCTCTTGCTCAGCTTAGATGGCCACTAAGTTGACTAAAGCAATTATGAAAGGGTAACATCTTAACATCTGTAGAACTGTGTGTGTGAATGAGTGTGTATGTGATGTTTTAATGTTTTTATGTTTCCAATAAACATGGTGTATTGCCTTGTGCCCTAACAAGGATCCTGCTAGTTTTAATTTACCGTATTCCCAGGGCATACAACAATGCCCAGGGACAACCAGCAGTGGCACAAATATATGCTGCTGCTATTTATCCCCAGGGAGATGCATGTTCCCACTCATGGGGATGTGCCCTCTGTGTTCTTTACAACAGAAAAATTGTCTCAAAACAAACTGCCTATCAGTCTTCCATGACAAAAGATGCCTTAAACAGCTCTTATTAGCAGGGCCTGAAAATAGCACCAAGTCCCACAAACCAAGTCTGTTGCTCAACTGTTTCCTCTTGTAAATACTGGCAAGCACTATTTATCCTTGTAGATATGAACTGTTAAGCTTTGGAGACAAACATCATTTTCCTTTGCACATTAAGCAGTGTTTTTTTAATTGTTCAGGGTCTTGCTCAGCTTGCTATTTTTGCAGCTAGACATTGTTTCCAAACTGTTGCCATTTATGGTTAATTCTATGAGTTAGTAAATGTGCATATGCAAGAAGTATAAAGTCAGGCTAACATGCACACACATATATATACACACCAGAATCAACATCTCAGAGTTAGCATCTCTCAACCAACTCCAGCTAACACTAAAAGAAGCCCGGCCAGCTTCTCTCTGGTTACAGCAGCTGTTCATATTTCTCAGTTTTGTAAGTACTATGCAGTATTTCAAAACTGTAATGGCTTTGCATTGCTCTCATTAGCTTTGTAACCAAATAAAACATCCCAGGATGTCATTCTCCCCTTGTACTCGGCCTTGGTGAGGCTGCAGCTGGAGTACTGCGTCCAGTTTTGGGCTCCACAATTCAAAAAGGATGTGAAGAAGCTTGAAAGAGTGCAGAGAAGAGCCACACACATGATCACAGGTCAGGAAAACAGACCTTATGATGACAGGCTGAGAGACATGGGGTTCTTTAGCCTGGAAAAGCACAGGCTCAGGGGTGATCTGATGGCCACCTGTAAATTTATCAGGGGTGACCACCAGTATCTGGGGGAACGTTTGTTAACTAGAGTACCCCATGGGATAACGAGGTTGAACGGTTATAAACTACTGCAAGACCGTTTCAGGCTGGACATAAGGAAGAATTTCTTTACTGTCTGAGCCCCCAAAGTCTGGAATAGCCTGCCATCGGAGGTGGTTGAAGCACCTACATTGAACACCTTCAAGAGAAATTTGGATGCTTATCTTGTTGGGATCCTATGGCCCCAGTTGACTTCCTGCCCTTGGGGCAGGTGGCTGGACTCGATGATCTTCCGAGGTCCCTTCCAGCCCTAATGTCTATGAATCTATGAAAACAATGCATCTTTGACTTTGTGTACTGAGTGTGCCTGTCTTAATCCTTCACTTCAGCTCTAAATCTCTTTAGGTCAGTTTAGTAACAGTAACTTGGTGTTACACAACCCCATTTTTTTATTTCACATGGACTTGTCATGTCTTGTTCACAGAAGAGCAAGATTTGCAAGTATGAATCAGGGATTCCCGATCACAGCTAACATACTGCCCTTGAGACCCTCCAATACGACGCATAGCCATAGGAACTTAAAAGCTACAGTGGACAGTAAGAGTGAAGTGGGATGTTGCCTGCAGCATGTACCTTTCTCAGTACTGTTGCCAGTGAAGGTTGGGGACTAATGCTGTGGACTCCATAAAATAGGTGCTAACTTTGCTTCATATATATAGCAGCCAGCACAGTGAGGCTCTAATTCTGATGGGGATCTCCAGGTGCCAGTATCATATAATAAAAACAGACTACCATAACCAAACTTACTCAGGGGAAGAAATCTTTTTCCAGAATTAGCTTTAGCAATTTTGATAGGCTGCAAAATAATTTTTGCCATTTCCCACACAAACATTGCCAATTTCT
Source organism: Alligator mississippiensis (assembly GCF_030867095.1). NCBI lineage: Eukaryota > Metazoa > Chordata > Crocodylia > Alligatoridae > Alligator > Alligator mississippiensis. The sequence continues at coordinate 113,753,489 of NC_081827.1, forward strand.
CTCCACAATTAAATCCAAAAAAAAAAAAAAAAAGGACAGCAAAGCACTCACCAGTGGAATTTCTTTACAGCTTCCTACTAGTATCAGCCACAAAAGGATTCTTAATATTCAGAAAATATATTACACTGACTGTAAGAATAGATCAAGGTATAGATAGATATAGGAAGAGCTACAGATATACTTTTTAAAAGCCACCTGTCAGATATAATGTGCCAAATTTCTCTTTCAGGCCCAAATAAACATTGACTGCATGTGCATTAGTGCATGCATGCACAGAAACACACAAGCACACACAAACCGTCTTACAAACACCACTAACATAGTAACTAAGGCTGCCGACAGACATGTTCGCTGGCTTTCTAATTAGAATGCATTGGAGCCAACTCAACTAATCGAGTCTGCTCTGTGTTCCCCACCACACCACCTCCCGCATTTCAAAATGGTCACGGGGGAACTTTAACTAAACCTCATTGAATGAGCTCTAGTTAAAGTACCCCTGTGGCCATTTTGAAATGGGGGGGGAGGGGAGGGGGGCTTAATATACATGATGGTGAGCTATTTTAATTACAGCAGCTCTCCAGGGACTGTTCTAATTAAAATGCCCCCTACCTCCACCTCTGAGCATGTGTATAGGCAGCCTAAAGCACCAAATCTACTTCTCTCTGACCAAATAAAAATTCCTTTGTTTCTTGTCCAAGCTTTTGTTTTGCTAGAAAGGAATAACCAAACTAATATGTCTCTACCTCTGAGTTCCATGTGAAAAAACCTGGCCCATGGAAGCAAACAGCAAAACTCCTTTGGACTAGGATATGACATCTCAGCCTATTTTTATAAAACAAATCTTTTGTGACTGTTACTAGCAGGATTCTAATACTCAGAAATGAATCTGGAAAAAAAAATGGTGAACAAGAAGAGCATATACTATTTACCATTTAAACGATAACTGGGCCTGAAGCATATAATGATTTTCACTTCAATAAACGTAACCCTGACTTGCATTAGAATGAGAGAAGAATCAATTCCTATTATGATTTAATATGCAACATAATATGCTGCTTAGAGATGTATCTAAGTTTTACTTGGAAATTTTAGTATTTCAGGGTAGGGCTGTCCAACTCTCAGCTTACAAGAGGTTAATAATTTGTATGCTCTGGGCTTTTGACCAGTCCTTGCTCCCCTCCCTCCCTCCTTACCCTCATCCCCCCTCTGCTTTGGCTGCATAGAAGCCATGGTCTCTGGGCTCCCCTTCCATCCTGTGGATCCATCTCCTGCCCCTGCCCCAGCCCCAGGGGGCAGGGCAGAGTGGCACTGCCTGTGGGATTGAAGGAGCCCACAGCCCAGGGCACCTCTGCAGCGAGATACAGAAGGCAAGCCCATGGTGAAGGAGCTAAGGGTAGGGCCTGCGTGTGGCCCCAGCCCATGTATAAGTTGGGCAGGAGGCAGGATAGATTTGCACCTTTATAGAATAACTACCATATTTACCCAAATCCAAAATTAATTTGCGTTTAAGACAACCCGCCCCCCCAATTAGATTCTATACACAGAAAATTATAAATCTGTGCTAATTTTTCACGTAAAGAACCTAATTTTGGGAGGGTTGTTATGGCAGGGAAAGCAGTGGCAAGAGGCAACTAGTGGGGAGGGAGTCAGGGCTGAGGGGGGGAAGGCACCCTGACCTCAGGCCCCTACCCCCCACACCTTGCCCTCCTGTCACCTGCCCCCATTGCCACTTGCCCCCCACCCCAGCATGCTGCACTGCTGAGTGGCTCTGTGCCAGATCCCATACCACCCTGGATCCCATGCTACCCCAAGCCTCTGTGCTAGGTCCCATGCCATGCCAGGTTCTGTGCTGCCCCATGCCTCTGCACCCCTCGTTGCCCCACACCTACACTCAGGGTCTCCTGCCACTCCAGATCCTGTGCCTCCAGCCCAGGTTTCTCGCTACTCCTTGCCTCTGTGCCAGGTTGTGCAATACCTGTGCCTTCATGCTCGGTCAGTCACTGCCCCATGCCTTGCTGAGTGGAATCCTGCTGCCTCCACTCTAAGACAAGGGTTGGTTTCCCCCATGTTGAATGCGAGGAAAAACCCTCATCTTGGAACTGAGTAAATATGATAAATCAGGTATGTATAGCATAAGCTTTTGTAAGCAGAGGGCCTGCCTCATCAGATGCTTAAAAACTGGACAGCCCTTATTTAAGGTAAGATAAAATAACTCTCTGCTGCCCTGGTTCATGCACATCAAAGGCAGAGCTGTTTTCTATTCATTCCTCTACAGTAGTTGCTAGGGAAACTGTAAAATTGTCCCCTAAAATGATACAGATATAGTTTTTCTCCTGAATGACTCAGAAAGGGCAGAAAATGCCACCATTTGTGGTAAGCAAAATGGCTTCTACTAACCCTCCTGAGCACAAGTCTGGCCCAGTCTATATGAAATAACAGATACCTTCATCCATTTGTCTTCAACCATCTAACCAATCCTAATCCAAAATCCGAAGTTCACAGCAAGCAAAGTTTTCTGGCTAGATATGCACAGACATCCAAGCAGTGTGAAAAAAAAGTCCAGCCAAACAAGCTGCAATGATCTAAAATGATTTCCCATGAAAGCCTGAAGTGTTTGGACGTTCCATAAACATACAACACGAATTGTAAGCATCCTAATTTTGAATCAGCATAATTGCTAGCTATAATTAGGTACACTGCTGTGCAAGCCTTTGAATGCAAGGCACTCTTCATCAGATCACAGAATAATGACATGCAGAATAATGACACTTAAGATTTGTTTGCACTGCCTCCATGCTGCAACTAAGAATGCCACCATGAACCATGATCTACTTACCACTTGGTTCAGGCCAATTCCTGAAAATGAGACAGTATGATTGCCTTAAATGACCCTGAACATGTGCCAATGGATGTGGTATGCATGGCAGCTAAGAGCTCCCTCTCCATGTTATCTGCATCATGCAATTACCAGGTTAATTGCGCAATTAATTTAGAATGGCTACACATGCAAATTAATAATCATGTCATAGAAAGGTCCAACCACTTCTCAAGTTAAAAATGTGTAATAACTTTATAGCTACCTGGTTGTTATCCTTCTTTAATTTGTGCATGTAGCAGGCTCTGCTCTGCAGCTGGGAGCTCTGTTAGCAGACCAGGCTCCCAGCCACAGGGGTACACCATGCACAGCTAGGGCTAGAAGTCCCACCGCTGAGGGGACTCTCAGCCCCAGCAGTGACAGGCAGCTATAGATACTGGGTCTTGGCAGTCACGGGGTGCAGCTGTGACCACCTAGCCCTGGAGTTGTATGGAGGGTCCCGTGGCTGGAAGATTGCAGCTCTTGCAGTCTCTCAGCTGTAGGGGTACATGGCGCACCCCCACAGCTGGGAGATCACAACTGCTGCAATATCCCAGCCATGGAGATGTGTCAAATGAGGGGGCTTCCAACTGTGAAAACTTGCTTCTTGCCGGTGCAGAGGAACCTGGGATTGGACACCCTCTGCACCGGTGATAAGGCATGATGGAATCTAATGCATGATCCCATTATCACACCTCCTGCCATACACGGCCAGAGCTGCAATTGTGTGGATCATGTACTAGGTCCCATTGCATCTTTACCTGCTCATGTAAAGGGGCCCAAGGTGACCACACTGCCTCATTTGAGCTTCAGGCCAAGCTTTGTTTCAAATTCCCAGGTTCATTCCCATTTGAAAATTCAGGGGTTGTGATGTAACAAGAAGAAAATTTTGAGAAACGTTTCCCTAAACTGAAAATGTAATATCCAGCCTTTGGGATGCACTTATAGCGGCATGCATAATATATACATGCTTACTTTACTGTTAAGTAATTTGCCTTCACCTTTGCTACTTCGCCACCTTGTCAGGCAGAGAGGAGCATATGATTCCCAGAAAACAGTACCAATATCAAGCTAATTTTTGGAATTGTTCCTAAGAATAAACTGAGTTAGAGCAAATATACAAATGGAAACTGAAAAAAAAAATCAATTCGAATGTACTTTAGAAAGCAATTTATTTAAACTAAAATATAGAGAAAAACGACTTTTAGATTTACAAGCTAAATGCACTGTGAAATTATGCAGCTGCCAAGGTATCTTCTAAAATAAAATGGGACACCTATTCAGAGCTCTGCTTTAGAGTAACACTGAATAAAATAAGTTCTGTTAGAACAGCTTCCCTAGAAAAATGTGTTTTTGTAAATGAACACTTTCCAACGTATCTTATAAGCTCTTTGTGATTCTGCATAAAATCCTCTCTCTCGCAAAGCCAATAGACTATTGCAAGTTTTTCTTTAAAAATGCTGATTAAGTGATATGGGTCATTGTTATGAAAAGAAGAGAATATGAAAGGCCACACTTCAGCAATTCTCCTTTTTTCCCCAAATGACACAGAAATGCCAATTTTCATATTTAAAGAACAGTGATGCCACAAAATCCAAATGTTGTATTAGTGGCCAAGTCTGCCATTGATAAGGAAGAGAAATTCTCTAGTTTATACGTGATTTGTGTTTAAAATTGACATATTCTTTTTCTCTACTCACAGACTGCAAGGCTGACCTTACCCTTCTTCAGCAGTAAAGCCAACTGTGCATGCAGAGCACACACTCTTAGTTTTCTATGGCACCAGTAGCCCATAGATAGAAATGTTTGTTGAATACTGTTCCAAAGACAACAAGAACTCAGTGACTAATTCCTCCCTACCCAACACATATTTTTGCTTTGTTAGTACGTTTGAGTGACTCAAGTAATGAGTGTGAGCAAAGATTAAGTTCCTCTATGCCTGTAAACTACACCTATGAGGGATGAATTTTAAATGCAATTCTTACTGAGAATAGAACATATGGCAATTCATGAATATGAATTGCTAAATAGAAGGTTTAGTAAAATAAAATGCATTACAGCTTACTTGACTCCCCTAATAACTCCCTGTCGATGAAAAAATTTGTATTCAGACCATCTCTTCCATAACATTGCTTTTTCCCTGTCAGTTGAAAACATATTGATTTTAAGGATGGTCTTGGCTTTTATGGTGTGACCTTCCTTTATTTGTTTTTATACAGATAGCACCTCCAGGAGTCTTTCTTCGCATGTTATATTTACCCAAGGTGACTCTTACAGCGATAATTTTCTATCTGAGGTTTAAAAGACTGATCAAATGAAATGCATCGATGTGTAGGATAAAATACCAAAAAGAAACATAATACATTCTATAAAAACAGAAGACCAGAGCTGATTATTAATGGTATAATCAGCCTGAGAGCTACTCAAGCATGAGATGTGTAGTTCTAAAACCTTAGAACTACCATCTTATAAATCAAATAAGCACTCAATATTATTTACATACAACACCAAAACAAAACCCTCAAAACACCACATTTACATGGCTGATATTCAAACACATTAGAAATGCTGGTGGGGTTGGGGGCTGGAAGGAAGAGTGTTTACATAGGCTTTATATCTAGTTTTTCCCATTTCATTTGCCCTTGGAAAGCTTGAATTTGAACTGTTTCCTTAGGGATTTTTCTTTCTTCTTCTGTTTTCAGTTTCTAGTAGGTTTCCACACCAGCTTACTATGTAGAGCTACTTAAATAAGCTGGTCTGAATTCAATACCATATTCACCTGAATCCAAGATGACTTTGAATTTAAGATGACTTCCCAATAATTAGATTCTACATGTGGAAAATGTATACAATTTTGTACATTTTCTGTGCATAGAATCTAATTATTGGAGGGTCATCTTAAGTTCCCTACCCTGCTCACTGCTACAGCAGGAAATGCAGAAATAGGGGGCTGCCAGTGGGAAGGGGGCCTCCTGTTGCTTGCCCCACCACATTATACTGCCTACCCCTCCTCTACAGTGCCTGCATCCCCTGCCACCTCCCCCACATGCCTGCCCTCCCCGTGTCTGCATCTGCCTATACCTTCCTCACCCCATGCCTCACCTCCTGATATCTGCTACCCTTGTGGTGCCTGTATCCTGTTTCCTGCTGCACCATGCAGCTGTGCCCTCTGACATCTGCCTCTTCTCCCTGCAGTTAGGGTCACCACCTTTTCCAAATTGGAAGGTGGGACACATGCCTGCCTTTTCCCCATTCCCTACCACCCCCCCCAGTAGCATGGCTGGACCAAAGCCAAGTGGGGTACGGATGGATGCAGGCTGCCCACTGTGGGCTTGGGGCTCACCACCCTGCTGCCCTTCTTCCAGGAGCCCTGTGCCAGCCATGCACATCCTGCCTGCCAGGCAGCAGCTGGGGGCACAACGGCATGCCACCACTGCCCTAGCTGCTGTTGAGTAGCCAGGGGGCACATTGCTATGGCAGCACAAGGCTCCCAGAAGGAAGGCAGCAGGGCAGGGAGCCCCAAGGCTGCAACAGACAGCACTTCTTGGGATGAGACCCTAAAGCCCCAGTAAGATAGATAAGCATATGCTCAAATTTAAGTGTATGACTACTTCCCTTGCTTAGCACTGTATGTAATATGTGAATGTAATATGGTGTTATATGTGAATATCTGCCCACTTACTGGTATGGGATACATTGAGTAAAAAGGTCTCTTGTCTTTCAAATGGGTTTTGTGTCTCAGTGAAATTCAAAGTGCTGATGTTATATAAACTTATTTCTAGCTTAGGAAGACCAAAATAACTAAGGTGGTCCCTCTTTCTTTGTGGAAATTTTCAATGCCTGTGATCAAGTGGGAATCTTTCTGGGAACAGTTCTTCAATATCCAAATAAGGGAACTTGAAGAAAGACATTGCTCAAGCCTGAAACATACTGGCTCCTTCCCAGCTCATTCTGAGGATAAGTCTATATTGCTTCCATAATGCTCCTGTAAGAGCCACTGAGAGGCATGGCCTTGCCAGTCTGCTCCCGCTCTTCATGTGAGTGTGACAGCAGAAGGCATCTTCAGGCCCTCTTCCCTGCTTCATTTCCAGGTTTGGTAAATGCAGAGAGGGAGTGGATAGGCTTGCTTCTTGGCAATCCTCTCAAGAGCACACTTGAAGTGGTGCAGACATATTTCTGAAGAGCCTGAATTTATTGAACTTCAGGGCAAAGTCTCACTGAATCTCTGCTGTATTATGCAGTGGAACTAGTATAATACCCTGCAATATCACTCCTGTCAGCCCTAGTCCTGTGAAGGCTACAGCATACAGCATTTTTCCTGGGCATTTCGCTCAAACAATTTCCTTAAGGAGTTGCAGATGATGGCATAGGTGGTGGAAGGCTAGGGCAGCCCAGGCACGGGCTCCAGGCAACTGCAGCTGTAGGGTGGCGGGGATGCAGGGTGTGGAAGGGGCACGCACAGACAGACATGCAGTCGCAGCCTGCAGGTGGCCAGGAACGCAGCTAGCAATGTGTGGAGGTCCAGCAGGTAAGTCTGTGAAAGGGAAGGGGCATGGAGGAGGGAAGGGGCATGGGAGGGAAGATCAAGGCCCACACGGTGAGGGAGGGAGTGGTGCAGAGGCAGGGGATGGGGTGAATGGGGCCCCAGGGCAATTTGTGGGACTGTTGGAGCTGTGGGGACTCACCCACTGTGTGCACCCATGGAGGGTACATCCCCTCCACCCCCCGATTTGTGTGTGGGGTATTGCAGAAGTGGGCTGCTGCTGGAGGCTGGGGCTCTGTGCCTGGCTGCTATTGCCCTGGGAGTTGCACACGACACCATGTGTCTCCCACGTGCTGGCTTCGCCTGCGCTGTGCCTTCTGTCCACCTGGTGACCAGAGGCACATGGCGTCATGTGTGGCTCCCAGGGCAAAGGCAGTGGGGCACAGAGCCCCAGCCTGCAGTGGCAGCCCACCCCCATGCACAAATCCGGGGGGCACATGCCCTCCATGCTGCCCCCAGGGTGTGTGCAGCAGCAAGAGCCCCCCTGCACCCCTGGACGAACTGCCCGTGGCTCTGACCATCCCATGACCTGCCCTGGAGCCCCACTGACTTCACTTCCTGCCCCTGCCCTGCTCCCTCTCTCACCCTGGGGGTCTTGCTTTGACCCCCCCCCACCTCCTCCCCCCACACACTTCCCTGCTGGGCACAGTAGAAATATCTTTTAAGTTTCATTCAAGCCCTCCAAATGATATTTTTCTCTCTGCACCTATGGATGATGGGCTTTGTTTTGACAGGCTAGAGTTTGTCTAATTGACCAATCTGTGGCCTTATTCACTAAATTATATGTTCTACTACAACTCTACTGGTTCCTTAATAACATAGAAAGAGTTGTTCAATCAAAACTAAACATGCCTGTTTCTGACAGTCTTTCAGTTTCTCTCCTGCACAGGTGAAGTATTTTTCAAAGCCCTGTATGGATCCAACAGTTTTGTTAAAGTGGAAACATAATTACTGAAAGCTCTCCTTTCCTGACTTCCTTAGACTGAGGTCACAAATTATCCAAAACGCTCCAGTGAAAAATTATCCACTCTCCTTGATACTATAACTATGTAAAAGCTCTCTGAAAACTCTTTTCACCGATTCCGTGTTACCACTTCACTGAAATCCTAAATCTTTTTACTTACTATAAAAGCCCTCCAAAAAGTCTCTCCTGCCTCTCTGCTCATCTGTCTTTGCCAAAAGCCAGTATACACTCATTATTTAAAAGACCAAGGATATGAAATATTTAGCAGGAACTCTGTTTCAAAGTATTAGTCACTGAACTTAAATATGGGTTAATAAAATAGAAATAAATTAATCAGTGTGCTGAACAAACTGTCTATAAAATCCCCTTCCTTCTCAAATGTTCGGCTTTCATTCTCTTGACACATCATGTCAATTTGCTCATTTTACAGTCAGTTTTTAATGCTAGACAGCATTTGAATTTATAAAGTAAAAGAAAGCAGGACAAAAGGCTTGATTTAGAGGTGCACCGATACATCAGTCCATACCATATTGGCACTGATAAAGGGAAAATTGACATTATTGGCAACTGGCTTTTTTTTTGGCTGATGTGGCCAATCGTGTTGCCGATTGTGTTGCCGATAAACGCTGCATGCATGCATGCAGCTGCAACAGGCACATGGCCAGGAGCACACCCCGGCAGCTTGGAGAGCAGTGTCCAGCCAGTAAGTCTGTGGCGGGGGGGAGGGAAGGAGTGTAGGGGGGCAATTGAGGCCCCCGCAGTGAGGGAGGGAGTGGGGTTGGGGCTGCCCAGGCAGGGCAGGGCAGGGCAGGGCAGGGCAGGGTGCGGGACAGAGCTACGGGTCTTCTGGAGGGCAGGGGGGAGGGGGTGCTTCCGCCGCTGCATGCACAGATTTGTATGCAGGGCAAGGGCGGGCTACCCGGTGCGCACCTGGGGCTGGGGCTGCGCCAGCCTCTTCCCAGAGGCAGGGCTGGGCCAGGGCAGCAGCAGTGCCGGAGGGGCAATGCGAGGACTACAGTGAATTCTGAGGTAGCTGTAGCCCCCGCTCCCAGTGCCACCACTGCTTACCCCACCCCACCCCTGCCTGCCCCATGCGTAGCCCAGGCCCAGCCCCGCTGCCAGGAAGAGTCTGGCACAGCCCCTGGCCCCAGGTGCACAGAGGGCAGCCCGCCTTTGCCCTGTGCACAGATCCGGGTGTACATGTATCCCATGCCTGCCCTGGGGTGCGCAGTGATGGACCTGCCCCCGCACCCTCCCAGATGAGCTGTGGCTCCATCCCACACCCCGCCCTGCCCTGGCCGGGCAGTGCCTACCCCTGCCCTGCAGCCCCAGCCCCACTCCCTCCTTTACTGTGGGAGCCTCAATCTTTCCCCCACACTCCTTCCCTCCCTCCCCTTCCACCCAGTTGATTTACTAGCCAGATGCTGCTCTCCAAGCTGCCACACTACATATCAGCAATTGGATTGGTATTGGCTGATAAGGCTAGTCAATAACCGACCATCGGTATCGGCCCAAAAAATCTTTATCAGTGCACCCCTAATTGGATTTATTTCTTTTGTTATTTTGTTTTGCTTTTTTTCCTCAAGCAAGTTTCTAACTTTTTATTCACTATAAAGAAAAGGAACCCACATATTTTCAAATCCCTAGGGTGATGAATACCTGTGGCTCTGCCATAGTCTTTTCCAGTTAGGGAGAAGTGCTTTCTTGCAAGTCTTATCAATTAAATCTTCCTCCTGAAATATATAATCTCCTCCGTGTTCCTCTATGTACCTGGGGAAATTTTTGTTATCTTACAAAAAGCAAACAAACATACAAAAAGACCCCTAACCTTCAAAGACCAAAAAAAGTGAATGTGAAAACAAAGATTCTAGTAAAGCAGAGGTCAAGGAGGAAGGCGATGGAGGCTAGCCACTCAAGCCTGGGCTTCACTGGGAAGAAAGATTATATTTAACAACATGCTTCAGGTGGACAAGAAAAGCTGTAATTTTCATGCATGTTATTAGACCAAGGAAACTCCTAGGTGGGAATCTAGTTAATCTCAATCAACTAACACTTGTTAAAACTACAGCTTGCCATGTCCACATGAGTTGGCTGATATACAGTGAAGTACACCTTCAAACACTGCATCAGTCCCCTCCCTGGAAAAAAGGCTTGGAGAGAGCTCCTTCTTAGGGCATAATGCAGCTAGAATCACTCTGTCAGAGGAAGTGATAGCATGGCACTGCACTCTATTAGAGGGGCAGTGATGTTTCTGGATAGAGCAGTGATCAACATGGCTCTTTGAAAATATCGAAATGCCACAGTACTCATTTAATACAGGGGACTTTCCTTTGTTCTGAAAGGTGACGCTTTATACAGAGCAGCCTCCATTAATATGAGCTTTCACAGATAAACAAAAGCCAATGAGGAAATTTTTCCTGTCTAGAATCCCAATGAGAAACTTGGAGTTGGCAGCAGTAGACAGCATTGAAAGGGACTGGGAAATAGGAAGCTGATGTGGGGAGAGAAATATCCTTACAATGAAATACTTGTTTACAGCAGAAATCCTATTTTATATCCTTGTCACCAAATTAAGGACACTTAAATCTAATAACAAACTGGTAGTGACTGAAAAACTATAATGTGCTTTAATAAAAACCACCAGAAAATGCTAACAAGTGGTTAGAATTCATCATATGTTACAACCATAGTCAGTGAGTGTTTTCACCTATGGAGTCTATCATTCTACCTGGGAAGCATGTGGAAGAAATAGCAAATAGACTAGTACTGTGAAAAAAACTCTACCAATATTGCCCAATGGGGTATGGATTTCATTGCTTAATTCTTAGATGACAATTCATTATTTCCTTAATTGCTTCATTTCTTTGTCCAATTTGTATGCAGCATCTTGAGATACTAAATAATGGTTTTTTTTTATTTGGGGGAAGCAGACCAAAGGGCTATAATTTGGGGATCTGAACATTTGATTGGGAGTGAGGAACTCCTGGTTTTTAGACTTAGATGCAAAACTGCAATAGAAGCACACCTTTAAAAATCTGGACCTGAGCCTTTGTATGTCAACTTCTCTGTTAGTTAAATGGAGAGAAATACACTCCCATCACAGTGAAGTTGTGAGGCTGAACTCTTCTTAAGGGCTTCAAAGGTGAAAAATGTCATGATGTGCAAGTGGCAAGTATTATTTATCAGATAAACAATATCACCTGTACATAAAGGTGCATGTGGTATACAGCTGTAATTTTAAAATGTATATAGTTTTATAAATCAAAATGTGAGCATAGATAGACTTTTTCCTCTATAGACCTGTAATTCAGCTAGGAATCAGAGTAATGTTTTGCTAATCTTAGCATGGTTAAAATTTTCTCTCTAAGTAGATGTAGAAAAGAACAGATGGCTGCACTACTGAAGGAGCAGCAGGAATTTCTACTTCTGGCTCCTCACTGATCCAGTTTGAGAAAATGATTCATCTGTGAAAAGAATGTTATGTAGACAAAGTAGAAAAGGTATCTTTTTTCTGGAATGGAAGAACCTGGGGCACTTAAGAAATAGAACTAAATTGCTGCTTCCTGCTATGTCTAATACTCATAAAAGACAACCTATATAAATTAGGAAAGGGTAATTATTATCCACATTGATTATTTTTTTAACACTGATATCTTGAAAAATAGAAAAACACTAAAAACCAAACCAGAAAGCTGGAGACAGAATCACAGAAACCCAGAGCTGGAAAGGACCTCCAGAGATTATCTAGACCAGTGGTTTTCCAACTGTGGTCTGCAGACTTCTGGGGGTCCGCAGACTATATCTAAAGGGTCTACAAAAGACGACTATGATCAATCAAAAGTATGTGAATACCTGCACTTAGAATGCAAAGGGGTCCACACGTCCATTCAAAATGTCTAAAGGAGCCCACAACTCCATCTGAAAATTTTTAGGGGTCCACAAATGAAAAAAAGGTTGAAAACCACTGATCTAGATCATCCTGCTGCTCCAGACAAGATCACCATCTAACCATCCCAAACCAATGCTTGTCTAGCCTCCACTTAGAAATTTCGCAAGACAGAGATCCCACAGTCTCTCTAGGTAGTCTCTTCCTGTGCTTAACCACTCTCACAGACAGAAAGCTCTTTCTGAGAGCTGACCTAAATCGACCTAAATCTCCTGTGTCCTGGGGACTTCTGTCATGTTCCCAGTGGACAGAAAGAATCACCATCTTCTTTATAACACTTCCTTTTTAACCTGAAGGCTATTATTGACTCTCTCCTTAGTCTTCCCTTCTCTAGACTAAATAATCCTAGTACTTCCAAACTTCCTGCATGTTACATTTTTAAAACTTCCATAGTGTTTGTTGCTCTTCTCCTGACTTGCTCAAATTCATTCACATCTAACAGTTTAGCGCCTAAAACTGGACACTCATGGGACCACACCAATGCTGAACAGAGTGGAAGAATTCCTTCCTGAGACTTGCATATGACACTCCTGCTAATACGTCCCAGTAAGCTATCAGTTATTTTGCAACATTACATCAGTGACTCCTATTTAGACTAAAGGCAAGCTAGGTTTGCATTTTATAGATTAACTAAATCAGATACATTAGCATGAGCTTTCATGAGCTCAAGCTCACTTCATCAAATGTTCTCTCAGTGATTCTCTCTGTACTATACACTGCGCTTAGCATGTCATAGCATCTGATGAAGTGAGCTCAGGCTCATGAAAGTTTATGCTATATACATTTTTGATTTAGTCAGTCTATGAGGTACAGTCTACCCCGCCTTCTACCTGACTTCAGACTAATGTGGCTAACTACCTCCCTCCTATTCGGATAGTAATCCGCTATAACTGCCAGATACTTTTCTGCAGTGCAGTACCCTAGCCATTTTTGCATTTGTGTAGTCGATTGTTCCTAATCAACTCTAGTACTTTAAACTACACTTTCCACTTGTGTAGTGCTTCGTACTTGCCTTTATATTTTGACCTTGACCATTAACAAACACTCACTTACATGCATAAATAATGCCAGCCATAAGACAGCATTTATACAATAGTAAACCTTTCTCCTATACAAGGCAGACCAGGACAGTTTCTGGGTTCTTTAGGTTGTCACATTTCTTCACAACAGTCTTCAGTGCAGAGAAAAAATAGTGTACTGTGACAGGCTAGGGCCAGGGCTCTTTTAAATCTACCAAATAATGCAATAGGTTTCAAAGAAGGAGGAAAAAATACTAAGCACAGATGTCACTGGAGTATTTGGAGTATTTTTTTACTTAAGGAGATTAAAGAGTGCCTGATCCTCATCAGAAAGTCAGAGAATCACTCATCATCCCATCATGACCACTTGATCTTAGCCCAAAAGCCGAGCAGCTATGTTCCCAACAAACCCCAGTATGATCAACTGAAAGAATTGGGCAGAGTAACACACTTTTACTGATATTGTTTTATCACACCAGTGTTAAAACACCAGCATTTAGTGGTTTCTTAAAACAGCTTGAATTATGACCCTTTAAGATAAAGACAGATTTGTTTCTAAGTTGAATGTACCAAAACTGTGTATAACTTATCAATAGCACTTATAAGTTATTTTAATTGAAATTTTCACTTACAGATATATGAAAACAAATTATTTCTCCAGTAATTTAACAGCTGTTTAGCTAGATAGTCAACTGAAACAAAAGAGAGAGAAAGAGACAGCATTCTAAGGCTAGAAACAGATATCGCCCAATGAAGTGGATCAGCTGTGCTGGCTCAGCTGATCTGCTTAATTGGGCAAAATCCACGTCACCCACTGAACCACCCAATGATTGTGTGGGACAACGAGCAACATGTAACCCACTTCCAGAGATGCACCACTCAGCCTCAAGACCACACCAGAGCAACCTTGACATGCCTGCGTGGTCCCAGAGCTGGGGCCATCAATCAGCTGCATGAAAGCAGCACAAAGGCGATGAAAGACATCTGTTTCTACCTTTAAACACCACAACATTACATATTGGGGCATGCAGTGGTAAAGGAATGTTTGTGAAAGGCCAAGTTAATCTCTCACTTCATGCAAGGGAAGTTTAGGATAGATACCAGGAAAAAAACTCTCTCACAAGGAGGGTAGTAAGCTTTGGAATGGGTTACCCAGAGAGGCTGTGGAATCTCCATCCTTAGAAGGTTTTTAAGACCCTTAGGCAGGGCCATGGCTAGGATGATCCAGTTGGGGATGGTCCTGCTTTGAGCAGGGGGGTGGACTAAATGACCTCCTGAGGTCCCTTCCAAGCCTAATTTTCTACGATTCTATGATTTCTGTGCTGCAACACTTTTTTTACCCCAGAAAGTTAGCTTTATTATTATTGAAAACTTGAAGAAAACATTAAAAAAACCACGATCTGGATTCTGAAGAAAGTGGAAGCTTTGTTTCAGAAACAAATTGAAAGGAAAAAAACTGTCCATTTTACTTAAAACATCTCTCACACCACATTGTTTTTTCCACTTCTGTTTCGAGGAATCATAGGCTATTGACTCTGCATCATAAAAACCCTGCATCATGAAATAATAATAATAAAAAACAACTCCTCTGTGTCCATCTAGAGAGCAGTTCACATGAAAACACAGACTCCATTTCTGTGGCTGTAAGACTAGGCTACAATAAATCATTGTTAAAAGTTGGAGCCAATCTCAGCGAAGTAATAAAAGTTTCTAACGGATTACAGGTAGAAGACGGAATGAAGAAAGTAATAGAAGGAGATGGTACACGCCTTCATGCAGAAGCTCTGACTGATTCTGAGTTATGTGCTTCAGTGGAGGAAGTGGCATGTGCTTATTATGTTTTGCTACACTTCTCAGTCCTCAGCTTACCACACTCTGAAACAAAACTATTGGGCCTGAAGACAGACACTATTCCTCTGCATTATATGGCAGCACTAGCTTGAAACACTACTGGATTCTTTGATACCTCAGACAGAAAAGGAGTTCCGTTCTTCCTCTACCAGCCAGAGGCTTAACCAGAAAGGACATTTTCTTGAATGTAACAAACTATAGTATTAAAATGTCATTAAATATTAGTGATTGTATATATGGAATAAAAAACTATGTAAGCACATCAAGAGAGTAGTCATCTTAGCTACTGCCTGTTACACACATAGGCCACATCCAGATGTGCATGCACATGTGGTTTATGGTGCTGCAAACCTCTTTGCAGTGCCACAAATCACACACCCAAAATGTTAAAACATGCCCTGCACTGCACACGTGCAGCATAGAGGCAAATTTTGCTACCGGGAAATCCCCATAGCAAAAAAAAAAAAAAAAAAAAAAAAAAAAAAGGTGGAAAAAAAATAAGCGGCATGGCACATGCAACAGGAGCATGTGCTGGCAGACAGAGGCTTGGTCCTCCAGAGAGATGTTCTGGCTTCCGGCCAGAGTGCCTCTACTCCTTTAGTTGCGACCTGGCTCCTCTAGCACGCTAGGAGCCAGGAGGAATGGGAAAAGGGCAGTTTGTCCTAGATCAAGGCACATATGCAGAGACATACACTGTAGCAAAAAGCAGCAGCACAAATGTGTGCCACTGCTATTTTTGCCACTGCAAGTGCACACCCCTGCATGTGGGGACACGCCCATGTGCGGTTATGTGAGGATACCCAATTAGTAAAAGAAAAAGAGGGGTTGCACCCCCGACATGGTCCCTCTGGCAAGGTCACTGTGGATAATTTGCACTCGATAGATTTAAATGTACCACCCAGAACTGTAGACGGAGCAATGCAGGACACCACCCTCACCAGGCAGCGAAAACGCACAAAGAGCCTGTAGCAATGGAAGGGCAGCCTGCATGCTCATTATTCTATCCTGCTCACTCTGCATCACAGGTCTGCAATAAAGGTGTCATTAATTGTCTTCAGATTATTCAGTAAAGTCTTAAAATTTATTAAGCTCTAATTATTGATGTGGGCCATGTTTTCAGCCAATGTGCCTCCTTAACCCCTTCACTGCTTGCAGGAATGGATCACAGCTTTTTTCAATCGTCACTGTGCTATCATACTGTTGGCACTTTTCATAAATGTGTTCAGTTTAACCAGAAGGGAACATCAGATCATGTGGTTTGACCTCTTGTTTCTTACAGCCTACATTTCAACCACATACACCTATACCGAATGGGGTGTGGTGGTCAGAAGTAAGAGTTCAAGCCTCACCGTAGACTTGTGTTAACAGCTAACCGGAAAGCTTGTCTCTGGAAATGCTGATAAGACTCTCTGCGGGACTGTGTTATCAGAGGCATTACATGCTACTTGAGTGCCCTGGGTGTAGCTGTGCAAGGGTGGGACAGCATCACTGGCTACACTGCCACCAGCATGGTGACAGCAAGCCCAGCAGCACAGCCACTTCTATCTTTTTAGCTCCCCTCTAGGTTGGCACCCAGGGCTGGTGCCCCAGTGGCTTCTGCTTCATTATACTACTGTGTTAGAAAAGAGGGTGAGATTATCCCATTTTTTTTATGCATCCTATCTCCAGATTGTACAGGCAAAGGTAATTTCTTTCTTGTGCAATAAATCTTTTTGCTATGTTATTTACCTTGCTGATTGCCTGGGGTAGAAGTGATTTTCTGAACAACTGATAATTTCAGGCTCACCTCTTTTGTGGAAGAGGAAGCCTATAATTTTGTACAAATGAAGGGTGAAATTCCTGGAGCTGGCAAAGTTTCCTCCGTTGGAGCTGTGAATCAGGTCAGGGGCTGAGCAGTCTGGTCAGAGTAAACCCAGGGATAAAATCTAATCTGTGGTCTAAAGACATTGAGAACAGTGGGGAAAAATTTGGGGTTCTGTGGAAGAGGCAGGCAGCAGTGGCCACAGGTTGGCTCCAGACACCAGCCCTACAAACCTTCCTCTTGTGCTGGTGCAGGGATGGGTTAGGTCTGCTCAAGGACTGAACCCACACACCAGTGCAATCCAGCATGCCAGGTCTGGGGCGACATGCCAGGTTGGCTACATTCTGCGCTGGACCCAGCATACCGGTCAGAGCTGGTGTGTGGCCCTGGACCCAGCGCACCAGATCAGGGTGGCATGCGAGGTCAGCCCATCCCTATGCCAGCAGAAAGGGTAGGTCTGGAAGGTTTGGGCTGGGAGCTGAGCTGCAGCTATGGCTTCCCGTCTTTCTCTCCCCTGCCACCCATGCCCTGCACCCCCACAGCCAGAGAGAAGGTGGCAGAAAGAGCAGCCTGCAGTCCCAAACTGCGAGTGCATGCCTCTGCCTTGGATTGCCCCATGGCCGCAGTCTTACTCTGTTTCCACATTCATTAAAAATGTGGGAGGAAATAAGCAGGCTGGCTTCAGGAACGGCTGCATCTTCCAGCAGTCCTTCTGTGCCAAGCCAGATGCTGTCAGGAAAGTTTCAGAGGAAGTCCCCCTTCCCCTTTCCCCTAGCTGCTACTACTCAGTTCTTTACCTAAGTAAGAACTTTTTTTTTCATGCTGCCTTTCAAAAACAGGGTGTGTATTAGATTCAGGGATGTGTTAGATGAGAGAAAATATGGTACTCAGGGCCTGAAATCAGTGGATCCCAGTCCATTTCCATGGCCTTTGGATCAGGCCTTTACTCATTTCATAGTTAATTAGCACAGCACTAACCTCTTCCCAGGGAGCTGCAAACAAGTTCAAGGACTGAAATGAACAAACAAAAAATATGGCCTTCTTTCTGGGACATCATTTTCAGTTAGGATTCAGTGACACCACAATGGTCCCTTGAAGACTGAATAGCCTGAAGAACCCAATGATGTGGCTTCTGTTGATTCTTAAATAACCAAGCAAAAAAGAAAAATGAACAGCTCTGCCTTCTCTCGAGGTTTAAAAATCTTCTTTCAAACAGTATTTAATTGTCAGAGAAAAAACATTCCTTTTTCAAATATTTGCACAAGAGGAGACTGCAATATTTTCTTCTATTTCTTGGAAGAGGAATTAAGGCGATAGCAATTCCTCCTGTAATTCAAAGCTAATTCCATAGTTATGGAAGTCATTATAGTCCAAATTCAGCTTCTCTGCTTAGGGTAGGTACAGATGTCTGGGGAGGTTAGTGGGAGGTTAGATCACGTCAACAATGGAACTGAGTTGGCCCGCATGCAGACCTTACACTTAGATCCCTAGTTAAGTCAATCTAAGTACAAACTGTACAGAAGTTCTAGAAATGTCAGATTGGTCAAAAAATGACTGGCCTGATTTAATTTAACTCTACCTTGGAGGCAGTCTAACTTAGATTGGGTACAGCAAGCTGACTATAACTGAACTTTTGCACACCTTCCCAATGCAGCCCCAGGGCTGGGAGAGCCCAGCAGCTGGCCCCCGCCCCGGGGCTGCACTTTTCCTACCACCCCCACCTCCCAGCACCAGGCTATTTTCAGGCCCCTTACCCCCCACAGACAGCCCCCCACCCCACAAACCAGCCAGTGCACCCTGTAAGCTATCCCAACCCTCCAATCCTGCAAGCAGCTCCCAGTGCCCATTTTACTGGGAGCTGATAGAAGTAAGTTGGTGTGAGGGGAGAGGTGAGTGGGATTGGGGGAGTTGTTTGTCTGGAAGTGGGGAGGGATTAGGTGGCTAAAAAAAGGCCCTGGTCCCAGTGGGGAGAGAGTCCCCCCCATCCCACCAACCCCCACTACAGAGTTGCCAGCCCCCTCACCTGCTCACCCCTCCACCCTGACTTATTTCAGTCAGGCTCCCTGGACCACTAAACACCAGTAAAACCAGCCCTGGGAGTGGTTTGCAGGATTAGGGGCAGTTCAGTAGCATTGGGAGGGGGCTGCAGGAGTCCATGGGGGTTTGGCATGACTGGAGAAGCTCTCTGATCTTGCCAAGCACTCCCCAACTAGCTCCCACATCCCAATTTACCTTAGATGGGGACCAGGTGGCCATTTTAACCTGATCTAAACTCCCCTAACCTTCCTGAATGTCTCTGTACCCTAAGCATTAGGTCTGGGAGACAAGAACGATTCTCTGAAAAGTACAAGAAGCTGGTTAACAGAATTTTGCAGCAGCAGAGTGAAAGAAGGAGGAATCGCTGCTGGAGCCCAAATTTCCTTAGCCAGTGAGATGCATTAAGCAAGAAAGAAGAAATCAGCCTTCTTTACTTTTCACTGTCCCTGGGCTTGCTTACAGCTTCCTTGGAAGAGGTGAGTGCTGCACAATGGGAGTTACAGCTTTAATAATTCTGGAAGAATGAAAATCCTCTCTTTGCTTTTGGCTTCTGATGGAAGAAGTGTTGCTTAGATCATCCTAAATTAGTACCATGGGTTTTTTTTATCAAAATGACCCCAGCCTTGAAAACGGAATCCATAATTAATTCACTCCCCATGAAAGCTAGTAGTTTGTCATTTTAGTTAAATAATGATATTTAACTACTTTGCTTTTTAAATGTTAAATAGATGCTTGTGGTTCATCCTCTCTTCAGACTCAGTTATCAGGGCTGAATTACTGACTACTATGAATATGTAAAGGATGGGTATGTAGAGGATTGAGAACCATTACACAGCATTACTATTCTGGGGAAACTCACAGGGGCTGCTGGAGCTTATGCATCTTCTTTACTGCCTCTGCTTTGGGAAGGAAAAGAAAGCATGATTCCCAACAGAAGGCGGAGTAAAAGAACCCCCCCCCCCCCCCCCCCAAACAAACTAATTAAGCTATGGAGAAAAATAACACTGAAGCAAGGTTTTGGTTGGTTCATTATTCCCTTCTAATTGTCTCAGTGTGAAGTTAGGTAATACGTGTTCAATGAATTCCAGCAGACTGCTCCTTGATTTACTCATGCAATTCACAAGCTGAATTCAGCAGGACGCAGGTGACGTGGCTGCCCTCGATTAAATCTGACAGTGACCCAAGGCATATGTATTGCTATTGATAACTTTCTAAATGGAGGATTTCATAAGCAGAAACAGTGCTAGAGCTGTTGATTCATTATTTTAGGTTTCCAGGCCCAAGTAGGGTTCTAATTAATTATGTTCTTTTACTTTCCCATTAAGCTGAAACCTTGTCAGTTTAAAAATGCAAAACATTTACGGCCTTTTTTTCATTTGTTTGTGGAAAAGTTAATAGAAATTCAAACAGAACAACAGGATCATAGGATTTTTAGATTCTTGCTGTAATTTAAGGTTTGATTTCATTTATAGTATATAGGATGATTTATTTTTAAATAAAATTGCCACTCTGATACAGAACTCCACCTACCAGGACAGATTTTATAAAAAGACATTACCTACTCAACTGAGGAGAAATAGTAATTCATAATGATTTCTGCATAATTACTTTGTAGTTAGCTTCTATGAATTTCTAAAAATGTTTATATGGGATAAAACAGAGAATAAGTTGTCAAAAACCTCTGTACCAGAAACTCAATGGACCAGGAGATCCTCTTCATACATCAAGAGAATGTCTAAACCATTTAGTTCATTTATATCCAGTCTACTTAATGAGGAGTGTAGGTTTTATACAGAGAGGGCAAAAGCAACAATACCAATTATCTATCTCTTATAGTTAACAAAACAAAAACAATCTGCAGAGGTATAATCAAGTGTGGACCAAAGGCAGGTTTTTGCTGTAATTAAATTAATCTTTTGAGAAGCAAAAATCTTAATTCCTTACCTGTTTGACTAGAATTGCCCCACACAACACATTTATTAGAAGTATTACAAAAAAAAAAAATAAACTGAGGAAAAATCAAACTGGGGTATGCTTTCAGCTTTTAGGCGGTGATTCAGCGAGACATGTAAGAACATGCTTAATGGCATAGTTAATGGGACCACCCACTGCTTTCTGAGATTTCCTACATGCTTTAGCTCCATTCTTACAAAAGGATGAGTAAATTTGATGCTTTATTCTGACGGGGACCATATTTGATAACTTCCAGGCACATTGTAAAATTGTGTGTGTGTGTGTGTGTGTGTGTGGGATGAGTAGAATCAAGGTGAATTAGGAGGGTCAAGCTGAATTAGGAGGGTCTTGGTGCTGACAGATAACCAAAAGACTGATTTCATCTTCAATATATTCCTAAATTCATAACCACAACTACACTTGACTCTTCAGAAACAGAAGAGAAGAAGGACCCCATGCCAAGAAAGTTTTAATTTTGACTATTCTCATCTTTGCCCCCTTGTTTTGCTTGGCTGACCGATTTCAGATCTGGACATATTAAGGCTGCTTTAGAATCTGTTTCTGGAAGTGTTACTCCATTTCCCCATGCTGACCAGAATTTGGCTCCTGAAATTGTAATCAAAGAAGTATTAATTTCTTTACAATACAGACTTTGCTTTAAGGCCAGATTAGTGTTCTGCTAGTTCCTGCTCTTGTTCCCACTCCTCTCATGAGAATAAGCTATCAGAGAAAGCAAATAAAAATGTAGTCTGTGAGTTACTGCATAGTAGGTTGAAGGCAATACAGCACAGGGCCATAACTCACAGAATTCACATTACTAATCTGCTATCCCATCTTCATAGGCATGCCTGAAACATTGATAAGGAATAATAGCCCACCTTTAAACCCATCTCACTAGAAAGCTGACATGTTTGTCATTTCAGATGCACTCTTTATTTATATATACTTCGAAAGCCAGGGTGGTTAGCACAGTCATTCTGAGTCCTTTCCATTGACATTTAAAAAGAATCTATTATGCTGTTTTCAAGGACAGCAGAAAAGTGTTGGCTGAATTGCTACTATAACATGCCGTGGGGGAGGAAGAGGAAGACTTTACATAAAGAAAACACACACAATAAAGAAAACCCTTATTAATACCCAGTTCTACCTTATGTTTTATGAAAGAATGTTACAGAAGCTGCCAAGCTGTAATTATGTATGAGCATCTGCACGTACACATCTACAGCATTTGCCAACAAAAGTGCATTTCTCTCAATCCTGAAGCTTAAAAGTGGATTTGACCATGACAATGAAAGAGTGATAACACTGTCTGACCTCAGATTGACTCGGTGCCCTCTTCCTGGATGCTGACTGGCACTGACTACAGAGAATGACTAAAAATAAACAGTTTGTCTCATATATAGTAATAAGGCAAAAGTGTCATCTGAATGGATTCTTTAAGTTTGTCACTATTCACCTTCATGCCATCTTCCTCTTACATTCTTCCCCTTGAGAAGTGTTTGCCACAGAAGATACAATTAGAGCTTGTGATGAGCGTCAAGAACTTAAGTAATTTCACTGTAGTGCCAAATTATAATGAGTTTTGGGGTTTCAGTCAGAAGAGGGAATTGAGTGAGAGAATCTTCTCTCTGGAGGACAGTACCCAGCAATGGCACAACATTGCCATCATATAGGTATCTCTGGTTTCCAAGAACAGTCAATCATTTTCTAAGTTAAGGGCCCCTTTGAATTCAATAAGGAACTGTGCCTAAAAAATAAAGACATAATACAGACCAAATACATCCAAAGCATGCTCCCTTCTCTACTTCTCTGAAGGTTTCATTGGCATGGTTCTGCTTGTTTTATTTTTGGGCAAAAATTATTACCTTGATGAACTCTTTCTCTAGTACCTCAGTCACAATAGATTAAGCTTCACCTCAACCTCAGTTCACCTAATAAGAGTTTCCCATTCTTGAGTCAGAACATAATGAATGCTCTTCTCCATGGCATTTGCAAGACACTTTTATAACTTATGGAGCTCGCTATCACAAGGGACTCTGGTGAATCACGTTGCTATTGTTAAAGGAGAAGAGAGACAAGACATTTCAAAGAAAGCTGATTATTGAACAAATCGGGCTGCAGATATTCTGAAGTCTATACGAAACAACTAGACAATACTACAGAGGTATGATATTAGTGTTTGGCTGCCATTTATTATTTGTACTGGGGCTGTACTTCATGCTCTATTAGATTAGTCACAGAATAAAAGGATGGTCCCTGCTTGAAGAGACTGTGAATCTTCTGGTTTCGTTACATGGAACTCATTTGAATCACGAAATCCATGGGTGCCTGTATAGGTGCGAGGAGGTTGCTCTGTCAGAGCAATTAAACAAGTCTGCTGGAGTGTGCTAATTAGTAAGCTCCAGCCAGCCTCTACGTCTCGTGTATCAGCGTCCCCACACTTCAAAATGGCAGCAGGGGAGTCTTAACAAAAGCTTGTTCAATGAGCTTTAATTAAAGCACCCCTGCCACCATTTTGAAGCGTGGGGATGCTGATACATGAGACTTGGTGGGCACTTTAATTAGAGAGGCTCTGGGAGCTGCTCTAATTAAAGCACCCCACCCCCAGAGCACATGTACAAATGCCCCTTGAGACCACAGGTTAAGTCAGTTACATACTGTTTCAGTCATGAAAAATGTCAAACCTTAAGTATTTTTGATCCACCAAAAATCTTCTTTAGGAAGCCATAGTCTGGGTAGTGGAGTGCCATGCAGAAAGCCTTCACAAAACTTATTTGTCCATAGCTTGCTTTAAAACAAAGAGGACAATATTGTGGTACAAATACGTTAGAATTTAGACATAATGCCTTTTTGCAAAGTGCTTTTGTATTTAACATGACTTGCAAATGGCTTTTGCGTTAGCTTCTGCACATAGATTGAAGCCTGCTTTACACCTAAAACTTCACGACCATACCTTCTCAGTGACCTAGAGTTACACGGAGATAAGGGGTTACTAAAGGACATTAAGTTTGCCGCAGTTCCTCCTCTTAAAAACACACAGGTGCTATAACATAACCCATAATAAATTGAGCATAGCCTGAAAACTTAAACATCCTGTGGAAACTTAGACGTAACCATGGAAACTTTGACATCCTGCGGAAACTTAGATGAAACAGTAGAAGCTTGTAGAAGCTGTAAGACTGCGAATAGTTGCATGACATGCTAAGGTTCTTTGTTTAGGTAAGCTATAAAAGGGACCCTCGGACAAAACCCGGGGTCGACTCAGCTTTGGGCATCTAGCCCCTTTGTCGATCTGTTTGCACAAACAATAAACCTGAAATGGACCCAGCCTGAGTGTGTGTGACTCTCTCCTTGAGGTAGACTGGAAAGGCCTCCAGGAGCACGAAACTAGCTGTTTGGGCAACAATATGATCTGAATCCAAAATGGCTGAGGCAGACAACAGAATGGGAAGACTGGCAGTGCTACATCCTTACTTAGTGAACATAAGAGGAGCCAAATGTGAAATCAGATAGAACCACAATATGACCGGAGGTCGCCAGGAGAAAAGACCCATGTGGGCCTTGTCACTATCACGACTGCACTGCTTGCATAGTGATTACTGGGAACACCTTAGCTTTGAGATCTCGCGCTGTTCTGTGATGGAAGGAAGCCCCAAAAGCAGAAAATATGGTAAGACTGCAAGGCATGTTCTAGCACCCAACTGCTCAACACCACCAACTGCTCCAGGCAGTGCTAACACCTTTCTGGGGAAAACTGCTCAGGATATCTGGATATCTGCCAACATGGCTCAAAGGAAATTTGTTAAACCAAGGACAACAATAAATTTCCTTTCTTTAAATATTTGAAGAAATTATTACCAATGCCACATGTCAATGAGACTTTGGCTCTGTCTGCTTATCCACTCACGTTAACTGATTCTGACATTAGCTGATGTTTTCTTTTGAGCAACAAATGCTACCATAATAACTTAAGCAGACTGAAGCCTCAGCCTGTGAGACGCACTGGAAAATTTTCTCTTTTTGGCTCAACTCTGTGCAAACCAGAGTGCGGGTCAGCACAGAACCTGGCCTGCTGTGCCTGAAGAATTCAGATGACACTACAAAGGTTCTTAGAACAGCCTGCTCAGCATTTAATAGCAAACCTACAGCCAACAATTGATTCAGCTTCTCACACCACCTGAACGGACTTAGAATGGCTAAGACTAAGAATAGAAGTTATTCTTAACCAACAAATCAATACATAAAAAAACTGAATCAGCACAGATGCTTCCCATTGGGGTTTCCTCATCTATGAATAAGGACTAGTCCGACTCTTATGTACCAGGGGGAACAGATCCAGTGATAAACATAGATATTAACACTTTTTATGGGTTGGAGGCAACACAGAACAGTGAAGGAGGAGACCTGGGTTGTCTTCCTGGATCTGACACCAACCTACTTTGTGATCTTGGACAAATCTTTTTAGCCCATTTTGCTGTGTCTTTGTTTAGCCTCTGACTCTTTGTCTGCTTGCCTACTTAGACTATGAGCTCTTCACTGAGCTCTCTTATTATGTGCTCAAAATGCTTAGCACAACCGGCCCTTAGCTCAGCAGGGGTTTCTAACTCTTACCACCGTACAAATAGGGCTAATCATTCTCAGTGGTTTCTGTAGGTACCTTTTTGTCAGTAAACTCTTGCTTCGGTTAATCAATGCAAGAACTGCAGTCTATTCGTGTTGGGGGTCATAAAAGTCCCTTTCTGGTAAGGAAAAGATGTAATTTGAGAAATTAAAACAAGGCACACACTGGAACTATACCATGTTCTCTTAGTGAAGCTCCATTATCCTGCCTAACCTTTGCCTGACCTCCTCACTGTCCATTGTTTAAAGCCTTTTTATTCATAGTGGAGCTAAATGTCTGAACGTTGTCAGAGGAAAACAGTGTCATTTATGTGTCACATCAGAAATGTGTATCCTAAGTCATTGTTCCAGGCTCATTAAACAGGAAACAAGACCGACCAAAGCGTTTTTGTTAGGCTGTGGGTATGTTTGAGTTCTACAGCAACAGAGTTGGGTTAAAATTGCTCTGAAAAAAAAAAAGTATATTCAAATCAAATTTTCAATTGCTTCTGTCCTGTCACCTTCAGATGGCACTGCACTTATTGCAGAGAGCCCTGAGAGGCATGACCTTGCTTGAAAGTGTGGCAAAAATTATAAACATCCATAAGATTATAAACAAAATTTCAGTGAATGTTAAAGCTAATGCACTATGGCCCTAATTTGGTTTCACATACAAGTGTTGAGTGATTCACTTGAGAATGCACAAAACCATTTAGAACCATAGGACAACTTTAGAATGACAAATGAGTTGGGAATAATGATGACTGGCTGCCTTACAATTATTTCTTCATCTGATCTAGTATTTAATAAGTTCATTCAACAGTAATTTAAACAAACTGATTCATAACCAGATTCAGAAAATTTCTGCTGCCTGCAATCAGTGCTCCTTCCATAATAGATAGGGAATGTTCCTTAGTAGCATAGCTTATTTTCACATTCTGAGCAGCAATCTAGCAGTCAGTGACATGAAGAACAGTAAAATTTCCCAGGTAGTGCAACTATAGGTTGTTTTTTTTTGGCAAGCACATGGAGGACAGAAAAGGTGATTACACGAGACTAGGGAAACCATTCAATACATATAAATATCTAAACACCACAATGCACAAGAAAATACTGCTAGGCAAAACAGGTCAGCACTAACAAGCAGCTTTGTCAGCAAACAGCAAAGCAGAAGATCTCTACAGTTTTGCACTTCTATTGGTTTATCATTGTTCTGATTAGACAATTTCATGATGGCAAGTTGGGAAATGCAGTGAAAGCTGGGAGTTTCTCTAATCTGTTTTCACTAATAAAGGATGTAAAAACAAGGCAATGTTTTTGCATCCACATTGTTTAGTATTTCATTTGCTATTATGCTTCTGGTTGCTTTTTGTGATCTCAATATATGTATTAGGATTTGATACAATTGTATTGTATTTATATTAAATTCTGAATTGATCAATACCTATTTAATCCCAGACAACTGTCAGTAAAAAATAATGATGCGTGAGGAAATTGTCTATGAACTTCTGTTTGCTGATGAATGCCTTAGTTGCTCATTCCCCAGATGATGTGCAAATTAGTACAGATCCCTTTGAAGCTAGATGCTCACATTTTGGACAGATTGGTCGCCTTGATGGCTAGGGACAGACATTACACATAAGTGATTGGAAATCAGTTCAAAATTGTAACCCAACAGAAGTTCAGTGCACATAAACCACTTTCAAAATGGCCAAAACCAGTTTAAGAGAAACCTGGATAGATGTAGTATCAGACTTCACTGATTAAGGTTAAATCAGTTTATTGAACTTCTGTCCCAGATTCAACTGGCTCACAGTCCTCCAGCCTCCCAGGATGTTTTGCATCTCCCCTACAACTCCCCTTTCCTCCCCTCTTGCAGGATGGGTGGGCTAGCCTTGGCCTAAGCTGTCTGCTCCAACCAAGCAGGGAGGTATGCTCTAGCACCCACTGGCTTTTGTCCTGGGCCACTGCAGGCATGTGGCTGCACTTCTGGAATCAAAAGTGAATGTCTGTTCACTTGCTTATTGGTTCAGTCTATGCAGTTTAGATTAACTTGCAAAGATTGAATCGATTCAGCCTTGGGCTTTTTGACTGTTGGTACTTAACCATTAAAACTAAAGCTGTGTATCAGATTGCTCCTGATAAAACTTATATACCATCAACTGTCACTATGAGAAGACATGTCATTCAAGCTGCAGATTAATTCATCTACTGGGGTCTCACTCGTGTGTGACATTCACATCAGTAATGAAGTCTCCAACAGAATCACTAAAATTAGTGCAGCCTTTGAAAGTCTTTGGGATAAGAGAGACATAACTTTGCATACAAAACTGAAAATCTATGTGGCAGTAGTCCTGGTGTCATTATTTTACATTTGTGAATGAGACAACCTATAGAAATCCTTTCAATGACCTAATGAAAATAAGATTGCAAGACAGAATCCCAAGTACTGAAGTTCTTTGGTAAGCAAATGTCTAATATAGGTGCTATAATTATGTAGACACAACTAAGGTAGTTTGATCACATAGCCAGGGTGTCTGGTAATTGGCTCCTTAAGAAAATCCTTTCAGCTGCTTGCAGAGATAAGCATTCCCACCGTGCAAATCAACTGAATAATAAAAATCAACAGCAGGAATGAGCTACTTCTAGCAAATCTGACATGACCCCAAGGAGCCCATCAAGCTTGCAAGTACTTTAAAATGTGATGCACCTGCAGAAGAAACAAGATAGCTTCAATATTTTCTCTTGGAATTTTACCATTTTAGAGAAACTGAAAAACAGAAAAAGCTTCAGACTCATGTTGGTTATTCAGCTACTATTTAATAAACAAGATGCCTCCCTGGCCTTGCTCCTTGGTTCATTTATATGGGAGATCATGCCTAGCTAAACTGGAATAAATTCCTTCCTGGTATAATGACTTCGATGTCAGAACAGTCTAGCTCCATCTGTTTCAACTTCAGGTAGTTGAAGGCTGCTATTAAGTCCCCTCTCAGTCTCCTCTTTTCTAGACTAAATAAACCCAGTTCCTTCAGTCCTTCCTCATAAGTCACGTCCCCCATCCCCCTCACCATTTTTGTTGCCCTCTGCTGGACTCTCTCCAATTTGTCCACATCCTTTCTGTAGTAGGGGGCTCAAAACTGACTACAGTACTCCAAATGTGGCGTCACCAATGCTGAATTGAGGGGAATAATCACTTCCCTTGACCTGCTTGCTGGCAACACTCCTAACAATGCAGCCCAGTATGCCATTAGCCTTACTGGCAACAAGGGCAACTGTTGGCTTATATTCAGTTTATTGTCCACTGTAACCCCTAGGTCCTTTTCTGCAGAGCTGCTGCCCAGGCAGTCAGTCCCCAGCCTATATTGGTGCATGCAATTGTTTCAGGACTTTGCACTTGTCCTTATTGAACCTCATGAGATTCCTTTTGGCCCAATCCTCCAATTTGTTTAGGTCATTCTGAATCCTAGCCCTACCCTCCAGTGCATCTACAGCATACTCCCCCCCAAGCTTGGTGTCATCTGCAAACTTGCTGAGGGGGCACTCTATGCCATCTTTCAGGTTGCTGATGAAGACAATGAACACAATCAGCCCCAGGACCAACCCCCACGGCACTCCACTTTGCCAACTAGACACATGCCATTGATTACTACCCTCTGAATCCAATGCTCCAACCAGTTTTCTATCCACCTTACATTCATCTGGCCTGTACTTCCTTAGCTTCCCTGCAAGAATGTTGTGGGAGACCATATCAAAAGCCTTCCCAAAATCAAGGTCCATCACATCCGCTGGTCTCCCCACATCTACACAGCCAATCACCTCATCACAGAAGGCAATCAGGTTGGTCAAGCATGATTTGCCCTTGGCAAATCCATGCTGACTGCTCCTAATCACCCTTTTCTCCGCCAAGCACTTACAAATGGATTCCTTGAGGATGTGCTCCATGATTTTTCCAGGGACTGCAGTGAGTCTGACTGGTCTGTAGCTCCCTGGATCCTCTTTTTTCTCTTTCTTAAATATGGGCACTATGTTTGCCATTTTCCAACCATTTGGGACCTCTCCTGGCCGCCATGAGTTTTCAATGATGATGGCCAATGGCTCTGCAATCACATCAGCCAACATCCAGACCCATGGACTTGTATATGTCCAGCTTTTCTAAATAGCTCCTAACCTGTTCTTTCACCACTGAGCGTTGCTCACCTTCTCCTCAAATTGTGCTTCCCAGTAGTCTGGGAGCTGACCTTGCTAGTGAAGACTGAGACAAAGAAGGCAGTGAGCACTTCAGCCTTTTCTGCATCCTCTGTCATAAGGCTGCCTCCCCCATTCAGGCAGGGACCCACACTTTCCCTGATCCTCCTCTTGTTACTGACATACTTGTAGAAACCCTTCTTGTTACCCTTCACATTCCTTGATAGCTGCAACTCCAGTTGTGCTTTAGCCTTCCTGACTTCATCCCTACATACCTGAGCAGTGCTCTATACTCCTCCCTATTTATTTGGCAAAGTTTCCACTTCTTATAAGCTTCCTTTTTTGACTTAGTTCACCAAACAGTTCTCTGCTAAACCAAGCTAGTCTTCCTTCACATCAGGATGGTTTGTTCCTGCACTCTCAGTAAGGAGGCTTGAACTCATAACCTGCTGGTTCCCAGCACCTCACACGAGCCCACAGACCACAGATATTGATTTGTCTAGAGCCAGTCCAAACCCCGACCTCAGTGAATAATAAATAAATACAGTTTTTGGGGGTCTCAAGGAAGCTAAACACTTTACAAATTCAAATTTAATTCAGCAAATAGTTTTGGCTGAAAACATGGTTAAAGGCATTTGGAAATGGCATCTAGCTTTAGAAAAACCATTTAGAATATTTTCTTGCTGGTGTTTTGGACAAGCTGGAATGAAACATCTTGATGTTTTTTAAATGAAACATTTTAATATTCTGTTTTGAAAGGGCATTTTAATTTCAAAATTAAATGTAAAAGGCATAAGAAATCAAATAAACTGAAATGCTTTATTTTGGGTTTTACCATTTTTTAACTTGATGTGAAATAATTTTTAAATTTTCTATTTCATTATCAAACCAAAAATGTCATTATTTGGGTAGCTCTGAAACTAGGCATCATAGCTCAGATACTTCCTTTATAACATATCAAGACTTCTACCCCTTCAAGGAAGTTTGGTAGACCCCAGATTCTCCATCATGGCCCGTAAACATACTTCTACCAAACAAGAGATACAGCATGTTCTGAACTCGATAAGCCACCAGAAACAAGAAGTCAGAAATGCCAGTTTTATAAGACATTGGTAATGAGTTCTGCCAAGAGCACTGCATTTCTTTCCTTCTTTGAAATGAAGCCATCCTTAAAAGTAACACAGGTAATGTTTGTAAGGAGATAATGCAATTATCTGCAGCCTTCCATTCAGCAATTCATGGCTGGAATATAGAAAAATTCTGTAGTAAAGCAAGCAGAGTTAAGAAAATGGTCACTAGTTTGGATCAGAGAGATAGCTAAGCCAAGAACCAGCTCAAGATCCCCTAAGGAATTATACATTGCAATACTCAGCACTGCTGCATGTAGAAGCTTTACCAGGATGAAATTAAGTGAATAATTGGCGGTACAGGTAACCTGTTCCAAAGTTTGGCCACCCTCATAGTCAAAAAGTTCCTTCTAGTCTCCAACCTAAATTTTTCCACTATTCCTAGTCCTGTCTCCTACAATCATTAAGAAAAGCCCACCTCCAGCCTCTCTATAATCACCCTTCAGGTATTTGAAAGCTGTTACTGAATCCCACCAGAATCTTTTCTTCTCCATATTAAATAACCGTAGTTTTTTCAGGCTTTCCTCCTAAGTCTTTCTTCCCATGCCCCTAATTATTTTCATCACTCTGTGTTGGACTCTTTCCAATCTGTCCACATCCTTCCTGAAGTGAAGGGCCCAAGACTGGACACAGTACTCCAGATGTGGTCTCACCAGTGCTGAACAGAGCAGAAGAATCACTTCCCTTGATTTGATAGTAACACTCCTGTTAATACAACCCAGTAAGCTGTTGGCTTTTTTTCTTGCAAGAGCACTCTGGTTTACACCACTTCACTCTCAGAATTAGGCATCTGAATAAAGACTCAAGAGAGGTGCCTCCCTAAGCTCATGCTTCACAACCATGAATCATTCCCTAAAGTTAAGTGCCCAAGCCACCAACTTGTTCAAAACAGGCTGAAGCAGCAAGCAATGCCTCCTTTTATTTAATAGCTCAATGGCTAGAGCACTCCAACAGAATATGGGAGACCTTTCAAGTCCTTCTTCTGCCTGAGGGAGGCAGAGAAAACAGAGAGGGAGACACACATATATGAGGCATTCTGGTTATAGAATGCACCTCACCTGGGTCCCAGTCTGTGTTCTAATTATTAAGTATTTCTTATTAAAAAATTAATTACAAGCAAGAACCAGTTTACCTCTTTCCAAGCAAATGTCCTAACCACAAGGCTACAGTCATTCCCACATCCATGGTCCCTTTCATTCTCTGACTCAATGAGTATTTTAATTATTCCATGCAAAGGGAAACAGTTTCAAAGGATCAAGAGAGCCCTCGCCTCACAAAAGCCTGTAGCATGCATGTGATGCACTCTCCTGAAAGGTGGGAGATATTAATTCATTTTCTCTCAGACATAGAGGTCTCCAGGTCCTGGATGAGTACTGTGAATACTGAACTACTGGATAAAAGATGATTGTCACTGCTCCTCCTCTTTCATAAGGAAAGGACCAATCCAACAAGCATGTCCTGAAAATGCCTGGTATATTAAGCCCTGTAAGTGAGACAGATTAGAGGGTGACAGATCTTGATGGGGCTAGGTCTGAGCTAGGTCTTGAGCTACTTAGCACTGTCAAAACTAAGACACAACTAAGGCCTACCTAGAAGCAGATCTTTATGTGCTTAAGGAACTTTGCTGGTAAAAATTTAGGAGCCTATGGACTCAGGAGGCAGCTGAGTAAGGTTTCTGATTATTTTACTTTTAGACACCTACAGTGGCAGTTTCATGACACTTATGTGCCTAAGTTCTTTTATGGCTCCAGCACTAGGATGATACACTGTATTTATTAAAATATAAGACGAGGGTTTTTTTCCCCATTCAGCATGGGGGGCTGGGAGGCTGTTCATCTTAGAATCGAGTGCAGGCCAGGGAAGCAGCTGCTGCGATTCCAGACAGGGCCAGGGTGGCTCATGTGGCAGGTAGGGGGTGCATGGGAGAGCAGGGGGGAAGGGTGTGTGGTGTGGAGGGATCACAGTGGAAAGGGCAGCAGGAGGTTTGTGGGGGGAAAGATGCATGGGGGGGTGTTGTGAAAGGGACACCTGGTGTGGAGCCTGCGCCTCGCTCCGTCTGGCCTATTGGGGTGTGGCCCCTCCCCTCAACTCGCCTGCCACGACTTGGATGTACTCAATTACCTTCGGAGGGGTCTCCAGTGGAGCTCTTTATCCTGGGTGGGGCCCCCCGATAGGCGGTGGTACTCACGGTTATCGGACGCGGTGATCCACGGGGCTCCGCCTCCCCTACACCCCGTCCACACGCCAGCCGCTGGGCGATGCCTTCCAGATGTTGCCAGGCCCAGTATGATGGCCTCTGACCGGTTCCCCGGTTCTCGGTCGTCCTCCCTCCTGCAGAGAGGGGTTTCTCCTCTCTCCTCCCTTATAGATAATACTCCTCCGGACCAGGGGGAGCTGGTGGGTGCTTCCCCTGGTTCCAGCCCCCTCCTGGGGCCTCCGCTGTCTCCCCTTTCCTCCCGTCCACAGGGCGCTCCCCTGCTTCCTGTGCGTCTGCCGCTTCAGGACGCAGCAGAGAGAGTGCCTCGGCGTGCACTCTCTGACTGCCTCTCACCTGGCTGCTGGTGAAAGGCTTCCCGCTCCTGCCTACACTGCCTGCTTGAGACCCGCAGGTGGGGTCCTCGACGCTCCGTGCGAGAGCCTGCAGTACGGGCCGCGCACCCGTACTCTCTTCCCCTGGCTCTCCCCCTCTCCCTGTCCTGCCGGCGTTTTTAAATCCTCCCGCAGCGCCCGCTCCGGCCGCTGGGATTGGCTCAGCTGTTCGCCACGCGGGGAACAGCTGTTGCCAGAGCCGGCATAATGGCGGCTCGCGCAGCTGCAGCTCTTCCTCCCTCTGCCGGTACGTATGCCCTTCTGGGGGCTTGCTCTCGGGGTCTAGGGTCTGTGGGTCCCCCCTCTTCTCCCCCTCACTCGCCTGTGGGGGCGCTTCGCCGCCACACCTGGTGTACGGGGGGAAAGCGTGGAGGGACACATGGAACGAGGGGCAGGCAGTGAGGGGGGATGGTAGACAGAAAGGGCACATGGTGCAAGGGGAACACAGAGGAAAAGGCAGATGGTACAGGGAAGAGCACAGGGAAAGGGGGACAGAGCGCAGGGAAAGGGAGTGCAAGGAAGGAGTGCAAAGGGAAGTGGAGTGCAGGGAAGGGGCACTCAGTGCAGGGAGAGCACAGGAAAAGGACCCACAGAACAGGGGACAGCATGGGGGAAGGGCACTTGGAGCAGAGGGGAGCTGCTGCAGCTCTGGCCCCAACCCTGACTAAGGCTGGAGGTTGAAGCCAGAGCCACCGCTACTGTCTAGCTTGGGTATGTGTTCCATGCCCCCAGTGGAGATAGAGCCATTAGCTATAAAAGTAAAACAGGGGGCAGGCACAGCAGGCAAGTAGCAAGGGGTGAACAAGGGGCATGGAGCAAACTGCTTGCCCCCACTCTCCCCCTGCCACTGCTTTGCTTGGGAGCAATGAATTTAAGAGGACACTCCAATAACTAGATCTAGACATGAAAAATTGAAACAAATTTATAATTTTCCATCTCTGCAATCTAATAATTGGGATCATCTTAAATTTGGGGCTATCTCAGATTTGAGTAAATATGGTAATAACAATTTTAATGGATTTGTTTGTTAACTACAGATATGCAAAGGTATTAAATATAATTTAAGATCCTAAAAATGTAAAGTTTTTATATTTCGTGTTGAATTTTGAAGAGCCGAGAACATGCAGTGCTAATGTTGCACAGTCAGGGGGACTCTGTGAACACATCTCAGCATGGCTCCCTCAGTCTGCCTGATGACAGATGGCAGTGTTGCATAGTCAGCCCTGATTGGCTGATTCAGACCTGCAGCACAATGTGGGATTGTGAAGGGGGTGTGTTTTGTTCCCTGCTCAGCTGGAGTAGTAAAGTCCAGAGGGAACAGAAGCAAAGCACCCTGGGATGCTGGAAGACTGTGCTTTGGTGTCTCTCAGAAAGATAAGTTATATAGATTCGTGCTTTTCCAAGGGCAATTGTCCCAGGAGTCTTTACAGGCTATTTTTCTCCTAGAGTGGCTATTTTTACTAGAGAGAAAAATCCTGAATAGCTGTGCACTGGTGGTTTTTCCTGGGGCAGCAGTGACTCTCCCAGGAAAAAGTGAATGTCTGTACATGGCCACAGGGGCCAGCAACCCTATACACAACTATGTGAATGTTGTTATGGATTCCTTGGGGTTATAGTCCTAGTTCATGAAAGCAATGTATTTTCTGGTTCAGATTATGTCAAGATTATGAAAACCTCCAAAAATTCCTTGGCACAGGAATCTAGTGGGGAGAAGGAAAGTGCTTGTTTTTCAGAATGTATAGTTAATTTATTTAGATTTAAATAATAATTTGCAAATCTATTTAATCAAAATATTAAGTTATAATATTCCTATCTAAGACTCTAAGCATCATTGATAACAATAAAATGCCAAGAGCATTAAAGTAATCATTTCAATAGGAATCCAGCCAATCATCCACCCTACAGGTAAAGTCCCTCTCTCAGGAACAGAACTGGATATTTGCTCCTTGAGTCAGGGCCTTGGAGAACCAGGGGAGGGGAGGGACTGAAAGGATGGGGTCTCACAACGGAAGGATCCTGAGCTGCCTAGGCTGGCTTTAGGGACACTATCAAAGATTAGGAAGGCTGCATTGGTCCAGAGCAAGCAATCCCTGATGGAGGGCACTTTGTGACAGTGTAGTTAACTCCAGTTGTTGCACACTATTTAGTGTGGTGGTCTTCCCTTTAGTACAGCGGTGCTCAACCTCTTTAGCATGTGGGCCAGATGAGTAGGGTGCAGCCGGTCTACGGGCTGGATCTGGTGCCTGGGGCCAAGTCTATGGGCCAGATCTGGTATGTGGACTGACTTCATGCACTGTATCTGACCCATGAACCAACCCTGCATGTCCAGTTTGGGGCCATGTGCCAGGTTCAACCCATGTACCAGGTCCAGGGCTGTGCACTAAGCCCAACCCTGCACGCTGGGTATGGCTGCGGACCGTTCCTAAACATCAGCCTGATCTAGTATGCACAGCCATATCAGCCAGCCCAGCAGCAGGAGAGCCGTGGAAACACTAATTGCCATGAGGCTCCCAGAGCTGCAGCAAACAACACTGCCACCACTCAGCACCCTTGCCAAATTTCCAGACCCATGGGGAGCCATAGGTGGACCTACAGGCTGTACTTTGAGCACCATGGCTACCTATAAATATGCCTGTTCACATTCTAATTAGGACACTTTGGAGCAGACTCAATTAATCGAGTCTGCTCTGTGTTCTAATTAGAAAGATCCAGCGTTGCTTCACTGTCACATGTATTAAGCTCCCCTGTATTTCAAAATGGGCTCATTTTTAAAGTACAGAGGTGCTTTAAACCTTATGAAATGAGCTTTAAAGTGCCCCCACAGCCATTTTGAAATGTTGGGGGTGCTTACTGCATGTGACAGTGAGCTGTTTTAATTAGAGCAGCTGTCCAGGAACCACTCAAATTAAAATCTCTGAGCGTGTGTATAGGCAGTCCACTGTTTTGAAAAATAGTTGAGCTGACTTAGACTAATTCATTATTTGCAGTTTTCTTTTATCTACTGGAGTTTGCAAGCTTAGCAAGTCCATTCGTTCCTCCTCACCCCAGTCTGTCTTTCAACTCGAACCTGTACACTAGAGTAAGAAGAAAATGAGTGGAAGCTCTAATTGGCATAGCCATCCTGAAACAGCTGAATAATACAGAGGAGGTGAGAGAAGAGGGATTCATGAGACAGTGAAGAATTAGGGACATGTATAAAGTTAATCTCTCAGCATGGGCTGTACAGTAAAAATGAAAGCCCTACAGTGCTTTTAAAATTATAAATGGCTAAAGTGGTTTTACTTCATGTTCAAGTTTTCCAACAGGATTCCTTTTTATTTTCTAAATCCCACTCCCCATCAGGGTGTGGTGTCACTGGGACTGGTTATAGAGCATTACTCCTACATTTATAAGCTCTATGCTATTTTCATGACTCAGTGCCATGTCATTTGTTAAACTAATTGATCCTTCTCTCTCACCTCTCACACACACACACACAGATTTACCTCTTTCAGGTCCTGGACAATAGCTGTAAGCCTCTCATTCTCTGCCTGAACATTGGTAACCACAGCTCTGCTCTGTTTTAGCTCATTCTGCATCTCCAAGATCTTCCCTAGGTAATAGGCTTCCTTAGATGCAGATTCCTGCAAGAGAGTCTCTTCACGTGTTTCACCATCTTCGGCCACTTTGCGGTGGATTGAAAATGATTGTCCAAATGCCTACAAAAGAAAAACAATACCTATAATAACATCATGGAAACAGCAGAAAATCTACCTGATATAAGACGCAACTTTGTACAACCAGGGGAAAGCACCAGATCAGCTGCTTCTAAGCTCTGAACAATTTTAAACACTGCATTTACAGCTCACCAAGATATTAGGGCCTCATCTACGTTTCACAAAATGTAACATATTAAAGCTCTCCCTCTACAAAGATCTCTCCCTACACATTGTTTTTTGTGCCTCAATTTAAGGGTAAGGTGACAGAGTTACAAAAGAAGATGAGTTACTAGATTTTTAGGACTTGAACAGGGTGAAAGAATCATTCTTAGGTGCCTTAGTCCTCTTAGGCTGCTTACAGACATTTAAAAAAACAAAAACCCAACTCCTTCATCTAAACCTGGCAAGTTCCTGCAGCATGCCCAGACGAGGCACTGCATTAATTGGACCCAGATCATCCAACATCTGTACTGTATAGATCAGGAGCTTTAGTGGAGCTTTTTTGGTGTTTTTTTTAAATCAGCTATTAGATAAAAGCATCAAAAACCCCACTGAAGTGCCCAATCTATATAGACACCGTGGAGCTGGGTCCAACTAACAGACTATTTCTTCTGGTAAATCATGGTTTTTGCTTTATTTTTTTAACATCAGTAAGCAGCCTGAGATATTTAATAGGTGAAACAGAATTTGCTCTTGTGCCCCTGGTTAAAAACTCAGTCACTCTTGAACTAGGTCATCTAATAGCAGTATGTGTGAGTTCCCATTCTAACTCTCAAGAAAGTCAAGCATCCCAAGTATTATGCAATGCCAATCTGTATAGTGAATAGGGATGCCACATTTTATATCAGAGATAAAAAAAATCAAAGATAGAGCAACCATTGCACTATAAACTTCTTTTCATTCTGTTCTTTCCACTATACACTCTGCCATCTTCTTTTCTATCTCCTATAACCAAGAGCAGAAGGCAGGGCAGGGTGGTACTTTATAGATTAATTCAGTGAGGCCAACCTTGCTGGCAGGAATACCACAAATCAGCCACATGTGCTCCCCAAGCGTTGCTCCGATCCCCTTCCCCTGCCTGATCTGCTGCTTTGCTTCCTGTTTCCTTGCCTGATCTGCTATTTTACTTTCTGCTCCCTGCACTATCTGTGGCTGTGCTCCTTGCTCCCTCCTCAATTTGCCATGTGCCACACAGTGAAGCTGCCTGTGCCCCCTGTGGCATTCATGCCACAGGCTGGCCACCCCCGAACTCACTCACTCAGAGAGGTATGAGCTTTCATAGGCTACAGTACTTTCTCAGATGTTACCCAAAAATAAAAAGGTCATATTATCGGGGGATACAGGGAACTGAAGACAGACATTTTCCATTTACTCTCTTTCCTTCCTACCAGCTTGACTGATCCTCTCTCTGTGGCAACATTTTTTACTGACTAAGAGAAAGGATAGTCACTCTGGACAGGTCTGACTTGATATAGCAGTGGGCATGGTAGACATTAGCAGTACAAAGGGGGAAGGATGGAAAAACAAAACAGCCAGGCTTTTATGTTTAAATTACTATTGCTTAAAAAGGAGATGCCAAACTCAAGATCAGGAGAAAAGCCATAGAAAGAAAACAAGTAAAAAAAAGTGACCATTTTCATACTTGGAACAGCTCTTACAAACATTTCTTAACACAAAATAGTAGTAGGATTTCATAAAATCACAGAAAAGTAGGGCTGGAAGGGACCTCCAGAGTTATCTAGTCCAAACCCCTGCCTGAGGCAGGATGATCCCTGTTCAAATCATCTTATACAATCCATAATCTCAACTACCATCAACCCTGACACAATACAGACCTAACACCCTAACCTGCCACAGGGAAAGCAGGGGAACCATGATAACCAATGTCCGGCTTCTATAAAAGGTTGTCAATATATGCTCAAGAGATCCCAGGCAGACGGCCACGCCCACTGCTTCACAGGAAGACAAAATCCTGCTGTCCATTCCAATGTAACTAAATTCCTTCCTGACCCCAAATACAGCAATCGGTCTGGCCCTGAGCAGAGAGGAAGGCCCTCTAGCTAGGAACCTCTGGTTATGGTCCCAACATTGGGGTTGGCATACCCCACTCACATTCCCCAACCTTGGCTGTAGCCAACAACCAGTGACTGAGGAAAGCTTAAAAACACCCTGACATGTGTAGCAGAAAGGGGAGGTTGAGGCAACTAGCAAAGCTCAGCAGCATGGGAAATACCCACGGTAGAACATAGGCACAGCTATGCCTAGATCATTCCTGACCAGTGGCTGTCCAGCCTCTACTTGACCACCTCCAGGGATGAAGAAGCCACAACTTCCCTAGTCAGTCTATTCCACTGTCTCTCTATTCTACTTGGGAAGAAGTTTTTCCAGATATTCAATCTAATCTTACTCTGCTGCAACTTCAAGCTACTAGCCCATGTCCTCCTCTCTGCAGCAAGAGAGAAAGTTGCTTTCCCTCTTCTCTATGGCAGCCCTTCAAGTATTTGAAGACTGCTATCACATCCCCTTTAAAGTGCCTTTTCCACAACCTTGACATGCCTAGCTTCTTCAGACTCTTCTCATATGACTTGCCTTCCAAGCTCTTGATCATCTTTCTTGCCCTGTCCTGGACCACTGACAACGTGTAGGGGGTGCACGCAAGTGCACGTGCACCCCCTGAGCATGGCAGTGCACCCCCTATGAAAAGGTGCCACCCGCCGCTCACCACCCCTGCCGCCGACACCCCTGCCTGCTGTCTGCAGGCAGTCAGAGATGACCACTGGCCACCACCGAGACTGCCGGCGGCATCTGTGGGTGGTCGCCACTGCCTGGTCAGGGCTCCCAACCCTCCGCCACTGACAGTGCTGGCAGTGTTTGCAGTAGCTCCCACCTTACCACCGCTGTGCTCCCACCACCACCGCCATGCTCCTGCCACCACTGTGACCCCCCAGCCACCAAGGGCATGCATCATTCATGTCTGGACCCTCTTTAACTTTTCCACATCCTTTTAAAAATGTGGAGCCCAAAACTGCACAAAGTACTCTGGGTGAGGCTTAACCAGTGCCGAGTAGAGAGGCACTATTATCTCCTGTGTCCTGCATCTAATGCTTCTACTGATGTAGCTCAAAACTGCTTTTGTGCAGCTGCATCACACTGCAGAATCATATTTAGTCTGTGATCTATCAAGACTCACAAATTCTTTTCCATAGAGTTGACATCCAGCCAGGTGTCCCCCATTTTATATTTGTGTTTATTCTTCCCCAGGTGTAGCACTTTGCATTTGTCCTCATTGAACTTCATCCTGTTAGCGCCAGCCCAGCTTTCCAATCTGTTAAGATCCTTCTGAACTGTGCTTGCATCCTCCAGCATGTTCACAATCCCTCCTAGTTTTGTGTCATCCACAAACTTGCTCCAGTAACTTCTCAGGTATTGAGGTGAGGCTAACCGGTCTGCAGATCTCTGGGTCCCCCTTTTTGCCTTTTTAAAGAAAGGCATTACATTGGCCTTCTTCCAGTCATCTGGTACTGGACCGGTCTCCCACAACTTCATGAACATCATTGCCAAGGGCTCTGAGATCTTGTCTTTCAGGTCCTTCAGTACCCTGGGATGAAGTACCCAGGCCTGCTGACTTGAATTCATTCAGACTCATCAAAAGCTCTCTCTCTTTTTTGTTGTCTCCTTCCTCAGCTCGCCCCCTTCCTTAACAAAATAATCCTTATTAGGTATCTGACTGCAGCTTAATTTTTTTTATGAAGACTGAGGCAAAGTAGCTGCTGATTAGTTCTGCCATCTTTGCATCTTCTGCTAAGAGTTTCCCCTGGCTTGTTAACAGTGGACCCACAGCTTCCTTGGTCCTTCTTTTGAGGCCAGTATACTTACAGAACCTCTTCTTGTTGTCTTTAACCTCCTTCACCAGGTGCAGCTCATGCGCTATCTTTGCCTTCCTGATTTTGTTCCTGCCAGTTTATGCTATTTCCTAGTAAACTTCCTTGGTGACCTGCCCATTCTTCCATTGCTTGTATGCTTTCTTTGTGCATTTGAAGAATTATTAATGATCATTAATATGATTATTGAAAGCAATTATATTATTAATAATAGAAAATGGTGATAACCTTCCCATTTCAGGATGGTTAAAAGGTTTTGGAAGCATCCATTCCTTTAATGCAGATAGTCCCAAAAATCTAATTTTTGCTGTGCCATTCTTAGCCAGATCCCCTGAACCACAAAGAATACTATATGCTTGTTCCTGTTGTAAAATATGGTCTCCTTTACCATCTCATCAATAACATCATACCAAATTAAATTCATTGCTTTACTGTTGTTATTTATAGTCTTCTCAGAACATATGTAATGTTTTACTGGCATCAGGACTGAAACTGCCCTTGGGAACTTTGGAGCAAAACACTATACAAAACTTTGTAATTTTAAGTAGTGTTTGAACAATTCTGTGAATTCAGCATTAAAGGATTCTAAAATATTCAATAATGTATTAATCCAGCTGTCTCTTCAAAAGGTTGCAAGTTCTGAAACAGCAGGAGTCAGCAACTTGCTGGATTAAAAAAACCCAACAAGTTCAATTTAACATAATGAAACTGTTAACTCTGATTCAGTCAATACACCTGTGAGCACAAGAAGAATGTTTCAGGAGCACTGCTGATAAACTGCATCTTATGAAATAAAGTTACATTCAGTAGTCTGCTATTCATGATTAGTGAGGTAAGGAACTGAGTGCCAGTGGGTGCATCTACATGACACGTTTAATGCACAGAAGACTGACTCTACTGCACATTAGCATGGCTGGCAAAAACTGTGCTAATGTGCAGTAGATTTAGTCTAATGTGCATTAATGTCACTTAAAGAGCATTCTTCTGCATTAATGTGCAATAGCACCGATCATGGCGCATTAAATTAGTGCCTGTTATTACTTAATGTACACATGCTCAGTCTATCTGAAAGACCACAAACGATGTGCTGTTGATAGCCAGACATGCACCTAGGTAGATATATACCATTACAGTAGCTATGGCTGGATTTGCTAGAGAAGGTAACCATCCATGAAAAGATGGGAGGCAGTGAGGGCCTAAATAACTAGAATATAACAGACAGGTGCCAGAATACAGTTGTAGTACCTTCTGGATATGTTACAAGCCCTTTTCTTTATATTTGATTTTAGGGTGCCATCTTTGTTTCTGCAGTATACTAATCATGGATTTAGGGTGTTTTGTTTTGTTTGCTTTTCTTCTTGGGGAGAAAGAGGTAGACATTCCTTTGGTTGGCTTTAACCCCAAGATGCCTATGTTATAATCTTTCTGTTTGCTTTATTCATGTTACTGAGTACTGAACAACCAGAAGATTAAAGGTAGGACATTTATACCAAAATTACAGACATATATATATATAAAACTAGTATAGAGTATTGGCAAACATGATTTCTGCACCATTAAAGACAGCATGTTGCTATACCACCTTTAACATGCTGTCTTTAATGGTACGACGCATTTGCCATGAGTTTATACAAGCACCCAAGACCTTTTTAAAAATGTTGAAGGGGAAAGGATAATTTTTCTGGCATATACAAGTCTGAGCCACACGTGGAAACCATTCACAAAAGGATCCTTTTCCTCTGTCATCCCCACGCCTCACAATTCCAGTTATAACTATTTGTCCATAAAAGTAGCAGAGGGTTCTCAAGCGGGCATTTATATCTTCACAGAAGCCAAGGAATTTTTACTGCTTAAAGCTGGAACCAGTACTTTGCTCAAACTTTTATCACCCTAATGAATCATTTATTAAGTCAGTCTTTCTTAAAAACCACTAAAAACAATTATGAATTCTACTGTTCATTAAATGCTGGACCTCTATCAATAATCTTCAAAATTGTACTGCACATAGCATAATATAAACTGGGTCTTACATTGTAAGAACTTTAATCTTTTCACCATCACTTCACCCTGATGGCTACCTTCCCACCTCTGACATAAATGGATGTTTTAGAACTAGGAAAAGATTGTCCTGATTGATTTAATGCACACAAGTGGCAAATTTAATATAGGTGCTCAACATAATGTTCTGTGCTGCTGAGGCCCATAATCACAGAGCCAGGGCTGGGAACAGGCTGGGGAGATTGTTCTCAGCCCACCTCCACCATCATGTAGCGGGGGCTGGGAACAATCTTCACGTGACTCCCTGAATGAGGAGAGTTGTACAACCGGCCTGGAGCTGGCTGGGACCTGGCCCTGACCAGGACAATTTCTGGCCAGCCCTGGGTTAAACGAAGAAGTCTGCACATGCAGCCTGGAGGTGGCTGGGTACCGTCTCGTTTCAGGCATCCCCCAGCCAGCTCCGAGGTGCATTTGTAGGCTTCCTCCCCACAGCCCAGAGCTGACCGGGACCTCTCCTGGTCAGAGGCAGATCACAGCCCCATGCCCTGATGGGGTGATCGAGGCACAGGGCTTGGAAAGAGCTGCAGGAGAGAGCAGCACCCATCCCCCTGCCTCATCTGCCAATGGGGCAGCTAGCAGTGAGCCCCCAGCAGAGTGGGGAATTCCTGCCCAGCTTGGGGCTCGCTACTAGCTGCCCCACTGGCAGATCGGGGAAGGGGGCTGGGATTTGCCCTTCCCCTGAAGCTCTTTCCAAGCCCCCTTCCCCTGATTGGGATGCTGGGGCTGGGTGCTCCCTGCTGCCAGGGCAGAGAGACATTGTCCCTGCCTGGGCTCCAGTGGTGGAGCCCACTCCAGTAGCAGGTAGCAATCTCCCAGCTGCTGCCAGGGGACAGCTGTTTCCTAGTCCCATGCTCCATGCCAGCCCCTGTGCTAGCATTCAGGGGAGCCTAGAGCTCCCCCTGGCTGCTGCAGGGGATTGGTGCACAGCCGGAGGGGGTGGGAGGCCAGGAACAGCAAATCTGCTCCTGCTCGTGTAGACACTTGCCTGGGGT
Source organism: Alligator mississippiensis (assembly GCF_030867095.1). Taxonomy (NCBI): domain Eukaryota; kingdom Metazoa; phylum Chordata; order Crocodylia; family Alligatoridae; genus Alligator; species Alligator mississippiensis. The sequence continues at coordinate 113,797,586 of NC_081827.1, forward strand.
GGGTTTACTCTGGAGACATTTATTCTAGGGGAAACCCACCCTGCCACATGTGCACATGTAAACACACCCACTGTGTTTTAATTTGGAACCTGAATCACTTATTGCTCCATCACCCAAGTACCTAGTATTTTGTGGAACAATATATAGTTTGGGCATACTGCTATTGTGTGTCATGACCCAAAGGTCTGGTTTTTTTGTGTGTGCTTTGGCACTAAGAATTATCCCCGTGGGTTTACAGCTTCATTGCACGGAGGAGTTCTGCTGTGCAGAGAACCCGCGTGCAAAGGAGTGTTCCCGCCACTTTGCAGCGATCTTTGCAGGGCGCATTTCTCTTTGCAACACAAATGCATGGTGCAAAGAGTTCCTGCTCGTCGTATGCAAATTCGTGCCCTGCAATTGGCTAGTGCTAAATTATTCACACGTGGCGGCTAGCGATTGGCCTGCTAGCCGTATAAGAGGCTTGAGCAGTTTCCGCCCAAGCCGAAGAGGACTCCGCATCCATCTCGTGGGGACTCTGGGTGTGCGCGGCAGGGTAATAGAAACCCTGTGTGTCGCTCAGAGGAGTTTAGCGGCCTGATCCAACGCCCACCTCTTCCCGTCTTCGAACGGAGCCTGCTATAAGACGTAACGACGAGTTTAATGCGCGCTTGTCCTGGACATCCGGAGTTTGTCTGCGTGGAGCCTAGCAAGCTCCACGTGATTGATCGTGTTCTGTCTGCGTGGAGCCTTGCAAACTCCACGTGTGTTCGTGTTTTCTGTTGTAACCGCAACTCAGGCAGGTTCTCAGCCTGCACCGCGACCATCTCGGTGTAAGTAAAACAATCTTAAAATCAACCGTTACGTGTCTGTGCCTAATTCTAGCTCAGCGACCTCCCTCTCTGATCCAGCCTGCCCGGGCTGCTGGCCACAGCCCGCGTGCAGAGCGACGAAAAGGGCCCGGGGTCAGACCCGGCCTGCACATTGTGAATCTGGATTAGTGGAATATAGTCAAGTCTAGTCAATGTGGAAATGTATTTTTGCCAGATTCTTCTTTGTTAGTAGCTATTGTGACAAACACAGTTTCAAAGCTGACCAGGAAACTGGTCAGTATGGTAACTTTCAGACCAGATGATTACATGGTCTGGATAGGATTACTGTTTGTGTTTCATGTTTATTTGGATCGGGAATCTCTACCTGGACTCAGTCAGACATGGAAACTAAAGAGATGCGTTAGCTATTTTGAACACCAGGTAGCAGACACAGTTACTAAACCTACAAGTAGAAAGCACTCAAGGCTTTGCTACTGAGTTTATGACATATGACATTACTAAATTGTCCCACCGATTGTTCATAAAATTAAAAGTTCCTGAAAATGAACAAACTATTTTTTATAAATAATAGAAAAGTGAAAGAAAAGCCTATGGTCAAAGATGCATACCATTATCATAACTGTGGCTGGATACACTAGAGAAGGAAACCATCCATGAAAAGATGGGAGGGCCTTAACCACTGAGGGCATTTTTACACGTGTTCCTGATGCAGTGCCAGATGTTTTTTATTAGTGAGCCGCACTAATTAAAAGAGCCTACATGTTATGTGCATCAGGACTGCAGTGCACCTCCACACTGAGAAAATGGCGGCAGTGCACTCTGAACTAAAGCACATGAAACGTGTTTTAGTTCAAAGCACACCGCTGCCATTTTCTCAGCACAGAGGCACACTGCGCCGCTGATACACATGATGGGAGAGGCTGTCAGAGCGCATCAATTTACGTGCTCCAGCAGACTCGAGTCTGCTCTGACGTGCTGGATTTCCAGTGTGTTGGAGCAGGCTCCCTGCTTATGTGCAAGTGCCTTGAGGGCCTGTGTAACTGGAATGTAAAGGATAGACGCCAGAATACAGCTGTAGCATCTTTCTGCATGTGTTATGATCCCTTTTCCTTGTATTTGATTTTAGGGTGTCATCTTTGTTTGTGCAGTGTGCTAATCATGAATTTAGGGCAGTTCCTTTTGTTTGATTTTCTTCTTTGGGGATGAAATGAAAAGAGGACTCCCATTGGTTGGTCTTAGGCCAGGAGGCTTTAAGGTGTAATTTTACATAGAATCTTAGAAAGTTAGGATAGGAAGGGACCTCAAGGAGGTCATCTAGTCCAATCCCCTGCTCAAAGCAGGACCATCCCCAACTAGATCATCCCAGCCAAAGCTTTGTCTAGCCAGATCTTAAAACCCCCCCAGGATGGAGCTCCCACCACCTCTCTGAGTTACGTGGTTCCAGTATTTTACTACCCTCCTAGTGAGAAAATTCTTCCTAATATCAAACCTACACTTTCCTTGCTGCAACTTGAGACCATTGCTCCTTGTTCTGTCATCTGCCACCACTGAGAACAGTCTAGCTCCATCCTCTTTTGAACCCTCCTTCACAGAGTTGAAGGCTGCTATTAAATCCCCCTTCAGTCTCTTCTTTTAGACTCAATCAGCCCAGTTCCCTCAGTCTTTCCTCGTAAGTCATGTCCACCAGCCCCCTTGCCATTTTTGTCACCCTCCACTGTCCTCCTCTCTCCAATTTGTCTACATCCTTTCTGTAGTGGTATGTGTGTGTTGCAGAGGGAGCCAAAACTGAACACAATATTCCAGATGTGGCCTCACCAGTGCTGAATAGAGGAGAATAATTACTTCACTTGATCTACTGGCAACACGCCAGCCCAGTAGGCCGTTAGCCTTCTTGGCAACAAGGGCACACTGCTAGCTCATATTCAGCTTATTGTCCACTGTAACCCCCAGGTCCTTTTCTGCAGAGCTGCTGCCCAGACAGTCAGTCCCCAGCCTGTAGCAGTGCATGGGATTGTTCCATCCTAAGTGCAAGACTTTGCACTTGTCCTTGTTGAACCTCAAGAGATTCCTTTTGGTCCAATCCTCCAATTTGTCTAGGTGTCTCTGAATCCTAGCCCTACCCTCCAGTGTATCTACTACTCTGCATGGCTTAGTGTCATCTGCAAACATGGAAGCAGGCATCTCTAAGTATCTGAATCTACCTCAACTACTGATGTTTAATCCATATGACAGCACAACATTACCCTATTGCACCACTAAAGGATATAAATATGTATGCAGGCATATTGTCTTCAGAGCAGCAACACCTATAGCAGACCATGTCCAATGGGACAGATGAGCCAGTCATTACTGTCTATCTTGTAAAGCTCACAAAATGGTATCATAACAGGGAAGAAAAAAACTAACTTGTAGCGATGCTATGCCAAATTTTTGTTTCATTGCACAGGCACATAATATAACTGCCCATATTGTAATCGTACAGTTTGTTTTCCAAAATAAGCATAATATTCAAAGTGCCCCTATGTAGGTTACAAAAAACTTATGTTCCAGTTTTTGACACATGTATTGACCCAGTGACATTAAGTTTAAAGGTACTGCTAAATCAGAGAGCTGCTCATCTATTTCAAATCAGAAATGACATACATTGGAGGGATTTTATTTTTAAAAAACCCATAATGCTGTAACATCAATGACTAAAGAACAAAAATTCAGATCCAAGGCACTCAAAGATCTAAACTACTTCCCAATTTGCTTTAAGGGTTGTCAGTCTAATTGTGGGAAATTACATTTGAAAACATTTGTTTTTCTATTGCTTTATTGTTGCAGCAATCTGGGTCACTCCGTCATTGATTGAAGTGACATCACTTCCACATGACTGTCATCTCCACAAAGCCAGTGGCAGGTGTAGGATTAAAAGGCATTCCCATTAGAAAAAAGGGTCTTATATATTGATTTTTTTTATCCCACTTTTCAAAGTAACGTAGCAGATGGCTACAGGGGGACATTAAAGGACTAAAAGTATGTGCAGATGTTACACTTAGATTGAACTAACTAGGGTTAGGTCAATCTAAGTACCAAACCGTACATATGTTCATGGAGTTTAGATAAGGCAAAAAATGGCCAGCCCACTAACTTAGTTTACCTAAGAAGGTGCACTATGTAGAGGTACACTACGTTAAAACCTGGCCCGATATAACCAAATGTGTGCACAGCCCCAGGGCTAGGAAAGTGTAACCATTTGCCCCAGCCTTAGGAGTGCACTTTTCCTACGCTGTGCCACCATAATGAGACTATTTTTAGCTGTTCAACCCTCACCTCTCCCCTAGATGAACAACCCCACCTGCGGGCCCACCAACCCCCCTTGCAGATCTGCCAGCCCCACTTCCCAACCCATCAAACCCCTCTGCAGACTCACTAGCCTCCTCCCCAATCCTGCTTGCCCTTCACCCAGACTTAGATTGAGTTCCTGATGCAACTCCTGGCACAAGAAAGCATATGCACAAGCAGAGACCCAAACTATGATTACAACAGCTTAAAGTAAGCTGCAGGGTCATAGATTGGGTCCCACAAATGTGTGCCTGTGCCCTAAGTTTGATTAGAAAGCCCATCTAGAATAAACCTCTCACTTTATGTCAGCTTACACCATCCAAATCAAAGTTAACAGCACACTGAATTGCATCTTTATAGAAGCTAAGACTGAGGGGGAGGCCTTAGATTAGCGATTCTCAACAAGGGTACCATGGCACCCTAATGCCTTTGTACATGCCACAAAATTGGCTTTAAAGTGGCTTAAATGCCCTACTGAAATGCTTTAAGGGCATTGCTGTTTGCACGCTCGACAGCATATTCTGCTTTAAATGACTTTGGTAAGTAGCAAGATAAAATGCTTCTGAGATGGTTTAGTTTGCTACCTAACGAAGTGCAACAGTTCACGGGGCACTGGAAGCTGATAGGCTTGGTACATGGTGGGCCCTGCATAGCTCAGGGGCTGTGGGACCTGGTGGTAGCCTGTGCAGGCAGGCTCCACTGAAGGAAAAAAAAAAAAAAAAAGCAAAAAAAAAGCAGTGAGCCTGATTTTTTTTCTCCTGGGAGCCTGTCTGAGCTGTGTGGAGGCCCAGTGCTTCCCTCCACAGCTGCGGGAGTTGGGGGAGGGGTTGTTTCCTTCTGCAGCTGTGGCACCCCCCAGGACTGCCCAGGCTGGGTGCTGCGTGGGCCCCCTTCCCTGCACAGCTCAGGGACTGCTCCGACCACCGGCAGCTTGCCCCGCCCCCCCCTGCTGAAGAGGCAGGAAGGATTGGGCCCCTACCCTTGTGTACATGCTACGGGGGTTTCGTTCAGTTTAATTCTTCCTAAATTGAAGCAGTGTTTTTAAAACCCCACCATTTCAATTTAGGGAGAACTAAACCAAATTAAACCCCCATGGCATGTACAAGCAGCCCTAGAGTGCCTTTAGATACATTTAAGGCTGCTGTGGGGTCCCACGCAATGTTAACACCATTAAGCATGCAAACACGATTCACAAGATAACCCTGGAATTTCCAAAAAGGTCTCCATAGCGTTAGAAACCTTTGAACCCGTTGTGGTAATTCTGAGTTCTTAGCAACAGACGAATTTCTCTACTATTTTTTGTACTCAAGAAAATGAGTGAAAACTAAGAGCTGACATTTTCTGAGAGGTGCTTTGAGTCTAAAAAGGTGGAGAACCACTGCCTCAGATGGTCCAAATCCCATTCTGAAATGGAAACATACCTATTCAGCTTTTGGATGGAGGTTAGAGTTAGAGTTAATGTTTTAATTGTGGTTCAAGTGTTTCAAATGCTTTTATATACACTACCTGTGGATGGTCACCAACATAAGTCTCATTTCAGTTCTTGCATTTCTAAATCATATACGCACTTATAAGAATACTGCCCTAATCTAACAATGAATGCATCAAGGGGGGTACTATTTTCTCTGTCTCTGGTCTCACAGGCCTTGAGGGCCTATAACCACGTTACCTAAAGCCTTCCATCTCCTCTTGTGCCATCTCATTTCACCTTGTCACATCTTCACCTATCCCTTTCAGATCAGTTTTTATGTTATCTTCCTGTGGCTGCCTTAGTCTACCCTAATTGTTGCTATGTAATATTATTAAGAAATCTTTTTTGGTTTGTTGGCTTATTAGAGGATGGTTTTGCATGTGCAGATATAATTCAGAACAGTGCATGGTGTGTGTCCATGTTTTGGGCACGTTACTAGCCTCCATTTTTGTTAACAGCAGGGGAGATATGTTGTACTTCAGTGCTCCCTATTTGGTCCAGAGCTGACGGTTCAGACATTTCCTTAAGGTCTACAGATCTAAGCTACTTGTAGGTGCTAAACTGGAGCTTGAAAAGTACACATTTCTTTACTAGTTGCCTCATGGAGGTCTTGGATAGAATGGAAAATAATATGGACTTCCACCTTTTGTTGTCCGTAGACCCATACAATGTTTACAATCCTGATTGAAATTCATATATCAATTGCAAACTGATAACACAAATTTACTGCAGGGCACATTTATATTCATCTCAGCCATAAATATCTCAGTGTTTATGTAGCCTCAATGCATATTGTGCAGATTTCAATCAATGTGGCAACATGTGAGGGCTTCAGGCAAGAATGCATAATTCCCAAATCATTTTTAAAAACAGGGAATAAAAATATCCCTAAATATATCTGTTAGGACACATTTATAGCCTAAAACAAGAAAGCGCTACTAAGAAAATTAACATGCAAATACTAATCTCCATTGTTAATCAGCAGTCTAGTAAAAGCCAGAGTGAATAAGAATCCTCCTTTAATTGCCTTTTACAGCACATAAGATGAAGACTTAAATTCCCTTCCTGAGAATTCCCTCTACGCTCAGGGAAGGGGAAGCTGGTAACAAAGGAAATCGTTTATCTACAACATAGCTAATTAGTTTTTGCTGGTAGTTTACATCAGTTCTCTGTCAAACGAATGCAGCCAATAATAAAATAATTCCTATAAAGTCATATACTATTAATAAATAATAAGATCATTCAAAAAAGTTGTAGTGCTACCCAGACTGATGTTCATATATTTTCACACTGTTATTATTAGGCCAAGGTCTTTGGCACTCACCAATGCTAAGTTCCCATTCAAACCTCTTTGCTGGAATAAGGACAAAAAAATTCCTGAGATATTCCTAGCCAAATGCTTGTTTGAACTGTTGGACAAGAGATGCCTTTCTTGGAACGTTGTCACCTTTGTAATAAATTAGACATCCCAAATATAATTGAGGTCATTATACATTTGAAATGGCCAAGATAATTATGCTTTCATGTTTTAGGTAGCTTACAGAAAATGTCTATTGGAGTTTGATTCCCTACTAATTAAAAGTTTGTCTACAAAAGGAAATAGCCTCGACAGTATTTCACAACAGCAATTCCAAACTAGATCTGCATATGGAAACTCCTCTTTTGCACTAAAATAGCTTTTTTTTGCAAGCAGATTAAGCAAAACACCAAAATGGTGTTCTTAGCACAGAAAAAGTGTGCCCGAAGTGGAAGTCAGTGGAGGATAGTCTTTAAATTTGCACTCGTGTTTGTTTTATAAAAGCTTTTCTATGTGGACAAGCCTTAGGTTACTGTAGAAGGACAGGATTACTTCTAGGTATGAGGCAGCCACACAAAACTATACAAAGGGAGGAAAGACTCCCAAGATATATTCCTTTAAGCTGCATGGCTGTAGATTAGAAGCAGCGTTTGCAGAAGTTTGCCAGTGCCAGGAGCCATACCAGAAACCTGATATAAATAACTCGAGGTGGGGGGAAGGGTGGAAAGGACTGGAAAGTTGGCTAGCAGGTCTGTGGGGAGATTAAGTGGGTCCAGTGCGGGTTGGGGTGGGTTGGTAGGTCCATGGAGTGGGGGTTGTCCATTTGGGGACTAAAAAACAGCCAGTCAGGATGGGGGTGGTAGGAAGAGGATAGCCCCAGGGCTGGGGCGAGCAGCTGAGTTTTCCTAGCCCCATGGCTACACTCCAAACATGTGCAGATATTGAATAGATTGGGCTAACCTGTTCCCAGTCTAAATTAGTTCACCTACTCAGGTGAACTAACTCAGAGCAGGACCACCATTTTTGGCCTTATTTAAACCACCAAAATGTCTGCAGGGATCAGCATTTAGATTGCCTTAACTCTAGTTAATGGGAAGGTGGAGGAAGCAGCATCTTAATGCACCCAAGAATAACAGGGGAGCAGAGGAATTTACATACATGTATGAAGGAGAGACCTGCATATTGATATAAAAGTGTTAATTTCATCCTCAGTAATGTGGCATAAAAAAGCAAAGGCCTTAAACTTTGATTGAAAAAAAGGTTGTAAAGATAAAACAAAAGGCGTTGTGTAAAAGTGTGGGCTGAGAAAAGAGGAAGAATGTCTGGCCTTGTAGTAATCAGCGGTTACTGAGACAGCAAGAAAAGAGTGTTTTGTAATAAAGAAATGAAAATAATGTTTTGTAACTGTTATCGCAACTAGGTTTCTGAAAAATTTCACTATATGTTCACGTGAATTGTAGGTGGCTGTTAAAAAGGTATATAAGCTTTTTGATTTAACATTTAGGGAGGGAGCCCCCTCCAAGTGCATGGTGAATCCATGTCACTTTGGGACCCCTCCTACAGCTGTAGCTCTATCCAAATAAAGCTTCTGCTGACCTGACCCAAAAGTTTGCTGCGTGTGGTTTCCACGATGGTAAGTTTGTAGCCAACTATAAACTTTCCTGTGCCTTACCTGAATTTTAAGAAATGCCTACATTATTTTCATTTACATCATGCAATTTCCATGCTGTGGTCTAGCTACTTCTTTAATTATTTCAAAGTTTTGTACTACCATGGCAGTATCTAGAAGGAATTCTGGTTAGGGTGTCCAGTGTTTAAAGGGCATATCATTATCTATAACAAGCTGTTCCTGGTCATAAAAACACTCCATGATGTTTACAAAGGTTCTGAAATCTAGCTCACATCTTATTTGCTTTAACATTTGTACTGTTTTCTTGTTCTAAATACATACAGAGTTGTTAGTTATTGTAATATTTAGTGGAACCCCGTAACTATGAACTGTAAATATATGCCAAGTGGCAGAACAAAAATCTAAAGACCATTTTAGTTGCAAGGCAAACATACAACAAAACTTTCTTATCAAAGACCAAGACACACCTCTTTGTTTGGGATATAACTGATAGGGGTGTGAAAGAAACCTTTGTAAAATATTTGTTTTAGTAAAAATTCTGGCTTTAAGAATGTTATCTAGTTGGCATAACTGGCCAGTGTTGGGCCCTGGGCAGTACTGCCCTCTGTACCCTGGACCTTCCTTGCAGGGACTCCAGCTCTAGCAGTGAGGAAGACAAAGAAGTGGCAGCACTAAGCAGCAACTAGAACAGTGGTCTCCAACCTTTTTATGGGGAAGATCACTTCTTGTAAGTAAAGGGCACCCCAGGATCTACCACCTTGCCCCCCTGGCCCTTGCCCCACCCCCTGGCCCACACCCCTGCCTCCCAGACAAGCCACCTGGGCTCTGAACCCACTCACCCAGCCCTGCTTGGGCAGCAGGGGACGTGGCTCAGCCCAGTCACATGCATTGTGCTGCTCCCAATCATGGAGCCTCTGACAGACCGAGATCGACTAGTTGGTGACCACTGAGCTAGAGGTTCTCTGATGGTGAGGAATGTTTTTTGCTGTTGGCAGGCATATCAAGTGGCCAAAAAAATCACCAGCTTTTGGCGGAAACAAAGGAGGTGACATCTTCCCCTGTATCAACCCACCTTCAGCTTCTTCTACATTGCATGCCACTGCTGCCCCCATCTCCCACCACCAGAAGGCAGTGCTAGGGCTCATGCCCCACTGACCCATATCATTAAGCTACTGCTATTTGGCATTGTTCACAGGGGAGATGTACATAGAGATGTTATCATAAGTTATAAAACCATTCTGTGAAAGAGGGCTCTTCTCCCCCTTCTCTACTAAAACCCCTCAATTTTAAACCCCTCTAAAATACCCCAAAATGTTTAAAAATATGGGAACAGACAAGAGTGCCTGGGGTGGTGCCCAGTCCACCTAAGCAAGTCTCCTTCAGCTTCCATTAAAGGACTACTTGATTGCAGTAGAACAAAGGTCTGCTTCATCTGCCACTCATCGCTGCCTGAGCCAGCCTGTCTCCCTTTGTTCTCCTCCCTCCAGGCTTGGCAATCATTGCAGATATAAGGGCAGAGCTAACCCAGTTCAGAGGCCATCTTTAACCTCTTCTTTACCTGGAGAAAGCTTGTGACCAACCCATCACAGGGAGTCACATCTCTGAACCTTGCTTTAGCACTGAGAAAAAAAAAAGATTAAGACCAGGCCTACCTTACTACCTTTTCTAGATTGTAAAATGCTTAGTAATTTGTGGGTTGTGAGGGCTTACTTGCTCTCAACAACTTGAAATACCCCCCTTTTTTTTTTAACTCTGTATATTCTGAGTTATAAAGGCTGAGTGTCTCAGTAAACGGCAAACTTTCTGTGTCTAGCTATTCCTCATTCCTTCTCTTTTTAATATGAATCAAGTGCAGGGCTTTAGAGATGCCTGCATTCATATGGGCCTCTCAGGAAGTACGCATACACGTTGATAGCACGCATATCCCATAACTCAAATCAGCAGTAGTGTTTGAAATTTGGGCCTTCAGTAGCCAGCACAAATGTTACTAGTTAGATTAGTTTGAAATAATGGTAGGCTCTTATCTTCTAGTAGAATAGAAATTTGGGAGGGATCTGATATTTACTTTGCCAGTTGGATACATGTATTCTGTAACAAAAGTGACCTTGCTGCACATAGCAAAGATGTCATTTTCAGTGGCTTGTCAATCTATGCAAAACTCAAGGTCCTTCAAGCAAGCCAAAAGAAATGGAGCATATAAATACAGGGATTATTTACATTTTAAACGTAAAGCTATTTTCCAGAATCCAAACAGCTTTTTTTTTTTCTTTTTATATTCACATGGTCATAGGGCTCAACACATTTTATTGCAATGCTCCCTTCCCACTCCCAATCAATATTTAGCTCAGGCCAGGAAAATTTCATCCCCAAATGAGAATTTCTAAAAATATTATAGAGAAGAGAACGAAGCAGCTCAGAAAAACCAGCCTTGGTTTACTGTGGCTAGGATGTCATACATAAATGAGGGCAGTTCTGCAGAATATAGCTCAAATTATTAGAATCTGAAGCCAATGATGAACACCAATGCTGTTAAAATATGGTGCACATCTGACTATGTTTATCATATGCAGTAAACACCCATTTTTACACATGTAACTATTAAAAGATTTCTTATTAAATATTAAATATGAATACTACTTATTCAAATAATTTTTAAGTGCTAACTTACCGGTTGCAATCTGTACATTATCATTGCATTTAATTTACCTGCCGCTATTTAAACATCCCTCAGCTTTGGATGCATATCCCTCAGCTTTGACAGAAGCAATCAAGGAAGTCAGTTTCACTTTGGACTATAGTTATTTACACTATTTGCCCATTAGAGCTGCAATATTTAAGTTACAAACACTGCAAGGGTATCTATTTTCTTTTAAAATAACTACTTTTCATTGGAAATATTTTAAAAGATTGTAGGGATAAGTCTGTTGATCTGATGTTTTATATTTTTTTAATAAAATTAAATATCAAGTTGGCAACATATCTAAACAAAATAACACATTATATAACAGTAATGCTAAAAATTGACAGCAATATAGACTTCTCACTGATTTTTAAAGAAAGGTAAAATATGGAGCAATACAGGTACTACATAACCAAAGTCAGGTCAAGTCAGTCCCAAGACTGCTGTGACCTTTGGGGAACTTTAGATACTGTACCAACACTCCTCCACTCAAAATTGGCTCATGGCAATGGTTATAAAGTTAGTTGAGTTGCTTTGAATCACTGGTGATTCTTTGGGCACAATGACCTGGTGGCACCCATCTCCTCTGCAGGTATGGATGGCCATTGGATCTTAAACCAGTTACAGTCATTTTATGTGCACTGAACTTCTTGGTTAGGAACAGACATTCAGAAAGACTGAGTCTGAATTGATTAAATCTTTGCAGTTTAGTCTAACCTAGCTAGGCTGAACTGGTTTGTAAATGGACAGACATTCATTCTGGACTGAGGAAATTCAGGCACATGCCTGAAGAAGCTCACACTAGAAGCCGGGGGCAGGCGCTAGAGCAGCTCTCCCATCCCTTCCACAATGCTGAACTGAACTGGACGTGGCCAGGCCCCGGCAGGATTTCTGATTAGGGAGATCTGCCTGCACTATCCCAGGCTTTTCCCCACCAGCTGCTCAAGAGGCAGGAGTGTTGCAAGACCCCAGCCCCCTGCTAGCACTCTGAGGCAAGGGGGTGGTGTGCAGTGCATGCATCTGTTGATGATACAGAGCTTTTCAATCTCCCTCCCTGCTTCTTTATACTGTCTGCAGCAAACTGACAGGCAATCGAGCCAGGGAGAAGCTGATAACAGTGTTTATCACCTCATCAGCAAAATAGCCTCTCTCCGTTAGTTAAAACTCTTCTTAAACAGCTTACCAGCTGATCTGTTGATTAGCTCCAAAATGCCCTAAGCGGTCACTGTACTGTATGACTGTCCCAGTGAAATTGGAGAGACACACAGACACCTTGCGGCATTAGCTAGCATACAACATGCCTAGGGTCTGTGGGGCTTAGGTCCATGCTGTGGGAGATGGGAGGGAGGGAGAAGTGGGGAAGGATTCCTGCTTCAACAGTGAGCAGCAGGTGGGAGTAGAGCAGGGGGAAGCTAGGCAGACCCTGTTGTGCCTGCAGTCTCCGCTGGAGCTAGCGAGGGAGCAGAGGGGAGGGGCCAGCCCTGCTGTGGAGCAGAAAGCCCTGCCTAGCCCAGGGAGCATGCTTGGAGAGTCTGTTTTATCTTAAAACAGCAAGGGGTCTGGGACAGACATTGCATAAAATGGTTTGACCCAAATCAATTAAGTCTGATACTACATTCGACCAGGTTTATCTCAAACTGGTTTCAGCCATTTTCAAACTGGTTTATGTGCACTGAACATCTGTTATGTTACAGGTTTAAACCAGTTTCTGATCACTTAAACCAGTTCATGTGTAATGTCCATCCCTAGCCCTTTTGTGTTACACATTTGAACCAGTTTCAGATAATTTATACCAGTTCATAACTTCTGTCCCTAGCCTTAATACAGTGGAACTTGACTATAACTGGAGTCCCTTTGTGCTATCACAACAGCAATAAATAATTATAAACAATAACAATCTTCTGAGGTTTAACGTTGTCACAAAAAATAATAAAATAACTGTTCCCACCTTCCTCATAATTCCTTGTGTTATTTAACAAACAGGTCATGTCCCAGCAATGCTGCAGGAATCCTAACAGAGTTCTAAGACTATTAAGAGAGTCTTGCCGCCTTGCATCAGGAAATAATATACATCTTGAAATAAATTCTTACACATTTCTCAATTAAACCATCTGACACAGTGCAAAATGGAAATATTCTGTAGCAATAAAAACTCTGTTTTGTAATATAAATTGTCTTCCAGCAAGCAATTTGCAAGTGATAACAATTTTAATAGGGTAATATGCTTTTGCTTCATCAGCAGTTTTGTCTCAGGGTGACCTATCATCCAGACTGGAAAATAATTGCACGAGAATATGCAAATGAGGCACCCACAACTGCTTCAGCTCCACTGAGAAAACAGCAGAATTCTCCCTGACTTTTGTGGGGCCAGAATTTCAACCCTAAGCTTTTCTTCCTTGGATGATGCATTGTTTTCTGGACACTGCTTGCCATATTTGATCTTAAGAAAAGGAGATGTTGCTCTTAAAACAACCATAGCTTTATTTAATTAACAAAAGCTAACCTCTCTCACTCTTTCAAGTAGAGTCCTCTTTTCTGAGTGACTTTTCAACAACTTAGCAAACAATTAGAACGTGTCCTTTTTATTGTTGCTGCTCGCAGTGACAGCTCTACTGCAATGAAGGAGGTCATTTTACAATTTCCCACATCCTGATGATGGAAGTCACTGCTCCTTCAGAGTTCAGGATCAGCAACACATATAGGAAAAAAAACAAATGTAATTAGCAAAAGGAAAAGAAAGAATGCTTAGCTAGCAAACTGACTGTACCATGAAAACAGATTTCAGTGCTTATATTCTCTCCCATTCAGAATGGAGGCTTGCTAGTTTATGAATTTTTTAGTTAGTGGTTTATAAAGGTTATTAGTTCAGTCCACTGCAACTTAGGTGACTACTCATACAGCTGCAGAACTCAGTCCCTCCAACAAATGCCACATTGTAGTTTCCTATCTTACCAGAGGCTGATATTTTTTTGCACAAAATATTGATTGAATAATTTTGAATTGGGAATGAACAAACAATACAAAATTACAGCCTGTGAATGGACGAATTACAAAGAGAGAAGCCACAATTCATCTCAGCATTCAGTGGATGTGATTTGCTTAGCTCTAGAGGCAGAACTTTGGTTATATGTCGTTTTGAGATTAAAATTAATTAGAAGCTTATCGCATGCCACGGTGTGTTTCATTGTGCAAATCAGCCTCTAGTCTGCCCTTTATTTTGCTGAAAAGTGTACACTGCAAGTCACAACATGTTTCAGTCCACTCTTTCCTTTCCAGAAGCATTTTGCATTTTACTGTGGCTTCTCAAACACGGTATTATGAAGCAGTTAACTTACATGAAGAGCATTTCTAATTTACATTAATAGCTTAGACTGAAATCACACCCAGATGATTCATTAAATTAAAAAATACTATCGGTACTTCATCTGAGATAGATGAAGAAGCAGCATGTATGGATGAGTATATTGTGTTTATTGTTTCATGGACATGTAGTCCTCCAGAGGGTGTCACTCAAATCTACATGGTGTCCCTGTGTGGTGCATTTATATTTAGATCTCTCAGTTAATTGAAAGATTTGCAACATTACAAGTAGGCAGAGAGCTCCCTACTGACTCCACTGTTGAGGCGTTACTTGAAACCCTTTATTACAGCAAGGATGTGAAGTATCTTGAACTTATGAAATGCTGCACAGCTACAATTGCTGTTCATAGATATATGCAAATAACTGATTCACAAGTGAAACATCCTGTTTTGGGACAGAGTGAAATCACAGAGAAAAGGAAGAAGTAAAGATCCTAACACCATCAAGCATGAGCCCCAAACTACTCTGAACCTTTATGTGGGAAGGCTCCTGACTGCAGCAGTAACTCATTTAAGAGCTCTCCAAAGGAAGCTTTCAATTCAGAATTCACTGCTTAGAAGTCTCTCTGCACTTACAGGGGGGCCAGAAATTTTCTAAAAACTCCTCAGTCACCTAGGAACACTGAAAGGATATATGCTCCTCAGTCACTCAGGTGCTTTTAAAAATACCACCAGCATGCAGTTGTGTGCATATTGATAAAAGTGAACCCTGCCTGATGCTGCAGCAGAAATCTTTTATCAGGGTGGGGGAAACAGAAGACTGGGAGAAGCAGTACTTCTTTAGTAGACAATTCAGACAAAGGGGAAAGGTATTTAAAGCAGTTCAGAGGCTTGATTGATTAGAGGACAGAGTAAAAAAGTATATTATAAACACCATTTATTCCATGGTTCTGCCATTTATTATATGCATATCCTCATGACATATGGCTTGCATATTTACATCTACATATAAGCACGCACCCCTGTTGACAACATCAGAGCAGCCTAGGAAATTTTGCCAGATTTCACATTAAAATTGTGCTTGAATCCCCTGGACTACTTTGAAAATAACAGCTCATAGATTTAATGAATAAATGTGCTAATGTTAACTAGATAGGTAAATAATTACGGTAAAGAAAAGAACAAACACAATAATGACAGTCTGAGAGAAAATGCCTGATTCTAGTCAGTGAAAAATTATCCCAGATACTGTCACCCACAATGTCATTCATTCCTGTAAAAGCAGTGTCAGATACTGTGAAAGAATGGAAATCCAATAGATATATATTGAACAAAGAGAGTCATGCTGCAAACAGATTGTATTGGGGGGGGGGGAGGAGAGAAAAAGTGCAAAATTTTATATAGTAAACCAAATAACAGATGTCTTAGTTCTTTGAAAATGTAACAAACAGTTGAGATAGCCCAGCTGTCAAAACTGGATAGTTGTTAAAAAGGTTCATCCCTAATAGGTCAAAAGGGAAAATGTCTGAATCACTGCAAGGATTACAGATGGCTTGAAACTATTCCATGTCATAAGGTCACATGAAATGCATTAGAATGACAGCATATGTGTCAGCCCTGCAGCAACGCATAGGATATTTGAAGACAAAAACAGACTCAACCTCTCACCTTCACTGAAACAAGGAGGAAGAGGAGAGTTGATGGGAAGGTCAGAGTGGGAAGGTGATAGATATTTTAGGAAGAGAAATAATGGTAACATTTAGCAAAAGTAACGATGAAGATGAGATTATTAGGAGTACAGAGCCCTGTAAATTTAAACATGGAGAGAAAGTCAGCTTTACATTTTTGGAGATGAATGTAATATAAGATATAATCCAACAGAAGTTACAGACTTGATGAAGGGACTCCTGCCCATGTTACATAGGGGATCACACCAGATAATTGCAATAGTATTTTCTTTAAAAATCTATAGATCTAGCTAAAAATCTATCAATCATAATTATTATGAATAATGATCAGAATTGGTTAAAGAATTTACAATATCAACATTTTCTTATGAAAAACAGAATTGTTCAGAAATATTTTTGTGAAACATTTCCCAGTTTTTCATCTATCTCTACCTACAATATAACAGTGACAAGTTATTTTTTTGTATCACTAATATACTGACATCTTTAAAATAAATTAACTTGCTGTGGAAAAAAACCCAAGTTAAAGACCTGAAGCAATTTTTCAACACAGCAGCTATCAACACAAGGAGCTACAATGCATGCTGCTCCATAGTCCCCTATCAACATGCTTCATGAAGGACCTGGCCAGACCTCTTCAATACATGCTGAGAGTTAATGCCTAACTTCTATGAAGTTAGAAACACACTTTAGACTTTAGAGTTGTGGAACCTCTGGGGATTCTTGTGAGTCTCCAATGACAGAATATCCTTATGCAAAACTAAAAACACAAATGATTGATTTCCTTGGTTACATTAATAACATTATAAATTTTGAACTTAGCCTACAAGAGTAGGGATAGAAATTACACATAAGCCAGTATAAGTGATTAGAAATTGGTTCAAATCTGTAACAAACAGAAGTTCAGTGCACGTAAGCCACTTTCAAAATGGCTGAAACCAGTTTAAGATAAACTGGGATGGATGTAGATAAACTTAAGATAAACTTGGATGGATCAAACTTAACTGGTTTAGGTTAAATCAGTTTATTGAATTTCTGTCCCAGATCCCCTCCAGATTCAAGTTAACTCACAGTCCTCCAGCATCCCAGGATGCTTTGCACCTCTGCCACATGTCCCCCTTGCAGGGTGGGCAGGCTAGTCTTGGCCCAAGCTGTCTGAGCAGGGAGGCAGACTCTAGCAACCCCTGGCTTCTGGCCTGGGCCACTGAACACATGTGGCTGCATTTCCAGTATCAAAAGTGAATGTCTGTTCACTTGCTTATTGGTTCAAACTACACAGCTTACACTAACCTGCAAAGATTAAATCAATTCGGCCTCAGGCTTTTTGACTGCTTGTACTTAGCCTAAGAGACCAAGATATAATCCCACTAATTGGACAATGGCAACAAGTTTCTGCCCTGAGATTATTTTTGTTTTGGAAGGTATAACCACTCTAAATTTCTTTTTATTGTGTGTCATATCCATCAGGAAACTCTCAGTTTATCAAAAAGAGGCTCAATGGAGAAAAAGGTGACTTGATTATAGTGTATATTTGTAGTATCAACTGTAAAAAATACCAGGCACCAAGGGACACTTTAATTTAGCTGAAAAAGGCATAGCAAGAGCCAATGGCTTGAAGTTAAAGCAGAGAAGTTCAAATAAGAACAAGAGTGATGTAGCTATGATGGTCCAGGTATTTTGCGAGAAGGAAGGATTTTTGTGGATGATAGCCTTTATTGGACCAAGCGTATGGTTGTGAAATGCAAGTCATTCTTCAGTAGGACTCAGGAAGGATGCAAGCACAGCAATTGTTAAGAACAGGGGGTGGGGCTGTGAAAATGGAGGAGAGGGGTAGAAGATAAATGATCACCAGAAGAAAAGAAGCCTGATTACTGAGAAATCAAGACCTATCAGAAGGAAGGAGGGTCACTATTCTCTGTAGTGTGTAGGAAGAATTTCAGGAATCAGGTAGATTTCTTCCCAAACTCATCTTTTAAATGTATTTGGCAGATATCCTGAGCACAAGAATAGTGAAGTCAGAAAGGGAGTGGCTGTTCTGTGAAAAAGTGCTTCTCCATCCTTCATATTTTTTATGTGAGAGTTTATCTTGGGGCACAACTGTTAGTTTAGTTAGTTTTACCCACATAATTACCATGAAGGTATTCAGTGCATTGGATCAAATACTGTACTTACCCGAATACAAGATGGCCCTGGATGTAAGATGACTCATCCCAAGAATTAGATTTTACACGTGGAAAATGTATAAATTTATTACAGTTTTCCATGTATGGAATCTAATTATTGGAGGATCGTTTTAAATTTGTCCCCTCACCCTACTACTGCAGGTGATGGAGGGGAGAAGCGATGAAGGAGCAGTAAAGGGGCAGGCAGTAGTGGGCAGGTGGCAGGCAGTGTGGAAATGGTGGGGCAGACAGTGAGAGAGGCAGACAGCTTGCCCCCTGCTGCCTGTCCCTCCCCACTTACCTCCCATGGTGTCTGACCCCCCTTGCAGCCTCAGGCTACCTCAATATCTCCTTCCCCTCCCCACCCTCCTCTCCCCTCCATGGCGCTTTTGCTCTGCACAGCCTCAGGTGCCCAGCCCCACTTCCTCCTGTCTCCCCCAACTAAGTCTCACCCCCCCACCTGCCCCTCCATCCCTTGCCCTTACCTTTTCTCTGCACCAGCAGGCTCTGGCCCTGCTGCAGCATGAGGCATGGAGCATGGCTCCATCCTGGCCTTATAGCAGCAGCATGAAGCCAGCACTGCTGTTCCAGCCTGGCCCTGTAGCAGCAGCCCCAGCTCCCTGCCAGGAGGGGAGAGAACAGGGGAAGAGGGAATTGGGATAGCCTGAGCCTGTATGGGGGTGGGGAGGGGGACAGGTACAGTGTGGGGTAAGTGTGGGGGGGGAGGGAGACAGGCTGAAGGGAGCAAGCTGCCTTCCTCTCTCACTGCTTCCCACTGCCTACCCCCTAACATCTGCCCTCTACCACCCCTCACTGCCTGCCCCACACCTGCACTACTAGGTTGGGGCTGGAGCACCTGTCCAGCCTCCCTGCACCCTCCCTGCTGCCACATGCTCCATTATAAGGTAAGGGGCTTCCCCCCCTTATAATGTTAAATGGGGGAAAAAAACTCATCTTTTGGTTGAGTAAATATGGTATATCACATTTTGAGAGAAGCACATGCAGGATCCAAGGATTCAATAGATTTTTATGGGGTGGTATTGAATGCAGTAGCAGTGGAGATGTGTTGACAGGTTAAGCATGCTTAAACAGCTGATTGTCTGATCAACTCACCTGGGAGTGGGGATGGGAGTGGAAGGGCTTCCCCCACCAGGGACTTTAAACCACATGCATGGTAGCTCTGGCTAGGCTGCTGGGTGTTGAAGGTTCAGAGGTTCCTGGCAGGAGGGAATTATTCCTATGGGTTCAACCAGGTGCAGATCTCCATATGCATATTGACTATCCATTGATAATTTCCTTTGGGAAACACTTTCCATAGGCACTGCATATAGCTATATCTGTTCTTTATCGTCCCTTTCATTTGGCAGTCCTATGTCTCCTTAACTGCACCTGTGACTTCAGTCATCCTTATTATGTGTAATGACATGTCTACATCGGGAGAGTATGAGCACAGTGTAGATAATAGCAATAGATCAACCAATGGGTGCAAATTTCAAATTGCTAGTTATGTCTTAGCTTGTCACAGCTTTCTACATCAACCTCTACGGAGCTCCACAAACATGCAATTTCTATCCACAGTGTATGATTACTGTTCCTGAAAGAAGGTGTGTGCATCAGCATACTCCTCTGCCCAGTATTTATGGACTGAAGATTTGGAAAAGGAGAATTTATCTATATGTTTCTTTTATTTCATTGACCACAGTCCCAATATGAACCTATGTTAGAAAACAATGTTAAAGTATCTGAAAAAATTAGATCCAGTTAGCATTTCTGCAGAAAATGTAATAGGTGACCTTCTAATTTTATTCCACCTCTAGGTTATACATGTTATAACATTTTTAAAAACATGAAAAATGCTACTGAAGCTTCAGTTTGAAAAGCAGGAAGTTTGGAATCAGAGAGCAGAGAAGAAGAAAAATTCCTATGGCTCCTGTTCTCAATTGATCTTGGATATACAGAACTCTGCATCCAGGGAACAATTCATTTACAGATACTGCTCTAAAGACTAAATAAATGGGGATTTTTCCTTCTATAATTTTGTGCCTTAAATTATTAAATACAATCTTCTACTGTTATTAATTTGCTGCTTTACTGCTTTAAATTTCCAGGGAGCATTTTAACAAGAAT
Source organism: Alligator mississippiensis (assembly GCF_030867095.1). Taxonomy (NCBI): domain Eukaryota; kingdom Metazoa; phylum Chordata; order Crocodylia; family Alligatoridae; genus Alligator; species Alligator mississippiensis. The sequence continues at coordinate 113,818,077 of NC_081827.1, forward strand.
AATTCTGAAAGAATGCAGTTAATTTTTGCAAAGTCATACTACAAATTACACATATAAGAAAACGAGTAATATAAGCTCTTTTTTAAGTGATACCACAACAAATATCGGCTTTTAAAGACAATCTTAAGGCCTCAGGTTTACTATTTCTCTTCCATTACAAATACTGGTAATAAATAACAATCTGCATTTTTTAAACTACTTTTCATGTATATCTACTTCATCAGAATAGCTTTGAAGCAGGACTGCAAGTATGAATGTGAGTATGGCAGGTGATGCTGACATTTTACTTTTCTAATAAATAGGTAGAGATTTCTTCAAAAATAAACATAAGTATTCAAGATGTTGTAGATCAGAAGCACCGTAAGTGCTACCACATTCCTGAAATGAAAGCATTAAGCTCTACATATACAAAGCTATGGAACTGAGATTACTGCATCAGGGTTTAATGTTGCTGAAATAACCTGATTTGAAATAAATAGCTGAATTTTTCACATCCAGTACTGCTAAGGTCAATTGTGACTATTTCTCAGACTATAATGCAGAGTGCATGTCTGTACATAAATTGACATCTCCCCATTATAAGCTGCAGTTTTGAGAATTAGTACAATCTGAATTGATTTTACAATGACTACTGAAAGTTCAGTGAAGAGTGTCACTTATGACCTTGCTTTGTACCTATAGCTAAGCTTTATGGTATAGGACACTGTGAAATTATCAAGGCTTCTCAAAACTACTCATGTAATTGGTATAGAAAGAGTGGTCACACAAAACCAATATAAATGGAAACAAAGTTGCCATAGTACAAGCACAACAAAATTAGCGTTTAAAATCAGCCCGAACAGGCCATATTTCTGTCAACCTTTCCCTGACACTCCCATCAAGTTCTATGTGATCTACACTAAGTTCTTATCTATTGCCATTGGGTGTCACAGAAAATTGACATGGAAAAAACCTATTAGCTCTTCTTTTCTACCCCACTTGCCAGTGGTGGAATGTTACATACAGGACATTAAGGACAGTTTTACCTGTCTCGGTATTTTTTTCTATTGGTGGACTATTCTGCTATTTGAATTCTGTTATTGGTATTTTCTTGGATTTCTCAAGTCTAAATTTTCCTTTTATTGATTTACAAGCAGTGACTGCTGCTTCAATATGTAGATACAGATTCTACAGAATGCGAGATGGGAATGGTTGCCTACAATGTAGGAAAAAACAATAACAATATTTTGGACATGTCCTCTGTGAGTCTGATACTGTGCTATGAAGCTTTGACAGTTAACTTCCACAAACACAGAAGCAAGGCCATTCTGAGGATCTGACAAGATTTTCTATTAGGTAAGTCTGATATCACCTGTACAATGTAAGTTTTAATATCTAATTTTACAAGAAGCAGAAACTGAGGAGCAAAGAATATGCCAAAAAATGAAATCATTATTTAAAAATCTGAATGACTGTTAGAGGTGCCAAGTGTAAGCCAATCTCCCCTTGCTTTCACAGGGATTTGTAGACAATCCGCTCATTTTAAAATCAGGCTGCTTATTAAGGTATCTAAATTTTGGACCTCGGTCCCTAACTGTAGACATTTGAGTGTGAAAACACGGCCCTGCACATCTTGCCTGTAGGCATGCAAGCAGCCTGTGGCACAGCTGGAACGAAATGGTAGATCTCCTAATCCCAGCCATATGCTCTAATCACACGAGTAACTGTACTAGCAGATGGAAAAAGGGAGCAACAGGGAGGGAGAGAGCAGAAAAGGCAGCACCATCAAGGGAAAGGGAAAGAGGGCAGAGAGCAGGACTTTGCATGGGGAAAGGACAGCAGCCATACAAAGGAGGAAGTGCAACAATACAGGCATAGATCAGTGGTTCTCAGTCTTTCTATACTCAAGGCACTCCTCAAAAAATGCCAGCTCCTAGGTTTTGCTCATTTCTTGACTAAAGAAGAGCAGTAGAGTGATTCTGCTGTTGCAAAGACCTCAAAAAGCCCAAAACAGGTCAGAATGTTTTTGACACTATAGATTCCTATGTGAAATCTCTGGGCACGTCCAGATGAGCCCTCATGTGCCTCTTGCAGCAAACCCCTTTGAGACGCTGCAAGAGGCACATGCAGGAACAGGAAAAGGTTCCCAGCGCTGCAAGTTTGCAGCACGGGGGCAAAATTAGACCTCTGGATGTCCAGGGATCTAAAAAAAAACAGAGTTAAAAAAAGTGGGGCAGGGCACGGTCCTGAACCATACCTTGAGGCAACCGGAGGCTAGGTCCTCCACAGAGGCGCTCAAGCTGCCAGAGCATCTCTGTGGTTGGCCCTCGCCCTGGTGCTGAAGCATGCTGCCTGCCCATGGGGCCAGGAGGACATGATTTGACAGTTCAAAGCAGACTACCACACCTGGAACATCTTCCAGGCAATAGCTGCCCAGATGGCCGGGCAGGGGGCACACATGGCAGTAGGGCTGCACAAAGGCCAACTCTGCAGCCACAACCCACTGGCAGCTGGCCCAGAGGGGCAGATGCCTCTACTGGCTGTACAGTCCCCATCGGGACAGCCAGGCAGCAGGCCCCACCTCACCGCCAGACTGCTGCAGTGGGTAGAGGGTGCAGGGAAGTCTCAGGGCTGCTTCAGCAGTCCAGCTGGCACAAGGGGTAGTGTCCCCAGGTAACAATTGGCTGGACCCCAGAAGCTCCGGAGAGCTAGTAGCCCTGAGCTACTTGCCAGGGTGGCTTTTCATACTGATGGGGCCAGGACAGGGCAGCTTTTTATACTGCTGGGGACAGCACAGGTGCTGGCCCTAAAGCTGTAGGTCCCCCTGGCATCAGATCCAGGAGGAGCCAGGCAAGGTTATTTTGCCCCAAGTTGCATGATTTGCTCCACAACAAAGTGCATGTCTGAGCACATGCACTGAAGCAAAAAGCCCCAGCTCCAATTTGCACCGCTTCTATTTGAGCTGCTGCAAGTGCACGTGTTTGCATGTGTGGACGTGTCTTCTGTGTTTATCCTGTGAATCTTGTATAGATGTTTGCATACCTAACAGTGCTATGATGACATGGCACCTTAAAAGGATCTTGCAGCCCCCTGGAGTACCACAACACCTTGGGTGAGGATCACTGGCATGGAGAGGGTTCCTTCCATTTCCCCCACTTCCTGCAACACAAGTAGCCTCCTTATTCTGAAATATAATTGCACACGTTATAGCACTGTAGATATACTGAGCATCTCTAAAACACAGAGCAAATGCCAAAGTGCTCACTACATTTGCAAATGTGATGTATTTTTATTTCCCATTTATTTCCCATAGCATACCTAACTTCCATTCCATAAGAGAACATTGCCTACAGACCTTGTACAAAATGATACTGTGATTGCAATTTATCCACTAACACAACAAATACAGAAGCATTCTTGCACTTCTTTTTGACCGCTTCATCAATTCATGAATGAATTTATGTTGTCCAACCTAGAAACCATACTTGTAAGAACTGTTCTTGTTGGCTTATTCCAAAGAAGTCCAATCAATGCTAAATGTGTCAAAATGCTATTTGGAATTGATCTCTCATCATTTTTGCAGTGAAATAAAGGGTGCAAGCTCAAACATTTTAAAATTAAATTTCTTCATCCATATAAAAACACCCTCACCTCCTCAGAAAATGATGAGCTAGGCAGCTTGTTATGAACATCAAAATGCTGACAAAGACAACTTAGTGGAATCCACTTTCAAGGCTGGTTAGGTCCAATATAAGCAATTAAAAACTAATTCTTCCTAAAACATATGAAACTTAAGAATAGCTAGGAAAACCCAAAAGACTTTTGTTCTATTTCTAGTCCCTGTGACCTACATTCTGCTGTAATTTACAGATGTCCAACATCATTGACTCCATGGGTGCGTCCTCATGGGTATGTATGTGCATTTCCCTGGGGACAACTATTTGTGAGTCACCACATATTTGTGCCGCTGCTAGTTTCTTCTCTGGGGAATGCCTGTGCATGTGTGCTCTGGCACACCGCAAATTGCCCTGAGTGGGGTAGGGGAAGCTGTGGCCTGCTTCTTTGTGGCACCTTTGAGGTGCTGCAAAGCACACCTTCCCACTCATGGGGACATGACCCATGTGTCCTAATGTAGATTTTTTAAGTTATGTTAGAAGCCAACCAGAAGCTACCTCTCAAATCCTATAGCATCACCACCACAATCCATATGTAGTTTGCTATGCATGATGCAAAAGCAGTGTGGACACCAAACTCAGCTCAGTACACTTCATGTAAATCACACAGTTACACAAGGGTCTGGCCTGAGGACTTACACACAGGATATATTTCATGATCCCACAGCTGCTCATTCCCCTGCATTTCCTCCAATAACTGCACACCAGCTAACTGCCTGCACCAGTCTCCTCCATGCTAGCAAATTTCCCCAACTCTATTTAGCATGCTATATTTCAACATCTCAGCCTCTTTTAACATGTCAACCCATGCCAAACCCCTGAGAGTTATCTAGTTACCTGTCCATTATGGCTAGGGACAGAAATTATATATTCTAGTTGTACTCTATATTCTAGTTTTATAAACCAGTATAAGTAATTAAGAACCAGTTCAAATTCGTAACATAACAGAAGTTCAGTGCACATAAAACACTTTCAAAATGGCCAAAACCACTTTAAGATAAATCTGGATGAATGTAGTATCAGAATTACCTGAATTAAGTTAAATTGGTTTATTGAACTTCTGTCCCAGATCTGCTCCAGATACAAGTTAACTCAGTGGTTAGGGATAGAAGTTACATATAAACTGGTTTAAGGCTGTGCCTACATGAGACACTTTACTGAGCAGTAGACTAATCTACTGCACAATAAAGCATCGCTGTCTACACTTGCAGGTGCTTACGACACAGTAAATTAGTCTACTGTGCGGTACATTTATTCCCTGCATATGCAAGTAGTAAAATTTATTGTGCAGTAAATTTACTGCACAGTAAAGCCAAATAGTATTAGTTACACCTGTAGACATGCCCTAAGTGATCAGAAACTAATTTAAACCTGTAACAGAACAGAAGTTCAGTGCACATAAACCACTTTCAAAATGGCTGAAACCACTTAAGATAAACCTGGATGGATACAGTATTCGACTTAAATGATTTGTGTGTGGAGGCGAAGCGCCCCCACAGGCGAGCGAGGGGGAGCAAAGGGGACCCACAGACCCCAGACCCCGAGAGCAAGCCCCCAGAAGGGCATACGCACCGTCAGAGGGGCAGCGGGAGGAAGAGCCGCATCCGCGGCCGCGGCCGCGCGAGCCGCCATTACGCCGGCTCTGGCAACAGCTGTTCCCCGCGCGGCGAACAGCTGAGCCAATCCCAGTGGCCGGAGCGGCCGCGGCGGGAGGATTTAAGAACGCCGGCAGAACAGGGAATGCGGGAGAGCCAGGGAGAGAGAGTACGGGGGTGCTGCCCGTGCCGCAGGCTCTCGCACAGGGCAGCGAGGACCCCGTCTGCGGGTCTCAAACAGGCAGCGTAGGCAGGAGCGGGAAGCCTGCCGCCGGCAGCCAAGTGAGAGGCAGCCAGAGAGTGCACGCGGATGCACTCTCTCAGCGTCCTGAAGCGGCAAACGCACAGGAGGCAGGGGAGCGCCCTGCGAACGGGAGGAGAGGGGAGACAGCGGAGGCCCCGGGAGGGGGCTGGCACCAGGGGAAGCACCCACCAGCTCCCCCTGGTTCGGAGGAGTATTATCTTTAAGGAAGGAGGAAGGAGAAACCCCTCTCAGCAGGAGGTAGGACGACCAGAACCGGTCAGGGGCCATCATACTGGGCCTGGCAACATCTGGACAACATCGCCCAGCGGTTGGCGTGTGGACGGGGTGTAGGGGAGGCGGAGCCCCGTGGATCACCGCGTCCAGTAACCGTGAGTAACACCGTCTATCGGGAGGTCCCACCCAGGATAAAGATCTCCACTGGAGACCCCTCGGAACGTAATCAATGACATCCAAGTCATGGCAGGCGAGTTGAGGGGAGGGGCCACACCCCGATAGGCCAGGCGGAGCGAGGCACGGGCTCCACATATGTCAAACCAGTTTATGCAATCTTTGTTCCAGATCACAGTCCTCCAGCATCCCAGGATGCTTTGCATCTGCCCTGCAACCCCAAATTACATGGTGGGCAGGCTGCCCTTCACTTCACCTGTCTGCTCCAGCAAGCAGGGAGGTATGCTCTAGCACCTCCTGGCCTCTGGCTTGGGCCACTGCAAGTATGTGGCTGCATTTCCAGAATCAAAAGTGAATGTTTGCTCACTTGGTTATCAGCTCAATCTGCAGCTTAGACTAACCTACAAAGATTTAATCGCTTCAGCCTTGGGCTTTTGACTATCTGTACTTAGCCTATAAATACATGCTACTTCAAGATACACAACCTTTCAACCAGCACGTTTTATATTTTTCCCCTTGTATATTCTAGCTTTATAAATAGTATATAAAGATATTGGACTGATCTCCTGATTAAGAACTCTGTTTTCTATCTCCTTTCCTTCTATAGATGTTATTTCAAAAGATCTATGCCCACTCTTCATGGAAGTTCTACCCTTCCATGTTGGAAAGTTTCAGGTCATGTATGTATTTTCTTTATATACAGTGTAGTCCACTCACATGGTAGAAGGTCTAACATCATGTCCAGAGGGGCAGGCAAGAAGCCATTCTTTCAGGGGATGTTAAGTGAGTATATTTTTAATAACTCCAGATTATATCAAAGATGATTTTTAATGGAGAGATATCCAGATGATCACAACAGTCTGTGAATATTTCTTGGAAAAAGAGAAATGCCAGACTCCCTAGACTCTTTGATCTTGTCATTGTATTTACTTGAGTTATTACAAATTTCAGATGGGGAGGCAGGGGGATGGAAGTGTTTTTACAAAAGAAAAAGAAAACTCCATGCTATTGGATTTTGTCCAACTTAATAGCCTATGATCTACAGCTGCCTAAGCAATATAAAGAATATTTCAAACACATGGATTTATGATGGATCACTTTAACTTCTTTTGAAAAAATATATCCCTTATCTGCAGCAAAAACACCACGGACATATTTGGCATTCATCCCCCACACTATTCAGATACATTTGCATAGTTTTGTACTTGGTGATATGCTGCACTTTCAATTTTCGAGACAAGCAGCCTAATTTTCATTTAAAAATAGGAAAGAAAATAAAGTGCATTTCTCTGAACAATTTAATCATTGCTCAGCCCTAGACTCCTGTAGGAGGTATAAAATCAAATTCATGCTCAGTACAAAATACAGGCAAACCCAGGGAAATGGAACAAAAAATAAAGCAGAAAGTAGTGGCTGCCATCAATACCAAATTTGACCAACTGTCCTTCATGGCAAATACAAGGAAAGACACAAGGACAAGGAAAGAAAAAAAATAGCAATGTTTACTAGTGAAAAGCCACCAAATAAGATGAAAAGATATAGACAGCTGTCAGGGGATGGGATCCCCAGCGATGGCTGTGATACACCTAGGGCTTCTTGACCGTGCCAATCCTGCCCAACGGGCACCCTCTTTCTCTCTTGCCACGTCTTGTAACTATAATAAATAGGGGGGCTACCCTCAAGTTTGTCTGGACACAGTCCTGATGGACCTCGCTTAACCCTGTGGGTTCTCATACCCCTGTTTTGGGTCCTGCTCCAAAATGGAGGTCACTTGGGACAACCTCAGCCTTATGGGCTAGAAGCCTTGCTCCAAACCACCACTTTACCGCACACCAAGCCTTGCAGATGGCATTCACACAGTGTCCCTCTGAAGCCTTACTTTAACTTGGCCTCCAGTTGTCACTGGGCTGTCCGCTGCCCTGTCTTTCTCTCTGCACTCCTTGCTGCTAGGCTCTCTGCAGCCCTATCTCTCTCTCTGCACCCCTTGGTGCTGGGGTACGTTCACCCCCTTTGTCACTGCGCCCCTGGTGCTGAGGTCTGTCCACCCTGATACTGTGCCCACAATGGCGCTGGGGTTCGTTCACCCCCGGATACTGCGCCCACACTGGCACCAGGGTCCCCACACTGCATTGGACCCCCAGTGAGGCCTCCTCCTTCCCCAGTAGCCTCAGTCCGATCCTCTGGTATACAAATGGAAATCAAAATACGAGCCCCTGGGCTATAACATAATGCAAGCAGTCCAGGGTGTGCTCTGTCCCTTTAAAAGAATCACCCTTCCCCCAGCACTATGGGTCTTGCAGGCCAGGGTATCTGGTGAGCTCCTGAAGTCCCTTAATCTTACCAGAAGCTGAACGGGCAGTCAAGCCTCTTCACTTAGCTTCCTCTAGAAGAGTTCCTTCCCCCGTGGCTGCTGGCAGAAAACTGACTCTCTGGTCCCAGCCCTGGGGTTTATATATGCCCCAGGCCCTGCCTCTTCCGATCAGGTGACTGCCTGCAGATGCGGGCTAATTCCCTCATTCCTGCTGCCATGGTAACTTGCAACGGAGGGCTTCCTGACTGACTGCTAGGGCTCTCTCCCTAGGCAGTTTCTGCCCTTAAAGGAGCAGGCACCTTAGTGCCCTGCGATGACAGCATAATGCTTAAACGAGCTCACCAGTAAAATAAAATAAATTCTGTACAGTTCCTAAGAAAATTCAAAATCCAGCCAGTCACCCTGAATGAACTGTTTAAGAAAGATGAACGCACCTAAATTGAGTTTTTTGGTCACTTTAAGGGGCCACATCATCACTGGGCTGAATAACACAGGTTGTAACATCTAAGGTTACTTTACCTGCACCTCTACCAAACTCATATATGTCATCTTCTTAGGGTACTCCTCTGCTCTCTACATTGAACAGATGGGGCAATCTCTACGTGAAAGAATGAAAGAACACTGATGTGACATCAGCTCCAGAAAGATACAAAAGACTGTGGCAGAACACTTTAACCTCCCTGGACACTCCATCACCATCTTTAGGGTAGCTGTTCTGAGACAACAACCTTTAAAAACTGATTTGAACAGGAATCTGTGAAAGAAGAAATCACCCACAGACTAGGTTGCATTAAGAACATTTTAAACAGGGACTGGATTCTTCTCCCATTACCTGAATTAGTTTGTGACCCATTTTGTACCAATGGGGTCTTTGTTTGTTGCATCTCCCAGCACTGTTCCCCTCCTCCTTCCCATCTCCCTCTCTCCCTGTCCCTTTCCACTTTTGTATTCAAATCATTCTCTCCATTCTAAACACAGCTGTGTGCATGTCCTTTCACAGCATCTGATGAAGAGAGCTCCAGCTCACAAAAGCTTGTGCTATATATGTATCTCTAATTTAGTCAGGTGCAAGCCTACCCTGCTTTCTCCTTGACTTTAGGCTATCACAGATAACTATGTCCCTTTAAGGGAAGGCAGCACTGATTCAGCCTTTGATGAATACATCTAGGTCAGGGGTCAGCAACACTTTTGGGCAGAGTGCCAAAAACACGGGCAATCTTGATTTGTAAGATGTTGGTGTGCCAGGAGTGTACAGTGGAGGAGCTGTGAGAGGCCAAATCCTTGCTGTAGTAGTGCAGCCCCTTCCCTGCCATATGCCCTGAGGTGCACATGCCAAGCAAAATGCCTGCAACATGCCACACTCTGGCACCAGTGCCAGGGGTTGCCTACCCCTGACATAGGACATATAAGTAGCTAGCTGCCACAAAGCCGCTTAGTTTATTAGGCTGCTTGCAGACATGGAAAAAAAACCCCAAATAAATGGCACTTTACTTTAAACTCAGTGTGCTCCTGCACTGAGCCCAGTGCATGGCCAGAAGAGGCATTGTGTTAGTTGCACCCAGCTTTCCCAACATCTGTATAAATTAGGCACTTTAGTTGAGCTTTTTTGGTGTTTTTATCTAATAGCTGATTCACACAGGTGTGTGTGCATACACATACACATTAAAGGAGGGGATAAAGCAGATCCAGGATTTTGCAAAGGGAGTGTGGGAGTAAAAACCAGCATTATAGGGATGGCTGTACCTTCCCACTGCCACCCTCTTCTCTTCTCCCTCACCACCAGTGTGGGCAGACCACACTGCAGAAGCCTCTGCGGATATTGAGTCCCCAAAGCAGGTAAGAATTCTCAACCTTCCCCTCAATGCTCAGAGATGCATCCCTTTTCCTCATCCTACCCACCTCCCCCACCTGCTGTTGCTGCTTTCCCCAATGTCCTGGGGACAGGGGAAGCTCCAGGCCCCTCCTACCAGGCTGCACGGGGACAGTAGCAGTGGCAGCAGCGGCAGCAGGAGAAGGCATGTGGGTTTCTCTTGTCCACACCTGCTCCCATGGGGACCGGGCAGAGAAGAGGACTCACTCATTGCCATTGCCACTGCTGCTGTCCCCAGATGAGCCCAGCTCTCACGCAGACAGCTGGAGTGGGCAGGAGAATCTATGGAGCTTTTACCACCCCCAGGACAGTGGAGAAAGCTGTAGCAGCAGGCAGGGGAGAGGAAGAGGAGAGGACATGCCTCTGAGTATAGAGGTGGAGGGAGGGAGGGAATTCTCACCTGTTTTGGAGGCTTAGAAAAGTCCCCAGCTGCAGTTCCATATAGCAGTGAAGTCTGGATCCACCCCCGTATGTATGTGAGTATGTATGTGTATGCATGTACACACATATGAGTATGCATGCGTATGCATATGTGTGAACACAGTACTTATGTGAAGACAGATCATTAGCAGAGAGACTATATATTCAAATAACATTCAGTACATAACAGAAAGGACCTCCAAGATGGCCTTAGGAGGCCCAGTTCATGAGGAGGCGTGCGCTGCTTATATATTCTCTCCTTTAATGGTTAAATAAAAAGAGGTGAAATATTGTAAACGCCTGTGTATTTTACTACATTTGCAGCTGCCCTTGCTGCTTAACATTTTGGAAGGAATTAGATAATTAAAATCATTTCCAACATCACTTTCAAGAGGGTCAGCCTTAAACACTGCACTTTATAAATAGTAATAACATAATGAATATTTCACAGAAGAAATAAAAATGGAGTCTTGATCTGTTTTCCCACAAGAAGATTAGCATTCAGATTAATAATTAAAAATTAATACACATCTGCTCTACAACAAAACACTGTTCTATCAATACATTTGAAAAAGCAAATATCCATCTCATCAGGGAGCCCCATCTGTTGAGACACATGGGGAGAAGTTTAGGGGGAAATCAGTTGTTGGTTCCAAACATTCACTTTGTACTAAAGGAGAATGAATGCTGCTAAAGTATAGTCACTGCAGAGCCTACATCTTGCACGCTGTTCATTCAACAACATGTCTGTCTTGAAATGATCCCTGAAAGGCTGACATTGTGCAGCAACATATACAGAACAGCTCACTTGCAAAACTATCTTGTCCGCTTTTTGTGGTTCTGCCTCTGTTGCTATAGTACTATTAGAAATCAATATCTGCAGCAATGAATTTCTGGACAAACCCATAAGATTGCAGCCTCCTTCTATTAGTTTGTTTGCTTTTATTTTTTTTTACCTAGCATCTAAAGAGTGGCTTATTACAGTTCTTTCCCATTTTAAATTTTATGCAAAGTTCTGAATCCCAAATAAAAGCAACTTCTTTTGCCATGTGGGCACTGTGACACTTTTTGGAAATGGTCCATCTTGAACAAAAATTGTATTCAAGTGACTACTTGAACAATAAGCTCTATTGTATCATTATGACCACAGCCAATTGCTATTTCAGGGTCATCAATGATTTGACCGGTTCTGAGCAACTGTTCTGAATACAGTCCTCCTTTAAAGTTCTCTCTCTATTTGCCTGATATATATCTATAGAACAGACAATAAGGCGGAAAGAAACTCAAGTAGGTAGAGTGTGCTCTGGAAAGCAATCTATGTAAAACATATATGGGAAACTACCTCCTATCTGGGATCATTTGTGCCCAGTCATATTAAATAGATACGGTTGTATGTATACTGGGTGAGGTTCTCCACGCTTTCATTAGTAGCCCATCAGGGCCCCATGAGGAAGGACTTAGTCACCTATGTCTTGGATTTAGGATAGCACAGTCCAGGCTCTTGCAATTTTTATAAGCTTAATTATTTATAAAGTATACTAGACTCATAGGTCATCCATACTATTGTTTCAAGCACAAGTTTAACATTAACCTAGATCACCTTCCTTCTTCAGATTCATATAAGGAGAATCTGCTTAAGACCCTTTACAACTGTTTACAGAAATAAAGATGATGTTATGAAGGTAGAACAACATGGCCACAGAGTATGGTATTTGAAGGCATAAATCATAAGCCCCTCAAGGAGTCATACAGAAATGATTTTAGTATTCCTAATATGCATAGTACCATGGTACGACAGTGGGCTTTCTCGAGGCCGGTCATGCCATCAGCCTGCCCAACTGTCTAGGGCAATCTGCCCTGCCTCGCCTGCCAAGCCTTTAATGTTTCTGAAAAATAGGTGTTTATATGTGGGAGGCTGTCCATCTGGTTCCCCTAATGCCAAGGGCAAAATACATGGCTCCGAACCTACGCTTATACCATGTCCCATGCCTCGCAGATGGCATCCAAAATCACTTCCAACGCCCCCAACCCCTTAGCTAGGCTGCACTTGGCCTCTGGCCCACATTTGGTGTTAGGTGTCCTCAGACATGACTTGGCCTTTCCATCCCTGTCACTGGGGCCATTACTCACCCCCCTTGCTGGGGCCACAGCTTTGGCCCCTTTCTCAGGCCCCAATCTATGGGCCTGTGCCCTGTGCTTTTCTGTTGGGGTATGCTCCCATAGCCTTTCCCCTCCATGGGATACCCACAAGGCAGTGGGGGTTGAGGCTTTCCAGCACCCCATCCTTGCCTTTCATCAAGGATGCATAGGTTCAGCATTTCTTGGAGACTGCCCTGCCACAGACAGCCCCATCACACCATCCCACCCCAGCAGGGTGCAGTTTCAGTTCTTACCCAGGACCTGGAACCTCCTCCATCCCCATAGTTCCTACCCTGACCACCAGGTGTTCCGGGAGCTGCTCTCCTCAGACTGTGCAGTGTTGCTCCACTGGCTCCCTAGATGTAACTGCCAGCTCAACTCCTAGGGCCTGGGCTTAAACCCTGGCTACCCAGCTCTCATCCAATCTGGGGGGCCCCTTGTGGTCATGTGAATGCCTAATTGGGCCTAACCACACCTGCTCAAACCCCTTAAAGTGGTGGGCACCAAAGGTTCCCTGTCACACAGGGTGATCCACTTTTTTCTAAGTTCTAAAACTGCAAGCTGTATCAACATGACTTATGGATATAGTATAGTTCTAAAATAACATAAATGCATTTGTTTCAATAAAAAGTTATACTGTTCCCTGTTGTACTTTGAAATTCATTTCTACTAGATAGATATACACTTTAAATACTTATCCTTTTAGCTCTGTAATTTAAACTCTACTAGCTAATATTGTTTTTCAGAGGAGAAAACGACATATTGTTATAATTTGCATAAAGATAACTAGGTATTTTGGTCACTCTACCAGTTCATGAAAATCCACAGCAAGAGGCCTAACCCCCTTCTTCTCATCTGTTTAGCCTTTCTAAAATCACCACTATTATTTTTCCTGCTTGAAATGTGGTAGGCACCTAATCAAAACTTCACCCCCTTAACATTAAGTAGGGTATAAACACACAGCACAAACATACAGTCCCAACTCTAACAGCAACTAAAACATGTCTGTTCTATGATATACTTGGTTACCTAACCCTGATTCTCCATGTTTTGCTTTGCAACTAGAAACTCTTTGCCATATACCATACTGAGATATTGCCTAACAAATGTACCATTTTTAGTGGAATTTTATGGCTGCAACTGACTTGAAGAACTGAATCCCTTAAGATGCAGTCAGATCACGTTTTCCCTCCCACCTCTGATATTAAAAATGCAAAACATATACAAATGAAAGAAAATTCTTGGTAATTCCTTCAGGAGAAAATTTATGCATCCAGCAACGGTCTAATCTGGAAAGCTTCCTCTGTAGAACCACTTAATGAATCAATGTCCCTTGATATTTCCAAGAAGCCATGTGCAGATTGCTTTGGTATCTTTAATTAATTCCAGAGTCTAGAGCAAGCAACTGGAGATTTGCAATTGCTGCATGTGCATAGACTTGACTCATTTGAAAATAATGTGCTAAGAGCATCTTATTATGTTTTAAATATTCTTTTATGATTCACCCTGTATTAAACATCTCTCATTCAGTTATATTATCCTGCTATTAATGATATACACAGTTAATGTTCTATATAGTGTTATTGCTATGGCTTATAGATTTTACTTTCTCTTACAACGACCTGGATTCTCTCCTCAGTTATGCCCCTTCAGATCCAATAAAGACAGCAGGTTTGCGCTGATGCATTCAACAGCAGAACTGGTCCAGTTTTGTTTAATTCATCTAATATTTCTTCATCACCACACAAAAGAATGCAGGCTCAATAAACCTAAAATAACTTCTGAGCCAATGGAAAGACTCTCGTTGGTTTCAACGGGCTTTGTTTTGGATCAGGCAATGAATTTACAGAGCAGTTTACCAGAGAGATGAGTTACTTGAAGATCTTATCAAGAAAAGATAGTTAATTACCAAAAAAAGAAAAAGAGGGATATGAGAATATATTCGGTTAGCCAGCTTCCTTCTGGAATGCTGAAAACCCAGAAAATATTCCCTCTGCCAGTGTTGACTGTGACTGCCTTTGAATGTAGAACTGAAAAAGTATCCATTTGCTAGGATGTAACAGTCACAGAACAAGCATCAGGATGCCAACTGGTCTCTTCTTTACATGGCAGCTAGAAGTAAGTCTAAACAAAATTTGCTTTCAGAAACCACCCCCTTACTTCACAGTACATAGTGGTTTGGATAATACGGTGTGCAGTGCCAAAATGTCTTGGGGTTTTGACTCTGCAACACCATGCACACATAAAAAGATAAACTACCTAGCTTTAGAGGAAAAAAAATCCTAGAATTTGTCCATTTTCATCTAAAATAAAATAACTGGCTATAAACAGAAACTTACATCTTTCTTGTTACTCCAAAACATAATTCATGCACATTTGAAATGGTACCTAGGTGTGAATTTTTGCTAATAGCAGGATTGGTGTTGAAAAACTAAAATTCAGCTGCTCAGCCCTAGTAATAACCTGGTTCCCAAACACCAGGCTTATAACAACTCTAGTAAATGCTCTATCGCTATATTCTGCCAAATTCTGCTTTAATTAAACGTTATCACGACTTGCATCAAAGTTCTTTTCAGAAAGTAAAAAAAGAATTTTTGACATTCAAGGTGAATATTTCCAGTAAGATACTTAACAGCATATAAGATTTTATCAGCTTGTGATTACATTCTATTTGTAGAAGGAACATTCATAAGATGTTAGGATATTAACCTTGAGTGAGCCACACCTATAGTAAATGCTATTCCAATAGAATTTCATATACAGTCCTAGTTCATCAAATGAATTAAAAATTCCTGTCTGTTATAGCTCCTTTATGACGGCAGAATGGTGTTCCATTAACAAATAATAATGTTACTCTTGAAAAAGAGAATGGGAATTTACTAAAGAAGAGGAAAAAAAACCCAGAAAGCACAGTACTTATATGTTAAGACAGATGAAAGGTAAGTGCCATTTCAAGAATTACTCCTATCCAAAAGCTATCAGGATAATTTTGGAGGTACTGCCCCATCTTTTGTAAGAATAAACTGAAAAAAATTTACAGAAAGAAGATAATGGAAGTTCATTTCAGTATCTAGGATAACATTGTTCTTTATTAGAACTCCTCTTGTAAAAAGAACAAAGAAGGCAGAAGTAACTAAAAGAAAAGTTTCTCCAAGAAAAACTGATATGCAGGATGCCATCCACAAGTTAAATGCCTTTTAGAATAAACTGGCATCAGCCTTTCCTAGGCAATAAAATTTCTGCCATACTGTAGTACTTTTCAGTAGAAGATATAATTTTTGAGAATTTAATTCAAATTTACCAGTAGTAAGACCCATAGCCCCTTGCTAGGATATGCATTATCCTTGTTCCACAGTTAAGACTACTAATGGCCAGAAAGGTGAAGAGATGTCATAGCATTCACCCTGAGTCAGTCAAAAAAGAACCCAGGTTTCCTGACTTAGTGTGCTATTGAACTCTTGCTTCTTGAAGCTTCTGACCTTTCTGGACTACATGCAGCTGTAAACATAGTTCACTATTCAAAGAGAGAAGCAGCTCCCGTTGAAGAATTATGAAGTAGGTATTCTATGGTGGGTTTGGATCCACATGTTTCCTGGACAAAGAGGATGAGATCTTCATTTATGGCCCTCTCTACATATGCAGGTAAAAGCACGATTGGATATAATGCGCAATCCACACAATTGCACCTCCTACCATGGTATATGTGCATGGCAGGAGACGTAACTGTGGGATCATGCATTAGATCTAATCAGGTCTTATTGCTGATGTAGGGGGAGTCCGATCCTGCGTCCCGCCTTCAATGGCAAGAAGTAGACTCATCTCTGGGAGCCCCCTTTACTGAGGTGCAGGGATTCTTGATCCTGGCTGCTCATGGGGTGTAGCTGTGGGACACAGCCCCACGAGACATGGGGTGCTACTGCAATCTCTCAGCCATGGAGATACGTGGAGCGCTCCACAGCTGGGAGATCACAATGGCTGGGAGACTGCAGCAGCTGCAGTCTCATAGGTGTAGACGGCCTACACATGCAAATTAAAGCTGGATAAAAAACAACTATAAAGTTATTACATGTTTTCAAACAATAACTTTATAGCTAGTTGGACCTTTTTAAGGTATAATAGTTAATTTGCACGTGTAGCCAGTCTAAATTTATTGCACAATTTAGAAGGTAGTTGTGCAATATAGATATAACCTGTAGAGGGTGGCCTATGCCACAACTCTGCTTGGAGAAGGGGGAAGAGAATCATAGAAAATTAGGGTTGGAAGGGACCCCAGGAAGTCATCTAGTCCAATCCCCTGCTCAAAGCAGGATGATCAGCACCACTAAGAACATACTATGTGAGATGCAGCAGAGAGAGAGGAATGCATTCCCCACCGTGCCCCAGGATAAAGTTCTGGGCCACCAAGAACAACATTCCTGCATGCTAAAATATCAACCAGAGCTGGGGTAGATCCAGTGAGGTTGCAGTGGTGCGGATGCAGCCCTATCTTCACCCCACTTCTGCCATTGTCTTGGTCCTTGGCTAAGCCTGGGCACAGACTTTGCCCCAGAGCTTCTCCTTCCCTGCTCTGCTCATGGGCTGTGACAGCGAAGTGTGCCAGGCTCAGCCAGACAGAGGCAATGGTGGTACATAGGTTCCTCTTTTCACCACCCACTCCCTGCCCACCCCTCTTCTAGATATGCTCAAATGGCCAGAAGTAGGTGCTGGAAGGAGGAAGGATTGAATGAGCAAGTATATGTTTTACAATTGGGAAGACTACTTCACCTCTAGTGTAAGGCAGAATGGCTCCAAGGGCTGTTCAATCCTGTGCTATTTATGAGACTACCTAAGTGCAGCATGCAGGAGAGAGAACTTTTCAGCCTCTAGCACACCCCTAACACCATGGAGCTAGAGGGTTTACTATAGCTAGGAATCCCTCCATACCAGGGGACACCCTAACTAACCAGACAGGCAACTTGAAGGCTTCTCTGTGACGCAGTTTCATTCATCCACAGGCTCTGATTCCAAGTCAGTTACCACACACAGCCCAGTAAACTTTTTGGGAGCAATCAAGGTGAAAACCAAGTAAAATACAGGGGAAATATTTTCTAAACTGACTGCACAGGCAGGAAGATGCTTCGGAAGAACCACTGCCAGAACACATTAGGATCAGCTCCCTGAATGACAGCACTAAGAAGTTATCGTGTCAAAGCAAGGAGAGTAAAAAGAGACTTAGCATGGATGTGAGCAGGCCCCCACATATAACTCCAGTCTCTGAGAGAGACAGCTTCCCTATGCTCCTACAGCTCACAAAGCATGTTAGTTGCTAACACTGATCTATAGCATTATAGCATTATTCTTCCATAGTTACCGAATTGCTATATAACAATGTTCTATCATGAAAACCTGGCCCAGAAGCCAAGCAAAGAATGCAACGGGGCTGCACAAATGGAAGTTTTTAACCTATGGAACAAACATTCTTTACATTCCCTTACATGTCTGAAGTATAATACTCCACTTCCTCCCCCTGTTCTCAGGATTCTTATGCACCGAGTAGATGAAATGCAGTGATATCCCCAAAGATATGAAACAGTCTAATTTTAGGCCCACTTGCAGAACGGAGGCTTTGCAGTGATTGCCTCTGACAAGGTAATCCTGGGTTTTGTTAGATCCAGGCCAACAGCTTTCACTGCTGTTGGCTTCACTGCCCTGCGCATCCTCTGTGTCCTTCTGGCAGTGCCCTCTATGGTTTTCATCACCTTCATGGTCCTGAGTTCTTTCAGGATTTGATCTTCATAATATGTGTGGATCCAAGTACTAATTAACATGGGAGAGCTTTGGGCTTGAGCCCTGGATTCTTTTCTGCTGAAAGCTTGCTGAGGATTTGCTAAAGATCTCTCTTGAGGCAATGTCATTCAAAGCCCTTTTGCTGTTTCAGCTAATTCCAACATAGCAGCTTCACCCCGTCATCCTGTCTTTCCTTTATTGAGAGGCTGACAGAATTCATTTAAAAATAGGTTTAATAAAAAAGCAGGAGAGCTGAAGATTGGATTCCTGTGTCCTGTGCTCAGTCAAATCTACCCCACATTCTGGGAACTTGATGACAATCAGGTTGCTTTGCTCAGATTTAATAAAATTCACACTCATCCTTTAAGGCCCTTGTAACCAAAAAATTTTTCTGTTTTACCTACCCACAGCACTACTGCTGGAACTGGAAATATAGACAGTAGCAGAAGGACTCTGTGACTTCAAGGGAATATTATGCCTCTGCTTGCTGGCTTCCTTGACAAGGCTTTGAAGTCCTTACAGGAGGTTCAGTTCAGAAAACTGTCAAAGGAGTCTCAGTGAGTCATGTAGTTGTATAAGAATACATACAATGAAAAACATATAAAAATTATACAGAATGAGGGCTCAACTCAACTCTGACTGCAGTCAACAAAAAGTATCCTTTGATTTTATTCTGAGTTGAGCCAAATCCTACAACATAAACATTGGTGGATCTAGGATTTTGAAAAGGGCATGCCGTATCATCCCATACAACAAAAAACATTTTTCACCTGGTAAAAAGAAATGAGACGCTTTACTAATATGCTAGGGACCTAGGGTTTAAGATTGAACAGAAAACAAATATAACTTTATTGGAATGAGTTAAAAACAGTCTGCAAGACTGTGAAATAGGAGCTACATTAGCAGGACCAACTAACACGCAGCAGAATCGCAGAAGAAAGACAAACTTGATTAGTGGAACATTAAGACTGTTAAAAAAGGAGAGACGGACGTTAACACCTGTGAAATGAAGAGCTTAGAAGGAATCAGGTAGATTTTAATGAACCATGAAGACAATGGACTTATTCACTGCTGCCTCTGTTGTTGCTACTACTGCCAGGCAGTTGGTTTTAAACTTTGAGTGAACCAGAAATCAGAGAGGTGCAAGTGCATCAGTGCACCCTGCACTGGATCTGCCCCTACACATAAACACTTCCGCAGTCAGATCCAGACCAATACTCCACTGAAACTAAAAAACATCCTTATCCTCTTACTCCATGCTGCACTTTTCAATGAAAGAAAGGTCTTCTGGAGAGCTAATAATAACACATTTAAAAATTCTACCCAGAAGGCACTGAAGTTGATCTTTACAATAGAATTCCTCACATTTAAGCCAGACAAACCCTGAAACTTCTGTTTTCTGGTATTCATTATAAAACCCTTTTGAAGTTAGCCTATAAACATCTTTCAGAAAAAATCAAGAACAAATAAACAGGTCAATTTCCCCTTCCAGGTCAAGCAGTCAGCAACATTCAGGACCTGGCTGGGTTGTTTCCTTTAGGAAAAGAACCTGATGATAAAAGTCAGGAATTTCTGTTGCAATCCTGTTTATTTACAGAGAAAAAAGTCCTGTTTCCCTGAACTCATTACAAATAAACAGCAGAAGGTGTGTTCCTTGCTCTGATGTCCATGTCTGTCACCCCAGAAGCTCCTTGTTCCAAAGGAAACTGTGTCACTCTGCTTCCTCACAGGCCCATAAACAGGGCTCCTTCTGTCACTTTCTGCTGACTTTTGCTTCCAAAACACAGCTTGCCAAATATTCCCTAGGCCCTTTGTTTGTAAACAGTCCCAGTTCAGGTACTGCCAGGTGGCCAATAGCCTTGGGCAGTACAGTTTCCAGCTTAACATCTCTTTCCATAAGTGGGCTGATTGATCCACTTGGCATGAAAGCAAGTGGTGAGCATCTTCATCAGCTTTCACAAAGTCTGTGATCAAAGACCTGCCTGATTAAAATATTTTAACACAATTTTTTATAGTCCTAAGAAAATACAGTAATTGTCTCTCACTCAGAACTAATAGTACCCTGTGGTTAGCCAGTAAATCTTCTAGGATAAATGTGGTAGCATTAGAGTGATGTAGCCACAATGATCCAGGAATTATGTGAGAGGCAAGGATTTCTTAGGGTGATATCTTTTATTGGATCAACTGCATAGTTAGGATTGTTTGATAAGATGTTAAATACAAGACATTCTTCTTCAGATCACTATCCCATTCTATCCTAACTATGCAGTTGGTCCAATAAAAGACACCACCCTGGGAATTACACTTTAGGATAAAATGACATATTTCAATACTTTAATACATTTTCTGAAGCATCCCCGAAATGTATTAATTGTCATTTATGACTGTAGGCAGAGGTGGTAACACTGCCTCTAGTAAAGACTGCCTGACACTTTCCATCATATGACCCATTTTTCAGATATTTATAACTCGGAAAAATTACAAAAATGTTCAAGCTAAATTTTTCTATGCTGTCTTGCTTGGGTCCAATTATGCTTGAGAGGTTTCTGCTAAAGTAGTTCAGCTATTTTCTGAGAAGAATATTAGGGAAACATACATCAGTTTTGCCCATATTAAAATATTTCTTAGCACCATTCTGTAGGGCAGCTCTAGCACAAGCACATCCATGATTTCGTGCATGGACTTCAAATTCAACAAAAGGATAGCTTTGGTGTCAGGGACATGACTTTTGGTGCCAGAAAATTTGCCATGGTTCAGTCCAGGATTCCGATAATGCCATTTTGCACATGTTCTATAAAGGCAAGTAAACACTGCACCCTTGCTCCACAGATCCTATGTGCATACATCACCCCAGAAGCTAGGTACAGACATTCAAAAAGCCTCAGGTGGAATCAATCTAAATTACATGGTTTTCTGTAAGTGGTGTAGTTGAGATTGGTAGTCAACAGAACACATCCTTTGGTTGGGGGTAAATCTTAGACCAGGTTCTGCCATTTTTAAACTAGTGTTCTGTTATGGGTATAGACTGGTTTCCAGTCACTTATACCAGTAAAAGTATAATGTCTGTACCTGGCTAGAGAGGCTGAGCACATTTCCCCTGGGGGGCTAACAGGGCTAAGCAGAGATTTCCCTGCAGTTGCTTCTTCCACCTGTAGTGCAGCTTGGAGGGGAAAGAGGGCAATAGCTAACAGGAATGCTGAGGCGTGAAAAATGGGGGAGTTTGCAGGAATGAAAAGACAGGATCGGGGTGGTGGGGGCTTTTGGACAGAAGCAGAAAAGACAGGTGTAGTAGCCTAAGAAGGAGAAAGGGAGAGGAGCAAGACATTGGAGGGTTTGGATAGGGGCACAAACAGCCTTCACTCTAGAATTTCCTAACTGTAATGCCTGAATTTGGTATTTTAAACTTTTTAACCTAGTTGTAGGTTGGCTTGCTGGTTGTTTTTTATGTGATAATTTGCTATTTGTTTCATTCTCAGGGCTCTGTAATATCTAAGACTAAAGAGAATAATTTCCACAAACAGCTGGAAATTTAAAAGACACTGAGAAATCCAGAGATAGATGCAGTGTAAACTTGGGATTTCTCTCCCTTTCCTTATTATTGTATGGTCCTATGGTGAACACGAGGGAAGAACTGGAGGGATGTGAAAGAGTAAATGAGGAGGAGGACAATGAATCAATGGATTTCCTCATAAAGAAATCTAGCATTGTTTGTTCCCAGCTAGATGTGTCAAAGACACACAACTCAGCTTTTCTAGGCATTATTCCCCAATACACTTTGCCCAGGCTGAGTCAGTACCACTAACACAAAGAAGAGGGAAAGGAAAGGAAAGGGAAAAGGAATTATATTCTGTGTTCTCTGACTTGATCATATGAAAAAACATAAACTGTGCTTGAAATACTGAAATTTGTGGCAAAAGCCCATCAACTTCAGTGGGCCATGGTTCCCCCTGAAAGCTCTGTCTGGGAATTCTACCGATTGTCCTAAACGACAACTATACATCTTCATTTAGAAATGACTTCTTTTGTATGCCATTACTTGCCACTGCAACTTTAAATCATGGGCTATTTCTACTTAAAAGCAAAAAAAGAAAGAAAGGTTTGCCATTTCGCTTGCTAATAAAACAGTCCATTATTAAGAATGATAGCAATGATATGACTGCAGGAGCTTGGCAAAAAAGGAAGAAGAAAAATATGAAAATTAACATTCTAAAAAATAAAGAAAGAGCCCCAGGGGCAGATCTCCATATTTAACAGAGGGTAGCAACCCAAACTTGAAGAAACACTAAAGTCTCCTTTTGGATCTAATAAATAAGGTCTCTCTTAACGGCATAATGAAAGTGAAGTGATACAACAGATGATATTAAGAGAGGCTACACTTAACTGTGTCAATCTAGTACACGCACCCAACCTGGGTGACCTCTGAGAATGTAAACAAGCCCAATTTTTTGTCTATGTATGTACTATGTGTGGTTTTTATCCATATCTTATGGATATGGATAAAATATAAGCCAAATATCTTTAAAAAGAAACCAGGATATAAATCTATAGCATTTTCTAATGTATATGCATTGTCTCCTACTGTGCTAAGGGGCTACTTCTACCTTAACTTATACCTCATGCAAACCCACTGAAATCAGTTGCTTGTTTCCACAAGTAAAAGAAAAAAGCAATTAATCAAGTTAGAGGCTAGGGCAGACTATGGGAATCAGGGCTCCCAAGTTCAATTTTCTGTTTGCTTCAGTGTTTACAGGATCAACCCCCAAACATGAATTTCAAGGACAAATAACCCTGGAACTTGACTGAATTTGCACCATTAAACTGAATGAATCAGAGCAAAACATGCAAAAAATCAAACAGAGGAACTGAGCACAATTTTTTCTGAAATGACCTGCAGTACTGAATAGATAGTGTTCTGCGTTTTCAGTTTTTATTTAAAAAAAAAAAAAATCCAGGAATTTTTCAGGGTTTATTTTCCAAACATAAAAACCGGGTTGAAATCAGGATAAAAAGAAGAAAAGAAAAAAAAAGTCAGTTTAAAATCAGGGAAAATAATAATACATTTTCATGGCGGGGAGGGAGGGAGTAAGGCTGGGACTAGGGAAGGGGTGGGGGAAGTGGCGCGGTGCAGCCCATTGGCCACTCCTGGGGCTTCAGCAGGGAGCAAAGTGGAGAGAACTCAGTGGGCACAGGGTGTGGGACAGGGCGGCAGCGTGGCTCTTGCTGCTACATGCACCCCAGGAGGGCTGCGGGTGGGGAACTGTGCCAGGCTATTCCCGGGGGGGTGCGTGCCCCAGGATCTGTGCGCAGGACAAGAGCAGTTTGCCACTGCAGACTGGGGCCAGCAGCAACACTGGGCTCTTTCTGGTGCTTGGGGCAGGCGGCAGCCTGCTCTCATCCGGCGCACAGATCTGGGAACACACACCACCCGGGAAGAGCCTGGCACAGCCCTGAACCCGCAGCCCTCACGGAGTGGACGTAGCAGCAAGAACCACGTCCCCCCCACCCTGTACCTACTGACTTGCAGTTTCCTCTGTAGCTGGTGTTGGCCGTTCCCGGGGCTGCTGCAGCAGGGGCTGGGGTGAGTGGGAACAAGCGGAGCCCTGGAGGGCGCAGCACAGCTTGTCCCCGCTCACTCCAGCCCCTGCTGCAGCAGCCCCGGGACCGGCTGACACCAGCTGCCTGCAGCTGCTGGCCAGTGCTGCACCCCAAACCTCCTGGGGCTCTGCTTATCACCACTCACTCCAACCTCTGCTGCAGCAGCCCCGGGAGCAGCCAACACCACCTGCCTGCACCACAGCATGGCTCAGCCCAGGGGCTGGCGGAAGTGGCGGACACCCAAGCAGGAGGGTGGGGCACCTCATCCTGACACCCACCCTGGCACCAGCACTTCCCGCTGTACACGGGGTCAATGCTAGGAGCCCTACACCCCTGGGGGCAGCCAGGTGCAGCATCCACCCCAGGGAGCAGAGCTGGGCTCTCCCACCGGGCCCCACCAGCGGGGCTCACAGCTCCACCCTGTGCCCTGGGAGTGATTCCTGCAACCCCTCCCACCCTACTCAGGGTCAGAGTTGGGAGCCCCACGCCCCCAGGCAGCAGCTCCAGCCACCCTCCCGCAGCCCCCGTACAGCCACTGCAATCCCCCTCTCCCCCTGCAGCCAGCCAGAAACCTGTGCCTCAGGTAACCGGCACTTTTAGCTTACCAGCACCCCCCAGCCATTCCCCACTCATGCTGGTTAACGGGGATTTTACTGTACCCAGTAAAATTGAGTCAACTGAAAAATGGGTGTAAATCAGTAAAAACAGGTGTAAATCAGTAAAAAACAAATAACTTCAATTAAAAAAAAATCAGGAAATTTATCGGTGAAAATCAGTAAAAACTGAAAATGTAGAACACTATGCATAGATATGGCCCACAGGCCAGATCTGGCCCATGGAGCCACGTCATCCAGCCCCTCGTGCTACCACCACACAGGGCCAGCCCAGAACCCTCACCCCCCAAATGCCAGATCCAGCACCTGCAGCACCTGCTCCAGCCAGCCCAGGGTGTGGTGCTTGAGTGGCACCACATGTGGCATAGTCCTGGATCAGCCAGAACGGGCACTGGATCCAGCATTCGGGTGGGGGAAGGAGGGGTGGGAAGAGAAGAGTGCTCTGTGTGTCCCCCACATGCTAGATCCAGTATTTACTCTGGCTGGTCTAAGAGTGGACTGCATGCAGCACCCATTCCAGCCAATCTGGGAGCCATGCTGCACAATCCTGATACAGCCAGATATATATCCATATATATACCATATATAGCACAGTCCTGGTCTGACCAGAATAAGTGTCATGGGCACTGGATCCTGCATACAGAGGGAGGCAGGGAGGTCCATAGGTCTGATCTTTCCCATGGGGATGGCCCTGAACCTTTTATCCAGCCCATAAACCAGTTCCACATAACTCCTCTGACCTGCAGGGCCACATGAATTTGACACCCCCAGCACGGATTAAAGGAAGTATTTGTAGTTTATATTCTGATAGAAATATGACTTAATATGAGTGCTAAACATCCCTGATATCTAACATCCCTGTGTCATCTTGTTTATCTTATTCCTTTTTGGCATATTTCTTTTCTTTTGATGATGGATGAACAACAGTGCAATTACTAAGTTAATGTTATACTACCTATCCCACTGCAAAAATAAATAACTTAAGGGGGGGATAGAGTTAGAAGTTCTCTGGGTCACAAATACTTCATTAGTTAACCTTGGAAACATTCCCTTTTGCACTCTCTCTAAATTAATAAATAGGAGGTAGACACATAACACATTTATATCAGTGTAATTTACAATGCTTTGTTCACCGGTATAAATTATATCATTGACCTAAGTGGACAGAGGACCAGCTCACTCCTAAAGAGCTGGTACAATAGGCACTATTACAGCATGTCACCACTAGGTGGTAGGAGAGCCAGAAACCACCTGCCTACCTGAAGCAACGGGCTAGTCAGGAATGCGAGGTGCAGGCAGAGAACACATACACCTGAACAACTTACCCTGGTGAACAGTTACTCTTGACTTTCCAAGTGGTAACTTTACTTGGGTGCATCTACACGCATGAGACTAATCTAATGTGCAATGCAGCGTCACCATCTACACATGAGCACCAATTACTGCACAGATACAGGTATTAGAAATCAGTTCATTAAACTAATGCGCCGAAGTGCACATGTAGGGCGCATCCATGCGCTTGCAGCAGCTCAAATAGAAGCAGTGCAAATTTGAGCTGGGGCTTTTTGTCTCAGCGCATGTGCTTAGACACGCACTTGGTTATGGAGCAAATTGTGCCACTTGGGGCAAAATAAACCTGCCTGGTTCCTCCCAGATCTGCAGCCAGGGGGAGCTAGAGCCCCGGGCCAGCACCTGTGCTGGGCCATCCGTATAAAAAGCTGCCCTGGCCAGCAGCTCAGGGTTACTTGACCTCAGGAGCTTCTGGAGCCCAGCCAATTGGTATCTGGGGACACTAGCCCCTTGTGTCAGCTAGACTGCTGAAGCAGCATCCCAAATTAACTTTTTAAAATACCCCCAAATCCACATTCTTCCCCAATTAGAACAAAAGAGGGAGGGGGGGGGGGATTGATCAGATCGGCAATGTTTTATTGCTATATTTACAATGTTAAAGAAATTTGGAAGCCTACCAGTGTCAATAGCATCATAATAAAAAAATCCTAAATATCTGTATGTTTTAATGTTTGCTTTGGGTTTCCTTACCACATGGTGGGTATGTGATGGGGGATGTGGGGTTTGCAGGAGGGGTTCAGAAGTGGGGTGAGGGGATGTGGGTGGGTGTAAGTTACTATGTGTGTAGGTGTGGGGGGACTGTGGATGTGGGGGCTGCTTAGGAGGGGTGGGTCCCCTGCATGAATGCCATGTGCCCCCGGCAGCTGGGGACCCACAGGCACCACCAATAGTGTCGATGGTGCCTCTTCTGAGGGGGTGCACCGCCATGCTCAGGGCATCTCTGTGGAGGACTGAGCCTCTGGTTGCCTCAGGGCACAGACCATGCCCTGACCCATAGTTTTCCCCAGGGTTTTGTTTGACCCCTGGATATCCAGGGATCTAATTTTGCTTCCCCGCTGCAAATCTGCAGTGGGGGGAAGGTTTTTTTTGTTCCTCCACGTGCCTCTTGCTGCATCTCAAAGGGGTTTGAGATGCTGCAAGAGGCACATGTGGGCTCCTCTGGACAGGCCCGTAGATGCTGACTGGGAGCAAATTGCTCCCAGTCAGCCTAGGCAGCAAGGGGCCTCAGGAGCAGGGAGAGCTGTCCCATCTTGGCAGGATGTTACCTACCAGCCACGTGGAGATCAGGTCACATCCAGATCTCCACATGACTGGGAAAGCTGCCTCTCAGCCATGTGGAGATTCGGACCCATCGGGATCTTCATGTGGCTGGGAAGCAGCTGCCCAGCAGTCAGGACAGCTCTCCCCTGCCCTGCAGAGATCAGAAACAGTCCCCATGTCCCTTGCTAGCCTTGGGCTGGCACCCAGGTGTGCCTGGAGCTCTCCCAGGCTCCTGCAGGGGGGCAGATCAGGACAAGAGCAGCCCTGGACTGAACTGCTCCTGTTGAGAGAAAATTTGCTCCCAACAGGTGAACGTTCAGATATGTGCAGGGCTGCAGTTTAATGTGCCTGAATTTTCTGCACAGAAAATTAATGTTCCTGAATTTTCTGCACAGAAAATTCAGGAACATTAATTGCATGTGTAGACATCCCCACTTTGAGTAAAATGACTTGCACTAGTGCAAGACGGTATCTACGTGTGTCCACTCTACATTTACACTGATGAAAAGGCAGATTACATTGGAGTAAATGGGCTGTGTATCCACATTTCTAACATCATTTCTAAATGACTATCTGAACACCCACAAGGCACTGTTGCCCCAAATACTGCACCTGAGAGGATCCCACATGTAACAGTATCCCTACTCCTGTGCAGAAGAACAAAGCAATTTATGAAGCAGGATCTATCCGCCAGCCACTCTTCCCACAGATACCATGCAGTCCTTCTCACTGCTCTAGGGAGCCATGGAGAAAGGAAAAAGTGGAGATTTTGTGGACCAGGCAAAGATTATAAAAAGATATTATAAAAGCCTACGTCTGTCTGTCTGTCTGTAATGCTTTATTAATGCTCTTACTGGCTGACAGAAACATCCAATCAGAGTGCTCCAAGCATGGGGGAACACCGCTATGATTCTGAAGTCGCGCCAAGGACCAGACAGGGGGTGCCACTCGCTGCAAGAGGCAGAACAGCGGCAGCACGGGGCATTAGGTGGCGGCACTCCATCCCAGCCTCCTTTCCCCCCCGTCATTGTTGACGGGCAATTGGCTAGTTATCAAGATAAAGACATAGAACTAGTGTGGAAATGCAAAGCTTCTGAGCAGATGATCTTGGTCTCCTCAGGAAGGCAGGCTTTGTTGGCAGCTCCTGCAGTCTGCTCCACAGGAACAAACCCTATCCAAGATGAAACGACATGGGGAATCTCTGTGAGATAATATCTGTAAAATTTCCAACCCTCTGCATTTCTCCCTGTAGATTTTCCATATGTCAAGAGCTGACATGATCCCCAAATCTTTCTGATTATACATTAGAAATAAAACAGTTGAATTTAGCAGCTAATTGGTACAATCCAAACACAAAGAAAGCTGTGTCTGAGCAAAGAGCACAAAGGAGCATTAGCAATAGAAGGTATGTGATACTAGGGAACATATTGTTTTTGAAATCAAAGGCTGACTAATGTATCAATCTCTCCTTTTATAAATAGGCTCAAATTCAAGTTTGCAAAACAAGTAGTGCTGTCATTCTCTGCTCTGATTTCATGAGCTCTGACCTCGTGTTCCACTGTTTTCCAGGTTTGTTTCTTATACTGAAGTATAAAAACAAGGACAAAAAAAAAAGAAAGATACTGCTCCATTGGGGATACTGCTTTAAAAAAAAGTCTCTAAAGAGATCATTTATCCATTTGCTAAACAGTGGACAAGTCTACATGAGTTGTTAACTGCGCAATAGCCGGATAATACTGTGCAGTAGCGTGTCACCACTAATGCAGTACTGCACAGTATTATTAGGCTACTGTACAGTAGTGTCACTAAAAAGGTGTTTGTCAATGCTACTGTGCAGTAACTCTGGTTACTGCGCATTTACTTAGTGCTTGATTATACAAAAAAGAAGGAAATTAGAGCCTATGGATACCATGGATAGTTCACTGTGGGTGTGATTATACAAGTACTAAATAAATATGCAGTAACCACTGAGCAGTAGCATCCCGTGTAGACGTGCCCACAGTGAACTATCCATGGCATCCATAGGCTCTAATTTCCTTCTTTTTTAATGGAAAGCCAATGAAACAACTCAATTAGGATGAAAGCAGGGCAAACTCATAAGTGAAGAGTGCAGAGAGCTGTAAAGAATGCAGAGAGCTCATAGATTTGAAGAGTGGAAAAGTGTCCCATTAAATTTGTCACTGTAACATAGTATACTACGTGCAATCATGTGTAGAATGTAACTTGAAAAAATGTAGTTTCATTTTGTGTGTGCAGAGGCAGCAAATCCATATAGTCGTGAATTAACCTGGCACTGTATTAAAATATATGTCACAGGGTTCCTTCATTTGAAATGTCTAGTCTCTCTGTACGAGTTCCATATTCAATTATTTGACAAAGCACTTTGAAACAAAGCTATACCCATTACATGGTTTACATATGGATGTTTCTGAGTGGTAATGGAGTCTTCGTTATTAAACATGACAATAAGATAATTATAGTGGAAAGATTTACCAATTTCATAAAAACCGTAGTCAGCAACTCTGACTCTTTCATAAGAAGATGTTTGGGATTTCTGTTTCTTGTATTTGTTCTGTATCTGTCTTCTCTTTGGGGTGCTTAATGAGGGATAAAGCAAAAGTAAAAATAATTATGTTTTGTACCTAATATTTACAATAAAAAAAGAAAAAAATCAGGTAGAGAAAAGTTTGATAACTTGAATTTACCCCGTTAAAAAAAAAAAAAAATCAATTTATAGGTTTCTTTTTCTTACTTAAACTGTATCCTTATACACCTTACCTTAACTTTTCTTAAGGTTTTCAAAATACATAATAACATACTGTCCAAAAAAAGCAATAAATATTACTACAACTGTACTGAAGGATTAACAGGGCACATCTACATGTGAAATTAGTGTGACGCAATACACTCTGGTGCAGTTTGGGCCAGAGTTTATTGTTCCCAGGTGCCGTGTTTATATGTGTGCCTAGGACTGCAGCACATTGAGCTTGGGTGGCATAACCCTGGCTGGCAGGGGGCCCCAGGGGTCAGCCTGCTAGCCCAGGGCTGCTCTGACCCAGCTCGACTTGCTGCAGAGGAGCTGGCTGGGGCACGAGGGTGCTTCAGTGTGGGGCTAGGCAGCCCCCCACACTGAAGCACCCTTGCACTCCAGCCAGCCCCGTCAGCAACTACGCATGCGCTGCATCATAGTAAATAACTCTGTCATAGATAACTTGTATCTGGCAGTACTATCCTATGGTGGAGATAATTAGTTTACTCCACCCTAAAAGCACTTCACATGTAGAAGGTGACATTTTTCTGTGGAGCTAATTAGCCAACTGCAGTAAATGTGGTTTTCAACCTGCAGTCTGTGGACCCCTGGCGGTCCACAAACTGTTTAAGGGGGTCCATGAAAGATAACTATGATTAATCAACAGTATGTGACTACCCACACTTACAATTCAGAGCGGTCAGCACCTCCATTCAAAATTGTTTAGGGGTCCACAAATTTAAAAGGTTGAAAACCACTGGTTTAGTATATCATGTTCCATGGGATCAATACATACAATAGGCATTTATATGGGCCAGGGAGAGAAAAGGCAAAACATGGTAGAACATAATGTTCCTATGCCAGTTGTCCCTCGTTACATGGGAGCCCTTGGTCCTGACTGCAATTCTTATGCATGCAGAGACCCTGTTGATTTGCAACCATCTTCCAAATATCTAAGCTATCTAGTGTAACATTCTAGTGTAGTTTATAGTTTATATGCCATGCTTCATACATATAAAAACAGATAAGCATTTGACATCATGCATTAATTATCTTAATTTTAAAATTCCAGGTTGTGTGGTCATGTGTGAGTGTGGGGACCATATACACATTACACTTAAGGCGTGATTAACCAGTTAATCATGCCTTAAGTGGTCACCCAGTCACACATTCAATCAATTAATGGAGTGATAAAAAGAGGAATTAGCTACACAATTATTCTACTATGTGTAATAACTTTGTGGATGCTTCCTATCACGTCATTAATTGAATGTGTGGCCAGGAGCCTCTGTGGCTGGGAGCCCCATCAGCTGACTGGAGCTCCCAGCTGGGGGGGGACGGGACACACATGTGCACCTCCAAGCTTGGGAGCTCCCAGCTGACAGGTCGTCTGGCCACGGGAGTGTATGGGTCGTCCCTGTGGCTGGGAGCCCTTTCAGCTGAGGGGGTTCCCAGACATGGGAGCTTGCTTCTTGCTGGTGCAGAGGGAGCCTTGGATTCCCCTGCACCCACAGTAAGGCATGATGGGATCTGATCTGAGATCTCATAATCACACCTCCTGCCATGCATGCCTTTACCTGCATGGGTAGAGGGCCCTGAGTGGGTGGAGAAGGTCAGTATAGTAGTTAAAAATCAAAGCCTGCAAACCTCCAACCAATTTAGCTACAATCAATGTATTTTGTTACATGTTAATAAGCTTTACTTTAGCCAATGCCATACTCTGGCAGGCAAGGCAAGCCAGGGCATTTGACAAGACTAGAAAAACCAACATGGGTGGGTGAAGTTCATCCCTTTTATCAGGTGTAAGAAAGGAAAGCTTAGACACATTTCTTACATTAAAATTCCCAGCCTCAATTTAACAACAGGAGACTGAATCCTGTTGGCAAAACTAATACATCTAGATGATGATGTCTGCCTGGAACACTTCACCCCGTGAGTAGGCATTGATTTTTCTGGGAAAGGGTTATGTATGTTTTGCTAACTCACTGGGTATGTCTACATACGAATTAGATCCGAGAGAAGTATACTCATGAGTAAATGCTCCCGGGCAGGCATCTATCTACACGTTCAGGAAAGCAGGAGCAGTTTGGCACCAAACTGCTCCTGCTTCCTGGGACACTGCAATGGGCTCCTGCCACCACTAGGGGGCGTTCTAGGCTCCCCCTGGGTACTAGCCCAGGGACTGGTGGGGAGCACCAGGCTAGGAGACAGATGTTTCCTGCCTGGAGCTAGGACAGGGGCAGGCAATTATTTCGGGCAGAGGGCCGCTTACCAAGTTTTGGTAAGCTGTCAAGGGGCGCATGGGTAGCTCCACCCCTTGCCAGGTGCCCCGCCCCCTGGTCACCATCTTGTGACCAGAAGTCCCACCCCCTAACCCCTGACCTTTGCCACCAGAAGTCCCTCCCCTTTCCCCTGGAAGTCCTCCTTTCAGCAAAGGGTTTTGCCATCTCAGAACCAGAAAAATACCAAATTATATTCTAAAAAGTGATCATCTACAACATTCATTAATTTGATTTCAAAAAATATTTTTGTCCTGATTTACATGTGTTTGTGTAGCATACGCAGAGGTGACTGCACAATAGCTTAAAATGAAGTCTTATTCTTGTATATTGTGGGGGGTGGATATAGGTTTGTGGGGGCTGTGGGTATGTGGGGTGTGGGTGGGTATGGGAGGAGGGTGGCTGGGGTTTGTGTATGGCACTGTGAGGTGTGGCATAGGTGCATGTGCATGGAGGGGTGAGCGTGTGGGACTCACCCTATGAACACACACACACACACACACACACTGCTCCTGTGCCTGCAGACACACACACACACACACACACACACACACACACACACACACACACACACACACACACACACACACACACACTCTGCCCCTGTTCCTACAGATAAACACACACATACACTCAGCCCCGTGACTTCTCCAGCCACCTTTGGCAGGGAGCCAGGGCAAATAAATATTAATTTACTAAATTTTTTAGGGTCTCCACGGGACGCATAGAATGGCCTGGAGATCCAGATCTGACCCACAGGCCATATTTTGCCTGCCCCTGAGCTAGAACATTGCTCTCTGCCCCTGGGGGGCTGTCTGCTGCCAGGACAGGGACAATGTGTCCCTGCCCCTGAAGCACGGAGTTCCTGGCCCCAACTCCCCAGTTGGGAAGGGGACTTGGAAAGAGCTGCAGGGGAGGGGCAGGTCTCAGCCCCCTGCCCCAATCTGACAGTGGGGCAGGGGTCTCGAGCCTGCCTCACCCCTTCAGTTCTTTCCAAGCCCCGTGCCTTGATCACCCAATCGGGGTCTGGGGCTGGGACCTGCCCCTGACTGGGACAGCTCCCAGCCCCCACTCCAGAGTGGGGGCTGGAAAGCCTGTTCCCCCCCAGCTCCATGATTGTGGCTCTCCAGCCTGTTCCCTACCCAGCTCCACAGTCACAGAGCTACACAGGGAACAGGTTTCCCAGCCTCCACCAGCAGGGACCTCCCAGCACCAGCTCCATGGTTGCAGGGATGGCGCTGAGAGACCCTTATCTCCCAGTGCTGGCCTTGCAACTGTGGAGCTTGGGCTAGGAGATAAGGCTGTCCCAGCACTGGCCCCAAGACCATGGAGCTGGTGCTGGAAGATAAGGATCCCCCAGCACCGGCCCCA
This sequence comes from Alligator mississippiensis, assembly GCF_030867095.1. NCBI lineage: Eukaryota > Metazoa > Chordata > Crocodylia > Alligatoridae > Alligator > Alligator mississippiensis. The sequence continues at coordinate 113,851,701 of NC_081827.1, forward strand.
TGACTGCAGAGCTGGCGCTTGGAGATAAGGATCTCCCAATCCCCCACGCCCCAATCATGATGGCAAAGCAGAGGCTGGGAGATCTTCCAGCCCCCACTCCCTAATAGCGATCTTGGAGCAGGGGGACATAGTCCCTGGCCGTGCTCCAGTAGTGGAGCCTGCCCCGGCAGCAGGCAGCTCCTGGAGGCAGGGAGCAATCTCAGATGTCTACACGAGCACTACTGCACAGTAACTAATCACAAGTAAATTTGCTACTTGTATTTGCAGGTAGCAAATTTATTTATGATTAGTGAAGTATACTGTTCAGTAAGCATCTGCATGTGTAGATGTGCATGCTTACTGTGCAGTAAAGCATCTCATGCAAATGCACTCACTGAAACAAGGAACTCATGGCCTCTGGAAGGTTTAGGGGCAGTGGAAATTATGCTCTGTGGAGAGAGTTTCTAAGCTGTGGACTAAGCAGTGATGAGGGAAGGAACTGCTGGGGGCATCTTGATTTATGCTTTAATAATAAAGCAAAACCCCAGAAAAATGGTGAATCTCAATTTCACTGTGCAGAGGTGGCAGAGAGAACTAGGAAAGGTGACTGGCTCATAGATGAACAGATGGGGCATACAAATCAACAGACAGAACAAAGACTTACAGCCAGGCATGTCATATTAAAACACAATAAAAAATGGCCATGGGCCAAGATGTATCAACTAATTCTTCTAAGCCACAACACCTGCAGACAAGTGGAGCATATAATCGTAATTTACACAGATTTCAAAGAGTAGTAACACCAAAATGTGGGAAACTAATTAGATTGAAAAATCAAATGAATTCCCAGCTCTACACATGACCTGCTGTCTGACTTTGGGCAAGTTACCTCCTTGGTTACATCTCTGTATCCTCTCCTATCTTTTATCTGTCTTGTCTATTTAGTCCCTGCTTAAAAATTTCACCGCACTTATTCCATGTCTGAGATAAAGGTGGCCCTAATCTTGGTTCGGGCCTGTAGGAACTACTAAACTCAAACACGAGTAATAGACAAATGGAAAAAATGACATCAAACTCATAATATGCCTTTAACTGCAAAGCTTTAAGCTCTTTCAGGCATTCCAGCAGATCTAAGCAGGAACCATACATTCTACCCCAATAAAAGAAACATTAAACCATTCAGTAGTGCCCACTACTTGACAGACATCTTTAGGGGAAAGCTGTTCATCTAATAACATAGGGCATCTATACACATGCAGTGAGGCTGCTCCAACACACTGTAATTACAGTGTATCAGAGCAGACTCAATTAATCAAGTCTGCTAGAGCGTGGTAATTACCACACTCCAGCAGACTACAGTGTCATGTGTATCAGCATCCCGCACTGAAAAATGGCAGTGAGGGTGCTTTAACTAAAGCGTGTTCAATGAGCTTTAAAGCACCTCCACTGCCTTTTTTCAGTGCGGGGATGCTGATACACGTGATGCTCCAGGCACTTTAATTTAATTCTAATTAAGGCATCCCCCTGCCCCACTCCTGGAGCACATGTATAAGCACCCATAGGTACCTATAACTAGTAAAATCCATATTTTTGTGAAGAAAAGGGAAGAAGTAAAGACAAGTAAAATGGGATGGCAAAGCAGTGGAAGAGAAGATCAATCAATGATGATGAGTCAAACTCCCCAAGAGTCCCTCTATAGCAGTTATACATAACTAGCCAATTGCCCATCAAGAATGACAGGGGGGGCAGGGGAGGGGTGGAGGTTGGGATGGACCTAACACCCCATGTTTCTACTGTTCTGCCTCTTGCAGGAAGTGGGATTGGGAAGCCGAGGACAGCGCTGTTGGCCTTGGCTCCCCCACCCCCTATCCAATTCTTGGTGCGGCTGTCCAGTCCTCAGCATGGCTTTGGAATCATGGCGGTGCTCCTCCATGCTTGGATCACTCTGATTGGCTGTTTCAATCAGCCAATCAGAGTGTGAATAAAGCGTTACAGACAGACAGACAGACAGATGTAGGCTTTTATAATATTAGAATCAGAAAGGGAAGACATGTGAACTTAATGGCATCTTCCCCTCCACAGTTGGTGGAAAGCTGAAAGTTAATGCTGCACCTAGCCATTTTAATATGTGCACTTTATGACAGAATAAGAGGCAGTGGGGATGGGCTAGGAAGTTGTAAATGAGCCAGAGGTAGTAAAAAAGAGGATGTTGAGCAGCATCTCCAAATGCCTAGCACATTCTGCTAAGGAAATGTCTTTTTCCTGTAGATCTCCAACACAGAAGGTTGGGCAGGATGGCACCCTGAAGACCAACTGGTTCAGAGAAGCATGAGCTTTCATAGGCAACAACCTACTCGTCTCGGATGGCCGGAGCCGACTCAAGGTGATTTTAGAAATTACTCGTTCGCTGGGCGGGCTGGTGAATGGAGAGACTGACAAAGCTTAGTGGTTGCAAAAACTTTACTTACGGCGCTTGCAGCCGCGACACAGATGGTCCGGTCGTTTGAACAACTATGTGAGTTGCTCCAGCTGGCAAGGCTCAGGCCAGCTAATCCATCCACAAATTAAGCCGGCGGGGAAAGGGTACATCGAGGATTGCGCTCGGCGATGGGAAGAAGAATTGATAGGTGATCAGTCTATCGATCAGCTCAGCCGCAAGTCAGATCTCTTTTTAGGCACTCTGCAGTGTGCTCCAAGTTCTCCGACTTGGGCGGAAGTCGCACGAAATTTTAAACGGCTAGCAAGCCAATTACTAGCCGCCACATAGGAATAATTTAGAACTGGCCAATAACGGGACACAAATTTGCATTCAAATGGCGGGAACTCTTTTGCACCGGGGTTTTTCTGTTGCAACAGAAAACCTTTGCTGTGCAAGAGGCTCTCATGTGGCGGGAAAATTCCATCGTGCCGAGGCACCAAAACCACTGGGTTGTGACACTACTTTGTCAGATGCTAGGAACAGTTCATCTGATGAAGTAGGTTATGAACCAGTTAGTCTCTACGGTGCTTCCCTGCTTTACCTTCACCCTATCTTCAGACTAACAGGGCTAACCATCTCTACGTCAACAGCTGTAGCATCTGAAATCTTCATCCCACATCCTAGGTAAGATTCCATATACCCACTTCTCTGTGGGGCATATTCAGAGGAAATTCTTTGATGCAAACCTAATCTGTTTACTCCTCTGACAGGATCACTGCCGGGAGTTCGCAAAAGCAGCAGTGAATCTGACCAGAGCCTTGCTAACTTCACTCTATCACTGTTTGATAAGGCTATGAGCAGGAATAGAACTACTGGAGTAGTGTGTCTGCAGTCTCACAGTGATTGTATCACATCAATATTCATTCTGCATATTATATTTTGACATGTACAAAAGGACCATTTTTCTTCAGTTATTTACTTGGTGAAGGAAAGATTTAATTCTGCTCAGATGGATTATGTGGGGCCCCCACCACATGTAAGGGATGATTTTTTAAAAAGCACATTGTGAAATTAAACTTTTCAGGATTTCGTGCCTGTAGTTAGACACAGACAGGCACCCAATCTTGTAAATGTGATCTTTGCTTCTTGTCAATAAACCTTTACAAGACCTGCCAGTGTGACCGGGGGATCTTTTAACTACTTATAACGCTTTGAATATTCTTAGTCCTGGACTTCAAAGGAACCGTGTAATGCCACTGAGTAGTGTCCTAGAAGCTCAGATGTTTACAAGTGACCAAAATGCCTCACTACCAACAACTGCACACAGTAAATTAAATATGATGTCTTTAAAATTCTGAGCCATATTGTCATTTTTCTTTGATGCATACATACCTGGACAGTATTGAAAGAATTGTCATTATAGGGAACTTAGGAAGCATGAACCTGCATCTGTTTTAGGAATGAAATTAATCTTCTTAGAACAAGACATTTAAATATCTAATTTTAGCATACAAAAATTAATGAGGGAGAGGAAAGAATCATGATAGATCCATGAATAACAGTACTTAGCACCTTTCTCTTATACATCTTAAAGTACTATAAAAAGGTAAGCCAGTGATATTTTCCTCATTTTACATACAAGGAACTGAGAGTCACTCACCCAGGACCACACAGACCAATGAATGTCATACCTTAAAAGAGAAAACCGGGCTTTTTGATTCTGATCCAGTGCTCCGCCCATTTTACCACACAGTCTTACCATGAAAATATACAGTACAGACCTCTGTAAGAAAATACAAACACCATCTCCTCTACCCTTTCTCTGGAGGTCTTTTACCCCACACACTGAAACCTACCTTGACTTTTCAGACGGCTCTGCAAACATAATGGATTTGTCACATCCCTCAGTTGCATCACAGTCAGGATACTGCCCAAAATAGCATTGCAGTGCTTTTGATTACACACCTTACAGCAGCCTCCAGTGCTGTGGTGTAGTCCCAGTTAAGCTTTCCGGGAGAGTGCTCTAAACACCAAGGTACAGTAGAAGCTGGAAAAGTGGCATGATACAAGTTCCCCTAAGGGAGAACAGTGTCTGCAGTTTTAAGTAATACAGTGAGCAGCGCTGGTGTTTCATGGAGATCCAGGGAAATACGTACCCCAGCGTGATGTCAGCACTTGTGGAAACTAATCTGTCATATTGACACATTGGTAATGGAGCCTGCATCTCTAATGCAGGATTGATTTCACTAATGTCCTTCTCTGCTGTCATCTGGGAACAGAATATCCCTGTCATACAGTAAACTGTATTCCGGTTCACACAGGATAACAGCCAACATCATAATGAAGTTCGTTAGCAACAGAAAGGAGTTCAGAGTTTTATAGTCAAAGGCAGTCACCACTGTGACTCAAACTAGCAGGAAGGAGGACACAGATTGCATCCAGTTCTAATAAGTGCTCGCTACATGGTTCAGGATGAACCCTTCCACTGTGCTTCTGAATACACCAGGCATGTCTTAAAGAAAAGGGCAATGATGGTACAGCAGGGCAGTATTGGGCCATGCCATGAGCTAAAACATTTAAAAAAAAAACCCTCCATGGTAAGTCATGTTATCTTTACAGACAGAAAGGTAAGTCTTAGCATTTGTTATTAAGTCTGAAATAAACCTGAGAATAAACCTTCCCGGTTGCACCCTGCCATCTCTCTCCTCCCTTCCCATTTTCCCCTGAAATTTATAGCCTACTGCCCCACTCTCTCAAAAAATTGTAGCTGACTATACTCATGCCACCCTTGCATTAATGTAAGTAAAGAGTACATCACAATTTTTTTATTAAGGAAAAAAGCAACCATTTTTTCAGGCATATTCTTGCCAGTTATGAAGATAAGTATGTTTCATGTTGGTTTTATAACTGGGAACAAGATAAATGAGTGTATCAAATTCAGAGCCCACCCCAGATATCCCACACAACAGTATGACCACATTGTGTACCACAAACCTTCCAGGATTCACACAAGCCTTGACATCTCCAACACTATCCGTGATCTACAGAGACAAATCTGTGAAGAGTTGCTGCACACAGGGATCCTACAGGCAGATTGAGGTACTACCACCATATTTTAAACACTAATGGTTCCAACTACAGGCCAATGGCTATGCTACTGATCACATCACTTACACCACAGGAGAACACTGAATTGTGACAGGTACTGAGGATGGCAATCGGGGAATAAAAGTACAGCGAGGAATAGTGGAGCTGGGAGTGGAGTGAAAGGCTAGCAGAACTAAGATGGGGCGACTGGGCAGCAGATGCAGCTACTGACTTGGTGGTGAGGGGGTGCGGAAAAATAACAGCTGCCACTGTAGCCGCTAGTGGTGACATTGGCACCCAAAAGCCACCAGTGCCCCATGCGCCAATGCTGCCCCAGGCACCAAGCTGCCTGCTTACATCTCTGGTGAAAGAATAAGCATAGTAGGCAGGTAAGGGGAAGGGATGGGGTAGCAATATAAGAGGAAAAAGAAAGGAAAGGAAAGTCTAAATAAGAGAAATGGGAAACATTTTCTTTCTCCCTCCCCTTCCCAAGCTGCCAGATATTTTGCTGCGTGCTTCTTAATCCTCACTAATACCATGCACTATAAAACCTTCTCCCCTAGAAAAAACACCCTCAGTTTTACACTGAAATCAGAATCCCTCTGTTACTTTATTTTAAAACAAAAACAAGTATTTGCAGAAACTCAGAAGCAAGCTTCTCAAACCTTCCAGATCTCTTTCAGCATAAGTTCACTATTGTCAGAGATTTTAAACTGTTCCTGTTCATTCAGCTGACAAATTTAGAGCATCTGTTGAGTCACACAAGAACTTAAGTAGTGCTTGGTTAATTTAAATTTCATAAAGCTATAGCCTGCAATTCTCTAGCAACCCTGTCAGGTACACACGATCAACTGTATATAATACCATGTACACTTACCATGGTTACCCACAAATAACACTATGTTGCAATGAGTCACAAGAATTACTCCTGACCCACCTCCAATATACACATATGTCTGGATTTTCAAAAGCAATCTGTGATGCTGTATGTACCAGTGTTTGGGTCACCAATTTGACATGCTTCAAAGAATCTTGATTGTCAGTGAAGATCTCATGGACTTTTAAAGTCATGCCTATTCAAAGCATCTCAAAAGTTAGGTTGGGCATGTATAAACTGAAGAGCCCATAAGCATTCTTTACTTTAAAAAAACCTTGGCCATCAAACACCCACAAGAGAATAATTCACTAAGCATGCACAGGATGCAAACACAGGTCTAAGTACAGATAGTAAAAAGTCCTGAGGCTGAATCGATTCAATCTTCACAGGTTAGTCTAAGCTACATAGATTGAACCAATAAACAAGTGAATAGACACTCTCTTTTGATTCTGGAAATGCAGCCACATTTGCCTGCAGCCGCTAAGGCCAGAAGTTGGCCAGAAGCTGGGAGGGGCACTAGAGTAAGGCTAGCCTGCCCAGCTTGTGAGGAGTGGGGTTTGCAAGGGAGGTGCAAAGCATCCTGGGATGCTAGGGGACTGTGAGTTAAGTTGAATCTGGAGGGGATCTGGGACAGAAATTCAATAAACTGATTTAAACTAAATCAGTTCAGTCTGATACTACATCCATCCAGGTTTAACTTAAACCAGTTTCAGCTATTTTGAAAGCAGTTTATGTTCACTAAACTTCTGTTGTGTTACAACTTTGAACCAGATTCTGATCACTTATACTGTGGTGTTTATGTGTAACTTGTGTCCCTAGCTCAGGAGAAACTCAACATGGAAAATGGAGCCTAGGTAAATTCAGAATGTTTATGTAATAGAAGTTGTTGCAGAATACTAACTTCCAAGATACTATTTTTCTAGTCCAAAATCTTGACTTAAGGGAACAGTGCAAAAGAATACCATGCTACCAAACTTAGTCTTAAGGAAAAAATCCCCCAATCAGTCTGAAAATGTTAAGAGTCAGAATAACTTCCATCTACAAATACATATGAGAAAAGTAATTCAAAATGTTATAACTATTATTAGCATTTCTGAGTCACATTATCAAAAACTGACACCCTCCATCATATGTTCAAGCCTGGGATGTTTCCATAGAAATTATACAATATTTTTTAAGAGCAAAATCTTCCTACCAAATCTGTAGCAGTACAAAGCAGCAATGTGAGGCCAGATCCAAACCATTTTTACAGGCACCTTCACTTTGCCATTGCAAAACCTTGCCCCACAGAGATGATCCAGATCAATCAGGTTAGATGCCTAGGGACCCTCTGCGGTGAATAAGGAGACTTCAGTGCCCCCAGAAGACAATCAAGGACATGTTAAGTGATCAGGAGAGGATGTTAAGAACCAACCAATGTGAAATGCAAGGGGTCGGGGTGCATCTAAAATTCTACCTGTCCTCAGAGCGGAAAGCAAAGTCGAGCATTCCTGACTACCTTTACTTTTTAACACAGTGTGTCTTGTGCTTCTGGCCCCGCAGACCCAACAACTGGCAAGGGGCTGGTCCATGGGCTGAATTGAGCCCTGTGACTGGGATTGGGCCCTGGGGCCCACACCATCCACATGCACCAGGATCAGGGCCAAGGACTGCCTCTGCCCAGCACTGTGCATTGGGATCAGGCCATACACTGCCCTGTGCACCTGATATAGCAAACAGGGCCCGGGGTCCCCCATGGGTCTAGAAATTTAGTAGCAGAGGAGCAGTGCCACCACTACCTTTTTGCCAAATTTTTGAATCTGTGAGTGGCCCCATGGGCTGGATGACATGGCACTGGGTTCTGGATGCGATACAAGGTTTAAAATGGTTGTATGTTACCAGTGAAGTATTCACAGTTTGGTAACCATCCAGATAAAGACAAAGGTCTGAGCCACTGCAAAACTTAAGTACAAGGCCCACAATGCTATATGACAGGACACACAAAGTTTTTGTTCTGTTGTTGGCAGAAAGTATTGTTTTATTCATTTAAATGTTTGGTGGACTAGACTTATCTCAATGATTTTTCAAAAAAATGCAAAAAGGAGAAAACTGTAAACTTAATGTGTCAGATCTGCAGAGAAACATCACTTGCTTGGTATCTCTTACTAAATAAAAATCCTTGAGTTTATTTTAGAAGTCACTTTTTAACAACACAAATACAGCTGAAACACTATAGATAAAGAAACTGCTAGGGTGTGTGGAAGAGAGATAATCAGGAAGAGGTATTTTTTTCTGTGCATCCTTCACAAGTATTTTATCAAGGAATTATTCTGTTCTGCATTCCTGTAAATGTAGCAACAGCTTGGGAATGAACAGAAAAAAAATCTTGCCATAGCTAAAATTTGCCAGTTTCATAAGGGAGCCAGAACATCAAGAAAATGTGTTCACGCTTTGTAAAAGGAAATAATTTGTTCAAGAAAATACTGAAAGTAGTTTGGCTGTTAACAATTTGTGAAGTTGAGTCACAGCACTTCTATGATAATGGAAGCACTGCTCAATGCTTCATGAAATGTAATAAACCTAGGAGTGCAGTATCACTATCTTTACTCTTGCTCTTCAATCCCTCAGAGATTTCACTGTTTCCAGTCTGCCCAGCACTCTCAATCTCACATTACACAAAAAAATAAATAAATCTAGTTCTTTAGCTCTGTGAACGCTAATGATGTTAAAGAAACCTAATTAGTAGGTAGGAAAGCAATATTCCCTAAAGTCCATATAACATAAGCCCAGAGAGAAAGAATTTCAACAACAGCCCCCACTTCCTGAATAGACACTTGCTCTAATTTTCTTTGGCCCACTCTAAATGATTGTTGCATGAAGTGTCTACCCCACAGGCTACTACATCATGCCTGCAGTGATATGAAAACAGATGAGCTTGCCCAAGTGTTTGTTCTGCACAATTCCAGAGAAGCAGCTTTCCCTCTTTCAGCCCAAGAATGTGCGAGGTAGCTGCATTTTTCAGTTATTTGATTTATGCAACTCTGGCTCAGTGCATCTCAGGTTTTACTGAGGTCTCTACTCAGGAAGGTAGAGGGGAGGCAACCTATTGACAGCTGATGGGGTAAAGGCTGCAGTACTCAATGCCTTTCTTACCTCAGTCTTCACAGGCAAGGTCAGCTCCCAGACTACTGTACCTGGCAGCACAGTTTGGGAAGGAGGTGAGCAGCCGACAGTGGCAAAAGAACAGGTTAAGGACTATTTAGAAAAGTTGGACATGTATAAGTCTATGGGGCTGGAAGCAATGTACCCAAGGATGCTGAGGAAGTTTGCCAATGTGATTGCAGAGCCACTGGCCATTATATTTGAAAACTTGCGGCCACTGGGAGAGGTCCCAGATGACTGGAAAAGGGCAGATATAGTGCCAATCTTTAAGAAAAGGAAAAAGGAGGATCCAGGGAACTACAGACCGGTCAGCCTCATCTCAGTCCCTGGAAGAATCATGGAGCAGGTGCTCAAGGAATTTATTCCTAAGCACCTGGAGGAGAAGAAGGTGATTAGAACAGTCAGCACAGATTCGCCAAGGGCAAGTCAAAAGTGACCAACCTGATTGCCTTCTATGACAAGCTCTGTAGATGCGGTAAGCGCACTGGATGTGATATACCTTGACTTCAGCAAGATATTGATATGGTCTCCCACAACATACTCACAAGCAAGCTAAGGAAGTACGGGTTGGATGAATGAACTGTAAGGTGGATTAAAAACTGGCTGGATCATCAATGGCTTGAAGTCTAGTTGGCAGATGGTATCAAGAGGAGTGGCCCAGGGGTTGGTCCTGAGGCCAGTTTTGTTCAATATCTTCATCAATGATCTGGAAAATGGGATGGAATGCAACCTTATCAAGTTTGCAGATGACACCAAGCTGAGTGGAGCAGCAGATATACAGGAGGGTAGGGGTAGGATTCAGAGTGACCAAGACAAATTGGAGGATTGGACCAAAAGAAATCTCATGGAGTTCAATAAGGACAACTGCAAAGTCCTGCATGTAGGAAGAAACAATCTCATGCACCGGTACAGGCTGGGGACTGAGTAGACAACTGGCTAAGCAACAGCTCCGCAGAAAAGGGTCTGGGGGGGTTACAGTGGACAATAAGCTGGATGAGTCCACAGTGAGCCTTTGTTGTGAGAAAAGCTAACATCGTACTGGACTGTAATAGTAGGAGTGTTGCCAACAGATCAAGGGAAGTGATTATTCCCTTCTATTTGGCACTGGTGAGGCCACGTCTGAAGTATTGTGTCTAGTTTTTGGCCCCCCACTATCCAAAGGATATGGATAATTATAACGTGACTTATAAAGAGAAGTTATGGGGACTGGTTTTATTTAATCTGGAGACGAGAAGACTGAGAGGGGATTTAACAACAGCCTTCAACTGAAAAGTAGTTACAAAGAGGATGGAACTAGACTGTTCTCAGTGGTGGCAGATAACAGAACAAAGAGCAATGACCTCAAGTTGCAGCAAGTTTAGGTTAGGTATTAGGAAAAATTTTCTCACTAGAAGGATAGTATAGCACTGGAACAGGCTACCCAGAGAGGATGCTGAATCTCCATTCTTGGAGGTTTTTAAGACCCAGGTAGACAAAGCATTGGTTGGGATGATATAGTTGGGGCTGGTCTCACTTTGAAAAGAGGTTGGGCTAGATGACCTCCTGAGGTCCCTTCCAACCCTAATTTTCTACAATTCTATGGTCGTGGACCATTCTTCTAATTTATCTAGTTCATTCTGAACTATAGCCCAGCCCTCAAGAGTGTCTGCAACTCCAGCCAACTTGGTGTCAACTGCAATTTGCTAAACGTGCATTCAGTCCTGTAATCCAAATCATCAGATGTAGTTCAATGTAGTAATAACCAACTTCAGGGCATGGAAGTTATATCTTGCAATGTTAAAGGAACTGATCAATTCCTCAAAAGGCAAGAAATGCTCCTTCAGTTGAATTCTTCAAAATGTGCCGCTCCCCATAACTTTTGCTGTGAGCAAATTATATAAAGAAATAAAATTAGACTTCTTAGCTCAATTAAATTGACAAAAATTAGACTGGGGAATGTAGCAGGCAAATTATATTTACAAAGCTGCTTAGGCAGTAAGTGTATTAATACTGAAAATAGTAATTTCTTAAATACATTACATTTAATGATTCTATATCAATTTTGCACACACTGAAAAACTACTATCAAGAAGAGGAGGTTGTGATGGAGAGACCATGTCAGTAGAATGGGAAGAGATGTATCCCCAAGAATATTTTGTATAGCGAGATTCAAGATGGCTCTAGAAAGCGGGGTCAGCGTGGTATCACAATGTGTGCAAAAATTATACGAAGTTTTTCAACATCAATGTAGAAAGCTGGGAGAAGCGTGCAGAATCCCCTCCCATCTGGAGGGAACATCTGGCACTGGGTGCAGCTCAGCAAGAAGTGGCTTTGAAACAGACGTTGGAAGCAAAATGAGAAAGAAGAAAGCAGACTTAGACTCCAAATCAGACAACATATAGATCTGTGAAACTTGTAACAAGCTATGTCACTCCTGAACTGGGGCCACAAACAAATTCATCAGGCATCTGACTAATCCTCTTATATGTACACCGTGATCCAGGGGATCAATGGTTGCCTACTATATCAATTTTGTGCAACCTAGAACTCCTTTACTTTTGTTCATGGGCCTGATCCTGTATGATGCTGAAGACTTTTGAAAAAGTGCAAAATGACCATAACAGACACAGAAAAGTTTGAACTAATATTACATAACAATTTGTACTGTATACAACAGACAGGTGCAAGATATAAGGGGTTTGTAACAGGAAAGCTGCCACAATAATAAGATAAATCCATTATGAGCAAATTTTTAGCTGCCATATTTCGCAGGAAGGCTGCATGCAGACTAAGAAAAAACCAAAAACCGCACTTCACCAGAAGCAGCAGCACGTTACTTCAACCAGCTCTGCAGCATCTGTAAAGATCAGGTACTTCAGCAGGGCTTTTTTGGTACTTTGAGCTAAAGCGGACTCAATCAGCTATTAGATAAAAATGCCAAAAAAGCCCCACTAAAGCACTCGATCTTTACAGATATCAGGAGAGCCAGGCTGAAGTAACCTCTTTTGCCGTTTGGCTGCAGAGCTCCCCAGAGGCAATTTTGTAACTCTCCAGGGAAGGTTCTGAAACTCCTCTAAACCCCTCCTTCTTGCCACGTTTCTCTAGCATAGAAAATTTCCTGGAAATTTGCATTGCTACAATTGAATGCCTGTCCATAGCCTTGATCTGGCCAAATCCATGTTGGCTGTTACTTATCACCCCATTGTAACAAATCAATTGTTTGATGTTACACTCAGCATCTTTTCAGGTAATGAAGCAGACTAAATGGTAGGTAATTCCCTGGTTACAGAAATTCAGTTAACAAGATCTCCAATGTCAGAGACATGTAGCAGGCCGCTGCCTTCACTGAAGGTCAAAGACTATACTAGTAGGAAGGTTGGCCCATGGCTCTTCTGGTTTTGAGCTAGAAGAGTCCATCTAACAATTGCATGGGTTCATATATGTTGTGCCCCAGGCTGGATCCGAGCTGCGGGACTCCTTGTTGGCCAGATCTGGCCCATGGCATGAGGAAGTGGAAGTGGTGGCAACTCCAGCTCTGACCCGGGACATGCAGAGGCAGCAGCAGCAGCTTTGGCTCTGACCCAGGGCACACAGCAACAGCTCCAGCCTCTACTGCATGCCCTGTGCCAGAACCAGAGCAGCTCCCACCATGTGCCAGATACTAGCAGCTCCGGCTCCACCATGAGGTATACAGTGACAGCCAGCAGCCAAGGATGTGGGGTCATTGACGGGCAGCAGGAGAACCAGCTGGAGGAAGCCCAGGACTTATCAGTAGGGACCTACCAAAATCCACAGGGAAGATCAAGCCAATGAGATGCATCTTTGCCACTTTGATTTATGGCACGTTCATACTTCCTATGGACTATGCTGGAGAGTACTGCAGCATGCCTGCTCTGCATAGACTAAATCCCCACAATGATGTAATCTAATGATATCTTAGTGCAGTACTGGGTGCATGCCAACAACCACACAGAGATGAGGATCTATAGATGAACCCTGGACACATGCCAAAAATATATTATATCAGTTTCAAGGTTTAGTACACGAGAGGGTGTGCCATACTCCACTGCGACACTCCCTAGAGTGGTTCAGAGACACATCCTTACCCAAACTATGAACAAACGCTTTTTTTTTTTAACCTCTTAACCCATGGCATCAACCTTCTTCATTGGAAAGGACATAGAACCTCAGGATGGTCCTTCTGTTGCAGAGATTTTACCATGCTTAATTACTTTAAAAGAAATATCATGAACTATGGAAAAGATTACATACCCCCATCCTATGTCTGGAAGCTGATATCCTTATATTCCAATAATGACTTGCTACAATGAATCATTCACAAAGCCATAGTGATGTTTTACCACTATACTGTTTTCTCAGAGATAATGGGAATTTACTTGCACTTCCAAAAGCAATTCAGAATGTCAGAGTACAGACACAGTGCAGCTATTCAGACAGAAGTCATGGTATTTGAAGCAGTAATAGACATATGCACCTTGGGGGCAGGACTTGTTATTACAGTATCCTGACCTCTTTCTCCAGGATTCATGTGCTGCAACCCATTATTGAAGTATTTCAATTCTTATTTGCCTCTTTACCAAAACAAATTTAAGCAGTAAACTTACAGCACTTGGAGACGGTTGGGGGCAGAGAAGAGACAAATTGTGCACAGATGCAGGGACCAGCAAGTTAGTCTGAAACTCTGGAAACTGATTTCCTACTAGTGTTACCAATGGATTAAATTATTCATGTGCCTGAGTCTAGGAAAAGGTGCTGACAGAGAGCTGTTCAGATGAGAAGCTTATCAGTCTTCAGTAACTATGCTGAATTCACACTCTTCAGCACTGTGTATCTCATATACCTGAGCATTCACTGATCTGCTTTGCATCCAAATTTCTCAGAATTAAATTTGTAAATACCTAAAGGATCACTTCCTTCAAAAGAAAAATATATAGAGCAATCTGTTCACTCTATTTTGCCAGGCATTTGGTCAGTACTTTCATCCACCCCTTGCTGCTTGAGATATTTAAAAATATTCATATAGGTAAGAACAGAAACAGCTGTACTGAAGCTATGGTTTCTTTATTGATTTATCTCAGGCCTTTGATCTAGAAAGCCATTTATCACCGCCATCTTGGCAGACATGAATAAATTTTGCATAACAGTGTTAAACACAAAGTTTCACAGAGGAAGTGAGTCACATTTTTTAAAGAGTTTAAACCCAGACTATAATTTATTTTGTCCATACCAGCTATAAGCACAAATAATAAAGCCAAACTTCTGCCTCAAGGCATCTGAAAAAAATTAAGTAACAATTCTATAACTGCACCTGCAATTTTGCACCCATCATTTGTTGCAGGCACAGAACTAAACACCATTGTAAAATGTTGATCCAAAATGCCTTAGTAAAGTGCAAAGTCATATTTTAGCCAAAGCCTCTTGGCTCTTCTACAGTCTACAGTTTGGCAGATTGCAGTATTACAACTTGTAGGACAACCCAAGAGTGGCCTTGTTCATAATTTCTGCATTTTACACATCAAATATATTCATAATAAAAGCTTCTGTGTTGATCTCTCTCTTCTGACCTACAAATGATAGCAAATGCACAATGAAATATAGCGGGTATGTGGACAGTGAGCAAATAGGTGTATAGCATATTGTGTTCAGTAGTTCAATTTTAAAAAAATCTGTAGACTGAGGGCAACAGGGACTGTCATTTCACTACAAGCTCTGAAGAATTTACAGCACCCTCAAAGGGAGAATGGAATGGTGGGAAGTCTTACAGGAGGACCCTGGCCAAGATCTATATACCTAGGAAGAGTCAGCACAGGAAGTATACATCACTATTGCAGACTACTTTGTAACTGGATTCAGAGAAACCACAGTCCTAGTGGAAATCAGAAGGAAGTCTTGCCCTTTCCAATTAAATATATGTTCAGAAATTATGTAGAAAGATAAGAAACTCATCGCTCACTGGCAACAGATGTGATTGTTTTTATAAGACTTTGAGAGTGCATTATATATGCATCATCCACGTAGAATTTTACATGAGAATTTGTTTCTTGATGTGGCACTTATGGAGTTGCAGTACACAGACTGCAATTTCTGCAAATAAGTGAATATGGACAAGAGAAATGATCAATATCCTCAGTAGACATAAATCAGTTACAAATTCTCTGCCCAAACAAGACCATGAAGAAACTGGAATAAATGAAAACCAACACCCTTCATGGGTGGGTAAAACTTCTTTGCATTCCCTAAAACTTTGCCTTTATTGAAGAAGGACAGAGGGAAGCCAAACAAGATGTGCATAAATAGGTCCCAATGAAAGGCTCTTCATTCTTACTTGCTCATATTGCTACATGACATAATTTATTATATATAATACACACACACATATATAGTAATGATATTAAAATAATTATAAAAATAATAAATACATTATATATATATATATATGTGTGTGTATACACACACACATATACACACACACACACAGTGTGTGTGTACTTAATTTTATATTGCTTCACAAATATATGAAATTAAATGTTTTTGGAAATATCAGAAATATCAGAAAAGAGTACACACAGTCCTAGGACTTACAACACAATTGGTTCCTGAAAACAGCATCTTAAGTTGAAACGTTGTAACTCAGAACCAATTTTCTCATAAGAAACAATGTTATTAGTGGGGGATTGGTTCCTGAACCAAGGCCTGATACCCTATTTTCACCAATAATACCCCAGAATTTTGTACTCCATCAATTATAGATGAGTAATATAGCTACATTAATGTATTTATATTGTAAATAGCAATCATATTGATTTGGGAGGACTTCTTTGAGGTGACTTTGCTGGACTTTTTGAAAGGCTCTTGGTTGGACTTTTTGAAGGGTTCTGGGCTGGAGTTTCCTCAGGAGTCTTGGCTGCAGGTTTTTCTGGAGTCTTGTCTGCTTGCTTAAAGAAAGTGTCCAAGGAAGTGTGGAAAAACGTTCTCCAGGGAGATGAGTGACGCAGCGAACTTGTTCGCTGGCATGGCGTCGTGTCAGATCAAGCATTGTAAGTCAAAACTGACGTCATAAAGTTGAAACGGTGTCAATTTATAAATGCTGTAAGTGCAAAACATTGTAACTTGAAACGCTGTAAGTCGAGGATTGCCTGTATGTTAGGATATTGACACAGGTACATTTGGGATACATACAGTCATTTGGGGAGGTTAGGGGGAGGTTAGAACAAGTTAAAAATGGTCACCCCACCTAAGGTATGGGGGAATGGAGGGGCTAGTGGGGAGTTTGGAAGGTTTGAGGGCAAGCAGAGCCCTTGGTGGGGCCTGCGACTTTAGGGGGATTGCTGGTATTGGAGAGGCTCTCCAATATCACCAAACCCCTCCAACTGCCTCCCTCCCACCCCGGCTGCATGCCACCAAGCTGCCCCCAATCCCACAAACTGCTCCCAGGGCTGGTTTTACTGGCACTCACTGCTCCCAGGAGCCCGACTGAAGTAAATCAGGGTACGGGGAGGGGTGGGCAGATGAGGGGGAGCTGGCAGCTCCATGGAGGGGGCTTTGGTGGGATGGGGGAGTTCTCTCCCAGCCTGGGACTAGATGCTATTTTAGCCCCCTGACCTCTCTCACTCACAGACAAACAACCTCCCCCATCCTGCCTGCCTTTTTTCCCTGCCCCAACTTACTTCTATGGACACCCATCACTGACAAAGGCTGGTAAAAACAACACTGAGAGTGGCATGTGGGATGAAGGGTTTGGTGGGCTCAGGGGTGGGGAGGCTGACTGGTCCATGGGGTAAGTATTTTGAACCAATATAACCTTCCTGACCTTCTGTACGGTTCACACTTAAACTAACTTAACTAGGGCTCTAAGGGTGCAGCAGTGGCCCGGCTCTGCCAGTGCTCGCTGTTTTCAGAATGCAAAGGGGAAAGGCAGTGGAGGGAGCTCGTTTTTGGGGCTCCCCAGATGGTGCAGAAGGGTGGGGTGGGTGACCTCCCCCCTAAGAAGGGCTCCAATATACCCATCCGACCCTCTGGGGGGGGCTGAAAATCCCCCATACTGAGCTCTGTCCGCTCCCTTTTCCCCCCTCCTATTCTGAAAACAGTGACATGCTGGAAGCTCCACAAACAAGTTACAAAAGATGCTACATTTTGAAATGTCTTTATCTGATACCTCATGCAATGGGCTATTTTTGAAGCTGTCTGCAGCCATGCACCTGTGTTTGGTCACAGCAATAGATGGCATTTCTGTGGCCAAATCAGACAAAACTGTCACTTCTTTCTGCACCCTAAGTGTAAAGTCTGCACCTGGGCGAACTAAGGCTGGGTGACCATTTTTAACACAATCTAACCTCCCCCTGACCTCTCCAAATGTCTGTACCTAGCCTTGGAACCATTTCAAAAGGAATTTTTGAATGAAGATTTTGGTGATTTATGTATGCTGTCTTTCTTCAGATCTAAATTACAATTTACTATTTTCTCTCAGATCCCTATAATGGTTCTGCTTGCTTATTTTTGTTTAGTGTACTGGGTCTGGAGGAAAATCTTAAATCCATATACTCCCAACTGCTGAAGATGTTCAGTTTCAAATTCAAACCTTGATTCTATGGGCAAACAGTAGGATGTCTCCTTCCAATAATTGCTGAGCATTAAAGGTTCATTTCAGATCAACAACCAGCAGTTTAAAAGCTTATGCAAAGTACCTGAAACTACAATGTTTACAGAATGGCTTTTTATGGTGTTTCAACATTTTATCTTATTGCCCCAACGGGGAACAGGAGAAACAGAGGCATGTGAATATGAAAGATAATAGAGCTGGGAGATATTTTTTTAAGCCTTAAGACTATTTAGCACATATACAAAGCAACTTTTATATGAACACTCAGAAGGGTTTTAACTAATTGTCAGGAAGTTTATTATTATAATCCTTGGGTTCTGAACCTATGGGCCTGTGTGCTAGCCACTGCACAAATAAAAGCTTCTCCCACACTGATTACAACTGAAGCATAAATCAAGAGGCAGCAGATGCATAAGGGCAGATGGGAGAATACAAGAAAATGATGAGACCATATTATTTTACTTCGAGCAAGCAAAAAAAGAAAATCATTAAGCACAATCTTAATCTTCCTTGTTACACTAAGGCCCCCTCTTCACATGCAGGTAAACCCACAATGAAATCTAACCTGTGATCCACACAATCGCACCTCATGCCATGCCCCATGTGCATGGTAGGAGGCATAATTGTAGGATTGCAAATCATATCCTATTACACCTTATTGCTGGTGTAGGGGGAGCCCAATCCTGAGCTCCCCCTGCACTGGCAAAAAGCCAGTTCCTGAAGCTGGATGCCCCCTCATCTGACGGTTGGGAGCTCCCAGAATCTAGCATACACACGCTCCCTGCACCCCCCTGGGAGCTCTCCTGGCCACATGTTCAATTAATGGCATGATAGGAAGCAGTTACAAAGTCATTACCAGATCTGGGTTTTCCATTTCCCATGAAAAACAAAAAACTGCAGATTTTCCCTTTTACCAGAGAAAAACACTGATTTTTCATTTTAACAGAGAAATGTGGATTTTGCCCTTTTCCAAAGAGCTCTGCACGCTGGCAGAGTTTCAGCCTGCAAGGGGCTGGGGGCAGAGGGAGGAGGTGGTCAGGCAGAGGGTGCCATGTGCATGTATATCCACACAAGGCAGCTTGGAGAGCAACTCCAGCAGGTAAGTCTGGGGGGTTGTGAGGAGGGAGGGAATTGGGCATGGCAGGGCTGGGGCTGGGGCTGGAGCTGTGGATGGGGCTGCTGCCCAGCCAGGCAGTGTATGGGACTTAGGGGATTGAGGGGCACCAGAAGTGCTGGGGAGCCGTGGGTGGGCAGTGAGGGGCACCAGCAGGGCTGGGGGCTGTGGATAGGGAGGAAGGGGTCTGGACCTATGTCCTGGTGAGCTAAGGGGGCAGGAGGAGCTCTGATTTTCCATGATAAAAAACCCATAATCAAATACCAACATTTACAAGTACTTAGAATTTATTTTATTATAGCGATTGAGGCACTGGTAGGCTTCCAAAATGCTCTAAAATTGTAAATATATCAATAAAACATTGTGTTCAATTGATAACTATATATATATAGTTGTGTTTTAATCACAGATTTGGGGGGTTTATCAGAGAATCTGTGATTTTTTAATCAGAGAGCTTGTGATTTTTTTTTTTTTATCAGGGAAAACCTGGATCCCTGGTCATTACACATATTTTGTGGAATAACTTTGTAACTTACTTCTCTTCTTATCATGCCATTAATTGATTGAATGTGTGGCCAGGTAACCACTTAAGGCAGGGGTGGGCAAAATGCAGCCCGCAGGCTGAATGCAGCCCGCCAGACCATTCTATCCGGCCGGTGGGGCCCGTAAAAAATTTTGAAAATTTATATTTATCTACCCCTGGCTGACTGTCACGCGGCCCTCGATGGCTTGCCAAAACTCAGTAAGCGGCCCTCCCCCCAAAATAATTGCCTGACTCTGACTTAAGGCATAATTAACTGGTTAACCACCCCTTAAATGTAACATGTAGGTAGGGCTTAAGTCTACTATTAAAGAGTCTGTTCATTATGAAAGTGTACAGTTAAAACTTCTATCAGCTCCTGAATTGAATAGCTAGCTACTGAAAAGCATGCTGGAACTCAACTTGAGCAACCATGCAAGTGTCTAAATGTAAATTGTTGTCTACCAGGGTGTGATGTTTAACTGAAAGGTAGAACAAACATTCTACTGGAGACCTCTGGAATTAAAGTGGCAATTTAGAGAGGAAATTGCCTATTCTAAATAGGCCTTAGTGAATGCTTCACTGACAGTTAATTCACACTAAAATTCGAAAGGGAATTTGTTTTCTAACGCAGTAAATTTACCTGTCAGTCCCTAAAGGTACTCTTTCACCTTTTCTTCATGCCCTCAGTTTCTCTGGATGTGTTGTAGGATAAGAGAACTGAAAATGCAATAGTTTATTGATGCCAAATGCAGGGAAAGCCTCCCCCAATTCCAGGCTGCAAAATATTGCAGAAGTGAATGGTGTGATTTCTGAAGCAGCAAAGTGTTTCCGCAATGTATTTCTATTTCTGCAGCTCAGACAAGCCAAAATTGATTGCTACGAAGAACACTGTGAACTAGAAATATACTCTGAAGACTACTATACAAATGAGGGAAAGGGTGCAATTAAAGATCTTCAGAGTCTCAGCACATACTTCACCAACTCCTCTCTGCTGAACATCTCAGGTACAGCCACCCGACAGTCTGGCCCCAAGTTCACTCCACATACTGTACACGCACACACACAAACAAACCCCTATTCAGAATGAGATCATGATGCAGAAATAGAGTATTCTCAAAATTCCTCTATAATTCAGCAGCCACACTGTCTACAGAGTTTTTGTTAGAGTTTTTCAGGCCTGGGTGTTAGGATTTTCTCTGATTGTTTATTTATTTATATGCAAGTGCTCACTATTATTAGCTGAATGAGACAGTTAAGGTTCACAATGAAAGAGGACTGAAATGGGGCTGGCAGGACTTATTAGGCAGAAGCCCAGAAGCTTAAGAGCCTTGAAGTTCTTTTGTCATAAGAGCTACTAATTCTAATAAATAGCTCAAGAAAGCTCCATTTAAAGAGACACTGGGAGCGTCTACATATGCACCCACTGCACAGTTGTCATTTCTGACCCTACTGCTCAGTAGCAACAAGCTACTGCATGGTAGCTCGTTGCTACTGCGCAGTAGCGCTGGCATCACAGTTCATACCCGCTGACACTACAGCAACATAGTGTCTCATGTAGACGTGTCCACTGTAAGGTAGATTTAGGCCCAAATTTTCAACATAATCTTCAGATGGACAAAATTCTAGTAAAAATCAAGGTCACTTACATGTCTGCTTCCATACACACCTCAGGCTGCTAAACATGCAAGTAACAGTAATTACAGGCACAAATAATGGACATGTATGCTCAACATTAGATGTATTTTACAATGTGTTACAATCTGCCTGGCTAAGTACAGACATTCAAAAGGCCAAAGGCAGAATCGATCTAAGTTACACAGTTTTCTGTAAGCAGTGTAGTTTAAAATCGGTAGCGAACAGAACACACATTTGCCCTTTGGTTGAGGGAAGGGCCTGGCACACAGGCTGCCTATCTTAGACAAGATTCCACCATTTTTAAACCAGTCTTTGTATGCCAAACATCTGTTCTATTACGAGTTTAGACCAGTTTCTGATCACTTATACCAGTAAAAGTGTTATGTCTATTACTGCCTATATGATTCTAAATACCTAGGTCTGAATACCTGGGACATTTGTAGAGACATCATCCTCTTCAATCCTCTACTCCCCAATTGATTTTCACCACAATCCTATGCCTCCATTAACACCATGTCGTAGAGTAACCTGCTAGAAGGGAGGGTCTATCACATACAAGTTAACAGCTATTATCTAGTTCCAGTGGCCCAGAGGCTAGATCCATCCTGAGAAGTAGTGTCATCAAAGCTGTGGGGTTCTCCACCATTCTGGAAATTTAGCAGCAGGCAATTGCTTGCAGCTTTAGTTGCTATGGCTCTTGCACCTACAGCAATTAATGCAGCAGCCACTCATCCTCCTACTAAATCTCTGGATCTGTGTGGAGCCCTGTGTGCCACATATAGAGCACACAGTTGTGTCATCTGGCCCACAGGGCTGAAAATTTGGCACCCGGTGGCCCTTCCACTGCCACGGCGCCGGGGGCTGCAGCAATTAACACTGCCATCACCAAATTCCAGCCCCATGAGCCAGATGTGTTGGGCAACACTGATCTGGCCAATAGTTTTGATTAACAGCATGGGCAGCCAATTACACAGAGGCAACAACAACCAGCTTTCTTCTTTCATGTTCCCCAAACTGGGACCAAGCACTGCATATTAAAAGAGACTGAGTATAAGTGAGTGCTAGAAATCTATTTTACTAATCAGTTTAATATGCTGAAAGACACTCACACAGAAAGGTAAGAGAGCAAGGGATTAACCCTTTTGTGTTAGTGCATTAACCTGTGTCAGATGGACTAGCCCAGATGTAAGCAAAGCCCAAGCAAGTACACTTTTCCCAAGCAAGGGTAACAACTAAAGCTTTGCTTCTGTGTATAACAAGACACTCATAGTACACAGGAAGTGGTTTAGTTTAGAAATATCTGCACTGTGAAACAATATCCAACTTTCCCACTTGCAGTTCAAAGTTATCTTATCTCCAAACCCACTTTTCTTCTGCTGCTGACCCTGACTACTTTAATGCAGGGCTGGCCTTAGGGAAAATGGTCCCCTGGGCAAACTTGTATTTTGGTGCCCTTTCTTTAAGTATGCAGTAGTATTAGTGAAAATTTCAGAAATAGAGGCCAAGGGGAGCTGCTGGGTTGGACAGGGAGACTTGCTTCCTTGCAGCATCCCCTCATGGTGGCCCAGCAGGGCAAGGGGAGAATGGGCGGGGTGGGGGGAGAGGGAAGGCTTATCTCTTACCAGCCGCAAGATGAAGACGACAGCAAGCAGTGCCAGAAAGGCACCCATGACAATGTGCAACAGGAACACGAGGATTCGTAGAGCAAGTCGCAGGTGCGGGAAGGCGGACGCTGCTCGCAGCCTGCAGCCCACCTGCTCCCCACCCCCTGACCAGCAGATAGAAGTGCCTCCTCATCACTGCTGAGCCCCGCAGCCAGCTAGCTTCCACCACCTCTTCCCCAAGTCAGCAGCACTTCTGCAGGCAGAGGCAGATGCCATCTGGCAGGGAGGCAGAGGCAGTGTGTATGTGGCACCCCACCAACCATGGCACCATGCGCAGTGGCCCACCTTACCCACCCACAAGGCCAGCCCTGCTTTGACCTTCTGCCAACCAAGAGATAGGCATTGCACTTTACTTTCTCTGTGTAAGACCCTTTGAACAATCCAGGGTCACCCTCATGCCATAGCGGCCAATATATCCTATCATAGCCTGCCAACCGTAAACATATATTTTAAGCTACTTGGGAGGAAAAGACGTGAATGTTAAAGTAGCCCGCACAGCAGAAGCCCAAGTAAACTTACATGATATCTTACCCATGGGCCTTCTAAAAAGTCACTCTTCTCCATTTAACATGTTAACTGTACTCAACTGAACTAGATCATTACAATCAAATATATTCTGGGCATTTCAAAAGACATTTTTAACGTAAGAACTGCCATTTACTGGGTCAGACCATAGGTCTATCTTGCCCAGTGTCTCACACTGGCAGAGAGTGGATGCTGAAAAATTGAAGTAGGTATGACCAGCGTTTTTTCTACTGTTCCTCTCCCACTTGCAGCATTTAAGATCTAGGAAGTTCTAATTCAGATGCAGCACCCCTAACTCATATGGTCAATAGCTACTGATGCACCTTTCCGCCAACAATTTCTTCAATCCTTTTTGAATGTGGCTAAACTGTCAGCTTCCACATGTTTTTAAAGCATGTATCCTACAAATATAGTGCTGATGATAGGTTTACTGGTTCATATATGGCATTTAATTTTCATCTTTTTATCACAATTTTGAGATCCAACATTATTCATTTTCAGCCATACTTTAAAAGGTATTTAAATGTTTAAAGATGCAAACAAGTAGATAACTTAAAAATGTAGCCTTTTTTGTGCTCAGAATTACAGTTGCTTGAGCACCTAACTCTTTAATATTGGGGTACAAGCAGATATTTGGGCAGTCACTTTTTTGAAAATATCTGTATATTAATTTCTTCCTTACTTAAAGCTTAAAAATAAAATAAAATGTTAATTTTTCAGTGAAAACTGGAAAAGGATTACAACAAAAGGAAAGAACCTACATTGGTTGCTGAGGACACTGTAGATGATGTATGCAGTTATATACCACAGTCTAAAATAAAAATGTCCTTTTCCCACAAATGAAAGAGCAACAAACTGCATCCCATGTCTACTGTATAAGAGATTATTTTAAATTTCAAAGATTTTATCTCATTCATATAGTATTATAACATGTTAAATGGTTAAAGGCAGCCACCATAATGAGGTAAGCCAGAATAAAGACTTGAAATAATCATAATTTCTCATGATAATGGTTACAAAATAAATTATACTCTAGGCAGTAAAAAAAACACAAGCAATGAGTTCCAAAAGCCCTCCGCCTCCTCACTGGAACTGCCTTATTGGTATTTGAAAAATGCTGTATTGCTGGGAGGAGAAAATGCTGAACATTTCAAGATAATAGCAGAAAATAATATTGACATTTTACTGCATTAAACAGACATTTCAGATAGGCAGGGCAGTGAGCATAAATTAATTGTCTCCTTTAAACTGGTCTGTCACCAAATTGATCTCAAATAGCCTAAATGGCTTGCTACATGTCAAATGTATTTTGCCATGCTAGAAACAACAAGGTTATCTTTCCATTCGTCTTCATGCAGAACCAGACAAAAATGAAAAGAGAGCGAGAGAGAGAGTCCATGAAATAAGCTGTTGCTATGAGACAGAAGCTGTATTATTTCTGCATGTAATCATGTGACTCCCACTGTCAACAAGACATAGTAATAGGGCTAGAATAACTAAACTGTTTCAACCTAAAGGCTTATTGGCTTGTACAGTGAAGGAGACAGCTTCTCAGCTGGCATAAATAAGCAAAATCATTGCTGAAGTTGTGCAAGGTGGAACCCAGACTGCTGGTCCCAACAATAGCATTAACTTAAAACCTTTGTTAACTCTTAACTACTTCATATCACAGGACCCTTCTCAGGAAGACCTGCATGGGAAAGAAGTGGATAGGAAGGTGAAGCTAACTTGCAAAAATTCAAGAAATCAGCTTTCTGGATCAAGGCTCAGCAACCTATGGCCCACAGGCCAGATCTGACATGAAGCTGGGGCTGACTTCAGCAGCATTCAGCAGCAAGAGACTTCCGTGGCAGAAAGCTTTGACCATGCCACAGCTAGGCAGCAGGGAAAACTGGAGTGACAGCTGGATCCTAGAGTCAGCCTAACTGGAAACCAAGCTGGGTCATTCTGCGTACTACCAGAAAGCCTTACCAACCACTGACCTAGGTAATGGGCCAACAGAGAAGTCTCCCAGTTCAAAGGCTCCAGGAGATCTACAGGCAAAGAAAACTTAGTACCACCACAGTGGTCTGCTGGCCAGGCTTCTCCGCCTTTCTCAGTTTTGGCCCGCTCTCCACAGATTCTTCTCCAGCTATGAGGCACTACCAAAACCCTATGCAATTTTATATAGTATCTTAGTAAGTATGCTTCCTCTGCCTGACGAAGGGTATCTGTATCTAAAAGCTTGCAAAGAAGAATTTTTCCAACTACTTGAGTTGATCTAATAAAAGATATCGGATCTTTACCCAAAGAACCGTGGCTGTCAGTAAGTAGATACATTCTTCTGCTTTATGAATTTTGACCAGATCACCCAAACTATTTCAGTCCCCTTGGTCCATTTGTACTTGTGCTGTGTCTTACAGTGGATATTCATCCCTTTCACAGCAGCACAGCACAGTAAACATGAAACTAGAACTACAGTCCCCATTTAGGCAATACCTCCATTGGAGCCAACAGAAATGGAAGAAGTCTGGATGACAGGGACCCATAAGTTAAGAAAGAAGTAGACAGCATTGAACATTTTAGCCAAGGACAGTGGTGCACTGCATTTTACTATGTGAGCGTATCTCAGCTTTCACTGGAGAAGTATTAAACTGCACAAAACTCCATTAAAATATTTTTAATCAGGGGGATAAGTTATAAAACTGAAGCTTAAACATTGGGCGTGGGGAGCATGTTTTGTTCTGTTTTGTTTTTTCAGAGCACCAGGCCAGTCACCATGGGAGATGAGATCAAATCACTGTACGTTCAGCAATGACTAGGACTGAGGGCAAGGCACAGCTGCTAAGGAGAGGAATTTTCTCATGCAGCACAACTATTGTCACACCAGTTAATTAAGAATTGGACTTGATAGGTTACCAAGAAATGTTGTACAGCCCTCCTTTAGTGAAGGGATGAAGATAAAGCATACTAAGTCAAGGGCAACTGAAGGCAAAATAAGCTACCGGAAGAGAAAAGATTTAATCAAAAGGTATATCCATCTTCAGAGCATGCTGCAAAGCCTGTAACAAATAATTATTCATCCTGACACAACTGAAAACATAAGTAAAGCTTCCTTAAAGCTGGGTGATACAGGCTGCGTCCAGACGTGCATGGACATTTGGTTCCCCAAGGACAACTAGCGGCAGCACACCTTGTGCTGCTGCTAGTTGTCCCTGGGGAGTGCCTGTGCCCCGCATGTGCTAGCGCACGGCAAGTTAACCCAGTGGGGTAAGGGAGGCTGGGGCCCACACTGGGCTAACCCAGTAGCCTTACCTGAGGTCCTGGAGGCTTCCTGGGGCTGCAGCAGAGGCGATTCTGCCATGCGGAGCCTGGCCGCCAGCAGAGTGCAGCTCTGGCCAGCCAGGCTCCAGCTTTGTGTGGAGCACGCTGCCACTACGTTCACAGCTCCGCTTTTTCTCTCTGCAGGTTTTTCTGGCCCCTGGATAACCAGGGGTCCAAAAAAAAAACCCAAACTCCTCTGCACAGCTCCTTTACAGTGCAGAGAACAACATAACATGTAGAATGCGGCGCCAGAGACACATCTGTGGCACCACATACCATACAGCCACATTTGTCTGGACGTGGCCACAAAGAGCAATTTTCCCAATGATCTGTGGTGTGGACAATGCCATATGAATATAAATAACTGTGCTTAGCAGTTAGGTAGATACCATAGTAGTAGGTATTTTCCCAGGGACAGAATAAATTAGATTAGATAGAAATGTGAGGCCTTTGCAGGGGGATTAAAAAGTGAATATCCTGGTGTTCCTAAAGGCTATATAGAAGACTTCTGTCAAATGTGATGTATATAAAACTACCCCAAACAAGATCCTGAGCACCCTGACAATTCCGTACACATCAGAAGAAAGGGAATGATTTTTGAATGAAGTAACAAAGCAGTTACAGAACAGAAGAGACCCTAAAACACAAACATTTTCTTAAGACAGTGTTAAACTGAGGCATCTGCATTACAAGCAATCGATCATCTTCATACAAACATGCAAAACCACTGAGCCTTATAGTAATAAAACATCCAAAAAAGTATCTACAAATACACACACACATATATAGTGTGTGCATATATTGTGTGTGTGCGCGCATGCACATAAATACACATGCACCCAGGAATGAATAAATGTAGCCTTCCATTTGATTTTAGTCACACTGCTAGTCAGAACAGATACAGCAATGCTGTCTTAAAAACGGTGACTTTAACTGAAGACAGAAGGACTAGGGTCAATTCCTTAGCTCATTGCAGGCCTACTAGCAAAGATTTTTTGCTCTGTGACTCAAGTTTAAATTTTTCTTTTTTACTATGGTGGTACAGTTAGGGAATGAGTGGGAGTTTATGCTCACTGAATCATTTAGAATGCAAAAGAAAATGTACATAGTTATTTTAATCTTTTTATCATCTATTAAGTAAACACTGGGTTCATCTATATGTGCTATTAGAACAAAGCGATAAACTCTGAAGCATATCATGCCTGAGTTTACTGTTCCCAAGCTCCATGTCTTCATGTGCACCCAGGACCGCAGAATATTGAGGCAGGTCAGAGCAGCCCCTGCTGGCAGGAGGCCTGGGGGGTCATCCTGCCAGCCTGGGGCTTCTCTGACCCACCTCAATGTGCTGCAGAGGGGCTGGCTGGGGCACGAGGGTGCTTCGGTGCAGGGCTAGCCAGCAGGCAGCTCGTCATGCCCCAGCCTGACCCATTAATATCTACACATGCAATGCTGCGCAGTAAATAACACCACCATGGGATAGTACTTATATTTACAAGTACTAACACACAGCAGCATTTCTACATTTACTGTGACCTAACAGGGCTGCACATCAGACATTGAGACTTTACTGTAGAGTTAATTAGGCAGTTCTGCAGCAAGGGCGCAGACAGAAATGCATCTCCTAGCTGTAGCTCAGAACAATTTTTGCAAAGCACTGAGTTACAAGGTTACCCCGAGCAAACAGAGGTCCACTGTTGGTTCCAGGGGAGAGGAGAACCTACCTGCCTGTTGAAAACCTGCAACCAGGTTCCCATAGCAACAGCCAGGGCTCTCTACGAGCGCTCACTGTTTTCAGAATGGGACAGGGGAAAGGTGGCAGAGGCAGATTGTTCTTGGGACTCCCCAGCCAGTGCTGAAGGGTAGGGTGGGTGAACTGGAGCCCTCCCCAACCTCAGGGAGCCTCCAATACACCCACCCCACCCGCCGGAGGGGGGTGAAAAACCCCCAAGCTGAACTCCCTCTGCTCTCTTCCCCCTTCCCATTCTGAAAACAGCAACATGCTGGAAGCTCCAAATTACAAAAGATGCTACATTTTTAAGTGTCTTTATCTGATGCCTCATGCAATAAGAGGTCAGATTTTCACCCAATTGGCCATTTTTGAAGCTGTCTGCAGCCATGCACTTGTGTTTGGTCACAGCTCTAAACTACTTTCTGTGGACAGATTGGGCAAAAACTGTCACTTCTGTCTGTACCCTAAATGTCTCATGTAGGTACATCCACTGTGATTCAAATGTATTTATCGCTAACCTAACAAAGGCCATCTTTTACCATATAAGCAGGTAACTAATATTGATTAAGCAAATCATTATTAATCATTGCAATCTTGCGTTGACATTCCAGTTAATCACTCTTTGCAGATCATCAACAATTTTGCAGTATTGGCTGCAGAACTGCCAGATTTGATTTATTCATTAAAATAGTATTAATCACAGTAAGCTGTGCATGCAGTAATCATACTGATCTTTTATCGTTGTTTCAAAAATGGGCTAGACTTGGAGAATGGCACTTCAATGTTATGTAATACTCTCTCTATATAGCGTTAGATCCTAGGGTCTGGCCATACCATGTTTAGAGGAGGGCTGCAAGTGAGGAGAAAGTGGATCTAAACTATCTTTCTGCATCCCTGATCTTCCACTCAAATTAGTCCTAACATGACTTAGAGCAGCCTAATGGTCTAAGAAAATGGTCTCCAACCTTTTTAAGTAGGAGATCACCTTTGACATTTAAAAGCAACCCAAGATCTACCATAAGCCGCCACCACCCTTCTCCCCCCTACCCTCCAGCAGGTAAGTCTGTGGAGATGGAAGGTGGGGGGCAGATCAAGACAGAGGGAGAAAAAATTATTTGGGGGCACACCTCCTCAGCAGGTAAGTCCTACCTGGCTGGGGCTCCATTCAACTTACCCTTCTCCTACCTCTGCGGCACTGTCCCTCACCACAGGGGCCTCGATCTAGCCCCCATCCCTTCCCTCCCCCACAGACTGACCTGCTGGGCTGGGGCACAGCTGTGCATGCATGTGGGCACTCAGCCCCCCCCCCACCCCAGCCTTGGATCAACTCCAAGAGGCTCTGAGATCTACCGCAAGAGACTCCAAGATCTACCGGTGGATCGAGATCCACTGGTTAGTGGCCACTGGTCTAAGAGCTGCTCTTAATTGCATCTGCTAAAGTGGTCATCTACGGATTATTTGGCTGCCTAGCAACGGTCAGTGTATCAAATTCTGGCTGCATTTACTCCTGCTTATGCCCAAAAATGTCTTCTAGGGTGGAGAGGTACTGATGCAGAGCACCACATTAGCAGTGTAAAGGGAAATGCCTATGGCCGAAAGCCTGTCCACATCCACAATTTTCCCCAGTGCCCTTGAAATAAAATTCCCTTGCAGCCTTTTTGTCTTCATAGATAATTAGAGCTGTCTTGGAAGAGACTCAGCCAACACCATGAAAAAAAAAATTAGATGATAGGTTTTAGGCCATGCCTACTCTAGGGTGCTTCTGCACGAGAACTTCTGGACTTGAGACAGAAGCCTCCATGAGAAAGATGCCTAAATGCATTCACTTCCGTACAGCTTCTGATAGCTCTGCATGGCTTCATTGCAGCAGAAATGAGATTCTGGAGTCACACTCAAAGTCCTGGATGCAGATCCACTCACAGCTTCACCAGCAAAACACAAGTTCTGCTGGTGAAAATATATAGTGCAGATCAGAATTTAGACAAAAGGAAATATCCACATAACTATACACTGGGTGCTTCTACATGTGCATTAAGGTGCTTTTTCTAATGCACATTAAATTTAGTACCTCCAATGTGAGGTGGTAAACAAATACACGTTAGGCAGCCTTAATACACAGTAATGAATGTGCATGTTTTTTAAGTGATATGTAATGTGCAGTAGCCTATTCTACTGTGCATTAGCATAATAGCATTTTTTTTACACGGCACTTTAATGCGCAGTAAAATAAGCTACTACGCATTAAGGCGCATGTGTAGATGCAATTTGAATCTTCTAGGGTCAGGCATAGGGTTGCCAACTCTGACTGAAGCTATTCCGGGACAGGTTTTTTTTCCAACATGATGTAATGTCATTAATTGTACTATTCAACCCATTCACAATATCAATCTCACGGATTGCTTCCAATAGTCACTAGGCAATCGATGCCAATTCCAGTAGACTCCCAGCTAATCTGGGAGAGTTGGCAACCCTAGCCAGACATAGGGATCAACTCTTACTAAAAGCTGATGTGTTGAATGGGCTTAGCATCTTGTAGCACTGGTCCCTGAAACAGTAGCAGTAGTTTCCAATGCAATACCAACAAGATCTGTTTTAGGAAAAAGTGCTGCTGTATCTCAGGATAAGGAAAACATTTTCCCTGCTAGTGAAGTTAAAAAGCACTCACCACCATGTTCATAGTATTCACAGATTTTTGAGGCAATCTACAGACATTCAAAAAGCCTGAGGCACAATTGATTTAAGTTATGCAGTTTTCTGCAAGTGGCATAGGCTAGATTGATGAAAGTCCAATAAGCATGTTCAGCAGGGAAAAGGGGTCCCTTTTCTTAGCTACTCCACCATCAAATAAGAGAACTATTTTAATACAGATAACTGTTTTGAAAGCAGCTTCTTTCTATAAATGTGTGTGTATGTATATGTAAAAATGAAAATAAGTTGAGAGACACTACTCAATTATTTAAGTTACTGCTGTAAATCTTTTCAGTAGAGCTGCTTAGAAAAAATGTCCTCAGGTGTTTTTCACAAACATGTCAAATTCATCATAAGTAAAGTACCACAAATTCATTTTGAATTTTATTATTGAAATGTATTAAAGTTCTGTATCTGTAAATTTTTATTTTGAAGTCAGCAGCTGTATTTTATGCCTTATTACTACTGACATTTCACAATATAATTGAGATACTCTATTATTTTTATTTTCTTTTTAAAACTCATTAAAGGCAGTTGTTCATACTATTGATTCAAATTTCACCTTTTCTCATCTCCTGTTTGCGGCAAGGAAACAATCTGACACATATCAAAATGTCTTGTTTTTCAAAATGTCTTGTGTCATCAGTGACACTTGGTTAAAAAGTGTCAAATTATTTAATGAGAACACAAAGAAAGAATAATTTTTCCATCAGTAACATGTGGCAGCTGCTTCTAATGATTTTTAAAAGATAAAATAGAAGCAGCAATGGAGATGAAGGGAATGTTTCAGAACAATTTTTCTTGGGTTTTTTTAAATGACGCTTTTTGAATTCTAACCTTAACCTCAGGTTGGGGGATACTATGAAACAGTACTTGGATTTCTCAACAAACCAACAGCCGACCCTTGCCATTCATGGGGGATATGTTCCCATGATCCCCCAAAATGGCGAAATCTGCGAATAGGGCACTGCGTTCATGAGTGCAGTCCCCCCAGCAGGTGAAAGGGACAGTGGGGTCATGGCTCCGGCAGCGACGGCGGTAGAACGGTGGCAGGAGCCCGGCAGCGGCAGAAGCCTAGCAGCAGCAAGCACAAAGCTCCCAAGGAGCTCAGGTAAGTGTTTCAAGTGTATTTAAAATGCATGTTCGGCATTCGCGAATATCTGAAACCACGAATGCTAAACCCGCGAATACCAAGGGTTTCCTGTACTAGCTAAGTTTCACTGAAATTATTTAGTCCATTCTGAAGCAAAACAGTAGTATATTATCCTTTTTTGAAAGCTGTCAAATTATGCCATTCTTTTCTTAGACTCACAGGTGAAATTCAGCCCTAGTGTAACTCCAGTGAAGTCAACTGAGTAACTCCAGGGATGATTTTAACTCAGATACCATTGTAATTTGAATTTAAATTACTGTTAAGCGCAGCAGAGTTATCCACCCTAGAGGACAAGCAGACGCACTTAATGATGACTAGTCTCACCACGCATATCAACACCAAGAGATAAAACAGAAGTCATATCCAAGCTGGACACACTGCAGCATATCACTTGCTTTTAATGGATTGTAAATTCTCATGAACTGGTAGAGTGCAGAAGGCCACTACATCTACTACACCCAGTGGCAATACTTACCCAGCATCATTCCCTGAACTTCACTGCTTAAGTACTAGGGGTGCTGACAGACATGGGGGGAAAAAAACAGCGCTTAACCCAGTTTGTCTGTATAGCTCACACATTTCAGCAGGGCATTTTGGCACTTTTATCTAATAGGGGAAGCATGAGAATTATACAGATGCTGGGGAGCTGGGTCAAACTGGCGTGATTCCTCTTCTGGGCATGTGCTGTGCTCAGTGCAGGGGCACACTGAGCTGAAAAGGAAGCAGTGGGGCAGGGGGTTCCACTTCTGTAAGCACCCTAGCAGTATAGATTACATGCAAATAAACTACATTGATTTAGCTCCACTTTTCCCCAGTTCTGTAATTTAGCCAAAGAAGAAATTGTTTAAAGAAATAGTTGCTTGGGAAAATTCTCTGTAAGATTATAGAATCATAGTTAAAAAGGGACCTCATGGGTTATTTAGTACAACTCCCCACACAGAAGAAGGATGTGGTACTCCTGAATTTCATTTGCATTCCAATCCATTTTTCTGTCACTTGCATTTAGAAGCCATTTAGTTTCTCTATATCCTTAAACTAAGACGCCCAAAACTGGATACAGGCAGACAAGGTTCTTTAGGTAAAGATCCGATATCTTTTATTAGACCAACTAAATAGTTGGAAAAACTGTTCTTTGCAAGCTTTCGGGTACAAATACCCTTCTGCAAGCAGAGAGAGAGCCTGAAGAAGGCTGTTTGTACCTGAAAGCTTGCAAAGAACATTTTTTCCACCTATTCAGTTGATCTAATAAAAGATAACACATTTACCAAAGAACCTCATCTGGCTAGGTCCTTAGACCAACATGGCTACAACCAACAGATACAACATTCCAGCAAGGACTAACCAGTGCAAAATAAGAGTTGTGCTCTTACCTTGCAGGTCTTCAACACAATACTCTTGTTAATATGACCTACAGATACATTTGATTCTTTTACAACAACACAAGATTACTGACTTTTAGTAAGTATGTGATCCACCATAACTCTGATACTTCTCAGGAGTGCTCCTGCCTAACTGATTATACCCCATTCTGCACACATGTATTAGGTTTTCCTTCCTGAGGTGTAGTACCTAACATTAGCCCTTGCTGAATTTCATTTTTATCTACAACCCCAAAACACCTCTGAATTCTAATATTGCCCTCAAAACATTTGCAAGCCATCCTAGCTTTGTAGCAGTTGCAAACTTGATCAAGAAGCTCTCTATTCCTGTATCAAAGGGTTCCTATAGACATTCAGCGAGGCTGCTCTGACATGTTGTAAATCCAGCATGTCAGAGCAGACTCATTTAAATCAAGTCTGCTGGAGTGCAGAAATGAATGTGCTCCAGCAGCCTCCAGTGTCACATGTATCAGCATTCCTGTGCTGAAAAACAGCGGTGTGGTGTTTTAAACTAAAACTTGTTCAATGAGCTTTAGCTCAGTGTCCTGCCGCCATTTTTCAGCATCGAGACACTGATACACTTGATGTTCAGGCACTTTTAATTAGCACAGCTCGCAAGCGAGGGGCCACTTTTCCCCATGTTCAACACCACCTTGTAACTGGGCCCCACTGCCAGCCTGGGCCCCATGCCAGCTCCGGCCTCGCCCACAGGGGCTGTGCATGGCAACAGCAGCTGTGGCCCTCTCGTTTGCTGCGCCAAGCAGTGTTTGCCACTGCCGCCTCTGGGCTTATCAGCGCATGAGCTCCAGGTGGCCAGCAGCAGCCAACACTGCCTGGCGAGGCAAGCGAGGGGGCTGCAGCTGCTGCTGCCAACGGGCAAGCCCAGAGCCGGCATGGGGCCCAAGCTGGCAGCAGGGCTGGGTTACAAACTGGTGCTGAGCGTGGGAAAAAGCGGCCCCTTGCTCACCGCGTGGCTGGCACCCCACGCTGTAGCCGCTTGCAGCCCGCGTGGGGCTGCCTGTGCCTACCCTCAATAGACTGCCAAAACTGGGTACGTAGCTCTCCGCCCAAAATAACTGCCCACCCCTGGTGTAGATATATCCAAGTCTGCTTTCTGATTCTTTTTTCTTCCTTCTTCCGACCCAGGACCCTACTCCTGATCTAGAATTGGGAGAGTCAGCTTTCAGCCAAAGCAATCTTTCTGAAGCTTTAGACCTCTAAGTAGTTTTCCCTTTGTGCTACAAACACTCCACCTCCTCCTCCACATACACTGAACACTGCCTTAAGAAAAAGAAAGGGAACTTTTGGAAGCAGTTCCTTAAACAAACAGAAGAACTTTTGCCCAGGTTGTACTGAATTGAGTGATCCCTCCAGGAAAATGTATTCAATTAGTAAGGATACAAATATTACTAGAGCAAGATTAAAAAGAAGTTGAAATGATGATGAAAGAGATCTTTTTGAAGAAGTGTGCATTTTGTGGGGAAAATGCTTACTTCTATAAAAAAAACTTGGGGTTTTGCTGAACCTCATCCCAAATAGTCAACATTTGAACAACAATTTATTATTTTGGCACCAAAATTGCTGTAATTGGGGTTTTGAATTCTTGATGTTGCAATGAGGTAGTCAGCTATTAGTTTCTAAGATGCCACCCTACCCTAACTTCTGTCTGACTTTAAACTAACTAGTTCATAGGGGAATAAGCTTTCATAGGCAAAAACATATTTCACTAAATGTTTTTTTCAATCAGAGAAACTTAAATATTATTTCCCTCTAAGTTCTAATAATTAAAGTATATAATTAGAGAGCAATCTCCCT
Source organism: Alligator mississippiensis (assembly GCF_030867095.1). Lineage (NCBI taxonomy): Eukaryota > Metazoa > Chordata > Crocodylia > Alligatoridae > Alligator > Alligator mississippiensis. The sequence continues at coordinate 113,887,331 of NC_081827.1, forward strand.
GAAGTAGGGATCATCTTTTGGTTCTTTGTTTGCCAAGTGTTGTATAAAGTAAGACTTGGGTCCATGGCTGGGGTTCTTGTGCACCACAGTTATACATACAGTAAATTATATTATAGAGAAGCCTCCTTGGGAACTGTTCTGTTAAAATGTAGAAGATGTGCTGAACTGGGGTGAAAAAAGTCTGCTAGCTACACTACTACAATCTCAACCAAACAATCTGTGCAGCATAGAAATCAGGAGTGATCAAGAGATATCAAGAGATCAAGAGACCAAAAGGACTCAGTGTTGAAACATCATTATAATGCTGGTGACATGCTATTCATAGTCTTATCAGATGAAGTGCAGAATAGCAAGTTCAGTGGGGGAAGGATGATTATTATAGGAAAGCAATAATGTGCTGAGGACTACAGAAGAAACACGGTTGGCCTTCACAATTACTTAGCTAATGTAGTGGTCAGAGCAGCTGGGTCATCCACTCCAGTGGGCAGTCAAACCAATTTAGAAGCAATACATTCAGCTCCAGGGAAAATTACTGTTGGTGACATTGCTTATCATCAGTCAGTAGCTGATGTACACCACAGATACAGGGAGTTAAAACAATATCATATCAGTTAGTGAACAGAATTTCAGAAGTATCTATCCCCAAGGGAGGTCATATTACCAAAGTTATGTCTTGTCTGATAGAAAGAACCAGGATATCCTGCCAAGATATCTTTCCTAATACAGGGTATCTAAAATTTATTAGCTATCATACTGCAAAAAACCACAATGCAGACAAAGTATTCTAGTTTTGTATGAGGTTTTACAACAAGCCCACTTCAGTAATCTTGCTGTTAAAAAAAATAAAAAAGGGAGGGGCACCTTTGTCTTTACTGAACCAAGGATTGTATCTGTACTGAAACAAAGCACACAACTTGAGAGGAAGTGGAGGCCATAGTACACTTCATAAAGGTGTTAATAATGAGAAGAGCAAACATTTTCGGCAGGGGGAATCCTTGATTCCCTTTTGGACGCTTAATAATGCATAGAATAAATGAGCATACATCACACCAACAAATGACCACATCAAGAGGGATTTGAATAAAGACACTGGAAATGTGCTTAGAAGAAAAGAAGATGCTCTCATACACTTTAGAATCCTCCATATGAATGCTGGAGTGGTCTCCCAATAAATAACATTTCTAAAACACTCCTGATAGGGTGCTCTATGTAATACAGTCAATCTTTCTGCTTTTTTTTTTTAGGGTCCTTAATTAAAAGAATCCCTATTAATGAATTGTTGACTTCGGTACAGTACTTCAGATCCTCAACTTTAATAGAGCCATGCCATTTACAATACTTGACAATCCTTCTAAACATTGTTAACACTTTAAGCACACAAAAACTCTAAATAAAACTGATTGTTCTAAACATGGTCAGTTTACAAGACTTTTTTCCATTAGAAAATGCCAATTTGATTACAATAAAATGGCATGTCTGAAAGAACAGCAAAAGAAAAGACCAACCCAATAACAGTAATAGCCCAGTGGCTGGGGTATTTATCTGGGCATGTAAACCTCATGTACCGGCCAGTACTCCCCTTAACTGGAAGGAAGGTCTTGAAATGGGGTCCTCTTATCACAAATGAGTATCCTGGCCAGCCGGCTCTCTCAGGGGGAACACCAGCATTCCCGATCACCTAAGCGGGGAATGCTGGCCATCAGGGGGTGCACCAGCACTCTCAGGGGGATGCACATGCACCCCCTACACGTCACCACTGATCCTCAACACTCAACTATTGGGTTTTTCTATATTTTTTAACATAAAGTTTCAAAAGGTTCAGCAAACCCACCCCCAAGTTTTTCCACAAAAGGGGTTTCTTATTTTTTCCCTAGCCTTTAGCATTTTGCTGCTAACAGCTCTTAGCAGGCCTGCCTATATATACCCATGCTCAGACACACATACACCTTTACTGCAATATCTCAAGCAGATTCAATTAAGAACCATTCAATGGGCATATCCAAATTGCTTTTTTTCCCTTACATTACCTTGAATTAAGCTTGAATTTACTGGTTAAGCAATTTGGGTACCATACCATAATTTGGAATAATATCCTGGATTTACATAAGTCACTATCAATAAAATTGAATATCCTTGCTCTCGGTATTCATCATGGGCTTCAATAAAAATAATGCCAGAACCCCAACATCTTCAATCTATTGAGGCTATTACATTCCACCTTATTATAATACAAGAAAGAAATTAGAATCAATGTTTTGCCTTATGTTTAAAACCACTGTCATTCCATTATACCTCATGTATATGAAGAAATGGGAAAAAATGTAATGGCTCCTTTTGAACAGCATTTGAATATTCCCAGCACCTGATTGTTAAACTTTTTACACTTCCTTCAATTTCATGTCTCATTTACTAGTAAACCACATTGATAGAGATAAAGGTTCACAGATACCGCAAGCAGAAATTCTGAAACATTCAATGTACTATAAAACAGGGGCCAATTTGAAAGTTTAATTATACCTGTGTCATCAACCGGCATCATACCCTATGGAGTTGCAAGCACATAATTTAGAACACTATGGGGGTGATCTGATACCATTCAGTATTCTTATCAAAGACCTGAGAACTGCAGGGTCTGTGAAAATAAATTAGGGCTCATAGTGGACAAGCAACCCAATGCAATGTGATGCTGTGTCAAATAAAGGTAATACAGTTCTTGGATTTCAGGAGAGTTGGAAAATGAGCAGGAACTGGAAAATGATTTCCTCTTTCCACATGGCACTGGGAAGATGAATACTGAAATACCTCTTATAAGTTTGTTGTCTACATTTTAAAGGAGGTGTTGAAAATTAAAGAAGGACTACAAAATCATCCAAGAGCTACAAAGTGTCTTAAAGTGAGACATTTTTATTTTTTTACACTAATCCCTGGGCATTAATATGTGAGAACAATTAATGGTACAATGGTACATACTCCTCATTCAGGCTTCCCACTGTATACTGAGCAGTAAGAAAGTAATCATTGGGCGTGTCTACATAAGATGCTATGTCGCGGTAGCAATGCACTACAGCAACATAACGTCAGTGGGCACAGACCATGACGCTGCCACTACATCACCGTAGCGACGAAGTCCCTCGCTATAGCGCATTCCTACAGAGACATAACAGCTAAAAATAACTATATGCTGCTGTCTTCTAAAACTTCCAAAAGGAAGTACTAAATGATGGCACAGTATCTATACATGGGGGCATGTATAGATGTGCCCTTTGTGTATAAATGTGCAGTATCAGAGGAGGAAAAGTTATACTGGACCACAAATCTCTCCTCTCATCTTCCAAGGCATTACATTCAGAGTGCGCAATGACCAATACTCAAGAAAGAAGGAATCCCAGAAGTCAGGTTTCACAGCTGATGTTTGGCAAATCTGATGCGACAGAAAAGAGAACCAGACATTTTTGCCTGTTTAATTAAAGTCCATATGATAAATGTTTTTTATACTGTTGCTAAGTAACACGTTTCAAAATGTAATTGCTTTTTTTTGAGAAAATTACTACACCCCAGGATGCTTGATATGTAGTGCAGAGGTGTAGAGGTCCATCCTAGGAGACACAGCTAGGAACTACAAAGAGGCCGATAATTTGGCTGATAAATGCCCGTACATGCGCGCAGCCGCAGCACAACATGCAGGCAGTGAGGAGCAGAGTTCGGCAGCTTGGAGAGCTGTGTGCAGCTCGTAAGTCTGTTGCAGTGGAAAGGGAGGGAAAAGGGAAGGGACGTGGCGGGGCAGATCAAGGCCCCCACAGAGAGGCAGAGAGTGGGGCAGGGACTGGGGCAGGGCGTGAAACAGAGGTGCGGCTCATCCGGAGGGTGCAGGGGGGCAGATCCCACCACTGGATGCACCCTGGGAGGGCACGGGGGGGGGCATGTGCCCCTGAGTCTGCGCGGGGTGGGGCAGGGCAGGCTGCAGCTGCGGGCTGGGGCCGGAGCAGCTCCGGGCTCTTCCTGGCAGGGGGAGCTAGGCCAGGCTGCACTTGGGGCAGGTGGCAGCAGCGCTGGGAGGGAGCTATGGGGGGGGCTGAAGCCACCCCAAGTTTTGCCATAGCCCCCCCATAGCCCTCTTTCCAGTGCCACCTCCCATCCATCCCAAGTACAGCACCAGTCCAGCCCCTGCCCCTCCCCACTTGCCAGGAAGAGCCAGGGCTGCGCCATGTGGGTGGCAGCAGTGCTGAGAGGGAGACTATTTTGGGTCTACAGTGAAATTTGGGGTGACTGCAGCCCCTCCCAGCACCACCGCCACCCTCCCCCAAGTGTAGCCTGGCCTAGTCCCCCCTCCCGCCCCCGGAAGAGCCTGGCGCTGCCCCAGGCCTAGCTCACAGTTGTAGGCCACCTTGCCCCACCCCACGCAGATCTGAGAGCACCCCCCCCATGCCCTCCCAGAGAGTGCACAGCAGCAGGAGCTGCACCCCCTCTCCGTGCCCCCCAGATGGCTCCATCCCATGCCCCACCCCGGCTGGGCAGCACCTACTCCAGCCCCTACCCCACTCCCTCCCTCACTGCAGGGCGTGTTGATCTGCAACCCCCATGCCCCTTCCCTCCCCGCTCCCTTCCCCCACAACATACTTACCAGCTGGATACAGCTGTATCAGAAATAGGATCAGTATTGGCCACCAAAATCTCTATAAGTGCACCCCCATATTTTGAATGTATTTCTGTATTTTTTCATTTCTTATTTGTTATTCATTTGTTGTAATTAAAAGAGTTGATCATTTTGGACATTTTTTTATGTTTCATTATTGGGCACTGAGGCAACTTCAATGCCAAGTACCCATACTAAGTGCTGCTGGCATGGTTGTGCATGAGTGTGTTTCATAGTGAACCCAGAGAGGTGTGCACTTAATACTACAGAATCTGTACACTGGCATGGATTGTATGCTACACTCAGTGAAGAATCTGAAGATTTTATTTTTTCAATTCAGTCTTACTATGAAAATCAAAATGCTCTTAGGTAGATGTTTCACCACTATAAACTCTGCATAAAATCTACTTTTCATTTCTAGAGGTAAAAGCAATTCATATATGTCATTGCTACTCTCAGAAAAGCTATTAATGAGGGAGGATGGGTATCTACCACCCACTGAAAAAGTATGGCTCAAGCAAGTGTAGAATACATTTGCAATGAATTTTAACACATCACTGACCATCACCTGCCCCTTAGCAGAAGTCAGAAAGCTGAGATCTTAATCCACTGTATTTAAGAACCTCCTAATACTTGCCATATCTTCTCATATACCACACTCTCCAAATAAGACATGCACCTTGGAAGGCAGAATGTAGAAAAAGAGATTTTTTCCAGAGTCATTACCTAAAGAGCAGGCTTATTCATGAAGACCCAATGCTACAAGATGTCTGCCAGCTTCTCTCTCCCTGCCAGCAAGCAGGAGGGTGTACAATCCAGTTAACCCTTCCACAGCTGCACTCAAACTGGCACCAGTTATTGGCAAGTTTCAGTCTATAACAAGGAAATGAGGGCTATGAAGTACTGAAGTGGCATCTGCCACAGGACTTGTCAACCAATTCTATGACTCTACATTCTCAAAGAATCTTCACTATTAAAGTTTAGCCACTTCAAAGATGGGAAGTAACCACTATCTCAGACCCAAAGTCAGCAACTGAATAACCTGTTCATTTGAGTAGCTCCTTTGGCCTAATAGAGAAGAGCAGTTAGGCCTATAAAGAATAGCAGGCATAACTAAAAATGAAAGAGAAAGTTTGATTACCCCACTGATATTTGATCAAAACATCTCAGCAATTACTTCCTGGAGTTTTTACAGCTGTCTTAGGTTGTAGATCTGTCAAGACTGATGTCAAGATAAAACTGCAATGCAAGTAAAGCATTATCAAGCAGCCTATTCATTCTCTCTTGCCTTCAGTGGTATCCACCCTTTAAAGTAGGGCTGGGCAAAATGGAGCCCGCAGGCCGGATGCAGCCCACCGGGCCATTCCAGCCAGAACGCGGGGCCCCTAGAAAATTTAGAAAATTAATATTTATCTGTTCCTGGCTGCCTGTCATGCGGCCCTCGATGACTTGCCAAAACTCAGCAAGTGGCCCTCCACCCAAAATAATTGCCCGCCCCTGCTTTAAAGCATATTTTAATTCTGAAAAGTGACTAGGAAACAATGACATTGTGAGATTCCGGTATAGTCTCAGTGGGAGCATCTACATGTGTGCCCCACTGCGCAGTGAGTACTGCACCGTTATTTAGTACTTGCTTTAGCAAGTCATTTCTATGCTTTAGCAAGTACTAAATGACTGTGCAGTACCCACCGGTACTGCGCAGTCCCAGCAGCGCATGGGTCATCTCCAACCTTACTGCGCAATAGCAGTGACATCACAGTTAGTGTCTGCCGATACTACATTGCCATAGCTCATTGCTATGGTGATGTAGTGTCTCATGTAAACGTACCCACAGAGGCTTCAAAGCAGAACAAATATGCTTAATTAAAAAAAAGGAAAAATAGATAGTACTGTAAGAAAGATGTACTTTCTAAATGTTAGTGCTAAAACTCACCATGGGATACAAAAGCCACACTGAGTTAATTCCTTCTCATACATTAGCAGCAATAGGGATCCTGCAGGCCAAATAATCCCCTTAGTTATACCTGTACAGCCCCATTGAAGACTAGTGGGATTACAGAAATAAGAGGAACAGCATTATTTGAAGACAGCAATGTTACACAAGTATAACTGAGGCCAGTTGCAGAACATAGCAAGTATCACCTGCTAGATTCTTTCTTTTAGGGTTTTTTTTTATATACAACAGATAGTACAAATCTCAGACCATCAGCCTTTACACAAAGTCTAAAGTTTGCACATATGAGTAATTCTATAAATCACTGAACTATTTCAGATTATAAGTGATAGTAAGCCAAAAACATTTATAAACATTAGAAATACATTGATGCATCGGTCCAATATTGGATCAGTACTGATATAAAAAAAATTGGTTGTACTGAGAATCAGCCCAATGGGGCCAATAATTTGGCCGCTAAATGCCCCGTGCATGTGCGCAGCTGCAGCACAGCATTCAGGCAGTGAGGAGCACAGCTTGGCAGTGTGGAGAGCACAGCATGGCACCCCCCCACCCCCAACTTGGCAGCGCCTGCCCCTGTCCCCTCCCTCACCATGGTGGGGAGGTTGATCTGCATCCCCCCCATCCCTCTCCCTTTCCACCACAACAGACTTACCAGCTGAAAACAGCTCTCCACGCTGTATCAGAAATCCGATTGGTATCGGCTGATATGCCTCCTTAAAAATCGGATAATCGGTATCAGCCCCAAAAATCTCTATCGGTGCACCCCTAATAAACATTAGTACAAAAGTAAAATTTTTATAACATGTGTGTATGTGTATGTGTGCGCATCAGTCCTGGTAAAGCACTCACAGCTAACTGCTCATCAGGCTGCTGTGTTCAAGGCCCCACCATGTCAGATCCATATGTTCTTAAGCTTTCATTGGTCCAAATCAGTTACAGCACTGTCCCCTTCGCTGGGCTCTCTGCCTCACCTTTTACTCATCCAAGGAAGTCAGACCGTGCAGCTGCCCCACAAAAAAATCAGTGCTGCTCCCTCAACTTCTCTACTGGGTGACACATATCCTTTCCTAACTTAACAGGAGCTCTTTGTTCACAACTGACCTCTTCATAGAAAGTGGGATAATTAGAGCACAGAGAAACAAAGTTTGTAAGGATCCCAAATAACCCACCAATCAGTCTTTACTTTATCTAGCACAAGAAATATGCTGATGTACACAAAATAATAAATCCCTACACACATTCCACTGACTCATTTTCTTCTCCACTCTTGTACCAGTCTTTGGACTTGCATCAAAATCATCTAAGAAACCAGGATCTCCAATCATGCCTATAGTTTCTCTTACAAATCAGGGCTTGTGCAGTTTCCTTCTTCCTCAGCTGGTCCCACAGATAAATCACTCTACTAGAAAGGCAAGCCTATCTGTTCCTCTCCCCTTGCCCAAATTTGATGCATCTCTGACAGTGCCTCTGAAGTTTCTTAGGCTCTGTGGCTTTTGAGACCCAGTAATAAGAGCCTGGTCTCTTTGGTCTGCTATTCAGGCAATCCCACTGCTCCAAACCCCCTCATTAAAGAAAAAAATGAGCAAGTTGATTCTCTAGGAATTGTGTAGTGTAACTTGGGAGTGACGTGGGCACCAGAGCACCATCCCCAGATTTTGATTCAGCAGGGACATGCCAGAATGGCAGCCTCCAGGAAGCCTATGCTGCTGCCACAGCCCATGTTGGAGGAGATTGCACCAAGGCAACAGCTGCACAAAAAGGTGAGCGTTGCTTCTCTCTTCCGTCATGGTCCCAAGTACCAAAATTTAAAGTTACCCCTCTGCCTAAGATTCATACATCGTAATGTATAAATATGGTGCTCCCATTTGAACAGGAGCCATGGAAACTCCTTTGGTTTGGGAGATGCATGACAACTCTGATAGTATATGGCTTACTCCACACTCACTGAGGCACTTAATGATACGGCACTGTCATAACCTTAGTCAGAATTCACAAGGTATAGATTAGCAGATACCAACATTGTCATGTGTTCTGGAACAAAGTGCTATTACTTTCCATAGAAATGACTCTGAAGGTCAGTAGCCCCAATTCATGTCAACTAAAAATGAGCTTCCCCATGCTTGCCCATGTGTGCCAATAAAAATGCTGTTTCAGCTTTTAGAATGTGTCTTCACATGTTTATAACTTATCAATGGCACTCAAACATCTTTAAACCCAAGATAAATTATCATTACGAGGATAGGAATAAGTAGAAATTTGTTATTTAGATAGAAATGACTTACTGAAGTGTGAGCATTACAAAATCTACAATTAGTCACACCATTGTGAACATGATATTCACCTGATACGGGACAGTATAGCTTCAAAGAGTTTTAGCGCGGCAATTCACTGGCAAAAAACTTGCCCTATAAAAAGTGTGCTTCTGTCTGAAAGTGGAAGTAAAATGTACTTTTGGTGGATTGTTATTTGGCTATTCCTCTATTAAATGTACCATTTACTGTTAAGACAGACACATTTCTGAGGATCAAAAAAAAAAGGAATAGCATAATACATTTAGGTCCTATTTATAAATAATGTAAAAATTGAGAAAGGCAGGCACTTTAAAATATTTCTTAATTTTCAAGTTTATTCTTCTCAAAATAGAGAGCTCTTCCTCAATGTCAAGTTTAGAAGATGAAAGTCAGTTTCAGTTTGAATGAATTCACTAAGCTGGCATTTTTATACCTGCTTTGTCAAACTTTTCATAGTTCTGCTGCTAAGAATCCTAATGAAAAATTGGCTGATATGAAGACTGTAGCTATCCACACAGGTTTGACAAAGAAGAATATAAGGTGACTATATGAGGTTTCTAACTGGAACAGAAAATTAAATATATATCTTAAAGTGTTTTAAGGTGCATTTGGGATGTGTTTCATCTCAGTGTACAAGAGTTTAAATTTGGAGCACAAAAAACTTAGTGTTATCATAAAACAAAGCAGCAGCCACTGAAAGCATTTCAACCTGCAAATTAATTCAGCTATATAAGAAATTTTGAAAGTCACATCAGTTCCTACTATTGCTATTGATTCACTCATATGTATCAGTAGTATTTTTTTACATTAGCTTAGGGTCTACAATCCTATCCATACAGGAAGAGAGGTACATGTTCAAAGCATATTAACCTATATCTAAGTAATAATTTTACAACCTTACTATATTTAATCCAGGGTGTATTTCAACGTGTTAGCTAGCTATGTTGGAGATTAAGCTCCCTTCTAGGTTTCACTGAAGTTAACAAGTATATATGTTAAAATTCAGTTTACCTTCTATACATCAAGCTTTAAAATATTAATTAAATGTAGTTCCTAACACTTAAAAAAAACACAACAAAACACCTCCTAGTTGGGCCTAGGCAAGTCAAAAGGGCCAGATTCTGTTTGTTTACAGAAGCATAAGGACCTGTCTACCTTAGAAAAAATTGGCACCTCTGTAGCCGTACTAGTTATTACACTAATATAACCCCCCCCTCAAAAGCAAACACACTGAACTAGTGGAAAACAGGACTTACACTGCCATGACTTGCTTTGGTATAGTTGCACAGAACTGTATTTCCCCACACAGCCTGTGCTTATGCATCTAGGAAGATTCCAGTTATACCTGGGCTCCTACTGCAGTCCCTGGAATACCTATGGATTTGCAGCATCTTATGCAAGAATGGAATTTGGCTCCAAACCTCACCTCACAGGAATGGCTTTCAAAAAGAGAAGGTAGCCAATTAGACTTGAGTGACACAAGTTTGGAATCTAAATCTGTAACAAGAGATTTACATAACAGTTTTTATTCCTCCCCAAAGTGATCTTAAAATGCTTACAGGCTAGACCAAGGGTGTCAAATTCATCTGGTCCTGCAGTCTGGATGAGAGGTGCTGACCCGGTCCTCAGGCCAGAGGGGTCTCAGGCTAAACAGGCACTGCACCATGCACCAAATCAGCCCCGCACACTGCCCCACACACTGAATCCAGTGCATGGGGCCAGTTCAGTCCAGCACTATGGGTAGCATGTGCCCCAGACCAGCCTGGAGCACACTGGCAGTGCCAGCAGTGTGCTCCGCAGACAGACACTGCAACATGCACCAGACCAGCCCAACACTCCCCATGCAGTACATGAAGCCAGTACAGTGCAGGCCACATGCAGTGCTCAGATTCACTCGGAGACTCACAGGTAGCACCAGGGGCTGAATGATAGGGCTCTGTAGGCCTGATACAGCCCATGGTAATATCTTTGATACCCATGGGGCTACAGGCTTGATTCTCAAAAGAAGCTGGTCATCTCAGCACCCACTGACTTCAGCTAGAGTTGCTGTGTTTCTGCCAACTAGCTTCTGCACAGATAAAGGTCACTTCACCACCAAAGAAGTGCAAACACGTGAGATGGGAATAGAAAATCATTTTGGGCCTGTTTAATTCCCATTGTGGATTTTTTCCTTTTCAGAAGAGATAGTAGGTAAAGAGAGTCACTTGTCTTACTTGATATCACAAAGGGAGTTTACTTAGGCAGAAAGTAGTTACCCAGACTGTAATTTAAGAAAGATGCATAGGCTAATAATTCTGCTCATGCATGATATGGGATAATTTTATGACAGCAGATGGGTGCTACACTGACACAAAGGGTGCTAAAACTAAGCAACACAAGTACTTGGCTGGAGCAGAGGTTTAGAAATTACTCAAAATGGAAAGTGACACCTACTGAGTCACCTGGACTTTTATCTTTTTCCCATCAAAATACTATGTAATTCTGGGAAGAGAGTTCTGGCAGCTGCTAGAAGAGCTGCATGATTTAATACTATATAAGGCCAAATTCCCTGCTGGTCTAATTCTATTGATTTCAGGGAAGCTGCAGCACTGACAGCATGGTCCATCATTTACACAGTGTTCTTACAGAGTCTAATATTTTTATAAATATTAATTTGAAAAATACTCGAACCTGTAAGCCTTGGTAGCTTATAAGTATTGATGTACTCACATCCTGAGCTAGTACCAATACCAATAGCTGTAGGCCATGATAGGCTTTAATACAGGGGCAGGCAATTATTTTGGGTGTAGGGCCGCTTACAGTTTTGGCAAGCCATCCAGGGCCACATGACACGCAGCCGGGGCAGATAAATATTAATTTTCTAAATTTTTTAGGGGCCCCGTGAGCCAGATAGAATGGCCTAGCAGGCCGCAACTGGCCCCCAGGCCACGTTTTGCCCACCCCTGCTTTAATAACAAAATTGGTCACCATTGCAGGCTTGCTTCTGGCAACAACATTCTAGTATAAAGTGGAGTTCACAGAGGGGAATTAGGATACAACTTGAAGCAAAGAAAACTAGTGCCATTGTCTTAGTTTTAAATGTGAGATGTAGCTTTGGTTTCTTCTTGAGAGCAAATGGCAGCTCTCTTATTGACAGTTTTGCTTGTACCATTTACCAGGAGCCTAATATAACAAAATGACTTTAGCTATGATACTCATGACAATCTCAGTCATACCCATTCTTTTCATCATTTAACAAATTTTCAGCTTCCTGGGAAGCTTTACACTTGCATACATTGGATACATTGTCTTCCTCTCATATTAGTAATCCACCTGGAAGAACAGAAGGTCTTTACAATACTTTATACTTGGAATCAAGTATTGGGATACTAATTTAAGGGTAAATTTTCCTTGAGGCACCTACTGTACAGGGCAAAGTACTGCTATACAGGGGCTGTGTCCACAAAGGGACAGGGAAGATTTCCAAGCCAGGGGTTCCCAAACTTTTTCTTATTGAATACCCCCTTCCAGATTTATCAGCTGCCCATGTACCCCTACCAGCATACTTTTTTATATTTTAACCCCTTAAATTCCCATTACAGTACTATTATAAAGAAAATTAAATCCATCATTACAGAATTTCTCCTGCATACCATTCAGAGATGTCTTGCATGCCCCCAAAGGTATGCATATCAGTTTGGGAACCCCTGCTCTATTGCTCTGCACTTCATGGTATCATTCATACCAGTGTGAAGTCAGTGCAGAATTCAACTATATCCTAATGGTAGCATTTTACCATTTGTACAGGCACAAAAACAAAAAGACACAGAGCATCAGCAAATCACACTGGCTATTTTAAGAAATCTGGGGTCTTTCTGCTCCTCCTCAAAAGAATGATTAAAAGCCAGTCTTATTAGGAAATCCACTGGAGGAGTAATTTAATCAAAGAAGGGTGTCATTGTGTAGAGTGAAGCACCTACACAAAAACAATGAACCATCAAGCAGTTTAGTTTCATGGAGTTGCAGCCCTTCTTGCAGACAAAGGAAGAGGGTTTGTGACTGCCATCCTGAATATCTCTTTCCGAATCTTCCAATTCAAAATGTTATTTCTGAGGAGCAACCAGTAGATTATGACTTCCAACCTCTTCCATCAGAGGAGGCTCTATTCTTTATTATAGTTTTGAGTTGCAATAGTACCTCAGCCTCGTAGCCAACAATGCAGCTTCACTGTGCTATGTTCAGTCAGCTTGTGTCTCATGCTATAAAGGAAGTTGCCCAGGGTATCAGAACTGAAGTGGCAGCATTCCTACAACTGATTTGTAATCAGCAGCTTTTGACTGGTCATTGCTGTTGGTTATACAAAAAAGAGGGAAGGAGTGCATAAGAATATATTTTGTTCAGGGCACCAAAATAGCTAGGACTAACCCCAAATTCAATACAAATATAAAAAGGAACCTTGCCTCAAAGAGTTTACAATCTAACTGCACAAGGTAAAATGGAGAGAGAGACTCAGAAAGTAACTTGTTTGAAGTCAAGAAGAAGGTCAGTGGCAAAGGCCCTGTCCCACAGCACTGCCAAATTTACCAGACAACAAAGCCTTTCCTTCTTTGTGAGATATCTATGTTCCATTGGAAGCATTTCAACAGCAAGCCTGATCATGAGCAGTACTGATACTCACACTACCTGTGAGGTGCCGACCAGTTTTACCTGCCAAACAAATTGCAGATACCCACATGTTGCAGGAATAACTCAGCATGCCTCAAATCACAGTTTCAAAGACCATTCCACAATTTCAGACCTCCAAACAATAAACAATGCTATTTAACTTTTTAACACATAGCAGTTCCAACAATGGATATTTTGTGGTGAGGGTATGAATGAGACTAGCGGATGAGGAGGCATGAAGCATTGTTAATAGCATAACTGACTTAGGTTTAATTTAATTAAGAACCCAAGTTTCAAACAAAAACCAATCTTCATTATTAATGATAAATACTAATGTGATGGCCTCATGAAAACCAGAGAAGAGCTGAATTTTGGGTATGGATAGACTGTGAAGGAAGGAGATGGAAATAGCTGGAGATGAATGCAGCAGTCAATGCCTAGGATAAGCAAGGACAGTGTGGAGATCAGGTATGACAGGGCAGGATGTGCACATGGAGAAAGAGGAAGATTGCAGGCGTAGGCACCAACATTGTTTTTTGCTGGTGGGTGCTTGCAGACATTTAAAAAAAACAAACCCAAAAACGGTGCTTTGCTTTTAACTCAGCGCATTCCCATGCCAAGCCCCATACATGCCCAGAAGAAGCAGTGCATGACTTGAACCTGGCTCTGCAGCATTTGCAGAGATTAGGTGCTTTATTGAAATGTTCCTAGGTAATGATGCTAAGTAACAAAGTAAAAACAAACAAACAAATATTTCTGTAAGATAAAATTTTCCTTCAGTCTATTTTCATTCTCACATTTCATTAAGCCTTTGTAGGGTTATTAGTTTAACCAGACCATGTTTCTTCTACTGAACTAGACCTCCACAGATCTGGGTTCAAATCTTGAGGTCATTGCAGATTTCCCAGGTGAAAGTCCTGGGCCTCAGTTTGCCCCTCTGTAACATTATGGATAGCACAATTGCCCTTGACTCTCTTGTCCATTTAGGCTACAAGGTCTTTGGGGCAGAGACTCTCTCTCATTGGGTTGTTTTTCCTTGTGCCAGGCACTTCATAATCCACATTAGGGCCTACAGATACTATCAGAATACACACAGATAAACAATAATGACATTCTGAAAACTGTCCTACCTTGTCAGTAGCCCTGCAGGGGAAATAGAAATTCATGAACTCTACCATATTTTGGCTTCCCAAGGTTTTGTTTCTCAAGACACTGCAGCCCGAAGCATGAAAATATTATAGCTGCCTCAAGTTTTTACAAATTGTGGACTTCTATGTTATGCTGACAGTTTCTCAGAATCACTATATTCCCCTTGCCCATTTCACCAGTCAGACATATGCCATCCTTTTCATCAGTGGTTACTCCAGTGTATGTTATAGCACTGCAGGCTCTTCCTGCTAAAGATCCCTACCAGTGTCAGCCATTGTTCAGGTTGCATACATTATCCATCATTCTGGCAGCAGCCAAGGTCATGCTGACTCACTCTCTCTGGCTTTTCCTCTGTATCTACTTCTGCTCCTCCTGTAAGTGCTTGGCTTTTCATAATCTTGCTGTCACTTGCAAAGCTGCAATTCCATTCTTTACTGATGGCACAAAGAATTGAATTGCAATCTCTTAAAGATTCTTCATATCAGATTGCTGACTATTTTCCAAATACTTACTGATAAAGAGTTGATTACTTTCTAATAAAGCTGACCAGTAAAACACCTGAATCTGAGGTCTCTTATATGGAATAAGACAATTTTCAAAGGAAATACCCAAAGTAAAGAGCATAAAATGAGAAAAATCTCCAAAAAGTTCTCTTCAGACTTCCAATAACTCATTTAGAGAAAATGCACTCACTTCTCTGTGAATGGACAGTTGTTTGGTCACCCAAACCAAGGAAAACCCAGGAAAACAGCCAGGAAGCATATGTCATTCGTAAGTTGTCCTTGTGCCCAGGGCTAGTTCTGCGGCCCCTATTACCTTGACATTTCAGTTCCATAAAACAGTGGTTCAAGCTTTTTAAACTAAAAAGATAAGACTAAAAGCACCCCTCCGAAAATGTCTGCTCTTAGTTTTCATTCATTTTTTTTACTGGAGAAAAACAAAGCAATTTTTCTATTGCAGAGAGCTCAAAAAGACCACAAAAGGTGAGAATGGTTTTAAGACTATGGATTCCTATTTGAAATTATCTTGTGAATCGTGTTTGCACACATAACAGTGTTAACAGTGCATGACTCCATGCAGCACCCCTGAAACTCCAAGGCTGGACATCCAGGACTTAATGGGCATGTCTACACGAGACACTACTGCACAGTAGCAACAAGCTACTGAGCAGTAGCATTGCCGGGCACTAACCATGATGTGCCGTAGTACTGTGCAGTAGTAGTGAACTACTGCACAGTAGCTTGTTACTGCACAGTGATGTCTGGAAAAAACCGGGCATGGATAGTAGTGTGCAGTAATTTAGTACTTGGTTACACAAGTAGTAAATGACAGCACACTAACAACTGCACAGTTCACTGCTCGTGTAGATATAGCCACAGTAGCTCAGTGTTAAGTAGCAACCTGGTTGAGAATCATGACAATGAAACTTCACAACTAGGCCTACCCAGCCTAAAGCAGTTCCCAGTAACTTCTTCAAGATGGAAGACTGCCAGGAAGGGAATCCAAATAATGAACAGATCAGACCATAAGAACCTTTACTATTAAATTTTCCCTGTTAAGAAGTAGGAAATGTACTTACGCAGACAAAAACTATTTTATCTGCTAAGAGGTTTTGGACATTTTTTCCACCAGATATTACTCTACTACAAACAAATCCCAAAGCAGTAAAATATGAAAATGACTGGGCCAAAAAAAAATCTTATGAGGTTCAACAAGGACAAGTGCAAAGTCCTGCACTTAGGAGAGAAGAATCTCATGCACCAGTACAAGCTTGGGACCAAGTGACTAAGCCACAACTCTGCAGAAAAGGACCTTGGGGTTACCATGGACAATAAGCTGGATATGAGCCAACAGCATACTCTTATTGCCAAGAAGGCTAACAGCATACTAGACTGCATTATTAGGAGCATTTCCAGAAGATCAAGGGAAGTAATTATTCCCCTCTATTCAGCACTGGTGAGACCACATCTGGAGTAGTGTCCAGTTTTGAGCCCCTTACTACAGAAAGGATGTGGACAAATTGAAGAGAGTCCAGCAGTGGGCAATGAAAATGGTTAGGGAGCACATGACTTCTGAAGAGAGGCTGAGGGAACTGGGCTTAGTCAGAAGAGAAAACTGAGGGGGGATTTGATAGCAGCTTTCAACAACCTGAAGGGCAGGGTCCAAAGATGGAGCTGGACTGTTCTCAGTGGTGATGGATGACAGAACAAGGAACAGTGGTCTCAAGTTGCAGCAATGGAAGTATAGATTGGATATAAGAAAAATCTCTCTCACTAGGATGGTGGTGCAACACTGGAACGGGTTACCTAGAAAAGTGATGGAATCTCCATCCTCGAGGTTTTTAAGGCCCGGCTTGACAAAGCCCTGGCTGAGATGACCTAGTTGGGGGTGGGCTTGATTTTAGCAGGGGGTTGAACTCGATGACCTCCTGAGGTCCCTTCCAACCCTAATTTTCAATAATTCTATGACTGAAAATGCATCCAATACTACCACAGAGTATGAAATAAAATACTTTTCAAATACTGTCTCAACCTGTTCAGGTTTGCATTTCATTTCCTGTACTCCAGGATACTGTATAGCTCTAACTTTATTTTTGTCTGCAATATAGTACCTGGAACACGTGAAATTTTAGGCCTAAACTTCAACAATGTCAGTTTAGGATCTGAAGATATAACACTGATCTCCTTTGTCTTAAAATCTCAAAATTGCAGCTGCACAGGTATGAATCTGGAGTGACACTTCTACCTTCATCCATGTTACTGAGGATGTGAAGTAAAAGAAAATATGGAAAAGGATATTTTTCCCATGTAACAAGCACCAGCCTCTACTTCACAGAGAAAATAAGATATTATTTAACTTCTTTTAAGGGCAGATATCCAAAGTTCTGATCTCCTCCTAAGGGTGTTTCTACATGGCCATATATCTTGTGTAAAGACATACCTGACCTAGTTCTGAATCAACTAGTTCAGGTACTGATGACAGTAAAACCATGTTAGTGTGGCACACTGCCTTGCTTCTTAGCTGTGCTGTTTAGCCAAGACAACTAATAAATACATCTGTACTGCTTCCAGGACTTAATCTAGTTCATTCAGAGTCAGATCAGATTCTATTAGGTCAGATCAGATCTCTCTACATGGCATGGCATTGTGTCACATAGACACACTATAAGAACTGTTAAATGCCTTCAACTCCCAATGAAGTCAATGAGAATACCAGGGGCTCATCGCCTTTCTGAGTCAGTCCCAAAAGCAGACAGTGGTTTTTGAAGACAAATCCATCAAACCAAACTGTGGTTCTCTTGTTCTGTGGTTCTCCTGTGCCACTGCTACTTGGTCCCAAGGAATGCCCATGCCACATGCACTATGGCGCACTGCACATTGCCCCGAGTGGGGTAGACGAGACTGTGGCGTGGCCAGCAGCTGGAGTGTGGCTCCAGCCAGCCAGGCTCTGGTTTTGGGTGAACACCGGGGTGCCCTGCTCTTAGAGGGGCAGAAACTGCCAGAGGAAAAGCTCTGGCAGTGCATAGGGAGCCCTAGCAGGGAATAGGAGCCCACCTGTGGGTTGCCAGGGCAATTGGAGGGAGCAAATGACCCACACCTGCCAGCGGTCAGCTGCCTGTAGGAGGCAGAGGCTGGCTCTTATAAAGCCCAGGGCTGAGGCCAGGCTGGCAGTTTCTGGCCAGCAGCTAGAGAGGCAGCAGTTTTCTCAGCCATAATACAAGAAGCAGTGAGAACTGCAAGTACTGCTTGAGCAGAGTTACAGAAGGCAGCTCGGGAGGCTTGAGCCTTGATGTTAAGTTATAGCCAGGTGGCTTCAATTTGTGTTACAGCCTAGAGGCTTGTGGTTTTGCTTTGGCATTGTTATTTATTAGACTGGTGGTTTGGGTGAGGCTATAGGGGTTGGAGGAGGCCTCATTGGGGACTCACAACAGAGGGTGAGGACCCCAGCGCCCAAGTGGGCGCAGCATACTCATAGGGACCCACAGTGGTGTGGGGGCCCTAGCGCCAGTAAGGGTGCAGCGTACCCAGGGGGAACCCACAGTGGTGGGTGAACCCCGGTGCCAGTAAGGGTGCAGCTTATGGGGTGCTTAGACCCCAGCCCCAGAGAGGGGGCGTTTGAGAAGCCCAAGTTGGGCACAATGAGCCCCAGGAAGGGGCAGCTTTTTTAAGAAGCCCAGTACGGGCATAGCAAGCCCCAGAGCGGGGCAACTATTGAGAAGCCCCAGTGCGGGCGTGACGGCCCCAGGAAGGGGGCAATATCTTAGAAGCCCAAGTGTGGGTACAATGAGCCCCAGGGAGGGGGCACTATTGAGAAGGCCCCGAGAGAGGGCGACAGCACTGAGAAGCCCAGGTGTGGGCGTGGCAAGCCCCAAGGAAGGGGGCGGCATTTTAGAAGCCTGAGTGTGGGTGCAGAGAGAGCCCCAGAAAGGGGGGCATTATCGAGAAGCCCCAGTAAGGGCATAGCAGGCCCCAGGAGGGGGCACTATTTAAGAGGCCCAGACAAGAGGCAACAGCACAGAGAAGGCCCCGAGAGAGGGCGACGGCGCAGCGAAGGCCCGGAGTGGGCAAGGAGAGCCCCAGGAGGGGGCGTCAGTGTACCTAGAGAGACAAACCAATGTCTATCCCAGCTGCGAGGCTTGGGGCGTGGTATCAGGGGTGGTTGGAGCCACGCATGGTCCATAAGGCTAGGGTGCCCAGAAGCACCCATTTGTGCTGGACAAGACCCACGAGGGGTCCAGGAGTCTACGTGTCCAAGAGGGCATAAGGCAGCCTCCCAACTTAACTTAAGATCAAAGACGTGGCGGGCGAGAATAGAGGGTGACCTTGGGCCGACTTGACACGGAGAGGGGGGCCTCAAGGAGTTCACGGCCCTCCTGCAGGACCCCGCCGTGACAGTGGCACGCATTGCTGCCATGTGCACCGCCCCGCTTTTTTTAAGTGTTGGGTTTTTTGACTCTGGGATCTCCTGGGGTCCAACCCCCTCCTTCCCATGCTGCAAATTAGCCATGCAAGGAATGCCTGCATATGCAGCCTGTGCAGTGTGTGGAGCAGCAAACAAGACTGTGGTGCTGCATACCCCATGTCCATGCATGGCTGTATACGCCCACTGAAGGAAAAAGGATTTTTTTTCCCCAGTGAGTTTGGTGGGTCTTCAGTCCACAGTTGTTACTATTGACCATGCTACGCAGTATTCAAGGGGTGATACACTCTTAGAGATACCATTCTTCAAGTAAGATTGGCAAGGCTAAAAATGAACAATTAAGTGTAGGTACCCCAGGTTAAGCAGGAGACTGCAATTTGAAAGCATCCTGATTTCTGTTCTCAGTATAGCCACTGAATTACTCTAAAACCTTGACTAAATCACTTAATCTTTCCATGGCTTTTTCTGCATTTGTAAAACAGGAAATAATAAAATTTAGCATCTTCATAGAGCATTGTAAGGGTTAAAGCTCCTAGAAAATATATTTTCCTGTGCTCTCTCTCATCAACCCAATTTTAAACTTCCTGACATGACTGTACCTCAAAAGGAGAACCTACAGAAGGAAGCTAGCAAAAACCTTACCTACTTTCACATTAATCCCCTGCAAGAACAGGGCATGTATCTAGGCACCTGTAGGTTCCCATCAAAACTGCAGTACCCTGTGCAGCATGGAAGGCCTAAGTTGTTTTAAATGACCAGATTCTCAATTACACTAAGATAACAGTGTAAAGGAGTCTTGTGCAAACAAAATCTAGTCCTAATTTTCTTCTAGTAAATACCTTCTCCTAAATAAAGTTTTGTTCTTGTCTCCCATGCCTGTGGGAATAGATGAGGAATGAACCCACAGTTAGCAAAAAATTAAAGTAAAGCACTGGGTCATGGTCTGGCTTTGGTTTTAATGGCTTGCATCAGCTTCAGATATCTTACCCTTGGTGTGATGCATTTTTTGCACCTGCTAAACAGTTTTAACTACTTTCTCAGGTTTCTAGTTCATAGGATCTGACTGGTTCTATAGAACAGTGTAGGAGTAACTCTATGCTCCTGTTTATCTGCCACTATTGGGAAAGGGGACACTTTATATTCTGTCTAGTATTAATTCCTCCTAAATCAGGAAAAAACCCTGCCCTCCCAACTCATATATTTTAAAATTTAGCTATACACAGATAGAAGAAATGTGGAAAGAATGGGGGAAAGGAAAGGTATTTTAAAAATAAAAAAACAATTCATCAAAATGTAGACCAGACCTTCCCTTTATCCACAAGCATCTTGTCAAGGCTGAATGTCATTTTTCTGTTTGAAAGCCAACTAATGTAAGGGCTTTCACATCTGTGTGGATATCCTCATTGTCTTGAAAATTTCTGTCATGAGGGTGCTAAGTAGTTAGAGGTCCGAACTAGAGAAACAGACCCCTAAAGGTCATTTCACCTGATTCTTCTGAATGTTATGCTTATACGTGGGACTGAAATTATGGCTCTAGTCTTTCCCCAGGCTAATCTCAGTCACTCATGATTTCTGTCAGCTATACAGTGTGCATTTCCCTCTAGGGAAAATACTAATGAAAGATATTCACAGTTAGGTTAGTAACTCCAACTTGGGATAAACCTAATGATGCACCAAAAAGACCAAAATGCATGCATGCAACAAAACACAGCATCATTAGCTGCCATAGGATTTCCAGACAGTCTGTTGTCACAGTAACAGGATGGCCCAAGGTGACATGCTGTGGTCATTAAACCCCAAGCTACAGTCATGGATTGTGGGAGATTTTAGAGGATGTATATTTTGAATGCTCCTCGCTTTCTGCCTCCCTTTTAGAAGGCCTACATTAAGACCAAAACTATGGTTTAAAAGTGATATTTGTGAAAATGCTTTAAAACTTGCATTCAGATTCTAGTTCTACTTCAGAAATATTTTCAAGGAAATTGTGCGGGCCGGGAGCAGTCTGAGGCCCTTTTTTTCGCGTGGCGGGCTGTGGCCTGCAGCCCGGACACGCTGGGTTGGGGAAGGCAGGCAGCACACTAGAATTAGGCACGGACGCTTAATGGTTGATTTAAGATTATTTACTTACACCGTAGATGGTCACGGTGCAAGCTGGAAAACTTCCAGGAAAACTTCGCTTAAGTCCCAGTTTAAGGACTCGGACAGAGCTCTGGATTCATTCACACGAAGTTTGCTAGGCTCCGTGGAACTTTGCGCGCAGGGAAGGGTACGTCGAGGGATCGTTCGGCGACGGGGAGAGGCGAGAGGCTGATCAGACCCCTGTAGCCTTCTTGATATACACGCTGGGTCCAATAGGCTCCGCAGCGCTTGGAGATCTTCACGAGACGTGAAGTCTCCTCCTCCTGATGTTCATGGAGTCCTCCAACTTGGGCAGAAACCACTCAAGCCTCTTATACGGCTAGCAAGCCAATCGCTAGCCGCCACGTAGGAATAATTTAGAACTGACCAATAGTGGGGCACAAATCTGAATACAAATGGCAGGAACTCCTTGCAACGTGCATTTCTGTGTTGCAATGAAGAAATGCACCCTGCAAAGAAAGCTACAAATGGCAGGAAATAATTCAGCAGTGCAGAAGCGCACACAAACAAAAACTCACACCCTTGGGTTGTGACAGAAATCAGCATGTCCAAAATTAAACAGAAGGAAGAAAAAAGACTCTAGAAGACATTTAAAGACAACATGATCATGACTGAAGTTGTTACCCCATACTGAAATATGGGACCAAGTGTGATCAAAGGAAAGTAAGTCACTGGCTCATTTGGTCAAGGCATTCCCAGTGAATAGTCCTCATCACGAGCTGCTTGTAGCATTTTCATATTCTGTCACTTCTTTGTGGCACAGATAGTCAGACCAGGGGAATGTGGAAAGGTGGTGAAGCCATTCAAGGAGTGTTAGCTCTGCGAAGGTATAAGATAAATGCTTGATCCCTTTGACAATCTTTGCCCTTAGGAGGTTCACTCTAGGGCACATGCTAAAAAATGAGAATGCCCCAAGACAATAACATTTTCAGCCTGTCTCATACAGACCATGCTTCTCTAGAGGAACAAAATTGCTTAATTGTATAGTATGGGTATGGTACACCTTTCCCTGTTTTTCTCATTCTAAGTTCTTATTTTATTAGGGAACGTTGGTAACCGAGTACCAGTGAGGTATGTATGGGTTAATACAGTGATACAATGTTAGGATGCTCATAATGGGAGTCTTATAGCACTCCCCTTTCAATCTTACTGAATTGTTTCCATTGTGTACATACTGGCTTGTCAACATTAGCAAGCTAACTCCCACATTGCTTCTCATCTGCAAACTAGTAAATGATTACCCCATAAAAATTTTCAGGCCAATCTACATTAAATAATCAATATTAGTGGATTTTTATGTTTTATTAAAAGACATGTGCAGAGGAGGTTAAAAAAGTAATGGCATGAACTATTCTTACTGAAAGTATTATGGGAACATATAGAGAACACAGAGAACCAGTTTCCCGTTAGAAATACTTGAATGCTGGCAACTGAGCTCCCAGGTCAGCAAAGCACTTAAGGTCATAGGTATTTTTAAGAATTCAGTTAATCCCACTGAATACCCACTCACATAATTAAAATGCACCAGCCCTCCGTAGCAGATACAGTGGCAAAGCAGTTAAGGCATCTTACTATAGTTCCAGAGGCAAAAATAAGCCCTGGTCTAGACCAGTGGTTTTCAACCTGTGGTTTGTGGACCCCTCGGGGTCTGATGACTGTGATCAATCCAAAGTATGTGAATACCCACACTTACAATTCAAAGAGGTCCACACCTCTCTTCAAAATTTCCAAAGGGGTCCACAAATGAAAAAAAGGTTGACAACTGCTCTACGCTCATACTGAAGGCCACCCCTGGTTGACCCAACTGTAAATAGCTAGTCAGTCATTTGGGCTAGGGAGTCAGAGGAAGGGTGGTTGTGATGCTAATCACATCACTTTCTTATGTTTTTTAACCACACCAGTCCAGTGGCCTGTAAGACTCAGAGGGACTCAGGATTGAGTTTTTATACTTGAACGGTAAAGCATGAGAAAAAGAATCATCACTTTGAAACTGGAAAAAAATATCAACAAATCTAAATACAGATTTTAACATTCATGAAAATCTGTTACCCAATTAAAACGTTTTCTACAGTCCTGCCTGAAAGCTAAAACTATTACTATTGTGTGTTACAAGACCATGAAAGCTGTAAAATAAGATACAATTTCACTTTTCACCATCCTATTAATTGGTTCACTTTTTGGTAAACGTAAGGGTAACAGCTGAAGGACTCTTCAATTCTTCCCAGTGAATGCTCTTTAAATCTGGAAAGCAGACATAATATAATAAATACCTTAAATACCAGAAGAGCAGCTCTGTATTAGATCATTGATTACAGCCTCAATGTTTTTTGTATTATGCATCACCCTAATGTCTCAAAACACCAAAGTCTTTGTTTAAAAGTATACCCATCGAAATACAGGACCAGGAATTTCAAATGGTTATCACAGCAATTTGCATTTTAATGCTGGCATAGCATGAACCATACGTATCAAAATTAATATTTAATGTAATGCATTACAATTGCTTGTGTTGCTTCTTCCTATCATGAATTTACTTTCCCATCTCATTCTACAGTGCTGAAAAATATGATATTAAATATCTGAGGCTCCATATTTCAGTCCTTAAGGAAAAGTCTCTTTTAAAGTCAACGACAGTTTTGAATGAATAAGGATTGCAGGATTTGACTTTACAATATACACATAGGTCCAGAAGGACACAATTACTCAGGAGTCAAAGGTATGTCAATTCACTGATAAAGGGCAACTGGTTGTTAACAGCAGCTTGTAGAAGCTTAATTATTGAATTGAATACTATCTTGAGTACAATCTAAGCCAAAACGTTATATCACTATCTATATGACTTCAGAAAATGTGCAAATACATGGTGATAAATATTCAAAAAGATCCCACCCCAACTACATAGATTTTCTCCCCCTCCCTGCAAAGTATGTGTGCACACACGCGCACGCGCGCACACCCACACACACTCGTAGAAATGCAAATATCTACAACTGCTACGAGTTTGGATGTCTGCCATCACCTACTGTTTAGATGCCTATATACACTTAGACCACATCTTAGGCCCACAACATCCTCTGCAGTGCCTGTTAGAAAGAACATAGAGAGGCCAGCATGCACATGTTTCGAAGGAAGCTGTGAGCTGGGACAGCTTCCAGCCCATAATACCATTCTCAGTTTCAATCATGCCTCCTTACAACCAAAACTGCTTGAATCCATTTTGTCTGTACCACCTCAGCTTAAATTCTAATTGTAAAATGTCAGCACAGAAACATTGCCTCCTTTGCACAATTATCAGGGATCCGTACGCAGGCAATTGGTGATAATTGGTAGCTCAAAAGCCTACACTGTGAAACCAGATTACGATGAGAGGCAGATCCAGGGGCAAGACCTGCCCTTGGAGGTGACATCTAGATCTTCCCTTTGTCCACAACCATCTTGCTTCCACTCACACCTGCAAGAGCCAGATGTCCAGGTTTAAAAATCAGTTAAATATCTAGACTGTACAACAGAATCAATGTGGTTCTTCCACAGAGAGTGGAAGGGAGCAAAGAGCTCTTGGAGCGTATTCAGGGGTGAAACTGCCCTGTGTGGCAGCAGGCACAGCACTGGTAGAGCCCTCCTCTACCTGTGTGGGATGGAGAGAAGCAGGAGCCTGGGTCCAAATCATCATACGTTGAGTGCCTCTATTGTTATCTGCCTTCTAGTGAACCAAAGGAATTTTCTCCTTCCTCCTTCAATGGGTAGGCTCTATGCACACCCCAGGCCAGGGATGGGAAGAATATGGCCCACGGGCTGGATCTGGACGGCCAAGTGATTCTATCCAGCCTGTGGTGGGTCCCTCGTTGTGCCTGGCCAAGATGCAGGTGGCAGCCCTGGCTGTGGTGCATACATCAGGTCCTGCTGCCCCAGGCACAGAGGTGCTGCCTGGTGCAGAGCGCAGCCCAACCTATCCTTATACATGGCTCTCAGGCACACCTGGAGCTGTAGCCCACAGGACTGGGCAATGCAGCAGCAGGGCACAGCAGTTGAACTCAGCTTCCTGGTAACCCCACGGCAGCAACCTGTTCTGCCCTCACACTTGCAGCTGGCCCTGTCAATGTCTCCACTACTGCTGCCAGACCCATCCCCCACTACCCAGGCACCACAACCCATCCACCCTGCACCTACTGCCAGGGGTGCCAGATGGAGCAGGTTGGCAGAGTCCCCATGGACCAGCATAGGACCTACACAGGCAGGGCGCACTTGGCCATGCAGATAGGATGAGGCTGCAGGTGGGCGGGGGGTGGTGTCCAGGAGTGGGACAGGCAGGCTGAGATGAGATGGCAAGGTAGTGACAGCACAGGCCCAGGGCCTGGGGCAGAGCTGCAATCCACACCCCACACATCCCTGCAGTGGGCACTGGTTCCATGGGCAGGGGCACGGACACTGGTCCCTGCCTGCCTGTGGCCCCATCCTATCCCCCTGGCCGAGTATGCCCTTCCTGCAGGGGTCCCAGGCTGGGTCAGCACTCCTTCCAACTCCTCCCCTACAACTCCCTGGCCCTCAACAGCTCACCAAAACACCTTAAGTGGCCCTACAGCCCAAATAATTGCCCACCCCCAGCCCAGGTCTTAGAACAACGACAAGAACTTAGTTGCAGGGGCTCAGTTCTGTGCTGATATGTACCCCATGGGCTTCAAATGAGTGCCAATCAGAACAGAGTTTCTGCCTGCATATTTTCTAATTTCAGTCAATACTGTCAACACAGGCTTCACTGTCTGAATAACTACTCTAGTCAAATTTTTCCTATTCAACAATTGTCCTTATGGCAGCACTTAACCATGTGTCCTACCTAGGTTCTGATCAGTGCTGTAGCACTATTTTGAGATAATCACAAGGTACAGATGCAATTTTTAAGAAAAAGAAGGAGAAAAATGTTTTCCAGTGGTATCTTCATTCTACGTTCCTTTTTCTGCTAGGTCATTTGATCAAATACAGCTCTCGTGCCTGTACAAGTTTCCTATGGCGATCCTTGAAGCTTAGATGACTGGATTTAAACACTGAGCCCTCTGCATTGGCTCAGCAAGTTCTGGGGGAGAGTTTTATAAGAGCATGAGTCTGAACAGCACAGGACATCAGACAGTTTTAAAAAATCATATTTTCTCCCCACACACACGTAAACATTTTTCAGAAAAACCTGTTCTGGTCACTAGGGCAAAGCTCATCACATTCATCTGCAGATAAAACTAAATCTTTATGTTTATTAACAAATACTTATAGAGCTGCATAAACTCAAATGTTCAAAAGCATAAGTATATATAATGCTGTTTGTCAATAAGTGACCATTTCAATGCAAAATGTTTAATTCATGATTTTTCACAATAGGTCAGTGGTTATCAACCTTGACAGACTAGAAAACACCAGCTCTTCACTTTCACCCATTTATTAACTATGGAAAAATAAGAGCCTTTTTCTGTTACAAAGAACTCAGATAAAACCACAACTAGTTAGAATTATGCATTCCCATTTAAAATCTCTGTGTTTATCTTGTGAACCATGTGTAGGTGTTTGCTAATATTATGTGGCACCCCTGGCACCCTTAAAAGGATCTCATGGAACCGTGGTTGAAAAAAAAAAAAAAAAAAAAAAAAAAAAAAATCACTGAAATAGGTCTTCTCAACATTATACATGCTGATTATTTTTTTCAGAACAAGAAAATATTACCTCAAGTTTTCCAAACAGCCTTTTTTTAAAAGAGATGACAAAAAGAAAAATATTTACTCCAATTGTCCTTACAGACAGATGTGTCAATATTTTAAAGTGCAAAGATTATTTCATACAGGACAAACAGGATGATGCTGCACAGGTACAGGCAAATACAACCATTCTGTAGTTTCAGTATATGTTCCATGGATGAATCTGTTACTACATTTAATAAAAAAATATGGATAATGATGAGCTCCAAAGTTCACCCAGAAATACAAAAGTGTACATTACAAAAGGTTTTGTGCGAAACTCAAGATTATATTTTGCATGTAACACAAACTCCATCAAAAGACACTCCACCTTCATCCTTTGAGGATGATACAGAAGTTTAATTTTCACTCATTACAGGTGACCTCATGACTATCTTGTTTTGCCCCTCCTGTATGATGGTGGCTCCCCTAACTGGTAAAAATAAAACATGGCTATAAATAACTCCAAGAGGTTTTGCTTCTTTCCCTCCATATATTGCAACATCCTGTTTCTGCAGCCCCCCACTATTGATGTACCAGAACTATGCAGCTTTCATCCAGCCGTTACATCCCCTCCTGACAATTCAGGTAGGACCAAAGTATTCTTTTCAAGGTGCTGCAAACGCCTGCTCAGACCGGTTGTGACTCTCAACCGGCACTTCACTACCTGGGTTATGGCAACCCCTGGGTAACACTCCATCCAGAAAGAGCACACACCAACTGCAGAGGCTTCCTCAGCCTGACAAAGGGTTTTTAAACACAAAAGCTGGCTAAGAAAAAAAAATGTCCAACTACTGTAAGTTGGTCAAAGAAACGAGCTCAGATTCACCCAGAGAACCGTGTCTGGGCATCCCTGGAATTCTGAACAGCAAGCGGTTGAAGATGTGGCGTAATCCCCTCTTAAGCCCCAAGCCCAAGGCTGATCCTGGAGTTGGGAAAGAAATCACTCCTCCCCATCTCATGAGTTCATGCCTCCACACACCCATGCTATCCCCAGGCCCCCTGGGGCCTGATCAAGAGGCTCAGGTACACTGATGCAGAGCCCAGCAAGTCAGCTGAGGTCCTGAGGCCTCTCTCCCGCCTGCATTTTGCTTCATGCAAGCTGGTGCAGGGGTGGGGGGTGCACTGGATCAGCAAACTCACCTCCTTCAGCTGCTCCAGCTCCTGCTTGAGGCCATCGTATTCAGCCTCCAGCTCGTCATACTGCTGCTTCAGGGTGAGTTTCTCTTCCAGCACCACCAGCCCGTACTCGGCGGCCTGGATCTTCTCGTGGGTGGTTTCCGTGAGCTCCTTGGTCAGCCTCTCGATCTCGCTCTTATAGTGATCCACGCTGTGCAGCACCTCTTCTGCGGCCATAGCCCTGGCGGGGGCCGGGGAGCAGGGCTGGCTGGATGCGGGGCACCGGCTCCGGGCGGCAGCAGCAGCTACACGCCGCGGGGGGCGGGAGGGAGATGCGACATGGAGGAGAAGGGGCAGGAATCAGAGCCCAGGCGGCTGCAGCATTTGTCCTCTGCCCGCTCCTCGCCTTCTCCTTGGCGCTCAGCAACCGCCCAGCATCGCGGGCTGGCAGGAAGGGGGAGGGAGGAGGGGAGGGGGGGGATTTTTGCTTAATCAGAGGCCTCGTTCCGCCATGTCTCGAGGGCAGCTCCACTGCAGTCTCTCACTCTCCACCTGCTCCTCCTCTCCCCGCCGCCGCCGCTGCAGCCTGTGCAAAAAAAAGTGATGCAGTGTTTGCTGCCTCCTGCAAACGGGACTAAGGCGGCGGAGGAGATGGGGGGGAGGAGAAAGGGGCTGGGGGAGGCGGGGGACAAACCGCCAGGACCACAGCCCGCCCCGGCCGGGGAGACGGGCGGAGGAAGGTGCAGATGACGGCGGAGGATGGAGCGGGGTCTGCCGCCGCCGCCTCCCGCGCTCCGCCCAGGGGTGCCGGTGGAGATGCGAGGTGCCCCCACCCCCCGACAGCTCCCCCCATCACACACACCGGATGGACACGCACACAGCAGACAGACATGCACTCACACGCACAGGATGGACACGCGCGCGCACACACACAGCATGGACACGCACACGATGGACACGCACACACAAACGATGGACACACACAAGATGGACACACACAAGATGGACATTCACACACACAGCATGGACACACACATGATAGACACATGCACGCACACACAATGGACATGCACACAGAGGATAGACACACAAGATGGATACACACACACACAGCATGGACATGCACATGATGGACGCACGCACACACAAACAGGATGGACATGCACACACACAAAATGACTACATGCAGAGGATGGACACGCACACACAATGGGCATGCACACACACAGAGGATGGACATACACACAGGATGAACATGGACAATGGACACATACAGAGGATGGACACGCACACACGGGACGGACAGACACAGACACACAGAGGACACACACCACACAGGTATTAAATTATTGACAGAGGAGAAAGGCAGAACACGGCCTGTTCCACTTCCTCTCAATGCCGCCTCATTCTGATAAACAGAAGGTTTTAGGGGAGGAAGAGGTGGAGGGAATGGGATTGAGAAGGAAAAAGAACCCATCCTTCATCTTTCTATTTCTTTCCAGCCAACACAGACACATCCCTGCTGCCCACCCTAGGACTGGGGAGGAGGGCAGGCCGCCCCAATATCTACCTCCTACGGAGCCCCTCATTCCTTCCTCTGAAGGAGCTGGTACCAGCCCCCGGCCCCAGAAAGAGAACTTTGGTTCTGATACAGCAGGTCAATTCCTGTGTTTCTGTGGGAGGCTTCTCCAGTGCTGCATCTATGCGCCACTATCCTCCCCACACTGAAGAGAATGGGATGCATTCATGTGCAAGGAAACAACCACCAGTTCAAATTCAATCATTCAGAAAAATACATCTCTCCTCTCTTTCTCTTCCTTGCAGGAAATGAGCATTGCCTGCCAAATTGCCTCCATGGTCCCTACCCTGAGACAGCATCGCCCCAAAGTTCAGGACTCTTCACTTGCATGGAAAAAAAAAAATCAGGGACAGCATTATAATACACACAGAGGAATAGCCTGTTATGAATACAGACTGACCTCTCTGTACATGGAGCCTGCAGCAGTGTATTCTTAGAAGTTTATGTCTTGTGTTTGGATTTAAGATGCTGTATATGTTTAGTAATGCCACCAGACTGTCTAATTTTGAAGTCTTTCCTGTACATGTTCATTAAGTTCCTGAGGGCAAAGCAGGACTGGAAAACTGAGCTGCAGTTCTAGTGTTTTTTTGCTTTCTTGAGCATGTTTCAGTGAGGTTTACAAATATGACTGTGCTGTTAAAAATAGAAGGTGAGATTCACTTGCGTCCATGGCATAGATTAGAGCACAGCTTGTAAAAGCTGCCTGCTATTGTCTAGCAAGGCTGTGGAATAATTGACTGGTCCATCTACTAGGGAAATGTGCAAATGAAAAGAAATAGGACCATGGCTTCACTTTGCATAACAAATCAGTGTTACAAAACTAAGAGCCAAATCCAGATCTTATCAAAATCAATGGCATCAGATTTTCACTCCTTAAACACTGCATTTTTCAAGTATTTAGAGGGAAAATACAGTAGATTCAGATGCTCAAATATGATTTGGACCAATTGGGATAGAAATCTCCAAGAAAAATGAGATTACTTCTTTTAATATATTATTAAAAGGGTTGATATCTTCCAATAGACAGGTCACTAACCCAGAGAAAGACCCCTCCTTTGCCACTTACCTACTGTGTGATTTTAGGCAAGTTACTTGACATTTCTGCCTCAGTTTCCCCATATATAACATGGAGATAATACTTGAATCCCGGGGTATTTTACAAAGAAACCTGTGATTAGAAGTATCAAATGTAAATATAGCATGCCAACATAACCTGTCTACATAAGGGACTCCAGAGACCTTGGAGTCATTGTAGATAGTTTTCCAAAAACATCAGCTCAATGTGTAACAGGGACCAGAAAAGCCAATAAAAAGTTGGGCATCCTTAAGAAAGGAACCGAAAACAAAAAATGGAAAACATCATGCCATTACATAACTCCATGGTGCATGCACATCTTGAGTACTGTGTGTAGGTCTGTCTGTCTCCATGTCTCAAAATGGACATAGTAGGAAGAGAAAAGGTATGGAGAAGGCCAACTAACAGCTAGAAGTATGGAGCAGTTCCTGTATCTTGAGAAACTTAAAAGGCTCTTCAGGCTCTTTAGGAAAGAAGAAGACTGTGGGTGGGGGGATATGAAAAGGTCTATAAAATCATGACAGATGCAGGTAAAGTAAACTCTTATTCACCAAATCCCAGAGTACTAAAACTTGAGAACATCTACTAAAATTAGCAGGAGACAGGCTGCAAACAAACAAAATTAAGTACTTTTTTGTGCAGTACATATTTAATTTGTGAAACTCATTACCCCAAGATGTTGAAGAGGCACATAGCATAGCCAGGTTCAAAAAGGATTAGACAGATTCAGGGAGGACAGATCCTTTAATAGGTATTCAACAAAACAGTCAGGGATCCTCTGGCATCCCTAAAACAATGATGATGGATACCCAGAGAGGATGTAATGGGACTGATCCCTCTAGATACGCTCTGTTCATATACTCTCCCTCTAAAGAATCCACTATAGCCACAGTCTAGTGGGCTAGACAGACCATTGGTTTGACCCAGCAGTATGGCACTGCTTATGTTCTTTAAAATGGCACAAAGTATAAATAACATTATGAGACAAATAAGATAAACATACAAACAATAGTCATTTCATCAATTTTGTAACTAGAGTGTAATATTGAGCAAATATTTTAGCATTTAAATTCTGGTGGAGAAATAAGAGTGACTGTTCACAGCAGAGAACCATACAAGGTAATGAGTGGCTTTTGAGTGTGATTAAATGCCAAAACAAAACCAAAAAAGCCAGTTATTCCAAGCATGCTCCTATCATCAATATATTCTTAAGACATGATGAAAGATGCAGCAAATCAACAAAGTAAGAAGAGAGAAGGAAAATATTGTTCCCTTGCCTTGACATCATTCAAAGATTCTGTGTTGACTCTTCTTGAACTTTCTATTGATACAACTTTAGAAATGAGGCTTACATTAGTAATTGTTCAGGAGTGGAATGGAAAAAAAATGCTTTCAGATTAGAGCTAAAAAGTAAATGACTGTTCATGGAGAAGGTCTATGTTGAAACTGACGGAGTCAACTGGAGCTGTAGGGCCAAACCCATCCTTGGTGTAACTCCACTTAAATAAGTTTGGTTTGTCTCAGGTACAAAGAGAAACCTCACTGCAGACATGCATAAATATTTGCTCAGCCATACAATTTGATGCCTACGCTGGCCACAGATGGAAAAGGCAAACCTGACTGATGAAGTGCTGCCTTCTTGCTGCAATGCTTTCATACAGAAGGCCAGAGATTTATTTTTTTTAATGGGGACTCACAGTATAGGAGTGATATGTCGGTTGGGAGAAATAGGAGCGCAAGAGAATTAGACTCCAACTATTCTGGACTGTGAAGCAGTTCACAAACTGTGGGAGGGTTGACATGAATTAGAATATGTTCTGAAACTGCTCCAGATTAAATTAGGAACCATGAATAGGTAGATCCAAGATTTTTAAGAGGGGGGTGTGGGATCAGTGACTGCCACTGTGGGTGTGACTGTACCCCCACCTGCTCCTCCCTCTACCACAGCAGGCAGACTGTACCACAGAAAAAGCAGCCAGGGTCTTTTTTCAAGGTGCACAGTAAGGTAACAATCTCCCCTTCCCCATCTCCCTTCCCCTCCATGCTTAGCAGCATATTCCCTCCTCTCTGCTCCTCTACAACTATCCCCACTGTCCTAGCTGACCAGGGGGTAGAGGGAGGTTCCAGAGCCTCTCCTAACTTGCTCCAGCCAGATTGCACATGGAGCCAGGCTTGACTAGAGACAGCAGAAGCAAGCAAGTACCCTTTCCCTGTGCCTTCTCCCACCATGGCAGGAAACACCGGGAGGAGAGCAGGCAGGGAGAAGGAACCCTCCCAAGCTGATCTCTGTCTGGCTGAACCTGGCTTCCCATGGAGCCTAGCTTGAATGAGTAGGAACAGTCCTGCCCCAGCTTGGGACAGCAGCAGCCAGAGAAGAGGGGAGGGGAGGTGCCCCTGAGCATGGAGGTGAAGAGAGGGGGGAATTTCTTACCCAATTCAAGAAGTTAAAAAAATAAAAGCTTCAGTTGCTGCTTCTGCCATGGCATCAACTGAAAGGGCAGGTGCATTTGCACCACCGCGCCCCTCTGGATCTGCCCCTGGAATCATGCTAACTCCCACACTCCCCCAAATTTACCACCATTGTCTTCTGTTCTCCTTATGTTATGCCTCCTAAGCTGTACCTAAGAGCTGCAGTATGGAATCTGGCCCAGTGTGTTCTACTTTATCTTAAGGTCTTGTACAGGGGCTTGCCAATGTAGAACACAAGTGCCTCATTTTTGTTAGTGGCACAGTGGTCCCTTCTCCCCTTTCCCAGCCATCAAGAACTCTCCTAAATGTAGTTTCTGCTTTGAGGAGTAGAGGAAGGACAATTGCTTCTATAAACCTAATTACCGAAAGACTATCAAAGGAAAAGGTCTTTCAGCATGATGATAAAGTAGTCACACTTGACTTGTCCAATCTCTTCTGGAAATCCATCCAACAGCAGGATACCCCTCAACTGAGTCCTCCCCTCGCTAGCTCCACTTCCCATTCAAAAAACTAAAAAGGAAGCTGGTGCATGGAGGTGCAACTAAAACCCTGATTCTAGGCAACACTTTTATTGCCTTCACGTATCTACTTGAAAGTTAGCATGCACAGTTTTAAGCACTCATGGGAGTATCGTAAATATTCTTGCCCCATAAACGAGGCAAAACTTCAGTCCCTGCCCAGATCATCAGTGTGCTTTTTGCTCAGAAATCAGAATTGCCGTATTATTTTCCTTATTATTTCACATTTACCTTGTAGTTTGTTATTCATGAGGATTTCAAAGTACTTCAGACATTGTTGCACAATACTTGAGGCAAAAAGTCCTTTCATGTCTATTGTACAGCTAGAAGTTGCATTTTGGGAGACCTTGTTTATGGCATTGGCTCCTTCTACCCAGAAAGAACTGCTCCTGCATCTCTAGTCATGTTTCTGAGACAGCAGACTTTCACATGTTATAGCTCTAAGCTAACATGGGTTGGTAGTATCAAGTCATTCACTTCTAGTGAGAAAGTATGTTTCAGTAGTGTGAAAGGAGCAAGAGGGTTTTGTCTGCATCCTAGCAGTCACACAAGTCAAAAAGTCCCCATCCTTCAGGATGCTCCACAGGGGTGAATCCCAGCACCTGCTAAATATTTAGGAACTATTATGAGATCAGGAGTTTGTAGCATCTTCTAGGACTGGGTTCAAAATCCCAAAAAATGTTTTGTTATCCTTGCTGGTTGGCTCACCAGGGTGGACAAAGAGTAACTGAATATAGGAACTGAATAGTCTTCTCACCCAGGGGTGAGACTGCAGGCCAAAGTTTAAGGATATTGCAAGTCAGAGGGTTTTCTCTACTATCAGTGGCTATGCTTTACCACTTTTTGGATAAAGTAGTGATTTAGAACTCCATAGCTGTCAAGCCTCCATCTTTTTTCAACACTAAATGTAGGCAACATGTTTCTGAAGTACATCCAAAAAGTTTCCAGCATCAATAAAAGCAAGCACTAAAGATAAAATATAATTCAAGAACATAGTTGTAAAGAGTAGTGCAGCAGTAGTAGTAATAGAATTGTAAGTAAAAATTTGGAGAGAATATTAAGAGACACTTCAGACAAAAGATAGATTATATTATACTGATGAACATAGGATTCCATGTAAAATATACAATGGCTAAAAGAAAAGAAAAAAAGAGTGAAATAAAACTTAATGCATTAGCAGGAAACCTGGAAAAGGATTACCCACATGAAGTTTTGTGGCTTCCAGGTAATAAGGAGAAGGGGCACAGGAATTAAGGACAAATCTGCAACAAAAACAAAATAAAATGACAGTTAAAGCTGAAAAATAGCAAAAACAGAACAGCTGGGAGATTCCAGTTGTAGAAGAGATATAGAATAGAGAGAGAAGGATTGGACCATTACCATGGGCAACTGGTGCCACCTTAGTCAGGGTGGACATGTGCCCCCCCGGCAACCAGTCAGTGACCGAGGGGGTCCCCACTGCAGCCAATCTCACTGACCGGGCGGAGGGGGTTGCCACAGCACTTCCCTCTCCCAAGCCAGTGCTCACAGGGTGGGCACCAGCGCTCCCACCTGCCCATTGCCTACGTGGGGAGCACAGCCCATCAGGGGGTGCACCACCACTCTCAGGGGGTGCACCAGCACCCCCTGCACGTCACCACTGACCATTACATAAACTTAAAACCAAGTTAGTTTAGTTACGGTGCTTTCAGCAAGATTTGGCATTGGGCCTAATGTGGATCCACTGAAATCAGCTGAATTCTCTCTGTGCCATAAATTAATGGAGAATCATGCACACATTAGGAACAGCTTCCACTTTCCACACAAAACCCTATAATGCAGAGGATCAGAAAGGATTATTTGAAAGTTCTGACAACTTTGAGGGATAAATAGAATATCTGTCTAGACTGGAGACTTTCTATCCAGTTTTTAAAACTATCTAATTTAAAGTTAAAACTATTGTGTAGTCCCACTTTTATTGAACTGGTTTTCTACCTGGAAAACAGGTGTGATGCAATTTGCATCCTCTGAAATACACTATAATGTACTTTTTTAAGGTGACATCTTTTATTGGGCCAACTATGTAGATGGGATAAAGCTAGGATGTCTTGCATTCAAAAGCTTTTGGTTCTGATGACACGAAGCCAGGCACAGCATAGTAAAAAAAAGATCAGTGGGAAGGGTTCTGAAGTTTTCCAGCATATTTATGTTGTTATATATGGAATTGTGTGTTATCTAGAGGGTTGCAGATGAGTCCTCTTGGTATGATATTATATTTCTTGCACAAAACATCTTTTTTTTTTTTAAACTGTGCTGTGCCTGGCTCCTTGTTATCAGACCTGAGGAAGAATGTCTTGCATTCAAAAGCTTGTCTAACTTTATCCCAATACTTAGTCCAATAAAAGATACCACCCTTAGAAATCCTGGCCTCTCTCATAGTTTCTAGGTCATCACAGCTACAGCATCACTTTTACACTATTGTAATCATAGACACATAGAGCTAGAAGGAACCATGTAGTCCAGCCCTGCAATGAACCAGGATAAAAAAAAAATGCTTAGACCATTCTCAGTAAGATGGCTGTCACACCTGTTCTTAAAAACCTACATTGAAGGAGATTCAGCAACATCCATGGGTAAGCTCTTGGGAAACATTTCTGGTTGTCAGGCTGGTGATACATTTTGCCTAAATTGTGTTTACTGAATTTAAGCTGATTTTTCTTGTCTTTCCCCCAGCAACGAAGAGCAATTGAACACCCTCTCTATTATAAACAACTTTTTGAAAATGATAGTTATTTAGCCATGTTAGCTGGACGTTAGGCAGAAGGTAGGGCAGGGTAGCACCTTAGTGACTAACTTGATCAGAGAGGCATGAATTTGAAGCAGGCTATAACCTGTGAATATTGGAAGACGTGTTCCCACCCATCTTCTCTTGTCTTGAAGAAAGAAATCTAGTTCCTTCACCTTCCCTTGGAGGTCAGATGCTAGTGTGGAATAACCACCTCTGAAACTACTGTTACTAAAGGCCAAAATAAGATGTACCCTTTTGGCAACAGCAGACTCTTGATCTATTAAACCTTGCTCTATGGTTGGTGATCCATTAAGCCTCAAATCTTTTTTCTGCCACACTGTTTTCCCAGCCAGTTATTCCCTATTTCACATTTCTCCTTCCTTAGTAAAGCACTTTGCTCTTATGTTTATTGAATGTCATCTTTATTGTCAAGATCCTGTCCCCCAACGTGTTTGCAATCTCTCACAGTTGTGTCATCTGCAAGTTTTATAAGTGTACTGTATTCCATCATCCAAGTCATTAATGAAAATATTGACTAGAACCAGATTCAATTTGTAATTTCCTAGCAGTTTGTCAGTGAACTATTGATAAATACACTCTGAAAGTGATTTTTTTAACCAGTTATTCACCTATTTTATGGTGAATGTATCCCCAGTTGACTTTTTAGAATGTCATGCCTTCACAGGCTCCTCTTATCTAAGAGACCAGTTACCCTTTCAGAAAAAAAAAACCAAACAATCCCACATTGGGCGTTTCTTGTTATCACCCTCATTTTTTAGGCTCTTACAAGCTAATTGTTTAATCATTTGCTTCAATATCTTTTTAGTTATTGAAATTAAATCCTGACTAGGTCCTCTTTTTGGACTCAGAACTGATACTCTTCCAAAACATTTTTTTCCTATGCCTTCTCTCTACTTGACCACTGTCAATGGGTTGGTGGGTCTGCTCCCATGTAGGCAGCCTTTGTCGCCTTAGAAACCCCTCCACCAGACCAAACAAAAGTCCATAAGCAGGTTGTGAGTACCTGCAACTTTACCGGTTGACTTTGCTTCCCTGGGTGTCCTCCAGTCAGCCCTCATAATACAAATAAGCAAGCCAGACCTTTAGTCTTTCTCCAGGCAACAGGAGAGATCCTTTAGTTCTCTGACCCTTCCTAGAAGTGAGCTCCTCTGTGCTTCATTCTGCCTCCTAACTACAAACTGCTCCATCTCCAGCTGGAGCTGATTGCTCTCTCCCACCTTGGGCCTAATTGCTAATTTACTACCCAGAGCTGGGCTTTAACCTAGGGCTGTCTGACCCACTTCGAGGGCCATCCTACACTGCTACAACCACAAAATAAGCAGTGGATAGCTGATCAAGTGTATTGTTACTCCTGATAATGCTGAATAAACTGATGATCAGAATAATTTAATTTGGGTACTATATAAGGCACCAAGTTTCAATTTATTTTTAGACAGAGAAATAAGCTAATATACAAACACACAGCAGACATGGATTATAGGCTTCTTACAAGTGTAGCCTGTTAAACAAATGTTATTATAATGAATGCAGGATTTACACTATAAAGAGATTAATATTCTGTTTATATTAAGTAAATTCAGTGTTTGGGAAAGGTGCCAGATTTATAGATTTATATTATAAACTTTGGTTTATTCGATTTTGGTCAAAGCTATCATGTATGGAAAAATGTGGTGTTTATTTAAAGATTTTAAAAATTAAAATGAAGGCTCATGAACCAGGCATTTTGATCAATGGGCATATATTTTCCTCCAGTGAGTGGTGCTGTCCTCCACAGTTGGCCAATTTAAGGCCACAATCACAGAAAGACCCTGGAATGGTTTTAACTTTACACGTGTGAATACTCCTGTGGAAGCTAAGCTTCAATTAAAATCATGCCTAACTGGAGCTTGAAGGACTAGAAGTGCAGAGCTGGAATCTAATATATTGCAAGAGATCACAAATTTGACATTTAAAAAAATTTGAGTAGTTCATACTTTAATAATGAATGCATCATTCACTACAAAGGAAAGTCTCAGAAACCATGGAACCGTTATTATAGAAAACTATTTCAAGTGGCTCCAGCATTGCTGACCATTCGAAGACAGATGACTCAAGCTCCATTAAGTCATGATATTTAAAAAGAAACATGCACACACACACACATGCTTTTTAGACAATTGGACTGTCATTTGGACTGTTTCCTTGCACTCCAGTTTTTAAGCCTCCAGGCTGCACTCAAGTCACATTTTCCTGAGACTTTCATGTTACCCTTTATCTCTAGGGACTGTACCTTTGACAAATGCTGGGCTCACAGGCCAAAACTGGGCCAAATGCTTACACTATCACTGAAAAGAAACACTGTATGGGTGTGGGGAGATGCTTATTGCATTCTTTAGAGAGACTGAATACTCAAAGAGCAAACAGAAAGATAATGTGGGCGCAGACAAAAGTGACATTTTTTGCATGATCTGGCTCCTGAAAGCACTCTACAGCCATGTTGTAACACATGTGCATGGCTACAAAGCATTTTTTAAATGGCCGATTGTGTAAAAAAGTAACTCATGAAATCAGGTAATAAATGAAGGCTCTCTAAATTATAGCACCTTAGGAAACTTGTATACAGTTCCCTATGAGGGTTACATGTCATGCCCCCGGTCTCCCACAGGAGGAGGCAGAGAATCTCCTCCCTGTGCAGCCAGGAGGAGAAGGGGAGAGTGCAGCCATCTGGGTTGCGGGGGCCCTGGCTGGCACCCACACCCCAGGAAGAGGCTCCCTGGTGCTTGATGGCACTGCTTGGGGGGTCTTTCCCACAAGAGAGCCCCCCCACATGGGTGAATCCCTGGCAGCCTGGTTGGCTGCTGATGTCTCTAGGTGGGTGAGGGAGCAAGTCTGGAGACACCAGCTGGCCTGGCTGCTGGACTTCCAGAGCAGGCTACTCCTGACTTCGGCCAGCGTATGGAGGCTCTGAGCCCCCACTGTCAAACGCTGAACATCTGTTTACTTTCAGTGATGCTGTAACTAAGTGCGTTGTGTAAGGTGCTTAAAGTCACAACATGATCTATAACTTCTGTAAGTGCCCTGTGGCTAAGTACAGACATCAAAAAGTCCCTGGTGGAAGTACTGTTACTTAAAGTTTGAGCAGGAGCCAACTGAACATGTTTGCTGGGGTGCTGGGGCTTGCAGCTTGCACTCACTGGCTGCTGCTTGCACCCCACTCACCAGGGTGTTTCTGCACACCTCCCAGGAGGCTACCAGAGTCCCTTTTCCCCAGCCCTTCCCCCCACCCCTCCCACCAGCTGGTGACTGCCAGCAGCAAGTAGGGGAAGAGGAAGGGGGCAAGGGAGCCCTCTCACTGCAAGGAGTGCCCCCACAGCTTGCTGGCTCAGGTCTTGGGATGGGAAGCAGGTCCATTTGTGGCAGTCTCCCTTCCTCCCCCCCCCCCGCCCAGCCTCTGGACAGCTGCAGCTAGCAGCTGCAGTGTGGCATAGCATGGCACAGCCAGGGCTTCTGCAGGTGAAGGGCTCCAAGGTCTGTGCAACCTACCTCTTGTGACATCTAAGTTTTTACCATTGCCATTGGATCTGATAATTTCCCTCTTTTCTTGCATGCTTTCACCAACAGTAAAATAGTACGTCTTGGGCACATCTACATGTGCAATTAATGTAAAGCAATCAACTCTGGAGTTTATTGGACCAGAGTTTATTGCTCCTGGTTGCACTATTTGCATGTGTGCCTGGGACTGCAGCACATTGAGCTGGGTCTAGCAGTCCCAGCTGGCAGGGGGCCCTGGAGGTCAGCCTGCTAACCCCGGGCTGCTCCTGTCCTGCCCAATGTATTGAGGAGAGGCTGGCTGAAGCATGAGCCAGCAGGGAGCCCCCACACTGAAGCACCCTTGTGCCCCAGCCAGCCAGATCAGCAGCAATATGTGGGGTGCTGCAGAGTAAAGAACTCCACAGCAGAGTGGTACTTATATTTACAAGTACTATTCTGCTGCAGAGTTTATTAGTTTACTCAGCCTATTTGCCCTGCATGTGTAGACACTGGGATGTTTACTGTGGAGCTAATTAGTCAACCTGCAGTAAACATCTTGTGTAGATGCACTTCTTGTAACTTAATTCTGAAACCTAATAACCAAAATTTAATGTTCCTTCAAGAGTAATAGGGAAAGTTCCTACAGCTTTCTCAAAGCTTTTATTTGAGGTCGTCTTCAGACGTAAGCAGATATCTTTATTTACTTTATAATATTAATTGACAGTAATACAAAGAGTTAAGACACACTTTTTTATACGAAGACACTCTTTAATACAAAGAGTTAGGAGACACTTTTTTTTCAAAGGATCCTGGAATTCTGAAGTGAGACATAATCACAATATAATAATTGTGTGTCAGAGACACTTTGGTTTCCTCTCCATGCCTGTCTCTGCAAATTTTCAGCAGCTTTGCCAGTAAGATGTGTCTGATATCAGACATATGAGGATCATTTGGCCAATGTTCAGAGGTAACTGAAGAGGCTGAAAACATGCCTCAAGGACAAGATAGGCTCTGATGGTACAGTCCATAAATACCCATATGGATCAAAGAGAACTACAGTCTTTAAAGAACTGTTTTTGAATTCTCTTTCCTTAGCCTAGAAAGAAAGCAAAATCATGACTCCTACATTATCAGATATTGGGAAATTCTCTGTTATATTGCAGTCAGATGCCTAAAGGAGGGTTGATTTGCAAACTTGTCACATTCTTTCTGCGACACCATGTCAAAGTAAAACATGTTTTGAAAAATAAATGAGCAAGATGAGGGACTTGTTTTGAATCAGAGATTTCTAGTGGGAATGATCAGAGGAGACATGCTGCTTGGCTGACTGACCAGGCCAATTGGCTGCCATTCTGTGACTTCAGTCCATGAAATGCTGGAACACACACACATCCTTCAAGGTTACATAGGGAGAAAGGGACATGGACACACACACACAGATACACAAGAAGCAGCCGGAGAGAGAGAGAGAGAAAGACTGCCATACGTGCACACCCCACACCCCTTCACACACTGCAGCCACTCTTCTCCTCTACACATGCCACTACCATCCCCACCCACATCCCACATATCCACACACAAACCCACATGCTCCCCTGCCGTACATTCACACACCCACACACCCCCAACCCCATACATACGCACACCCCCACACCTATCCACCCCTCCACAAATCCCCAACACCCTCCCCCACACCCCACATACCCACACACCCACAGACCCCAACAAACCTATACCTGCCCACCCATACCTCTCACACTCTCCGCCACCATATACAAAAGTAAGACTTCATTTTAAGCTATTATACAGAAGAGGGGCAGGTGGTCGCTGCATACACTGGAGCTGGCAGGGGACAGCTTTGGGCCAGACAGTGGTCTATGTGGCGGGCCAGCAAGACCCCCCTCACATGCATGGTGGGAAGCAGCGGAAGCAGCCACAGCACAAAGAGGCAGAGCCTGCAGTGAGAGAGCTGCTGTGTGCTTCCCCTGTGCTGTACATGCTGCTCTTGGCCAGAAACTCAGATGGTCAGGGAGCAGGGAAGGTGGCTGACTTTTAAAGGTGGTCTCTGACTGCAGGCAGCTGCAGCTGGAGCCTCCAGCTCACCCTGGTGGTGGTGAGGGCCCACTGTAGGGCCCCAGGAAGTGGGAGCAGTTTGCTGCCATTAGCAACAAATCTGCTCCCACATCCTTGCATATGTAAATGCCTGCCCGGGAGCATTTACTTGCTAGTAGTTTAGTAAAGTAAACT
The DNA here is from genome assembly GCF_030867095.1 of Alligator mississippiensis. Taxonomy (NCBI): domain Eukaryota; kingdom Metazoa; phylum Chordata; order Crocodylia; family Alligatoridae; genus Alligator; species Alligator mississippiensis. Next base: position 113,930,083 of record NC_081827.1, read on the forward strand.
GCTCCCACATCAAATGCACATGTAGACAGACCAACCCTATAGTAAGCAAAGCCAGATATCATATCTGCTAGCCTTTTTACCCAGCTGTCTACCTGAGGACAAAATAATAAAATGCTACAGATGGCAGCTGAGGAACATTTTTTTTCCTATCCTGTACAGGTCAAGAAGAGGTCAAAATCAAAATGCATTAGCATAGTTAACAACAAATACCTTTGTACGTATTCAACCAAGTCAGAGATACTCAGCTAAATTTCTCAACAGAACCCTGCATACAGCTGCCCTGGTCATAAATATTTAACCTATTTATGGCATTCTTTGTATTTATGGTCAGCATTTCCTGTTTCTGAATTAAGAATTAAATTGTAGATAAATACATAAGCAATGCTTTTATAAACAAGACAAACAAATTAAATAATAAAATTTTAAGATACTGATTTGCAATTCCACTTGACATATTAAGGAGGTTACATTTATTTTCCCTAGAAGTCAACACATTTCAGAGTTTAAGCTGCTATAATAGTATCCATGCATCAGGGTTAAGAGTAACCAGAAGCCTAGTATACTGTTTAATACTGTAGTTGGAGAGTAGTTTGAGTTGCTCATTGTTTAAATGAGGTTATATATTTGTATAAATGCCTTACTCCAGCATTATAGACCTTGTAGGGAAACCAGAATTTTCAGTCAAATCTTCTAAAACTTTTCCTCCAAAGAATTAGAAATAAAATATTATTTTATTTTAAGGCAAAACTCAATTATTTCATTACAGCTCCAAAGGCAAGTTAATTTAGGGTTTGAAAAACTCAAAAAAATCCATTTATTTCAGTCTTCAATCACCCTGACATCTGCTGGGAGGACAATAAAACAGTGCACCGGCAATCTAGGAAGTTTTTGGAGAGTGCTGGAGACAACTTCCTGGTGCAAGTGTTGGAGAGATCAACTAGGGGCTGTGCTCTTCCTGACCTGCTTCTCACAAAGAAGAAAAAATTGTGGGGAATATGGTATGGATGGCAACTTAGGCAGCTGTGACCATGAGATGACCGAGTTCAGGATCTAGCTGGGTGCTAGCGGGGGTGGAAAAGCTGGGGAGTGTGGGGTGGGGGTAGTATTTTTGTTGCCAAAAATTATGTTTTCAAAGGATATATTTTTTTAAATGTCAACCAATTTACATAAACACAGATCAATACATATTTCTTATTAAATCAATTTTAAGACCTTCAATACAACCTAATAATGAAAGTTACAAGAAAAATATAGGATTGTGTGGCAACATGGGAACTCCCCAGCCAGCCACAGTGCTGGTCTCCCACTGCCCACCTATCTCGCCTGCTCACCTTTCTGTTAAGTAATGAATTAGGCGGGAGGCTTCCCATTCTGGGCCCTGGTGTCTAGGGCTTTTAGTACATGCTTCTACCTCCCCTTACATGTCCCATGCCTCACAGATGTTTCTAACAACTGTGTAAAGCCCCAGCCTGAGGCCAGACCCAACTCATTGCAGTATTAATCCTTTCACAACTTGCCCTGTTACGAGTCACACGCACACCGCCTCTCTCTCACTGAGGTCCCTCACACTCCACTGCCTCTCACCCAGTCTCTTGCATACTGCCCTTGCTGGGCCTGACTCATACTGCCCCTCCTTTTACCCCGGGTGACACTCACTCGGAGGGTCCTTGAGCTTGGTTCCCTTCACTCCCTGGCCAGCAAGTACGTGGCCTTTTGGGCACCTCCTGCTACCTTCATCTGAGCAAGTGCTGGGCGGTTTGCAAAATACTGGGCAGACTTTGCCTCTGTCTCATTAACAGGTAACTTCCTCAGTTTAACCAATATCAAACTATGGATCAAGAGTAAAGCTGCTTATCAGGTTGCAGTTCAAGGCCCAAACTGATCCAACAGGGTACAAGAAACTGAAAGTGGCCTTATTGTAAGAGGGAATTCTCAGGAAATCATGATTATGAGGACTGTGTATGTATTTCAAACTAGGTAACCACAAAAGTGAGGCAGCCATAACCATCAGTGCTGAAAACAGGTGCAATGGTGTTTTAAATTACTTGGTTATCTGTTTTTCCTGTCCTTTTCTTTAGAACTTACCAGTAAGTTAAGAAGAAAAAAAAAATAGTTGTTCCAAGAGGTGAAGATTACTTAACATAAGTATAAAAGATAATTAACTTTCCACACAATGGCTATTAATATTAATGGCACTTGTATGTTTGCACTTCTCAATGCATTAGTCAAAGTTATTTCTTAGTGGTAGTTAGGAGCAGAAAAGGACAGCTCATAAATAGTGTAAGAACTAATTTGCCACGGGAATTAGCTCCTTGAACTTCTGCTTTCTTTTTCTCCCCATAGCCACATATGTCACCAGTTCCCAAGCTATTTCAACCTCTTGCTTAAGATAGAAAAAGCTGCTTGTTTGGTCTTTTAAAGCCTTGGTTTTCTTAAATCCTCTTTTTGTCCCTTCATAAATAGAACACTCCTCTGTTCCCTCTATTTCCTGTCCTCCCTCCTTTACTTTTTTTCTTATTTATATCCCCTACTTTCCCCATGCTTCTGCTGAATACTTGCTTACTATGTTGTTAAATAAACCTGGGAAAGCTACATTTTTCAGGTAATTTTCATATTTGCATTGTATAAAGTAGAAGCTGGAAAAAAACCCTACATCTTCTAGAACTATAAGTATTTTTAATTTCATTTATAGAGATGCTGTGAAATTTATTTCATTCCATAGAGAGCACTCTCACCTATGTATGCAGCCAGTACTAATGCAGACTCAGCCAACACAGATTTCATGCAGATATTATATATATCCCATTCTTACAAGTTTATATAAAAGAATGATGCAAGTATGAAACCTTTTTAAAATGTTATTCAGTATGATAACACATGCAAAAAGCAGCAAAGATTCATTATGAAAGTAATGATTCCAGCTCTATAGGTTGTTTGCAATTGTAAACTTTAGTCTCTTAGGGCCTTTGTACACGCACCCAAATTGGCCTTTAAAGTGGCTTAATTGCACTTTTGCACCGCTTTAATGGTGTTGCGATTTACACAGTGGCGTATTCTACTTTAAATGACTTTCTTACATAGCAAGGTAAAACCCATCTGAGGTGTTTTAGTTTGCTACATAACAACGTGCAACGGTGCATGGGGCGCTGGAAGCCAATGTGTTTGGGGAAGCTGGGGCTTGGTGGGCTTCCAGCGCTCAGTGCACCATCCCCTTCACCTTCTCTTGCCACCAGCACACCCAGCCACCTTCCTGCCGCCTTGCTGCTCTGCCCCAGGGACAAACCAGCCGTTCCCAGGTGGTGGGAAGGCAGAAGGAATGGTGCAGAGGGTGCTGGAGCTTACCTGCCTTTCCTGTGGTGCAGGGGGGAGCAGGTGGCAAGCCGCTGCCAGGCCAAGTGGTCTCTGAGCTGCGGGGGACCTCGGTGCTTCAATCTGTGGTGGTGGCGCCCCACAGGCAGCACCCGACCGCTGGCACCCAGCTGGATCCTGAACTCAGTCATCTCATGGTCACAGCTGCCTAAGTTGCCATCCATACTATATTTCCCACAATTCTTTCTTCTTTGTGAGAAGCAGGTCAGGAAGAGCACAGCTCCTAGTTGAGCTCTCCAACACATGCACCAGGAAGTTGTCTCCAACGATCTCCAAAAGCTTCCTAGATTGCCCGTGCACTCTTTTATTGTCCTCCCAGCAGATGTCAGGATGATTGAAGTCCCTCATGAGAACCAGGGCTTGTGATCCAGAAACTTCTGCGAGCTGTTTGAAGAAAGCCTCATCCACCTCATCCTCCTGGTCTAGTAGTCTATAGCAGACACCCATCACAACATCACCCTCCTTTCTCTCCCCTCTGACCCTAACCCAGAGAATTTCAACAGGCCTATCTCCAGTTTCAAACTTAAGCTCTAAGCAATCATACTGCTCTTTTACATACAGCACAACTCCTCCTACAGAAAATGTAGGAATAACCTCCCAGGAAAATTTGGTAATACTGGGCGTGTCTACACCAGATGCTTAACTGCACGTAGTGTAGTTTACTGCACAGTAAATGCACACATCTGCATGTGCGCATGCTTACTCTGCAGTAAATGGCCCTACACACGAGTACATTTGCTACGTGCATGGTAGCAAATTTACTCGCGATTAGTTACTGTGCAGTAACACAAATGAAAATGCCAACTGGGAGCAGCTTTGCTCCCAGTCAGCCTTGCCACTAAGGAGCTAGCCTGAGGCTAACCCCAGGGCTCTGGGCTGGGAGTCTCTCCTGCCCCAGGGCTGCCTCTATGGCAGTCCCTGACTCAGGCCCTTTAAAAGCCTGTAGGCATTTTGAATCCTGAGGCACACATGCAAGGAGCCTGAGGGCACTCCAGGCCCGTGTCCCTCTGGGCAGGCTGCAGCCTAGCTGTGGTAGTTTGCCTGAACTGCAGTGCCACATGGCTGCCAGGCCTGTGCCATCCAGGCCTACAGGGTGCTACAGGGTGTTGCAGGCTCCAGCCAGCCCTGCCAGCACACAGACCCAGCTGCAGGCAGCTTCTGGCTGCTGGAGCCAGCTCCAGCTGCCCATAGCCCACCCCCAGCAGCCTGCCCAGAGCCTGCCCAGAGCCCACAGCCATGTGCCTGTCAGTCCCATGCTGTTCGCCTGTGTTGAGCACTGCAGGCAGCTGCCCAGGCCCAGCAGCACAGAGAGAGTCATGCAGAGGCCCAGACAGCTGGTCTGGGACCCCCAATGGCGTCTTCCTTTCCCACACTCATGCCCATGCCCATGCCCTCCTCCTGGGGCCTCAGGTGGTCCATGGAGGAGACTGGTGACCTCAAGGTTCTGTGGAGTGAGGCAGAGGTGCAGCACCAGTTTGCATGGAGCAGGTGCTTCAACACCCATGTCTATCAGGGGCTGTCAGGCCGCATGCATCAGCCTGGGCACAACCAACCTGCATGGCAGTGCTGTATAAAGGTCAAGGCCTTGCAGGCACAATGGGTCACTGTGACTGACTACAATTTTTTTTTTTTTTTTGGGGGGGGGGGGGGGGAGGGGGGAGAGGTGCCTGCAAGTCCATGCCTTTTATGTGACAGCCATTCTTGCACCTTGGGACCCAGGCCATAGCTGTGCTGTGTACAGCAGCACAGGTGGCCTGCATGAGCCCCTGCTGCACCTGGCACCCATGTTGACATGTCACTGGGGGAGGGCCCCTCAGGCCTGCAGCAGCCCATCGCACCAAGCTCCCTGGCCACAGCTTCCAGCAGCAGCTCAGGGAGCCCAGGCCTGCACCTGGCTGAACAGCTGTGGATCCCAGCTGGTGGTGATGGCCTGCAGCTCCAGATGGTGTCCTCAGATGGCAGGGCACAGCATGTGGCCACCTGGTTGAGGGCACCCCCCAGGGAGAAGCTGGCACTGTTGGCAGCTGACAGTGACATGGCCAGCTGTGCCTTGTGGCTGAGGCTGAGGCTGCGGTGGAGCCACCAGCCACATAGTAAGTCCCTCACTGGGGGGACGGACCTCCATGCCCTGGCCCGTGCCCCCTGCCCCCAGCTCCTGTCCCTGCCCCTGCCTCCTCTCACCACCCAGCCCACCCACAGTCCTTTGACCCTGGGTCCCCCCCCAGCATGCAGGGAAGCAGGAGACAATGTAAAACTTTATTGAGCATCCCAAACTCCTGCAGCTAGGCAGCCATGGGCCTTTTGCACTCTGAGGAATGCTTTGATGCCAGCAGCGATGTCCTCCTCAGCTGCAGGGGGCAGGGACAGGTAGCACAACCACAGGAAGCCCTCCAGATGGCAGCAGAATTTGTGGGGCAGCCTGGGCTTGCCCCTTGCACCATATAATTTCAGGGTTCCGTGCAAGGTGCACGGGTGTGCCCAGAGCATCATGGCAATCAGCAGCAGCAGGGTGTAGTGGGTTGGACACCCCTAAATCTATACAAATAGCTCCTTGTGCACCACCCATGACACGCACAGCAGGGGCATGCTTGAGGCATAGCACTGGTGCGGGGGAGATTGGCCTCAGGGTGTCTCCCCAGAAAGGCCCCCTGTGGGGTGGCTGGAGGCATGGGCAGCTCCCTGTCCCAGTCATCCAGGAGCTCCATGCCTCCTGAGCCTGGGCACTGTAGGTTTGGCGGCAGCACAGGAGAGGAGGGAGGGAGAGGGGTCTGAAGCCATGGCATCAGGTGCTCCAGGAGGCTGGCCTGTGCCAGCCTGGGAAGGGGACAGGGAAGTCAGGCTGCCTGCAGCTAGCACCCAGAGGCCCACCTGCCCCTGGGGAGTGAGTGGGGATGGTGGGGCTTGGACAGAAGCTGACTGGGACTGGGCCTGCCCAGATGACTTACAATGGTCCCTGGGCACCTGGGCATGCCCAACCCTGATCTGAGGCCAGGCAGCGCATGGCCCCTGGCCTGGTAAAGAGCATCTTATCTAACAAATGTTGCAGAATCTCAGAAACAGCTTCTTTCTCATGGCTCTGCTGACTGTGTAGCTGCACGTGGGGGAGAGGCCAAACATGGCACCCAGAATGAAGCCTCAGGGTTGCCACAGCCCACAGTCAGAGACTTAAAGAAGTGCTGACTGCACCAGAGGTGGACTCAGGACCACGCTGTCCTCCAGGGCCAGCTTGTGATGGCATTGGATTACCAGCTGGTGAATGCACAGGCCTGGCGGCCAGAGGACATCACCCATGAGGATGCATGGGATCAGTGCAAGGAGGCACCAGACAGCGTGGACCAGGAGTTCAGGGCACAGCTCCTGGCCCTGGAGCATGAGTGGGTGGAAGCACTGCAGGAGCAGAACACAATCCTGGGCAGGGTAGTACAGGTCATGGACAAAGACCACTGGGTGCTGGACACCATCCTGGCCCTGGCCTTGGCCTTTGTGCTGCTTACTGCTCAACCCCTGACTCTAGTTCCACCTGCCCCGTGGCAGCAGTTCCCCCCAAGGTCCTGGGAGGAGGTCCTGTGCCACATCCAGCAACCAGGAGCCCCTGACTTGGCCCCTGCCCCAGGTCCCTCACCACCCAGGCCCCTGCCTGGGCCCAGGCCCACTTTTCACCCCAGCTCCATGCAGGCGTGGAGCCAGATCTGCCTGCAGCAGGGCCAGGACCGCTCGCTGGCCCTGCTGGCCCTGGGCACTGGCTGCCAGAGGGGAGCCACCCACACCAGGGGACCACTGGCCGCCATCGCCCCTGGGTGAACTGCCTGCCCACCAGGGTCATTGCAGCTTATGCACCTGTGAGGGAACATCCAGAGGCTGGGGCACTGGCTGCTTGTCCCCAGGCTCTGCACCCTAGGCACCCCTACCCCACTGACTCCTATGTTTGGACAGCACAAAGCACATTGTTGCACATAGTTTGCACAGGGAAGAGGGTTTTTTATTGTTGGTGGGTGGGGTGCATGGTAGAGGGGCTCTGTTGTTGTGGGGGGGAGGAAGGGAGGCTCTGTTTGTTGGGGACAGAGGGGGGATCAGGGTTCTGTTTGATGTTCTTCTGAGACATGTCTGCAGTGAGTGTGGTGTTGGAGGTGGGCAACGGGGTGGGTCAGTGGGTGGCAGTCCAGGGCGGCTACAGCAGGGAGTGCAGGAGGAGGTAGTCAGCCAGTGCCTCTCATACCCAGGGTACTGCCTGCCCAGCCAGCACTCACATCTGTGAAGGTGCCACAGTGGTCCATGACAGCCTGGAGCACCATGGAGTGAAAGCCTCTCTGGCTGTAGTAGGGCTAGTCACTGTGGGGTAGGCAGGTGATGGGTGTGGGACCCATCCAGGGAATCCCAGGGCACGGAACCCAGCCATCACCACTAGGGGTCATGCATATGGAGCACCGTGTGCCCCACCCTGTCTTAGAGGGTGCCGCACACCTCCAGGATGGCTTCCCCAGAAGTGGCCTTGCCCATGCCAAAGAGATGACCTACATAATGGAGGCTGGCAGGTGTGGCCAGCTTGAGCAGGGTGAGGGCCAACTGTGTGTTCACGGGGAGGGGAAACCACATGGCGGTGTCCTGCCACTCCAGGTGTGGCCAGAGCTGCCCCAAGAGGTCCAGGAAGGTGGCCTAAGTCATCCTGAACACCTCCAGCCACTGCTCGTCATCCCAAGTGTGCTGGACAATGTGCAGCCACCAGTCCTGGCTGGCCTGGTGGGCCCAGAGGCAATGGGGCTGGAGGTCAAGGAGGGGTGGCATCCAACAGCTTGTTGTCAGTATCCCTGCTGGGGTCCAACCAGTCAGAGAGGACCTGGGTGGCAGCTGCATGGTGGCAATGGCCCTGGGATGGTGCAGTGGGGCCAGGCAGCTTGTTGCTGCATCTGTGGGAGCTGGGAGAGCCCACATGGCCATGGACCAGCTGGCAGCCAGCGCGGTGGGCCTGCAGGGCCAGTGCGGTGGTCAGCAGGAGCCCAGGGCGCTGGTCATGGCTGCCAGGGGCAGGGACTGGAGCAGCCATGACATGGGGAGGCAGAGCCAGTGAGGAGAGAGCCGCTGCATACTGCCCCTTCACTGTGTTCATGCTGCTCCTGGCCAGGGAAGTGGCTGGCTGGGGAGCAGAGAGCAGAGCTGCCTTTTTAAGAGGGCTGCCAGCTACTGGCAGCTGCAGCCAGAGCCTGGAGCTCTCCCTAGTGGCAGCAGGGGCATATTGAAGGGCTGCAGGAAGTGGCGCCAGTTTGGTGCAAAGAGCAGCAAATCTGCTGCCAAGACCCTGCATGCATAGATGTCTGCCCGGGAGCATTTACTTGCAAGTAAACTGATCTCAGATCAAATGCATGTGTAGGCGCACCCACTGAAAACCAAATGGGATATTTGAGCTGTTACTTTGAATAGACTGGGATTCATTCGCTCAGAGAGTTTTCGGAGGAAGATTTATTTAATTTAGCAGACTGTGCTGGCCTGGAAGCAACTTGCTTATTTCCAAGCATCACAGTTTTTCAGCAGCAGTTCTCAGCTGCCGTCCTTGGAAACAATGGGAGAAATATTTAAAAGGGCAAAGGGGACTTAGGTACCCAGTTCTTATTAGAAGTCAATTTCCATTCGTGCCTTTGAAAATCTCCCTTAAGTAACCACCTCTTGTATCTTAAAGACATTTCAAAAAAGGAAAACTCCTTAACTTTTCAAAAATCCAAATACAATTCACAAAGGGCCTAATTTAATAATAACTCTCATGCACCTGGTACCTTATCCAAAGGCCACTGGAGACCTACTGAGCAGTAACTACTCTAGTGGGTACTGAGAAAGACCACTTACAATGCTCTTTCTCCTACTTGGTATGAGAAAAAGTTGCAGAATCTGGCCACAAATGCTTGACAATTTTAAAAATAATGAGGCTGCTCTGATTTCCATCCCAATTTTTCATTGCCTAGACTGCATAGCTGGCAGGCAATTTCATGAAGATACGGTCTGATAGACTAACTTTGAACACTGAATCAATTGTATGATTTAAAGTATGAGACCAAGCTCAGTGAGGGATTCATAAAGCCAAGAACTCATTAAAACAGAGCAGTAGCAAGCCAGTCAAATAAAGGACATCCTAATAGTTTTATATTCCTAGAAGATTTTGAACAACAATGAATAATGCCATGTGAAATGTGAAGAAACTAAATTTATATTTCATGAGACTTCAACCTATAGTTAATTTCTAAAAGAAAAAAACCTTAATTGGACTAACTTAAAAGGATTAAACTATGTTCTTCCAGAGGATAAAGAAAGAACAAGACAAGAAACTCCAAACATTTCCACTTGCAGAATTTCCTCCTCATCTGAAATTTTAAGCTATATCAGAGCAGAAATTGGGAGGGAGGAGTTAGCACCTGGAACAGATTCTACAGCAGGGGCAGGAAAAATATGGCCTGCAGGCTGGGTTCAGCCTGCCAGGTGATTTCATTGGCCCATGGGTGCCCACCAATTAATTGTCAGACAAGGTTCCTTGGGTGAATCTGATATCTTTTATTAGACCAACCGAAATGGTTGGAGAATAGTTATTAAGCAAGTTTTTGGGTTAAAAAACCCTTCATCAGGCTAAGGAAGTTTCAGCACACCAACTGCTGAAACTTCCTTAGCCTGACAAAGGGTTTTTGAACCTGAAAGCTTGCTTAATAACTATTCTCCAACCATTTGGGTTGGTCTAATAAAAGATATCAGATTCACCCAAGGAACCTTGTCTGCCTATGTCCTTAGACCAACACAGCTACAACCTACACCCCTGCACCAATTAATTGTACACCTCCCAGCCCATGCACTTCACTCCCACTCTCATGTGTGAGAGGGCCCTGGCCCAGGCCACCATGCATAGCTTCTGGGAAGAGCCACTGCTGCAGTTGCTGGCGGGGGTGGGGGACACACCTGCTCAGCTTCCCTGGCCTTCAGCAGCATCTCCTCATGTTCCTGCTGCAGTGCTTGGTAGGCAGGTAGGGAATCTACAGCTGGTCAGGAGTGCAGAGTTTGGGGCTGGGGCAGAGTGTGGGTCCAGGCAGCCAGCTCTATTGCTCAGGGCTTCCCTCTGCTGGTGCATGAGTCCCGGGAGCTGCACATGAGCCCTGCATGATACAAGCAAACAGGCCTGGTTCTGCTCCTTGCCACCACGTGCACCTCCCGGAACTGGCTGGAACTGCGTGCCACGAGGCAGCTATGCCTGCACAGGCCATGAGCACCTCAAGGGCCCACCACCTGCTCCTGCTCCTGCTCCTGCTCCTGCTGCTGGTGGGGGCTGTGTGCCATGCGGGGTGGGGAGGACATGTGAGGGAGGGCGTCCTGCAACTTCCAGCCATTGGTCTACGACCTTGTTCTCTGCAACAATAGAGAAAAGGTTCTTTCCCTCTTCTTTATGGCAGCCCTTCAAGTATTTGAAGACTGCTATCATGTCCCCTCTTAACTGCCTTTTCCAGAAGCTGAACACGCCAGCTCCTTCAGCCTCTATTTTTACGACTTGTTTTCCAAGTCCTTGTTCATGTTTCTTGTCCACCTCTGGACCCTCTCTAACTTCTCCACATGCTTTCTAAAATGTGGAGCCCAGAATTGCACATGATACTTCATATGAGGCCTAACCAGTGCCACATAGAGAGGAACTATCACCTCCCATGTCCTGCACCTAATGCTCCTATTGATGTAGCCCAAAATAGCATTCACCTTTTGTGCAGCTGCATCACATGGGAGAATCATATTGAGACTGTGATCTACCAAGACTCTCAAGTCCTTTTCCATAAAGCTGGCATCCAGCTAGGTGTCCCCCATTTTGAATTTTTGATTATTCTTTCTGTGGTATAGTACCTTGCATTTGTCAGCATTGAATTTTATCCTGTTAGTTCTAGATCAACTTTCCAATCTGTCAAGATCCTTCTGAACTGCACTCCCATCTTCCAATATGTTCACAAGCCTTCCCAGTTTAATGTCTTACAGAAATTTGCTCAAGAAGCTTTCTATGCCACAATCCAAACAGTTAATAAACACATTGAACTGCACCAAACTGAGGACAGACCCCTGTGGGACTCCAGTCGAAAACTCTTGCCATTTTAACATGGACCCATTAATAGTTACCCTTTCCTTGTGGCTATTGAGCTAGTTATCTATTCACCCTGTAGCAGTTTTATGTAGCCCATATTTCTCCAATTTATCAAGAAGGTTGTGTGGGACCTTGTCAAAAGCCTTGCTGAAATCCAGATGCATTATATCCACTTCATTCCCTTTATCTACCCAAGTAGTTACTTTGTCAAAGGAGAAGGTAAGATTTGTTTGACATGATTTTTTTTTCATATATCCATGCTGGCTACTTGCAATTGGCCTTCCTCCACCAGATGCTTGCAAATGGCCTTCCTTAGGATATGCTCCAGTAACTTCCCAGGTATTAAGATGAGACTAACCAGTTTCTAGTTCTTCAGGTCCTCCTTCTTGCCTTCTTTGAAGAGGGGCACTATATTGGCACTCTTCCAGTCTCCTGGTACCTGGCCCATGAAGATCATTTCCAAGGGCTCCAAGATCTCATCTGACAGTTCCTTCAGGACCCTGAGATGAAGCTCATCCGAACCTGCTGACTTGAATTTATTCAGACCCAACAAAAGCTCTCTATCTCTTTTGTATCACCTCCCTCAGCTTGCCCCCTTCCTTATCCAGGTAATCCCTAGTAGGTGCCTGACTGCAACTTAATTTTTTGGGGAAGACTGAGATAAAGCAGCTGTTGATTAAATCTGCCTTCTTTGCATCTTCTATTAGGAAGTCCCTCTGGCTTGTTAATAGAGGATCCACCGCTTCCTGGTCCCTCTTTTCTGTCCAACGTACTTATGGAACCTCTTCTTGCTGATCTTAACCTCCCTTGCCAGATGCAGCTTGTTCTTTATCTTTGGCTTTCTCATCTTGTCCCTGTAGGTTCTTGTTGTTTCCTGGTATGCATCCTTGCTGACTTGACTATCCTTCCATTGCCTGTATGGCTTCCTTTTGCATTTGATGCATTTAGAAGGTGCAGCCATATCTTGCCGTTCCTTTGGTGCTTCGATCATGTTGGAACAGTTTCTTGGTGGGCTTCCAATACTGTGCCCCTTCAAAGCTCCCAGCCCTCCTGGGTGTCTTTATCCTTCAATCTACCCTCCTATGGCACCATGCCCATTAGCAACTTGAGTCAGATGAAATCTACCTTTTTTTAATCTAGTCTCCTTACATTGCTGATCGCATTCTTTTCCTATCTCAGGATCTGGAATTCTATCATATCATCATATTCTATCCTCAAAAACTTCCTGTGTACTGCTCTATTGCCCTCCCAGCAGATGTCAGGATGATTGAAGTCCCTCATGAGAACCAGGGCCTCTGATTTGGAATCTTGCACTACCTGTTTGAAGAAAGCCTCATCCACCTCATCCTCCTGGTCTAGTGGTTTGTAGCAGATCCCCATGACATTACCCTTGTTGCTCTCCTCTCTGACTCTAACTTGAAGACTTTCAACATGACTATCTCCAGTTTCAACCTGGAGCTCTGAGCAATCATACAATTCTTTTACAGTGCAACTCCTCCTACTCTCCCATGCCTGTCCTTCCATCCATGACAGTCTTCCAGTCATGCGAGCTATCCCACCAAGTCTCTGTTACTTCAGTCACATCATAGTTCCTTGACTGTGCATGGACTTCCAGTTCTTCCTGCTTGTTTCCCAGGCTCCATGCGTTCATGTACAGGCACCTGAGGTAACTAGCCAATTGCCTTACCTTCTCAGGGGTGGAGGCCGCCTCTGTTTCCCCTTTCTCATTGTGCTTCCTCCTGATCTCCTGCTTCCCCGCTTACCTCAGGGATTAGGTCTCCATTTCCTTGTAAACCTAGTTTAAAGCCCTTTTCACTAAATTAGTGAGCCTATCTGCAAGACGCTCTTCGCTCTCTTGTCAGATGGATCCTGTCTCTTCTTAGCAATCCTTCTTTTTGGAACAACACCCCACTGACAAAGAAAGCAAAGCCCTACTAACAACACCTTCTGTGCAGCCATGCATTGATCTGCAGGATGCATCCACTCCTGCCCAGGCCCTTCCCCTTGACCAGAAGGATTGAGGAGAACACCACCTTAGCCTATGTGCCCTTCACCCTTGCACTCAGAGCCTTGTAGTCACTTTTCATCTGGTGAGAGTCTCCACTGGAAATATAATTGATGTTGATGCCCACATAGAGGAGCAGCATGGGGTAGTAGTCAGGGGTTTGGACAAATCTTGGTAATCCTCCCATGACATCTTGGATCTAGGCTCCAGGCAAGCAGCAGACCTCCTGGGACAACAGGTCAGGCCGGAAGATGGATGCCTCCATTCCCCTCAAAAGGGAGTCTCTAACCACCACCACCCATCACTTCTTCTTGGTGGTAGTGGTCTCAGTGCTTCCAACCTTGGGAAAGCCTGGCCTGTCCTCCTCCACCAATGGAATGTGCTCCTCCTCCTCTGCTATGGTTCCTTAACCTTTTTGTAGGTAAACTGCTGCAGTGGAAATGAAGATCTCTGCTTGCTGCCAGAGGTCACAAGCTTCCAGCTTCTACCCTCCTGAGAGTGCATGTCCTCTTCCTTCTCCAGTGCTGTCTCTGGCAGTCCTTCCTCCTTTCTAGAAGAGAAGGGTGTCCTCCACACAAGTTAGGAACTGGCTTGACATTTTATGTTTGACTGCAGATGTTGTTCCAGCAGATGTCTGGAAAATTGAAGTCTTTCATCCCATAGCTTTAGGTTAGATTTGTTACCTGCTTATAGAGTGCCTCATCCACCTCCTCTTCTTGATTAGGTGGCTTATAGTAAATTCTCACCATTATATATTGGTACCATATCTTTCAGCTACCATCTTCACCCCAATGTATTCTGTTTTGCCATCTTCTTCCTCCTGAACCAGAGAAAAAGCATATGTGTGTTGACCAGGGATCCTGGTTTTCCCTAATAAAAAATCACACATTCTCTGATAAAAAATCCAAAATCCATGATAAAAATTAAAGGCCCCCCACTGTCCCCACCCAGCCCTGCTAGTGCCCCTCACTCCCCCCACAGCCTCCCCAGTCCTGCTCATGCCTCTTACTCCCCCCACAACAGCCCCCCAGTCTCACACATGCAGGCACAGACAAACACACACACACACAGACATACATACCCACCCCAGCAGGTGGGTGTGTGGAGGTGGGGAATGGGGGGGGAAAGATAGGGTTGGTGGTGAAAATTGAGAATGGGGAAAGAGTGCATCTCTGCACCTGCTCCATTGAGTGTGGGGGGGGGGGGCCAGGGCAGCAGTGCCCCTCTGTGGTGGGGGGAAGCTTACACATGGTGGCCACCACCACACCATTGCTGCTGTGGGGGGGAAGCTGGCTGGGGGCTGAGGGAGTGAGGATGTGTTGGAGGAAGACATGGAGTGCCTGCCAGCCAGCAGGCACTCCTGGTGGGGTTTTCCCCAACACATTCCCCTCCCTCAGTCTGGGCAGGTGGGCAGGCATGTGGGGAGAGGGGGGAACAGAGCACACCCTGTGGCACAGTGCCCCTCGCCCCTCCACCACCACACCCTGGGACTTGCTCTGTTCCTCGCCTGCCCACCCACCTGCCCAGGCTGAGGGATGGGAAAGTGTTGGGGAAAGCCCCACCAGGAGTGCCTGCTGGCTGGCAGGCACTCCATGTCTTCCTTCAACACATCCTCGCTCCCTCAGCCCTCAGCCAGCTTTCCCCCCAGCCCTGCCCTGCAACCCTCAAACACCGCTCCTCCTGCAACAGCCTCCAGTAAGCGATTGCGTCCCACCCTTTCCCCCTCTCCCTCCTCTTCCGGGCAGGGCTGGGGTTTTCCTGCCTCTTTTGGAAACAGCACTTGCAGGCTGGAACTCAGTCAACCTGCAGAGCTCTTTGCAAAAGGGGGAAATCCGCAAGTTTCCCTGCTAAAAGGGAAAATCTGCACTTTCTCCAATTAAAATGGGAAATCCGTGGTTTTCTCCATTTTTCTGTGGGAAATGGAAAACCTGGATCCCTGGTTTTGACATACAAGGTAACACAACCACTTTTCTCTCAACCTTATCCATTCAAAATAAGTGGTATATACCAGTTACTATTTCATGTGTGCCATGCAAAGTGAACATTCACTAGGGAGGTGACAATTGGAAGGGGAAGGACAAAATGTTATTTAGGCCCCAATTAGCAGGGCTGGTTGTTGGAAAGCAGGAGTCCTGAGCAATACTTAAGGCAGAAGTACCTCAGGAATTCACAAGAGTGCTTCTGCACTGCAGTACAAGAAGTGCGACTGCAGCTCACGTAGGCATTCTTGAACTAGCTTCAAACTTGCTAGTTTAGGTACTAACAGCACAGTGGCTGAGCTGGCATGGGTTCCAATCAGTGAGCCTAAGGTCCCGGAAGGTTTTTGCCACCTACAATGACGCCCATGATGTTGTAGGTGGATGGTACTGATGTTCCCCCTAATTTGTTTAAAGCTAGTTTGAGTATTCAAACCACAATCATGCCTTAGAACGATAGTACAGACATATGCTCAGAGCCTGCCATGTGGTAGTTTCAGCTGTACCGTCTTCGCCATTTTGCCCTTCCCATCAGCTGCCTACAGTCAGCCAGCTGTATCTTGCTTCTCTGGGGGGTTTTCTGTCTACAGTCTCCTTGCCATTTTCACTGAGTGACAGCAGCAATGAAGCTTCCTGAAGTGCTCCAGGCTGTGAGCAATTTCATTGTATGGCCACATATATATTTTTTCTTTGTAGCTAGCAATTTTCTTTCCATTTTTTATCCCTGTATTTGAGGTCTTTTCATAGCAATTTATGAGAGCTGCCCAAAATTCAGAATTTCCATTATGTGCTCAAATTTAATATTTTTAAATGTGTTTTACTTCTATTTTGGAATAAAAAATAAACACACTTGTATTATTTTATTATATATACTATCACATGATATAGTGATAAAAATATACCAACCTGAAAAGGTTGGCACCATTGGCCACTGTTCTAGCCTAACATATAAGCCTGCTATCTCTCTTTCTCTCTCTCTCTCTCTCTCTTCTCAGCCTTTCCTGTTTTCTGCTTTTACTGCTGTAGTGATAGAAGGTGTAATTTAGAGATGTACTCTCACTGAGGAGGCTGAGGAAGGTGGTAATTGAGAGATCATCCCTCCGTTAGGCAGTGGCTAGTTAGAGAGAGAGAGAAACAAAGGATCTTCTGAGGCTTACCTACTGCTCCACAATGAAGTTGCTGTTTACAGAGGCGTTGCAAAGCAGGTCTGTGCCTGGAACAGCCACCAACACATTGGCAGTGGTGACTCTGACTGTGCCAATTACAGCTGTGCCATCAGCCACCACTGTGGTGGCAGCTGCTTTTGCATCCCCCATAAAAGTGGCACCCAGGGATGCTGTCCCAGTTGCCCTACACTCATACATGGTACTGGTTGTTTAGTTCATCTCATTCATAAAATCATAGATTCATAGTGAAATAGAGTTGGAAGGGACCTCTAGAGGTCATCCAGACTAACCCCCTGCCAAAGGCAGGATCCCCCCCTATCCAAACTATCCTATACAAATCCATTGTTTAACCTCCCAGAGGAACTACATAGTCAACCCAGACAACACATGATATAACACCCTAACCTGTTACAGGTAAAGCAGAGGGACCATGGCAGCCAGCATCCATCTGCTGCAAAAATTGTTAAAATACACTCAAGTGAACCCAGGTAGAGGGTCACACCTCCCTGCTACAGAGGAAGGCAAAAACTCCCACTTTCCATATCAACCTGACCTCAAATTAAAATTCCTTCCTGACCTCAAATACAGCAATCAGTCTGACCCTAACGGGAGGGGCAAGACCCCCTAGCCAGGAACCTCTGGGTTTAAGTCTCAGCAGGAGAATTGGCATATCTCAGTCACAATCTCCAGGCTTGGCTGCAGGTAACCCCCAATGCTTCTGAGGTAGGCTTAAAAAACCCCTGACACCTGTAGCAGCTGTGGTACAGAGGATGGGTAGGTGGGGAGAAATTCCATCCTGACCCTGTGCGGCAAACAGTAAAGCCCAGAAATATGAGAAATACCCATACTAGAACATAGGCATAGCTATGCCCAGATCATCCCTGACCAATGGCATTCAAGATGAACATGAGTCGGCAGTTTGACAAGGCATCAGAAAAGCTAATGGCACTTTATCATGCATCAGCAGATGCATGACGAGCAGAACCAAGGAGGTGATACTTCCCCTCTATCGGGAGCTGGTGAGACCACAGTTGGAATACTGCATGCAGTTTTGGGCGCCACACTTCAAGAGGGATGTGGATAACCTGGAGAGGGTCCAGAGAAGGGCCACTCGTATGGTTAAGGGCTTGCAGGCCAAGCCCTATGAGGAGAGACTGGGGCACCTGAACCTCTTCAGCCTCCACGAGAGAAGGTTGAGAGGTGACCTTGTGGCTGCCTATAAGTTCATCACGGGGGCACAGAAGGGAATTGGTGAGGTTTTATTCACCAAGGCGCCCCTGGGGGTTACAAGAAATAATGACCACAAGCTAGCAGAGAGCAGATTTAGACTGGACATTAGGAAGAACTTCTTCACAGTTCGAGTGGCCAGGGTCTGGAACGGGCTCCCAAGGGAGGTGGTGCTCTCCCCTACCCTGGGAGTCTTCAAGAGGAGGTTGGATAAGCATCTAGCTGGGGTCATCTGAACCCAGCACTCTTTCCTGCCTATGCAGGGGGTCGGACTCGATGATCTATTGCGGTCCCTTCTGACCCTAGCATCTATGAATCTATGAATCTATGAAGCCTCTTGGACACCTCCAGTGATGAAGAGACAACTTTCCTAGACAGTCTGTCATTGCCTCACTGTTCTAACAGTGAAGACATTTTTCCTGATATCCAGTCTAAACTTACTTTGCTGCAACTTCAAGCCATTTTTCTGTCCAACACTGTGTAGCAAGAGATAAAAGGGTTTTTTTTTCCTCCTTTTTATGGCAACCCTTCAAGCATTTGAAGCCTTCTATCCTGGCCCCTCTTAAGCACCTTCTCTGCAAGCTGAACTTGCCTAGCTCCTTCAGCATCTCCATGTATGACTTGCCTTCCAAGCCCTTGATCATCTTTGTTGCCTGCCTCTGGACCCTCTCTCCATCTCCTTTTTAAAATGTGGAGCCCAACAGTGTAAAGTAGAGAGTCCCTATCACCTCCCATATGTTAAACCTAATGCTTCTAGTGATGCATCCCAAAGCCATATTTGCCTTTTTTGGCACTTGCTACAGACTCATACTAAGTGTGTGACCTACCAAGACTCCTTCTCCATAGTGCTGCCATCCAGCCTGGTGTCCCGCATTTTGTAGTTGTATTTCTGATTATTCTTCCCGAGGTGTAGCACCTTGTATGTATCAGTATTGATCTTCATCCTGTTAGGTCCAGCCCAGCTTTCCAACTTGTTGAGATGCTTCTAAATTGCAGTCCTATCTTCCAATGTGTTTCCAATCCTTCCATTTTGTAGTGTCAGCATACTTGCTCAAGAAGCTTTCTATGGTAGTATCCAAATCACTAATAAACACATTGAACAGCACCGGACCCAGGACAGACCCCCTTTGAGACTCCACTAGAAAACTCCTACCATTCTGACAATTACCCTCTGCTTGCGACTATTGATCCAGTTATCTATCCACCTTATAGTAATTGCCCACATTTCTCCAATTTGTAGAACATTTTCTCAATTTTCATTCAGCTCACTCACACCTGACTGTCTTTATTGAATCCAGTGATCACTGCAACCTTCTTTTCATAATCTGTTTTCTTCTCCTCCTGCTTCCCCATAGTTTTCCTTTCCCCAGAGTTATAAAAGTATTGTCTTAGGATGAAGAATTGATAAACATACCTCTCAACAAGCTGAGGCCCAAATCTTAGATGCATTCTGTGATGCTAAAACAGAGGACATAGTGGCCTAAGACTGGAAATGTTTTCCTATCATAAGCAATCACATTATACAATCTCTTTAAAAATGTATCAAGCTCCATCTTAAAACTAGAGTTTTATCCCCACTACTCTAGCTGTAAGTCTGTTACAGGAACATCACTGCTCCGCTGATTAGAAATCTTCTACTGATTTCCAGTCAGAATATATTAAGGGTGAAGTTTTGCCAATTTATCCTTGTATCAATGTTATTTTTATTATTATTGTTATTTAGATTTATGCCCCACTGTTCAGATTAAATGGTATTTTTCTCTCATTGGTGTTTATCCCCACTGTATTTATACAGCAATTGCAACCCCTTAAGGGACCTAAAATATTATTTATGCAGGAAGCTTTCTTTCTTGCAAATATATATTTTCTGTAGCCTCCTGTGTTTCTTTTTTTCTGATTTTCTCAATTTTTTTAGACTTAATGTAATTCCTCAGCTCTTAGCTTTTATTTATTTTTGTGACTGTGGAACAATAATAGAGCAATTCTGCTGTTGCAAGGACTCAAAAAGCCCACAACAGGTAAGAATATTTTTGACACTATCGATTCTTATTTGAAAACTTTAGGTTTATCTTTTGAATCATAGGTAGGTATTGGTACACCTAACAGCACTAATATTGCACAGCACACCATAGGCATGTCTAGACGAGTGCGGTCATGCGGTATGTGGCGTTACAAACATATTTGCAGCGTCACATACCACACAGTCCAGTGAATTTGCACATGCCAAAGTGAATGTGGCACGGGCATTCCCAGGGGACAAGTAGCTGCAGTGCAAAGCATGCCACTGCTAGTTGTCCCCAGGGAACCAAACGTCCATGCATGTCTGGATGCACCCCATGGCACCCTTAAAAGATTTTGTGGCAACCAAGTTGATAATTACTGATCTAAAGAAAGGCAAGTGCATGATAGGTAATGTGTTTAAGAAAAGGGTCTTCCATAAATGACCTCTGTGATCCCCAGAACAGTGTCACAACTCAAGGTAGTCTCAATTTAAGGCTAAAATCAATTTCTCCCACACTATACCTGAGTAACTGGCTGCTCAGCTAGGTGGAGTCAGCAGATGAAATCCATCCCCTCTCTGACCTAGGGCTAAGGCATAGGGCATTTCTTTGAGGCACTATGGACCCTACTCTGCACCACAGCTGTTTGGGCCAGTGTAAGTGGAACCAGCATGGGAACCACTTCCAAAGAGAGCAGGCTGTATGCAAACATCCCTTTGTGGCCACCAGACTCCAGCTTTTGTTCACAGACTAGGGTACTGGTTTGATGGAGATGCCCATGAAAGGGTCACTCTAGCCTCAAAATAATAAAATTCCCCATCAGCAGTGGCAAAATCCAGTGAGAATAGACAGTGGTTGTAGAATTCTTGACAGCCCACCAAATACAGGCCCTGATTAACAAAGAAAGGAGATAAGGACCCATTTCCTAGAAAGCCCCATGGCACTCATTGTCTGGTTGTTCACTGGCAGAACTCCTATGGAAATGACACTATGTGATAGTAATAGGGAGCTGATGCCTGTTACAGAGAAAGACCGAGTGGAGAAACTTACTGGACACTGTGGGACCAGCTGGGGACATGATGTGATTTTCGCCAGCACTGGGAGTGTCTCCAGCACCAGGGAGCGACATTTTTTAAAACTACCAATTGAGTGAGCTCCTATAAGAGGAGCTGTACTTGGTTAGTGTATTCCCCCAGAAAGGGAGAGGAGCTGGAGCTGGAGCTGGAGCTGGAGCCGGAGCTGGAGCTGGAGCCAAGAAGGACTCCATGATGGAGCCATTTTCCATGTGGAGGCACGGGAACAAGGTGGACAGAGTGCCCAAAGGAGACAGAAGTCAGGTAACCTGTGCACTGAGAATGAATCTTGCTGGTAACTCTGCAGAGCAGGTATTTATGATTGATTAGAGACTTTGCTAATACTTACCGTGAAAACGGACTCTTTTTTTTGGACTGAGTACGTTGTTTTGCCAGGCTGAAGGTCAGGTCTCTCCAGACGGAGAGAAAAAGTGAATTAAAAGTCAGCACCTGGCCAATTAACAGTTTGGCTCACAATTCTATTTTCCTGAGAAGGAAAGAGTGAGTAGAGGGGGAGGATAAAGTATGTGGGGTGAGAGCCTCAGCCTTCCCCAGAAGTTTTGCCCTAGTGCACAATGGGTTGTCCTGGTGGGGTGAAGTCTGCGGCTCTTCCACCTGCAGTGCTCCTGAGTAATGAGAGAATGTCACTTTGGTGTTAGTTAAGATCAGAAGCCACCCTCCTGCGAGTATTAACTTTAACTCCCATCAAAGTCATGGCAGGAAAGAATAAATGCTAGGCGGGAAATGCTCTGCCAAGTGCACTATTTCTTTAGATTGATTTAGGACACCCGCTCACAGTGATTATATGACTGAAGACATGTCAACCTTCTGCTTCAGAGCCTGTTGGGTATCCCTGAATGCTAGAAGCCATTCACAGATCTCCAATCCTGGATTGATTTAGGGCCCATGACTACCCAATGTCTATCAGGAAGGGTAGGTATAGAAAGATAATATGGTCCAAGAGTGCTTTACCCCTCCACCCTGAGCTATGCAGGGGATATGATAGGTCTGGGGGAATGGAGAGAAATCCTGCCTTCTGATACACCCTTCTGAACATGTGGGAAAGCTCCGCACAGAGTAGGTCCCCTCTATCCATAGACTTAGGAGGTACCATCAGGCCCTATTTAATCATAACAGCCATCTTGTGGGGTGATCTGATAAGTGAGCCCACCTACACCTAGCACCATGTGTTACATCCATTGTCACTATTACGAGTCTTGTACCAGGTATGGAGACTAAGACAAGGTTACTCTTAATCTTAAGCAAGTGTTTTAAACCCTAACAATTACAATTCTAAGTCAAAAGCAAAACAACCTGAGCAGTTATAATTCTACTACTGTAGTTAGTCAAAACAATACAACATGCTCAGCACCCCAAGGTATTATGAATGCAACATCACTCAGTGATCAGGCCAGCAGTCTTGTCCAGGGCTCCCGGCTCCAACATCTGAGTTCTGTGCAGGGTAGAATCTTGGACTGGTGAATGGATCTTTAGACCTTTGGGCATTGGCAACACGTAGGGGGTGCAAGCGGGTGCACATGCACTCCCTAAGTTTGGCGGTGCACCCCCTGCAAAAAGCACCACTGATGCTGCCGGCGGCGCCTGCAGGCAATTGCTGCTCGCCGCTGCTGCCACCTGCAGAAGCTCACCATGCACCCCCAGCTTCTGGGGGCACATGGAATTCATACCTTTGGGAGCATGTTCCGAGGTGGGGTTCCTTTCTTCTTGTATGCCATATAGCTACTGCATTTCTTATAATAAGATTAGCTTAAGTCCTTCCCTATAATGTATATTAATAAGCTTGCTTCTACTTGCCATATATGGTTAAACTTAACTGGAATTTTCCATCCTTAAGTAATCTTTTCATTCTTAGGTAGGGGTAGGTTTTGCAACTGATTGTTCATCTTTTTCCAAGTTAAATTTCCTCATTTTAGTTAGCCAACTTCTTGTTTTGATTAAAGTCACCTGGACAGGGTATTTTCAAACTTCTTCTTTTCACCAAGAACAGGTCACAGTCACATACACAACATATGCCAAGCCTTATTACCAGGGATCTGGGTTTTCTGCTTGCTGTGAAAAAAACATGGATCTTCCCCTTCAAAGGAGAAAAACATGGAAAACAGTTTTTACAGCATTCCAGCCTGTAAGGGGCTGCTTAGGGCTGGGGGGAGTGGGATGCAGGGGGCACCACATGGCAACCAGACAGCATAGAGAGTAGCTTCCACAGCTCTCTTCAGGTAAGTCTATGCGGGGGGTGGTAGGGTAGCACAGGCAACATGTTGGAGAGGCAGGGTGTGGGGTACAAGCAATGCAGCAGCGAGGGACCATGCCCCCACCCCCCTCCCCTGAGATTTCTGTGCCCACAGTGGAGAACAAGGCTGTAGCTGGGCCAGACTAGCTCCAGGCAGGAGCTGCCTCCATGGACCAGCTGGTGAGAACCAGCTCGGGAGGGAGCACCATGCCACCATGGCCAAGGTGAGGTGTGGCAGCAGTGTTGTTGCGAAGTTGTGTCCCCACTGCTGCCAGGTAGGCTGGGGGTACCTTACCTTGACCATAGCAACATGGCACTCCCCCCCATGCTGGGTTCTACCTGCTAGGCCATGTAGGTGGCTCCTGCTCAGAACTTGTCTGACCCAGCTGTAGCCCCATGCCTCACACTCCATGCCCTGCAGTATGTGCAGAAATCTGGGGGGACATGTGCCCCTCCCACCTCCCCCATGCATTGCCTGTGCTTTCCCATGTGTGGCTTGTGCCACCCCACATCAGCTGTGTGCCCCTTGATGCATCATTTGTGCCCACCCCCCCCCCTTCCTCAGGCACTTACTCCCTTCCTCTCACACTGAGGATTGGGGGGCAGCAGTTTGAAAATAAGGGACACTAGCAGGGCCGAAGGGCCTATGGCCAGGAGTGACAGGCACCAGCAGGGCCACGGGGCTGCAGATCGGGAGTGAGAGGCACCAACAGGGCCAGGGGGCTGTGGGTCAGGAGTGAGGGCCACTGGCAGGGCCAGGAGGCTGTGCATCAGCAGGGGAAATGGTATGGGCAGGGGCAGGGTATCAGCATATCAGAGCTGCTCAAAGCAGCTGGTCCAGCTACAGCTGGACCCGCATTCTGGTGAGCAAAGGGAGTAGGGGGAGCTCTGATTTTCCATGATAAAAACCAAAAATCAGATGCCCAAATATATAGTTATTTAGAACGTATTTTACTATAATGATTGAGGCACTGGTAAGCTTCAAAATGGCTATAAATTGTAAATATATCAATAAAACATTAGTGTTCAATTGATTTATATAGTCATGTTTTATTTTAATCATGGAAAAATGCAGATTTTGGGTTTTTAAATCCATTTAAATCTAAATCAGAGAATTTGGGGGTTTCATCAAAGAATGTGAGATTTTTAAAAAGAGAAAACCAGAATCTCTGCTTATTAGTCATGTTGAATTTGCAACTTATGCTATGCACCAAAGTCAAAACCCAGGCTCAGAGCTTCAGAGGAGCCCAGAGGTAGATCTATCTCAGGGTCTACACTTGCTTCTTTTATGGTATTTCTTTGATTTTTGAGCCTAAATTGGATATCAAATAACTAACAGGCAAGAATTTTTGTGAGTGATATCTTTTATTGGACCAACTGCAATAGTTGGGATAAAGTTAGACAAGCAAGGCATCCTTCATCAGCTACAATATCACTCCAAATAACCCTGATTTTTGTTAGTATGTACATGTGTGTCATAGCACCTTCTACATGGAAAGAATCTGCATGTAAATAACAGCCAATTCTGTAAGAGACAACTTCCTGTGCTTCCTACACGTTTTCACTGGGGTAGGGCATGAATGACTCATGCCTCCTGAGGCTGGTGGGGCATAGCGACCACCCACAGGCAGCAGTGTCGGCAATGGGGGTGTGGCAGTAGTGAGCAGGGACTGTCTGCAGGCGGCTGCTCTGATTCAGCAGTGAGGGCGGGCTGAATGGAGACCGCCTGCAGGCGGCTATGATGACGTTGGCAGCAAGGGTGGGCTGAGCGGGAGCCGCTCACAGGCAGGCGCGATGACATCAGCAGTGAGGGTGGGCCAAGTGAGGACTGCCTGCGGGTGGCTGCAGCAGTGTTGCAGGGGGGGCGTCGACCACCTGCAGACACAGGTGGCAGCGTCAGTGGCGGCCAATCTCGGGGGAGGCACATGCCCATCTTTGCCCCTCCACACATCATCTATGGGGCGGGGCTTTCCCCTCCACAGAAGTGGAAGACCCACAGAGCTCAGACCATTTGTGCCTCCTCACTGGCTCCCTGTCCGGATCAGACAGTGGGGCAGGGAAGATGGTGATCAAATGTGGAAAGCACTCCATTTACCCACCAAAGCTCCAAGGGACTGCTAGGAAGACAGTAGTGTCTTTAAAGCTGTCTCCCAATCCATCCCTTAACTGACCCTCTTTTCTTATTCCCCATTTTAACCTTAGAACCAAAAGAGAAGATTCTACAGGGTTCAGGAGAGAAGGTAGCAGCTCTCCTCTCCCTTCCATGGAAGTAGCTCTCCTTTTAATTTCCATGCCAGTATAATGTGTCCCTGCTAGTATATGCTTAGTCCCTTTCTCTTCATAGCTATCTATAAATATAGATCTATTCCAAGCCCATATTGTAAAGTGACAAAAAGGCTAACAGACTTCTGTGGCTGTAGCACAGAACCCAGTCTCCATACTGACATCTAGTGGATTTAATGGTTACATTCAGCATTCTGTTCAGCAGTGAATTGCAATTTTATTCATAGATTCATAGATGTTAGGGTCGGAAGGGACCTCAATAGATCAAGTCTGACCCCCTGCATAAGCAGGAAAGAGTGCTGGGTCTAGATGACCCCAACTAGATACTCGTCTAACCTCCTCTTGAAGACCCCCAGGGTAGGGGAGAGCACCACCTCCCTTGGGAGCCCGTTCCAGACCTTGGCCACTCGAACTGTGAAGAAGTTCTTCCTAATGTCCAGTCTGAATCTGCTCTCTGCTAGCTTGTGGCCATTGTTTCTTGTAACCCCCGGGGGCACCTTGGTGAATAAATCCTCACCAATTCCCTTCTGTGCCCCCGTGATGAACTTATAGGCAGCCACAAGGTCGCCTCTCAACCTTCTCTTGCGGAGGCTGAAAAGGTCCAGTTTCTCTAGTCTCTCCTCGTAGGGCTTGGTCTGCAGGCCCTTGACCATACGAGTTGCCCTTCTCTGGACCCTCTCCAGGTTATCCGCATCCTTCTTGAAGTGTGGCGCCCAGAATTGCACGCAGTACTCCAACTGCGGTCTGACCAACGCCCTATAGAGGGGAAGTATCACCTCCCTGGACCTATTTGTCATGCATCTGCTGATGCACGATAGAGTGCCATTGGCTTTTCTGATGGCTTCGTCACACTGCCGGCTCATGTTCAACTTGGAGTCCACTAGGACTCCAAGATCCCTTTCCACCTCTGTGCCACCCAGCAGGTCATTCCCTAGGCTGTAGGTGTGCTGGACATTTTTCCTCCCTAGGTGCAGCACTTTGCATTTCTCCTTGTTGAACTACATCCTGTTGTTTTCTGCCCACTTGTCCAACCTATCCAGGTCTGCCTGCAGCTGTTCCCTGCCCTCCGGCGTGTCCACTTCTCCCCATAGCTTTGTGTCATCTGCAAATTTGGACAGAGTACATTTCACTCCCACATCCAAGTCACTGATGAAGACATTAAAGAGTATCGGTCCGAGGACCGAACCCTGCGGGACCCCACTGCCCACACCCTTCCAGGTCGAGACCGACCCATCTACCACGACTCTTTGGGTGCTACCCTCTAGCCAATTTGCCACCCACCGGACTGTGCAGTCATCCACATCACAGCCTCTTAATTTGTTCACCAGTATGGGGTGGGATACCGTATCGAAGGCCTTCCTGAAGTCCAGGTATAAGACATCCACCCCTCCTCCTGTGTCCAGGCGTTTCGTAACCTGGTCATAGAAAGAGACTAGGTTGGTCAGGCACGATCTGCCCGCCACAAACCCGTGCTGGTTTCCCCTCAGCATAATTTGCCCTGCCAGGCTCTCACAAATGTGAGCCTTGATAATTTTTTCAAATACTTTACCAAGGATGGAGGTGAGACTGACCGGCCTATAGTTGCCCGGGTCCTCCTTCCTCCCCTTTTTGAAAATGGGGACCACGTTAGCCCTTTTCCAGTCCTCCGGGACTTGGACTGTGCGCCACGAGCATTCGAATATTCCCGCCAGTGGCTCTGCAATGACGTCGGCCAGTGCCTTCAGCACCCTCGGATGGAGCCCATCCGGGCCTGCCGAC
The DNA here is from genome assembly GCF_030867095.1 of Alligator mississippiensis. Taxonomy (NCBI): domain Eukaryota; kingdom Metazoa; phylum Chordata; order Crocodylia; family Alligatoridae; genus Alligator; species Alligator mississippiensis. The sequence goes on from NC_081827.1 coordinate 113,957,277, forward strand.
TTAGTACAGCTTAGTACAGCTTAGTACTTTAGTGCCTAGTGCCCATAGTACAGCTAAACCAGATTTTTTCCACTGTTCTCATCTCTCTCTTTCTCTCACATCTTCCCAGTTCTCTTTGGATTGCTTTCTCCCTACTCTTTCTCCCATTTATTAATTTGAGCCTTCCAATGTGAACTCCTAAGCCCCTTCTGGTTCTGCTTGTTCCCTACTCCCAAGTCGCAAACATCTCCTCTCTTTGTGGGTAGCTATTTTTTTTTTCTTTTAAATCAGGTAGATGTAAGTTTCTAGTCTTTAAGAGGGGACTAAATACATGTCCCTGTGCACTTGCTTACTGCATGTGGACCAGGTTGTTCTACGACTTGTTTCCCGTTTCCTCCAGAGATTGCAGAAAAGTGGCTGCATCTACTGCCTGCCGCACAACTTATCATTTCCCCTTCCCAGATGGCATTTCTGTGTGTGTATGTGTGTGTGGTGTGTGTACACACACACACAGCACATAACCCACCCCCTGCTTTCTTCTGCCTCTTACTTCTGACTGTTTAGCATCTCATACAGAGAAAAACTGCCCGACTGTCCCACCCTTGTGAATCAGCTGCAGTGGAACACATGAGAAGTAAAAGGATAAATAAGAAGCCTTTTCATAGAACACCATGGACATGAATCCAGCACTCTCTCTAGCCAGAAAATATGACCACCATTTATAGTTAAAAAAAATGGGGAAAAAGATTAGATGATTTGCAACAGAGGGGAGTATAAGCTTATTAGCACTAGAGATGCAGCTGTGATTTTTTAACAGGTTAGAAGGATCTACAAGCTTAGCATGCCTACAAGTAGCAAGCTTCAATTTGTAGATATACGCTAGCTTTTCTCTCATCACAAGCAGGCTTTTGCATTCATACTGGGAGTTTCGGTCTTTTTTTTAGTACTATTTGAACCACAGCATCCCAGCAGCAACTGTTGGCATAGGAATCATAGGAAAGTAGGACTAGAAGAGACTTCACAATGTCATCATGTCCAGCCCCTTGCTGAAGCCAGGATCATTCCCAACTAGAAATATAAAATTTCCAGAAATTTTGAAAACATGGGGAAAAGTTTTTTTTTCCATTTTGGGGGGGTAAAAAACAGAAATTTTGGGAAAACTGAAATATATGCAATACTTATCTTCTTAGCACTCTTTACAGATCTAAACTCACTTTGCTACTTTAAGAACATAAAACGTGTTATGTATAACTTGGCTTGCTCAAAAAATTATGTTTGGTATATTTATTAAATGTAAAAATATAGTTTATCCAGACAATAATTACACATTTACTAACTGAATGTACTTTTAAATATTTTTAATTTTTGTTACAAATGGAGCTACAAGCTGCTGAACTCTAAGGAACCTAGCATCTCTTAGTTTTTGCCAGGTTATGAGAAGCAGGCAAAAATTAAAGTTGAAAATAGAAGAAACCATCAACATTATAGTAAAACAAAGAAAGGTATTATGTATTCTGGACTTAAGTCTCCTCCACAGTGACAGGTAGATATAGAAAGCACTCGTTTTTAGAAAAAGTGCTGAGAAAAAAGGGAAAAAAACCCCCAAGATTCATTGAATACAAATTTTACCAGATGAAGCTCTGTCTAATCAGTCTCATTTTCTAAGCTATCATAGTTTCATAGTTTGTAGGGTCAGAAGGGACCTGAGCAGATCATCAAGTCCGACCCCCTGCCATGGCAGGAAAGAGTAATGGGGTCAAACAACCCCAGCAAGGTGTTCATCCAGCCTCCTCCTAAAGACCCCCAGGGTAGGAGTCAGCACCACTTCTCTTGGAAGTTGGTTCCAGATCCTAGCCACCCTGGCAGTGAAGTAGCGCCTTCTGATGTCTAGTCTGAATCTACCCTCTGCCAGCTTGTGACCGTTATTCCTTGTTACTCCCGGTAGTGCTTGGGGGAACAGGGACTCTCCCAATGCCTACTGGTTCCCCCTGACTAGTTTGTAAATGGCCACTAGATCCCCCCTCAGCCTTCTCTTGTGGAGGCTGAACATGTTCAGGTCCCATAGCCTCTCCTTGTAGGGCCTGCCCTGCTGCCCCCTGATCATGCGAGTGGCCCTCCTCTGGAACCTCTCCAAGTTGTCCACATCCCTCCTGAAGTGCGGCGCCCAGAACTGGACTCAGTACTCAAACTGTGGCCTGACCAATGTCGCATAGAGGGGGAGGATCACCTCCTTGGACCAGCTTGAGATGCATCTGTGGATGCATGACAAGGTATGGATGGCCTTCCTGACCGTGTCCCCACACTGTCGGCCCATGTTCATTTTGGCATCATAACGACTCCAAGATCCTTTTCTGCCTCTGCACTGACAAGAAGGGAGTTCCCCAGCCTGTAGGTATGCTGCTGGTTCTCCCCCCTTCAGGCGCAGCACCTTGCACTTGTCAGTGTTGAAACCCATCCTGTTCTCATCCGCCCACCCCTGTAACTTGTCCAGGTCTGATTGCAATCTATTCCTCCCTTCTAGCATACCCACTTCTCCCCACATCTTAGCGTTGTGTGGGCCAGGGGTGAGCTGGGCCCGTCTTTGCGCACGCGGACTGTGGCCAGCAGCCCGGGCACGCGGGGCCGGAGAAAACCGCGCGGCGGCAAGGCACGCGCGGGCTAGAATTAGTCACAGAGGCGTAGTGGTTGATTGAAAAGATTATTTACTTACACCCAAGATGGTCGCGGTGTAGGCTGGACAGTTTTCCAGGTGCAGCTCTGCTTAAGTCCTCGTTGGAGGACTCTGACAAATTCGGTTCTTTGGCCCCGGAGTTGTTAAGGCTCCGCGGGTTCGGCAATTCTTTCCTCACGGAGTTGTCGAAGCTCCGTGGGTTTTGTTCGGTTCCTAGGCCCCCGGAGCTGTTAAGACTCCGTGGGTTCGAAAATTGGGTATATAGGATAGGGATACGTCTAGGATTGTGCTCAGCGATGGGGAGAGGCCAGAGGCTGTTTAGACCTCTGTTGCCTGCTTAAGAAAGGCGCGTTGGGTCCGCAAGTGTCCACATCGCTTAAAGATCTTCACACAGCGCGAAGTCTCCTCCTCCTGGCGAGTTCTATCTCTCTCCAGTTTTCCTCTCTCTCCGACTTGGGCGGAAACTACCCAAGCCTTTTGTACAGCTAGCAAGCCAATAGCTAGCCGCCATGTATGCCTTCATTCAGAACCGGCCAATAATGTGGCGCGAATCTAAATACAAATGGCAGGAACTCCTTTGCACCGTGCATCTCTGAGATGCAAAAGAAATGCACCATGCAAAGAAGCTGCAAATTGGCGGGAAATTCCCCGTTGCACCGGAGTTCTCTCCCGCAGCAGAGAACTCGATTGTGCAAGGAAGCTGTAATTTTAACGGGAACATAATTTAGCGTTGCTGAAGCACACACAAACAACAAATCACAACTTTGGGTTGTGACATGTGTCATCTGCGAATTTGAACAGGGTGTTTTTTACCCCCTCGTCCAAGTCGTTGAAGATGTTGAACAGTGCAGGCCTGAGGACCGAGAACTATCAGCAGTTTCTGCTTCTTCTGATCCTTCATTTTTATCTTCTTCATGGACTTCTGAAAACTGAAGCTTTGCCCAGATTGAGATAAGCTTCTTTACTCTTTCACATGTTAGTTTATTTTTGATTTGATGCGAGTATTTCCACACATAGACCAGTTCCTTTCACATGCTGCAGAAGATGGAGGAATCTGAAGCAGGGGAGAAGCAAGAGGAGTCAGAGGCTGTGTCGTGCAAGGGCTTTGCCACCATGTTGCAGGAGGGATTTGTACCTTTCCAGCATCATGTCCTAAATGTGTTTGTTGCTTGTTTTGTAATCCAGTCAAATGCAGTAGCAGTGCTATCATCACTAACTTTTCTGCCTTTGAATCTTGGATCCAAGAGATTTGCAGCAGCATGAATTGATCAGCAACAAAATTCTTCCCATCTGTTAATAAAGTCTTTCATTTTTCTTTCTTCTGTACTTGTAAGTGGAGATACACTTAGATTCTCAGAAACAGTTGATTTTATCCGGGCCGTTTGGTAAGGAATGTCTGACAAAAGTGCACTCTGATTCAGAGGCAGTGATTGCTGAAGAAATTGGCTTTAGAATTTTCAGGGAGTTCTGCAGCTGAACCCCGAAGACATCCTCACCAAGTACAGTGTTCCTTATACTTCTGGGTACATTAAGATCCTCAATTATTAGTGTTTGTTGAAGAGTTTCTTTGTTTTTTAGTAAACTTTCAAATGAGATCACCACTCCACCCCATCTAGTTTTACTACAGATTGTGTGTCACTATTTGATTCTTTGCATTCTTTTTTTCCTGCTTATTCTTAAAGACTGCAGCATGTTTTATAACTTCTTTTGCTCTTCTATAGATCTTTTGCAGAGTGTCCAACTTCATGATGTCATTAAGAAGCAAGTTTAGCTCATGGGATGCACATCCTATTGCACTAATACGTGGATATTTATCCATTATGATCTCCCATGCTGCTTTCATGTTACTTGCAAGGTCAGTCAACAAAGAAAATACTTTACCACTCTCAATCTTCTGTAGGGCTTCACATATTTTACTACTGATATACTCTGCAGTATGCCTGTTCTCTCCTGTTTCAATGTTTCTGTAAAAAAAACTGGTTGAGGTGTTATCATCACAGAGTTTATTGTTCCTTCTCCCCGCACATTTGTCCATCCACCTATAATTTCTTCTGAACTACAAAAGTGGGGAGCAGGAGAGCACTACCTGGAGCTGGCAGAGATTCCTTTGCTGTGTCTGGAAGGTCTGGTATAAGGGCAGTGGAGATGAGGCTTGCTGGGGTAGGGAGCTCTCTCAGAGCAACCTTGGTCTGTTTCTTGGGGCAAGTTGCAGTACAGTGGAGAGAAACTGAGCTTGTGTGTTAGAACATGAAAGCCAATGGGAAAACAGGAATGAGACAATGAGTAGAGACAAAAGGGAACAGTGGAGAGTATGACCTAAGGAAGAAGCCAAGAGACAGAACTCCTTTGAAGCACAACCCTTAGGGCATAAGCAGACTTCAATTTCTGGGGCAGAAATCCTCCTGCCCCACAGGAATTCCTGATCAGTCTAATCAATGTTATGGCCTGTGGCCCGAAGAACCTTTCAGCTAGTTCCTTCAGTACCATGGGATGAGTTTCATCAGACCTTGCTAACAAGAACTCATTCAAATTAATAAAAAACTCTGACACACTTTTTAGTTATCATGGCCCTCATCTTTTCACCTTCTTTGTATCTATTATTTTATTAGATGTCTAGTTGCAGCTTATTTTTATGAAGACCAAGGCATATTAGCTGTTGAGCAGCTCTACCTCCTTTGGGTTTCCTGTTAATAGCTTATCCTGCTTGGTTCTTATAAAATGGTGAACTTTAAAGTGATTGCCTTAGACCCATTCAGAACACAAAGTGGACAATTCCAATATAAATAAACTCTTGTGTTCTTTTCATGCTGTTGCAGAAAGAATCCAAACTCTGACACCTACTGCTTTACACCTTATGTGAGGCTGTCTTCTGGGTCACTGGTGTTGTTGTTACTGTTGTCCTCATGTTGGGTGTTATTGATTATATATATCGTCAGTGTTGAAGTTTCTAGAACTGCGGTACCGGCAAAAGTTGCAGCCAGGAGATTCCAGCACTAGTCTTAGATTCCTGTCTTAAAGAATGACCAGAGGCTCGGTTTGGTGGCAAAGATTCAACCAGGTTTATTATCTACACAGCTCTACTATTTTTTGGCCTAACAAGTACATCAGACAAGGTGTTAATATGTTTATGCCTGTAACAGGGTAGTCAGCACAACACCCCACAGGCTCCCTAGGGCATACTTTCCAATCTATCTTTTATACAATGATGAAAATAAATTACATATTACATTCCATCTGTATCTTTGATATTTGCTGGTGATACTTAAGGTTGTACCATTTTAAATTGGTAGTGCACAATCTGTCAGTTTGGGAACCGCTGCTATAGAAGAACTACACTGGGTGTTACTGCACTTGTCTGGAATACTACAGAAGTTGAAGTGTGTCTAGTGAATGATGGTTCTGTTAAAGCCCCAAACTCTGGAATGGACTGTAAGTGAATTTTACTTCTTCAGACTTCCCATATACCACTCATCTAGAAACCAAATATGTGGGCAGAGTGAATTTCCTGATTAAATTAATGTTCTAAGAGTTCTCAGTATCAAAGCAGAAGTTTTAAGTGTTTACGTATAAAGAAAAAGAAAATATTAAGACCCTGTGCTTCTCTTAAAACCAACTGTCAAATAAAAAGGGTCTAATTGAGTCTCAGATTAAGCAAAAACACTAATAAATAATGTATTTGCTAATTTAAAGATTATTTTTCAAGTATTTGATCTTTGCTTATTATTGATAGTCTAAGTACAAAATTGAAGTAATTATTTTATTCTGCATTCGCAACCACCTATAAATTGTCTTAAGGCTCTTCAGAATGGAGAATGCAGTTATAGACTAACAGAGGACAACATATTAAGCAGAATAAACTGGGAAGAAAAAGCATTTGTTAAGTGTGGTTTAAAAACAGCAGATAACTGTTACTAGTCCAGTAGAAAGAGGGATCCTTCAGAAGCCAGCTCAATATACATATTAATACACCTGTATTGGCACCACCTTTATTTATTTATTTATTTTTTCACATTCAGCAGATGGTTCCCTACCTATATTCCAGGCTAAGCTTATAGACCAGGAGTCAGCACCCCCCAGCATGCATGCCAAAGCATGCCATGTCAAGGCATTTTGTTTGGCACATGCACCTTGGGGCAAATGGTGGGAAAGGGGACCAGGATGTATTGCCACAACAAGGATTGTAGCTCCCCTGCCTTCCGCCCCTTGCATGACAACTTCTTTTAAGTAGAGGTTGCAGGTATTTTTGGCACTCAGCCCAAAACTGTTGCTAACCCATTATAGACATTTGTACAAATGTGTATGTTTGACAAGCTTTGTTAGGCTCGTCCATCTTATTCCATTTTTCTGGTATGTTTCTGCACCTAGCGTCATTTTGATGCCATCTTAATAGAAATAATTAAAAAAAAAATTCTGGAACTATGGTTCATGGTTGTAAAACATGGCTTAAATTCTGGCAATAGAAAGTATACTCCCCCGCTTTCCTCTAGTGACACCATTAGTACACGCATGTAAATGCCAGATGAAAATGCATTCAAATGAATTTGATACGGTTTTACCACCATAGGCAAACCACAATACAATACAAACAAATACTGGTTTCCAAAATAATCAAAGAAACCTTATTAATAATTTAGAACTGAATATTTAAAAATAACCATCATGTATTGGAACATTTAATGTTTTGCTTTATGTATGTTATTCCTATCTGAATGACTGCCTTTTTGTTGAAGGTCTTACTGTTAGACCATGACTCCATGCAGCGCCCAGCAACTAGGGAGACGATGATCCAATTGCCCATGGATCCTGTTACTCATTAGCCAGAGCAAGCAGAGAGCAAACACCAGCACACATTGCTCGCAACAGCTTTATTCAAAATGGAGACAGCTTCGAACTAGCTCCCAAAAACGCAACAAACTGGGAAGCCACCCCAAACAATACTTTTTCCACATTTATACACCTTGGTTCATACTCATTAACATTTACCCCACCTATGTCCCTCCTTTGGTTCCACCCATTTCTTCTCCCACTTCAAGCTCTGCCTGTGTTTACTGTTTGCTTCCTGTTTGAATGGTATTGCTTATGCATTTCATTTATTTACATACCTCTTTGCTAAGAGCACATGCCTAAGACTTTGACCCCGTCTTCTCCCAGTCAGTTGTGGTTTCTTGATGACTTCAGCACGATCTCCAAGGCCATACTTCTGCTTTATCCCCTAATGATAGCCGTTGGTCTGTATCCTGTTCTTACACATCATGCACTTTGCACCCTATCCTTTTGTTAGGAATCCACTTGCTTAAGCATTTGCAGTTAGTTACTTTTAATATGTCATCCTGCCTTGTGACCAGCAGCTTTTGCTGAGACACAGGAAAAAGCCTTTATTCAGCTACACACCCAGTGCTCACGAAGATTCAAATATTGTCACCCTAATACTTACATTTAAGATAAATGGAAAAGTTGGGTCTGTTACGGATGTGTTTCTTAACACATCATGGTCATGAGGCTTAATTTTGGACTATGGATTCATTGCAACAGTTTGGAAGGGGCAGAATGAGGCTATATATGGGAAGAATGCAAGATAAATCTTGAGAAAATATCGTGAGGTTTTCACAACACAAAATTTAAATTAGCTCAGTGATAGGCAATCTTTTAAGGTTGTGGGTTGAACTGACTCAGTTTGGTTTAAAGGCAGGAAGAAAGGGTGGCACTAGGATCCAACTGCTGCCATTGATTTTCCCCATAACTAGGGGAAAACACCCCCAGCCAGCACTATTCCCTACTAAAAACCCCTGCTCCCAAATGCTACCAAAGCCCCATGTCTGTGGCCTGATGTGGCCTGAATCAAACAGCTCCATGGGCTGGATGCAGCCTGCAGGCCATAGGCAGCTGATATGTGAACTGGTTATTATGCAATATTGTCCACCCACTCTGTGTTAAACCAACATGACCAGCAGCTGAGATATTGAAGGTATACTGATATGCCTTTATAGGGCAACAGGTTGTACATGACATTCTTCAGATGGTCCTGTTGCATGAAACACAGAAGCCACAGCAGATCCAGATGCTCCTCTTAGATACTTCTTTCTAAAGTAATCTATTGAACAAACAGCAGCCAATTTATCAAATATTGCAGTGTAATGGTCCAGAACTAACAAAATACTGGAAATGAAATACACATGGAACCTGAAACTGACCAGGACTGTAAAAAAGTATAAAATCTCTCTATTACTTTGGGATGTCACTGGCTCCAATTTACAAATTGTACTGAAGGGACACTCACTCACCTGGCTTGACACATTACAAGAATCTTAGATATGCACACATATCCCTGAGTCATTCGTGTGTCCTTGGTAAGATCAGACAATATTCCTTTCTCTAACGAATAAACAGGAAGGCATTATGCATATTATACATGGTAATTTATTCCTCTGTAGACAGGCTCATCATATCATGTATTATAGATAGGATTGGCAGGATTTCTTTTAATCGGTATATGTTGATAAACATGGATTTTTACCTCACACTCAGACTGACAAAAAAAAAGTTCTATAATTAATCATTCAAATGTATAGAAAGGGACTGAAGGAAATTAATGGCTAAGGGAGTGTGGGATGACAAAGGGAGCAGTCCTACAGAAGTGTGCTGACTTCAGTTTGGACTGCAACTCACAGAAACCCCAGGGAACCAGGAACAAAGAAAGAGGAAGCAACAAAGTAGATGAGGAAGGTATGAACTAGTGGAGCAGGGACTGATGGCAGCTTTGCCACACAGCTGGTGGCAGTCCTAAAAAATTGAATTCTGTCAAGCCTAATCATAGGGTTAGGAACCTTTCTTTCTTTCCTTGCCTTTCTTTCAAAATAATAAATGTGTCATTTCCTATTCTTGATTGTAAAGAGACATTCTAGATCCAAATAACCCTGAGGTGGAACTAATATTTTCATCTACATCTTGTAATCATCTAGCTCACCCTACAGAAGAGGACTTGCTAGCTGATCCCATACACATTACTGACAAGATGCTATTATAGCTATCAACAATTAAATATACAATAACAATACATTTATTTTCAAACAATGGCCGAATTCAGCCATAAAAATCATAGAAAATTAGGCTTAGAAAGGACCTCAGGAGGTCATCTAGTCCAGCCTTGTAAGGCCCATCTCGAAAAGGCCTCTGGGAGGAGGCCAAGCTGGCAGCCCGGAGGGGGGGGGGGGGTCAGTTTTGCAGAACCCGGAGGCCACGAGACAATGACCTAATGCATCTGCTGATCAGCCAAAATGGAGAAATGGGAAATGCTTTGAGCAACTAACTGTTCTGGAAAGTACCAGAAATAGCCATGAAGATGGGAACTGCGGCAAGGCCCGAAGTGACCCTGCTTTGCAGCATACCATGAAGCTTGCTCTAACCCATACAAGGTGGTAAGGCTAAAGGCGTTGTGTGATTGGAGGATCTCAGGAAGATGAGAGACAGAAAGGTATAAAGGTTCTAAGAACAAAGCCTTGGGTGGAACTACTTCAGGGAGGAAAAGTCTGAGGACCCGATGAAGTAGTCTCACCAACCAGGACACTGGGTGGGGTTCCCGAGACCCATCAGGTAATTACAAGGGAACAGGGTGTGTAGTGCCTTTCCTCCAACCCAACGCGCTTGCTATTCTTGAACTAGGTATAAGATCATATCAAATATGTGTTATTGATTTTCCTGTTCCTGCAATAAAAATAAATCCTTAGATTTTACCTGGTGTGTGACTTGTGGGCTAATCACCTACCCCGGGAAAGGGAGCAAACCCCTACAAGCCTCCTTCTCAAAGCAGGACCATTGCCAATTAGATCATCCCAGCCAAGGCTTTGTCTAGCCAGGTCTTAAAAACCTCCAAGGATGGAGATTCCACAACCTTTCTGGGTAACTGGTTCCAGTGTTTTACTACCCTCCTAGTGATAAAGTTTTTCCCAATATCCAACCTAAACTTCCCTTGCGACAACTTGAAACCATGGTGCATTGCTCTGTCATCTGCCACCACTAGGAACAGTCTAGCTTTGTCCTCTTTGGACCCACCCTTCAGGTAGTTGAAGGCTGCTCTTAAATCCCCACCTCTGTTATGCAAATGGCATAAATACTAGCTTTAGGTTACGTAAATAACATGGAAATAGACTTTTGTCTATTGCCTTAATCTTGTGCATCTTGATGCTTTTTTTTTGGTGTATTTTCTTGAGTTTTGCACTGCCTTAAGAAACTCCATTTTGTATTGCTCTGTAGCTTGACATAAGTGTTTGGCCTTTCACTCCTTTGAACACCGTGTGTGTGAGGGAATGGGCGAAAGCGTGGTTGCGGACAAAGAAAACACCAGTTGGCGACTGGCTGAAGAATGCAGACAGATAAAAGACAAAAACAAGAAGAATCCACCCCAGAACAGTGAGAGAACAATCTCAAACAACCTTCAAGGAGGAACACAGTGATAACACAGCAAAAGCCCAGAGGACTGAATGAATTGACAAGACTATAGAAGGTGTGGAAGACATGTTGATTTTGGATCTTGTTCCGCATATCGTTCTGGAGCGTCAGTTCACCTGACGAGACGGACCAACAGAAGCCCGACTCCCATTGGTGATCAACTTAGCTAGCCAATAAGTTGACTTGAGCACCAATGAGACTGGTAACATATACCAGCACAGAACAGAAATTGGGGGGGGGGGGGGGTACATGCGTACTAAGCACTTAATCAACCAACGCGGCGTCTTGCCTTGCCTTCTTTTACAAAGATCTTGCTCTTTATTTTGAGCTAATTGGTTAAAACCTTGGCCTTCTCTTCTCTAGACTAAATAAGTGCAGTTCCTTCAGCCTGTCCTCATAAGTCACACATCTCAGCCCCCTCACCATTTTTGTTGCATTCCACTGGACTCTCCCCAGTATGTCTATATCCTTTCTGTAGTGGGGGGCCCAGAACAACACAGTACTCCAGATGTGATCTCCCCAAGGCTGAAGAGAAGGGAATAATCACTTAGCTTGATCTGCTGGCAACACTCTTACCAATGCATCCCAATATGCCGTTAGTCCTCTTGGTAACAAGGGCGCACCCAATTCATATTCAGCTTGTCCACTGTAACCCCCAGGTCCTTTGCCTGGACAGCAGCTGTCCAAGCAGTCATCCCCCAGCCTGCATCAGTGCCTGGGATTGTTTAGCCCTAAGTGCAGGACTTTGCACTTATCCTTAAGGAACTTCATGAGATTTCTTTTGATTCAATCCTTGCTTTATGGTAAATTTAATTTACAATTGTTTCTAATAGTCTGATTTTTATACACATGTAAACAAACAGAAGGGCTAAGCAACTACTGTTTAAAACAGAAACATTTCCAGCATTTCTATTTCCTAATTGCTTTTTTTAAAAGCCTTTGTCAAAGTATATTTTGGCTGCTGCTTTTTTTTGTCCCTATTTTTTCAATTCTTTAGCTATTTTACAAATTAACTCATTTCAAGCATTCCTAGTATTTTTACATTTAAAAAATCCATTTTTAACTCCTCCAACATGTACACAAACATTTTGGCATTTTCATTTCTCTACCTGTCATTACTTTGAAAGGAGTTATACAATTTTAAAAAGGAGGAGTTTTAATTTGCCTCACTAGTGGCTGTAAATCCTTATGGCTAATAAGCAGGAATTCTGGTTTTCTGTTTAAAAATCCCAAATTCTGATAAAAAGATCCCAAATTCTCTTATTAAAACCCCCCAAATCCACATTTTCCCACAATTAAAATGAAACACCACTAATACCCCCCCCCCGAAGTACTTCTGGTCCACTGCTGAGTGCGTGTGGGAGCCCCCCCCAGACGCTCCCCCAGCTCAGCAATTTGCCGTGGGGAGGACCCTAGGTGCCCCCCCAGACCCAGGAGGCACCAGTTGCCAAGCCAGGGAGTGGGGGGTCTCCTGCGCACTCCGCTGAGGACCTAGAAGTGGACTGGAAGTGCTTCTGGTCCACCACCAAGCACGCTGGGGACCCACCCATATTCCCATGGGGCGCTCCATCTGCCCCATCATCTCAGTGTTCACGAGCTGCCTGGTACCTCGAGGTATGTAGACAAAACATATAAATTTGTGTCTATGAATCATTGAATCTCTCCAAAACAATTTAGAGGGTTCCAATTCAATTCAGAAAGATTAAAAAGGTCTCCTGATTTGATTTGGATGCTGATTCAGGCCAAATCAAATCAGCAACTGAAGCTTCGCACAGCCCGTGTGTGTGTGTGTGTACACACACACACACCACCCAAGTCCCACTGGTGCCCCAGACTCCTAACCCACAGCCCCCTGCCCCCTCCAGAGGGGGTGTCCAGCTGCTGGGGGTACAGGACATGGAGGCTACATCCTACTTGCTCCCTGCTCCATGGGTGCCAGCCGCAGCTGTCCAGCAGTGCCTGAACGTACGGGTGGCATGGCCAGAGCAGAGCCAAGTGGAGCAGGGGTGGGGTGGCAGATGTGGGCTGCGCAGTGGTGGTCTCCACACCCTGCTGCTCTCCCCCCACAGGCCTTCATGGTCCATCAGGTAAGACCAGGTACAGGAGGATGGAGCAGGATGGGGAAGCTCAGTGCTGCCACCACCACAAGTCCAATGCCAGCTGTGCCACCGAAGTGAGGCACCCTCTGCCCACCTGGCAGCAGAATGGGGGCACAACTGGGGGAGGAGATGGTGTTGTGGGTGCCAGTGATGGAGGAAGATGTGGTCTGTCCACTGCAGGGCTTGGGGATCCCTGCCCTGTTGCTCTCTCCCCCAGGGGCCTCTGTGGCCCTACAGGTGGGACCTGGTACAAGATGGAGTGGGGCACAAAAAACTTAATGCAATTGCCACTGAGTGCCCTGTGCCAGCCACACCATGATGAGGTGCCCCCTGCCAGGAGCGGGGACAGCTGTGCAGAGTTGTGCCTCCCCACTGCTGCAGGGTGGACAGGGGTTGCCTCATGATGGTGCAAATTCCTAGCAGCATTGGTACCACCCCAAGCCTCCCTGCCTCACTCTGACCTCCTGTGCCAGGTCCCACCCACTGGGCTGCAGAGGAAGCCATGCTGCAGCTTTGCATGCCACTGTGGGTGGACAAATCTGGGGCAGCACGTGTCCCCCCCGTGCTCCCCTGATGGGTCACCTCTGCATCCAACCCCTCCCCCCAGGAGGGCACACAGCAGGGGGGAGCCTCCCCAAATGAGCCACCCATGGCTGTCCTGCTTCGTGGCTGCATGTTCCCACCTCAGCTGGGTACTGCCCACAGCCCCCCACACCCCCCTCATTGTAGCCTCTGCCTCAATTTGCACTCCTCCCCCCCAGTCTACCCGTAGGAGCTGCTCTCCAACTCTGCCTGACTGTATTTCCAGCCACGTACACGTGTCCTGCTCCTCCCAGTCCTAAGCAGACCCTTGCAGGATGGAATTCTACCAGCCTGCAAGAGGAAACCTGTATTTTTCTCCTTTAAACAAGAAAATCTGCTTCTTTTCTGTGGCAAACAGAAAACCCAGATCCTTGCTAATAAGCAAAGCTATCCCAATCTTCCCTGTTTATAAGCAAACTTTCTTAACATTTTGGAGGATTCTGCTTGTCCATTCAACCTGCCCTGAGGAACTCATGCTTTATATCTAATACTAACATCCACTTTTGTAGTAGGAGTAGCAGCAGCAACAGGAACCTTTATTTTACAGAATCATTCAGGAAGGGCAAGAATTCATCTAGAAGCAAAATTCCTAGGCCTCTCTCATCCTGAAGGTTTTAAAACTTACGGCTTTCATCTGTTAGGAGAGTATCCTAACCGCTAGGTTTGGGGGCTGGGGGAAGATGTTTTCAAATATCCTCTGTTGAAGTTGCCTTGTCACCACCACCACCATCTTACTTTGTTCAGAAAGACCACAGAAGCTTTATCTACTTCAGTATTTGTTAAGCCAGAAAGCAATATAGATTTTCTAGCTTACTAGTTAGGATGCCTAGGTCCCAGTCCCTACTTTAGTAAATTATTTATATAATGTGGAACTGTTTCAACAGGGTATGAAGGTGCCTCACCCCAGAAATCCTTATAGGCCAATGGGTAGAACTGTCAGGGAAGAAGTTGATATGCTCTCCTCCTCAAGCAAAAAGGGAATTAGATTGGGGGCTGGCATATCCTGACAGAGTACTCTGACCACTGAGCTATTCAATAAATTCAGTAGTGGTTGAAAACAGTGATTTTTCAGCAAATTCACTATTTGCTAAGAAAATAACTTCCATCTGTAATGGCAAAGCAGGATTAAGAAACATCTGAGGTAGAACAGATATCATAAAGTTGTTTTTGAAACAGTACAGTTTAAATTAATCAGATCAAACAAATCTAAGGCCATTTTTTAAATTAGCTTTGCCATTGTTCATTATTTAGACAGTCACAACCGCGTCCTGAATTCTCTTAACTTTGCATTGTTAAGTTTATATTTCTTGTTCTTAACTGCAATTTCACAGCTCTGCCATGCCCTCCTTTGCAGACTTCATTGCTCCTCATGTCCCAGCTCTTCCCCAACCTTGCTCTATAAACAATGTTGTCAATGATCAAGACCATTCCCAGCCTGCTCCCAGCTCAAAAAAAATAACATCTTTCTCCGGTCATGCACTCCGAAAGGATGGATCCCCACTTCTGCAGAATAGGCAAGCTTAGTCAAATGCTCTGGACTCAGTTAACATTGACACCAAGTGCATAAAAAGATCATTAAAAGGATTATAAAAAATAATAACCCACCAAAAAGGTATCAAAATGATTAAGTTATTCTTAAATCCAAGAATGCAGCCTCCAGCCAGCTCACAAGCTGGGGAACTCCAGTTTCCTTATGCCAGGAAAAACTGAAAACCAAACCCTCAAAAACAGGCATACATTCATTTTCCAAGCTAGTTATTCACATACATCACCTGTTTCATTCTGAGGGGCCTACCTTATGCATACAACTTCTTGCCTATCCTGCCGCCATTGCACCCCTCCTTTGTGACCCTTTCTGCTTATCAAGTAGTTAATAGCAAGCTACATATTCAACTTGCATAAGCTTATGAGAAAGGCAAATGTTCAGCTGTTAGCTGTAAAAGGATCTTTATTTTGGAAAAAGTGTGTTCACAAGCATAAGTACAACCTGGGTGCCGCACTTCAGGAGGGATGTGGCCAATATGGAGAGGGTCCAAAGTAGGGCCACCCGCATGATATGGGGGCAGCAGGGCAGGCCCTACGAGGAGAGGCTGAGGGATCTGAACCTGTTTAGCCTCCAAAAGAGAAGGCTGAGAGGGGATCTAGTGGCAGTCTACAAAGTAGTTAAGGGGGACCAGCAGGCATTGGGAGAGTCCCTGTTCCCCCGAGCACTCCCGGGACTTACAAGAAACAATGGACACAAGCTAGTGGAGGGTAGTTTCAGGCTACACATTAGGAGGCGCTATTTCACTGTCAGGGCGGCTAGGACCTGGAACCAACTTCCAAAAGAAGTGGTGCTGGCTCCTACCCTGGGGGTCTTTAAAAAAAAAGGCTGGATGAACATCTGGCCAGGGTCGTTTGACCCCAGTACTCTTTCCTGCCACGGCAGGGGGCTGGACTAGATAATCTCCTCAGGTCCCTTCAGACCCTACCAACTATGAAACTTAGCTGGGTATGATCATGGAAACTTTATATTTGGATGTGTATTTATATAGCTGAGGTTATGGGGCACTGCTCTTATTCCCTGATCTGCGTACACGTGCAATATACATGGTTTCAAAACCTCTTCTGGCTGGTTTGAAAAAAAACACATTCACTTTAATCTGCCATATTTTCTCCCACCTTTGATTTTGTTAGCACAGAATTTGTTTGGTTTTACCAAAGTTGCATTTAACAAACGTTTAACTTAGAATGACTCTGACAACGTTTCCTGAGGTTTGCTTCACCCTCACCTCACTTTGACGTGCATATATTTCCAAGAATAGTAGAAAAGTATTCCTGCTAGTATTTTATATACATGTGTATGTTGTTGTCCTTTGCAGGCAAAGTTAACCACATCCAGTGGTGGGGAGGGAGAGAGACGAGAATAAAGAAAAAAAAAAGTGGGAAAGAAAAAAAGAGAAAAAAGGAAAAAAAAAAGACAAAAGGAGAAAAAAGAAAAGGGAAATAGAAAGGGGCAGGGTGGAGGCTAGGTCGCCTGGGTGCGTAGGTGACTGGAGCAGGGGCAGGAGAGCAATGAGGACTGGATACGGGAGGTTTTCGTTTTCCTGGCCATGCATTTCTTCATTGCTTCTGCCGTGTGCTGCTGTTCGAAGGCAAGCGCTCTGTTCTGGATTGAAGACTTCCAGAATGGACGATCATGAGCAATTTTCTCCCATGACTCCGGATCGACACCAAAACTCTTTACTGACACCTTTAGGGTGTCCTTGTACAGTTTCTTTGGTGCGCCGTGAAAGTACACTCCATTTGACAGTTTGTCGTAGAAGATTTTCTTCACCAGGCAGGAGTCAGGCACTCAAGAAAGGTGGCTGGCCCATCTTAGCTGTGCCAGTTTTAGTAGAGTGTGACTACTGGGGAGAGCTGATCTTCCGAGCACCTTGGTGTCCAGAATCTGGTCCTGCCACTTGATCTTTAGTATCTTTCGCAGGCAGCACATGTATGCACGTATGTAAAATTTCCCATTTTACATACATAACTAGCATGAATACTTTCCACTTTAGTGCAACCATAATATAAATCAAATTTTATGTAGTCCTATGCAAAAGTTTATGTAAGCAACAATAATTGTATACTGTATTTTTTCATACATAATACACCTCCAAATAAGAGACCTCATTTTTGAAAGGCAGAATAAAGAAAGATCTTTCCTTCAGAGCTTCTGCTGAGGTGAGAGAGAGAGAAACTGTCCCCAGCCAGAAGCTAGGGAGCCTGATGTGGAGCTTAAGTTTCACTCCTCACTCCCACCTCCTGAAGAGGAAGAAACTTCCATTACCATAATTCCTTGCTTATCATGTACATCCTAATTTCCAGAAGCTAGATTTTGGAAAAAAGGTACATGATATATGCAAGAGAATATGGTATTTATATATCTGCAAATAAAGATCCAGCTTATTGTTAACACACCTTGCCCAAAAAAAGTGTCCTTTTTTATTTGCATGATTGTTTTGTTTAAAGGAAGATGGAAGAGTACACTGCGTGAAAATACACAATCATGACACATATACACCATGAAAGTTTAACTGACAAGGAGCTGCTGGGTGCTAACAGCTGATGAACTGATTAAAGCCACCCAGTATGGGGACTGTTCTCTCCCAGGACTTTTTAATTGTAAGCATCTAATCAATGCTTATTACTGAACAGAGGTAGCTGTATATTAACATTTAATGTACTACTGATGTATATTAAATGCAACCAAAAAACCCAAGTGATCTTATGACATGAAAGAAGAATCTCTGGCTGAATTATGGTCATTATGTACTTGAATCTCAACAAAGAAGGCACAATACACTCTGAGTTCAATCTGACAGCAGCCTATTACTGATGACCTTCCAAAAGAATACATGCAAAAGGGTCATTACAGATATTTAGGACACAACAGTCATCAACTAATTGTTTAAACATTTGCTGAAAGGAATTTAACTATTCAAGTTAGCCAAACAGCAAATGGAAGTCACACTAGTTCTCAACAGGAGCTGGTTACCATTAACACAGTAGACAGACAAGACAAGAAAAAGGAATACACTTCATGTGGATGGTAAGCTTCAAGATAAGAGAAAATATGTTCTTTTAAAGTTGCCAGCAATATTTGAAATATTCTCCTGGCATGCAGTTCTCACTGCCCAACTCCCTTTCTATTTTCAAATAAAGGAACCTTAGTTTAAAAACTTTTAAAGAGGGGGAACAAAGAAAAAGATGACATTACTATGGGAAAAAATAATGGGATCACTTTTTTGAACAACTACTAGTTTCTTCTTCCCACATAGGTCCAGCCTAAACCTGTTCCCTCAGTACTCTAGTGCAGTGGTTTTCAACCTTTTTTATACAAGGACCCACTTGTAAACATCAGTGGTCAGTCCCAACCCAGTGCCCCTCACTCCCAACCTGCTGCCCCCTGCCCCCAGCCCTCCAGTGTGTGGGGCAGGGAGTGGGTGGAAGGGGTAGGGGAGCAAGAAGCCCCTCATAGGCTGGAACTCTGCCAGCCTGCCAGGAAAAAGACATGGCTTCCCACGTTTTTCTCCTTTAAAGGAGAATCCATTTTTAAAGTTTGTTCACAACCCTTTCATACATTCTTGTGGCCTACTTTTGAGTCGCAACCCAGGGGGTGAGAAAGACTGCTCTACTGGAAGGAGGCTGCTGATAATTCAGCAACTTCTATTCATCTTTGGATTTCCAACCTCCCCTTTTCTCCTCCAACCCACATGATGACAGGAAAAAGATGCTGAACAAGAAAGATGATCCTGAGTAGCCTCTTGGATCTGACCGCATCTGTAAGATTCAGCTGTGCAATCTGAAACAAATTCTGCTCAGTTAGCTCCCTGCCACCTAAACCAAGGCGGAGAGTGACATATAAACTAAAGGCAACACCAGGCACCTACTTTTACATTTGAATTAGTCCAAGTCATTTTAAGAAAATTCTGCTTTCTGTGCAGAATGTGTCATTGCCTTCAATACCCATTCAACAAGTTACTCTTAAGTGCAGTTAATGAAGTAAGTTATTTTTCTAGCTGAAAAATACCAACATTAATTATTCAGAATAAATGTATTTAATGCAAGAAAAAATGGTTTGGGTAATATGCAGTAGCTTTATTTTCAGTATAAAGGTTTAAACGTATAAAGAAATCAAATGAAAAAAGATTCTGAAAAAATATGACAATTCAAAATTCTGAACATATTACTCAAAAGGCACTTAAAGTGACATCCAATAATGAAAATAATTTATCTGCCACAGTGAATGTGTAGGTTTTAAACATTAG
This sequence comes from Alligator mississippiensis, assembly GCF_030867095.1. Lineage (NCBI taxonomy): Eukaryota > Metazoa > Chordata > Crocodylia > Alligatoridae > Alligator > Alligator mississippiensis. The sequence goes on from NC_081827.1 coordinate 113,976,845, forward strand.
CTAATGTAGCTTAAAGATACAGGAATTTGTTTATAGTCACTAGATAAAGTGAGCAAAACTGTCTAGAAAAAATTGAATTCAAATTTCCTAGACTTCAAAGCATTGCTCCTTTTCTTTCAAGTATTAGGAAAGTATAAGAAACGTACCCTAAAAATTAGGGAAGAAAAATATTAACTAGTCACTTGCAGCATTATGTCAAAAAAGTACTAGTTTACTTTGTGACAAGCTTTATGAAGTTAATTTTAACAAAACTGGATAGCAGCGTGAATACTTCATGGTATCCCCTGATCAACATGCTCAGCTATAAATGCTTTGTTCCATATTTCTATTATGGTCAAAGTAAAAACAAACAAACAAACAAACTTTTCTACAAAAAAAAAAATAAAATAAAAAGACAGGAATATTTAGAATATCATAAACAGAAAATGTAGGTGCAAATCTTGTGAATCTACCCTTGATCCCTTTTGCAACAAGTAATATTTATTTCCACTGACCAGCAATGGAAAGTACGACAATTGAAAGGGATTTTGTAGAACCAGAAATTGGCTGACATATTTTTGAATGGTTTAAATGCTCTTGGGACTGATAGCTTCAGATTAAGCCACAAACCTTTTTAAAAAGATGTCCTAGAAAAGGAATTAACTTGACAAATTTTCAGTAGAAAACCCATTTAACAAACACAAACTGTGTAAGTGAAGAAACCCAGAAATTTCTTGTGCAAAAAAATACTTTTGTGGTGGTACTCATCTAGTATTACTGAGGGAGAACTGTTCTGAATGGCTGCTATCTAGGCTTTTGCTTCTTTTTGCCAGATACATTTTCCTGTAGGTCTCAAACATTGCTTTTGAGTCTTTGGTTGACAGAGGAAGAGCCTCATTTCCTAGAGCCTCATTTCCTTCCAACATTTGTATGGCTGTATCAAGTGGAATGCTGTTGTCATCTGCAAGACAGATGTGGAATCAGTTACAAAGAACAGAGCTTTGAACATCTGCAGCTTACTTGCAATATCAGTAAGCTATGTAATTCACTATTTTGAAAGGAAAAATATAAAAGCCAACATTCAAAGTGCAGGAAGAAAGAGACTAAACATGCAATATTTAATTTTAGGGCCACCCACTGTGAAGATATATTATTATGCTTTACTAAAAACCGTGCAATCTAGTATTAACCTCACCACCGAACTCCCCTTTTTAATATGGAACTGTAATGCTTGCAACATGTGGGGGGCAAAAGACATATCAAAAAATGTTAGCTGAATATTCCAATCAATTCTACGATTCAAATGTAGCAACTGAAGCCCAACATGGGGAAAGTTCCAAAGGCTTCCAGCTTTAACACTTTGTAATGGCAGTAAGTGCATCCAAAAAGACAAAGCCATGCATACACAAATCCACTAATTTGGTACTACTGAACTAACTAGTGGAAGTACCAGTAATGCCAATCTTTTATTAAGATTTCCTAATGTAATTAAACAATTTTATTATCAACTAAACTTTATTATAAACTCAATTTTTTTTTAATAAACTCTAAATAGTATTTAAAAAAAATCAGTAAGTAACTCAAATCACCTTGAGCTGTCTCTTCTGTTTTTCTTTGCTTCACTGGCTTATAATTTAACCAATCTTCTTTTTTACTTTTGATTCCTGTGAGTTAAAAGGAAAGGCTTTTTCAATGATCTCTAACTTTCCCAGGCTTACATTACAGTTAACAGGTATTTAAATGGAAAAACAAACTTCAGTAGGGTTGCTGGGTTTAAGTTTATAGCTCTAAATACATGATCCTTCTTTATAATAAACCTAAAGGACATCACCTACTATAAAATGACAACCTCTAGCTCAAAGGTCTCATACAGACATTTTCTCCTGGGAGAGTTGCTGCTTTCCTAGGAGAAACCACAAGTGTACAGGTGATCAGGCTCTTTCTCCCATATGAAAAATAACCACTCCAGGAGAAAAATAACCTGAGAACAACCAAAGTTAAATCACTCCCAGGAGAGTTTTGCCTCAGAGAGTAAATGTCTGTACATGCCAAAAGTAGAACCCAAAGCAAAGTCACTCCATGGTACTAGGCAGAAGGCTTAACAGTCAGGAAGAACTAACAGGGAAGGAAGATGTTATCTCCCTACCCATCTTGCAGAAGAAAATGGGACAGACCTCAGTTATCCAGTGTGCTATGTTAGAATCTTTTATTTATTAAGAAATCTGGGTGAAAGAAAAAAATACAGAACTGCAATTGAGAGCCTGCACTTTATTCTAACTACACAGCCATTTACAGAATCCTTCTTTTAAAAGTTTTTTTGATTATCACCTTTTTTAAGGGATCATGCCATCTCACTTTGACAGAACAAGTTTGAAAACGCCCTGGGTTTTGTGGGACATGCGCGCGCACACACGCGCACATGTCCCACAAACTCTGAAGTGGCAAAAGAGAGGACAGGTTTTCAAACAAGGTCACAACAGGAAACTATATGGCAATGGTCTTCACAGTAACATACATCTCCAGAAGTGGTGGAGAAAAATCTAATTGGGAAAGCAAAGGTGATCAGAGGAAATTTAGGTGATCAAATGATTTTGGGAAGTAGACAGATGGATCATAAGTTTGAATCCAAGTACTATCCTCCCACTCCCTTCAGCTTTTCAGATGGCCCCTCCTACTTTTTGTAGGAGATTTTAAAACATCCATCTAACTAGGTTCTTATAGCATATGCAGGTTGTGAACTGATTAAATATTCTGAATGTTCCAAACTGCTTTGAAATATCTCTGAAACATTTCAATAGGTAAGCACACAGATAAAATGACTAACACAATGCTCCAACATGGCTAAACCATGGCAAAAATGTATCTGGAGGGAGCGGGTACTATTTTATACTGATGTTATATGCATGTAGCAGGTTGGTCTTCAAGTCATCACAAAATACAGTGCTCTTCTCTTCACCCTCATGGTCTCCCTGGAACCTAGGCACTGCCACCACCCTATAGGCTCCCTGCACATTGGCCACTGTCAGCTGGATACTGTTGCAGTTAGTGCCACAGGGTACTCAAGTGTCCAGCATGCCGGAAACACTAACTGACCATCTATGCCACTCTTCCCTCCCTATTGCAGGATGGAGCAGAGCTGCATGCCAGTGCAACTATTTTGAAGCATTCCGTTCCATTCCACAGGAAGCTTTAGGTTGTCCAGGGTCAAAACGCTCCTTTAAAAAAAAGTTTTAAACCCCATTACATTTTGAAATGTTTCAAATATAACATCTGTCTGCACCCTTCAACATACACTGTGTGCTTACTCCAGCTATGCCCCATAAACATTCACAACTATCTTAGGTAACCTAGGCCAATTAAAAAAAAAAAAGATAAAAGAAAATGTAAAGATAATGCTTACCACACAGCCAAGGCAAATGAAAGAAAACAGCTTTGTGATTCTGAGAACAGCTTAAGCCTCAGTTTCAAACTGTCACATTCATATAACTTATTATTCATCACGGTCTACATGAAATTTAAAAGGAATGGGACTGTTTCATTTCTCAAGACATATCAAGGCAGGTATGGTTAGCGACAATACTGGCAGTAAATTCCTTTCAGCTTTATATTATTGTATTCAACCTAATTTGGCATTAACTTTTACTCTTGTATGCTACCACAAGGAGACACACACACACACACTTTTTTTTTTTTTTTTTTTAATACATGGGGGAAAAATAAACTTCATACTGTACCTGCCACATGGCATTTCTTTCTGTCAGGAGAATGTTTCGTATCTAAACTTTCTCCATCAGTCGCTGTACTTCTAAACAGTATCTCTGGGCACATTTTAAACTCAAGCATTGGAGGTTTATGTAGTTTATTTTCTTCTGAAGGGAGGGCATCAGTTTTCCACTCCTGGCTGTACTCGGAGGCTCTGTTACGTTTTATATGCCATATAGGTTTGGCAGGAGATGTCTCTAGTTTTGTCAGACAAATGCTTTCCTGGGCAGTGCATTTAAATGCAACTCTATTCAGGTAGGTTTTTTTTTGTTCCCTTTGAAGAGAAATGCTTAGTCTATTAGTTCTTCTACTTGAATGTAACAAATATTTTTCAGGAAAACTTTTCTCAGAGCGTTTCTCTCTGTTTTGACCATCCAGGTGTTTCTCTTTGACAGAAACAGCTTTAGATTTTGTAGAAGGGCGTCCCCTTTTCTTGTGTAGTTTAGGGCTGCTACGATCTGCTAAAGAGCTTCTATATTTCCATCGATCCCCCTCTTTTGATTTTGCAGATCTCTCAAGATTTGCCACATTAGTACTTTGCTCAATGTGCAATGCACGTTCAGAAGTGTTTGCTTCACGCTCCTTGATCCCATCACCTTCTAATCTTGGTTTTTTAGACTCTCCCTTTCCACGCATATTTTCTTTCCTTTTTAGTCTACATAAGGGCTCGTGGGATGGGAGGACTCTTGTAGGTTTGTGCTGAGAATACTTGTAGTTCCTTGAACTTAAGTCTTTGTCGCTTCTATTTGATGATTTACTCAGGGCAGCATGATTATCCAACATATGTTTTATTTCGTTAATATTAAACCTGAAATCACTGTTATGCTTGTGGCTAGGTCTCTTAACTCTGTGTGCTTCTTGCGCTTTCTGTTCAAGCTTTTTATATTTATTTTCTTTATACATTTTAATAAATTTGGCTCCATTTGTTTCTGAACTTTTTAATTTGCAGACATCCATTTTAGAGTTTACTGCCTGCCCTTCTGTTTGGGTGTTATCTTTTTCCAAAGATTCAACCTTGAAGACTTTTTCCCTCTTTACAGTTGACACTTCCAATTGTTCGGTATTTGTAGGGCTGACCTTTCCTGAAGCTAATTCCTCCCCTTTGTATTCCTGAGCATCTTTTTCATTAAAATAGACTTCTTTTCCTGAATGAGGCTGCAACTCTTCCTTCCGCTGGCCATTCACTTTTTTTAATTGATCAGTTTCTTTTTTCTCAGAGAGACTACAACACCAGATTATTTCTTCTTGGATTTTAAATGGTTTGTATTCACTACTCACTTTCAGCTTAATATTTTTGTTTATCGTGGAAATTTTTTTACGTGCATCTTCGTCTCTTAAGGGAAGAGTTTGGCTCGCATCATCTTCTAATTTTGCAGGAACCTGCAGGTAGTTGTCCACTGCACAGTTAGTCTTTGTTGTTTTGTGATCAGTTCCATGATTATTTTCCTGTCTCTCTCTAAGGTCAACGTTTTCAGATTTTGAATTAATGTCATCATCTTGTTTCCCTAAAGTGGCATTTTTAGATAGACATGAACATCGTGGCACTTCGTATTCTGCAGCTAACCAACCCATTAAACAACAAAACATTTTTTTCTCTCTTGTAGGCGCTCTGGTTTCTTGTGTGTTCTTTTCCCTTTCTGCGCATAGACCCTGATCAAGTAGATTTTTTGAGTTCCCTTTATCTAGAGATTCTATTTCTAGAGGAGGTTTTTGAGCATTTTCCACCTGGATTTTGTTAGAGGACTGGTGACTGTTTTCAGGAAACAGTTTTTTCATTTGTTCAGAGTTTAATATTTTGATTTGTATTTGATCTATGGGATCTTTAGCATCACAACTTTTGATGCAAATTTGAGTTTCTTTTCCAATCTGATGTTCTGCACGCTCAGTCACAGAATCTACATTTTCTATCAGCTCCCTTGGCAGTACGTCCACACATTCGATTCCATAAGGAAACTCTTTTACAAGTTCAGTCAACTGATCACTGAGGTATGCTGGAGAAGTATCTGTACTGCTATTCCTTCCATCTGTACATTCATCCTCATTGGTTACATGTTCTTGTGTATTCTCTTGTCTTGCAATGCTATATTTATTTGTTTCAATTACATTAGATAAGTCATGTTTGTTTCTGATCAACTCCTGATTAACAGCAGCAACTCTTTCACCATGTCTGGCAGTCCTGTTAGGCATATTTAACATTTTTTTTTGTACTGAAGGAGAAATAATTTTAGAAGCATCTGCATTATTCTCTTCTGTAGAACTGCATACATTCATGTTTGAGATCTCATTTTTATTACACACGTTTAAACTTGTTTTTTCTAATGACTCTGTTTTTTGCAATAGTACGCTCTCCCCTTCAAGAACATTGGCTTTCAGTTCATCTTTACAAGCTTCTAGTTGTTGCTCATTATGCTTTGTATTAGATGTACTTTCTTCTGGCATCATGTTATTCCTCACTAAATGTAAAGGAACAGAACTGAACATATTTGCTATTTGTGAATTATAAAATGCATCACCTTCCACAAGTGAACAAACACTGGAAATCTGAAACATGCCATTGTCCAATATGACTTTTGTAGCATCTTCAGGTTCTAACAAGTCCTGCTTATCTTTACTCTCTTCTGTGGCCTCTTGGGGATTCAGACTGGAATAATTTTTGCTTGTTTCGAGAAAATGCTTATTTTTTAAACTGAGAGTTAGATCATTTTTCGTTACTACTTGAAAAAACGGACCATCTTTTTTTCGGCTTGTATCAGATGAAGAGACTGAATTTACAAAACCTTCTACTATTCTGTTTCCACCAGCTGACTTTGTTTGCTGTACAGTTGAATCCACTTTCTGTTCTGGAACTGAGGTATCTGATTTTAAGTAACTAGTTTCTACTGCCTCTTTATCAACGTTTATCAGAGATGAAACATCTCGTAGACTATGCACACTACCTGCTTCAATCACTGGAAAAGAGGTTTCTGAACAAGTTTTCTCTTTGACTTGCAGGTCACACTGAGTTTTCTCTTTAGAAAGGATTAAAGGAGAAACGACAGCAACTTGGGGTTCAAAACTCTTTATCAAATTAGAACCCAATGTATCATACTTTTGCCCAATAGGAAAAGTTGCTGAAGACAAATTTGCTTCATTTGTGCTTATTGCAACTTTATTTAGCTCCCCTTTAGCTACTGCGTTTCGGACGTTTTCTAAAATACAACACATACTCTGATCAACAACTTTTTCAGAAGCTGAAGAAACTTTAGCTGATTCTACTTGACCACACTGAGCATCCACGGATCCTGGAGGACACTTTCTCCATAAAGCAAGACATGCAGCTAGCTCTTCCATTGAATAATTGAAACTTTTTGTTTTAGAACATGAATTTTCAGTAAGTGGTGGTGTATGCTGAGCCATGTGTGTTTGTGAATTAGTTACAAACTCAGCTCTCTCTGATACATGAGGATTTGTGATAGAAGCATTCAACACCTGCTCGTTGATCAAAGTTTTGGTGTTCTTCTCAGGTGCCTGAGAACAAATATCTTTAGCATGCTGACCCAATTCAGGACATGCTGATACTGAATGCTGTAAGTTTTCACTAGCATCTTTTGGCATTCTTGTGCTGGACAGGACAGTTCTATCTGAGAATGTTACATTTGAAGGTTTTTTCTCATTCTGAAGAAGGGTAACCAGTATTTTATCAGCAATAGCACCAGACTTTTTCTCTCTCAATGCATTTGTGCTACTTAGCACAAACTGAAGAAATGAGGATTCACCAGGACTGGCTGATATATTCTGTGGTAGAACTTCATTACTTTTACCAAGTGCAGTAGAGCCTGAAGTGTTTTCAGTTTGTTTCAAGTTTTCTTGAGTAGAAACAACTGACAAGACATTTTTTGAATTCAAGACTGAAGTTCTCTTACTACTATTTACAGAACCTGGGAGTTGATCCTGACCTTGAATCCAAAGAGAACTTAAAGAATCTCCATGCTTAGTCTGATGACTATTCTGAGTTTTATCTAATACTTCACTGCTAAAGTTGGCTGTGATTTTGTCATTTCTTTCTTCAGGTTCACACTGTTCTAGATTCTGCGTTCTTATGGTATCAGTTTGTCCAGATACCCGATTGTGATTGACCACACTGAAAAAAAGCATGTGGTTGGCGTTTTGATTATGTGAAGGAAGATCAGAAGTAATTCTGTCACGTTCTGAAGCCACTAAGAGATTTTGTTTATACTGAAACATCTTTTCAAGTATTGCATATTTTTTTTTAATTACAAGCAGTTTTGCGGCATCCTTGGCCAGACTCTCTTTTGTTATTCTCCACTTTCCTCCTCTGGATGACACAGCTCTAGAATTGACAGGGAAATCCATTGAACCTGTCTGTTTTTTTTGTGTGGAAATGGCTTCATTCAGTGGTTTTGAAACTACATCAGAAGGAACTGCTGAGATTTCTCCTGTGGTGGTACAAAGCCTTTCTAAAGTGTTAGCTGAAGGTCTAGATGTTTCATTAACAGGCTGACTTAATGTCACATTTCCGCCTGCCCAACTAGTTTCTCCAGACTGAAGTTTCTGACGGTGCTGTTGTACATCTTTATAGCAAGAGATGTGTTTTTGTTTTGATGTAGGTTTTTGCTGATTTGGGACATTTTCATTAGTTACACTTTGGAGTATCTGTTGTATAATTGGCAGAGATTGTGCTGATGATCTGGATTCATAATTAGGAGGCCTTTTATATGTTGGAGGACTTCCATTACAAACTTCAGATCCTGTATGTACAGATGTGTATTGTTGCAATTGTGTACTTGCTGAAGTATTTGGACTTGATGAATGTGCAACCTGTAATGGATTATTTGGACAGCATCCTTGTTTTGAGGCATGTTGCCTAGGCAAACCACAAGACAAAGAGTTATGTTGAGAATTTACAAAATTATTTGATGACTGATTAACAGGTTCTGTTACACTACATTCTTGAGAAGAGTAAGGCCCATTCAAATTGTATTGTGATGCCTTTGCTACTGGCAGTCCTTTTGAACAATTACTCCTTTCGTGGCTACTTTGATGCAACATAATTCTCGTAGAATTAGGCTGTGCTAGTTGTGGCTGCATAGTATACATGTTTGTGGTCACAAACTGATTTTGTACTTCCTGAGGTATATTTTGTACATTACTTCCAGAGCTTATTTGGTAAGATTCAGTAGCTGGCCTTACATGTGAAAAACCATGTACATTAGTAAAAGCATTTGGCCAAAGAGTCTGAGTTGTGTCTGCTGGCATACGGGGATTCTGGTTAGGAAATTTTGGTGCTATTCGTACATATGAAGATGGATGTCTATCAAGTGAACGTTGTGTGTTAATAAAACCATTACCAGATAGAGGAACTTGTACAAAAGCTTGCTGCAACATACTGTATCCTTCGTTATTTACAAAAGGCGTTGAATTTGTAACCATATTTGTGTTGCTGGACTGCAGAAATACTGTTTGGTTACTTCCAGGATAAATGCAAGTATTCTCAGAGGGATAAGTATTTGTTTGAGAGAAAGCGCATCCATTAGAAAGTCCCTGTGATAAGTAAGTTTCTTGACTTTTCAAGTTATTTTGTGTATGAGCATTCTGGAGTGGTCTCACATTCCAGTCCATTTTGTCTTGATGCAGTTCTTTCCTCCTTGAGTTGAAATTTGCAATTCTAAAAGAAGAACAATATTATTTTTAAGCTCACACATTTTGGTTTTCAAAAACAAAAAGTCACTACAAACACAACTGCTGTAACAGCAGGAACTTCACTCTGCCATAACACAACCAGAACTTCACAACTGTCAGATTCTTAACATTTGTTTTTGATTTAAACTAGTTTCCCAATGTTTAAAAAAACAAAACAAAAAACACTTAACAAGTTTTACAAGTAATTGTCTTCAATCATTTTAGCACAATCAATTTATATATACATGCCATATAGACACCTAAGCAATAAGCAAAAGCAACTAACCACAAAAATTTACAAAATGTAATACAGGCTCAAGTGTTGCTTCTAAAGAACTGTCAAACTCCTGCAGCAACACAGTTCAAATAGACTGATAACACATGCAGACATTTGTTCTTCCAGGAGAAATTCTCCTGGGAGTAATTTAATCCTGGTCATCCCCAGGTTATTTTTCCCCCTGGAGTGTCCATTTTTACTCTGGGAGAAAAATCCTGAACATCTGTACGCTTGCAGTTTCTTCTAGGAAAGCAGCAACTCTCACAGGAGAAACTGAATGTCTGTACCATGTCACAGATAGCAAGTATAACAAGAGTAATTTCAATCCCTATCAACCCATTTATTAACTAATCAAAATATTAAATCAGGCACCAAGCATGTTCTTACAATTAGGTAATATCTGATACATAAGCTAACTTCACTTCTTAAGTCTTGGTGCAGCATTAATCTAGTTTATTTTATTTCTATTATTTTATGAGCAGTGTTCCCAGTTTTCCGTTTAAAATTATAAATTCTATTAAAACCCCCAAAATCTGTGTTTTTCCACAATTAAAATGAAACACCATTATATAAAGAAGTATCAGTTAAGCACAATGTTTTATTGATATATTTAAGATTTTAAAGCAATTTGTAAGTCTACCAGCACCTCAAATCACTATAATAAAATACATTCTAAATAGCTGTAAAAAAAACAAAACCAAAATCAAATGCCAAAATTTAATCATGCACACAAATCATGTGCCCTCCCATACTCCTTCCAGGAGTGCGTGCAGTGGAAGGGAGCCACTGTAGCTCCATCCTGCTCCCCAGCCAGGCCCTGTGGCCATGCATTCCCACCCTGGTCCCAGGCTCCAAGCATCTCCCTGGCTGGGCAGTGCCCCCAGCCCTGCCCAACTTGGTGCCTCTCTCACTATGGGCCCTCAACCTCTGTGGCACCCCCTGCCTGATCGCCCTCCTCACACTCCCCTCAGCCCCTTGCAGTCTGGAACTCTGCCAGCCTGCAAAGGAAAACTGGCCATTTCTCATGTCTTTCGCCTTAAAAAAAAAAAAAAAAAGCTGCATCTTTCTCTTTAAAGAAAAAATCTGCATTTTACCATAGCAAATGGAAAACCTGGACCCTGCTTATGAGCAGGGATCCTGGTTCTCTGATAGAAAAAAAATAAAAATAAATAAATAAATAAAAAATCATGAGTTCTCTGACAAACCCCCCCAAATCCGTTATTAAAAGCCTCCTGGCAGCCCCCCCTAGCCATGCTGGTGCCTCTCACACTGTCCCCCGCCAATGCTTCCCCAAGCCCTGCTGGTGCCCCTCACTGCCCCCACAACAGCCCCCCTGCCCTACTTGTGCCTCTTGCCCTCCCTCCCAAAGCCCCTGCCCCCACCCCTGCCAGAGAGGGCCCCCAGCTGCCAGGGCTATGGTGCCAGGGGCCCAAGGCTGCAGCTCCCTGCCCCCAGAAACAGGCAGCTGCAGCAGACGCAGCATGGAGCCAGCTCCCCCACTACTCTGCCTCGGGTGGGGGTGGAGCCAGCTCATGGCTCCCCTCCACCTCCCCCTCCCCCTTCCTCTCTGGGCAGGGCTGGGGGTTTCCCGCCCTATTTGGAAACACCTTTTGTAGGCTGGAGCTCAACCAGCCTGCAGAGCAGTTTGCTAAATTAGCAGGCAATCCACGGGTTTCTCTGCTAAAAGGAGAAATCCATGTTTTCTCTGATAGAAAGGAGAAAAATCAGTGGTTTTCTCTGTTTTCCCATGAGAAATGGAAAACCCAGATCCCTGCTTATGAGGCACTGAGTTAACTGGACCAGTATGGCCCATCACTGATTTAGACCCTCTTATCAGTATCACTTATTAACTTCTGTAGCTACTTTTGCCATGCAAATGCAGTAAACCCTCAGTTTCTCTCTCCTCAACCTCACTTACAAGACCTATAATAAACAATTTTTTTTATAAAGAAAAACCTGCATTGGAAACAGCTTGCAAGGCAACTTCTGTGAACTATATGTAGGTATACCTCCAAATATAACAAAGGGATGAAAAAGATCATAATCTGTTAAGATTTCTCTCTAACATAATGCATAATTTGTCCTGAGTTGTTGCATTTCAGCAATCATTCTCCCTTCCTTGATATAAGGGCCACTTGTTAAATGCTGTATGAGAAGTCAAACTCACATATCACTTTGACACTGTTGTCAACAAAATTTCAAGTGAATAACGGCACGTGGCTAAACAACATTAAGAAAGTTCTAACAGGCTTAATGGATAGTTAAGTGCATCAAGGGCTTCATTATTACTGGGCTAGCTCTATGACTATCCATTCACAGGGTCCCACTAAGTTTGTTCCCCCTAGTATCATGACCTTCGGCTTTTCTCCCTGTTGGGTGGAATTCTGTAATTCACCCAATTACGGCCTACATTACAGCCAACAAGCTGAAGCTTTACCTCCAGTAACCTGGAAATAAGTATTTACCATTATACAAAGCCAGACATTTCAAAGTCAAAACCTTTTAACAACCTTTCACCTTTCATTTGTTCTTGAAAAGATAGCAAAAATTTTGAGTAAAGTGCAAAACACCAAAAAAGGCCTAGATGCATGGGGTACTACTTACATGTTTCACCTTGTTCAACCCAGTCAACTCCACCTTGGCTTAGGATACCATCTCCCTAGCTGGTAGTTGGATTCTCAAGTAGCCTCTTCTAAAATACTCAAAGCCCTTCTCTTTTCTAAGGTCCTACAGATGCTACATTTCCTTTGATCCCAGTTTAGCGTTGGGATTCCAGCCTGAATGGAGCCATACAGAAACTTCTCCAGTTAATCCAGCTTCATTCATTTGAATCTGTACAACTGAATTCATCTGCGCCGTTGCTTTGCCTGTCCTGCTCAGTTCTTTAGCAGCTTTACAACCTCCTTCAATTTCATTATAAGACCTCAAGGCATAAACAAAGAACTTAACAGAGAAATCAAGTTTCACATAATATTTATAGAAAAAGATACAAATTTCCCAGTTCATCAAAGATGATATCAAGCCAAAACTTACAGTGATGTGTGAAGTTTAACTAAGATCAAAGGCTCCGGAATCCAAAATTCTGTTTAATCAAGAGATCTCAGACCTTCAAAAACCACACTACACTGTTTCCTGAAAAACAAAACAAAATACAACAAGCAATAAGAGACTTAAATCTCCTTGCTTTTAAGACCTGAATTATATGCACTACTGAAGGAAGTTCAAGCGAATAATATATTAAAATTGCTTGAACTTCCTTCAGTAGTTTACTTAAGTATATAGAGCAAAAGCTGTGTTAACCAGCACTTTATTAGCCGAAAAACTCTAACTGGCAACCGAGGGACATGGCAAAAACGAAACCAGAAGTACCACTCTGCAAGCAGAGTTTTTCTTTGCCAGTTCTTTGGCCCACAGCCCAGGGCAAAGCAGCCTGCATGGGGCAAAGCAGCCTGCACAGGGCCCCCCTCCCTGTCCCCCACCACACTGACGCCAGGGAGTGCGCCAGATGGTGCACGCTGGATTAACTGGAATATTTGATTAACCAGCATCCCCCATTCCCGGGGGATGCCGGATAACAGAGCTTTTACTGTATATACACATTCCAAGAAAGATAATTAAACTTAAGAATAAAAAGAAAGACATCAGTAGAATAGTAAATTACATCTGCCATAAAATGAAAACTAATAAAATTAAGAATATGCAATAACTGGATACAAAATGGACAGTTATCTTGACATTCATACATTTATAACAAATGAAAAAGGATTGAACAGCTGTTGCAAGAAAAACAAAGGATTAGTAGTTTCAGTTTCTCACCGCTGCTGACCTTGGCTCCCCCACTCCCTGTCCGATCCTCAGTGCCGCTTAGAAATCATGGCAGCACTCCCCCACAGTTGGAGCACTCTGATTGGCTGTTTCTGTTGGCCAATCAGAGTGCAAATAAAGCATTATGGACAGACAGACAGACATATAAAAGCAAAGCAAAAAAGAGAGATCTGAATGTATGAATGAGCAAGTGTAGGATGATTGGTAAAGGCAGAAGTAAGCTACGTGTCAGTAAACAAGTTACCAAATGGTGAATCATGCTAAAGGCGGCTAAATCATGCTAAAGAAGGCTAAAGAAGCAAGTCGGTACCAGGCAAAGAAGAAGATAACCAGGAAAGACAAGTTTGCAAAATATCTCTTGAGGCTAAAGACTCCCCTTTGTTACCTGTCAGCTCTGTCTTCCTGAGGGAAGCCTGACACCCAGCTTGCTGGACTTACAAAGGACTTTTTCTATTCCCTCCCCTCCCCACACACACACCTCATCTAACCAGAACTAAGCAGAAGAAAAGTTTAATAGGCATCTCGGGCCATACATTCCCTGGTCCCACTATGGGAGGCCTATTTAAACTTGATTGACAAACTCAGTTGCCGGGTTAGGGAATGCTGAGGCAAGAAACCGAGTCAGAGGGGGTATGGGCAACATTTGAACAATGATTAAAAGTTCATCACAATGTCCAGCCTATTGGAGCCCTGACCAGAAATGCTGTCATACTTTTCCCGGGATGACTGGAAGAAGTCCTCCCCACAAAGTTTATGAACATTCCAAGTAATCAGTCCCTTTAAGTAAGATCTGGAGGTCATGCTAAACTGAGGCTTACTCACAACAGGTAAAATACAAAACTCTGATGCTGCAAGCATAGCTAGGCCATCTGAGAAGAAAATGTGGTATCCCATCCAGTATATCTTCTATTCATAAGAATTTCAAGCTGTCTGGTTACTCCTTAAAACCTTATGTTTTTCCTAGTTGTTAATCAGTTTCTTGACATGTTCCAAACCAGATAACCCCTTGTCACTAGAAAAGATAATCATTTACACAATTAAAAGAATGCTTTGAAGAGGCTGGACTAAGGGTATAAAAAGCTGTAAAAGCAGCAAACAGCATGCTTCAAGAAGGAGAAATCTCTCTGACACCATCGGCTGTTGTTCTCGAGAAGCTGAAAGAAATAGATCGCCTTTCTATTATCTGTTTAACCTTCAACGATCATGCTAATAACTTTACCAGTCAGCAAACAACCCGAGTGCGTTGGAATGGTAAGATCCCAGCTCTTGCTCTCTTCCTCTTTTTCTCTCTAGGCATAGATTTCTGTACAAAATTGTATTAGTTAAGCTTAAGCTAGGTTTCCCCAAATACTCAACGAAACTAGGGTAATATTGTAATTGTTATTGTTTGTTTTCCCTTGTTTCCCTATTACTACTAGTACCATTATAAATTTCATATACTTAGCAATAAATAACTTTTATAGTCAAACTGGTGGTATCTGGGTATATTTTTCCTTCTCTACTTCCCCTTCCCCACTCGGTCTGCAGCAATGCTTCTTTTACCTAAACCAAAGATCCCTGTGAAACCCAAAAACACTGTGGGGTCCACTCATCAAGAAGCTACCACTACTAGGACAGTTAGGGCAAAAGATTGGGACGTGCTGAGTTTGAGACTCATAAGGGGATCAGCTTGTACAGGCTGGTTGACCCAGTTTGGCTCAGACGTACCCTGTTCCCCTGAGCACTACCAGGAGTGACTAGAAATAACGATCACAAGCTGGCAGAGGGTAGATTCAGCCTAGACATCAGGAGGCGCTACTTCATAGCCAGAGCAGCTAGGATCTGGAACCAACTTTCAAGTGAAGTGGTACTGGCTCCTACCCTGGGGGTCTTTAAGAGGAGGTTAGACGAACACCTTCCTGGGGTCGTTTGACCCCAGTACTTTTTCCTGCCATGGCAGTGGGGGGTCGGACTTGATCTGCTCAGGTCCCTTCCAACCCTACCAACTATGAAACTGTGAAACTATATCCCATCACCACAGTCTGTTAAAATGGAGCTGCAACAGCCTTCCCCGAATACTTCTGTTGCCCAAGGAGGGCTTCTCGTTCAACCTGACTCTGTTCTTGGTGCAATGGGTTGTGGCCGAACAGCTTTGGGTACAAAAAGGCAACTATTTGTTCAACCACAGGCTCCGCCGGGTTGGGACCCAAAAGGGGCTTCTGCATTTGGCGGGCTTTCCGTTGCAGGTGACTCACTGAACCCCCGTCCCTCCCCACTACCATGGGATAGGCCAGTTGGGAGGCCACAGCCACTCTCACTTGACCCTTGTGCCCACCAATTGTTAGTTTCAGATAAGCCACAGGGTAGGGCTAGGTGTCCCCATGGATACAGGTCAAACGAGTACATTCCCCCATGGGGATTTCTTAGGTCTTCACATATTGGGCCTCAAATGGATACAAAAATAGTCATTTTAGCAAAATAGCAATGAATACATCTGGTTACATTAGCCATTACTTATAATATTCTAAGATACAGTTGTGATAGGCTCTTGGGCCTGCTGTTTAGTCAGGCTCCTGCAGCTTTGGCCTAGGTATCTTGGGAAAGGCCAAGTCTGACAGTAACACTTAATCACAATTCAGTCATGCTTTGAATAGTATATTCTTAGTCTGGTTATATGCTACTCAGTACTGTAGGCCCAAGTTTCATGCTGTATACTACTCACTACTGTAGGCCCAAGAAAACTGCTAATGCCTGGGTCTTTATGCTTGGCTTGAGTTACATGTATGACTTGCACCTGATGGAAAGGGTAACTATGGAAAAATAATCTTGACTTAGAATGAAATGGGAAGTTGGCTAACTAAATTGAGTAAATATAGCCTGGGAAAAGTGGGTCAGTCAGAGCAAGATCTATACCTGTCTATGAATAGAAAATTAGAGCTAAAACATAACAAGTCCATGTATGACAAACAGAAGCAGGCTTATTAATTATAGAGTCAGATATTAGGGTCAGAAGGGACCTCAGTATGTTATCACGTCCAACCCCCTGCCCTGGGCAGGAAAGAGTGCTAGGGTCAGAGGACCCCAGCTAGGTGCTTGTCCAGTCTCCTCTTGAAGATCCCCAAGGTAGGGGAGAGCACCACCTCCCTTGGACGCTATTCCAAACTCTGGCAACCCTTACTGTGAAGAGGTTCTTCCTAATGTCCAACCTAAATCTGCTCTCCATCAATTTGTAGCCATTGTTTCTAGTTACTCCAAGGGGTGCCCTAGTAAACAGAGCATCTCCTATTCCCTGCTGCCTTTCCCTGATTAATTTATAGGCAGCCACAAGACCACCTCACAGCCTTCTCTTGCAAAGGCTGAAGAGATCTAGGTCCCTCAGTCTCTCCTCATAGGGCCTTGCCTGCAGGCCTCTGACCATACAAGTGACCCTCCTCTGAACCCTCTCAAGGTTCTCTGCATCCCTCTTGAAGTGTGGCACCCAAAACTTGATGCAGTACTCCAACTGCGGCCTGAGCAGTGCCGCATAGTGGGGAAGCATCACCTTCCTGGACAAAGGAGGAAGGCATAAGCTAGTTATGCATTAAGAAATATAGTAACTATAAGGTATATAAGAAGAGGAAACAGGTGTTCATCACCCTTGGGAGCCTACCCCTGAAAATCTGGTCACTGATCCAAGATTCTGCCCTGTGTAGAACTTTGATGCAGAAGTTGGGAGCTCCCAGACAAGACTTCACACACTGGCCATCCAGTGGCATCCCACGTGTTATATCTTGGGGTGGTAAGCATATTGCTTTGAATAAACTATAGTAGTAACTTGTTACTGCTAATGTTTAACAAATTTGTTTAGGGAGTGTTTCCTCCCTTATTGTTATACAGACAATATGGTGGAGAAAGTGGGAAACCAGGTGAAGCTTCTTTGGACCATGTAAATAGAGGAAACAAAAGACATTTGTTAACTGCTGTACTTAAGCCTTTTCAGTAAAAAGGATCTCAATCTATTACCGAAGATGACCATCCCAGGCCAGAGTCCACCCAGCAGTGGATAGTGGACTATGGTAGATAAACTGACCCTCTTAGAACAGTGGGTCCAAGGAAAGGGAATTTGTCCCTGGAGTCCAAGTGCCTTCCAGGGACCTGACGCCTTGGAACAAGCTTATAAGGCATTTGATGTTTTTAGTTACTTCAAACTGAAAGCAACTAAGAGAAGGTACTACTGCTCTGTACTTGTGAAGTATCAAAAAGTAGTTGCAGTCATGGAAGGGGGAACAAAGTGGTTTTCCATAATTGATTTGGCTAATGCCTTCTTTGTGATTCCTACATCTCATTTCGTGGTATAAATTTATTTTTATAATTTTACTGAGGTGCCTCAGGGTTTCCATAATGCCCCAGCTTTATGCCATGCGCATGAAGCGACTGCCTGCCCAATACTAAATCATAGTAACATCTTAGGTTGATGATGTCTTAATCCAAGGACCCACACAAGTTGACTAAGCAGTCTTCCACATTATTCAAGATACAGGATTTAAAGTTAACTGACAGAAAGCTCAATTAGTACAGCAGGGGGTCATATATTTGGGAATCATTTTAGGCCAGCATAATGTTTATTCAATTAAAGGGCTCTTCTGGGTACCTTACATTTCTTTCAGGACTTTACCAAAATGTTTGCTGAGAAATCCTGATCCTTATGGAAATTGTTAAAGATAGACCGTAAATAAGAATGGGCCCAGAGCAAATGGAAGCCCTAAAGATCCTTAAGGAAGATTTAGCCAAGGCCTTAGCTTACCTCCAGGTGGGATACCCCTTCATTATTCATTTTGGCACAACAGAAGCAGCTATGGGAGCCACTCTATTACATAGTCAAGAAAGAAAAATGAAGATAATTGCTAATACTTCCAAGACTTTAAGCTCTCATGAGCAAACATTTACCCCCTGCAAGAAAGAATGCTTAGCACTAGACTGGGTGCTGAGACATTGGGAATATGTCACTGGGAGCAGCCAGATTGTTATTCAGACTATCCATTCACCATTGAAAGACATTATATCCAGAAAACTTCATGATGGACAAGTCTCAAGTCCTAGGTTGTTGACCCAATGGACTCTGCCACTAATGAGTAGGGGTGTTGAGGTCCAAAAGGAAGAAAGGTTGGCCCCAACCCCTTCCGGGTTATTAGGGGATGGAGAAGAACATGACTGTCCATTACCTGAGCATCAGCATATTGATTGGCCAGTAAAAGGAGGTAAGTAAATCCTTTCAGGAAACAGATCTAGGAAAAAGAGGTATGGCCTGTAGATAGGTCCAGCTATTATCAGATAGAAAAGCAAAAATAGGCCTTGAGGCAATTCAAATTAATAATGGTCAGGAAATTATAGAAGCTATCCATTTGGCACAGGCCGCAGAAATAGTAGCGATTTTACAGGTTCTGCAGCAAGAAAGGTTAGATCAGGATGTAGCTATCTTTATAGATTCTGACTGGGTCACCAAAGCTATGGTAACTTGGCTGCATATTTGGGTAGCAAGAAGTTTTTTTATTTTTATTTATATATTTATTTTTTTACGGGAGATGGAACCAGTTGCCCATGTCAATCAATGGCAACAAATACATAGTCTGGTAAAACAAAAGACTGGACAAACGTGGGTTAATCATATGAAGGCCCACCAAAAGGGAAATCCCCAGAAATTTACTGGAATAACCAAGCCAACAGCCTGGCAAAGCAAGCTGTTTTACTGACACAATCTGAAGAAGACGTAGTCATCGTAGTTAATGTCCAAGCATGAGTAAAGGAGTCTAGCTGGGATCTTGACTTGGCCACTTTTCAAGAAGCAAATGAAGAGATACATGCCCTTAAAGAATAAGATCAAGGCCACAAAGGGAAGTATGTTGTGTCTGAACAAGAGGGGATAGTTTGGGCACAAAGAAGAGAAATTAAAAGGAAAAGATGGATTGTTTCAAAATCAGAACGGACTTAGTACAATTTATACGTGAACAGAACAATTCAGGATATAAAAACACGAGACAGAATCAAACCAACTGCCTGTATAAACAAGAATATGAAAAACTGGTGCAATAACTGTTTGTCCTGCGCTTTAGCAAATGCCAACTCCCAGGTTACAAAGAGCCCTGTTGCACATCAACAGATAGTAGGCCCCGGGCTAGAATCCAAATCCGATTATATTGGACTACTACCCACAACAGCAAGAGGAAATAAGTATTGTTTAGTAATAAGCGATCCATTTACAAAACAGATAGAAGAGGTCCCATAAAAATCAATACTGCTCAGGTTGCCACTGTCCAATTGTTTAATATAGTCCTTTCCCGGTGGGGAATCAAAAAACAAATGGATTCGGATCAAGGTTCCCATTTCACAGGGGAAATAATATACGAACCACATAAATTATTGGGAATTAAGCAAAAATTTCACACTGCTTATCACCGTCTTTAAGGCAGGTTGAGAGTATCATCAAAGACTCTCTCCGAACAGTTGTTAAGGCTTCTAGTAAAGATTGGGACTCGAAGCTTCCAATTATTCTAATGGTCCTTAGAAGTACAAATGCTCCCATCCCATACGAAGTTATAACAGGACAGAAACTGCACAGTCCTGAACAATGGTGGTTTGGCCTTGATATAGGTCTGAAGGGCTACAATTGAAATCTGTCACAGACCAGTGGGTTTTAGAAATGATGTGACAACAGATATTTATAAAGACACTGTCATTCGGTTGGGAAGAAATATTTGCAAGTTAGATAAACAATTGGGATAAGTTAAAAATTCTGTAAGAATGGAATACTGGAGACTCATGTACCGGCATTTTTCAGAACAAGATCACGTACTCATGGCTAAATGGGAAGGTCCAGTATATCTTGTTAATAAAGTCAGCCCTACAGTCTATCAATTGGTAATTAACAAGAATGGTACGGGAAAACCATGGAGAAAATGACACCATTCCTCTCAATTAAAGGCATGGAAAGGTAATTAATTCTTGGTTGTTTTTTTTTTTTTTTTTAAATTAGGGCAAAGCGATGAATGCCTATCAAGGAAACCTTGGAAAACGATTACAACCACCCCTAACAGATTATTACGACACTTTCAAGATTCAAGGAAAAGATGGAAATTAACTGCCTATAAGCTTACCTAATCAATCATATAGCAGGAAAACTAGAAATACAATCGTTTAATCACAATGAAAAGTTAACCATTTGGTAGAATAACAGAAAAACCTCAATTTGGCAATTAAATAGGAGTGCAGGACACTGTAGTTGTTGGGACCCAGACTAAATTGAGTACCCTAACTATACGTGGCAGTGACTTGGTCAAGTCTCTTGACAGCAAAATAGTGTCTGCTTCAAAGAGTGCTTGCTGAGGCATCCTGTGACAGCTAAACCAGTCTTCTGAGGGTTAAACCTGGTTTTCTGCTGCTTATCTGTGTATTGTAGAATGCTTATAGTTAAAAGAAAGAGTGTAAAAGGAAGCTGTTGTGGTTATGCATTTCCTGTATTTTGTTAATGCACTTTGCCATAGCTTAAAGCCAGCTTCATTAGCGATGGCGCAGCTAAAATTAATCATATAAGGAAAACGCAAAGGATTGTACTGCTATTGGTCAGTCATGTAAAGAAAGTTTGTAGTATAAAACTATAACTGGCTGCAAGCCAACAGCTAGCTCAAAAAAAAAAAAAAAAAAATCTATAAATTTGCTGGCGCATCCGGAAATCGGCTGAAGGAAAACGCAACATGGTAAAAGAAGCTATCACTGTGAAAGAGAAGCAGCAGACCTGGCATTCGGTGGGGCAGTAGGTCCTGAGAAGCCTGAAGACTAAATACCAGGGTCCTTCCCAGTACCCCTTTGGACAGCGTAGATTGGGGACACCTGACTTCGCTGGATTTCGAGAGGCTTGTCATATACAAGGCATAAAAGGGGACTGCCGATAAGTTGCCGACTCGGAGATTTACTGTCTGTCTTTGTTGTGTTGTTAAGCTTTGCATAATTACATGTTTGTTAAAATAACAAACCTTTCTTACCTTTTCACCCCGACCACTCTCTCAATCCCGAACCAACCCACTGCAGGCAGCTGAGACAATTATAAGCCATTCATCCTATCATTTTATGTTTGGGGTAAAAATGACAGAAAGTAAAATGATTAGAGAGTTAACTTTAAACTGAAGGCTGCCAATAACCTCCCCAGAAAAAGGGGGAACTTTTTGTTTTACACTTCCTTATAGGAAAGCTGATGAACTGCAAAGCCTTGTTATCACCAATAAAATCATCAGTGCCTTCTTCACTCAAGCAGTGGCTCTGATACTATGATGAAGATTGTTTTGTTTGTGTTGGTTATTAAAAATGGAACCACATTTGAATATCATGTAGATGTGACAGAAACTGTAAATAATACAAGATCTGAAAATTAGACTTGTCTTTGGATTCCAGACCAGAATGCCTCCACCCAAATTGGAGCAGACGGGTGTTCTTACCCTCAAAATATAACAAAAACAGTTGGTATGGGAATTTTGAATTAACAATGATAGGTGTTTATCAATGTGTCATTCACCCAACAGAGGGGTGTGTGCCTTCAATGATTCACAAAATACAATATTGCCTCTAACTATGCTATGGCTTATGCTACACAGGCATAATACACAGTCTACAGCAGTGGTCTCCAACCATTTTATGGTGAAGGTCACTTTTTTGGCACCCCAGGATCTACTATGCCTGGCCCCTGCCTGCTCAACCCCCCACCCCTCCCTGCTTCCTAGACAAGATGCCTGGGCTCTGACCCCACTCACCCAGCCCATCCCGGGCAGCAGGGGACATGGCTCAGCCCAGCCACGTACATTCTGCTGCTCCTGATTGTGGATCCTCTCACAGACTGAGATAGACTATCAGAGGCTCCACGATCAACCAGTCAATTGAGATAGACTGGTTGGCAACCACTGGTCTACAGCTACAATCTGAAACAAATAAAACTTTCAATTTAAAGCAGTAGAGAACATCCCCGCTCCCCCCACCCACAATCCCTTTTAATATTTTAAATTACAAATACTTGTTCAGCTTCACTTCGTGGGGAAAAACCCCCCTACATTTTTCATCACTCACCTTCTTTATCAATACCTGATATCTTTAGAAGTCTACATTTGTTGCAGGGGTTTCATATTTTCATAGTTGGTAGGGTCGGAAGGGAACTGAGCAGATCAAGTCCGACCCCCTGCCATGGCAGGAAAGAGTACTAGGGTCAAATGACCCTGGCAAGGTGTTCATCCAGCCTCCTCTTAAAGACCCCCAGGGTAAGAGCCAGCACCATTTCTCTTGGAAGTTGGTTCCAGATCCTAGCCGCCCTGACAGGGAAGTAGCGCCTCCTGATATCTAGCCTGAATCTACCCTCTGCCAACTTGTGACCATTATTTCTTGTCACTCCTGGTAGTGCTCAGGGGAACAGGGACTCCCCCAATGCCTGCTGGTCCCCCCTGATTAGTTTGTAAACATCCACTAGACCCTCCTCAGCCTTCTCTTGTGGAGGCTGAACAGGTTCAGGTCCCTTAACCTCTCCTCGTAGGGCCTGCCCTGCTGACTCCTGATCACGCGGGTGGCCCTCCTCTGGACCCTCTCCATGTTGTCCACATCTCTCCTGAAGTGTGGCGCCCAGAACTGGACACAGTACTCCAGCTGCGGCCTGACCAGTGTCGCATAAAGGGGGAGGATCGCCTCCTTGGACCTGCTTGAGATGCATCTGTGGATGCACGACAAGGTGCGGTTGGCCTTCCTGACTGCGTCCCCACACTGTTGGCCCATGTTCATTTTGGCATCAATAATGATTCCAAGATCCTTTTCTGCCTCTGCACTGATGAGAAGGGAGTTCCCCAGCCTGTAGGTATGCTGCTGGTTCTTCATCCCCAGGTGCAGTACCTTGCACTTCTCAGTGTTGAAACTCATCCTGTTCTCATCTGCCCACCCCTGTAACCTGTCTAGGTACAATTGCAGCCTATTCCTCCTTTCTAGCATGCCCACTTCTCCCCACATCTTAGTGTGGTCTGCAAACTTGAACAGGGTGCTTTTAACAGCCTTGTCCAAGTCGCTGATGAAGATGTTGAACAGTGTGGGCCCGAGGACTGAGCCCTGTGGAACCCCACTGCCCACATCTCTCCAGGTTGAAAATGACCCTTCCAACACCACTCTCTGGGTGCGGCCCTCCAGCCAACTAGTGACCCATTTGACTGTGTAGGTGTCGATGCCACAGTCTCCTAGTTTTGTAACGAGGATGGGGTGAGAGACAGCGTTGAAGGCCTTCCTAAAGTCTAGAAAGACCACGTCCACTGCTATACCTGCGTCTAAGGATTTGGTGACCTGGTCATAGAAGGCCACCAGGTTGGTCTGACAGGACCTGCCTCTAATGAACCCATGTTGGTTGCCCCTAAACAATCTCCCCTGCTGGCCCCTCGCGGACATGCACCAAGATAACGCTCTCAAAAAGCTTACCCAGGACCGAGCTAAGACTGACTGGCCTACAGTTTCCTGGGTCCTCCTTCCTCCCTTTTTTGAAAATGGGAACTGCACTGGCTCTTTTCCAGTCCTCTAGCACCACGCCAGAGCACCATGAGTGCTCGTAAAGCCATGCTGGGGTCCCGCAATGACCTCTGCTAATTCCCTCAGCACTCTGGAGTGGAGATCATCAGGACCTGCTGATTTAAATACATCCAGTCCATCCAGAAGTTCCCTGACTAGGTCCTCACTGATCCTAGGCCTGGGTGCGCCTCTGGTTGCCCCAGAGTGCCCAGCTGCTCATGCTTATTCTCACCACTGATCTCCATCCCCACTGAGGTGACAGTAAGCAGAGGTACAGCTGAGCAGCAACCTTTGTAGGAGAGGAGTACTGCAGAAGGAATTAGTGACCAAGTGCTGCTATAAGCCACAAATCCACTCAATGCCTGATGAGATCTTTGCAGGCTGAATCCAGCCTGCAGGATATGGGTGGTCAACCCCCCGATCTACAGTAATTAGCTTGAAACTTGCTTATAAGGAGGAAATGAAGCTCAAGCCTCCAGAAGCCATTCTGATATTTTTTAGGATTGCTTTACAGTCTTTGGTTCTACATACTATGTGACTTATCCTGAACCCATCTGTTGGTAGCTCAAGCTCTTCAATGCAGAAAATGAAATTAATAGAAGAGAATGTGCAATCAAATTCTTCTGAGGGAAGAAAGGGAAGTTGGTAATACAGCAGTTAATGAACAACAGATATTTGAAAACCATTTAGTTCTCACTGGCTTCTGGAACAAAAAAAGACAAACAAAAAAAATCACAAGTTCTCTAAAAGCCTTTATAACTGGTATAATCATGACCTTTTAGCTTGGTCAGCCTAACACCTTTTTAATGACATTTAACACTAGGTTTAACCAGGTCTCTTACTTGACTAAGAGGACAGACAGAGAGAGAGAGAGAGAGAAAGAGAAGAGAAAAAGATGCTGATGCTATGTGTTTCAAAATGTTCTAAGATAAGGAAAAACCTTCATGCCTTGTTTTGTCTTGATATATTAATCTCTGTGTGCAGATGTTAACTTCTTCCTTTCCGAGAACCAGAAACTAAAAGCTGTACCCAAAACACAATGTGTTTGCTGAATAAGCAAACTGCCTATGTGTGACAGACGAATGATCAACTTCTTCCTGTTTCTTCAAGGTTGCTCTGTCTGAGCCATGCATCTTTTCTCGCTGTCTAAAGTATAAATATGCTTGTAAACTTATAGAGTTCAGAGTTCCTTTGAGAACCCTTCTTTTGATCACTTGTATAGCTCTAAATAAACCAAGATGGCTCTGTCAATTCTGATACAACCACAACGAGAAGTCTGATTTCTTCCACAGTTTATTCAAAGCAAGAAGAATTTTACTGCCCTATACTCAGGACAATTCAATTCTTTCCTAGTAAATATCTTTATGGCCTGTTTACCTTTAGTACTGAGGCTAATGAAAAGTCATTTGTTTTAACTTTAAACCAGAGAGCTAGCATTTAAATTCTATCATGATTGGGATCTATTTTCTCCATATACTTAATTATAACAATAATAAGTGCATTATCTGAAGGAAGTAGATCTCGGTCAGAATGGCTGACCTACTCGATAGGGCGTTAAACTAAGATCGCTGAGGGACGGGCGGTCAATCAATTGTTCTAGCTCAGGTCATCCCAATCACAGTAGTAACAGCTTAGGTAGCCCGAGGGAACCCACTTTGACGAGAGCCCGAGGAAAAAATCACATCCCATCACATAAGGAAGCCTAGGGAGTCCCATGGCAGACTCAACTGCTTGTACACAAATTGCAGGAGCTCAGGTAACAAGCAAGAGAAGCTGGCCCTTCTTCTGACTGATAAAGATTATGACCTTGTAGGGATAATGGAGACCTGGTGGGACTCCTCCTATGACTGGTCAGTAGATATAGAAAGCTATACCTTCTACAGGAGAGACCATGTTGGGAAGAGGGGTGGGGGGGTGTTCCTCTTTACGTCAAGGAACAGTACACTTCCCTTCAAACTGAGTTCATTAACCAGGGAGGCTGTCTTGAGGCCCTCTAGGTTAAAATATTGGGGGGGGGGGGGGGGGCGGGAACCTGCGGAAAGGGATATACTCATAGAAGTTTATTACAGATCTCCTAACTGAGAAGAACTGGATCTCAAATTCAATAGGGAACTGGCCAAGGCTGCATGTTCCCGATGTATGATCGTCATGGGAGTCTTCAACTTCCCAGACATCTTGTGGGAAGAGCAAGTGGCCAAGTTTGACCGGCTACATAACTTTCTCGCCTGTATTGACAACCTGTAACTGACGCAAGAGGTCTATGGGTCAACTGGGGGTGAGGCACTGCTGGATCTGGTTCTGGCCAAAGGGGATGGATCTGGTGAGTTGTCTGAGGTCGAGGGCAAGCTTGGTGACAGCAACCATGATCTGATTACTTTCTCTGTCCAATGCAGGGTGGGCAAATCCCTCAGTAAAACAGAAATCCTCAACTTTGGGAAGGCTGACTTCCACAAACTCAGGAGGCTGGTCAGTAAGGTGCTAAGGGACCATGGGGCTCCCTAGGAAGGGGAGTCCCATTAGGAATGGTTGTTCCTAAAGAACTCAATCCTTAATGCACAAGGGAAGTCCATCCCCTCCCACAGGAAATGCAGTCAGAGGGCAGAGAAGCCCCCTTGGCTGAACAGGGAACTTCTGGGTCTCTTGAAACAAGAGAGAGAAGCCTACACCAGATGGAAAACTGGAATTATCACCAAGGAGAACTATTCAGCACTAGCCCGTACCTGTAGGGAGCAGTCCAGAAAAGCCAAAACAGTAACCGAACTCGAGCAAGCCACCAGAATCAAGGATAACAAAAAGTCACTCCTCAGTATATGTGGGAAGTCAGAGGAAGAACAAAAGCAATATTGGTCCCCTGAGAGAGTGACCGATACAGGGCAGCTGACATTTGATGCCCAAGAAAAGGCCAATCTCCTAAACTATTACTTTGTGTCAGTTTTCCACCTGGCCAAGGAAGTTTTGGGCCCCCCACTTCAGGAGGGGTGTGGATAAGTTCAAGAGAGTCCAGAGGAGAGCCACCCATTTAATCAAAGGCCAAGAGAGCAAGCCTTACAAGGAGAGGCTGAGGGACATGGGACTCTTCAGCCTGGCAAAGAGAAGGCTCCAGGGGGGACCTGTTGGCAGCCTAAAGGTACATAAGACAGGTGGCATCAGGATCTGGGAGAACACTTGTTCACCAGGGCTCCCCAAGGGATAACGGTCTAATGGCCACAAACTTCTAGAAGGCTGATTCAGACTCCATATAAGGAAAAACTTCTTTACAGTCCAAGTGTCCAAGGTCTGGAACAGACTCCCCCGCAGAGGTGGTGCAAGCACCTACGATGGACTCAATCAAAAGGCATTTGGATGTTTATCTTGTTGGGATCATTTGACCTCTGCAGACTTCCTGCCTCTGGCAGGGCAGCTGGACTTGATCTCACGAGGTCCCATCCAGCCCCTCATGTCTGTGAAATCTATGAAATCTGTGCTGCAATCATGTTTTATTCTTAGTGCTTTTACTAGATAAAAGATAAAAATTTTTAAATCAAATAAAAATGCTGCTCAAGTTTGCTTTCGTTAAGAAATTAACAATAATGTCATTTTTCACTGTAACAATAAAGTTCTTCAAAGTAAAGAAGCTTCTCATAATCCTTGTCATGTAGTTGAATATTCATTGTTTTTTAAAACAGAAATGAAGATTGAGACTGGTTAAATTACATTCCCACAATCACGAAGGATCTGCCGATGACAAAAAGTATAATTTATCCGTTTCTCATACCTATAGCAGTTTTGACTAACTATATTTCTAGATATTATATATCTATGTATAGAAAAGACATTTAGGTTAAGATTAATAGAAAAGCTTTGAAACAGATAGAAAGCAACAGTAGTGTTAGCATGCACTGTATTATACCAGAGGAACATGCAATTGCATGTCTTCTTCAATACCAGGAGAAAGAATGGCATTACATTAAGCAGCAAAAAAACCTCACTTTAAAAATGTTCTCAACTCTGAGCAACATACTTATGCTCTTCTCCTTACCCTGCATTTTTTCCATTTAGATATATATTAGTTAGTGTTTTTAACTCAATTTTGCAATCCTCAAATATTTCTGTATCTCTACAGCATCTATTTTTGTATTATTTGGGTTAAGGCATTTATCTAAGAAAAATTATTCCAGCATGCAGATACATAATGAGGAAGACAGAAAGAACAATTACTGTGAGCCAGAGCGATAAATGTGCTGTAATAACCTTTTGTAGGAAGGACTTCAAAAATAGTAAGGTAAACCAAACTAACAACCATACCCCAAATTTGAGAAAAACAGGGAAATTATTTCAGTTTGAAATT
This sequence comes from Alligator mississippiensis, assembly GCF_030867095.1. NCBI lineage: Eukaryota > Metazoa > Chordata > Crocodylia > Alligatoridae > Alligator > Alligator mississippiensis. The sequence continues at coordinate 114,005,224 of NC_081827.1, forward strand.
GACTGCAAAATAACTGAAGTCACAACAAACTCACTGACCAAGATCATAAACAAGTGTAACATTAGAACAAAATACTTACGTGCTAGTTCACAAAGGACGCCTCCAGGCTTCACACAGTCCACAGAATAACAAACAAAAGTTCTAGTAAAAGGAAATAAAAGGAAGTTGTACATGTCACTGTTTTATAAATGTTAACAGAACTGTATTTGTTCCTCTTCTATTCTAGTTTGCTACTTCAGGCATGACATACTTCAAATCATTAAATTGCAATTCCATTGTCAGAATACAGGTTTTTAAGATGGTGCCATAAGCAAACAATTAGCTTAATTGTGATTTAGTAACATGATAGCATTTTAGAGCACATGGATTACCTTACAGGGAGTTTCAAGTATACTCCTTTTCAACAACACAGAATTTTGCTAACACAGTTACATTTTTCTAAGGGGGGGGGGAGGGGGGAGTCCTGTCCTTCCAGAACACTGATTTCAGAAAAACACAAACTACAGAAAACTAGGAACCTTAACTCTGCCGACTCCCCTGTTCTTCATTCCTTTCAGAGTTTACAATAGCCAATGGAAGTTATCTGGAAGCATTTCAGCCACATTCAAATGTACCAATATGAAATGATGGAAAAGAGGAGCTGCAGCAGCGTGACAAGAGCAATGGTGTGACGTGAAGCAATCTCCATCTAATCCAAGTATGCAATGAAAGGACTGAAGCATGTGCACCCCTCATTTCAGCACTTCATTTTGCAGCTTGTCAAAAGTGGGATTGAGGTTTTTGTGCCATGGAGACCATCAGGGATTAGATGGAAAATAACTGTGGGTTTAATGATGGGTAAATGAAAGAATATACAAGATGATATAAAGTGCCTAGGAGTGAAGGGTTGTAAAAGGTCGTAAAATTTAACCTGCTCCATAAACATGACACTGTCTGCTAAGTGTTTACATGTATGGCAAGTGTAGGTTTAGGTGTATGGCAAGTAAAACAGGGACACTATCACAGGCATGCTGAAACACTGTTCAAAAAGATAAGAGCCAAGGTCTTCCCTTGTTTGAGAAATTTGAGTTTTGCTGCACTCAACTTCCTGGAAGGTTGTAAGTTTGCATTAGGCAGTCTTAACTCCATGTTAATAAAGCTTTGAAATTGAATTGGTACTTTTAAAATGTAAGAAGTGCTGTAGTTCTAGGCAACTTTAATTCTCATGTAGGTCAGCAGCTAAGATGCTACTGCAGCTAGATGAAGACAAAGGAAGTAGCGATTTTTAAGTGCTCCTTGCCACCATCTTATACATTTTTTTTTTTTAAACAGAATAATTGTGATTATGGTCAGACATTTAAATGTGTTGTTGCTAAAACAGAGCGACAGAGAACACAGATGTAGCTTATTTCCTGGGGAAAAAACATCTTCAGTTTTATTACATAATGGCTACAATAACTCAACATATATGTGGAGATTGATTATAGTTCTCTTCATATAATCCCTTCTGTCAACATTTCCAGCTAATTCTTCCCTTCCTGTGCAATTAAGCTATTAGTCCCTTGGCTGCTTCTGCACTAGGGCTGCGTGTAGCTTTGGTCCCCAATTCGGCCCAATTCAGTGCCTGAATCTCTGAATCGAGCCTGGGGACCCTTTAATCTCTCTGAATCGAATCGATTTGGAGGGTTCCGATTCAGAGAGATTTGGCAATTCAGACATAGACACACCTTTAAATGCATTTTCTACATACCTCAAGGTAGCAGGTGGCTCGTGAATGCTGCGATGCTGGGGCGTCCCACAGGAGCACAGGGGGCTCCCCAGGGCGCTCAGCAGCAGACCCAGAAGTGGACCAGAAGCACTTCCAGTCCACTTTCAGGTCTGCCGGGGAGTGCGCTGCCCTCCCCCCCCCGGTGCCTCCCCAGCTCGGCGACTGGTGCCTCCTGGGTGTGGGGGAGCACCCAGGGTGCCCCTGCTGCCGACTGCCGAGCTGGGGGGGGCATGGAGGGGGCCCCCCAATGCACTCCCCAGCAGACCCAGAAGTGGACCAGAACTACTTCCGGTCCACTTCCCGGCTTGCCGCCGAGTATGCACAAGGACCCCTGCGCTCCTGTGGGATGTGCAATCCACCATAGCATTCGTAAGCCAAGCTGGTACCTTGAGGTATACAGAAAAAAAAATTTTAAGTTCTGTCTATGGCTGAATCACTCCAAATAAGCATCATATCTTCAGATTCAGCTGAATTGGACAGTGATCTGAATCAACGAATTGAATCACTGTCCCCGATTCAGGCTGAATCCGAATTGAATATGGCTCGTTTCGCACACCCCCATTCTGCACTGCACATGATCCATCTCTCTCAGGCAGTTGCTTACTGAAGTGTCACACTTTCATGGCTCGATCTCCCTAAACTGTACACTGAATGGGGCCTCCAGACCCTTACTCCACCCCATAGGTCCAGCTTGACTTCTGATACCATTTTTAACCACATGGATAAGGAGCTGACCTTTAAACATAAAAGTTGACCCTTAATCTTAACTGTAGCACTAGTCTCCATATTTGTTAGCTTCCCTCCAAATGATACTTGATTTTACCCTGTAATACTTGATGGCTAGAGAATGATATTTAGAAATTTGTTTTTAGAAACTGGCTTGCAGGAAGAGTAAGTATTGCATTAGAACAATAAGTAGAACAGCAAGGGTTAACTGGTTTCTAAAGTCTGGGGAAACAGCAAGGAGATTCATGTTCTCAACATTTTAGCATTCAAGGGTCTAGGGTTAGCATAGACAGGCACATACATGCTGGGAAATTGGAAATAAGCAGTAAGACAACCACAACGTTACCTTAAGAACCATAACTAGATAGGAACATGAACTACAAGTCCTAATTGCCTTTTCCTTTAGACCAATACAGCTACAACCTAGGTACCTGACACATGGAAGATACTGAATTTTAGTCAATTTTTAAAATGAAATCTTCATATTTTCCCAAGCAGGAAGCAACTGTGACCACCTAAAACCTAAGATCCTGCTCCCGCCTTTGTTTCAAGTTAATATGCATCATCACAGAACCTCACAGGAGGTAAGAGGCTCCATACCAGCTATGAACTGACTGCCCAGAGGAGTCTTCCATCTATTGACTCCTCTGTGAAATCCTCTGAAATATGAACTTTCATTTTTACCCAGGAGAACTTTTATAATCTTTTCTCCAATGCCTGACACGGTGTTTGTGCCCAAAAGCTTGCAATTAAAGATATTTTTTTGCAAAAATCTCGTTGGTGTAATAAAAGATATCATGTCTACTATGAGTCCTGACAGTCATTTTATAAGTTTTTTTCATGAGGCTTAAGGACAGGCCACAAGGGGGCATTTCTTGTTGAGTAACCACTCCTTGCTACAGTAGGCTTTTAAATGCATTTTAATACTATTCTTTGCCTGCTGGGGAAATGCATATGTTTTTGGGGGCTTAAGGTCAGGACCTGTAATTAATATTTCCGCCTGTATTTTTTCCACACTCAGGTTTGTTCTTAGCCCAGACCCAAGGAAAATCTTTTTTCCCAAGGATTTTCATGGTTTAAGGTTTGCCTATATGCCTCTCTAAACGCCCCTTCACTAGGTCAGTGCTAACTATCAGTGGGTTGGAGTCCCTCTTGTGTCTGTCTATAGCCCAGGGGCGGGCAATCATTTTGGGCAGAGGGCCGCTTACTGAGTTTTGGCAAGCCGAGGGCTGCATGACAGGCACCCAGGGGCAGATAAATATTAATTTTCTAAAATTTTTAGGGGCCCCGCAGGCCAGATAGAATAGCCTAGCGGGCTGCATCCGGCCCCTGGGCCGCATTTTGCCCACCCCTGCTATAGCCCCTTTGGGAGATATGTCTTTATCCATGTTCAGGAATACAAATGAAAAGAACTCATTTAGGAGCTCAGCTTTGTCCCTCCTATCTGTTACCAGTTGCCCTAGTTTGTCCTGTACGGGCCCTATGCTATCATGCATTTTCTTTTTGCTCCCTATGTACCTAAAGAAGGACTTTTTGTTGCTAGCCTGAGTTCCATTTCTGCTTTGGCCTTCCTATCTGATTCCCTGCAAGTGCGAGCCAAGCAGGTATACTCCTCCATGGTGGCTATCCCCTGCTTCCACAGTCTATATGCCTTTTTTCCCTGCTAGGCTCTCCTGGATTTCCCTTTTGCCTTCCTTTATGTGGGATGAGTCCCCTTTTGTGCCTGAAAGATCATTCCCTTAAGGAACACTCACCATTCCTGGACTCCCATCTCAATGCTCTTGCCCTTCAGTGCCTCACTTACTAACCTCCTGAGCTTGTTGGAGTTAGCCTTCCTGAAGCCTAGCGCTTCTGCCCTACTAGTTATTCTTCCCACCTTTCACTAGATAGTGAATTCTAACAATTGGTGGTTGTTATCCCCTAGGTTACCCTATATCTGCAGATCACCCACCAGGTCATCCCCTGTAGCCAGCACTAAGACCAGTAAGGCATTTCCCCTAGTGGTACTGTATACCTCCTGTGTTAGGTGAAGGTCCTCTATGCTGGTTAAGAACCTACGTGAACGGGGAGATTTAGCTAACTGCTCCTCCCACCAGATGTTAAGGTAGTTTAGGTTACCCATGACAACCATGTCCCTTGAGTGTACTGCCTCTGAGTCCTGCCTCAAGAATTCCAGGTCTAACTGGGTTGCACCGCCCCAGTTCCAAGGACCTGATCTTTTCTCTCGGAAATCCATGAAGATGGTACGAAGAGCGAACATCTCGCCTGCTTATTGCTATTTAACCATTTAGTGACATCATCATCACTAATTCTAGCCAAGCCTGTCATATAATATTTGGCTTATAGATCCTAAATTTACAACAACACAGCCTTACATATCTGGAGTATTTTCCTGTTATTTTCCTGTTCCCACACTAATTAGTCCCAATGGTCACCATGTTATGGTTTTATTTATGGTTCTATTGTTCTTGAGGTTCCCTGGCATTTTATTGGGGTTAACTTTAGGCCAATCATTGTCAATCATTAACTGAATCATCTCAAAAAGACTTCTGGGAGTTCGGTCAACTTGACCCCACCAGATTTAATTTTCCTCACAACACTGTCCTACTCCACATTGGGGTCCTGCAGCCACACATTGCAGCCTCAGGCCCCAAGCCCTACGCACTACCTGGCTGGGCAGCAGCCCCAGTCCCAGCCCTGCCCAACTCTCCCACCCTCCCTCCCTACAGGGGCTTAATTCCCAAACACACACACCCTCGACCTACTTACCTGCTGGGGCTGATCTCCAGGCTGCCTGGGGCCATGTGCATGTATAGGCACATGATACCCCTGCCTGACCACCCTCCTCCCACTCCTTCTCAGCCCTCTGCAGGCTGGAATTCTGTCAGCCTACAGAGGGCTTGTCACAAAACTTCAACATCCATGGGCTTCTCCTGTAAAATAAGAAATCCACGGTTTACTCTGTTTTTCCATGGGAAATGGAAAATCCGGGTCCCTACAGATCAACATGTTTACCACCATAAGAAATAATGAACATGACATCAGTGGTTGATCAGTCCGTGAAGTCTCGTCCAGGGCTTCCCAACTACGATGTCTAAGTTCTGCACAAGGTAGACCAGGGCGGGCAATTATTTTGAGTGGAGGGCCACTTACCGAGTTTTGGCAAGCTGTCAAGGACCGCATGGTTAGCCCGCCCCTTGACACATGCCTTGCCCCCTGGTCACCATCTTGGGACCAGAAATCCCACCCCCTTAACCTCTGACCTTTGCCACCAGAAGTCCCTCCCCTTGCCCCTAGAAGTACTCTTTTGGGGAAGAGGATTTGCCAACTTAGGGGGGAAAAATATATATATACTAACAATCAAACACCCATAATAGTATATTTTAATGTAATTAAAAAAATATATCTGATTTGTGTGTGTTTGTGCTGTATATGTAGAAGTGATTAAATAAAAGCTCAAAATGCAGTCTTAGTTGTGTTAGGGTGACAGTACTTGGAACTTAGGTAGCACTGGATTTGCAGCCGAATAAAAGGCTATATAACCTGTGGCCTAGCAAAGCTGCTAACCACAAGGCAGAATAGTATGTTAAAAGTAGCACTGCAAGACGCTTAGGCAAGTATTTTCCTAACAATGTAGTAGTGTTGTAAAATATATAGCTCATTGTGTAAGAAGAACAGGGTGCAGACCACCAGCTATTGTTAGGAGATAAAGCAGAAGCAAGACCTTGGAGATGGAGAAGAAATCAATCAGCAAGAGAGCACAAATGACCGAAAGAAGCAGGGGTCAGGGTTTTAGGCATGCGATCAGAGCAAAAAAACAGGCAAATAAGTGAAATGCATAGGTAATTCAATGCTAATGAAATAAACAGTAAACAGAAGCTGAGCTTTAGATAGGAGGGAATATGGGTAGAACAAAGGAGGGAAAAAGGTGGGGTAAATGTTAATAAGCATAAACCAAGGCATATAAATATGGAAAGAACTAGTGTTCGTTGCAGCTCCCCAGTTTGTTGGAGCTGGCCTGAAGCTGTCTCCATTTTGAATAAAGCTGTTGATAAGCAATGTGTGCAGGTGATGCGTGATGGTATTGATCTGTTGTCTCCCTAGTCGCTGGGCGTTGCACAAAGTCGGGGTCTAATAACTTGTATATTGTGTGGGGTGCGCGTGGGTGTCTGGGGATATGGGGCAGGTGGGTATGGGAGTCATGGGGTACAGACTGGCCAGCGGGTGGGCAGGCAAGCGGGGAAAGAGACAGTAGAGGTGGTGGGGGGCAGGGGGAGTGGAAGTGAGCAGGTGTGCAGGAGTGCAGGGCCTATGGGGCCTAGAGTAGGGCAGTAGGAGCATGAGGTGTCGGTTGGCAGGGGTCTATGGCAGGGGTTCCCAACCCTTTTATACTTTGGACCTGCAAACTGTATAATTTACAGATTTAAATTTAATTTTTTTTTGGGGGGGGGTAGGGTTGCAAGGATTGGATGGGATTGGGGAACCTGGGGACCTTGCAGGGAGGCGGCTGTGCAGGCAGTGGCCCAGGGAGATCCAGTTGAGGCTGCCCAGAAAAAAGGGGCTCTGCTGCCTTTCCTAGGAGCAAGCAGCAGAGCCTCCCCCTCCTCTGCCCCAGGCATTTCCCTGCCCACATCCCCCTGCTCCCATCTGCAGGTAGGGATGGAGGGTCCTGCCCAGTCTGGCGCGGGCAGCACCTTACCAGGCTCAGCCATAGCGGCGGGAGCGGGACGGGGCACACAGAGCCAAGCTGCCCCCCTCCAGAACCACCCTACCACCCACACGTAACTACCGGCAGCGGAAGCTGCAGCTCCCACGCGGCTGCTGCACGCCTCCTCGTTCCCAGCCCTGCCTGCCCCAGCCCCACAACACAGGCGGGGATGACTGCAAGCAGCCACAACTCCGTGCTCCTCGCACTCACCCATCTAGTCAAAAAGCATCAGCAACAGGGAACAAGCTGCAGCTCAGTGCAGGGGAAAAGTGGCCCCCTCCAGTGCTCCCGATGGCAGGTGCCCAGAGCCCACGTGGAGCTGTTCTGCCTCTCCTCCGTTTCCCCGCCACCTGTGGGGCAGCAGTGGCAATGGAGAGCGGGGACGGGCAACCCCACAAGGGCTCCATGCAGATGCCACAGGAGTGCTGCACACAGGCAGCATGAGGGGAGGAGTCACTTTTCCCCCATGCTCGGCTACAGTTTGTTCCTCGCTGCCGCTGCCAGCCTGGGCCCCATGCCGGCTCCAGGCCGTGGCGCAGCAGCAGCAAGAGCAGGGCACAAACTGCTGCTGGGGCAGATGAAAATGCCCCCCTCCTCATCACTGCTAGGCAGTGTTTGCTGGGGGAGCCCACTCTGCGCCAGGCTCCGATGCATCTCTTTCGCTGCTGGCTCTATGCTGCCCAGTGCGGCTGCTCCACACAGCCACTGCTGCCGCACTGGACAGCACAGAGCCAGTGGCAAAGCAGCTGCAGCAGAGCCGGCTCTGGCAGACTCCCCAGCAGCTGGGGAGGAAGGGGGGGCGCTTTCCCCCTGTGCTCAGCAGCAGTTTGTTCATCACCACCACTGCCAGCCTGGGACCCGCAATGGCTCCAGGCTCGCCTGATGGGCTGAGTGGCAGTGACAGTGGGCATGAACTGCTGCTGGGGTGGAGGAAAAGTGGTTTCTCCCCCTCCCACTGTCGGTGCTCCCTGTGGCAGCCACTTGGAGCCACGCGGGGCTTCCTGTGCCTGCTCTCCATTGCCACCACTTCCTCATGAGCAGTGGGGACATGGCGGAGAGGCAAAACAGCCCTGCGTGGGCTCTGGGTGGCTGCTGCAGGGAATGCCAGCACCGAAGGGGGGTGGGGGGAGGGCTAGATGGAGTTCTATGGAGCCAGCTCCCCTCTCTCCCTGCTGGCGCAGTGCAGCCCAGCTCCATAGACCCCTGCCAGCCTGCGCCCCATGCTCCTGCTGCCCTGCTCTGGGCCCTGCCCAGAACGCCAGCATGGGCCATGCACTCCTATACGCCCGCTCGCTTCCATTCCCCTTGCTGCCATTTTCCCCACCTTCCTGCCTGCCCCCGCCCCTTACCTGAATTCCCCACTTGGGGCAGGAAGGCACGAACAGCCCCATGGTCCCAGGCCAGAAGCCCCTGCTAAGCCAAGGCTTCCAGCTGGGAGGCAGGCCCTGCTATTGCAGGAGCCTGCCGGGGCTTCCCCTGGGTCCTATTGCCCCTGGATGCTGGCATCTTTGACAGACAGCTGGGGCAGATAAATATTTTCTAAAGTTTTTAGAGGCCCTGCGGGCCATATTTTGCCCAGCCCTGGGGTAGACTCTTGGTCCAAGGATCAGTGTTGAGGATCTTCAAAACAGGCTACCCATGAACCAAAGCTGGCTTCCCAACTGTATACCTGTTTCATTTACTTAACTCCATTTCTTATCTTAATAGAACATTTTTTCCTGTGGTCATTTATTTCACACATTTCTATAGCAACCTTATACCTTACTTAACAGCTATTTCTCATATGGTTTGCCTTGCTTTAGAGGGTTTCTATTTGCCTAATACCATTGTTGTTTTTCCGTTTTTAACCAATATTTTAGTATTCTTAATTTGTCCTGACTAAGCAAAAAGTGCATTTCACATACACAACTCCCATTGCTGGGCAAGCTACTTGTGTCAAGAGGCTTTTATTTTAGACTTACAAAAGGAAGGTGTTAGGGTAACAGTAAGGATTTTGGGGAGCACTGAGTGTGCAGCTGAATGAAGGCTTTTTCTTGTGACTCTGCAAAAGCTGCTGGTCACACGGCTGGATGATATATTAAAAGTAACTAACTTTGCTAATGCTTAAGTAAGTGGATTCCCAACAAAAGGATAGGGTGCATAGTGCATGATGTGTTGTGTAAAAATAGGATATGGACCAACGGCTATCATTAGGGGAGAAAGCAGAAGTACAGCCTTGGAGATGGTGCTGAAGTCAGCAAGAAACCAGAAAGAACCAGCCAAAAACCACAATTGACTGGGAGAAAATGGTCAAAGTCTTATGCTCTTAGCAGAGAGGCATGTAAATTAATAAAATGCATAAGCAATACCATGCTAAGGAAGCAAACAGAGGCAGAGCTTGAGATGGGAGGAGAAATGGGTGGAACCAAAGGAGGGACATAGGCGGGGTAAGTGTTACTAAGTATGAACCAAGGTGTATAAAATGTGGAAAGAACTATTGTTCAGGGCAGGCCCCTGGTTCACGGGCTGTGCGTCTGTGAGGAACCTTTGTCCGAAGCCATCTCCATTCTGAATAAAGCTGTTGCGAGCAATGCGTGCTGGTGTTTGCTCCCTGCTTGCTCTGGCTAACAAGTAACAGGATCCACAAGCAATTGGACTGTCGTCTCCCTAGTTGTTGGGCGCCACATGGAGTTGGGGTCTAACAGAGGGGGAGGACTAGTACCTATAGCGGACACTAGTGCAGTGCACCCACTTCTAGACTCCCTACCACCTGCCACAAGGAAGGTGCAAGTGGCTGAAGTGGGGTCTACAGAGCCTAGCTATAGGTACTGTCCCTCTCCCCCTGTCACCGATTAATCATTTAACCATTGTAAATGATTAATCATTTAACCAAGTTAAAATGGAGGGTTTTTTTTAATCAGTACTTACATCCCTATCCTATACTTTGGAGCAAAAGCTATAGGCACCAAGCAACTCCATGTTCTGTTGTTAAGCTCTGCTAGTTTGCATGCGATCTCAATACTGGGTAGCCTCAGTTTTCCACTCACTGGTGAACAATATGAACAAGCTCTTTTATTTAAAACAGTAAAGGAAGTAGGTTTCTGGTTTTTAACAAAGTCAGCTTATTAGTATCTTTTTGTCAGTAGCCTTGTACATTCTTGCCTTAAGTCTCAAATACTAAGTGTTAGCATCTGTCTCGCTCAAAATGCATAATTTAGATTGTGAATCTTGCAATACTGTTGAGACAAAAGGCTAAAACTTCTCGCAATTACAGTTAACATGTTCCCCCACTAACAGAGATGTTTTCCTATACGAATTGCACAGGCGAACTGCTGCACCTCCCAAACAAGAGGAACTACACAACTGATCTGAGCATTTTTTTAATTCATGAAACATGTTGGAAAATAAACTAAAAATGGAAGTACAAAAACTAAAAAGAAAACAACCTGGTAACCTCCCAAATCTCTTCCTCATAATCCCCAATCCACCTAGGGCAGGGGCAGGCAAAATATGGCCCACAGGCCAGATCCAGCCCAACAGGCCATTCTATCTGGCCCACGGGGCCTCTAAAAAAATTAAAAAACTAATTATCTGACCCTGGCTGTCTGTCAAATATCACAAGGCACCAGCAGCAGCAGGACCCAGGAGGAGCTGGTGGCAGGAGCCAGCAGCCACAGGGGCAAGACCTGCCTGGCCCTACCCCACCCACCCCCAGCATCAAATTGAAGTTAATTTTGCTGTTATATAATCACATGTATTCACTTTTATATAACCATGTATCCTTTTACATAATCCAAATTTGGGTAAAGAGATTCAGCTTGAGCAGGGTGGTATGAGGGCTTGGCCTGAACTGAGGTTCCATTTTTGTTTAAGCTGAAACTCCATTTTAGTTTTATATTACTTAGCTTAAACATGACAGCCATTTTGTTGTTTTTCTTTTTGTACTCTAAATATAGTATGTATGAGACATGGTATACTTGAGGAAAGGGTAATGAAAGAAGTATGGTATATAGGAAAACATGATAAGACAGTTACCTCTTCTGGTTCAGATGACCAAGGGGTGTAGTGACCTTTTGTGGTTCAATGGCTGAAAATTACAGACCCCAGAGTAAGAAGCACCCGCCCATCACAACATGGGATTGCGGCCTAGGGGCTGTTCCCTGCCTCCCTCCGCCCAAGAGTGCAACTCAGCTAAGAACACTGGGGGGAAAGGAGGACCACTGGCAATCACCCCAGTCCTTGGGGTTGGTTGGCTCCTGCCATGTCCTGCGGTCCCAGTGATGTAGCTGGGAACCACAGGGTGCCAGAGTGGCCAGAGAGCAGGCAAGGGGATGGTGAGAAGCGGCAGCAGCGGGCAGGAAAGTGGGGAAATGGCAGTGGCAGCAGGTGGGAGAGGCGAGTGCTAGCAAGTGGGCAGGAGCACAGCGACAGCTGGGCAGGAGCATGGGGTTCATGCCAGTTCCCTACGGCCAGGGCCAGTGGAGGCCCAGGGCAGGAAGGCAGGAGCGCAGGGCCTGGGCTGGCAGGGACTCTATAGAGCCAGGCCAGCTCCCCCCTCTCCCTGCTGGTACAGTCCATGGAGCCCCTCTGGACTGCACCAGCAGGGAGAGGGGGGAGGGGAGCTGGCCTGGCTCTATAGAGTCCCTGGCAGCCCAGGCCCTGCACTCCTGCTGCCCCGCTTTGGGCCCCTGCTGGTCTTGGCCCCAGGGCACCAGCACAGACCCCATGCTCCAACCTGCCCGCCAGCTCACTGCCACTTGCCCCCCTGCCTACCACTGCCACCACCATTTCCTTGCTTTCCCAGCCACCGCTTCTCCCCATCACCCCCACCTGACCCACTGGCTACTACAGTACCATGTGGTTCCTGGCTGCATCGCTGGACCACAGGACTGTGGTGGCCAGAACCAGAGGGGTTACTATCATGAGTAATAAATATGCTCTTGGAGACATCCAGGCAATTGTTTAGCAGTTAAGATTAGCTAACGCAAAGCTTGCAAGTTTGCAACCTGCAAGTGGAATTTGTCCATCACAATTTAACCAAAGTGTTGAATCTAACTGTTTGCACTGATCATGGGTCCCCAAAATAAGCAAACTACAACATTAGTTGATCTAACAGGTTTTTTAAAGGTTGGCCGTAACAAGATCTGACCACCTAATATAATTAGCACATTCCTAGGAATCCAAAGAATAAAAAAAACAAGGGTTCAGCTTGGGCAGAGTAATGCTAATTTCAAACCTCAAAGTAATGTGGTGTAATTTGCTTATTGGGTGATCCCGAATTCAGGCGGTAACCTTTCATGATAATTTCTAACACCTTTTGATCCCATAGGGCAAGAGCTATAGTTCCAACTTCTGGATAGCAGGGTTTTTAACCTCTCTTCTTGCTGCATCGACACTGCCCCAGGAAACAGGAAGCAGAAGCCAGAGGAAGAGGGAGCCCAGAGACACAAGCAGCAGGAACAACGAGGAAGAAACCAGGCAGGAGCCCAGGGGCTGCATGTTATTAACCCCTTATAGGCTGGATGGAGTTGTCCACCAGCTGGACAGCCCTGGTTTGGATAGAGCTGAGGAGCCCTCTTTTAATTGCAGTCTTATGGAGTCCAACTCTCTGAAGGAGCTGGAACAACATACAAAAAGCTAGACCAACGATTCCCAATCTGTGGTACGAGTACCACCAGTGCTACACAGACAACCTCTCAGTGGTATGCGTTAACAGATTTATTATAATTACTTGACATGGCAAAAATTTGCTGGTGGTACATAAGGTTTTATCATTTTAAATTGGTGGTGTGCTGAAGGGGAATAAAATGGAGTTGAATTGCCATTATGTGTAAGCGAGCAGATCACATACCCAGCTTAGGCTATGGGGAAGTCAAAAGGATATGACCCAAAACCGCTAGGCTAGCGCAAACTGGAACAATCCTGTCCTAGTCCAGTAAAAACAAAAGCTTAGTGTAGAAGTAGCCACAGATTTGCCTGCTGAGTCAGCCCAGAATCGGAAGTGACCCTGTGGTTACATGCCAGAAGAAACCAGAAAAACTAACACTGCTATACTAAAAATAAGTAGAAACATGAGCATTACTATCAAAGTCATGGCAAATCCTGATTGGTGTATGCTGTTGCTGTGTTTATGATGTCATATTTTCTACATAAACTCACCTCACCTATTGTACGGGGTCAGACCTCTTCACAATTCTCCAGTTGTGTATGAGTCTGTCCAGAATACATTCTCTAATAAACCAAGTTCTTTTTTTAACTTTGATTAGTCTGTTCATCTGAGCCTTCGCCCAATGAACCAGGGACAAGTTTTGCCCAACAGTGCAATCTGTCCAAGTTTGGGAACCGCTGAGCTAGATAATGATGGTCTACCAGTACAACATATCTCAGTAGCAGACCTACTTCAGGTGCTGGAGGACACTGACCAAAGCCTGTGGTGGCCTAATTTTTGTTGTTGTGACCTATTCTTCCCAAAGTAATCAGGTCTAGGTATTCACTAGTTTTCCCCTGAGGTGCAGCTCCTCAGTCTTATTTCAATAAATCAGTTTCCAAGCTTTCATTACTCCACCTTGGAACATCTCCCTTCTGGGTATTCAGACAAAAGAGTTACAGAGTTGTAGTGAGAAACATGCAACTTGCTCTGATATTCAAATTAGTTCATCTTTAGTAATTTGCAAAAGCTGCATTTCAAGACAGCAATTAAAAAAAAAAAAAAAGTGGTTCTGCATACCACAGAAATTCTGGATCCAGTCTTCCTAAACTACCTCATCCTTTCCACAAAAATGCCAGTCACTTGACCACTTTACAGAAAATTAGCATAATCTTACCTAGGGCCCAAGATTTATGAACTACTCAATATAAAAACTGTATTATAGCCAGACATTTTTAGCAACTCTAGCAACAAAGGTCTATCATTCAACATTGTTCAACAAAATTTAAATTGGTCAGTTTCACCATCACTAGCTTCTCTGCTAAAAAGATTATATTCTTGCCAACAAAGCATTTGCACATAACCTAGACCAGGAAGGTTACCAAGTCACACTGTTTATCCTTTCAAATCTACATTTTGATATTAAAAAGACCCCCTTTATCAAATGAAACCCAGATAAAATGCAGAATGCTTACACAGACCGCCACTAAGCAGCTTTAGGCCTATCATAGCTTAGAGGAAACTGACATTGATCAGTTAGTTTACCAGTCAGAACTATAAAGACCACAGCCACAGTCAGTCAGCAATAAAATTTCTATGTTGCTAACCATTGGTTTGTTGTAGTAGACACAGCAATTGAAACTGAGTCAACTCAGCATAGTTTCATGTGTTATAAATAAACACAGTATAAATACACCTCTACAGAATTCAGCTGTAAAAGCAGAACCAAAAAAATACCACAGTATTAGATATTATAATCACACAAAAAGCAGGTATTAATTTGGCAACCTTAAAAGTGCTAAAGTACAGCATGAGTAAGTCAGGCACAGCAGATACAAAGAAAATAAAAAAGACTGTGCGAAATGAAACTTCCGGTACTCTGCAAGTTTAAATGCCACACAAAAAGTTCTACTTCTTGTAAAACTAAATGTCTTGACATACAGTATTTATCTCAATCTAAAATGACTTTGAATTTAAGATGACCACCTCCCACCAGTAATTAAATTCTATATGTGGAAAATTATAAACGTGTTATAATTTTCTATGGACAGAATGGAGGGTCATCTTAAATCTGTCAAGTCCTAACAGGATGGAAAGCCATGGCAATGGAGCAAACAGCAAGGAAAGCAGTGGTTGGAGAGGGAGGGGAGTTATGGAGTAAGGATCACATTCTTGTCTGTTGTTTTCTGCCCCCCATGCCACTAATCCTGTGGTGCCTGGTCCCCTAACACCACAGTGCCTGTACCCCCTGGAGCCTGCTCCCCCCACAGCCACTACATGGCAGCTCCAGCTCCCCAGATAGGCAGGGGAGAAGGCAGCAGCAGCTCTAGTCCTAGCCTTGGCCCAGCAGCAGCAGTAACATGCAGTGTGGCCTCCTTCACAGCATGCGGCCCTTGTGTGCACCCCCTCAAGGCACTCTGGCCCTGGCCCAGCAGCAGCAGTGGCATGCAGTTGTGGTCTCCTTCACAGCATGCAGCCCCTCTCTCCTGGCGTGCAGCTTCTCAAGGTACTCTGGCCCTAGGCTTGGCCCTGGCCCTGGCGCAGCAGCAGTGGCAGCAGCTCCTGCTCTGGACATGGCCCAGTGCAGGCAGCGCAGTCACCACTGCCAGCTTCAGGCTAATATTTATTTGTTTTTTGGCTGAGGAAGAATAATACAGCAGTTCTTCCCTTGCTAAGCACTCTGAAAGATCAAAAAAGGTCAGAACATTTTTAACACTGTGGATTCCTATTTGAAATTTCTGTGTTTATCTTGCAAATCATATTTGCACATCTAGCAATGCTAACATTACATGGCACCCCACAGCACCCCGGTAAAGGACCTCACTACACCCTGGTTGAGAATCACTGGTTTACTGGTATAGCAGAATAGGAGTGTAAGTGTGTTCCTTCCTCTTCTTCCTGCCTCCTTTGTATACTGGCAAAAATCCATATTATATCATGCTTTTGTCAGTACAGCTTATTCTATTTAGAGTGCTGGCATCAGCTATATCAGCAAGGAAAAAACAAAAACTACTTGTCAATGTACACTACAGCTCCACTGTCAGTGTCTGCTAGTATTGCTATACCAGCAAACTCTTTCTAGTATGGGGGGAAAAAGCTGCATCTATTTTCCCTTTCCTCCATTCCTCTCCACATACTTCAGGTCTACCTCTGCCTTTCACAACACTGAAACAGGCAGTGGCTTTAGGTTCCTCTGGAAAGGAACAGCAGCTCCTTAACATGCAGGAGGCTACTTAAATTGATTTGATAGAAGTGGATCAGTGACAAATTTGGGTAGAAGACAGGGTGCCACCAAACAAAGTACACATACACAAAAACACATGGAAGCCACAAAAATCTCAGTTAAACAAGAAACTTTGAAAAACCAAATTTAAATCTGAAATTGCAGAACAAGAAGTCATCGATGTTCTCAGCAGGGACCTCTTACCCTATTTCGAAGACAAGCTGTTAATACCAGTGTCCCTCCAGGTGTTAAGTGCCCTGTTTGTGTGAGGGGTGTAGGTTGTAGCTGTGTTGGTCTAAAGACATAGGCAGACCAGGTTCTTTGGGTAGAACTGTTCATAGTGCCCTTCTTCAGGTACTTGTGCCAAAAGTTTTCAAGGAACTTTGTTCTAACTACTCAGCTTGTCTAATAAAAGGTATCACATCTACTCAAAGAACCTTCCCTGTTTGTCTCAACTGCCTCTCATACATATAATTCTTTCTTTCTGCCAGTCCTTGCATAGTATTTGACAAACTATGGTGTTGCCTGTGGAACATCATGCCACTCTGAAACAATCAGTGATTAAGATATTCAGCCTCTCTCCTTGACAAAATTGTAGAAGCCATTTTAAATTACTGAGTTGTTTTCCTGAATTTCCATTTAATTCATTAAAATTCAAAGGCATCTTCACATCTATCTCAATGAATGAACAAATCCCCTGCAGTAAATGAAGTTGTAAAACCTCTTGAACCAATGAGTTGTAGAGACTGCTTCTGCTCTCATTACTTGCTTTTCCATTTTTCTATTTATTCACCTTTTATGCAAAAACAAGTATGTATATAGCCAAAGTATTTGCTACTGGAAAGACGCTAATAACTGCTGGGTCATCCACATCATACAAAAGAATTCCCTCCAAAAAATAATTTTGTGTAATTAATACAAAAAGCTATTTGTAGTGTGCATCTGATTTGCTTCAGAAGTAACAGCGATCCAATGCAAGAGCATGATAAAATAAATGGGTTCAGTTAAATTGTTTCAGGAAGCATTTAGAGTAATCTTTGCTTGTTTGAGTACATTTAAATTTAAGTGGATGGCTTGTTCAGTTACTCAGCCATGACTACTACAACTAGCCTAGCTACCAATCAGCTCCCCTCTCACTGACAAAAAACAGTAAGTTTTGAAACAAAAACTTTCTTTTAAATACATCCGAGTAAATCAGTGCAAAGATTGTGGCCACTTCAACTCAAGCAGGTGACGCCAGACCAGGTAATGACTGCCCTCTCAGTCTCTATTGTGATAAGTCTGTGCTTCTTCCCCCTCTCCCTTCCCCACTCAATCTCCATTGTACTCGGATGCAAATTGGGTCGCCAGCAGTCGGGATGAGCCATCTCCAGAGACTAGTTAAGAGTGCAAAAGCTTGCCGTGACCTCAGGGCCCCAGAAAGGGTGAAGCTGAGCTGGGCCAACACCGCCATCCGCAGGCACCCGACACCTCCAAGCATTCCCGAGCCGCAACCCAAGCCCTAGGCACCTTCACTGCTAAAATCAAGCACGGCAGGAAGCACCTGGATGCCTGGCGGAGCACGGGCGGGCGGGAGAGGGAGTCGCTCTGCCCCCCCACACTCCCCGCTGGAGCTCTGCCCAGTCCAACCGCGGAGCTGCACTGGGGGCTTTGGGGCAAAACCCAAAAAGCCCAGCTCTCCCCCCCCCGCCCCGGGCCCGCGAAGAGCCCAGTGCGCTGGACGCAGAGGGCAAAAGCCAGAGCGAGCCGCAGGCTACCAGACCCCGCGCCCGCCGCAGCAACGCGCTTCCTTCCTTCGCCTCCCCCGGCATCCGGCGGCCCCGCTCCCACCGACAAAGGCCCCGCCCGCGCAGAGGCCGCCCAAGGAGCCCCCGGGGCTGCCCGGGACCTGCTGGGAACTGCAGCGGCACTTTTAGTGCTAGGGGGGGCACGCGGGCGGGTAACGGCCGCCGAGCCGAGCCGGACCCTACCTGAGGCTGCTGCTGGGGTCCTGGGGCGGCGCGAGAGAGGCGGCGGCGTCAGCACCCCGTGCAGCTGCAGCGGCCCCGCGGACGGAGCGCATCACTTCCACCGCTCCCCGCCCCGCCGGCGGAATGGGCCCGCCCAGGGGGATGGAGCCTCAGGTCGAGGGGCTCCCGCCGGGTCCTAGCCCCGGTGCAGGGTGTCTGCGGGCTTTGCCGCGGTTTCCACCCCCTGCTCGCTCCAGCTTGTCACCAGCTCCTCTCCTGGAGCCTTGTGACGGCCAGAGCCGGAGGAATTAATAAGCAATAAATGCCTGCTTTTTGGAAGCATTTGGTATTTTGCCTAACAGGTAATATAGCTAATATAAAGCTTGTAAATTCGTAACCCGCAAATGTAACTTGTCTGTGGTAAGTTTAACCAAAATGATAAAACTAACTGTTCCTATAATCGTGGAACTGACTGGGCCCCAAAGGCGAAGCTGTAGCTGCAAGATTAGCTGACCTAATGGTTTTTGCTCAGGGTTCAGCCTTGACGATAAAAACTGGATCCAAGCGCCTGGCACAACCAACACAATCCTGGAAAGCACATCCCAAGACACTAACTGCTGAAGCTTCCTTAGCCTGACGAAGGGTTTTTGAACCCGAAAGCTTGCTTAATAACTATTCTCCAACCATTTGGGTTGGTCTTGTGGTAAAAATATGTTATAATCTAGTCACCATGATTTTGCAATAACGTTTGTGTAACAGCTGTGTGGTAAAAATGTCTCATGATCCCTTGTGCAAGCTGCACAAGGCCTCACGGCTGAGTTATGGGCTGCTCTTTCTCTTTTTCTTCCTACAGTAGATAAACCGTGTCATAATAAAGAACAGTCCGGATAATGCTTACTTTGTGATAAGACTCAAGGCTTCCTGTTAAAACACAAAGATTAATGCTTGCCCTGCACATAAATTTTATAACCATCATCCTTGTCCAATGCCCTAAAGTTACACCAAGATACAAGGTTACTAAAAGACATTAATTTTGCCGCAGTTCTGTCTTAGAACTACGAATGTACTAAGCTTTGCAAAGAAGTATAACCAATCACGTATCGCCATGCTGAAACCCTATGTTTATGTAAGCTATAAAAGTGGAACCTCGAGCACGACTAGGGGTCGACTCTGCTTTGAGCGACTCAGCTCCTTTGTCGATCTGTTTGCGCAAACAGTAAACTCAAGATGGACCCAGCCTGACTGTGTGTGTGACTCTCTCCTTGAGGTGAATTGGAAAAAGCCTCCAGGGGCATGAAACTAGCAGTTTGTACAACAGTCTAATAAAAGATATCAAATTCACCCAAGGAACCTTGTCTGCCTATGTCCCAAGAAAGCATATTCAGAGAAACCTAAAAGGGTTGGGCTTAGATGGAGTAATGTCAATTTCAAACCTAAAGGTGCTGCATTGTAATTTGCTTATTGGATAAACCCGAGACTAGGTAGTAACCTTTTATGATCATTTTTAACACCTTTCAATCCCATAGTGTAACAACTATAGGGCAAGATTGAGAGTGGCTCTAAAACCAACAGATTAGCATAAGACTAGGTATAAAAAGCGCGTGCCTCAGGTAACCAGCAGGAAGGAGGAAATGGATGTCGTGCCTGTAAGGGGTCGAGTGGTATAACTTATTTTAAGATAGACACTATCTGTTGTTATTATTTACTATTAGCTCTTTAATACTGCATTATCTGCTTAACTATCTGTTGTTATTATTTACTATTAGCTCTTTAATACTGAATTATCTGCTTATCGCATTTATCTTTCTGTTAACTGTTGTGTGTGTAAGTTATAATAAATTTGCCTTTGCTTCACTCCCAACTTTGCCTCCTCAATCCAAAACTAAACTGAACAGCCCAGTTGGCCTGCGATAGAATTTATACACTCATGGTGCCTAGCTGGTCTGTGACAAGTATCCACCCTGCAAAGCAGCCTCTTCCCCTACCGGCCGTTTCCCTAGAGGCACGCTCGTCTCCCAGTTGCAACCTGTAGTCCCAACTGAGTTCCCACAGGAGGAAAAGTTGCTTCCCACTGTTTTGCACTGAAACCTGAGCCCTGCCAGCAAGATAGAAACCCCCGGGGGAGGGAGGGGGAACGACCCAGGGGTGTGATAAAGGACAATGGCTGCGGGCCCTGACTCAGTTTCCCCGCTCCCTACTGAACAGGCCCAACCATCATTCTCTAAGAGGAAGGGGCGAGAAAAACTTCTGCCCTTGCCTCAAACCCTGGGGACAGAGGCTGAGGGGCTTAGGGCCTGGCCGTAGGGTTGCCGAGTCGCCAGGAATGGGATTTAAATCTCCAGGAGACTGCTGAGTCACTAGGGAGATAAATGATCACATTAAATATTTAATCCAATTGATGCAGTAGTCCTGTGGTTTTGAAAAACATAACAGTCATGTGCATTTGCCGTCCTGAGGTAATGACTCATTAATGTCATTATGTCATGTAATAAAACTGCCTGGAATAGATTCAAACAGAGTTGACAACCCTACCTGGCTACCTGGCAGTGAGTGTGGTAGGGGAAATACCCTGACCGAGACAACAATGCAATTAAAATGGTACTGTGTAGCGCATGAACGACCTGTGCTGGGGGCGGCACAGCAGCACTGGCGGCAGTGGGAGAATGGCAGCGGTAAGCAGGGAGCTCCCGCAGATGCCGTCGGCACCGACCAGCGGCAACTCACCTCTTGCAGATGTCACCGGTGGTGTCGACAGGGGTGGGGGGTGGCGAACAGTGAACCTTTTCCTAGGGTGTATACTGCCATGCTCAGGGGATGCGCGCATGTACCCCCTGTGCATCACCAATGGTGTAGTGGAAGGTTGCGCCCTTGTTTGCTTGTGGACAGGGCTCCCTATGAGAGCTTCATAGTTCACTTCCCACTGGTCAGCTTCCAGTGGGAGGATCTTGGCTGCACGCAAACTTTATGGAAATGGGAGACTCCTCTCTAGCTTGCTCCTGCGGCCATACCATTGAGGGCAAGCGAAACTCAGGGGCATCTGAACCGCCAGTCTCTGGGCTCGGGCCTGCACATAGGATGACTGCAAAAGGATTTGAAAATATCTGAAGACCCAGGCGGGGGTGGAGGATACTTGCCAGTAGCAGGGCCATGTATGTTTCTTGGATGATTCACGTGGATTTGGAATTGATTTGGCTGATTTGACTTTGGACATGAAAATTTTTCCTTAAAAAAACCAAAACAAACAAAAAAACCTGGTAGTGAGTGTGCTTGTGTAGTCTCTGCTGCATGGACCGGCTCTTGTTCATACTACCTGGTGGATAACATCCCAATAAACCAGTGTCTAGTTTGGAGGAAAGTACTTTGGTTTCTCTTATACTTCTCCAGATAAAATAAAAGCCCCCAGAGCAGGGGTGGGCAATTATTTCAGGCAGAGGGCTGGTTACTGAGTTTTGGCAAGCATTGAGGGCTGCACAACAGGCAGCTAGGGGCAGATAAATATTAATTTTCTGAATTTTTTAGGGGCCCCGCAGGCTGGATAGAATGGCCTGGCAGGCCACATCTGGCCTGCAGGCCACATTCTGCCCACCCCTACCCCCGAGGCTTCCTGGGTGTAATGCTCTCACCCAGGAAGTCCAAGCAGGATCCTCTGCGTACAACCCTGTGACCTGGTGGTGGGGCTGCGCACTGTAATCTGGACCCTGACTGATTACTTTGGAGCCTAGTTTTAGCTTTTTGAGAAAGATACAGGCATGAAAAGACATAAAAAATTAAGGCATAAAAAATCCTATTGGGTAGCAACAAAAAAGTGAAATGATGCCTTCTTATCAAGGAATAATAAGAGGAAGTGACAAAAGTATAATTATGGTGGTATCACTGCACCCCCAACTTTACAACTAAATCGATCTGTTGAACAGCAATTCAAATGAGGGTGTTAATCCTCCTAGAGATCAGCCCAGTGAAAGAATGGTGGGTGCCTCAACTCTCATTAGGTCATCATTAGCTTACAGCTCAGCTCTATCCTAATGCAACATATAATGCAACATAATTAATTAGTAAATGACTGACAGACACCTGAAGGAGTAAGAATAATTATATTAAAGAACAACAATAATCCAATACTAGTACAATACAAACAACAATAATACAACAATCAATACTTATTCAAGAGAGGGTGCTTGAGAGCATAAGCAGACTCCAGTATTGCCAATAGGGTGGCCATCATAGAGGACAGTCTGGTTGTCCTCTGTCCAAAAGAAAACTAGAGGACGTAAAGGCATCGGGTTTTATATGAATAGAGGATAGAGTAGCAGAAAACCGGAACATCCTGTATGATTGCCACCCTAATTGCCAATCTCACCATGTCAAAAATCATAAGACAACCTCTTAAAAACCAAGAGATTTGAAATGTAAATCATGAGATGCTATGTTTTGAAGTATGCGTATATGTGCCGGGGGGGAGGGGGTGTTATTTGTGAAGGTGTGGGAGGCTGTGTGTGTGTTGCGGGGGTGGGGAGGTCCTCACACACCCTGGCAGAATGTAGGGTACTGTGGGTCAGGAGTAAGGGGCAGCCGCAGGGCTGGGAGGGTTGTGGCTTGGGTGTGAGGGGCAGAGACACACACACACACACACACACACACACACACAGAGCACACAAATGGAGGGGAAGGGGCTGGAGGAAGAAGAAAGGGGCAGAGGCAGGGCTGCCCACTGTGGGCTAGGGCTCTTTGTGATGTGCTGCCCTTGCCCTGGGAGCTGTGAAATGCTAGTTTACCTCCTGCTGCCTGCTGGGCGGGCAGGGGACGCGCACCACGGCCAGCACCTGACTCCTGGGGCAACATAGTAGGCAGCAGGAGGCACAGCTCCAGGGGCAAAGGGAGCAGGGTGCAGAGAGCCCCAGCCCACAGTGGACAGCCCACCTCTGCCCCGTGCACAAATCCAGGGTGTACATGCCCCCATGCCTCCCCCAGGGGTGCACACTATGGCAGGGAACCACACCCCTGCCCTCTGTGCCTCTGAACAAGCTGTCCACAGGATGCAGAGAGCCCCAGGGCCCCATTTACCCCAGTCCCTGCTCCTTTTCCTGGGAGCCTTGCGCTGGGCCTGCCCAGCAGGCAGCAGGAGGTACACACGGCATCACGCAGCTCCCAGGGCAAAGGCGGCAGGATGCAGAGCCCAAGCGTACAGCACAGGCAGCCTGCCTCTGCCCCACACAGATCCAGGGGCCACATGCCCCCCGTATCTCTCCCAGTGGTGTGCGCTGCAGCAAGGAGCTGTGCCCCCACCACTCTGGACGAGCTGCCCACCAGCACAACCCACCCCAGCCCCAGGGCCCCATTCACCCTAGCTCCTCCCCACTCCCTCCCTCACCGTGGGGGCCTCAATATGCCCCACCAGCCCCTTCCCCTCCACAGACTTACCAGTTGGGCACTCTCTACACGTGCTAGAAGGAAAACATCCAAGATTTGAAGGTTGTATCCCAAGATTATGAGTTATAGAGTTCATTTGATTTAGAAGTTGGGAGTCTCGCGATTCTTTCATGAGAGTTGGCATTACTGAGACCCTCATGTGCAGGCAGCAATCACTGCAGCAGCACCACTCACATACAGATCCACTCTACTGTCACACCACAGAGATCTCCATTCCCTAGTCCTTCACCCTGCAAACCCATACATACACAAAGAGGTTTTGGTCCCCTGGACCCTCACTCTGCATACCCACAATTCCCTGCCACTGGACCATGCCAGCTATTGGCTACTCTGGGCCCTCTAGTCTCAGGTGCTCCAGGCACACTCCAGATACCCACACACAATAACCCTGGCTTCTCCTCCAGGCACTCATTCATGCAGGGAACACAGGTTCTCTAGATCTGTTACCTTTTATACCCATACTCCACTGACACCTATCAGTCATCCAGACAGCCAATCAAATATCTGTGCACATGACATTCATGCCCTTTCACATGGCACTCTCTTATGCACACAGCATTCAGCTGTCAATCACTCAGGTAAACGCATGTTTCCTGCCCAAACCAGGTTACTTAACTTGAACCAGCTGGGCATGCTCAGGTGTAAAACTTTGTCATTACATCAAGACAGTTCAAAAGTTCACAAACCCTGGAACTTTCTTCCCTTCCGATCCACTGAGCACGGACAAACACTAGCTAGGCCAGGGGATGCTCTAGTTTATAGCCAACAGATCAAAATTGTGAACCCTGCACCGTGTCTGGACACCCAAGAGCCAAGTTAAAAAAACAAAACGAAACAAAAAAACCCTCTGCTATCTTTAGTCTAGTCCTAAGATTACACGCAGTTTTAGGAATGCAGCTGCTGTGACCCACACAATCACAATGCCAAGTTAGAATTAATGCAAGTTTGTATCTAGGAAGGATGCCTGTTGGCTTCGTAGAGCTGGACATGTAGAACCTGAAAACAAAAAGAACGCAAAGCAAAAGCGCACTGCCCAAAACCAAAAGAAAGGGTTGTAGATACAATGCAGTGCAAAAAAAATTACCCGACCTTAAAATAAAGGAGTTGGAGGGCATTAGTGTTCTGGCCACAACTCCATTACTGGTAGACTGCCCCCAGTTTGCTTGGACTGAGATCATGTAGCAAAACCCCCAGTTTTTCTTTTTACTTTTTTTTTAAATACATTCCCTCCCTTCCCCAACTATTTCTGAATTTTTCTCTCCCTCTCTATTCCCTATAGATAAGCATGAGTAAGCTAAGACATAGGATTAAGCGCAGGCTCAGGGGTGAAAGTGCAGGCTCAGGGGTGATTATCAGGGGTGACCATCAGTATCTGGGGGAATGTTTGTTCACCAGAGCGCCCCAAGGGATGACGAGGTCAAACGGTTACAAACTACTGCAACACTGTTTCAGGCTGGACATAAGGAAGAATTTCTTTACTGTCCAAGCCCCCAAGATCTGGAATAGCCTGCCATCCGAGGTGGTTCAAGCACCTACATTGAATACCTTCAAGAGTAAATTGGATGCTTATCTTGCTGGGATCCTATGACCCCAGCTGACTTCCTACCCTTTGGGCGGGGAGCTGGACTCGATGATCTTCCGAGGTCCTTTCCAGCCCTAATGTCTATGAAATCTATGAAATACATGGATAAGCTTTAGCATTTTTGTAACAAGTTTTTTTTTCTTCTCTCTCTCCTTTGGTCCACTGTTTTATATTGTATAATTATTATGTTTTACTGATTTTTACTGGTTTTTTTTTAATTGATACTATATGATTTAGACCTACGTGTGTAAGTTAGCATAAGTAATGTCAAGTAATGTCAGATTTCCATTTTGAATGTCAAGCCTCCATCTTGTGTCCTCTGCCCGGTTGTAACCTATGTCTCATGTCTAACCAGTCTCATGTAAATTGGTTCCTGAATGAATGAGGGTGCTTGAGATACAATGGTAGCAGGCCTCTACTGAATAATCAACTCAACGACTGGACCATTGCCTTCCATTGACTCACCCAGGGACCATGGACCCAGCATTTGAAAGACAAAGACCCTACAAAAATCAGCCCAACCCACTGTTGCAACACAGATACCTGGAACTGCATGTCCTTCCCTGGAGTGCACATGCTCAGTATACCAGGGCTGACCTTTGTCTGGGCATGACCCTGTCACTAGGGTAATAGAAGGTCTGCACCTATAAAAAGGGGTAGTGAAGACAGACCCAGTGGGATGTCCTCTCCATCTGGACCAGCACCACGCCACACCACCTATCCACCCAGAGACCCTGCCAGCAACCCCCTCTGGACAACACCTTGCTGGAGAAGATCCTGACTGGCCATTGAGGATCAACTCACAGCCCAGGATAGGTAGCTATCACCCACCTTTCTTACCCAAGCAAAGGACCTGGACTCTGTCCCTACACACCTTGGCTTCAATCCCTCCACCAAGCCTTTTTCTCTCCTGCTACCATTGTGTGGGTGTGTATGTGAGTGCTTGTGTGTGTAGGAACCAATAATTTTGTGGAGCTGTGTAGTGTGTTTCTGTTTAATAAGCCTGTTATTTTGAAACCCTGAGTTGGGTTTTTGTCTTATTGACCTCCTAGCCCTCCTCTTTGATTTCCCAGCCATCTCTCAGCTTTCTGCCTCTCTGTTTCCTGGCTGTCTCCTCCTTGCCACCACTTATCTGCCCCCCTGATCTCCCAGCTTTCTTCTTCTCCTCAGTTTCCAGGCTCTCACGCCCTCTCCTCCTTACCACCAGGCTTTTTCCCTTGCTTCCATCCCAGCACCTGGTGGCCCCGAGTAACCCTGAGGCACATTAACCGTAAGTAACCCTAAGTCCCAGTGACCTTAAGTAACCCTGGGGCCTTGCTTCCACCCCAGCACCTGGTGGCCCCGAGTAACCCTGAGGCACATTAACCATAAGTAACCCCAAGTCCCAGTGACCTTGAGTAACCCTGGGGCCACATGACCTTAAGTAACCACAGCTCCCTCCAGCCTGCTGGTTCTAATCCTGGCCCCAGAAGCTTTCACTCCTGGCACTTTCACTCTCTTATTTTTCCCTCTCTCATCTTAACCCCCATTCATCTCACTCCTTCCCCTCCTTCTGGAAATCTTTGACCCTTGATTCCCCCTCCCAGAGTCACCAAGCACTCTAGGTACCCCAAGTACACCAAGCACACACATACATACCACACCACCCAAGTCAGGAACTTACCTGTGTGTATGTGTAGGTGTGTGGTGTGTGTGTGTGTGAACTGGCATATCTATCTATCTATCTATCTATCTATCTATCTATCTATCTATCATCATGTGCATGATATACGGATTAGTAATCCGTGTATGTGTATTGAGTGTGCAAGTACTGACAATGATTTTTGTCTAACTTTTGGTGTGTATAGTGTGTAGGGGCTTGAATTGGTGATAGGTGTGCATGTGCTTAGACTGGTAATCTTGGATGTGCATGTACCTGAGTTGGTAGTGTGTGTGTGTGCACCTAGTGTGTGCATGCGCCCAGTGTGTGTATGTGCCTAGTAATTTTTGTGTGTGTATATGTGCAATTGTGTCACACCCTTCCATCTAACAGTGCAATTTTGAGATCCTGGGAGTTGGCCTGGCCCTACAGAACAACAATCAGAACACTGAGAATAAACATCTATTAGTTCAAGCTTCTCTGCTTCTAGCCACAAGGGAATCAAAGGAAAATTCCTATTTAAAATGAAATTGTTTGAGTTCCCTTTCTTTTACCTAATATACAGGGAGGAAAATATGCAATCCTTTAGAAAACCCAGAAGATTCAGAATAAGATGGTCTACTCAAAATTTTACCAGCCTTGTACATTCAGCATCTTACGCTGCGACATTAGCCATCAGATTCATAGGGAAGGAGGGCTGCGAGGGACCTCCACAGGTCATCTAGTGATAGTCCAAACCATTCTTTACAAAATCATTGTCTAACCTCTGAGCAAAACAGTCAATCCTGACATAACACAAGACCTAACACCCTAACCTGCCATAGACAAGAACACACAATCCCAGTATGACTTCTGACTTGGGACTGAATACAAAGTTTACTTCCAGAGGCTACATGAGAGGGGATACAGGGGGGGGGGCCCCCTAAGATTGGCCCTCATCAGCTGGGAAGTGGGGGCGCCGAGTGAAGTGCTGGCCGGTGACCCCCGTGAGCTTGGCGCCAGGAGTAGCACCAGCGGCATTTCCGCTTTTGCTGCCGGTGCTTCTAGGGTTGGCAATCGGCTGATGGGGAATCCCCACCCTGGTCAGCCATGGGCTGCTGGTGCCCACCCCAGACTCTGGAGGCACCAGTCACCCATGTTTACTTCTGAACAGTAAACTGACTGTACCTAGCAGTCGCACACTTAATACACTGCTCTGGCACCTCTTAAACTGTATGCAATGTAGCTGAATTTCTCCTTGTCATGGGCATGCTAACTGCATTGTCATTCATGAAGGCAACTTAGCCCACCCAGAACACTGCACAAAAGAAGTTACACTTATTCCTGTTTAGGAGTTTCTGATGGGCGTATGCCTATCATGAATGTATAACAAATTGGCCTATTCAGTAGGAAACATCTATGGCAGGGGAAGGCAACTGCTGGCATGGGTACCAGAGTGGTGCACGCAAAGGCATTTTGCTTGGCATGTACGCCTCAGGGCAGAGTGGAGAAGGGGCCAGGGCTGCACTTCCATAACAAAGATTGGGCCCCTCACAGTTCCTCCACCATCTGCCCTGGCATGCCAACTTCTTACATGTCAAAGTTGTGGGTGTTTTGGCAATCTGCCCACAAGTGTTGCCCACCCCTGATCTATGCTGTACCTGAGGTGCCTAAGACTGATGCTTGCAGCACATTGGAGGGCAGGGACCATACCATGCTGGAACATGGTGTCAGGGGTCCCTCCCTTCCAAAGGGGGAAGGTGAGTGACCCACAAGTCACACGCCAGGGTCAAAGCAACAATTATAACTTTTATTGTGGGTAACAGCAAAATGGTTTAATGGCAGCAACTTAATACAAGGGCTTACAAAACCACTAGTGCGTTGGGCTGGAGGAAAGGCACTCCCCACCCTGTCCTAAGTCATTACCTGACTTGTCTTGGGAACCCCACCCTGTGTCCAGGGTGGTGAGATGGTCTCCTTTATGGGGTTCTTAGCCTTGTCCTTCCCTGAAGTGATTCCTCCAAGGGCCTAGTTTTCATGACTTTTATATTTTTACTCCCGCTTTCTATCTCTTTGGGTTTTTAAACGAAAGTAGCTTCTAGCCTTATTACCTTTTATAGATTAGAGCAAAGCTATTGTTGCATGCTGCAAAGCTGTCATTTCGAAGTTCCTCTTTCCAGAGCCGTTGTGTCAGGCAAGAGCAGTTCCTCTTTCTAATCTTATCCAAAGAACAGCATATGCATTAGGTCATTATCCTGTGGCTCCTAGATTCCACAAGGCTGACCTCCCCTCCGGGATGCCAGCGTAGCCTCCTCCCAGAACACTTTTCGGGATGGGCCTTACAATCCCTCCCTGACTGGTTGCATCTGCGTGTACTCATGCCGATCAAAATTTCGCAGGGTTACATAACCATCAACATAGTCCATCAGGCCCTGCACTCTCCCATATAATCTTCAGGCATAGCAGGTAAGCATACACATAAGGCAGCATAAGATACCAATGCACAGCAACATGATAACTACTGAATGTAGCACAAAGTTCATCAACCCAGTCCAGGTGGGGCTATAACCTAAGAAAATGTCATACCAATGGTGTTCAGACACTGATTTTAACTCGGCAGTTAACTTTAAAAGTTTTTCCTTTTGATGTATTATATGTAGGCTTGCCTGTTTTTCCTTATTCAAAGCAGTAGCAGAACTGCTAATCATCTTTTCTAATTTCCCTAATTTCTGATAGACAGCCTCCCAAGAAGGGCCTAGTGACATTGTCCAATTCACCGGGAAGACCTTGGCTAAACTTAATGAACACAAATAGGTAGGTTGTGCATAAATATGCCCTCCACTTTCTACAGCGGTGGCATTGCAATGGCACTTTCTAACTGGGGCCTGGGAAACATTCCCTTCGTTTCAAGTTACCGGGGTCACTGAAGCAACACATAGACACCCAATGGCATTGTTCACTACTACAGTGGTTTGGTTAAAGATTTCATCTAACACAGTTGCCCACACTATCCTGATGTAGACAACAAGGGTCCATTAGGAAATCTTCATGCTAGCACATCCATTCATGACGGCCCCATTGTTCGCACCCTCTGGGATCTAGGAGCTCTTTTGTATGAGTCACCCATTTAGCAGGGGAACTGGGGGCCCAAACCCTCCCCGTCAACACTATAGGGATTGGGACATATTCATAGAGGGGCCAGGTTTTGGTCTCCACCTCCACCCATCTCACATGAATATATTCTTTCAAGGTCTTGTTAATCCCAGAGGAGATGACCTTCACACAGAGGGTTTTACATTCGGGATACCATTCTGCATAGGAATTGGATATAACTGCTGGATCCCCTGACTTAATCCAAAGTGCCTGTTTTTCATATTGGTGTAATACGAAGGTTTGCATAATTACACAAGATATGGTGGAACCTGTTTCATTGGCTAAGTCTCTCATTCCTTCTAAC
Organism: Alligator mississippiensis; assembly: GCF_030867095.1. Lineage (NCBI taxonomy): Eukaryota > Metazoa > Chordata > Crocodylia > Alligatoridae > Alligator > Alligator mississippiensis. The sequence goes on from NC_081827.1 coordinate 114,035,287, forward strand.
ACTGAATGCATAATGGAATATAGCTGCTTGAGTGGTTGTACGGCCACTGTTAACGTGATTCTCTTGATATTCCACGTTAGCCACAATTTGACCTTTTAATGCTTGGCAGGTGAGTTGTTCCATCCTAGCAAGCTTATTTCGCACTACCTCTATATCCATTTGGTTAAGCACCGCTCTGGCACTTCCCACTGAACCCAGGACGGTTGCTGCATCTCTACAAAATTTCCTATGCAATTCAGAATTTCCAAGCCAGGCCAATAGAATGGGATCTGCCCATTTGCTGCGCCATGGATGTGTCTTGCACCACGGATGTGTCCTGGTAACATTAATTTCCCATTGCAAGACTACAAATTTTTCCAAGAACAGTGAGGGGAATACAACAAAGTTTTCTGGGACCCTAATTCCCCAAACTGTAGGAATCTTTTCTGGGAAGGTGGGACCTACCAAAATCCAGAAGGAGATTTTCACTCCGTTTCGCAACCCTTGTATTTGTCCTGAGTTAAGATGAGGAAATTCTGCCTGTCCACACAAGGCCTCCCATACCTCTGCAGAGATGGGATGCCTTCCTGGCTCACAATCTAATGATTCCACAATATTAGAAAATACAAGCACAAAATGTATTTGAAGTCCATCGCGCATGGCATGATCTTAAGTGCCTTCCACTCCGAGAATTTGGTGCTCCTCAATCTCAGTGATGTATTCGTCATCATTGGCCAATAGAGTCCAATTGGTACCCAGGGCTACAGTCACCTTGTATTGGAACGTAACGTTCTCCTTTGGATCCAATATGTGTACTCCATGGTGGGTAACACCCCACAGCTGTGCTCCCTTCAATCTCATTGTGTTGATCTATACACACCAATGCGCTCCATACAGACTGCTGGTAGTATCCGCCAGCTGCCAGGTTTGGTGGTCACTGGAATTCCAGGCGTGTAACAGAAACACTTCAGACACATACCCTTGGTGAGCCATAGGGGGGCAAGAAGCATTGGGCCATGTAGCCTTAAGAGGCAGCACATGCGAGGTTGATTTCCACCAGCCAGGTAGCTCAAGTGCTCCCCAAGTCCAATTTAGCCCCATCAGCAGCAGCACCCAGGTTTTCATGGTATTTCCTGGAAAACAGCTGTTTGATTAGCAGCGACCCAATATTTACTTGTGGGGGTCCCTACCAACACTGTATTGCCCTGCCCCAAGCCAAGACCAAACCCTCTTCCTCTCTTCTCTGACCTGGTCGGGAAATAAACTTTATTTTCGCTCCTAAAGGGGGTCGGAGGAATCAATTCTTATCTCCTTGTTCCAGACCCAACTCCACCTCCTCCTCCCACTGGAAATGCGGGGGTCGGCCCATCATCTGGGTGAAAGGGCTAGTTCCCCACTCTCCCCCTCGCATTCGCAAGGCCCTTAATACCCAAGGAATTTGCCGGACCCATCCCCTTCCAAAAACCTCTTACACTACTTCCAGTTTCCTCTTTAACTCCTGGTTCAAACGCTCAACCTTTCCCTGGCCTTGTGGATGATAAGGAATGACGAACTGATGTTCTACCCTTGTGGTCTCGCACCATCATCCCACTACCGTGTTTTTAAAATGGGACCCATTATCAGTCTTTAAACAGCGTGGTTTCCCAAAATGGGCCTTTATTTCCTTCAAGGCTCGAACCACCATTTCCCCAGTGGCCTCCGTAGTAAGCCATACTTCTGGCCAGCCTGTGGCTACATCCACAGCTACTAATATATATCTTTTCTCTTCACTCTCTTTTAAGGGCCCTACAAAATCCATTTGCCACTCCTCTCCCGGCTCTAGGGCTCAAATGTCTACCTGCCCCCTCCCTGGGTATGGGGATCGTTGGTGAGTGCTGCAAGCCAGACATTCCTCCAGGGTCTGTCACACCTCCGCCTCCGTAGCCCTCCTGCCAAAGTCTCCTCTGCATCCCTTTTCCCCCTTCATGGGCAAATGCATGGGCTGCCCATGCTGTCTCCAGAGAGTTGATGCGGGAATGGCGTGTCAGCAAGTCTGCCTTGACATTCACAAACGCTTCTGGAGAACCAGCCCCTTGATGTCCAGCCACATGTCGGATGGCGACCCCAATTTGGCCACTCATTTCCCAAATACATTGCCAGATTTCCATTCCGCAAACAGGTCTGCCTTTCAAGTGCCATCCAGCCTTTTGCCAATAAGGGATCCATTCAGTGGCCCCCTTAGCACATACCCAACTATCTGTATACACTCTTATTTCCGTTCAACCCTTATCAATCCTATAAGCAATTGCTTCTTCTACAGCCTTCAATTCTGCTAATTGGGGACTCCCTTGTATTTCACCCCTCCCATATTCTCCCGAGAAGGGGCAGTACCAAGACCATACTGCCATTACACCATCCGCCGCCCCATTGGTAAATAGAGCTTGAGGATCCGCAGGGTCAAAACTTTCTGCGGGGTTTATTGGGCTTATAGCCTCCCTCTTTGCAGGTGTCTCTAACCAAAGAAGTACTGCCCACCCTGATCTATGGTGTGCCTGAGGTGTCTGAGACTGATGCTTGCAGCACATTGGAGGGTAGGGACCATACCGTGCTAGGACAAGGTAAATTACCTATGAAGATGTGGCTAAAATCCAGCTCATGCTTTCTGTACTGATTTTCAAATCTCTAAAGAGAATGAGTCCCAGCCACTTGACATATCTTCTCTCCTCCTACAACATGACCTTCTAAATCAGCTGTATTTTGTAATCCTACTGTTACTGTTGACTAATGGTATCTTATTTTCAAACCACATGTAAAATCATTTTAGTCAGGCTCTCTCATAAGAGTAAACTCATCCATACAATTCTCCAATAGAAACTCTAAACCAGTGATTCTCAAACAGGTTGCCACAGCACCCTGGGGTGTCTTGAGATACTTTCAAGGGTTCTGTGGGGTGCCACATTATGTTAGTACACTTAGGTGTACAAACATCATTCACAAGATAAACCCAGAAGTTTCAAATAGGAATTCAGAGAGTTAAAACTTTCTGATCTCTTGTGGTCTTTCTTTCTGAGTTCTTAGCAACAGAAGAATTGTTCTATTATTTTTCTGAGTCAAAAGAGAATTGAAATCTATATAGGCCCAAGAAACCTGCTAATGCATGGATCTTCATGTTTGACTTGAGTTGCATATGTGGCTTGCATCTGGTGGCAAGAGGAAGTATGAAGAAATACTGTTCCTTGACTTAAAATGAACTGAGAAGTTAGCTAACTAAATGGAGTAAATATAGCCTGGGAAAAGAAAAACAGGCAGAGCAAGATCTATACCTGCCTAAGAATGAAAAAGTATAGCTACAGCAGAACAAGTCCATGTATGGCAAACAGAAGCAGACATATTAATTATGTGCTAGGAGGAAGGCTTAAGCTAATTATGTATTAAGAAATATAGTAACTATAAGGTATATAAGAGGAGGAAAAGGTGCTCACCCTTGGGAGCCTACCCCCAAAGATCCGGTCATCTATCCAAGATTCTACCTTGCACACAACTTTGATGCACAAGTCGGGAGCCTCCAGACAAGACCTCACAGACTGGCCATCCAGTGACATCACATTTGTTATATCTCAGGGTTGTGAGCATATTGCTTTGACTAAACTAATTTGTAACTGCTAATGTTTAGCAAGTTTGTTTACAAAAGAAAGGAAATTGTGTCATAGTCTCCACACCTGGTAGAAGACCTGTAGTAAAAGAGTTTGTCTTTCCTAGTTGTTACATGGATGTAACACCGAAGAGGTAACATTTTGAGCCATGCCTTGCATCTAAGGAGGGTTGCCTTAAGTCTAAAAAGGTTGAGAGCCACTACAACACTCTCTTCCCTCTGATTGTTATTTCACCAATTCTACAGTCATTGTAGAGTTTTCCAGAACAGAGGAAAAAATGAATTTTTAACATAAACATTCCTTGGGAAACATATTCTATTATGAAAATGTTGGAGCAGCCCTAATTAGTACTAATCAGTGCCTTTATTAGGAACTAAGGGGCAGGAAGGGTTAAAAATGACATCTTCATCACTAAGAAGTCCAGCTTCAATGCTTAGTGCAAGTATAGAAAAGAGATTAATGGCTCATTAAAATTGAAAAGGTTTATTGAATTGTTTGCTGGGTGATTGCTGAGTGATTGTTGCCCGAGTTTGACAAACGCCGTAACAAGGGGAAGGAGCCAGTCTAGTCCCAGGAGACTCCCTGAGCAACCAGGGAGCAAGTGACCAAGGGAAGCAGCTTGCAAGAAGTTCACAGGTCAGCTTGCGACCCTCTCTCTGAAGGGGAGCCTTTAAACTTAGTGAGAGGAAGCTGGGGAAAAGGAAACTTGCAGGAATAAGAAGCAGTAAACAGGCCAGCTTACAGGTGAGTTTGCTAGGGAAGGTCTGCCTGGAAGAAGAGTAGTCAGAGAGAGGCGGCATATTCAGAGACCCAGAGAAATGGCTGGAGGACATTGCCCAGAGCTACTCCTACTGCCTCTGCTTGTACCTGTGAGGTGTCTGTCCAGGCAGGACCACTCACCATTAAGGTTTCCACACAGGTCCTGGTTTGATGCTGAGGAGACTGCAGCTTGCAGGTTCCTTCCAGTGTCAGCCAAGTGGGGGCATGCCAGTGATGTGAACAATGCCTCCTCATGGTGTCCCTCAGGGAGCAGGCAAGAGAACTACCAGAGGTGGTAAGGGTCCAAAGCATCCTCTGTCATGAGGGCTTCATTGACTCCATGCTGGAGGAGACCTCTAGGACTGTGGAGGAAAGACAGTGCTAGAGAAGGAAGAGGACTTAGACTTCCAGGAAGGTGGAATCTGTTACCACACCAATCTGTCCAGCAGATCGTGATAAAGGATTGCTAATCTCAACCAACGCAGAGTGAACATGGAATAAGCAAAACACCAATTTAAACTTAACTAAAATCTAACTCTTTATTAATACATAAAAAGTTATATTGGTAATTTCTATACAGAGAGAAACAACATATAAATCAATGTTCTCACCCACTCCAAGGTTTCTCCACCTTAGGTACCAATGGCCAATCAGTAGTTCTGAAGATGCACAATGGTTGTCTTGGTGATCTTCTGGCTGACACAATTCAGATATTGTTGGTCAGATGATGCTGATGATGATGACGACACACACTTAACTTTTCTTCCTGCCTCCTTTTATGCTTTTTCTTTAACTTCACTCCTCTGATGACTCTTTATTCCCAGTACCATTGATTGATTTCCCTGTAGTCATCATAACTGTCCATGTTCTATCCTGTCAGACTATTCCTTTATTCCAACAAACCCATCTGTGAGTAGTGCTGCCAGCATGCACTATGTTGTCGTGCATGTGCACTCCAACCCCTGGGGCATTGACTTGTTGGAGTGGACAGATTCGTCCTCAGTGTGTCACACTTACAAGGTTTGGCCCTCTTCTCACCTGCCATGTCTTAGTCTTTAATATTAATGGGAGGGTCCTTGGTCATTTACAACAACCAGCTGTGGAATCAGACAAAATGAATGCTTTAAAACTTTGTTCATATGGTAAGATGACCATAACAGCTTTGTGGGGAATTGCTGGCTCTGCATATTAGAGCAGACAAAGGGAAAGTGTTTGTTCTTTGTAACTCCCCTGCAACTGCTACACTCACTGCAGCCTTGAAGACAGCAGAAAAAAAAGTATGTGCCTGTTCTGCCTGAGATAACAGAGTGCTTGCTAGTTGTCTTTGAGTGCTTACTCAGAGAATTTTATTTTTGCCATCACGTGCTGTGTAACAGTCCATTTAAAAGCTTATATAAACTGCACAGTTCTGTTTAAAGGTGGAGACCTCCCTGGAGTGCTAGTGAATCCATGTTACTCTGAGCTCTCCCCCACGGCACTGTGGATCTGAATAAAAGCTTCTACTAACCTAACCCTAAAGTCTACACGTGTTTTTTCACAACAGTTCTTGGTGCCATGACTCGGATCCAGAACACGTGTTAAAGAAGGAGAACCGCAGACCGTTCCCCGCTGAACCCTGGATGCCAAACTTAAGAGGTAAGAAACCCAATTCAAAATCTCTAGTAGAGTTTTGGATTTTCAAATCTAGTCTTTCTCCAAAAATCAAGCTCCAAAAAAGGAGAAGGATGACTGGCTGTGTGCAGGGTGTTCACTGCACCCCCACTCTCTCTGGCGCTCCCTGGACGGCCGCCTGGTGGCGCCTAGAGAACAAAATGATAAGACAGAAAATTTTAGCCGGCAATAAGGTTCTAAACTGACCTGTTTTGACAAGGTTCGGGTCCAGTTATCATGGCTAAGTTAGGAGCCTACGGTCAGTCCTCCTCACCAACTGGATATTAAACTGGTGCCCAGTCTCCAACCCATGGTGTGGTGTACCCTGCTGGCTTTAGCTCACTAGTTGCTCTTAACTCAAAAGTTCAAGAACAAAGGATTTCAGTTCAGGCTGAAATTTTGTTGGCCATGAACTTCCACCCCAAAATGGCATCTTATAAATAAACAACGATCAATGAAACTTCAAAGCAAAGTCTTGACATTCATTCATTCATTCGTTTTACAGGAGAATCAATTTATATCTTGATTCATTGTTCAAATAGATCTATTAGCCCAATCAATTTCAGCTGCAGTTCATTAAATCAATCACTCAGCCTTACTAATTTCACCCATGGTTCCTTACACAAATCAGCTAGTCCAATTAATTCTCAGTCAGTCCCATAAATAAATCACTTAATTCAATCAACTTCCCTGGCAATCAATTAATTCAGTTAACTTCCCAGGCAGTCCATATACCAGATCAAAGTTCATAAGTCACTTACATACTTCAAACTCATTCAGTGTCCCCTCCATTCATTTGCTATGATGGGCAGTCACTGGAAAGAAAAGATAAGTCTTTCCTCTCTCTGCCCACCTCCAAATGGGTCCTCCAGGGCTTGCTCTTCCCGCCACTTCTCTGGGGGTCTCGGTGCCCAATGCTGGGTGCTCCTCTGAGCTCCTGGGCTACAGAGTTTTTTCCCCTCACTGGTTTCAGCAGCACGGCCTGTGCTCCTGCTTTGGCATGGCTCTGTGCAATACCTCCATGCAGCTCCATCTCCCCCTCCTGCTTGAGCCAGATGTCCAGATATACTGGTGACTCCCAAGTGTCCTCCAATGCACAGCAAGCAGGAACTTACAAAGTGGAGCTGCCGCTTCTCTTCCCATTCAGCCGCTGCCACCGTTCTTATGCGAGCAGGTGGGAAATCTCTGGCCTTTAGCAGGCTTCCATGTTTTACCCAGGTACTATGAGGGGAGCTTTTGGGGCACCTACTTCCTGGGTTCCCCCTTGGTAAGTTTTCCTTGCTTCCACACCATCACATCTTAACTTGGTCTTTTACTGGTGTCTTAAATTTGTTCCATGCACCAAAACTGGAAATCCCAAGGGCTCTGCCATTTGGGCACTGTCCAATTGGTCCCCTCTTATCACCTTTCAAAAACATATCCAGTCATTACATCCCTCTAGTTCAGTCGGTTGGTGCCAAGTTTACCTAGTTTAAGCTAGTGGGAAGGCCACATCCTACATGCCTATGCTGACAATAGAACACAGGTGAAGCCTCACAGTGGCCTTCTCATACTGATTGTACAAGAACATAAGGTACAAGCAAGCCCAAAGCTGTACCTGACAAGGAAGATACAGAATGCAAAAAGTTCAAATAATACTGTTATACATAACTCAAACAGGTCTAACTAAGGCTAACTATAACAAGCTACCATAACAGTATTGCCAAAGGCAGCATTAGAGAAGGGTGATGACATGGACTCCCAGGAAGGTGGAAGCTGGAAGCTTGTGACCTCTGGTAGCAAGCAGGAGTCTTCATCTCCACTTGCAGCAGTTTGCCTAAAGAAAAGAAGTGGAGCCCTAACAACAGAGGTAGAGGAGCATGATCCATTTATGGAGGACGACAAGGTTAGGTTCTCTCAAGGTTGGAAGGATCTAGACCACTGCCACCAAGAAGCAGCAATGGGTGGTGATGGTTGGAGACTCCCTTTTGAAGGGGACAGAGGCATCCATCTGTCACACTAACCTGTTCTCGAGTCCAGATCCTAGATGTCATAGAGGGATTACCAAGACTCATCTGGCCCTCTGATTACTACCCCATGCTATTCGTCCATGTTGGCACCAAAGATACTGCCAGCAAAGACCCTGAGCAGATCAAGAGTAATTACAGGGCTTTGGGTGCAAAGGTGAAGGGGAAAGGGATTCAGGTGGTGTCCTCCTCAATCCTCCTGGTCAAGTGAAAGAGCACAGGCAGGAGCAGATGCAACCTACAGATCAGTGCAAGGCTGCACAGATGGTGTTGCCAGCAGGGCACTGGCTTCTTTGACCACAGGTTGTTGTTTCAAGAAGAAGGATTGCTAGGAAGAGACAGTATCCACCTGATGAAGAGAGGGAAAAGCATCTTTGTAGAAGTTAGGGTAGTGGAAAGTAAGATAAGATAAAATGCTGAAGGCTACAGATCTGCAGGAAAGGGGAACAAGAAGCAACAAGAACGTGCTGTAGATAACAACCCTAGCAACACTTAGCAATGACAAAGAGCACCAACAGTCATAGTAGGGGTGGAAATAAAGTGCCATATAGGGGATATCATAATATGCAAAGCAGGTAAATAGTAAGCAGGGGTGAGATTGTAAGACGGGAGGGAAGAAGGGAGGGAACAAGGTGGGGTCTATGTAAATCAAGCTGTCACGGCAGGGTCCTACAGGAGGGCTGTGAACTCCTTAGGCCCCCTCTCCGTGCCAAGTCGGCCCAAGGGCACCCTTTATTCTTGCCTGCCACGTCTTTGATCTTAAGGTAAAGTTGGGAGGCTGCCTTACGTCTCCTAGGCACGGTTAGCCGGGACCTCCGTCCCCCGTGTTCTCCTGGACCCACCGAGGGTCTCCCTGTATGATGGGTGCTTCCCAGGCACCCTAGCCTTATGGGCTACGAGTGGCTCCTACCAACCCCTAATACCATGCCCCAAGCCTCACAGATGTCCTAGACATTGGTCTGTCAACACGCCCGCTCTCCCGGGCCTCCTCTGTAGTCTAGCCCGCTCTCCCGGGCCTCCTCTGTAATACACAGCCCCTCACTGGGACTCTCGTCAAGCCCACTCTGGGCCTTCTCTAAAATAATCTAGCCCGCTACGGGACTCCCTCCCGAGTCTCCGGTCCTTTAGGCCCACCGCATGGCTACCCTCTCCTATCCAGGCTCACCGCACTGCTATCCCCTTTTGCCGGGGACCACCGCAGCACCTTGCCTTTCTCCTGGGGTGTTGTACTACTAACCCCTTCCGTCAGGGTCCACCGCAGCACCCTACCCCTGTCTGAGGGCTATTGCCGTACTAGCTTACAGCCGGCCTCGCTACTCCCGTCTCGGGCTTCTCAATAGTCCCCCTTCTCTGGGACCTTACATGCCCACGCCGGGCTTCCTGATACTATCGCCCCCTCACTGGGGCTTGCTGCGCCCATGCTGGGCTCCCTAGTAATACTGCCCCCTCGCTGGGGCTTGCTGCACCCACGCTGGGCTCCCTAGTAATACTGCCCCCTCGCTGGGGCTTGCTGCGCCCACGCTGGGCTCCTTAGTAATACTGCCCCCTCGCTGGCACCGGGGTTCCCATATCACTGGGGGTTCCCCCTGAGTATGCCACGCCTGCTCTGGTGCTGGGGTCCTCACCCTTCATTGTGAGATCCCCAATGAGTACGCTGCGCCCTCCTCAGGCACTGGGGCCCCCACCCCTCTGGGGGTCCCTATGAGGCCTCCTCCAACCCCTTATAGCCTCACCCTAGCCACCGGTGTAATACAAGCACTAACAAAACAAAACACAAGCTTCCTGGCTATAACTCAACTTAAGGCTACCTGGCTGTAACAACATAGCTCCTGCATCCCGGAGCCACCATCCTTCAGTCTGCTTGAGCGGTACTCGCATCCTAGCTATGTGAGCTCCTGCCCCTCTGGCTGCTGGCAGGGAACTGCCAGCTTGGCTTCAGCCCTGGGCTTTATAAGGGCCAGGCCCTGCCTCCTACAGGCAGCTGACTCTCATTAGTTGTGAGTCAATCTATCTGGAGTTGCCCTGGCAACTCACAGCTGAGCTCATTATCCCTGCTAGGGCTTTTCCCCAGCAGTTTTCCCCTCTCTAGGAGTGGGGCAGCAATGTGCCCCATGACACAAGCTTAATAAAACACTGTTAGAAAAGATACTCCAGGTCACTCAAGTTACAGGTGTCCCGAGCTGTCTCGCAATAAAGCTGCTTTGTGAAGCCAATGCATGTGCTGGCCCATTGCTATCCAGTCGTTAGGCATTGCATGGAGTTAAGGTCTAACAGTAGACAGGCTCTCTACCTAGTGAGGAAGGCTTTAAACTAGGTTCACCAGGGAATGGAGACAAAAGCCCTGAGGTAAATGGGGAAGTGGGTAACCTGGAGGAAGCGCAAGCAGAAGGTGGAAACAGGGGAGGCATTTTCATTTTTCCTGAGAAAGTAGGGCAATTGGCTAGTTACCTCAGGTGCCTATACATGAATATACAGAGCCTGGGAAACAAGCAGAAAGGATTGAAAATCCTTGCACTGCTACAGAACTATGACATGAATGGAATAACAGACTTGGTGGGATAGCTCCCATGGCTGGAGCACTGTCATGGATAGGTATAAACTGTTCAGGAAAGACAGGCAGGGGAGAAGATGAGAAGGAGTTGTGCTTTATGTTAAAGAACTGGATGATTGCTCAGAGCTCCAGCATGAAACTGGAGATATGCCTGTTAAGTCTCTGGGTTAGAGTCACAGGGGAGAGCAATAAGGGTGATGTTGTGGTCGGTGTCTGCTACAGACCACCAGACCAGGAGGATGGAGTAAATGAGGCTTACTTCACACAGCTTGCAGAAATTTCCCTGTCACAGGCCCTGGTTCTCATGGGGGACTTCAGTCACCCTGACATCTTCTGGGAGGGCAATACAGCAAGGCACAGCAATCCAGAATGTTTTTGGAGAGTGTTGGGGACAACTACTGTAGAGGCCACAGCTAACCTTCCTACACACAGCTGACCTTCAGGGGTAACTCTGACAAATAAGCAGATGCAGATGAAGCAGTGGCAGTACCACCAGGATGTGGTGAGGACAGCAGATGGAAATGGTTTCCTTCCTGAAAAGCCACATATATCCTTTGATGTTGCTGTGACATGGCAAGTACAGGTCATGACTATAATAAGTCTACCCAGCTCCCAGCTATGGGTCTGCAAGTTCTCAATGGATAGCAGGTGGAAGATGTTAGACTCTCAACAGCTGTGAAGGCAGATGAAGGCTGTTGTGGAATGAAATCTTCAGTTGTCTTGGTCTTGTTGCCATTGGATCAAGGTTCTATTCTGTCAAGAGCCATATGGAAGCTAATGTGCAGCAGCTTCTCCGCAATAAAAGAAGTCACATAGAGGCATCTTCCATGAAAAGATCTTTTCCGGCACATTCCTCAAGTCCTTGGTGACCAGCTAATGGCAACAAAAGCAGGATTGTGAGGTCTGGAAGCTCCTAGTCATGAACTGGCATGGAGGCAGCAGTTATAAGAAGGTTGTCTAGCACTTGGATAAGGTAAGAGTATGATTTGGCTGCTGCAACTGTGACTGGGCAGTCCTCTTCAGGATCCTCTCTGCTCATCCCATATGGGGAGGGGTCTAGGAAAGGTGCCCGAAACATAGCCTGTCTAATACAGTATTCTTTATTTCTACCTGACTGGATAACTGCATCCAATGGATCACCTTTACCATGGTCGAAAATACCAGTGAACACACACCATCATTTTTAGGACCTGGAACATCAGGACCCTCATGGAAACCCTAATAGTGAACACACAGTGCTGCACTGCAATCGTGGCCCAAGAACTCAGGTGACACAACATCAATGTAGCTGCCCTGAGTGAGACCTAGTGAATGGGAGATGGGAAGCTCGAAGAACATTGGAGGTGGCTATACCTTCTTCTGGAAGTGTTACCACAGACCTCTGTGTCCCTGGCCTTAGTTTTGTCACTTACATTAAGTTGAAGTTGCATATACTTGACAGTGTTCAGGACCAGTAGGTTTCAGAAGGTCTGAACATTTGAACTATTATCCAGTTAGACGCGGGAGCAGTGAGAGACACGTGGGTGAAAGCCCGCTGTGCCCCCGCTCCCCCGAAGCCCCCCAGAAACCCTCCAGCAGCCGCGGAGCCCCCCGCCAACCCCCAGCACAGCCAGAGGTAAGCGGGGCCCGTGGAGAGAGGGGGCTAACCCCTTAGTGTGTGTGTGGGAGGAGGCAGCTGAGTGGAGCTGGGCCGGGTCAAGCCCCGCCCAGGCCCCTACTTGGCCCAGCCCCCCAGGGAGAGAGAAGTAGGGGGGGTACTCACCTGTCCCCCTCCAGTAGGGCAGGGTCCCCCAAATCCTGGGCAGGGCCCCCTTTTGGCCAAGAGCAGCTTCCTCGATGGCAGGCCGACTGCACATGCGCGCAGTTTAAAAGGGCCCGCCGACAGGGAAAAAGCCCCAGTTAGATGCGGAAGTGGCAAGAGATGCATGGGTGAAAGCCCGCTGTGCCCCCGCTCCCCCGAAGCCCCCCAAAAACCCTGCAGCAGCCGCGGAGCCCCCCACCGACCCCCAGCACAGCCGGAGGTAAGTGGGGCCCATGGAGAGAGGGGGCTAACCCCTTAGTGTGTGTGCGGGAGGAGGTGGGTGAGTGGAGCCGGGCCGGGTCAAGCCCTGCCCAGGCCCCTACTTGGCCCAGCCCCCCAGGGAGCCACGCAACCGGAGCTGCGCAAACAGGCGCACTTCTCTGCTGGCACGTGAGTTAGCGCAAGAGTTCACACGGGAGGGCCCAGGACCCTGCCTGCGCACCCCCCAGGGTAGACGGTCCCAGCCATAGCCAGCCTACCAGAGGCATGCCACGGATGGGCATGCACTTCACCCCTCGGGTCCCCTCGGGCTCCGCGGCCCCCCCTCTGGCACCTCAGAGACAGCCACCCAGACGGAGCCCCTGGCTCTCGGCTGCGGGGGCTGCCTGTCCCTTTTTCCAGGCTCTGGGGCCTGGGAGCATGGTGACCTCCCCCTGTGGGGTCTGCTCCCTTTTGGGGTCTCTGGCGCGCCGGCTGGAGGAGCTCCAGGCCACAGTCCAGAGACTGCGTGCCATCAGGGACTGCGAGCAGGAAATAGACTCCTACTGCCAGGCCCTTCTCCCCCAGGAGGCGGAGGGTAGACCACAGTCTCCCTCCAGGCCACAGGAGGACTCCGGGACCTCCTGCTCTATCCAGCCAGGGGCATGGACCACAGTGGTCAAGGGCCCTAAGGCCCGCTGCACCAAGGCCCCTGCCCCGCCAGAGCTGAGCAACAGGTACGCACCTCTTGCCGCTCCAGCAGAGCCTGCTGAGTTGCCGGCTTCCACAGGCAACATGGGCCTAACTGCAACTCCCGCCCCTGCTCTCCCCAAGACAAAGCGTAAGGTGTTTGTTGTGGGAGACTCCCTCCTGAGGGGGACTGAGGGGGCAATCTGCCACCCTGACCCCTTAGCCCAGGAAGTCTGCTGCTTCCCGAGGGCCCGTATCCGGGACATTGCGGAGAGGATCCCAGAGCTCCTCAAACCCACAGACCACTATCCCAAGCTCCTAATTCATGTGGGCACCAATGACACGGCTCGGAGCGCTCCCAGCTGGGTCATGAGGCGCTACAGGGATTTGGGAGCGGGGCTAAAGTGTCTGGGGGCACATGTGGTGTTCTCGTCGATCCTCCCAGTCTCAGGCTATGGGCCGAGGAGGGAGAGGAGGATCCACGTGGTCAACCAAAGACTGCGGCGCTGGTGTCGTCGGGAAGGCTTTGGCTTTCATGACCACAGCCCGCTCTTTGGCGAGAGAGGTAGCGAGCTGCTGGGAAGAGATGGCCTCCACCTCTCTCCCCTAGGGAGGAGGCTCTTCTCAGCCAGACTGGCTGACCTGCTCCACCGGGCTTTAAACTAAGCCCGCTGGGGGACGGAGGCACTACCGCCACTGCTGGCCCGCTGAGCAATCCTTGCAAAGCCAGCAGGTCAAGGCACTTAAGGGAGCCCACCCCTGCCCCAGCCCTGGCAAAATCTGTGGGCAAGGAAGGAGCCCCCCAGGGGACACTTGCTTGCCTGTACACGAATGCCAGGAGCTTGGGGAATAAGCAGGAGGAACTCATCCTCCTGCTCAATGCAAATAATTATGCTGTCATAGGGATAACGGAGACCTGGTGGGACTCCACCCATGACTGGACCACAGGGATAGATGGCTATACCCTGTACAGGAGGGATCGTGTAGAGAAAAGGGGTGGGGGTGTAGCTCTCTATATTAAGGAAAGCTACACGTCCCTGCAAGCCGATATTGGTGACCAGGGTGGACGCCTGGTACCCTCTGGGTTAAAATCCGTGGGGAACACGGCACAGGGGACACAATGGTGGGAGTCTACTACAGACCTCCCACCCAAAGTCCTGAGCTTGACCAGGAGTTTGCCCGGGAACTGGCTGAGGCAGCTTGCTCCAGGACCATGGTTGTCACGAGTGACTTCAATTACCCGGACATCTCGTGGGAGGATCGCTCAGCAAAATCTGAGCAGTCGCAAAGCTTCCTCTCGTGCGTGGATGACCTCTACCTGACTCAAGAAGTCTATGGGCCAACAAGAGGCAAAGCACTGCTCGACGTGGTACTGGCTACTGGGGATGACCTAGTTGGCGACCTAGTGATCGATGGGAAGCTGGGTGACAGCGACCATGAGCTGATCACCTTCACCATCCGCCAAAAAGCTGGCAAGTCAGTCAGCAACACGGAAGTCCTTGACTTCAGGAAAGCCGACTTTGACAAGCTCAGGAGGCTTGTCAGTGAGGCCCTAAGGGACCATGACCACAGGGAGAGGGGAGTTCAAGAAGAGTGGTTGCTCCTCAAGTGAGCGTTCCTCAATGCACAAACTAAGTCTATTCCATCTCGGAGGAAAGGCAGCAAGAGGGCACAGCAGCCCCCCTGGCTTTCCAGGGACCTAGCAGACCTCCTGAGGCTAAAAAGAAAGGCCTACAAAGGATGGAGGATGGGAGTCACCTCCAAGGAGGATTATTCTGCACTGGTCCGGTCCTGCAGGGAGCAGACCAAGAAAGCCAAGGCTGCAACTGAACTCCAACTAGCTTTGAGCATCGAGGACAATAAAAAGTCCTTTTTCAGATATGTGGGGAGCTGGAGGAAAAGTAGGGGCAACATTGGACCCCTGCTGAACCAGATGGGGCAACTGACAACTGACGCCCAGGAAAAAGCCAACTTATTAAATAGGTACCTTGCGTCGGTCTTTCATCAGTCCCATGGGACGCCCATGCCCGCTACGGGACAGGGAAGTCCGGGTGAGGGTGATCCCCTGCCCTCCATTAATGCTGACTTTGTGAAGGAACATCTTGAGAAGCTGGATACCTTCAAGTCAGCCGGCCCTGACAATCTTCACCCCAGGGTACTCAAGGAGCTGGCAAGCATCATATCCCAGCCTCTAGCACAGATCCTTGAAAACTCTTGGCGCTCTGGTGTAGTGCCCGAAGACTTGAAGAAGGCCAATGTGGTGCCTATCTTCAAGAAAGGGAGGAAAGTGGATCCGGCTAACTATAGGACCATTAGCCTGACTTCTATCCTGGGGAAGATCTTAGAAAAGTTTATTAAAGAGGCCATCCTTAATGGACTGGCCGACGCCAACATCTTAAGGGATAGCCAGCACGGATTTGTTGCGGGTAGGTCTTGCTTGACCAATCTCATTTCCTTTTATGACCAGGTGACCTATCACCTGGACAAGAGAGAAGAGATTGATGTCATATATCTTGACTTCAAAAAAGCCTTCGATCTGGTTTCCCATGATCACCTCTTAGAGAAACTGGCCAATTGTCACCTTGGGTCGTCCACGATCCACTGGCTGGAAAATTGGCTCCGGGGTCGGACCCAGAGGGTAGTAATTGATGGAAGTCACTCATCATGGTGTCCGGTGACCAGTGGGGTCCCCCAAGGCTCTGTCCTTGGACCCATACTGTTCAACATCTTCATTAATGATGTGGACACTGGAGTCACAAGCAGACTGGCCAAGTTCGCCGATGACACCAAACTTTGGGGAAAAGCATCCACACCAGAAGACAGGCAGGTGATCCAGGCTGACCTGGACAGGCTCAGCAAGTGGACGGACGAGAATCTGATGGTGTTCAACGCCGATAAATGTAAGGTTCTCCACCTTCGGAAGAAAAACCCGCAGCATCCTTATAGGCTCGGCAGTGCTATGTTGGCTAGCACTATGGAAGAAAGAGACTTCGGGGTCATCATTGACCACAAGATGAACATGAGCCTGCAGTGCGATGCTGTGGCTAATAAAGCGACCAAAATGCTGGCTTGCATCCATAGATGCTTCTCAAGCAAATCCCGGGACGTCATTCTCCCCTTGTACTCGGCCTTAGTGAGGCCGCAACTGGAGTACTGTGTCCAGTTTTGGGCTCCACAATTCAAAAAGGATGTGGAGAAGCTTGAGAGAGTCCAGAGAAGAGCCACACGCATGATCAGAGGTCAGGGAAGCAGACCCTACGATGACAGGCTGAGAGACCTGGGGCTCTTTAGCCTGGAAAAGCACAGGCTCAGGGGTGATCTGATAGCCACCTATAAGTTTTTCAGGGGTGACCACCAGTATCTGGGGGAACGTTTGTTCAGCAGAGCACCCCAAGGGATGACGACTAGGTCAAATGGTCATAAACTACTACAAGACCGTTTCAGGCAGGACATAAGGAAGAATTTCTTTACTGTCCGAGCCCCCAAGGTCTGGAACAGCCTGCCACCGGAGGTGGTTCAAGCGCCTACATTGAGCAGCTTCAAGAGCAAACTGGATGCTTATCTTGCTGGGATCCTATGATCCCAGCTGACTTCCTGCCCTTTGGGCAGGGGGTTGGACTCGATGATCTTCCGAGGTCCCTTCCAGCCCTAATGTCTATGAAATCTATTAAATCTATGAAATTTAAGAGTTGTGAGTATGCCCAGTTGGTGCACAAGTGACAAACAAGTTTTGGTGCTAACTTCTGAGACAGAAGATTCACCTCCTAAGGTGATTAACGTTCTGATTGGATGAGGTTTGAAAAGTGTATACAAATGTATCAAAGAAATGATTGACAAATGTATCATCAGTTGGCTGAGGGAAGGATTGGCGTAAGTCCTAGGAATGTGATTGGCTTGAAAATGTGGTATGATTAAGGGCTATAAAAGAGCATGACCTCAAGGTTTGGTGTGTGAGAGTTCAATCAGCATGTGAGTGAGACCCTGGTGTACAAACATTTGTTTGGTACAAGTGAGACTGGGTTCATTTGCATGTGTGTGTAGGTAATTGTTGTGTAAGGTAAATGTATTGGTGTGAACTGTGGGTCTGGATGAAAGTTGCTGATTGTTGAACACGATTCTTCTGGATGCGAGCTCAGCTCCCCAGGGGCTGTTGGAGATAACCACGGACCAGCTATCTACCAGGTGCTGATTGCCACCACCCATAGGAAGGGTAAAGTAGTACCCATCCCTATTAAAGGAACGGAGCCTTTGTGAGAGGACTGCTCCTGAGAGGAAAGGGAAAAATAATGTTGGTTGACTCACCATTGTGGCTAAGGGATCCTGTGAGTCCTTGTAAGATAAGCCTTTACCTGCAATCAAACATTGATGCAAATGTTGGGCAAGAAAAGAGCTTTTTCTTTTTTTCCTTTGTATTCCTTTGTTTTCTGTCCCTTCCCTGTTGTTAATTCTGTATTTGGTCTTGTTCATTACTGTTTGCTAATTAATACTGTTTTAAAATATAGTCTTGTGATTTTCAATCTAAATTAAGTCTGTTGAATTTGTTTAAGCTCCTTTGTCGCCAGTTAAAGCCAGGCTGTAGGTTTAAACTTGGCAAGAATAAGCTTTCATTTGATGGGTAAGTGAGTTAGTTAGCTAATTTGGCGTACCCCCAGTCAACAAAAGAGTAAACAGGAAGGAGAATGCGGATTTCACAGAGTTGGTTTTGCCATTAAAAATGAACTCATAAACCAACTCAGTGAGTTCTCTATCAGAATTACTAAGCGCCTCATGACTCTTCATTTTAAACTGGCAGGGAGCCAATGCACCATGGACTCTTGCATATGCCCTGACTTGTGACACTGCTGATGAAACCAAGGAGGAATTCTATGCCAACCTTGACCAAGCCCTTTCTAATGTTCCAGAGGGAGACAGACTTATTCTTCTCAATGATGTCAATGCCACAGTCCGAAGGGACTCTAACCTCTAGGATGGAACTATCAGCAAAGAAGGAGTAGGAAAGGTCAGCTCCAGTGGCATCCTCCTCTTGGCCAAATGCACAGAACATGGACTTACCATCACCAACAACCTGTTCCATCAGAAAAATAGGCACAAGTCATCATGGCAACACCCACGATAAAGCATCGGCACCTGGATCGACTATGTCTTCATTCATACCCGTGGTCACAAAGATGTCCACATCACCTGAGCTATGCTAGGAACTGATGACTGCTGGACTGATCACCAACTCATCCACTCAGTTATGTCACTCAAACGGTCTCCCAAATGATGACTGAAGCAGAAGCAATGTCAATGGAAGATCATCATTGAAGGACCCCAAGGGACCACGGAAGCAAGACCTCTTCCACCAGTACCTCAACAAAAACTGGTGAATTCCAATCAACAACAATGGAAGAATGTCAAAAGTGTGTGGAGTGCCCTCAAGGGCACCATCATCAATGCATGTGAAGAGACACTTGGATTCTCTACCTGGAGACATCAAGACTGGTTGATGGGAAAGACCAGGAGATCCAGGAGTTCATCAATCACAAGCACAAGGCCTTTTGTGCTTGGCAAAATGACACCAACTCCAACATCTCACTGACATTCATGATATGTGCAGTTTCTTCAGTGCCATCGAAGCCATTTATAGTCCCAGCATTCAGAGACCAACCCCCTAGAGACGTAAGGGTGGAGGAGAGCTGATCAAGGAAAGGGGAGCATCAATGCCCTTTGGAAGGAGCACTTTGAAGACCTTCTCAATTAAGACTTTGTTGTTGATGAGAGTGTTCTCAACTCCATCCTGCAAGACCCAGTCAGAGATGATCTCGGAATCCCTCCAATCCTTAACAAGTTGAGGAAAACCATCAAGCAGATGAAGAACAACAAGGCATCTGGAGCAGATGGAATCCCAATGGAAATCTTCAAGCAGGGGGGAGAGGAGCTCACATCACAGTTTTGTGCACTCATCTTAAGGATCTGGAATAATAAGAAAATCCCAGACAACCTCAGGGATGCCATGATTGTGACAGTCTTCAAGAAAGGAGACAAGTCTGAATATGGAACCTGAAGAGGGATTGCCTTGCTGTCCACCACAGGAAAGATCATTGCAAGAACCTTCCTGAATCATCTCCTTCCACTTGTTGAAGAGCTCCTCCCAGAATCTCAGTGTGGGTTTAGGGCATCACAAGGCACACCTGACATGATCTTCACTGCATATCAGCTGCCAGAAAAAATGCCAGGAACAACATAAACCTCTCTACATGGCCTTCTTTGACCTCATGAAAGTCTTCAAATCTGTCAGCCAAGAAGTATTGTGGAGGATCCTTCTGAAATATGGATGCCCACCAAAATTTGTCACCATCCTGTGCCTGCTCTGTGATGGTATGCAAACAGTGGTTCTCAGTAATGGATCTATTATGGGTCCCTTTGAGGTTAAAATAGGAGTTAAGCAAAGCTGCATCAACAATCCAACATTCTTCTCAGTACTCTTTTCTGTGATACTACATGTCACCACCAACAAGCTTGAAGCCAGAATGGAACTAAAGTACCAAATAGATGGTAAGCTGTTTAGCCTCAGCCAACTCCGAGCCAAAACCAAGACCTCCTTGATCTTAGTCATTGAGCTCCAGTATGATGATGATGTTATAGTGTGTGCTCATTTGGAAGTATATATTCAGGCAATCATTGACATCTTTATCAAGACATACAAGAAAATGGGGCTGACACTTAACATTCAAAAGACTAAGGTCCTCCACCCACAAACTCCTAATAAACAGTCCCCAGCTCCAGTAATCCAGATCCATGGTGATATTCTGGAGAACACTGAGAATTCCCCATACCTCAGAAGCTCTCTCACAGAAGGCTGACACTGACAAAGAAATCCAACATTGCCTCAAATGTGCAAGTTCAGCCTTTGGGTGTCTGAAGAAATGGGTGTTTAAAGATCATGACATCATATCTGAAACCAAACTTATGGTTTATTAAGCAGTTGTGATCCCCACCTTGCTGTATGGAGCTGAGACATGCACAACATATAGGAGAGATCTAAAGTTGTTGGAAAAGTACTATCAACAGTGCCTGTGGAAGATCCTTCTAATCTAGCAGTAAGACAAATGCACTAACGTTAATGTTCTCCTGTAAGCAAACACCATGAGTATTGAGATGATGATCATCTGTCATCAACTTCTTTGAGCTGTACATGTCATCCAGATGTCCGACTCTAGACACCCAAAGCAAGTTCCCAGGTCAGCCAAGGCATACACTCAAGAGAAGAGCAGAAAAAAATGCATCAGGGATATCCTGATGGACAACTTTAAAAAATGCAACATCAATGTCAACTTGTGGGAGACTATCACCCAGGACTACCCCAAATGCTGTGGTCTGCTCCAGGGACGTCAGTATTTTTAAACCTCACAACAACAGGAGACGGCAAAGCAGGAGCAACAGAAACAGCGTGTTGCGGACCAAATCAAGAATCCAGAGGCACCTGCCCCACACAGAAACATATGACCAAGCTGGAACAGAGTCTCTTGATCCCAGATAAACCTCATCAGCCATCTTCAGAAACACAGATAAATAATCATGCAAGACAATCATTATCATCTGTGAGGGATTGTCAAAGACTGGTGAGGCCAACTAGGGGCTGTGCTCTTCTTGATCTGCTCCTCACAAACAGGGAAAAATTGTAGATTCATAGATGCTAGGGTTGGAAGGAACCTCAACAGATCATTGAGTCTGACCCCTGCCTAGGCAGGAAAGAGTGCTGGGGTCAGATGACCCAAGCCAGATGCCTACCCAGCCTTCTCTTAAAGCCCCCAAGGTAGGGGAGAGTACCACCTCCCTTGGAAGCCCATTCCAAATTCTGGCCACCCTTACCGTGAAGAAGTTTTTCCTGATATCTAGCCTAAATATGCTCTCTGTTAGTTTGTGACCATTGTTCCTTCTTACCCCAAGAGGTGCCCTGGTGAACAGAGCATCTCTGATCGCTTGCTGCATCCCCGTAATGAATTTGTAGGCAGCCACAAGATCACCTCTCAGCCTTCCCTTGTGGAGGCTGAAGAGGTCCAGGTCCCTTAGTCTCTCCTCATAGGGCTTGTCCTGTAAGCCCCTAACCATACGAGTGGCCCTTCTCTGGACCCTCTCAAGTCTACCAACATCCTTCCTGAAATACGGCACCCAAAACTGGATGCAGTACTCCAACTGTGGTCTGACCAAAGCCACATAGAGGGGACAGAACACCTCCTTGGTTCTATCTGTGATGCATCTGCTGATGCATGATAAAGTGCGGTTAACTTTGCTGATAATTTCATCACACTGACGACTCATGTTCATCTTGGAGTCCACTATGACTCCGAGATCGCTTTTCACTTCTGTGCTGCTGAGAGGGTCATTTCTCAGCCAGTAGGTGTGCTGGATATTTTTGTGCCCTAGGTGCAGCACTCTGCACTTGTCCTTGTTGTACTGCATCCTATTGTGTACTGCCCACTTTTCTAACCTGTCCAGGTCTGCCTGCAATTGTTCCCTACCGTCCGGAGTGTGCACTTCACCCCACAATTTAGTATCATCCGCAAACTTGGACAGAGTACACTTCACACCCACATCGAAGTCACTGATGAAGATATTGAATTGGTGGGGAATGTAGTAATGGATGGAAACTTGGGCAGCAGTGACCACGAGATGATTGAGTTCAGGATCCTGAGGAGCAGAAGGAGAGCAGCAGAGTACGGACCCTGGACTTCAGAAAAGCAGACTTTGACGCACTCAGGGAACTGATGGACAGAATCAACTAGGAGACCAGTCTGAGGGGCAGTGAAGCCCAGGAGAGCAAGATGTACTTTAAAGAAACCTTACTGATTGCACAGGAACAAGTCATCCCAATGTGCAGGAAGACTAGCAAGTATGGCAGAAGACCAGCCTGGTTTAACAGAGAACTCTTCAGTGAGCGAAAATACAAAAAAGAAGCTTACAAGAAGTGAAGCTTGGACAGATGACTAAGGAGGAATATAAGAGTGTTGCTCAGGCATGCAGGGATGAAGTCAGGAAGGCCAAAGTGCAATTGGAGTTCCAGTTAGCAAGGGATGTGAAGGGTAACAAGAAGGGTTTCTTCAAGTATGTCAGCAACAAGAGTAGGATCAGGGAAAGTATGGGTCTTTTACTAAATGGGGGAGGCAACCTAGTGATAGGGGATGCAGAAAAGGCTGAAGTACTTGAATGCCTTTTATACCTTTGTATTCACAGGCAAAGTTAGCTCCCAGACTACAAATTTATGAATCTATGAAACAGGAGTAGAGTGAGAACAAACAAACAATATATTTACAGGATCAACCTTCCTTAACTGGTGCTTGAAATTCAGAGCTACCTTAGTGTGTGATCCACACAGTTGATAGCGTGGTGAGCAAGGCAGGCAATGGCACTGTTAGACTGGCCACCCTCTCTCTGCACTAAGGTGCAGGAAGGCAAGAATCGGATTATGATTCTGGAGTGAGCACCAAATACACTGAAAGACAATTCTCTCTCTCTCTCTCACTCACCCAGCCTGTCACAAGTGTCAGACACTAGTTACAAACAGGATACACAGAGACTCTCCCTCACAAATCCAACCATAAGGGAAGACAGACACAGATACAGAGATACAGATACAGTCAACCACAGATACAGAGAGATACAGACAGCAAGCCACATAGATCCTTTACTAAGGCACACACCAATAATCACACAGATTCCAAATGCATACTGCAGGGGACACACGCACACACACGTGCCCACACACACACCCCACTCGCTGCAAAGCTTTCTTATAACTTCAGAGAGTCTGATTGTCATGAACTCATTGACTCCCTCCAAACACAGCAGGGTGGTAACAACTTTTCCAATCATTCTTTCCTGCCAACAGGACCTGTCAATCACTCAGGGTGCAACATTCACCTCACTTATCACCAATCATCTTTAATCCTGTTCACAACATTCACCTGTCAATTCACTCTGCATCAAAACCAGAGCAGTAACTGTGCATGCTCTTAAGTTTTAAGTAGGCTGAGAGGTCCAAAATTCAGGGTTTCTAGGCCCTTCTCAGTTGAACTCAATCAAGCAGATCAAAACCTGGGTGCTATAATAAAGTAAAATAAAAAAAGTGTGAAAGCTACTTTTATTTCATTTTTAATTTCAGAACTGTTTTTAAAAGCAAAGACAAGATATACAGGTCTTATCTTCATTAGACAATGCATATTCTAACATGGTAGCTAACGTGCTAAAAATCTAACAAGCTAAGTTGTGTTTTTATCATATATCAGTTGGCTAAACTTCAGGCTTTAGATTAGTGTTGACCCCTAGCAAATTGTTGGGTAAAGTGTAGGCCTAAAAAGCACCAAGAAGCCAGTAGCTAAGATGTCTCTCTCAATTATTTTGTTCTATGGACACCATTATCTTGAAGAGAGCATATCACACAGTTTCACAGTTATGTATAACAGCTTATCTTTAAGGACAGGCAGCAGTTCCAATTGAAAAACAAATGGTAGATATCATTCAAGGACGAGCAGCACAAACTAGTAAATAATGAAAGACAGATATTCTATCTAGGGATAGAGGAGAGTTTGAAGCAAAACAGGACATATAGGGAAAATCTGCCATGCAGCTCATGTGAATGGGTCTTGATGCATCTTCCTAACAATGTGTGCCTGAGCATGCATGGAACATACAAACATCCCATGAACAGTCATTCCTGATTGGCAAACAGTCTGGGGACTCGGTTACAGAAAACATAAAAAGAGTTACTAGCACATAGTAAATAAGATTAGTAAGCGAGACTAACACGTAGACAATGAAAACAACTGTTGTAGGCAAAAAAGGATGTAGATAGCTGTGAAATGTAGATAAATAGAACAGAACAGGGGAACAAAACAAGCCCAAAGACAGCTCAGTAGGTGATCAGAAAGTTAAAAAGAAACAGGATGTGGGTGAAAGATTAATGAGGAAATAATTGCAGTAAAAAGTAATTGGTGAGAGTCTATAGCATGACTGTGGCAACATTCAGGTTCCAGGGGCAGCTGTGACACCTCCATGGTGGCTGTGCAACCCCTGCTCTGCTCTGCTCTGACTCCAGGGTATCATCCCCTTTACACTTTGATGTAGCTATTGAATGTTAGAAAGGGAAGCTGCCTAACAGTCCTAAAGCGAGGCCTCTGTTCTTCTGACAACCAGCAGGCCCCACCTGGACCCGACTGGTGTTAGTCCTAGTTTTGCACCCAGTGGGCCTTTTCAGCTTGTTCATGCCCCTCAGCTTTAAGAGCTATTCATGGCCTCCAAACATCCCCTACAGCCATGCCCATGCCTTGCATATTGGGGCCTCAGCCTTGTCAGCTTCCATCCCTTTTCTCTAGCCCATTGTATTAGACCTGCTTTCTAGCCACCAGCTCTTTTTTGATTACTTTGGTTCTGGGCCCCCAGCCCCGTCTCCACCCTGTTTTGGGTGCTGAGCCTACTTTGTCTGGGTCCCTGTATCTATCTGCCTTGAGCTGCACTCCGCTGCAGTCCTTTCCTAGGCTGCTACCCTATAAGACTCAAGTCCAGTCTATGTCTTGAGCCCATAGCCCTATGACTGTCCATTGTAGGGCTGGGAAATCTGTCAGTAAGGTACAAATTCTTGACTTTAAAGAAGCTGACTTCAATAAGCTAAGGACTTTAGTGACTAATGCCCTATGGGATTATGGACTGCAGGGAAGGAGTATGGATGAAGAGTGGTCATTCCTCAAGGGCACTATCCTCAGTGCACTGAAGTTGTCCAAATCTGTATGCAAAACAGGTGGCACAGGGGCCAAGAGGCCATCTTGGCTCAATCAGGAAGTCAGAGGTCTTCTGAAAAAGAAAAGGGAGGCTTACCAATGATGGAAGCTAGGAATAGGCCCCAAGGAGAACTACATAAGATTGACCCACACCTGTAGGGGGCAGATTAGAAAAGCAAAGGCAGTGACTGAATTTAGGTTAGCAACCAAAATCAAGGAAAATAAGTCCTTCTATAGGTACATAGGTAACAAGAGAAAAACCAGTGGGACCACTGGTCAATGCATCTGAGCATCTTATCACCAACACCAAGGGGAAAACTGAACTCATGAATGAGTATTTTGCATCTGTATTCAACCAGTCTAAGAGTGATAACCTGCCAAATGCAAATATGACACAGAATAGTTACAGGAGGGATGATCACTTACCAACAGTCAATGTAGAGCTGGTGAAAGAACAGCTAGAGAGGCTGGAAATCTATAAGTCAGCAAGACCGAATGAACTGTACCCAAGAGTGCTGAATGAACTAGCCGGAGCCAGTGCAGAACTACTGACGATCCTCTTTGAGAATTTCTGGTGATCAGGAGAGGTCCCGGAAGACTGGAAGAGGGCCAATGTTGTGCCCATCTTCAAGAAGGGGAGGAGAGAGGACCCAGGGAACTACAGGCCAATCAGCCTGACCTAAATCCCAGGAAAAATCCTTGAACAATTTCTCAAGGAGTCCATATGCGATAAGCTAGTAGAAGGCAAAATTATGAATGACAACCAGCATGGTGTTGTCATGGGTAGGTCATGTCTGACTAACCTCATCTCTTTCTATGACCAGATTACTTACCACCTGGATAAGGAAGATGAGGTTGATGTCATTTACTCAGACTTTAGGAAGGCCTTTGACTTGGTGTCCCATGAGGCTCTCAAGGTAAAACTAGGGGACTGTGGGCTCAACAATTCAATGATCAGATGGGTGGAAAACTGGCTGAGGGGTTAGACTTGAAGAGTACTAATAGAAGGATCTGTGTCAACCTGGGGGAAGGTAGCCAGTGGGGTCCCCCATTGTTTGGTACTTGGACCAGTGCTTTTCAAGATCTTCATCAATGATCTGGATGTGGGGGTGGAAAGCACAACTTTCTTAGGAAGTGGTCTAAAAGCATGAAGCATTGTTGCCTTGAAACCAAATACAAAATCTCTCATTTTAGCCAGACATTCCCATAATAGTACACATATCCTTACAGATTTATCCCCTTTAAAATAACAATGAAAACTCTTCATTTCATTGATTCTCTAGTCAACACAGAGTCTTCCAGAACAGGCAGGACCTGAAATTTTAACATAAATGTTCCTTAGAATACACTTTATGATGAGAAAGCAAGAGTGTGAAAGCCTCTTTTATTTCATGACCCTTTTTTAAAAACACAAAGATCTTGCCTTTAATAACAAAAAGGCATGTTTTAACATATTACTGAAGTATATTAAATCTAAAAAGGCAATTGACTCCTACCAGTTGGCAAGTGTTAAAGTTATCTACACTTGGGGATTAACACATGTTAATATTTCAAACTTTTTTTTTTTTGCAGAGTGGACATTGCTATAAGCGTGGTAAAAAACTAATATATATTAAAAGTTCAGTTAAATGATTTCAAACAAGACATGCAAACCATGTCATGAAACAGCATCTAATGGGGTGGGGAGAGGTTAGAAAGGGGTCACAAATAGTAGAAACAGTTCTGTCTGCCTCCAGTTGTAGTTTATCTGTAGAAAAAAGGAAGATGAGCTCTGAGATTTCAGCTGAAAAATGTGTTTCAGCTGGGACCTGTGTTACTGAGTTGCTATATTTTATAGGAACCACAGATAGATACAACCGTGAGTAAATAAAGTTTCTTTCTCAGGAATGTAATCTAGCTCAATAGAGGCCACTGCTTGCACATATCCTCTTATATACTATCTCAGAGCACAGAATAAATTATTCCTTTTATGATAAAAAAAAAAAATCCAGCAACAAGGCCAGTCAATAAAGCCATTGTTTCACTTGTCCCTCATGGGAACAAACTAACAACCCCTTCAAATCTGTGATACATATTTTCACTGAAGATACACAGGAGGAGCCTGGACATCAAAATAGCACAAATCAACGCAATACAAGCTGGACACTCCTGCCCCATGACCCCCAATCTCCCAAATAGGTATCTAATTAAGTTATCTGAACTAATTGGACATGGTTTAAAAACAGGCTAACAGTTGAATATAAATTGGCCAGCCAATTTAGCCTGGGTAAACTTTATAAAGTGTGTGTGTGAGTATATTTACACACATATAGCACTTACCACTGCAGTGTCTGAATGCTACTAATATAACCAATATCATACATTTCCAGAATGCCTTTTGCTCATGCTGAGCTTTCATACAAAAATGTATTAGTAGTTAAACTTTCATGGACATTTTAGTAAGTGGAGAATATACCAAAAAGTTAGAATTTTCATTCTTGTTAATGAAGGCTCAAGCAAGGTCCCATAGCCTCATAAATCCTGAGATGCATGCAAGATAAGCAAAGAAAGATGTGTGGAAATTGAAGTAATGTGCAGGATATTCTATGTCATAAACAGGTGAGATGCAAAAATGGGCAGATTTAAGCCTACTATTTGGAACAGGAAGAGTGAAAATTAAACCAGTGCAAGACTGCTCTCCTTACAGGTCATGCATTTAACCTTTCTGAATTGTTCTGATTTATCTTTTATTCATAAACTAACTGGTCCTGATTATCTGACATCTTGCACTTACTACAAAACCCCATTACAATGCCTCACAGTCTTTAATGTATTTATCCTCACAATATAGCATGAATTTGAGCTGATTTGATATTGATTTAAATGTTAAAAGAATGTTATTAAAATAATCTCTGGATATGTAATCAATAATCTGGTATTCTATGAGTAGCTGAAGACCCCATTTTGTATTTCTTTGCTTGAGATGAGTAAATTAACTTTGTATGCCCTATGTGAGTGTATATGAAAAGGTGAATAGTGAGAGAATGGCACGGAGGCAGGAAGAGAAAGTTTTAACTATTTATGTAAGCAACAAGGTACCAAATGTGTAAATTACCAGTCAGTAAACTAATTAATGGATAGCTGAAGAATCACTTTGAGGCCTGGGGCACAAAGCAGATAATGAAGAGAAAGAATGCTGCATATCCTGCCATATAGGCAGCAACGATATTTCAAAGCTGAGATGCCAACTTTTACAACCAACACGACCTCGAGCTGAGATGAGCAGAAGATGAATGAAAAGTAACTTCTAAACAGAG
Organism: Alligator mississippiensis; assembly: GCF_030867095.1. Lineage (NCBI taxonomy): Eukaryota > Metazoa > Chordata > Crocodylia > Alligatoridae > Alligator > Alligator mississippiensis. The sequence continues at coordinate 114,063,605 of NC_081827.1, forward strand.
ACTGAGCATGGAAAAAACCCAAAGTGCTGAAACAAAGGATGGCAATCCTATAAAAGAGGGCTCTGAAAAATGCCAGGTTGGGTGAGCCTTCTCTCGACTGCTGCTTTCTTCAGAGCACAGACATGTCTATTCACCCTGCTCCAGCCTCTATCTTCATCTTCTTCTCAATAGGCCTGGGCGGCCCACCCAGTGCCAATATTGAGCATTGAACTGTTGCTGGTAACTATAACATCTGAACGGCATGGTTGTTTTGTGTATGTGTATGTTTATGCATAGCGATGTGTATGATGATATGTGTGTGTCTGTATATATGGTATATCCAAACTTCTGTGTCTGTTTCATATAATCAATAAATGCGACATTTTGCCTTATCCCCCTTTATAAGATCTTGCTTTTGATTTGATTAATTGGTAATTTAAAGTAACAACAATATGCTTTCAAGGTAGGGAAATACCATTTATCCCCATTTTACCCTCACTGTTTCCAGAGGGGCAAGTGAAGCACAGAGATGCTAAGAGCTAGATTTGTCTCCCTGAGTGCATCTATATATGCTCTTAAGGCAATGCAATAAACTCTGGAGCAGCTTGCTCTGGAGTTAACTGCTTCCAGATGCAGCATCTACATGTATACCCAGAACTGCAGCAATTAGAGCTTGGGTGGAGCAGTCCTGGGCTGGCAGGAGGCACCAGGATTAGCCCTAGGCTCTGGGTGGCAGCATCAGGTGGCAGAGGGACTGGCAGGAGCCAGGGGTCTGGCCCCCAGTTGGCTTAGTTGACCAGGCACAATTCATGCCCAGCAGTTATCATCCACACAAGCATTTGATCACAGTTACTTACTACACCGTAAGATAGTACTGTCTCCAACAGCACTATCTTATGGTGGAGTTAATTAATTTACTGAGTCCTAATACTGGCACATGTGTATACAGTGATGCTTTACTGTGGAGCTAATTAGTCAACTCCTCAGTAAAGCATATATGTAGATGCACCCACTGGCACCTAAAAAGGGTTGTAGACAGCAAAATTCCAAGATGTGATCCAACATAGTGCTGTTCCTGTGGCCACAGATCTCATTAGGCATATGCATTCAGTTGTCACTACCAATGCCAGATGCCTACACTTGGACTCCTAGGCAAGCTCCATAGCAATCCAGTTTGAATATTTAGGCACCTAACTCCTGTCCACTGTAGTCTAGAATGTGTCTGGGAGGTGCCTACACTATTTTTAAGACCCAGGTGGGCCTGATTAGATAGGTTTTTCAGAGTAGACTTAACTTACCCAGGCCACTTTGAGTTCAATAAAAGGTGCAGCACTCATAGTACTTCCACTGGAAAACAGGGCAGTAGCATCCAGTTTTTGCATAATAGCTAATACTTAGAAAACCCACAGAGAAAGTGGTGAGTGCCCTAAAAACTAGGCTGTACAGCAGTGCAGTTTCTCTCTGGTTCTTCTGGCACCATGATGCTTGCAGTCCAGCTTCTTCAAAGACTCTACCCAGGGTGACTCTACTCTGACAGTTTTACACCTTGGTGGCTAGTGCTCTCTCCTGGAAGATCAGAGAATTCCCTCAGTCTGAGGAATGCTTTTAACCCAGGTTTTCCACTTCCCGGTTGAGTGTTCTAAACACAAGTCTACTGGGCAGAAGGTGAGCAGCACTAACACCCCCCCAGCCAACTCAAGAGCAACTCTGCTTAAATCTTCCCACTAACTACACAAGGATGCTAATCACTGAATCCCATCTATTTGATAGTCCTTCTGGGGCTAGGTCCTTACTTTTTAGAAGGTGCAATGCTTACCTGGAAGTGCCTAGAGAACCAATCTGTATCTAGCCCAGAAGGACCAGCAGAAGGTCTTTGGCAAGGTAGGGACTTGAACCAGGTTTCTTTAACTGCTGAACAATCTTTCCTCTCTAAATCCAGTTTTGATCATATTCAGTGTATAGTATAATTAAATCATAGTCATCTAATCCCACAGGGTGGTGTGGTCAGGACCTCAGAAGTCTGTTGTAGACTGTGCATCAACCATTGTTGAGAAAGTGCTACCTTAGTAATAGCTCAAGCAAGGAGGGGGAAGTTGTCAAGGACAGCAGTCCTCTGGCCCAGCTGCTGCTGGATACATCTGAATCTGAGCATGAAACTGATGGCCTAGTTCTTAGAGCATTATCTGTGGCATTAGAAGAAGAAGGGAGCCCTGAACCACTGTTGGACAGAGATGCTCCAGAGGCCTTGGTGAACCTAGGGAGCAAGAATGTGGCATGCAGGGCCATGAGTGATGAGGATGGTAAAAGTAAGTGAGAGTGTGCCCATCCATATGCCTAACTGAAAAAAGTGCATCTTCTGGGTTACAGTATCTTGCTTGAAATCTGTTAACAAAAAGCCAGTCCTCTCATGACTGTTGCAGAACCAAAATCAGACTGTTTCTGTTCTGACATGGGATATACTATTCAAGGTTTCCTGGACCAGAAGCCAGAGGAGGAATTTGCCTCCCTAAAAGATCTTTAGGCATCCAGCTAACCAGAAGTGTTTCAAATCAAGTCTGCAAATTTGTTATGCAGGCTACTGAACATGCATTATTTTATGCTGTTCTTAAGCACTGCCTGAGAGATAAATTATTTGGAGAATGTGAGAGCTGTTATAGATGCCCCTGGACAGGGGAACCACTGTCCGAACTGAAGATTTAAACCAGAAAATCCACAAAATCTGTGGGGCCCTGTTGGGAGAGTGTTTTGACCATTATTGTAGCTATGGGCTATGCCACAGATTGTCTATGTTGAACTCAAAAGAATATAGCACAAAATATGGGTATTTTAGATGTTCTGCAAAGACCCTAATGTGGCTTTAAACAATATTACTTGTAAGGGTGCTACTACTTCATTTGCTCAGGAAAGAAAGTGGTCATTGAAGGCTTTTGTAATGTGTTGCTTCTAAATAAAGGATGTCTAATGTGATCACAGCATGTTTGTAGTTCTTGTGAACTGTGAATCAGGTATAGAGCAAGGCAGGAAGCCCATTTTGTTTGAGGTCTAAGAATTAATTACAAGATTATACATTGGTTAATAAGTAATTTTGTAAACTATGCACAAAATCATACACAAACAAGTCCCAAAAGCTAGCTTACAAACAGCTCTCAGAAAAACTGGGTCAGCCATTCCCACTATAAATCTTTCTGCAAGTGTTTGGAAGTGTGTCATGTTACCAGTGTCATGGTCTGGTGCTAATAATTCAAACAGGTCTCATCTTGAGAGCAGAATCAACCTAGTTAATAGCCACTCTCCCCCAAGCTTTTGCTATTGCAGTGGATAGGGTTTCCCATGACAGACAAACAGCTATCAGTAAAATCTGGGTCAGCCGGCCCCACCATAAAATACGCTGACATGTTCAGGAGGTTGTGGGGTGTAACGTTCTATTACTAAGAAACTCATTGACAAGATTCTAACCTTAATCCCAGCATAAAGACAGTTTCTTCTGCTGTGTAAATGATTCTTAACTAGAAAACTATATTTTTTTATTAAACTATCTTCCAAAATTGTAAAAACACATGCAAACACTATAGCATAACACATACCATAATAAAAGCAATAAAATGGAATATGGATTAATACAAGCTTTTAATAAGCATTAAATAAATTGATCTGTTTTTAAGTCTACAACTAATTTAATACTATGCAGCTAGGGGATGATTGGTATTTGAAAATAAATTTAGAAAGCAAACACTACTCAAAGTTAATCTAAAAATTAGTTAAATTATCTAGTATGATAACTGCAGTTGATTGAGGGAAACTCTCCATTAATATCTCCTTTCTTTTCAAAAGACAAATGATGAAACTACTGTTTCTGCCTGTAATGCAATGTGGCAGCCTAGGTGTCCTCCAGGGAACCAGAGACACAAAGGGAGTCTGGGTCAACTGTTTTGACCTGCCTGGGATGTGCCATGTTTGTGTTCCTCCCAGAGCAACAAGACCATTTTATCTGCGCCAAGTGTAAGTTGGTATCTGCCCTGGAAGAAAAGATTCAAAGCTTGCAAGTATGGGTATCCATGCTGCATTTTATCAAGAAAAAGTAAGATTACTCAGACAGGAGTTATAAGAGGCTGGGAGCAGAGATGCCAAAGGGTAAAGAGAAGTGGCAGCATGTGACTACTCAAAGAAGGAAGGTTCACAGAATTCAAGAGGAACAGACTGAAGTCTGTTTCAAGCAGTCTGCAGTGGAAGAGCTGAGGAGAAAGCAAAGGAGAGGACATCTGCAGCTATGATACCTTGGTAGCCTGGAGAGCAGGGTCCCAGGGATGGAGACTCTAGGATCCTTGCACAAAGAGGGAAAAGAAGGTGGTGGTTGATGACTCCCTTCTGCAGGGAACAGAAGAATCAATTTGTTATCCAGATTTGGGGCCCAGGGAGGTGTGCTGTCTACCTGGAGCCTGAATTAAGGATGTCGCAGGGGGACTGCCAGAACTCATCTGTCTATCAGACCAATACCCTTTTTTCTTGTCCATATAATAGGCACCAACAATACTACCAGGAATGACACTGAACAGATCAGAGGAGATTACAGGGCTCCTGGTAGGAGAGCGCTCGGGCAAATCAGAGCGGTCGCAAAGCTGTCTCTCATGCATGGATGAGCTCTACTTGACTCAATAAGTTGATGGGCCAATGAGAGGTAAAGCACTGTTTAACCTGGTACTGGCTATGGGGGATGACCTACTCAGCGACTTAATGATTGAAGGGAAGCTGGGTGACAGTGATCATGAGCTGATCACCTTCACCATCCACTGTAAAGCTAGCAAGTCAGTCAGCAATACAAAAGTCCTCAACTTCAGGAAAGGTGGCTTTGACAAGCTCAGGAGGATTGTAGGTGAGGCCCTAAGGGACCACAACCTAATGGGGAGGGGAGTTCAGGAAGAATGGTTGCTTGTCAAGGGAGCGATCCTGGATGCACAAGCTAAGTCTATTCCGCCTCGTAGGAAAGGCAGCAAAAGGGCACAGCAGCCCCTTTGGCTTTTCAGGGAACTAGCAGACCTCCTGTGTCTAAAAAGAAAGACCTACAAAGAATCGAGGATGAGATCCACCTCCAAGGCGGAATATTCTGCACTGGTCTGGACCTGCAGGAAGCAAACCAGGAAAGCCAAGGCTGCGACAGAACTCCAACTAGCTACAAGTATCAAGGACAATAAAAAGTCCTTCTTTAGACATGTGCGGAGCTAGAGGAATTGCTAAATGGGTACTTTGCATCAGTTTTTCACCAGTCCCAAGAGGTGCCCCGGCCCATTACGGGACAGGAACGCATGGGTGAGGGAGATTCCTTGCCCTCCATCAATACTGACCTTGTGAAGGAACACCTTGAGAGGCTGGACACCTTTAAGTCAGCTGGCCCTGACAGCTTACACCCCAGGGTACTGAAGGAGCTGGCAAGCATCATAGCCCAGCCCCTGGCATGGATCTTCGAGAACTCCTGGCGCTCTGGTGAAGTGCCCGAGGACTGGAAGAAGGCCAATGTGGTGCCTATCTTCAAGAAAGGGAGGAAAGTGGATCCGGCAAACTACAGGCCTATCAGCCTGACCTCTATTCTGGGGAAGGTCTTAGAAAAGATTATCAAAGAGGCCATTCTTAACAGACTGGCCGATGGCAGCATCCTGAGGGATAGCCAGCACGGGTTTGTTGCGGGTAGGTCTCGCTTGACCAAACTTATCTCCTTTTACGACCAGGTGACCTACCACCTGGACAAGGGAGAGGTGCTTGACGTCAAAGATCTTGACTTTAACAAAGCCTTCAATCTCGTATCCTATGATCACCTCTTGGCAAAACTGGCCAACTGTGGCCTTGGCTTCGCCATGATCCGCTGGCTGGGAAATTGGCTCCATGGTTGGACCCAGAGGGTGGTGGTTGGTGGAAGTCAATTGTCATGGTGCCCTGTGACTAGCGGGGTCCCCCAAGGCTCTGTCCTTGGGCCAACACTATTCAACATCTTCATTAATGATGTGGACATTGGTATCAGAAGCGGATTCGCCAAGTTCGCTGATGACACCAAACTCTGGGGTAAAGCATCCACACCTGAGGATAGGAGGGCAATCGATGCTGACCTTGGGAGGCTCAGGAAATGGGTGGATGAGAACCTGATGGTGTTTAACACCGAAAAATGCAAGGTTTTCCACCTTGGGAAGAAAAACCTGCAGCATCATGATAGGCTCGGCAGTGCTAAGCTGGCTAGCACTATGGATAAAAGGGACTTGGGGTCATGATTAACCACAAGAGGAATATGAGCCTTCAATGTGATGCTGCAGCCAGTAAAGCAAGGAAAACGCTGGCTTGCATCCATAGATGCTTCTCAAGCAAATCGTGGGACGTCATTCTCCCACTGTACTCGGCCTTGGTGAGGCCTCAGCTGGAGTACTGCATCCAGTTTTGGGCTCCGCAATTCAAAAAGGATGTGGAGAAGCTTGAAAGAGTGTAGAGAAGAGCCATGCACATGATCAGAGGTCAGAAAAACAGACCTTATGATGACAGATTGAGAGCTATGGGACTCTTCAGCCTGGAAAAGCAAAGGCTCAGGGGTGATTTGGTGGCCACCTATAAGTTTATCAGGGGTGCTCACCAGGATCTGGGAGAATGCCTGTTCACCAGAGCACCCCAGGGGATGACAAGGTTGAATGGTCATAAAATCCTTCAGGACCATTTCAGGCAGAACATAAGGAAGAACTTTTTTACAGTCCCAGCTCCCAAGGTCTGGAATAGAGTGCCGCTGGAGGTGGTTCAAGCACCTACTTTGAACACCTTCAAGAGAAATTTGGATGTTTAACTTGCTGGGATCCTATGACCCCTGCTGACTTCCTGCCCCTGGGGCAGGGGGCTGGACTCGATGATATTCCGAGGTCCCTTCCGGCCCTAATGTCTATGAAATCTATGATTAAGGAGCTTGGAGCACAAGTGGTGGTGTTCTCATCGATCCTCCCTGTTGAAGGCAAGGACCCAAGCAGGGACCATTTTATCATGGAAATAAAATGGTTTGAGATAGTGGTGTCGGTATGAACTCTCTGAATTCTTTGACAGTGAGTGAATATTCTGGGGAGGAGGACTGCTATAAAGAGATGGAATCTATCTGACCAGAACTGGAAAGAGCATCTTTGGACATCATCTGGCCAATTTAGAAAGGAGGGCTTTAAGCTAGGTTCCACGGGGGATGGTGAACAAAAATCTTTAGTAGCAGAGCAAACAGTCCCGAGAGAAAAGGACTGGAAGACACAGTTCAGCTCTGGGAAAGGGCCAGGGAGCTGCAGGACAGCAAGAAGTGTGCAAAAGGGAAACAAGTAGGTCAGAATACAAAATCCATCTAATACACGTATACAAATGCAAGAAGTATGGGGAATAAACAAAATGAGCTGGAAGGCACAGGCTATGAAGAGAACTCTGATCTGATTGATATCATAGTGACTTGGTGGGGCAGCTCTTCTGACTGGGACATCAATACTGAAGGTTACACTCTGTCTTGGAAGGACAGGGCTGGGAGAAAAGATGGTGGTGTTGCCTTGTATGTCAAAAACACATACTTGGTTCAAGAGGAAAAAGATTGCAGGGCAGAATGCATTTGGGTGAAGATGAAAGGTGAAAGATGAAGCACTTATATAATGGTTGAGATTTATTATAGGCTGCCAAGCCAGGAAGAAAGGAGAAAACCTGACTGGAGGCAGCAAGAGGAGGGAGGAACCCCAGAGAAGCAGCCCAGCATGCCGGACCTTCAGGAGCTGTGGAGACTGAGACAGACCCTAAGAAGAGATCATGTTTTTTTGTCTGAAAGAGATATGTAAATGGGGAGAAAGGGGAAGGATGGAGACCCCATCCTTGCAGAAGCCCGAGCTGGTGATCTAGGGCAAGAATCCCTGTGGGAAATGGTTGAGCCAGCCCACTGATGAAAGAAGAAGCAGGAGTGAATGAAATTGGACTGGTTTGCTGGGAGCAAGCAAGGAGAGAGGCAACCCTGAAGCCACCAGCATAAAGAAACAGAGTATAGGCATCTTTCTGGTGAGCAAAGAACCAAGCAGGGACACACTGTCAATGGCTGAATAGACCTTGAAGTGGGGAAAAGAGATCTGAGGGAGGTACTGGTTAATTTTGAGTTGTAAAAGAATACTGTGAAAGAGGACCTGGCTAGGTGCCCTACCTTTGATTGAAATCACTCCACACTAAGGAGGAGTAATAGCAAGAAAAGGGCAGGGGAAGAACCCTTCACCTGACTATTTGATTTAAAGTTAAAGGGGGAAGATGTCTACAAGCCCCAAAGAGGATAATTGAAGAGGTCTGAGGTGGAAGCCTCTGTTACGTCTCAGCTCTGTGTTCTTGGGCAACCCTAGCACAGGATGCAGTCTGTCTGACTCACAAGAACTCACCCCCCTCCCTCCCCTCCTCTACCTAAACGAAACTGATTAAGATGCAATGAGAGACACACCTAAAACTCTCCAGATAAGGGTGATAAGAGTGAAACAACTGCCCTAGGTCTCATTTACATCCGAGATGGAACCAGATGACCATTCATTTACATGAGAGATGGAAAACAGAAAGCCTGAAGCAGAGACTGCGGTGAATTCTGGGACCAGAGAAGCAGGAGAGCACTGCATGATGGGGAATCTGTGCTTCCAATGTTAATCAACCCATGTTCACACACACCCAGCTCAGCATTTATCAGACCAGTTCTAATCTGGATTTGCTAAGGACTTTTCTCCCCCCAGACACACACACACAGCTCTAAGTTTAATAGGCATCTCGGGCCGTACATTCCCCGGTCCCACTATGGGAGGCCTATTTAAACTTGATTGACTAAAACTCGGTTGCCGGGTTAGGGAATGCTGAGGCAAGAGACCGAGTCAGAGGGGGTATGGGCAACATTTGAACAATGGTTAAGGGTTCATCACAGCATCCAGCCTGCTGGAGCCCTAATCATAGGTGTTGTCATATCTTTCCCGAGACGACTGGTGGGAGTCCTCTCCACAAAAGGTTATGAGCATCCCAATAATTGCTTTAAGTCTGTTAAAAGACTATAGTAAGATCTGGAAAAGTCATGCTAAGCTGAGGCTTGTGCACAACAAGTAAAAATCCAAAATCCTGATACTGCAAGCTATCTATTGTTCCTGAAGAAACCATGAGATATCCCATCAGGATATCTGCCATCCATAGGAATCTCAAGCTGGCTCCCAAGTATTTGGGTTACTCCCTAATCTTAAGTGTTTCCTGATTATCAATCAGTTTCCTGAGATGGTCCAAACCAGATAACCCCTTGTCAATAGAAAAGACAATGATTTACACTACTGAGGGTGCTTCGAAGCAGCTGAACTGAGGGTATAAAAATCTGTAAGTGTGTGTGCTTAAAGAAGAGAAAGAAAGAAAAAGAAGAAGCAGGAGGAAAGAGGGAGAAAAGGAAAGAAGAAGAAAACTCCTGTGCTGACACCATCCCCTGTCATTCTTGGGACGCTGGAAGAACAGATCGTCTCTCTTTTCAAGGATTGTGCTATGGACTGCCTGTCAGCTTTGCAGCCTGAGTACCGTGGACTAGGTGAGACCCCAGAGTTCTCTCTCTTCTGTCTAGGCATAAACTTCTGAACCTGAACTGTATTAGTTAAGCTTGAGCTAAGTTTCCCCAAATACTTAGTGAAACCAGGGTAGTATTGTCATTGTTTGTGTTTGTTTTTCTTTTGCATGTCTATTACTACTAGTACTATTATATATTTCATATGCTTAGCAATAAATAACTTTTATAGTCAAACTGGTAGTAATTGGGTATATTTTTCCTTCTCTGCTTCTTTTTCCTCCCGTGCTCTGCAGCAACACTTCTTTTACCTATGCTAAAGATCCCTGTGAAGCCTAAATTATTGTGGGGTCTGCTCATCAAGAGGCCAAAGATTGGGACGTGCTGAGTTTGAAACACATAAGGGGATCAGCTTGTACAGGCTGATTGACCCAGTTTGACTCAGATGTGCCCTTATGAACTGAATGCTGGCCCATGAGGGTGTCAGCTGGACACCCAGCCGGATTCAGAGGGATTCTGTTTACCTGTGTGCTTGTGTCTGACTGCATTTTATTGTTGCTCTTATGAACTGATTCTTGGCATATGAGGGTGTCAGCCTGTCCATGCTGATCAGCCCGGCCAGGTCAGGCGTGTCACGTTAATTTGTGTGTGTTTGTGTGTATGACTGATTTGGTGACTGGAGGAACCCAGTCCCATTGAGATTGAGTCCTGCAAGATAGCTCCACTGGGGGTGAGGGCTTGCAGAAGGGAGAAATACAGCTCCGTATAGTAACACAAGCAGCACACTGACAGAATCACCAAGACCCTAGAAACTATCCCTAATAAATGAGCACACCCCAAAGTAATGGGCAAATTTGGTAACACCTCGGGACCTACAAGGGAAAAACTCCAAGGGATCTCAGAGAGATACTGCTTCTTTGATTTAAAGTGGGTATCCATAGAGTGACGGGGCTGATGAGGAACTAGGGTGAAATACTGTGAGCTGCAGATCGGAGACAGAGAAAGAGAGTGACTCAGACAGTCTCTGCTCACCATCCATGGAGAACAGTGACCATCCACCTGAGAGAAAAGTGGCAGGGTACAAGGAAGGTTGGAGCCCTGAAGAAGATCCACGATGGGATCAGACAGACATGCAAGCCAGAACAGCCATCCTCCTGGACATAATTTCCATTAAGGCTTGGCAGGTGAATATGGGGGATATATTGCGGTCCGAATAACTCAGTGCAGTTCCAAGGCAAGAGAATACAACACGCTCACAGACAGAAAATAGCAAGAACCTACAGGGACAAAATCAGGAAGGCAACCACAAGTAAAGAAATGGTAAGCAATAAGCTGCACCTACCTTGCTAAGGTGTGGAATCTCCATCATTGGAGGTGTTTAAGAAGAGTTTGAATAAGGAGGTTAGGGATGATGTAGGCATGCTATGCCTGTGTTCTACTATGGGTATTTCCCAAGCTTCTGGGTTTTGCTGGTTGCTGCATGGAGCTGGAAGGGAATTTTCCCCTTCTGCTGCTACATTTTCCTCAGAAACATTGAGTGTTGTCTGAAGTCAAACCTAGGCTTTGACTACAGTGTGCCAATGCTTCTGCTGGGATTTGACCCTGAAGGTTCCTGGCTAAACCATCTTGCCCCTCCATTCAGGGTAGACCAATTGCCATATCTGAGGTCAGGAAGGAATTGCCCATGGTTGGATTGGTATGGACTGCGGTGGGGTTTGCCCGCCTTTGTAGTGGAAAGCACTGCTCTCTTCCTTGGATATCTCAAGTATATTTTAACAATATTTGAAGTATCAGAATGTTTACCATCATTGTACCCCCTGCTTTACCCGTGGCAGATTAGGGTGTTATGTCTTGTGTTTTGTCCGAGTTGACTCTGTAGTTTTGCTTGGAGGTTAAGTTAGCGGATCTGTATAAGATGGTTTGAATAGGAATGAGCCTGCCTTACAGGGGATTGGACTAGTTGACCTATGGAGGTCCCTTCCAGCTCTACTTTTCTAGGATTCTACAATTCTATAAATAGCTTTGGGTCTACAGAGCAAAATTGTAGGTAGGTGGGGAGGAGGAGTGAGGGGGCTAAGGGTGTGTTTGGGGGGTGGGTGTAAAATAACAGAACAGTTTTATATAATAATTAGGATTATGTAAAGGCAATAGGACTATATAAAAGTGAGGTAGGGATGTGTGTCTCTTACCTGCACTTCCAGGAAACCCTCTACAGGATATAGAAACAGCACCTGTCAGAATCTGGGGAGGTAAGCAGCTATTTTGTTGTTCCTTGTCAAACCATCTTTAACCAAGCCACAGAGTCTAAAGCTAAATAACTGGCTGGGGTAGGACCTACATGTTCCAGACCATGGCTAGACTTACCATCCTTTGCCTAATTCTTGACTATCCTTTAGCAGGCCACCCTGGAGCTGAAAATACCTACCAGCTAATAGGCCAGTGTGAAGCACCAAGTATTTGCATCAGATTCAGATTTGGCCGATTTGGAGAAGCAGAGATTCAATCTGGTGATTCAAATCGCTGCCCAATTTGATTCTGCTGATTCAGATTCAGAGATTCGGCGCCGATTCAGAGATTTGGCCATAGACTATAATGGAGAATCACTTAAATACCTATAACTTTGTCATTTTTTTGAAAACAGCAGGGGTGGTAGCCCCTTCTGAGGGCATGAAGCCTGACAAGTTTCAAGGAGATAGGTGCAGTGGTTCTGTGAAAGTACACCTCAAACTGTTGAAAGCAAAAGTCATATCACTTGTGTGTGTTAAGACAGAGCAGGATGAAAACAGCAGGGAACTCAGAGAAAGATCACCGTCATTGGCCAGCTACAGATATCAATATCAGAGCAGTCTTTCCCCTCTTTCAGCCTTTTCCATATATGGAAGATCACCCCATCTCCCCGCTCTTATCAGTTTCTGTTTGCTGCAAGCCTTCCTAATCTCTGAATCGATTTGGAGGCTTTCGATTTGATTTGGACCGTTTAATGGGTCTCCTGATTTGATTCGGATTTGGCTGCTGAATTGGGTTGAATCTCCTCCGAATCAAATTGGCTACTGAAGCTTCGCACAGCCCTAATTTCCCTCTAGTTTTGGTGGCCATAGATTTGCAAGACAGTGCAGAGCTTTGTCTACTCTTGCAATGTTTGTACCTGCCAGGAGACTCCTCCATGCAGACTCCTCCAGCCCCTTCCCACACCACCTTAGCCATGGTCCACAGTCTCCCTGGACTTCAACTTAGAATTATCAGTCTCAAAGTGGTGCTCTATGATCCTGACCATAACAGATCGATTCACTAAAATGACCCACTTTATCCTATGTGTGGTCTTGGAGCAGTACCGCAAGTGTTATCTCAGTTTCCAACAGGACAACTGGCTTTCACTCCTAACACTCACAGGTTCACCTACAATAACCTCAAGCATGCCTCAACTGGGCATGTAATAGATATAATAAATATAGTTTTATTTTTCTGTTTATTGCAAAATTATTACAGCATATGAAACCTTTAGGAAATCATGTAACCTTTAGAGTAAAAATTTACATTTGTATCATTAAAGATCATGTAACCTTTAGATTTCATGGACATTAGGGGCTGGAAGGGACCTCATGAGATCATTGGGTCCATCCCTTCCCCCCTCACCCCCCGCCATAGGCAGGAAGTCAGCTGGGATCAAGTGACCCCAGCAAGAAATAAATCCATCTGTTTTTTGAAGGAGTCCAGAGTAGGTGCTTGCACCACCTCTGTGGGGAGTTTGTTCCAGACCCTGGACACACGTTATGTAAATAATTTTTTTTAATGTCTCACCTAAATTGGCCTTCCTGGAGTTCATGGCCATTAGACCTTGTTATCCCTTGGGGAGCTCTGGTGAACAGCTGTTGTCCCAGGTCCTGATGTACCCCTCTTATGAACTTGTAGGCTGCCACCAAGTCCCCTCTGAGCCTTCTCTTCTCCAGACTGAAGAGTCCCAAGTCCCTCAGCTTCTCCTCACACGGCCTTCCCTCCAGGCCTTGGATCATACGAATGGCTCTCCTTTGGACTCAGATCAATCATATAATCTTATGATGGAAATATACTTTGCATTCAACCTTTTTGTTTTTATAAGTTAAGATTCCATTCTGTGTAAGATTCTATGTGGTTTTATCAGAATTATATTTTAAGTTGTTATAGGTCAAAGTTACTTTTAAGTTCTATAAGTAAAAAAAAATGATTTTGTTTTTATTTTGTATGAATGTGGTATGCATGTGGTTAGGCAAGAAAGGATATGGAAACTGCAGATACAGATGGAAAGAAGAGAGAGGAAGAGGTCATCCCTGCAGACCCAAACAACTGAAGATGTACACAGATAAGACCAATGTGAAGAAATCAGCCCACAATATCCAACCACATGGAACATTCAATGAATAGTGCAGCTGATGACAGGGAAAACTGGAATAATAACAGGTACACCTGATGCAGGAGACAGCTAGAATAATATGGGTGAAATTAAAAAGTCCTTGGGTGACTTCTGCAACAAAGACAGAAGTATTGGTATACGTGTCCAACAAATGTCTGGCTCCGTTCATCCTCGTACTGAGTTTGGTTGGCCACCAAACTAAGTCGAGTATCTGAACCTGGTAACATCTCAATGTCTGCTGAATGATTTTAGCTGCTATTGTATGTGTGTGTGTATATGTGTGTGTGTGTGTCTGTGTGTTTATTGTACATATATAAAAATATAAGGTATCATATACATATGTTTCTAGTAATACTTAGTTTGGTTTGATTTTGTGTTTTCTGACTTTATCCTCTCAATAAACATGGCCTATTGCCTTGTCCCTCTGATAAAAGTCCTACTTGGTTTTTTTTATACTCTATATGCGATAGGCATATAACAGGCAAAGCCCGTTTTCACCAACTATGGGGTCCACCTCTCACTACATCCCATTTTACTCATCAGCTTCAATAATCCCAGGGCCATGGATTGCATGCACCACATACACAAGATCCAAGAGGAACAAAAGCACCACTTGGAGAAGGCAAAAAAGGCCTATAAAGGACAAGCAGACCAGCACCAAGGCCTACTTACTTCATGGATGAGAAAGTGTTGTTATCAACCAAACACCTCTGCACAGACTGGCCCTCATGGAGGCTGGACCACCGCTTCATCAGCCCCTTCTGCATAACCTGTCAAAATAATCTGCAATCTTACAACTCCCTTATTATAGGTTAATTAGTCCCCAAAACTTGAGGAAGCAATGAGTAAAACACAGCTGATCACAACTCCAAAATAGATATGCATGAAAAAATAGGGCCTGGAGATACACGCTTATTTTTCAGCTATTTTGAGGGCTTATAACTCATTTAATGGGTCTTGTTGTAGGCCCTAAAGGGCCTAGAGTAACCACCCAGAGGCCTTCAGGCCTGCATTTTAACTTTGGCATTTAGCAAAAATTGTGCTCAGCTGCAGATTTGACCTTGGTAATTAGCATAAGCGGCATACAGTTGCAGACTTAGCAACAAGGCTTGGAATGTGATGTATACTTGACCATGACCTATTTCCCAGCAAAAGGAGGAGGAAGTTTGAAAATCCCCTATCTAGGTCCAGGTGAGCTTTATCAAAACAAGAAGTTGGCTAATTAAAATGAGGACTTTGACTTGGAAAAAGGAACAATCAGTTGCAAAACTTACCCCCAAATAAAGAATGAAAAAATTACCTAAGAATAGAAAATTTCAGTTAAATTTAACCATATGTGGCAAGTGAAAGCAAGCTTATTAATATGCATTATAGGGAATTGCTTAAGATTTGATAAGAAATGTGGTAACTACAAAGTATATAAGAAAGAAGACATGAATCCCACCTTGGAAAACACTCCTGAAGACCAGAAAAGATCCAATCATTGATCCTCTACCATGCGCAAAAATCAAATGTAGGAACGGGGAGCCCCAGATAAGACCTCACAACTCAATCAACCAGTGATATTGCATGTGTTATATCTTGGGGTGGTGAGCACGTTGTATTGCTTTTGACCAGCTACAGCATTAGAATTGTAACTGCTGAGGATGCTGTATGTTTGATCTAGAATTTTAATTGTTAGGGTTCAATAAATTTGCTTATAGTTAAGGACAACTGTGTCTTAGTCTCCATACCTGGTACATGACCTGTAATAGCATTACTAGATGTAACACTGGCTTAATAAGTTGGTGGTGGCACTTGAAAAATGTTTCAAGGTTCTTAACAAAACAGAGATTTATTTTTTTCCTGAAAAATGTTGAAAACTACTTCTATCAGGCTATGGATATTCATGGGGCTTTAGAAAACCTGTTATCTGTATGAAGGAAAGCCAATGATGGCAAATGCATACTATGACTGGGGGCGCTCCTTCTTTTAATATATACCTAGTCTTCCTGCTCCTTCCTGGGTAGCCAGTTTCTTCACTTTATTCAAACTAATTTGAGAAACATATCCTATGCCACACTTGGCTACGTTCTGAGGACCTATTTTAATTTGGGGTTTGATGGTAAGTGTTAGCCTAAAATAAAGGCCTCTTGATATAATTAGCTTGACTCTCATCCTTGCAATGGGAGTTGTGTATGTAAAATGCAGTTCTTGCTAAGTCGGGATGAATTAAGGATACTAAGAAATTGGTTAAGCACAGAAAAACAACATATGGTCTTGGGCAAATAGAGACCCTCTAAGGAAAGCCAAACCATATGAGAAACAGCTACAAGTGTTGCTATAGAAATGTGTGATGTAAATAAATGGCCATAAAAAAATGTGTGCGCTAAGATAAGAAATGGAGTTATGTAAACAGGACAGGTATAAAATTGGGAAGTAGCCATGGTTCAAGGGGAAGCCCACTCTGAAGACCCTCAACATGAATCCTCAGACCAACAAGTCTATGCTGTGCAGAACTTAAACATAAGAGTTGGTAGCCCCTGGACAAGATCTCACGAACTGATCAATCGCTGATGTCATGTTTGTTATTTCTTAGAGTGGTGAGCATATATGTTAATCCAATCATATTGCAATAAAAGGTATCCATATTATTTTATATTTGTATTAGTTCTAAAAGGGTACGTCTACACGTTGCCTTACGGTAATGCTGTTACTGTGGTGTGCTTTAGTACTTCCTTTTGGGTCTACTTCCAAAAGGAAGTACTAAAGCTCAGCACAGTAACTACCTGTACTGTGCCGTACATGCGGTGCATGGTTATTTTTAGCAGCTACTTCGCCATAGCAGTGAGTGCACTCTCGTTACATGTAGAAACCAGTGGATGCTACATCACCGTAGCACATTGCTATGGTGACGTAGCATCACATTTAGACACCCCCAAAAGGTAATAAACTTTGTCTTTATGCTAAGCCTGATTGTCTGATGAGTTTCCTTACCTGGTAAAAGGCCCATACATTGAGAGGAAATTCTCATTGTTTAATACAAAGACATAACAATATATAGCACCCCATCCCCATTCTCAAAAGAGGCACCGCTTTTCAAAAGAGGCTATGAAATATGCCCCCTGTTACTATTACACCTGATGTACAAGTGGCCAAGGAGGCAACACTAAACAAGACTTTGAACCATTTCTGTCATATGGGGCACATTGTTTAATCTGTCAATAAATCAAAACAAAGTAGTAAGATACAGTACATGTGGAATGAGTAGTTTTGTTTGGCAACTTTGCTGGCCAGGTGCAGACATCAGGCCAGAGGGCTTCTGCACACCTGCACGGTGGTATCTTCAGTTCCCAGTACCCAAGTTGCTCTTCACATAAAGGAAATGAAAAGTATTATATATGAAGTTGTTTTCTGTCATCCAATTAAATTCTATCTTTCCTTATTTGCATTTTAGTTGATTTCTTTCTTGCTCATGTTCAGCATATATATTTTTACTATTTCCTCATAGCTTGCAGTTATTTCTGTTTATTTCCTCTTTTTCCCCCCTCCTGCCCCTAGTCAGCAAATCAGCAGTCTTGTTGCAATTCTAAGAGGGTTATTTACAGATCAAAAAGGGGCACCCAAGGGTGTTAGTTCTCTATAAATCTGCCAAAGCTAAAATCTCCCCATATGTCTAGACTTATGCTATCTTAAATATAGATTCTTCCTCCTTCTGTGGCCAACTTAAACCTCCACATGATTCCTTAATGTGACCTTAACTTATGCTATTTCAAACATCATATTAGTCTATACATAATGCTAATCAAGCTTAACTGTGGCCTTATAATTAGTTCTATAGTTTTGCTGTTTAAAGGAGATTACCAAACTTAGTTAACTGTTCACTATAAAGTAGGTTTATATGCAGTGGTTTATTACACATTAGTTTTATTCTATAGTTACATCCTCATACAACATGGGGGTCCCATGAGAACCTGGGACTCCACAGCCCACCTGGGCTATGTACTAATTCCTGTATAGCTATCATCACAGTTTTGCTTATTTTAAATCCCAAAGACTTCTGGGGATGCAGGTGAAGCTTACTTATCACTTGGCAAAGCAAAATGAGACAGGTGTATTCTAGTGTGTCTTGATTTCAGCAGTGAATATGTTTATGTGGTGCTGTCTCATGGGATGTAACATAATTTAAAACAGTCAGGTATGGAAAAGTCCTCCACAATCTTTACAATGTCGAAGTATACAATGTATACACCCCCATATACAATGTATAAACACAAGTTGAATCCACCAATGATATCTGCTGAGAAGAGGAATTTTTTTTATGCTGTTCCCTGGGAGTAGTCCTAAAATGTTGGCTAGTTCCCCTGGTAGAAAAAGTGTAAGATCCTCTGGCAACTCTAAGTGTAACTTTTCCACTTACATGTTTTTAGACCATAACTTGTTTGGGCAGGTTAGCACTGTTGGTGGTAATCTTGTTCATATAGTTTACAAGTCATTTATCGATAAATAATATCCCTTCAGAGTGAGCTATGTCCATTACTTGGTTCCAAAAACAATTCAAAAGAATGTCTTTATTGACTGTGTTTCAACTGTGGTGATATTGTATTTCCACTAACCCTCCCGCCCAGTCCTCAAGAGATGCAGAGGTTTAATAAGTTGTATCATAAAGTTTGAGCCGCTTTTCTGAGGGAACATCCTGATGCAGGTTTTAGTAGGCAAAGTAAAAAAGCATCTGTGTTCTTTTCATTGTTCCTGTCTCCTTCAAAAAAAAAAAAAAAGCAAGTGCTAGTTTTACTTCTTTATATTACAGATTTCAGAGGCTTCCATCCAGCTGTTGGATTTGGCAGGCCAGTTAAATCTATTTGTCAGGAAACATTTTTTCTGCCCTTCCCTTTCTCAGCCAAAACTATTTAAGTTTTGTGAACCCTGTCCTGTTTTGAGTTAACTTTTTGTAATTCCTCAGGGGAAAAAGGAGCTAGTAATTCTCTTTCAAATGTCATCTTTTAACTTGAACAGACAGATCTCTGCCCTATGGTCATAGCCTCATCCACTATGAAGAGTTCCTCAGCGTGTCTGCATACCCTCTTTATTACATTTTTTGACCATGTAACAAAGAGGGTGTAAATCCCCAAAGTTTCCAACAGAGCCAGGATCAGAATAAATCTTACTTAAAAGAGCCTTTTCTTTAGACATCTTGCCTCCTTATTCAAGAAAAACCAGCATAAATATGTACATTTTCCCATGCACCCGGATACTTAAATTAATATGTAAAGTATTATCAGGTATCAAAATCATGGCTTGCAAAAAAAAAAAAGAGAGAGAGAGAAAGTGTTACCAGAGGTGAGGTCAAACTAACAGGCATAACCATTGGGCATAATCATTGACTGGTGCCACCTTAGTTGCATAGCTGATAGGGTCAGAAGGGACCTGAGAAGATCATCACATCCAACCCCCTGCCAGGAAAGAATGCTGGAGTCAAATGACCCCAGCTAGGTGATTATCTAGCCCCCTTTTGAAGACTCCCCAGGGTAGGAGCGAGTACCACTTCCCTTGAAAGTTGGTTCCAGATCCTAGCTGCCCTGACTGTGAAGTAGTGCTTCCTGAAGTCTAGCCTGAACCTACTCTCAACTTGTGGCCTGAATCAACTTGTGGCCGCTATTCATAGGTCAGTTGTCCGCCCCCCTCACCAACCAGTCAGAGACCCGGGGGGGGGGGGAGGGCATCCCCCCCATGGCCAATCCCACTGACGGGAGGCAATCCCCCTGCAGCCAATCACAAGGCTGTGCACCCCCGCATACCACCTATGCATCGCCACTGCCCATTGAATTTTAACTCTACTACCTTAATGACTCAGCCACTCCAATAATTACCAGGAAAGGGGACAGTATAAGTACAAAGACTAAGTCAGAGGCTGTGAGATATGACCCCTGTCCTATCACATAAAAGGCCTATCAGGCACATACACATAGCAACAAGAAAATTAGGGTATTAAAGAAGTACTTATTAAATATATAATGAAAATCTTTTACAACACGAGTGACTGTAACCTGCACAAAAGAAACTGAGTAAATTTCATCCAACTCTTATTCAACATTTTGGCCATGATGCCTCCAGTGGTTGTCCTGCTCCTGCTTCATTCTCACTCTCTGGTCATCCTCCCTTTCTTCCTGCCTGCTACCCCTTGATGTAATTAGTTAACTTGGGAAGAGGAAACCACCCCATGGTCTGAGAGTGAGCCCTTCCCTACTGACTGATCTCTAATGCAATAATTGTCTTAAGGGCTGATTTTGTGGCCTCCTACAGCCATACCCTTGCCTTGCAGGAATTACCATTCGATCCATCCCCCATCTCCTTGCCAGCTCCTGTTGCCTTCATAGATTCATAGATGTTAGGGTCGGAAGGGACCTCAATAGATCATCGAGTCCGACCCCCTGCATAGGCAGGAAAGAGTGCTGGGTTTAGATGACCCCAGCTAGATGCCTATCTAACCTCCTCTTGAAGACCCCCAGGGTAGGGGAGAGCACCACCTCCCTTGGGAGCCCGTTCCAGACCTTGGCCACTCGAACTGTGAAGAAGTTCTTCCTAATGTCTAGTCTAAATCTGCTCTCTGCTAGCTTGTGGCCATTATTTCTTGTAAACCCCAGGGGCGCCCTGGTAAATAAAACCTCAACAATTCTTTTCTGTGCCCCCGTGATGAACTTATAGGCAGCCACAAGGTCGCCTCTCAACCTTCTCTTGCGAAGGCTAAAAAGGTCCAGGTTCTCTAGTCTCTCCTCACAGGGCTTGGCCTGCAAGCCCTTAACCATACGAATGGCCCTTCTCTGGACCCTCTCCAGGTTATCCACATGTCTCTTGAAGTGCGGTGCCCAGAATTGCACGCAGTACTCCAACTGCGGTCTGACCAGCGCCCGATAGAGGGGAAGTATCACCTCCTTGGATCTGTTCGTCATGCATTTGCTGATGCACGATAAAGTGCCATTAGCTTTTCTGATGGCTTCGTCACACTGACGACTCATGTTCATCTTGGAGTCCACTAGGACTCCAAGATCCCTTTCCGCTTCCGTGCCACCAAGCAGGTCATTTCCTAGGCAGTAGGTATGCTGGACATTTTTCCTCCCTAGGTGCAGCACTTTGCATTTCTCCTTGTTGAACTGCATTCTGTTGTTTTCTGCCCATTTGTTCAACCTGTCCAGGTCTGCTTGTAGCTGTTCCCTGCCCACCGGCATGTCCACTTCTCCCCACAGTTTTGTGTCATCCGCAAACTTGGACAGAGTATACTTCACTCCCTTGTCCAAGTCGCTGATGAAGACATTGAAGAGTATCGGTCCAAGGACTGAGCCCTGCAGGACCCCACTGCCCACACCCTTCCAGGTCGAAACCAACCCATCCACTATGACTCTCTGGGTGCAACCCTCTAGCCAACTCGCCACCCACCGGACTGTGTAGTCATCCAAGTCACAGCCTCTTAACTTGTTCACCAGTATGGGGTGGGATACCGTATCGGAGGCCTTCCTGAAGCCTAAGTATACGACATCCACCCCTACTCCTGCGTCCAGGCGTTTCGTAACCTGGTCATAAAAAGAGACTAGATTAGTCAGGCACGATCTGCCTGCCACGAAGCCGTGCTGGTTTCCCCTCAGCATAATTTGTCCTGCCGGGCTCTCACAAATGTGAGCCTTGATAATTTTTTCAAAGACTTTGCCAAGGATGGAGGTGAGACTGACTGGCCTATAGTTGCCTTGGGCACTGGGTAATGTATCCATCATAGAGGACAGTCTGGGTGTCCTCTATTGATACAAAACTGGATGCCTTTATGTCCTCTATTTTTCTCTTGGCATCCAGTCTCATATTAGTGGACAGAGAACAAGAAAACCAGAATGTCCTCTATGATGGTCACCCTAGCACAGTGACTTGTGGTCCTGTGTCTGCCCCTCCCTGGGCATGCTGGGACCTCTACTCCTGCTCTTCCCAACCGTAACTACTGGTATAAAATGTAATGGAAAAGCATGCAAGTCCCCAGGCTATAACTAAACTCTAAGCACCCTAGGTGCATATCAAACCCCCTTCTCCTTTTGGGTCTTAGCTCCTAGCAAACCTTCAGTTCCTTACTGTCAGCCCTTATTGTAGCAAGGTCTCAGTCCATGTCTCTGCTAGAGCCATTTTGGTGCAGAGCTCCTTTCCTAGAAGCCTACAGGGCAAGACTACTTCCCTAGTCCATGCCTCAGGCTTATACGCTTCCTGAGCCCTGCCCCTCCTGGTCAGGAGTCATCCCCAGCTGTATCCTCAGATGTATCCAATTAGGCTTCCTGGCTGACTTAACAGCTGCAGCAGTTCCCCTGCTGCCCAAGTCAGACTCTGCTGAATTGTACTACTGTAGAGCCACTAGCTCTGCAATAGATGCTTATAGCCTACTACTCTCTGGCAACCTGTGCTTCTTCAGCCCCTAATGAACAGCTACCTTCACTCTAAAATAAAAGGGAGCTCCTGGCTCCCTGCTCACTCCTGATAGAGGGAAGGGAAAAATGTCTTCAAGGATAAGTAGTACACAACCATCAATCTTCTGGATCATGGTGTATGCAATAAGAGATCTAGTCAGGTGCCTGATGAATCCACTTCTATGGAGTCCTGGAACCATCACACCAAGACCTACAACATGTATTCCTAGGCAAGTATATGAAGGAGTGGCAGCTGTCCAAGACCTGCCTTCCCTGCTTTAGAGCATTGAGACAGAATTCAAGTCCAGACATTCAGTGTTTCAGTGGTTGTAGCTTCTGCCAGAAAGCAACAGATAAGAACTGCTGCTGACTGCCTAAAACCTCAGCAAAGGCATGTTTCTGTCAGGCTGATGTCAGCCTTTCTCCAACCAAGGAGTACCTATAAGGCAGTGGGGGCTAGGGTTTTGAGTTTCCAACATTATGGTATTTTAAAGGACCTACCCTGCCACAAGTAGCCCAACAAAGGATGAGTATTGTTATGAAAAACTAGTGATCCTTCTACCTTCAGAGATCAGGATAAAACTAATTCCTGCCACTTAAGGATCAGTTCCCATGTGCAGGGGCATGTGCTTGTTGAGGCACAAATAGAAGCGGCACAAATTTGCTCACCATTGCTCACCTGCACATGTGCCTCAGTGCACAGCAAATTTTCCTGTGTAAGGGAGGCTGGGGCCAGCACCTGTGATGGCCCTAGCAGTCTTACCTGCTGGCCTGGTGGTGTACTGTAGCAGCAGGCGCAGCACAGAGTCCTAGCTGGGACCCAGAACATTGCTCTGGATGGCCCAATCTCTGTTTGTGCCAGTGCACAGTTGTTTCATTTGCCTTTTGTTTTGGCATTTTTATTTGCTACTGGGATTTCCAAATTTGCTGCATTGTTGCACAAACGGCTAGTTTCGTGCCCCTGGAGGCTTTTCCAATACACCTGAAGGAGAGAGTCATACACACTCAGGCCGGGTCCATCTCGAGTTTATTTGTTTGCAAACAGATCGACCAGGGAGCTGAGTCGCTCAAATCAGAGTCGACCTCAAACTGTGTCTGAAGCTTCTTTTTATAGCCAACGTAAACAATAGATTTCAACGTGTCGTGCAATTATTGGCAGACTTAGCATTATGTCTTGCATCGTATGTCTTAGCAGTTACATGGTTTATGACGGTTTACATACATGTATCATTTACATCTTAAATCCCCTCCCAGGGGCAGTTCTTAAGCCCCTCTGGTCATCCTTCGGTCAGGGTAAAATTTCTTTGCATCAACATTTTTCCCTGTCCCTCTTCACTTATCTCTTGTAAGGAGTTATTTATTGCATCCGTTCCTGGCTCTGTCTGCAGAATTTTAGTTCTACTCACAAATCAATGGTTAGTCTACTTGTCTTAGTGATGTGTGGAAGCGAGAGTGAAAACATGCGGAGTGCATAAGCAATTACAAAAGCAGGGTGTATAGATTATGCTGTATTTTTACCACACATGACACATGCTTTCATGTTTTCTGCGTGCCGTTTATGGCACCACAAACCACACGGTGCTGCACATGGCGACCAGTCATAAGAGAATAAATGCCAAACACACCTCTTTGTAGATCTTCCTCTTATCTGACCTGGCTTTACACTCCTAGAAGGCAACCACTAAGTAATACAGACACTCAGGAAAACAGTTAAAGGCAGAGAGAGAGTTAGCCTTGTTAGTCTGAAATCAGGCAGAGTAAGGAATATTGGTTGTAGCCATGTTGGTCTAAGGACATAGGCAGGCAAGTTTCTTACTGCTACTATTGTAGAGTCTCCTTTACGTACCTTTGTTTTTTTTTCTCCCTCATTTTCCCCCCTCCCTTTCTTGCTCTACTTTTTGTTTTCCTAATTTCCACCTATTTACATTTTCACTGACATCCTGTCACACTTTTAGCTTCTTTCATTCCTTGGGCTATCAGAACAGCAGAGACTTTCTAGGCCTGAAAAAGGGTGATTGCACCCAAAAGCTTGCAAAAAACTTTTTCCAACTACCCAGTTGGGCTAATAAAAGATATCACATCTAGCCAAAGAACCTTGCCTGAAAAGTAAGGAATGCTTTTTTTGCCACCTTTTAGTCAAAAATAGTGTGCTACTCATTTCTTCATCTACCACACCCAGATACAAGATTGATTAGCATGTTTAAAACATTCAGATTATCCTAGATTATGAAGATTGTCAATGAGACTGAAAGAGAAATCTGATTTGAATATGAAAAAGCCAAGCCTTCTTTTGTACAGACAAAAATGGTGCTAAATACACCTTTTGATTGGCCCACTTAAGGACAGAAATAAACCCCTTGATTATCCAAATACTCAGCCCCTATTGTGGAGCAGTAATTTTTAAAAGTGAATGAAAACTCCTAAAACTGTAGTCATAAGTGAAGACAATTCATCTCAGGTCTGTTTCATCTGCGAGCCAGGTCAGGGCAACATCCAAGAAAAAGCCTGAATTAGCTCTTCAATGAAGACACATTCTCCATGTGTGTTTAATTTTACTACAAAGTCTTCACAAAAAGAAAGTTAGCAGGATCAGCTTTGAAGTGTATGAAGAGCCTGAGCTAGAAAGCAGAGGGAAAGAAGAATATAACATCTTAACTCCAGCTATTTTTGGCTATGCTGCCTGTAATAGTTCTAGTCAGGCAAGAGTTAATATCATGTTGAGAGGACTGGGTGGTCTGCAGTTCAAACATTTACAGCCACTATTGTTTGGCTTGAGAATGCATTTTGAAAGACAAAACGGTGAGAACAGTTTCCTTTGAAATGTTAACCATGCCTTTGAAACCTTTGAAATATTAACCCCCACACAGAAATCTCCCATCCAAACATACTGGTGCTTTTCCCTTAAGTCAGCTGGCTGAACCTGAAAACCCTGAGCACTCTGGCTATTAGGCATGCATCTTGCAACATTAATATAAGCTAAACCATTTACATGCTGTTAGCTGTAAGATGCCTTCCCACAATTCCCCTTATAAACCTGAAAGTTTTACTACAGTTAGTTCACTAAGAAAAAAAAGAAACTTGTGGCAGTCGAGTGGCAGGCCGAGGCTATGGCCAGTAGCCTGAAACGGCAGGTGGGTACTTTTGACCAATGGAGCGGAATTAGGCACTGAAGCGTATTGGTTAAACTAAGATTGCTTTACTTACACTGGTGGTGATTACAGTGCAGGACGGAAAACTGACTTAGGTTACAGTTGCAAATGGAACGAGATGAAAGCTTTCTGAGAACGAAACGAGACATCCGTGAACGGCTTAACGAGCATGCAGGGCACAGGGTACGTCGGGTAGGTCGGTGACGGGGAGTCACTGGTGGGTGATCAGTCCGCCAGGTTTACTCCGAGAAATGTGCGGAGTTCTCCAACGTGGGCGGAAACTGCTTTAACTTTTATATGACTAACAAGCCAATCGCTAGTCGTCAAATATGAATAATTTGGAACCGACCAATGGTGGTGTGCGTGTTTGCATAACGTTGGTGGGAACTTTTTCTAAGCTGTACTTTTCCACTGAGATGTAGCATTTAGTTACTGGGCTCTGACATAGCGGAATTTTCCACTGTGGCACATGTATCAAGCTAATGGAATTTTCCACTAAGGCACATGTATCAAACCAAAGGAATTTTCCACTGTGCCATAGGCATACAACTACTGGGTTCTGACAAAACTCATCTTATTGCAGTGCTCAACACACTAGGGTATGACCCCAGAACCCTTCTGCTTCAATCAAATAAGGACAGCATCAGTGTTGAGGCGGTGGAGTAGATGCATACAGTATGGGTTTACCGTGTAGCCACTTACACCTGAACCAAGCCAGCTAACTCATTGACTGATCACCTAATTTTATTCTGCAGTGAAAAAAATCATACCATCTCTGAAGGATTAGGGAAAACTACAACTCACAGCAAATCACCTCCATTTTTTTTATTTCCCCAAAGGGGAGACGTGTCAATCAATTCTACATACTTAAGTTCCTCCAACGCTGCAAATATTCATGCAACGATTAATGCACAGAGATAAAAAGCATATGCATTTGCATAATTTGGACTTTATTCATACTGTTATGATGAACTAGAGTCAGGTAAGTCTTCTAGGTCTCTGCTCTGATTTCATATTCTGTCTACTTGTCACAGCAGTAATGTAGAACAGGGCACTAGATATGCCCTGATATTACCACAGGGAGTCATTATCTTGGAACTTGGATATCAAGCCCTGACTTCTACATGCAAGAAAGCACCTTATACAAGTACATATAATGACTTTCTGTAGAAAGTGTTCTATAAGCCTAACATTTTTCCATAAATATAAGAGAAAACTCACAAAAAAATACTGGCCATATGGTTACTACTTTAATCTATTAATTTACCTTGGCTTTGTGGAGCAGAAAGTAGTGAGAGGGTTGCACATGACTGCTTCACAGCTAGGTACTGAAAAAATTGCCAAAGGAAACCCCCTGTTTTGTTAGCAATTTCTTAAATGTCCAAACATTATACAAGAACAGGTAACCCTGTTCTCAGACAGGAATTACTGACCTTAGCTGTGATCATAGGTGGCACATAGGGGAGACATGTGGGGGCACATGCCCCACCTGAGACTGGCTGCCACCGAAGCCGCCGCTGGCTTCTGCAGGCGGTCGCCATCCCACTGTTCCCACCAACGTGGCTGTCAGTGCCTGTGGGCAGTCCCCACTCGCTGCTTGCTGTCGTCGACAGTGAGGACAGTGGCCCCCTCAACTCCTGGCCTGAGTCACCACTGGCATGTGGCTGCAAGTAAATGTCTCTTCGCTTGTTAGTTCAATCTCTGCAGTTTAGATTAACCTGCAAAGACTGAATTGATTCAGCTTTGGGCTTTCTGACTGTCTGTACTTGGCCACAGAGATTTAATATGTAATAAAGTCAATTCTTTGGCTCTGTGCTGGGCCTAGGATGTGCTATGGCAGGTGCAGAATAAGGCAGTTTTATGAATTAAATACAAATACCTTTAAAAATCTCAATATTTAGAATTACCTTCCCATTTTACTTTCCCACAATGAACAGCTTTCACCACTCCTAAAAGAGTTCATTGGTTTGCCAGAGATGCAGGACACAGAATTGCAGTTCAATTCAGCTCTTTGGAGTTTTCTTTTGAGTTCACTATTTCAGGGGCTTTAAGCAACAATGTTCACAGTCCTGCCCGCACACACAATTTTAGACCTTGTCTACACACAAAAGTGTACCAATTCAGCAAAAACAATTTAGATTGGCAGCAAGGAAACAGATTGGGTCCCATCAATTGTAATGCTGCCATTAGAGACAAAGCTTCCTCAGTAGCAATGGAAGGAGTGTTAAGGAGGTATCAAAAGCTGAGAGCACAGATTAGCCAGAACACTTACATAGGCTTAAGTAATGTCTTTAATATTTAAATGAGTGGGATCTGGCAAATATGTATAATTTAAATACTTGTCAGCATTACCTACAGGCATCTTAAGTGGTTCTCACTCTTCCTACAGGGCAATTAAACTGATTGAAGAAGGACTTGTATCAGTTTAACTTAAAACAATTCCTAATTAACTTTTGTGCTTAAATAAATGATTAATAAGGAAATCTCCCAGTGTTGCACTAAAAGACGGCATCTGCCTAACTTGCAGTGAGACAAAGCAATTTTCACGGCTTAGTCATGGCACAAAGAGACCATTTTGTGGGCATCTCCTGGCAGTCCCGCCCCTCGTTGCTGATTGCCAGAGGTATATACCATATAATTTAATAGCAAATTCTGCAGAAAGTAAATTATATCATATAATATATCATATTATTATAAATCTATATGTAAAAATTTAGATTTAAATTTAATATATTATAAATATACATTTATATACAGTATGACTTGTAATTTATATCATCATCATTTATTATTATAAGTAACATTCTACAAAAAGTTTATAAATACTAATTAACGCTAACCTTAACAGAAATATTTTCACTTCACTGATTGGTGCCTTCACTTAGTCTATCTAAGTCACTAACAGACAGTAGCTCTCAATCAAGTCATGTATGGCTGCAGTGCTTGTCACATTGTCTTTGTATTGAGGTAAGCATTGGGACATTCTAAAACAGAATATTATATGAATAACATGCTGGAAGGGGTATTTAAGTTGATTTGTGGGAAATTATGGCCAATGCAATATTTTCTGGTGATCACAGACAGCACCATTTTTCATGGGTTCTGCAAGAACTGCAAAACCATGAAGTAGACCCTTAGGCACAGCTGTTTCACTATAGTGCTGCCTGGTCCCATAGTGAAGTGGGACATTTCTCAAGTCCAAAAAAATTTGCACTGGGATAAAAAACTTTGGGATACACATTTTCAAAGCAAGTCTGTCCTAGCCAAGGAAGAACATGTGGTAGATTTAAATTATTTCCCAAATGTTTCATGTATAGGTGCAAATCACAAGAAAAATCACATGAGCTTCTCATGCTTATTTTTCAGTTCAGTTCCTCCTTTCTTGCACTTATAACTAGATGGCTAATTTTCACATCTCTTCCATCTGTCACTCAAGCATCTTGGAGTGCTTAAAAAAAGAGAAAGAGCAAGAGAGAAAATCTCATCTGAAATCCCATCTCCTTCAAAAATGCTTTCTTATGATTCTCAAACTGGTAGGGAGGTGACAGCTCAAGAGACCAGGCAGATTTAAGCCTGTAATTAAACTAACCTAGAGGGCGTGTCTACACATTCATTAATGCACCATAATTACAGCGCATTAAGTTTAGTACCTGTAATGACAGGTACTAACTTGATGTGTTGTAATTGGCACTACTGCCCATTAGCATAGATCAGTGCTTTTTTAGTGACATTAATGTGCATTAGACAAAATCTACTGCACATCAGCGCATTAGTACAAGCTTTGCCTGCCACTCTAATGCACAGTAAATTCCGTCTAATGTGCTCGAAGCATCTTTTATAGATGTACCCGGTGTTGCTCAAACCGCTGGCACAAAGTGCTGAACAAATGGTGTGGTGATGGTCTGCAAGTGTGATCCCATGCACTGACCCAGCACCACTGGACTAACCCGATATACAACTGCA
The DNA here is from genome assembly GCF_030867095.1 of Alligator mississippiensis. Classification (NCBI taxonomy): domain Eukaryota; kingdom Metazoa; phylum Chordata; order Crocodylia; family Alligatoridae; genus Alligator; species Alligator mississippiensis. The sequence goes on from NC_081827.1 coordinate 114,093,026, forward strand.
TCTGCACACATTTCAAGTCATGTTCAAAATATTAGGCATTTTTCCACTATTCTACTACCTTCCAGCTTTGTGCCGGGAGTCAATCACGTAGCAACATGCAACAACTTCTTTATTGGACACATTCAGATATTAGCAGCTGCAAAACCATTACAATAACTAATACCTTTTAAGTGACCTACTTGTATGTTATACACTGTCTAGATTTATTAAAGCTATATGGGGGCCTGTAACAGAGAACCTGAGGCTCCCTGTTCCTTTAAGAAAAGAAGCCAGCCAGAGGTGGAGCACTGCAGGCTAGGCAGGGTGCAGCAGCTGCCACTCGCTGGGGCAACACAGCAAATAAGGCAATTAGCAGGCACCTGCAGGCAGTCCCAGGGGGCAGGGCCCTGGGAACATATAAGCCCAGAGCCTGACTAGGCAAGGTAGTGTTTCCCTGGCTACCATAGGGTGAAGAGCACCCAGCAGCAGGGCTCCTGGAAGAACTGTGGTACTGCATTTGGATCTCCAGTGAGGCTAGGGGAGCTTGCTAGGATATAGCCTAGGGCTGAAAGGTTCTCCTAGCTGAACGGTAAGGGAAAGTTTACCTTCGCAAAGGGGCACAAAGGGCTGCTTCCCCTTTGTGTTCATGTTATAGCCAGGGGGGCTTTTGGTTTATGTTACAGTTTACACCAATGGTTTGGGCTGGAACTATAGAGGTGGTATATGGGGAACCATTGGTGCCCATGGGCACAGGGTTGCCTTGAGCCCTGCCAGGGGCAGGTGCAAGGGCTGAGTGAGGCTACAGAGCCAGACAGGGGGCAGGGGCCCAGCACCTGAGGGGCACAGCCATACAGGGGGCAGACCAAACACAAACCAGGCGTCCGGTGCCCAAAAGGGTCAAACCAAAGCAAGTGCCTCAAAGCCAGAGCCAACACAGTGGGCTGAGGCTAGAAGGCCTAGCTGAGAGTAAAGGAGCAGAGGCCAATGAGGCCGAAGCCCCGACAGAAGAACTATGACATTGTAATGCCCGTGAGGCTTGGGGAAGGATTGGAGCCATGCAATTAGCCCCTAAGGCTTTGGGTGCCCTGCAGGGCACAGATGGCCTGAGGGACCTGAGATGAGCGTGGGCCAGTTGGATTGGGGAACCAGAAAGGCCCGTGGGCAGCCTCCCTATTATTATTACTAGTATTCCATCAAGGTGTGGTGGGCGAGAAGGGAAGGTGTCCTAGGGATGGAGCGGAGCATGGCTGCAGAGCCACCAGGAGGCATCATGGCCACCCCTGGGACCCTGATGTGCTACAGGGCCTCATTCCAGTGTTACAGGACCCATTAAGGCTAAATACAAGCATTTAAGAAGCCCACAGCAAAAGTGTTCCCTTGGCCCAAGGAAGAGCTGTGACTCATTGTAATCAAATGGTGAAGCTGCCAAACTTTTCGTGTGGTTTTTATTAAACAAAATTATGCAATGTTGCCCACTCTGGAACTTGGAACCTTCTTCTTAGTTAACATTGAGAGAGTGGGGAAAGTCCTTGCCTAAACCAGGCAGTTATGAAGTTGAGGGGGAGAGAAGGGTGGTCAGCCTCAGGGGCTCAACTTAACAAACACAAAACCTTGGAGCAGCAGGGGGAACACTATGCATGAAACTACCGCCCCTCAACTTAATTAAATGTTGTAACTGCTAAACTTCTCAATGTGGAACATTGCCCAGTCTGGAAGTTGTACCAAAGCCCCAGGGGCTATCTTCACAGAGGCTGTACTGCTCCCCTGCAGTGGATCCTAGGCCCACAATAGCCTGGCCCAGTGGTCTGGTGCACAACCGCACTCCCTGTTCTCTTTACAGCCCTGCACCTGTACTGGCAACCACCAGCACCTGAGGGTAGCAAGTTGGCCCTGGAATGTAGACTGAATCAATGGGTCTCACAGGGAGCCTCATCCTCCTCCCTTCCCACACTGCTGCTCTCCAGAATGGGCTTTGCTGGATGCCTTCCTGGCTACTTGGACCATATGGCATTGGCTCCCATTCACCATATCTCCTGTTCTGGGGCTTCCTGCCCCCCAGCATCTCCCAAACAATGTACAGTTTGGAACATTCCCTCTTGGGTGCCATCCAGGGCCTCCCCTTCGTGGGACTCTCGGGCATATTATCCCAGAGAGTAGTCCCTGGAGCGGGGCTATACATGGTGGGGTTGAGGTAGCAATGTGCCCCATCACTCTGGCCCAGGAGGGCAATGGTCTCCCTGTGGGAGGTGGTGTTGAAGCTGAAATCCCAAGTGGTCTTTGACCCTGTGCATAAACTCCCTACTCTGGCATTGCCACTCTCTCAGCTCTGTAACGGCACATGCAGCATCCTTCAGAGAGCAGCTGGCCATCTGTAGACCTTGGTCTTGAACCTTCACAGTGTGTTCTTGGGCCTGGGCAGCTCGTTCAAGTGCCACAGTATCACAGGTGCAAACAGTCACCAGCCTGTCCATTCCAACCCCCCTCATCAAGGGTCCCCTTTGAGTCTCATGTCACTAGTGCTATTTACGCACATATCTTTGGAGCTCTGCAGGTGTCTAGACAACCATCCTGGATCCAGCAACTCAGGCTCCATGACTGGGCCTCCCACACAAATGTGGACCCTGAAAATAAGGGGAAAACTGAGGGACTTCTGGTGAGTTCCCTGTCTGGACCCTTTCCCTCACCCAGGGCCAGAAGCTGAGCAGCTCCTCACAACCCACTGCTCACCACAGCACATAACACTGACGTTCTACCTCCGAGCTGGGAAAACCCAGATGCCTGGATTCCACCTCTGCTGGGAAACCCAGGCATCAGGGTCAGGAGGCATAAGCCTTCTCTGTCTCTAGTGGGTTATGGAATAGAGAAAATCCCACACAACTTACTGATTCATTTGATGCACTGGCTGGGGGAGTATCTAGTTGATTGCACGATTTCACAATGATTACACACTTAATTCATACAACACAATTTTATTTTAAAATTCTTTGCTACACATATAACACTGCTTAGCTTTAAGAAACACCACAAACATTAAGAACACAATAATTACTTCCTTCCCAAACAATGCTATAAGAATTAGTATTACAAAAACAACTACAATTACAACTAGAAGTTAAATTTGAATCAATACTATTATTTTTCATAATATACTTACAATCCTAGAATTCCGAGAAGCCAAACACCTAAATATGGTTTCATTCCTCAGTAGTACAATTTAATGGGTTGGCCTCAGTAGTACGGTTCAATGGGCTCGCCTCAATACTGATAGGACTATGTCTCCTTCCTTCAGTCCCTTTCGGGTGCTCTGCAGCTTCAGCGTGAACTAAGAGATTCGTGTTCATGGAGAGGGTGGTTCAGGTGATCAGTCTGATCTGGCCTACACTTGCGATTCTTCCTTTGTTGTTCTGCAAGTGAGGTTACCTCCAAATTGGGACAGTAGGTTACAGTTTTTATTGAGTGAGTTGCCGTCTTGGGCCCCTCCTACCCAAACCTGTCAATACTCCCAAATTTGGGCTCAGATCTTACTCAACAGATTTCTGCTGGGTTCAGTTTCTTTTGTTGACCATTTTAATTACTTTGAAGAATTTCCATATCACTGAATTGATTTTTTATTTCCAATCTTATCAAAAGGCCCTAGGGTTTGATCTCTCAGAATTTGGGATATTTGCTTAAGGGTCAGTTTTAGGTTCTCTTTGTTAAAGGCCTCTAAAGATAAAATTCAAGAGTTAAAACTTTGAGCAAAGTCAGGACCTTCCACACATAGACCAAAACAATGGCCTAGATAAGAAGATAAATCTTGTCTTCTTCCTAAACTGGCTAACGGGCAACTATTACAAACATTCAAACTATTTCATTCAATATGACTGTGGAGCCTGCGCCTCGCTCCGTCTGGCCTATCGGGGTGTGGCCCCTCCCCTCAACTCGCCTGCCACGACTTGGATGTACTCAATTACCTTCGGAGGGGTCTCCAGTGGAGCTCTTTATCCTGGGTGGGGCCTCCCGATAGGCGGTGGTACTCACGGTTATCGGACACGGTGATCCACGGGGCTCCGCCTCCCCTACACCCCGTCCACACGCCAGCCGCTGGGCGATGTCTTCCAGATGTTGCCAGGCCCAGTATGATGGCCTCTGACCGGTTCCCCGGTTCTCGGTCGTCCTCCCTCCTGCAGAGAGGGGTTTCTCCTTTCTCCTCCCTTATAGATAACACTCCTCCGGACCAGGGGGAGCTGGTGGTTGCTTCCCCTGGTTCCAGCCCCCTCCTGGGGCCTCCGCTGTCTCCCCTTTCCTCCCGTCCGCAGGGCGCTCCCCTGCTTCCTGTGCGTTTGCCGCTTCAGGATGCAGCAGAGAGAGTGCCTCGGCGTGCACTCTCTGACTGCCTCTCGCCTGGCTGCTGGCGAAAGGCTTCCCGCTCCTGCCTACACTGCCTGCTTGAGACCCGCAGGCGGGGTCCTCGACGCTTCGTGCGATAGCCTGCAGCACGGGCCACACACCCGTACTCTCTCCCCCTGGCTCTCCCCCCTTCCCTGTCCTGCCGGCGTTTTTAAATCCTCAAGCAGCGGCCGCTCTGGCCGCTGGGATTGGCTCAGCTGTTCGCCGCACGGGGAACAGCTGTTGCCAGAGCCGGCGTAATGGTGGCTCGTGAGGCTGTGGCTGCGGCTCTTCCTCCCGCTGCCCCTCTGCCGGTACGTATGCCCTTCTGGGGGTTTGCTCTCGGGGTCTAGGGTCTGTGGGTCCCCTCTTCTCCCCCTCACTCGCCTGTGGGGGCGCTTCGCCGCCACAATGACATTCTCCAGTTCTCTGGGATGAGAGGAAGGGAAAAAGTGATGAGGTTTTGCTAGAGAGAATTCACATTTCCCACTGTTCCTTAATTGCAGCGGTGCTCATTCATAGGTGCTTTGCCAAACAGCACTTGGAGAATCAGCAGCCAAAATAAGTAGTTTCATCTGTTGGTTACCCCTCAGCTGTGGGACTTGAGAAAAGCTTTTAGTGTATATGGGGTGTGTTTCGGTTAGGATTTGTGTCAGGTGGATCTGGGTAAACATGCTGCCTCTCTCAGGAAAGCAATGCAACCTTGAGGGATGGGGCAGTCAGTTACCCAGATTTATGGCCTGACTTAACATAACACAAATTCATAAGCCCCTAACAACAGTAGACCACACAAGCTCTGTCTAAGGCTAAAGTGACACCCTGAAAGGGGGAAAGGAGGGGGGGGCAGTGGGGTGCCACAAAGCCCCTGGGATTGCCAGCAAAATGCAACCTACTATGACTTGCAATGGGATGTGGTACAGATGTTCATTACGGAACTCTAACCTGTTGCCTTAACAACCAGGGGGAAACTGTTTCTCCTCCCAAATGGAGAGGAAACAGCAGGGTCGATATTGCCTTAAAGTATGTTTCAGTTTTCTCCAAATGAGAACCTATTTATTTTCTCCAAATGAGAACCCAGTTAATTCCTTAATAAATCAGTTTTATTGAGCATTATAAAGTATTAACTGTGAGAATGCATAAGGACATAATCTTAGCAAGCAAACAATTGTATATTACCAGTCCTAATAATACACATCTTGAGAACTGGCCAGGCATCTCAAAGCAGGCTGGTTCCTTGAAGGGAAATGCCTTCAGTTCTCAGGAATTGGTAGGGTAAGGAGAGGAGACTGATTCTTCCCTTTGTTCAGGTGGCAATATTTATAGTCCTTTAGTTACTTAACTACCAATTAAGCCAGTTTCTGTTTTTCCTCAACATATTGAGTTATGTCTTTACTTTATCGTTGTTTTTCCCTTCTCTTGGTACCAGGAGACTTTTGTCCAAGATATGGGTGCAATGCACCATAACAAGCCCTTTTATCCATAACAATTGTTTTTATCAGACTTCTTGCAAAAAAACAAGCTACAGCAGACCTTTCTCTGTAGAAAAACAGGTTACACAGTCACATAGCCTGTGGTGTATGCTAACTCTGTGAATGTACTTTAGCCTACCTATGTCAAGGCTACTAGGTCTGGTAGGCCTAAGGGACCATTTCAGTCCTGTCAAGTGTCAAGAGGCTAAACTGTCTCCACAAACCTACAGCACTGAAGTCTGATACCACATCCATCCCAGGTTATTTTAGAGGGGGATCTGCCATTTTTACTGTGCTCTATGCACCCTGACTGTCTGCTCAGATACACCTGTAGAGAGCTTTCTGCGTACCTACCACGCAATAAGTGTACTTCTTGTACCTGGCGTAGGTGCAGGCTGAAACGCTAAATTAATTTAAAGTAATATGTTCTTTGACTTTTTATAGTTTTGTCCTCAGTTTCCTACTGTTTAAAATGTTTTACTTTTCTGTTGTCTATTTCTTGTCTGTAAAGTAAGAACTTAACAGACCAAATTGACCAAGTTCTATTAGTTTACTGTTTCCTACTGTACCCACTTTGTGTTAGATATTACCAATCTAGCTGGTGGGATTCAGTACTCCGCACTTGTAGCATGGAGCAACATACATGTTGACACAATCCACTTTGATATCTAACTTTATATATCTGGAACCTTTTAGGATTTGGATTGCTTTAAATTTTGTACATTTCTTTATTTTGTTTAGCATCCCACGTGCTAAGCAGCTGGTGAAAAACATCTCTCTCTCCCTCTCTCTCTCTTTCATACACACATACAAAACTCCAGACAGGAGGTGCTCTTTGGATGCTATTGCAATTGGATATCAAACATAAAAAGAAAAGTACTGTGGATGCAAGTCTTCATAATGGGCTCAGGTGGGATCCTATCATCTATTAGATTCTAATATGGCATCCCTGCCAGGCCATTGTGCAAGAAGGTAAGAACTATAATAAACAAATTACTGGTAGTTTTAGAAATGGGGTGCCACTCAGTTCACAAGTTATGGAGAGGTGCCTGGAGTCTAAAAAGGTTAAGAACCACTGGCTTATGCTTTGTAGTTCCTGAATGATTTTTACTGGATATATATATCAGTATAAGTTCTACTCTACAATGCACTAATAGTTAAGATACTTGCAATTGCATGATTCAGACCTTGGCATTACAGGGCATATAAAAAGCAAAAGAAATATATATGTTTATTTCTGGTTGGTAACAACAAGAACCAGGTTCAAACTTAGGGTTTTTCACAAACTCTCTATTGCAGCTTGAGCCCCGAGTCAGGAACCTGAGGAAATAAATTTAACTAGGGGTTCCCACGTAAACAAGCTGCCTCATAGGCAAGCAACAATAAACTATAACAGGGGTTATTAAAGGGTAAAAAGGAACACACACAAACCTTAAAGAAAGTCTTAGCTGTTAATTTTGTGTTCAGTCTTTCTCCAACTCCAAATGGAACTGAATGAAAGGCTCTTTTTCACATCAATATCCAAAATGATTCCATCATTATGAAGATGCAATAACCACAACAGTGCAGTTCTGTATTGTGGGACAAGTAATTAATGGCTTGTCATTGACAGCTCCTTCTCACTCCAGTATAAAGAATAGACAGGTATATGCCTTTAAAGCACTCCAACCATGATGGATAAAGAAAAGCCTAAAAAATGGCCAGAAACTTCAAGAAAGACCCTCAAAAAAGAAGAATATCTTCAAAGTGCTTAATTTGGAAGTGCTTCGTGAAATATCTGTACACTCCAATAGTTTTTCAGCATCCCATAATGTAACATTCATCACCCCATGCGGGAGAGAGGCATAGGGCTCAGGACAGATAGTCAATTGAGTACTTTGCTATGATTTTAGTATCAGTGATAGGACATGGGTCTGGGTTCCTGGGGTAGGGGACTGTAGCATTGCAACCAGAACTGGAACTGGCAAGAGCTAAGAGCCCCACTACAGAAGAGATGTGGACAGACTGGAGAGAGTCCAGCAGAGGGCAGTGAAAATGGTTAGGGGGCTGGGGCACATGACTTGTGAGGAGAGGCTGATGGAACCGGGCTTATTTAGTCTGAAGAACAGAAGACTGAGGGGGAATTTAATAGTAGCCTTCAGCTACCTGAAGAGTGGTTCCAAAAAGGATGGAGCTCAACTGTTCTCTGTGGTGGCAGCATAGGCAGTGGAAGGCTGGGGCTTAGGGGGGCTTAGCCCCCCCCCAACTTATTTCCCAGTGGCCAATGACAGCAGCAGCACCAGAGCACCCCTCGGCATACAGCCCAGCCAGCACCTCATGCACGCTCAGCTCTATGCAGCTGAGGAAGAAGAGGCTAACCGTGCATGCATTGCACCATGCAGAGCATGATGGGAGTTGCAGTTCTCATGCTGACACATGCACTCAGCCCCCCCAAATAATATTTTTCCTCCATCTATGGGTGGCTTATGAGAGAACTAGGAGGCATGGACTCAAGTTGCAGCAAAGGGAGTTTAGGTTAGATATTAGGAAAAACTTTTTCATGAGGAGGGTAGTAAAACACTGAAACAGTTTACTTGAAGGGGTCATAAACTCTCCATCCTTGGAGGTTTTTAAGACCCAGACAAAGCCCTGGCTGGAATGATCTAGTTTGGGATAGCTGTGCTTTGAGCAGGCGGTTGGACTAGATGACCTCCTGAGGACCCTTCCAACCCTCATTTTTTATTGATCTAAGTACGGTTGTAGATAGAACTCTGTTGCCTAGACACTTAGTGTTCCCCTCCCTGGTCTTAAATAGGAAGACTGGGTAATCAGGTGTTATAAACTAGCTACTTAGCGAAGCAGAGCCTCAGATATTGATGGAATTCTTAGGCATGACTCATCCAAGCCCTAAAAAAAAACAAACCCCACAGTAGAAAGTGGTAGATTGAGGTAAGCTGCTATACTGGTCAGGCCAAGACCAGTAGCAGGCCAAGAACCCTGGGTGCAAGACTTCAGGCTGGACTCTTAGGAGCTTCTAGATACCACAGACTGAGGGCATGCAGGGATTTCTGCTCTCCAGCTCCCTGGCTGCATGACTTTGCAGCCATCTCAAGGCTTCTAATAAGATTTGCTGGTGCAGGCACATACACTGCAGGCATAGACAAAAGTCTATACCATCTTGCCCTGCCCGTGGACAGTCATGGCTTAAAAAGAATGATCAACTTGGCACAGCTGGGGGGCCTGTAGATCTTCTTCCTAGTAAAGACGATTCCTACCCTGACATGATGTGGCTCCTTCACAGGGAGGATTTTCTTGTCCACGGATATTTCTTCCTCAGCTTGCACAAAGCACAGGGAGTTGATCTGAAAGGGTTGCCCAAAGTTGTGGGTGAAATGAAGGAAAGTGGGTGAAGGAAATTCATGGCACTCAGGCACAGACATTTAGTCTGCTCACTATATTAAGTATATTGAATATGTAAGCAAGCAATATAATCTATTTAAAAAAAAAAATCACCCTTACATAGCCTTCATATCAGAGCAACTCCTGAAAGTTGATCAGGCTCCAAGGATGTGCAGGATTCACGCATACTGAGTTGTCATCTTGGTAGCAAGTCCAGCTGGTGCCTTATCTCTGTACTTTGTCTTTCCATACATGTATAGTTCCATTTCCTGTTTGTGTTGCTGCAGTACTTATCCGTTTCTTCACTTCATTATACGCATGCTCACAACTAGTGTTTGGTCTACATATACTTGGCTATAACCATAATATTTTTATACATGATATTCTATTTTGCTGATAAAGTGGTCACCATGACTTGACTCATGGTCATTGTATGCATCACACAGCCATCCAGCTACAAGAGTAAAGCATTACCGATTATGTTTTGAGGATGTAGATAGTATAAGGAAGACATTAGTGGCCTTGGCATAAGTGCCTCCACCTTGAATGTATATCCTTCATCTACTGTTACTATAAATGTGCAACTAAAATAATAGATATTCTGGATTGACCTTGTCTAGAAACAGGCTTGGAAGGCTAGATACCAATTTGTTCCGAGTTCAACAACGGAGCACTGACTACAAAGTATTTGGCCATGGTACCACAAACAAAGTAATTAAAACCCATTACCATAGGAAATGGAACTCGGTGTCGAGTCAAAACATTATTAATAATCTCTGAAAACCATTTTACCAAACCAACCATAAACAGCTGTTAAACAATGAATGTGGAACCTTATCACAAATTCTTTACTTGGCTGGAGAGGAGAGTCTTCATGACCAATCCCTTTCGTTAACGTATATTCAATCAAGGTGTAGGCAGATGAATGTCATGACTGTATATCTGTGATTGTGAACCTGGAGATGATCAGAAAATAAAAAGGACCCAAGGAACTGAACAACCAGAAAGAACTCAAGGGTTCAGCCTACATCCATCCTCCAAGGTGGATATGGATCCTCCAAAAACACAGATATGTCTCTGTACTACCACTACCTGATCTGAATGCAAGTTAAACTTATGTTAACTTTCCAATAAAGTGATTCTCTTGAGAAGAGACAGGTGTGCTCTCTTTTATTATATTCCTCTTCTTGGGCCCAGGTTGGTAGGTGAACTGAAAGCTGGACTGTAAGGAGAACAAGGCACATCAGCACAATCTCTGGATGACAGAATTCACCCTCCAAAAACATACTTGAAGTTCTAAAATGGAAGCTGCAGTCCAGGATTTGACAATTTTGCTCTGCTGCGGCAAGTTCTAGGATAGAAAAAAAAGCAGATGGGTGTAGTGTCTGTTCTGGTTCTTGCCATTTTAAGAATGCTGATCCTTGTAGAGGCATCAGGATCAATCATGAATATGGAAGCTGCATCTGGCCAATATAGGATCTGAGGCAAAGGCCTACTTCAGGTGCTCAAAGGCTTACTGGGCCTCAGAGGACCAGTAAAATTGGACACTAGGAGAGGGGTGAGAGAAGGCCACCCTTTGGGTAAAATTCACAAACCCCAGTAATAATTCTCAAACCCCAGAAATGTCTGTAGCTCTGAGACATTTCAGGATGCCTACCAAACATAGATTGCCTGCACTTTTCATGAGTTCATTTGCAGACCATCTAGGGACAGAGTGAAGTCAAGAAACTCAGTGAGAGACTGATAGAAGGCACCCTTCCCGAAGCAGCTATGTCAATGCACTCTCTCCAACGCTACACAGATGTGTGTCCTGTGTTGCTCAGGGTCCATTGAAAATAAAGATGCTGTTCAGATAGGCAATGACAAACTGGTCCAGTAGATACCAAAACACATAGGCGGTATACAGGCATTCAAGAAGCTAGTGGCGGCAGCACTCTTACTTTTAAGCTTTACTCTCAGCACCCCCATTTAGGTCAGGAAGAAGCAGAACACATGTTAGTCCTTGGTCAGGAGGAGTGCTCAGAGCCTGCCTGCATGGACCAAGCACAGCAAGTAGGGGAGGCGCTCACATGCTTCCCAGCATGCCCCACAGGCTCCCGGGGCTGCCAAAGACTCCCAAGCAAAGCCGAACAGCCAAGCCACCCCTGATTGGCTGGAGGGGACATCACAGCTGCCCTCCTGGTCCTGATGGGGCAGCAGCCCATCATGGCCACAAGCCATCAGCCAGCTGTCCAGTGCATGCGCACCCAGTGCACCCACCAAGTGTGTGTCCTGGGCGCTTGGGGGGGGTGTGCATCCGTACGTGTCCCAGACACCTGGGGGTGGGGGGGTGGGTGTGTGTGTGTGTGTGTGTGTGTGTGTGGTCCAGATGGGGAACTCGCCAGTGGTTCCCTTTCCCCAACCAGGGCCAGAAGCTGCACAGCTCCTCCCAACCCAGTACTGACCACAGCACAGAATGCCTGCTTTCCGCCTCCCATCTAGGAAAACCCAAATGCCCGGGTTCTGTCTCCCTTCTGTGGGAGCCAGGCAGGCTAGGAAACCCTAGTGTCAGGGCCCAGAGGGATGTTCCTTCTCCATGTCTCCAGGAGGGGAGCGGGGGGTTGCTAGGGGAATTCACTTTTCCTTCTGCTTCTTACTTGCAGCAGTGCTCATTAGTATTTGCATTGCCAAACAGTGCCCAGAGAATCACTAGCCAAAGCACACAGTTTCACCTGTTGGTTACACCTTGGCTGTGGGGCTCAAGAAGAGCTTTCAGCATATATTTGGGTCTGTTTGAATTAGGGTTTGTGTCAGGTGGATGTGGGTAAACACGATGGCTTCTCAGGAAAACAATGCAACCTTGAGGTATGAGACAGTCAGTTGATCATTACCCAGATTTATGGTCCCACTTAATGTAACACAACCTGATAAGCCCCCAGTAACAGTAGAGGGGACTGAGCCTGGTGCCATACCCTCTTTCCAAGCCAGTGGCACAGCAGCTGGGGGGGGGAGGAGTTGTTTGAAAGGCACAAAACAAACAAACAAACAAAAACCATCAGTGAGAGGCCTCAACTAATCAGTATAATCAGTCTTCCATGTGGACAATCATCAAACCAAGAGCACACTGAATATCAGAGTAGACAGCTACAGCCTTCCCCATAAACAGACCCCAAGCTACTAAGGAATCACACTACATTATTCCCTCACCCATTGGTGATGTGTAGGGGGTGCACGCAGGTGTACATGCACCCCCTGAGCGTGACAGTACACCCACTGTGAAAAGGCACCACTGACACTGTTGGCATTGCCCACAGGCAGTCACCACTCATCACCCCCCACCCCTCACTGCCGACACCAGTGGCATCTATAGGCAGTCTGCATTGCCTGTGGGTGGTCGCTGACCACCGGTCAGCGCTCACTACCCCACCCCTCCCCGCCAACAGTACCACAGCTGCCTGTGAGAGCTCTGTTTGCTCCTGCCATGCTCCTGCTGCCAACAGCACTGCTGCCACCTGCGGGAGCTCGCTGTGCCCCCCCCCCCCCTCCTTCCCAGCCTCTGAGGGCATGTGGCGTTCATGCCTCACCTATGAACATCACATTCAAAAGGTCAGCAGTAAAGTCTCTGCATGGGTATCTGCCTTAAGACATTTAGGTAGCAGAACATGGGGGGCCAAATTCAAATTGCACAGAGCCACTGCGCTTGCAATGGTATATGCCTCAGCAGAATATTGTGCTCGTGTATGGTCCAGAAGTTGTCATAATGAAAAGCTTGATACTATACTATACAGGCTGCCCAGCTTACACATACACAGATGTAGGAATCAAGAATAATGCAGAACCTAAGAACAGGCCAAGTCAGGAACCAATAAGTCATAAGCTACAGGACCAACAGAGCTGCAGGAGTACAATCCAGAAACAAGAAGAACCTGTTGTCCAGGGACCTCCTCTTCCTGGTCTTAAATAGGGAGAGTGACTGGTCAGGTGTTGTGAAACAGCTACGCAAGTCCTGGAGCAGGGTAGGGTAGAAAAGCAGAGTCCCAGGCACCCATGGAAGTCTTAGGCATGCCCTGTCCTTTAGCTAGAAGCCACAGCACTGGTGGCAAGTAAGGGGAGGTTTCTGCACTGTCAAATCAAGGCTCTAAATTCAAGGCTGCAAACATGACATTTAGGAGCCTCCAAAAACTAGAGGCTAAGATACATGCATGGAATGCTGCTCTCTAGCCCCTTGGGCCACAGCATTCCCAACCATTTAAATGAGATCCAGGGCCTGGGCCACACGTCTGGAATTTGGTGATGGGTCTCTGGGAGGCATCATCACCTCATTTCCAGGCTTAGCATAGCTGGAGTGGGAGTGGGAAGGCCCATGTGCCACCTGACTCTGCACTCAAAATTGCCATGGATGCAATACATGCCCTGTCTCCAACCAGGTTCTTACAACAGGAAAGAGAGAGAGAGAAAAAAAAAAAAAAAGAGACTGACAGAGGAGGCCCACAGAAGTTTGGATGAGAAAAATGGCTGCTGTGAACAGCTCTGCTCTCATCACCCTTGAGCCCAGCTAGTTTTTCTGGCAGCTATTTATGATCCAAGAAGTTTCAGCTCTCATTTAGCATTGAAAAGGCTAAGTTAAGATCCAAAAAAGGACTCATCTGAGTTTCAATTCATTAGTCTTGTGCATTAGTGAGCTACTGGAGCACTCAGGACTGATTAACACTGAAAAAAGGTTCACTGCTCCAGAGTTGCTATAGCCTGGTGTAGTTGCAATTTATACTGGCAAAAAGTTCTTTTGCCAGTACATCTTATATGGGCTTCTCATGTGAAATAATCTATATCCGGAAATAAGCTATATAATTTTGAGACTTCCTTGGTGTCTCAGAGGATCAGAGACTTCCTATGCCTGAATAAGGGTGACTGCACCCGAAAGCTTGCTAAGAACTTTTTTCCAACTACTCAGTGGGTCTAATAAAAGATAGCACATCTACTCCAAGAACCTTGCCTGCCTATACCAGGAAAGTGCTCTTTTGCTGATATGACCACTCCTGCACTAGGGCTTCTGCCACTACAGAAGTGTTGCAAAAGAATCCCATCATTAACTAACCTTGAGTGGCAAAAGAACCTTGTGTAGACTAGGCATTAAGCCTTGCTTTTGTAAGCAAACTAGCCTGAGGCATATAGCAAGTTTACTTAAGCCTGATTCAAAGCCCAAAGTCAGAATAAATCATTTCATCTTCTTTAGTGGGTTTTTTATCAAATCCCTAATAAACATCCTGTACTGGCTCTGTGCTGTAACCACATCTGGACTGCAATGACAGTTTTAATTATTTCACCCAAAATGGGCTTATTTCTACATACCAAGATATGTTGCAACTTCCTGAAAGTCAGTCTCAGCACACTTCTAGTATCATCATCGCACTTCTACAAATATCTTAAAAGTATTTCAGTCTAGACAGGACTATACTTCTTAAATGAATGCAAAACAAATAAAAAACAAAACCAATTAAAAATGCCCTTTCTCCTGCCATTCGAAAAATCCAAATCCAACCTCTTTACTTCCTTATAAATCAGAAAGAAAAAAAATTATCTTCAGTACTCTATGCAGGGAGGAAACATTCAAGTAAGTAAATCTTATTAAATGCGAGTACAAAGTGAAATATGAAAAAGAACAGTACTCATAGCATTTATTTCTTAGTGTTACCGAATTATTTTGTCCCTCTTATTATCCAACCTTGCAGCTGGTATGTCCTATCTATGCCTACCTTAAAAAGGTTCAGCTTTCAAGACATGACAAGCACAGGGGAGGGAACATGCTGCCAAAACACATTTTCTGTCTAGGGCAGCAGACAGAATAAGGCATACAAGTAACATCGCTGGAACATTGATCAATATATATATACTACTCACACAAAGGCTTTGCTAAAGCATTAACCAGAGTAGGCCTGATCAGCAAACCTGACTGCTGCATGAACTCCTCACATAAACAAAGCTTGGTATGTGGGCCAGATGTGCATTCCTACCAAAAGATGGGAGGGGGAGATGGTAGTGCAAGGTTTAAGATAATCCAGTAGCAGGATGATAAGGCTGGAATGGGAACACCCAGGTCAGAATGTGAAACAAGCCCATGGTACTGGATGGTTTGAGATATTCAAGATACAGACGGAATGCAATGTGTCATTTGTTTTTATCACTGTATAAAAGGAGGGTTGGAAAATATGGAAACTTTGTAGCAGCCTAAGGGAGCCTGTGTGGTGTTGTGCCAACTATCTTGTCACAAGTACAAATGCCTTAACTCCTGGTCTGATGCACTCATTAAGCTAAAACATGTTAGGGTTGTGGTTGTAGACAATAAACCTGGCCAAATCTTTGCCGCTGAACCAAATCTGTGGTCATTCTTTAAGACAAGAATTGGTGTTGGTTGGGATCTCCTGGCTGCAACTTCTGCCAGCATCGCAGCTCCTGAGATTTCAACACTAACAACTGATCAATAACATCTCACAAGGACAACAGGAAAGACAACACTAATAACACCTGATGACACTGGTGATCCCAATGTTTTTAATGAAATAACTGAAGATAAAGAACTTGATCAGGAAACATTGAGAGAAATTGTGTTACAAGCATTACCACTTGGTGTGTCAGTGTGGATGAATTCTTGGTGTGAGGACAGAGAGAAAAATTACCAGTGAATGAATGGTTAGGAAAAAATAGAAACAGCTACTAGAAAGCATGAAGAAACTCCTGTTAATGAACTATGGACACAGTTAAAACAATAACAAACTAAGAAACCAGATTATGTACCCCAAGGCTAAGGTTAGGGTCACAAAAGTTAAAAAATCAGTAAAGGAAAAGGAAAAATGGGGAGTGGATACAAAAAATGTAAATCTTAAGAAAGAAATTTTAAAAAACTTCAGGCACAGCTGAAGCAAACTTGCTTAATAATTGTTTTCCAACTATTTAAGTTGGTCTAATAAAAGATATCAGATTCACCCAAAGAACCTTGTCTGCCTATGTCCTTAGACCAACACGGCTACAACCTACACCCCTGTATTAATAAGTTTTATATATGATAAAACATTACTGGAATTTTCCAGTCTTACTACTTTTTCATCCTTTAGGTGAGAGTTAGTTTTGCTACTGGTTGTTCCTTTTTTCCCAAGCCAAATTTCCTTATTTTAGTTGGCCAACTTCTTGTTATGATCAGGGATCCTAGTTTTCTTTGATAAAAACAAAAACTCAGATTCTCTGACAAAACCCCCCAAATCCATTATTAAAATTAAAAGCCCCCTGCAGCACCACCCAGCCTTGCTGGTGCCCCTCACACCCCTCCAATGCTTCCCCCGTCCCTGTTGGTGCCCCTCTCTGCCCCAAAGCTCGCCCCCCAGCCCTACTGGTGCCTCTCACTGCCCCAAAGCCCCCTCCCAGCCCTGCTTGTGCCCCTCACTGTCCCCACAACAGCACCCCCAACCTATTTGGGCCTCTTACCCCCCACCCACAGGCTCTGCCCCCCAGCCCTGCTGGAGGGGGCCCCCAGATGCCAGGGCTGTGGGGCCAGGGACCCAAGTCTGCAGCTCCTTGCCCCCAACAGCAGGCAGCTGCAGCAGAAGCAGCATGGAGCCAGCTCCCCCACTGCTCTGCCTGCTTGGATGGGGGTGGGGCTAGCTCCTGGCTCCCTCAGCCCTGCCAGCCATGACCTGCAACACCTCCAGCCCTGCCAGAGGGGCCCCAACCCCCTGCAAGCCGCACTTACCTCAGACTCCAGGAGCAAAGAATGAAGTCGCGGCTGTGGCTGACTGAGAGCCTCAGGCCCTGCCCTCTCCCTCCCCCTTCCCCTTCCTCTCTGGGCAGGGCTGGGGGTTTCCTGCCCTATTTGCAAACACCTTTTGTAGGCTGGAGCTCAACCAGCCTGCAGAGCAGTTTGCAAAAGCAGGGAATCCGCAGGTTTCTCTGCTAAAAGGAGAAATCCGCGTTTTCTCCGTTTTTCCATGGGAAACGGAAACCCGGATCCCTGGTTATAATTTTGGTCATTGGACCACTGGACAGGGTATTTCCAGACTTCCTCTTTTTCACTGAGAAAGGGCCATGGTCAAGTACATCACATGTCAGGTCTTGTGTCTCATTGCTGAGTTGCAGCTGTTTAGAGCCATGGTTAATTCTGCAGTCAAGCATGCTCATGCTAGATTTTCTCATGCTAAGTGCCAGAGTTAAAGCCCACACCCAAAGGCCTCTGGGTGCCCACAAAGGAGGGGTGGAAAGCATGGGAACTTTGTAGCAGCCTAGGGGGGCCTGCATGGTGTTGTGCCGATTATCTTCTTACAGATAGAAATGCTGTAACTCCTGGTCTGATGTGCTTATTAGGCCAAAACACATTACGGCTGTCCTTGTAGACAATAAACCTGGCCAAATCTGTGCCACTGAACCAAGCCTGTGGTCGTTCCTTAAGATAGGACTGGTGTTGGGAACTTCTGGCTGCAACTTCTGCTGGCGCCACAGTTCCTCAGACGTTAACACTAACAAAACATCAATAACACTTTAAGAGTGTTGGGAAAGGGCTTTTGGGATTGGTGGGTGAAATGGTGAAGAAAAGACCAAGGAACTGTTCTGGTAATTGGCTTGAAAGTAGTATAGTAAGTACACCTCTTGTCAAACTTTAAGCCCTGCCCCTGACAGGTGCCCTGCCCCTTACCCCACCCCCACTGGTCACTTCCTTGGCCACCATCTTGGGACCAGAAGTCCCTCTCCATCACATGGTCTGTGACATCATAAGTCCCACTCCTGGCTGCCATGTTGGCCACCATGTTGTCAGCCATGATGGTCCCAGAATCCCATGCTGCCCTGCCACATGGTCTGTGACATCATAAGTTGCACCCCCTGGCTGTGATGTTGACTGCCATGTTTCACAGATTTCAGTAGGGCTGTAGACAGTAGGGCTGGAAGGAACCTTGGAAGATCATGGAGTCCAGCCCCCTGCCCCAGGGGCAGGAAGTCAGCTAGGGTCAAAGGATCCCAGCAAGATAAACATCCAATTGCCTCTTAAAGGAGTCCAGAGTAGGTGCTTGCACCACCTCTGGCAGCAGTCTGTTCCAGGCCCTGGGGGCTCGGACAGTAAAGAAGTTCTTCCTTATGACCAGCCTGAAACGGTCTTGGAGGAATTTGTGACCATTTGACCTTGTCATCCCTTGGGGCGCTCTGGTGAACAGGCATTCTCCCAGATCCTGATGTACACCCCTTATATACTTATAGGCAGCCATCAGGACCCCACCGCCCCCTGCCCCGAGCCTGTGCTTTTCCAGGCTGAAGAGTCCCATAGCTCTCAGTCTCTCATCATAAGGCCTGTTTTCCTGCCCTCTGACCATGCGCATGGCTCTCCTCTGGTCTCTCAAACTTCTCCACGTCCTTTTTAAATTGTGGAGCCCAGAATTGGATGCAGTACTCCAGCTGTGGTCTCACGAAGGCCGACTACAGTGGGAGGATGACATCCTGGGATTTGCTTGAGAAGCATCTATGGATGTAAGCCAGAGTTTTGCTCGCTTTACCAGCTGAAACATCACATTGATGGCTCATATTCATCTTATGGTCAATCATGACACCCAAGTCCTTTTCGGCCATGGTGCTAGCAGGCATAGCACTGCTGAGCCTATAAGCACACTGTGGGTTTTTCTTCCCAAGGTGGAAAACCTTGCATTTTCAGTGTTGAACGCCATCAGGTTTTCATCTACCCATTTTCTGAGCCTGTCAAGGTTGGTCTGGATCACCATCCTGTCCTCGGGTGTAGATGCTTTACCCCAAAGTTTGGTGTCATCGGTGAACTTGGCCAGTCCGTTTCTGATAGCAATGTTCACATCATTAATGAAGATGTTAAAGAGTATAGGCCCAAGGATGGGACCTTGGGGGACCCCACTGGTTATGGTACACTGTGATGATTGACTTCCATCAACTACCATTCTCTGGATCTGGCCTCAGAGCCAATTCCCCAGCCATCAGACTGTGATGTAGCTGAGGCCACAGTTGGCCAGTTTTTCTGAGATGATCATGGGATACCAGATCAAAGGCTTTTTTTCTTTTTTTTTTTAAATCAAGTTATGTGACATCAATCTTTTCTCCCTTGTCCAGGTGATATGTCACCTGGTCATAGAAGGAGATGAGATTGGTCAGGCAAGACCTACCTGCAACAAACCCATGCTGGTTATCCCTCAGGATGTTGCCATCAGCCAATTTGTCAAGAATGGTCTCTTTGATAATTTTTTCCAAGATCTTCCCCTGGATAGAGGTCAGGCTGATGGGCCTGTAGTTTCCTGGATCTACTTTCCTCCCTTTCTTGAAGATAGGCACCACATTGGCCTTCCAATCTTCTGGCATTTTTCCTGAGCGCTACGAGTTCTCAAAGATCCATGCCAGTGGCTGAGCTACAATGCTTGCTGGTTCATTAAGTACCCTGAGGTGTAAACTGTCTGGGCCAGCTGACTTGAAGGTGTCCAGCCTCTCAAGGTATTCCTTCACATGGTCTACATTGATGAAGGGTAACAATTCTTCCTCACCCTGGCCGTCCCATACCGTATTGAGCAGGGTTGTCCGTTGGGGCTGGTGAAAAACAGACGCAAAAAAAAAAAAAAAGCAGGTTGGCTTTTTTCTGGGTGTCAGTTGTCCCATATGGTTTAGCAGGGGTCCAATGTTACCCTTGCTTTTCTTCCACATATCTAAAAGAGGACTTTTTATTGTCCTTGATATGTGTGGCCAGTTGGGAGTTCAGTCACAGCCTTTGCTTTCCTGGTTCACTCCCTGCAGGTCCAGACCACTGCAAAATACTCCTCCTTTGGGGTGGATCTAGTCTTCCATCCTTTATAGGTCTTCCTTTTAGACACAGGAGGCTGTTCCCTGCAGAGTCAAGAGGGCTGCTGTGCCCCTCTCCTGCCTTTCCTCTGAGACAGGATAGACAATGCTTGTGCTTCCAGGATTGCTCCCTTGAGGAGCTACCAGTCATCCTGAACTCCCCTCCCCTTTGGGTTGTGGTCCCCTGGGGCCTTGCCAACAAGCTTTCTGAGCTTGTCAGAGTCAGCTTTCCTGCCATCATGGTGGCAGCCATGATGATCCCCTAATCCCCTGCTGCTCCATCACATGGAATGTGACATCAGAAATCCCACCACCTGGCCACCATGTGGTCCCAGAATCCCCTGCTGCCCCATCACATGCCCCATGACATCAGAAGTCCCACTTCCCCGTCTACCATGTTGGTCCCAGAATCCCCTGCCTCATCACATGTCCCATGACATCACAAGTTCCACCCTCCTGGTCACCATGTCGGTCACCATCTTGGCACAGACATGAGC
Organism: Alligator mississippiensis; assembly: GCF_030867095.1. Classification (NCBI taxonomy): domain Eukaryota; kingdom Metazoa; phylum Chordata; order Crocodylia; family Alligatoridae; genus Alligator; species Alligator mississippiensis. The sequence continues at coordinate 114,113,517 of NC_081827.1, forward strand.
TATCAGGTAGCAAGGGCTTGTGACCCCTCTAACAACTTGCCACAACCCCCTCAACCAATCGTAGGGCGTTGGAGTTTCAGGGGCATCAGACCTCCCCTGAGAATGGCACTGAACACATCAGAGAAGGTATAGGTGGTGGGACCTAGGCTGGAAGTCCTTGGCCTGCCTCTTTTCCAGATCCTGTTCGGAAACCCTCCAAACCAGGCCTCAAGTTTTCTGAGACCTCACTAATGCAGACAGAAGCAAATATGGATTCTTACAATGTGAAAGCCTCAGACACTGTTCAGATATCTCTCAGCAGAACTATAGATGAGATCTCAGTAATTAAGACACATTCCCAGGCTCCCAAAACAGGCCTGGGTACTGTGGCAGAAACAAATATGGATTCTTACACTATACTGGTAATGCCCTTTGTTCCTGCCTTAGCACCAAGCCATGCCAGATGCCTACCAAGGGAACACTACCCTAGAGATAGTTCTGAGGAGGGAGAAATTAAGGAGAGTATCCCCCTAGCCCAAAGATTGCCTGAGATGCCTGATGCCTAGGTCAGATGCTAAGGATTCTGGAGAAGAGGGGTGCCTCGTGCTGGACACTGAGTGAAAAGAAGATGTCTCAAAAGAAGCAGAGGCACTGGTGAGTGACATGAACCGTGGGTGTGGGGGCCCTTAGGGGAGTTGTTAGGAGGGGATGGCTATATCATCATTGAGTTTGGTGGGGCAGAAATTAGCTATGAACTACTTAACCAGTGGCTAACTAGAGTTTTTTCCTTTGAAATCCCTCTGCAGCTTGATCAAGCCTTTCTAATGACACCAGAAAGATGGCATATCAACAGACCTGTAAACCCCGTGTTGGAAAAAACAAACAAACTGTTTTTATGACAAACAGAGGCCAGGTGTTTCAGAAGAAGAAGATGCCTTCTAACGTTGCCTTTAGAAGATAACTAGGGATTGAATGAATAGGCCCTGTCTTGAGGCAGGAATGTAAAAGCCTCATGAAATCTGTGTTTGTTTTATAGCATACTGAAATACTGCTCGAGAAAAAGAGACTTTTTGAAGACTGCATGGTCTGTCTCCTAGCTGCACCAGAACAAGGAAGCCATGAGTGTGTGGACTGGACAGATGAGGATATAAGCCAGACAATTTGGGAACTTTGTACTGAACTGCATATGAAAAGTGTTCTAAATGCCATTATTGCATTAGGGTACTCTATGGATTGTCTGCGCCTCACTGAGAAACATTTAGCTCAGGAAATGGCGATTATAAGCCATGTTCATTTGGCTGAAGACCAAAATTCTGCTTTATATGAAGTGATCCATGAAGAGGATAAACCTCTGGTACCCTACATTGAACATTTAATTGGGACAAGAAATTATAAATTCCTGCTCCAGAGAAAATTGACCTAACTACCTTTGATACCAACCTGTGTTTTGTAGGCAGTTTGTTGGCTCTCACAACATGTGGAGATGTTTGACTCCGTCTATCCAGTGGCTGATGTACATCTCAAAGAAAGAAAGTATTCAAGTTTGGCATGTTTTACAGGTGGGGAATTTCAGGTGGGGACCTATTTTTTAAATGGCTATGCCACCATTGATGGGAAACCCATGACCTTTAAATTTAATGGTTGTTTTTGCGATGAATGTGTCACATGCTACAATGAAAAAGAGTGGAACCCCTTGATAACCTATGGATTTTTGAATTACCAGGCACAGTACAAGGCCATTATCTGAAGAGAGCAGGATTTACTGTCTGGACCACTTGGGAGCATGAGTGGAAGACTCTTGTTAGAATGAGACAGGGAGCTCATACAGTTCTTAAGCAGAACCCAGTTGCCTTCTCCTCTGCTGCCTAGGGATGCTCTCTTTGGGGGAAGAACTAATGCTATCCATCTATGTTACAGAATTAACCCTGGTGAACAAATACACTGTTATGATTTTACCAGCCTCTTCCCCTTTGTAAACAAAGCAAAGGAATACCCTGTCGGACACCCTGAGATTATCCATCACAATTTTGGCCCCCTGTCAAGCTATTTTGGATTGGCCAGAGTGTCACAGGATGGGGTCCCCAGGGATGTCCATGATGCCCCTTGGGCTTCATGCCCATGCCAACCTTGCCTAACGGGCACCCTTTCCCACATCTTTGATTTTAATGTTCTGTTAAACCGTTCTAGAACTGCCACTTTTACTGCATTGTATGCAACAAGATGGTGGATATTATACTGCTTTAGCAGGTTGCTTAAAGACTTATTTAAAAATACTTTCCCCTGGTCAGTCTGTAGTTTCTGAGGCACACAACCCACTGAGAAAATGCTTTTAAAGGCCTTGGATAGTTCACCTGCTGACTTGTCTTTTAGTCCCAACACCCAGGCACACTTGGATAATGTGTCTATCACTGTTAAGATGTACTTAAAACCACTTTTGTGTTTGGAGAACTGTTGCATATCCACCAAATCTGCCTGCCATTGCGCATCCACATCTGAAACAAGTCTTGTTTCTTTCAAAATGATTTATCACCAACTCGTGTAGAGTGTAAGCATCCTGATCAGAAAGCCAGGCAGTTACCTGGCTTTTGTTCAGATTCTTATTTTGACTTTTGGCCACTTCAGAAAGTGAGTTCACCCCACCAAAACTCCCTGCTGCCCCAGGAGTGTAATAAATTTCTTTTAACAAAGCTCCTCATGTAGACATGACTGGTAATCATGGTACCCTCCTTGCTAACACACGTATGGTGGATTCAAATGCCAGACAACAAATTTAAATAGTGATAAAACAAGGTTTATTAATCAGGTAATGAAATGCAGCAAATATAGGAGTATTCAGCTATGTCTTGAACTTCTCTCTTTTAGACACACAGAAAATACTTCTCTGAACAAGGAGGTCCATTCCCCTCTTCAGTGACCTCCATAGGTTCATATCCCTGCTCCGTAACCTCCACAAGCTCGTACCCCTGCTCCATGGGCTCCAGGGACTCAGACAAAATGGATACAACCACCTTCAGTCTGAACTGTATCTGAGGCTTCCACAATGTAAGAATCCATATTTGCTTCTGTCTGCATTAGCATGGTCTCAGAAAACATGCAACCTGGTTTGGAGGATTCTTCAACAGGATTTGGAAAAGAGGCAGGTCAGGGACTCCCACCTTAGGTCTTACCCCCTATACTTGCTCTGATTGGTCCAGTGCCATTTTCATGGGGAGGTCCAATGCCCCTGAAACCCCACCAATACTACTGATTGGTTGAGGGGGCAGGGCAAGTTGTTACATGGGTCACAACCCCTTGCTACCTGATAGCCTATCCCTATGCTATGCACCCTAGGAAGGCTGAACTTCTGGGGACCCGGGGTGGGCCATGCAACTTGAGGGGCACTGTTTCCCAATTAAGGGGTGGACCTTCTGATGTCACAGGGGCATATGACAAGGTAGCAGGAGTTTCTGGGACCAAGATGGCACCCAACATGGTGGCTAGGAGGATGGGACATGGGATGTCATGAGGCGTGTGATGAGGCAGGGTATTCTGGGGTCAACATGGTGGACAGGAGGGTGGGACTTCTGATGTCATGGGGCATGTGATGGGGCAGCAAAGGATTCTGGGGCCAACATGGTAGCCAACATGGCTGCCAGGGGGTGGGACTTATGATGCCACAGACCATGTGCCAGGGCAGCAAGGGATTATGGGGCCATCTTGGGAGCCATCACAGCAGCCAACATGGGAGTCAGGAGTGGGGCTTATGAGTCACAGGCCATGTGACAGGGAGGGACTTCTTTTCTCAAGATGATGGCCAAGATGGTAGCCAAAGGGTAGGGCAAGGGGCAGGGCACCTATATGGAGGCAGAGCTTAAAATTTGATAAGAGGTGTATCCATTATACTACTCTTAATTTATAAACAAACTACACACTTACTTTGCTTACAGCATAACATATCACTCAAGCACAGCTTCAGGTTGCTTGGAAAACTTTAGTGTCAGGATGGGGAAAGCAAGCAGGCTGTTAATTGCCATCAGGTGATTTGCAAACAGTTCCAATCTGCTATAGTTGCTTAGGCATTTTATGTTCTGTCGAAGGGTTGTCACTGTAGTTTTAAGAATGAACCAATCATGTTCTACAATTTATTTTTGTTATGGCTGACCCCCCTTTGATTTTGTGTGGTTTTCCACTTTCACAAGAAGGCTCTGTCATTTATTGCTTTACTTCTCAGTTTTTTGGGACTGTGGGGTTTTGTTCTAGAAAACAACCTCTGCAGTCACCTACTGGACTATACCAGCACCCAATCATTTTGCTTTTTCAGGCACTGTTTAAATTTTATGGTTTCGAAAAGTTAACTGATACTCTTTCTACCTTTCGCACTGATGTTGGTTACAAATAATTCATGAAATAGTTTTTTCTCAGTTTTCAGTGTGCAATAATTATATCAAGGTACAGAATAGTATTGCTTATGCTATGCATTTTGCTGAGGCTACACGAGGACAACAGGAAGAACAACACAAGATAGCACCTGATAACACCACTAAATGAAGAAGCTCTGTCTCAATCATCTTGGGCCCAAGGTGATTATGAAACATCACATGGTAGCAAAATAAACAGATATTTTAAAAAAATACCTTGAGTATAAGAATGGCTGCCATGGTTTACCTCAGATTGGCACTTGAAAATCTGAAGATAACTGAAAGAGATTTAAGAAGAACTTTATGCTATACTTGCAAGCAATGCGTGCTGGTGAAGAAAGGCAATAAAAAATAGGCTTTTTTTCAATTGTAGAAGGTCCTGGCATTCTTGATACATTTAATAGTTTCCGTTTAACTCAGGCAGGAGAAGCTGGCTGTTGAACTATATTTAACAAATGAAAAGAACACTGCAATTCATGGCAAAATTATATATGTATATGTGTATATATATATGTGTGTGTATGTGTGTGTGTGTATAGATAGATAGATAGATAGATAGATAGATAGATAGATAGATAGATAGATAGATAGATATTAGGGCTGCGCAAAGCTTCAGTTGCTGATTCGATTCATATTCGATTTAATCTCTCTGAACTGAATTGGAAGCCTCTGATTCAGTTTGGAGAGATTCGGAGAGATTCAACGATTCGGACATAGAGACAGCTTTATATGGTTTTTCTACATACCTCCAGGTGCCAGGCGGCTTGTGAACACTGAGATGGTGGGGTGGATTGAGCGTCCCACAGGAGTGTGAGGGGGATCCACCAGCATGCTTGGTGGTGGACCCAGAAGTAGATCAGAAGCACTTCTGGTCCTTCGGGGTCCTCCACAGAGCGCATGGGGGACCCCTTCCCTCAGCCCTGGATCAGCGACTGGTGCCTCCTGTGTCTAGGGGGGCACCTGGGGTCCCCCCACGGCCAATCACTGAGCTGGGGGGGGCATGGAAGCACTTGGTGGCGGACCTGGAAGTGCACCGGAAGTACTTCTGGTCCACTTCCAGGTCCACCACTGAGCACATGGCGCAGCCTCCTGTGCTCCTGTGGGACGTTCCTTCCACCCCACCATTTCAGCATTCACAAGCTGCGCCTGATACCTTGAGGTATGTAGAAAAAACATTTAAAGCTGTGCCTATGGCCAAATCACTAATTATCCCAATCAGAATCGAATCTTCAGATTCGGCCAAATCGAATCGGGACAGTGATCTGAACCAGTGAAACGAATAACTCTCCCCCAAATCGGGCTGAATCTGAATCTGAATCAAATACGGCCCATTTTGCACACCCCAATACATGCATATATAGAGAGATATATCTATATATAGATATAGATATATATTTCGGCTGTGCAAAATTTTGCCAAGTGTTTCATTTTGAAGCTGTTTTGACACATTTCAAGCTTGAAACAGCAAAATTGAAATGAAACAAAAAGCATCAAAACAGCTTCAAAACAAAATGAAGGCACTTAAAACATTCAAAACTTTTGAAACATTTCAAATTTTGAAGCAGCCCGGTGGTGGGAGGCAGGGGAGAGCCAGGGCTGCACTCTGAATGGCTCCACAGCCCCATGTAGCTCAGCCTGGCAGGGAGTGCAGCCCTGGCTCTCCCTGCATCCCACTGCCGGGCTGGACTCTGTGGGGCTGGCAGAGCCAATCAAAGCGCCACGCTGGCTCTGCCCAACTCCCACCACTGGGCTGCACTCAGCTCTGTCAACCCCATGTTGCTCAGCCCAGTGGCCAGAGGCAGAGCACAGTGCCGGGGCTGCGCTCTGCCTCCCACCAGCATGCTGAGCTCTGAGCAGCTCACAGCCCCATAGAGTTCAGCCGGGTGGTGGGAGGCAGAATAAAGTGGAGCTCCAAGGAGCTGCAGAGCCACTCATAGTGCAGCCCGGTGGTGGGAGGTGGGCAGAGCCAGGGCTGCACTCCATCTCCCACCTCTGGGCTGAGCTCCATGGAGGTGCACTGGGCACAGGCTGCGCCCAGTACCGGTCCCAGGCAGCAGTGGCAGCTTTCTGCCACCCGGCACAGATATGGGGCCCACATCCCTGGGAGTAGTCCCCTGCAGCACTCCCAGGGGTATAAGCCCCAGGATCTGCATGCCGTATGACAGAAGGCTACTGCTGCTGGCAAGTTTTGCTTTCAAGACTTTGAGGTGCAGTTTCTGAGAAACCTCTGCACCTATCTCCTTAAAACTTGGCAGACTTCATGCCCTCAGAAGGGGCTCTCATTCCAGCAATTTGCATCCAAATCAGGCAAGAAATGACAATGTTTTTGGCATTTTCATGATTCCTCATTATAGCCTATGGGCAAAACATCAAAACAAGCCAAAACAGTGAAACAGTTTCGACAAAACGAAATGGGACAGTGATTCGAAACAAAATGAAATGATGAAATGAAACACTGCCATTTCAAAATGGTTAAATGGACAGTGAAATGAAATGATGGTGTTTCACACAGCCCTGTTTTTTATGTGTGTGTAGCAGCCTTTAAAAACTGGACCCACCTGAACAGAATGGCAAGAGCTGCCTGGCAGAGAGACAGAGTTTGTCCCCGAGGGGACACTGTAGGCTCTGAGGGCAAGTGAAGCTGTTTGGGAGCAGCCCTGTTGGAAGTGGGAGGGGTGATGTAACCCCAGCAAAGTTTGAAAGAGAGCCGTTAGCAAAAGCCCAGGAAGGGCCCTGAGCTGGGATTGGCTGAGAGGCTTGGATAAAAGGGGGAGCAGTTTTTCCCGCAGGGGGAAAACGAGAGAGAGCAGGACTGAGGGCCAGGCTGGAGACCGGATTGAGAGTCTCAGTGCAGTGGTCCCTCGGAGAGCCCCTGAGAGAGGCCCACAGGAGCAGAGTGGAGAAGCTGCGGGGGCAGGAGCAGGCAGGGACTGCTGGTGTGGAGAACCCAAGTCTGAAGAGACCTGACTGCAGCTGGTGTGGCTGGGTGAGCACAGCAGAGCCAGGGTGGGGACTGCCAGAGTCTGCCCTAGTTTCCCTGAGGGGTGAGGGGCCCCACAGGCAGGCAAAGCCCAGGGAGGGGCTGCATTTGCTGGGGCTGTGAGGCTGTGTGGGGCAGGGGGGTTGCTATAGCCTGCAGCCCAGACACTGCTCTCAGCAGAACCAGGGAAGGGGGCAAAGGCAAGGGAAGGCTGTCTTGCAGGAACTGCAGAGGAGCCGCTGCTTGCTGCCCGGAGACCCCAGGAGCACGGAGACAGACACCAGTGCCAGGGAGCGTCCACAGACCATGTGCAGGGACGCAGACAGTCCCGTTCCCTGAGATACCCCGCCAGGGGCAGCGCACACGGGATCCCCAGTACACCGTGTGCAAGTGAGAGACTGTGTAAATAAGCTCTTGAGGGCTTATTAGACAGTATATCCATGTGCTTATTTAATGATTATTTGTTATGATGTAAATAATTAAATCTTGTAAATAGTTTGAGAACTGTCTGCAAGGGTGCCTGATTGTAAGGGGAGGCTCTCCGCTCGGGGGCACTGCAGCAGCTTCCCAGGGGGGCTGGGCAGGGCTACTGGCTACCGGGTACCCCAGGATCCCATTATTCAGGTGAGGGCGCATGTAGTGTCGCACCCAGGGTTACATGTGCATGTGGTTTTTTTTTTCTAGACTGTAACCATCTAGGTTTGTCTACCTGCATTTCCATGCTTATCCCTCAGTGGTCAAAAGTTCATCAGAACCCTTGCTTGTTGTCTCTCCCCAATGCAGATAGTTTACCCTGCATCCTAAGTAGGGCCCTCCTGAATTCACGGTGGAAGTGGCCTGCACAGTGGCATCTGTAATCTTGCAGGTTCCCCCATTTGCCCTCTCCCCCATTGCTGATCAGCTGAGCAGCCCCAGTGGTCCTGCTGCTTGGTGCTGACTGGCCAGGAGGCAAAATTGGCACCAGTTTTAAAACCATGGTTTTCATCTCCCTGCTGATCAGGAGTGAGCAGCAGGGCCCCTTTGCCAATCAGCAGGAGAGTGGGGGCATGCAGGGGAAACTGCAAGATTAAAGGAGCCACTGTGCAGCCCACTTCCACCATGAATTCAGTAGGGGCCTAGTCATAAGGAGTCAGCAGTGGAAAAGTCCAAATAGCCCAAATTCTTTGTTCCTTTTTCCCTGTAATAAGTGAGCCTTCCCAGGGCTGGTCAGACATTGGCCTGCCCATCCTGTTTCTGGGCTAACCGCCTGCCTCTCTTACCTGCCACACCTTGTTGGAAAATAATTACGAAATTACACAGGAGGGAGGCTGCCCATTTTTCCACTTTGATGCCAGGGGGCACTATCTATGACTCTGTTCCTCCCCTACACTGCAGCCCAAGCCTCGCAGGTATTCCCTCCAGCTAGCTAGCACTGGGACCTGAGCTCCAGAGTCTCACCAGGACTCTTACTTCCCACTGGAGCTCCTGGTCCCAGCACCCTCACACTGGGTTTACTCTGTGCACACACCAAAGCAACATACACCGGGCCCTGTGCTCACACACTGGGCTCCAAGCCTGCACATACACTCTCAGGGCTCCAACCCCTTCCACACTCTTGGGGCTCCAACCCCTTCTCTGGGATCAGGACCCCAAGCCCTGTCCCCAAGCCCTCCCTGGGCAATCCCCTTATCCCTGGCCCTGGGAGCTTCCTCAATAGCTCCCCAAAGGTCAGGGCCCCATCCCACTGGAGCTTCAAGCTGGCTCCTATATGCAGCCTCAGACCTCCACCACAGAGCCTGGGCACTGCCACAGGTCTCTCCACCAACCTGGGCCCTGCCTCAGTGCTCCACAGTGAGCCTGGGGCCCCCTTGCTTGATCTCGCCCATCAGGGATGTGGGGGATGGGGTTATTAAGGCACCCTGACCCACCTTTCACCAGGGTGGTAACTGACCTGGTATTTCATGGGGGCTCCTTCACCACTGGGAGCCCCACCAGGCCACCCACTCCCATCAGGGTGCAGTTTTAGATTGTGCCCAGGACCAAGAGCCTCATAGCCAACCTCATCAGCTCTTGCCCTTACCTCCTGGGTTGTTTATGCTGCAGCTCAGCTAGGCGATGTTTCTGCCTGCCCTGGCAGCAGCAAGCTGCATCCTCTTTATATCTGGTTCCCAAAATGGCTGTCACTATCAGGAACCTGGTAGCTGCCTTATTGCCATTAAAGTGGCAGGCACCAATGGTGCCCTGCCACATTCCCACCCATTTCCTTCCATCTGTATTGCCTGGAAGATTTCTGGGTCATTTGGTGGCAAACCCTGTACCTATCACAGGGTCAACCCCATGACCTTCTAACTCCTGGAAGCCACACTGCAGAAAGATACATGCTCAGCTTGGTTTGACTTGGTCAAAGGAGTTCAGCCACTTCCTTGTCAGGATGTGGACTGAGTATGCTGGAGTTCATGATTTTAGGTAAATCTTAAAAAAAATTATCTGCAAAGCAGCTTGTGTGCCTTAGAATCAGTAGGGTCAGGAACCAATACTAGAACTTGGGAAAGATGTTAAAATTGTTATATAATCAAGCTGACAAAGAGTAGTGGGAAGCCTCATCAGTAGAGATCTACCCAACTTGAGGAGGCAGCCAGCCAATTTTCCAGGGAGATCTTAGGGATTAGTCTTCCAGCTGATTCTACCAGTTCTGGCAACTGGGGTCACTGAACCTCCAAAGTATGAAATTCAAAGACATTAATTCTATTGTAACTAGATCCTATAAAGCCTTTAAGGCCAGTAATCTCCTGCCCCTCCCCTCTTTATGCAATCTCCATCCCTGGAAACTTTCAAAAGATACACTTGGCTGGCATGGTTTAGTTGGGAATAGAGATGTAAAGGCCCAGAAAAAAACCCAGAAAAATTCAGGGGAAAAAAAAGTTTTTTCCTGTTTTTTTCCCTGAGGATTTTTTTGTTTTTTTCCAGAAAATTGGAAAAATTGAAAAATTGAAAATTTTGGAAAAATTAAAAAAAAACTTTTATGAAATATTTTCCTTTAGAATGACAAATAAAATGTTTAAGACAATGTGTTCATATGTTGCATATATTGCTACCCTTTACTCCCCCAAAATGTTTTCTAATAACTATGTAATAGGAAGACTTTGATGTAAGACTACCTACACTATCAGATCATTACAATTCCTGTACACCAAGGACAAGCAGTATAGTACAACTCTCAAATGCAAGAGCAAGATGCATTTCTGCCCCCAGGGACACTGCCATTTTCACAAGAGAAGGAAGAAGGATTCAGTGCCTTCTTTGCTTGAGGACTTCCCCTATTGTTGACATTTGATCTAGAGGTTGGTGGATCTGCTCCTGTCCTTCTGACTAGGCCTCAAAGGACTAGAAGTGGACACTGACAGTAGCATCCATTTGTTCCTGTAGAGATTAGAGATTAGAAACAAGGAGAAACAAGGAGCTTATTGCCCTTGTCCTGGGGGTACAAGCATGGGGGAGCAAGGAGCCCCGTCCATGGGGGAACCCCAGAAATGGGTGACCCAACCCCAAAGGAAAAACGCCGAAAAAAAGAATTACTCACCCGTTTCAGGATGCTGAGCACAAGAAGAACCATGCTGAAGAGAAACACCCATGCGGTTTATTAGCCGCATTTATCTGCAGCTGCAGCTGGAGCTGGCACAAGCGGGTGACGTCAGAAGAACACTGTCTGGCGGAAATAAAAGCCGGCACCAAGGAGGAGCAAAGAGGGACATGAGGAGCAGAGGAGGCTGCAGGGATCCCCCATGCTAGTTACACCCAGCACCAGCAGGAGCAAGGAGACCCAGCGCTGAGGCAGGCGTCGGTGGCAGCAGAGACTGCAAAAGCTCCCCACACCAGTTGCAGGTGGCACTAGTGTGTGAGAGTCGAGACAGCTTGAGGAGGAGCTACAGAGGACCCCGGCTGGTGCTAGAACACAAAGCTGTGCCAAGAAATGCTGGGCACAGGCTAGAGCTGGGAGAGTAGAAGGGCTGATTACCCCAATGACCCCTCTTTCTTCAGTCTTTTTTTTTTCTTAAGTTTCCCTCTTATTTGAGAGGTTACTTATTTAAGGCAACATGAAGATCAGGAGTTGACATCAACAGAAGGCAAGCTGTATAGAGATCCAGAGCCTCATCTCAAAGGCTGGCGTATGGACGGGGTGTAGGGGAGGTGGGGAGAAGTGGACACACCGGAGGCCAGGGAACAACTACAAGCAGACCTGGACAGGTTGGACATATAGATTCATAGATTCTAGGGTCGGAAGGGACCTCAATAGTTCATCAAGTCCGACCCCCTGCATAGGCAGGAAAGAGTGCTGGGTCTAGATGACCCCAGCTAGATGCCTATCTAACCTCCTTTTGAAGACCCCCAGGGTAGGGGAGAGCACCACCTCCCTTGGGAGCCCGTTCCAGACCTTGGCCACTCTAACTGTGAAGAAGTTCTTCCTAATGTCTAGTCTAACTCTGCTCTCTGCTAGCTTGTGGCCATTATTTCTTGTAACCCCCGGGGGTGCCTTGGTGAATAAAACCTCACCAATTCCCTTCTGTGCCCCCGTGATGAACTTACAAGCAGCCACAAGGTCGCCTCTCAACCTTCTCTTGCGGAGGCTGAAGAGGTCCAGGTGCCCCAGTCTCTCCTCATAGGGCTTGGTCTGCAAGCCCTTAACCATACGAGTGGCCCTTCTCTGGACCCTCTCCAGGTTATCCACATCTCTCTTGAGGTGTGGCGCCCAAACTGAACGCAGTATTCCAACTGTGGTCTAACCAGCACCCGATAGAGGGGAAGTATCACCTCCTTGGATCTGTTTGTCATGCATCTGCTGATGCACGATAAAGTGCCATTAGCTTTTCTGATGGCTTCGTCACACTGACGACTCATGTTCATCTTGGAGTCCATTAGGACTCCAAGATCCCTTTCCGCTTCCGTTCCACCAAGCAGGTCATTCCCTAGGTATTAGGTATGCTGGACATTTTTTCTCCCTAGGTGCAGCACTTTGCATTTCTCCTTGTTGAACTGCATTCTGTTGTTTTCTGCCCGTTTGTCCAGCCTGTCCAGGTCTGCTTGTAGTTGTTCCCTGCCCTCTGGCATGTCCACTTCTCCCCACAGTTTTGTGTCATCCGCAAACCTGGACAGAGTACACTAAACTCCCTCGTCCAAGTCACTGATGAAGACATTGAAGAGTATCAGTCCAAGGACCGAGCCCTGCAGGACTCCACTGCCCACACCCTTCCAGGTCAATACCGTCGCATCCACTACGACTCTCTGGGTGCAACCCTCTAGCCAATTCGCCACCCACTGGACCGTGTAGTCATCCAAGTCACAGCCTCTTAACTTGTTCACCAGTATGGGGTGGGATACCGTATCCGAGGCCTTCCTGAAATCTAAGTATATGACATCAACCCCTACTCCTGCATCCAGGCGTTTTGTAACCTGGTCATAAAAAGAGACTAGATTAGTCAGGCATGATCTACCTGCTATGAACCCATGCTGGTTTCCCCTCAGCATAATTTGTCCTGCCGGGCTCTCGAAAATGTGAGCCTTGATAATTTTTTCAAAGACTTTGCCAAGGATGGAGGTGAGACTGACTGGCCTATAGTTGCCCAGGTCCTCCTTCCTCCCCTTCTTGAAAATGGGGACCACATTGGCCTTTTTCCAGTCCTCCGGGACCTGGCCCATGCGCCACAAGTGTTCAAATATTCCTGCCACTGGCTGTGCAATGACATCAGCCAGTGCCTTCAGTACCCTAGGATGGAGCTCATCCGGGCCTGCCGACTTAAACGCATTCAGTTCCTCCAAGTGATTCTGCACCATCTCAGGGTCTACGCATGGTAGTCTGGCGCCCTGCTGCTGCCTCTCTACAATCCCAGTGAGAGACTTGTCGTGCCCCTCACTTAGGAACACTGAGGGAAAGAACTCATTGAAGAGTTCAGCCTTGTCCCTCCTGTCCGTCACCAATTGCTTCTGCCCATTTAATAGGGGTCCTATTCCACCCTGGGCCTTCCTTTTACTCCCTATATAGCTGAAAAACAATTTCTTGTTATCCTTAACTTGGGATGCCATCCTCAGCTCCATGGTAGCTTTGGCCCGTCTAACTGCCTCCCTACAAGCGCGAGCAGAGGAGGTATACTCCTCTTTGGTAATCTCTCCCTGTTTCCACTTTTTATATGCTCCCCTTTTAGCCCGTAGGCTGCTCTGGATTTCTCTGGTCAGCCAGGGAAGCTTTCTGGCCCCTTTCCCTCCTTTTCCTCACATCGGGACCGTCTCCCTCTGTGCCCGAAGGATCATTTCCTTAAGGCACAGCCACCCTTCCTGGGCTCCCATCTCTTCAAATCTCCTATTCTGCAGTGCGTCCTTGACTAATCCCCTGAGCTCATTGAAATCAGCTTTCCTAAAGTCTAGCACTTTCACCCTACTAGTTACCTTACCCACTCGACATCTTATGATGAATTCTATTATTTGGTGATCACTGTCCCCCAGGTGACCACCGATCTGTAGGTCCCCTACCATGTCATCCCCCGTTGCCAATACCAGGTCCAGTAAGGCATTCCCCCTAGTGGGATGATGTACCTCCTGTGTCAGGTGGAGGTTCTGTACACAGGATAGGAACCTGCGTGAATGGTGGGACTTTGCTGTCTGCATCTCCCAGCATGTGTCATGGGGGACCTAAACTACCCAGACTACCGCCTCCTTAGTTTTTATGGTCTCTGAGAGCTGCCTCAGGAGCCCTAAATCTAGCTCTTCCCCTTGGTGTGGGGGTCTGTAGCAGACCCCTACCACCAAATCCCTTTCTCCTTGACCCCCATGTAACCTAACCCACAATCCTTCTACTTTCTCCTCCTTCGATTCCGTCTTGTTAAGGGTTGATGTATATTGCTCATTGACATAGAGCGTGTCAACAGATAAAGTGATCCCCGCCAGATTATTGTACCAAAAAGGGTTAAGTGACACAACCATCTGTAACTGGTGATGCGGTGGCGGAGTGTGTCCGCAGTCTGACCCACCATGTGAGTGGCGCGTGATCACAATGTTAGGTAGGGCGTAATCACCTGTGGTCTAGCCAACCAAAAACCACCTAATGGGCATGGCTGGCTGGCCAGCATGTCCATGTGTTCCAGAACTTACCATCAGGGGAGCTTTCTGATTGGCTAAAAAGTTTATATAGGGGACCACACGCCTTGGTGCCGGGTCCCCGGGCTCTGACTCTCGAGACAGACTGATCACCTGTCTTGGGGCCTGGTCAGACTCCTAGGTCACCAGCAGAAGCTGCTCTGGTTGCTCCGAGCGCCGTAGCTTACTGCCTCACAAATCCGGAACGCCCTGTACCTTGTCCTAGCCAGACATTGTACTTGTATCGTACTTAGACTGCGGTCTTCACCCGTCACCCGTCGCTTGTCTGTCATCTGTATTCCCTTGCTGTTGTATATAGTTTATCATCTGTATCATTCTCCAAGTTTTATCACCCACCAAGTTGTTTTGACCTACCGTTCGACTGTTCTGTAAGTAAACATCAAGCTTTATTTCACCCTTTATTGCCTCTGGTGTTTATCTCCCTCTCGCACTTGGCATCCCCGAGCATGTCTGGGTTGGTGTCACCATCTGGTGCCCCACTCAGGACGCGACTGCGGCCGTTTTCCCACACACCTTACGGAGAACGCGCCCACAGAGCGCAACCCCTCCCCCTTTCTTCCCCACTCTGTCCTTTCTGTACAGTTTATAACCCTCAATATGTACCGCCCAGTCGTGGGAAGAATCCCACCAGGTTTCTGTTAGCCCTACTAAGTCATAGGTGTTTTCTGCAAGCAGGAGTGCTAGTTCATCCTGCTTGCTCCCCATGCTCCTAGCATTAGTATATAGGCACTTGAGCCCTGTGACTGGTGCCTTTGTTGCTCCCCAGCTCTGATTCCCAAAGGGCCCCTTATTGCTTACCTGTGCTGTACTGCTGGCCGCCCCATGGATTGCAGGTTCCCAATGTTCTCCTTCTTCAGTCTGGGCTGTCCTTGTGGGTGCCACATGGTTTGGTGGTCCACGGCTTCTCCCGTCCCCATCTTCCCCTTCCCCCGACGAGCCTAGTTTAAAGCCTGCCAGAGGAGATCCGCCAACCTAGAAGAGAACACACACTTACCTTTAGGAGACAGGTGAAGCCCATCCCAACTGAGCATGTCCCTCGTTGTGATGTGCGGGTCATTGTCAAGGAAGCTGAAGCCTGCCTCGAGACACCATTGCCGAAGCTGCCAGTTGGTCTCTCTAATGCAGTTCTCGTGTCGTCTTCCATGTCCACTCACTGGTAGGACAGAAGAGAATACCACCTGTGCACCGATCTCCCTCAGCACACCGCCCTATGGGCAGAAAACAACAGAATGCAATTCAACAAGGAGAAATGCAAAGTGCTGCACCTAGGGAGGAAATATGTCCAGCATACCTACTGCCTAGGAAATGACCTGCTTGGTGGCACGGAAGCGGAAAGGGATCTTGGAGTCCTAGTGGACTCCAAGATGAACATGAGTCATCAGTGTGACGAAGTCTTCAGAAAAGCTAATGGCACTTTATTGTGCATCAGAAGATGCATGACGAACAGAACCAAGGAGGTGATAATTCCCCTCTATCGGGCACTGGTCAGACCGCAGTTGGAATACTGCGTGCAGTTTTGGGCGCCGCACTTCAAGAGGGATGTGGATAACCTGGAGGGGGTCCAGAGAAGGGCCACTCGTATGGTTAAGGGCTTGCAGGCCAAGCCCTATGAGGAGAGACTAGGGTACCTGGACCTCTTCAGCCTCCGCAAGAGAAGATTGAGAGGCAACCTTGTGGCTGCCTATAAGTTCATCATGGGGGCACAGAAGGGAATTGGTGAGACGTTACTCACCAAGGCGTCCCTGGGGGTTGCAAGAAATAATGGCCATGAGCTAGCAGAGAGCAGATTTAGACTAGACATTAGGAAGAACTTCTTCACAGTTAGAGTGGCCAAAGTCTGGAATGGGCTCCCAAGGGAGGTGGTGCTCTCCCCTACCCTGGGGGTCTTCAAGAGGAGGTTAGATAGGCATCTAGCTGGGGTCATCTGACCCCAGCACTCTTTCCTGCCTATGCAGGGGGTTGGACTCGATGATCTATTGAGGTCCCTTCCAACCCTAACATCTATGAATCTATGAATCATCTCTGGTTGGCGTAAGGCGGGGTGTAGGGGAGGCAAAGCCCCAAGACAAAGATCTAAGTAAGAGATCAAAGAGGGAAATAGGAGAAACAGGATGTGAGAACTTCCTCCCAGCAATAGCCTTAACATCAAGTTGTGGAAGTCGAGAACCCCTGGGGACCATAGAGACTACCTTTGGAGGGCAAGCTGCCGACCCTCAAAGAGACAGCTGCGCCTGATCAGCCTGAAAAGGCAAAATACTCAAGTGAACGCCACAGGAAATTACAATCCTATGGTACCCAGAAGTGTAAGGAACACTATACTTGATGAGGGTGTCCTCTGGGTTCAGCTGCAGAATTCCCTGAAGATTCTAAAGCCAATTTCTTCAGCAATCACTGCACCTGAATCAGACAGTGTACTTTTGTCAGACATTCCTTACCAAATGGCCCACATAAAATCAACTGTTTTTGAGAAGCTAAGTATATCTCCACTTACAAGCACAGATGAAAGAAAAGTGAAAGACTTTATTAACAGACAGGAAGAATTTTGTTGCCAATCAATTCATGCTCCTGCAAATCTCTTAGATCCAAGACTTAAAGGCAGAAACATTAGTGATGATAGCACTGCTACTGCATTTGACTGGAATACAAAACAAGCAACACACCTAGGACTTGATGTTGGAAAGGTATTTTCAAATGTTGCAGATATTTGATCCAGGAATGCAGTCTGGGAGTCTACAAATCATATGCCTCCTACAACAAGGTGGCAAGGCCTTTGCACAACACAGCCTCTGACTCCTCTTGCTTCTTGCCTGCTTCCAATTCCTCCATCTTCTGCAGCATGTGAAAGAAATTGGTCTATGCTTGGAAATACTCATACCAAATCACGAAATAAAGTAACATGTGAAAAAGTAGGGAAGCTCATCTAAATCCAGGCAAACCTTCAGTTTTCAGAAGTCCATGAAGATGATAAAAATGAAGAATCAAAAGAAGCAGAAACTGTAGATAATGATAGCTCAGACAATGAGACCGATTAGACAAATTTTCACGTAACAAAATTTGTATTCAATGGGCGTGTGTAGATGAAATGGGGACCCTAAATTGAAGCGGTTGGTTTTTAAACCCACCACTCCTATTTAGAGTGAAGTAAACCCCCATGTCGTGCACACACCCTGTACTTACCTGCCTCTCCAGTGGTGGGGAGAGGAGGGTGAGGTGCTGGCAGGCAGAACAGTCCCTGGGCTGCAGCAGGGGGATAGTGTTTCCCTCCATGGCAGCAGCAGACCCCCCCAGGCAGCACCCACCTGCAGGCACCCAACTCAGGCAGTCCCGGGCGGCACCGCAGCCACAGAGGGAAGCACCGGACCCCTGCGCAGCTCAAGCAGGCAGGCAGGCTCAGGGCGGGGAATCAGGTTCACTGCTTTTCTTTGGTGGAGCCTGCCTTCCCATGCTGCTGCCAGGTTGCCTGCAGGGCTTCCTGCAGAGATGCAGACCTGCACAGAGCCCAGTGCTTCACTCTGCAGCTGTAGGGGCAGCAAACTAAAATTCCTCTGAGTATTAGGTTGCTGTGCCCCAAGTTAAGGCGTATTATGCCACTGAATTTCCTAAAGCGGCTGGAATTAATGCACAATATGCCACGAGGCGTACAAACACCAACACCGTTAGTGTGGTGCAAAAGCATTTAGCCCACTTTAAAGTGTTGTGCACACATGCCCCTTTATTTGTCTACACAGTCAATGAGTCTTGCGGGTTTTTTTTCCTTTATTTCTCAGTTCTTTTTCTAAAATTTAGTGCTTTCTGTATCTGCTTAACACTGTGGAGGAGACTAAGTCCAGAATACATAATAACTTTATTTGTTTTACTATAATGTTAATGGTTCCTTCTAATTTCAACTTTAATTTTTGCCTGCTTGTCATAAAACTGGCAAAAACTAAGAGATGCTAGGTTCCTTAGAGTTCAGCAGCTTGTAGCTCCATTTGTAACAAAAATTAAAACATTTTAAAGTAAATTCAATTAGTAAATTTGTAATTATTGTCTGAAAAAACTATACTTTTACATTTAATAAATATACCAAACATGATAATTTTATGAGCAAACCAAGTTCTATAAATGTTATGTTCTTAAAGTAGCAAAGTGAATTTAGATCTGTAAAGGGTACTAAAAAATAAGTATTGCATATATTTCAATTTCCCCCAAAATTTCCATTTTTTCCAAAAAACCCCAGAAAAACAACTTTTTTTCCCATGTCTTCAAAATTTCCAGAAATTTTACACCTCTAGTGGCAAGCAGTAGGGGAAGCAGCCATCTTGGGCTCCTCTTTGTGCCAGCAGCTCCCTCTGGGAAGCCAGCATTTTATTTTCAGTAAAGTAAAGGATTTTTTATAGATTTTGCAGGCATTGTCCAATTTCATGATTTTCTGAAATTTCTACAAAATCCATATAATCACAATTTGATTTGGTCCCTACTCATCAAAATGCTGCCTCTTCTTTCAAAAATTCTGTGCAGCACTTGCAACTGTTCCTGCTGCTGAACCCGAAGTCTTACATGATCCCACCTTTTTTGCTAGCAGCTGTCAGATGTGCATAGAGGAGGGGTCAGAAAAAGGGGCTGCAGCAGAGGACTGAGATCAGTCCACTGCCAGTTTGGAGGATCTAAACAGATAGGTGAGTGGCATCTTTTTGCAACTCTTCTCAGGACCTTCCATCAAAGAGACATTGTTCATCCAGGCCTCTCTGATCCTTCCTTGGAGCCTTGCTTAAAGACCATTCTAAAAAGGGCTAAGAAGTGTGTAGCGAATGAGGTACTGTCTGAGCTGGAGCAGAGGGGATGAGTTCTATTGGAATACAGCAAGGCAGGAGGAAAGAGAGAAACAGTTCCTCAAGGAGAGTTGGCAGGAGCAGGTGAAGCACATGAACTGCTGTGCCAAAACCAATTCTGGGAGGGGGAGGCAGCAGAGCATGAGGTCCAATGTGACCTCTGC
The DNA here is from genome assembly GCF_030867095.1 of Alligator mississippiensis. NCBI lineage: Eukaryota > Metazoa > Chordata > Crocodylia > Alligatoridae > Alligator > Alligator mississippiensis. Next base: position 114,132,973 of record NC_081827.1, read on the forward strand.
TTTGCCATGCTTGCCAGTGCCCAAACAAACCAGCACAATTCACACTGGTCACCCGAATGGCTCCACGGTCGCCCGAATTTGCTCTGTGGTCAGACCCAGAGGGTGGTAACTGACGGAAGTCAATTGTCATGGTGCCCTGTGACCAGTGGGGTCCCCCAAGGCTCTGTCCTTGGACCCATATTGTTCAACATCTTTGTTAATGATGTGGACATTGGAGTCAGAAGTGGACTAGCCAAGTTCGCTGATGACACCAAACTTTGGGGCAAAGCATCCACACCTGAAGACAGGCGGGTGATCCAGGCTGACCTGGACAGGCTCAGCAAATGGGCGGACGAGACCTGATGGTGTTTAACACTGAAAAATGCAAAGTTCTCCACCTTGGGAAGAAAAACGTGCAGCATGCTTATAGACTCGGTAGCGCTACACTGGCTAGCACTACAGAAGAAAGAGACTTGGGGGTCATCATTGACCACAAGATGAACATGAGCCTGCAGTGCGATGCTGTGGCTAATAAAGCGACCAAAACGCTGGCTTGCATCCATAGATGCTTCTCAAGCAAATCCCGGGACGTCATTCTCCCCTTGTACTCGGCCTTGGTGAGGCCACAGCTGGAGTACTGCATCCAGTTTTGGGCCCCGCAATTCAAAAAGGATGTGGAGAAGCTTGAGAGAGTGCAGAGAAGAGCCACGCGCATGATCAGAGGTCAGGAAAACAGCCCTTACAATGACAGGCTGAGAGCTATGGGGCTCTCTAGCCTAGAAAAGTGCAGGCTTAGGGGTGATCTGATGGCTGCCTATAAGTTTATCAGGGGTGACCACCAGTATCTGGGGGAACATTTGTTCACCAGAGCGCCCCAAGGGATGACGAGGTCGAACGGTTATAAACTCCTACAAGACCATTTCAGGCTGGACATAAGGAAGAATTTCTTTACTGTACAAGCTCCCAAGGTCTGGAATAACCTGCCATTGGAAGTGGTTCAAGCACCTACATTGAACACCTTCAAAAGAAAATTGGATGCTTATCTTGCTGGGATCCTATGACCCCAGCTGACTTCCTGCCCTTCGGGTGGGGGGCTGGACTCAATGATCTTCCGAGGTCCCTTCCAGCCCTAATGTCTATGAAATCAATGAATGTCCAGTTGATCTCCCCTGAGTTCAGCACTCACTCAATTAACAAAAGACAGGAAATCTCTGGGGAATCTTCAACCCTCCATTGTTTTTCACAATGAAACAAGAGGACCTAGAGGGCAGAGAAATGTTGTGGGGAGAAAACATCACCCATTTACCTTTCATCTACTATACCAAACCAGATGGCACAGAAAAAATAAAGATGATAGAGGGGAAGTGAATGGGATAGATAGGTACCAGTCTTGTTAGCCCTGTTCAGCCCCTTCATTTCTATGCTTCTGCTTGGCTTCCTTTTATAAGCTATTACACTGCTCTTTGTTCCACCATCTATACTGCTTTTAGCTGCAAATTATAAACAGTTAATTTATTCTCTCCTTTTGACACTGTGTATTATCCACTTATTACACTAATTTTGTCTAGTTTTGAGCTACAATTTTTACTTGGACTTTGGTTTGGAGACCTACTGGTTTTAATTCCTACTGTTAAATTGATTATTTATGTCCTCTCTATGAGTACCATATATAGCTTCTTGCATGTTGTTGGGTTGAGATGTGTTCATCTTTAGACCCTTTTAGTTGTGTATGATTCCCACCGACCCCTCCTCAAAATAAACAGTTATTCCTGCTGTCTGTGCTGAAAGTATTAACGGTTTAATAAAGCTTTATTATTATGGGGGAACCAAACTGAACTATTCATTCCAGAGTCATGGAAGGTGTCAATTAGTTGGGATTTATGTTCTTGTGCAAATTATAACTTTTGGAAGGGAGGATTTCTTATCTCCTTCCTTCACCATTTTGGAATGTTGTTTGCCACCATCCTGTTTTCTTTTTTCTCTATTTTACGGTCTCCCTTGACAACTCTACCTCTGTTGTTGCTACTCATCTAAGAAACTTAACAAATATGTTTGTTTTTTCATCTCAAGGCTTTCTTGTATGAAGTCTCCTGCTAGGCCTTTTGTTCCAATTTGATCTCAGCACTTGTTTACCTGGACATTTTAATTCCTTTCTTCATTTTTCTGACCACATCTGCAAAGCTTTATTTTGCAGGCATTTAAGAACAGGCTGGAGCAGTCTGCTTTAGCCACACTGCTGCAGCTGTGGACCCTGCAGCTTCCCCCATTCTACTTCCCCAAAGTGCATTTTATTACAATTCTACAGCTCTTGAGAGTGTAACCGATTGCCGTGTGAGATTCACACGTCTGGCATATGTCTTCATGCGGCAGAAGAAGAGATGGCTGGGTCTTCTCTGATAAAAAGTGAACATCAAAACATTGCCAATGTAACCCACACAACATGTGTACCAGCTGGTTTTTTTACTGCAAACTGTGTTCTAGTTTTCATGTTGTTAAGTATTTTGTTTTCGTTTAAATATAATTGAAGGGGAACAGAACAGAGTCAAATCGCCATTATGTGTAAGCGAGCAGATCACATACGCAGCTTAAGCTATGAGGAAGTCAAGGGACATGACTCGAAACCGCTAAACTAGCGCAAACTGGAACAATCCTGTCCTAGTCCAGTAAAAGCAGAAACTTAGTGTAGAAAGAATGTGGCTATGATGTCATGCTTCTTATTTAATTGAGTCGCGAGCAAAGTAGAACAACAGACAGTTTCCTCTCGGGGCAGTTGTCTGTTCAGAATGCATTCTTTAATAAATCAAGTCTTTAAACTCATATTGTCGTTCGTCTGAGCCTCCACCCAATGAAACCGGGGACTAAGATTTTCCCCAACAGTTTTCTGGTGTTACAAGTGGGATTGCGGCGGAACACCGAGCTGACAGCTTGAACAGTCTGGGGACACAGCTGACACCCGTGGCACCAAAACCCAGAGGTAAGAGATCCTAATTAAAAATCTTACTTAACGGGTCTCAGTGCTCCCTAGCCTGGACAAGTTACGTCTTCTTGACAGTAAGCGCTCCCTATGTTATTTGAAAGAGGCTAAGACTTGGTTTATCTGACTGACTGAAATTTATAACAGAATTCTTTATCTGAAACTAGATATATGGGATCCCTGACAGGTAGACTGTTCTGATTTCGTCTGGGGACGCCTAGACTCTTCTCTGTCTATCGCTTTGCCTACTGGCCTCTAACAGTCCCTGTCCTGATGACTCTGATTTATATTTGAGAGATTGTCTTGTGTCTTTTCCCTTGTGTCTGGTTCATGGGCAGCCGCCCCAAGTTGGCCACTTGTGAGCCAATCTTGAATGCAAGGGCTCGTGTTCCAGTTGTGAATTCCCTTTGTGTCTCTGGTATCGGGCATCACTCTGACGAACCCGTCTCCCCTTTCCTCTTGTGTCTCTGATAAATCTCTCCTGACTGAATTGTTTTGTTCTGGAAATGGGTCAAGGAACTTCCTGTCCAGATCTAAAAACCCCTTTAGGGTATATGTGTAAAACCTACGGAACTCAATTGGGTCCAAGGAAGCAAAAGCACTTAGTTAAATTGGCACATGCTTGGAATGGGTATACCTATGAAAACCCCGAGTTACAATTTCCTAATAAAGGAACCTTTGACCCCGACAAATTAAATTATCTGAGGGGATTCCTAGAAATACCCAAGCCAAAGCAGATGGAATATTGGTACCTATGGGATAATGAAGCTTCTAAAAGAAAACAAAAATCAATTGAGGCTAGTCTCAGAGATTCAAACAAAAAATTGAAAAAACAATTGGCTTCTTTAAAAGAGGCAAAATCCAGCCCTAGCGCTCCCCCACCTGATCCTCCTACCTATAAAAAATTCTACCCCAGTATTCTGGTGCCCAGCGATACCACCACTCCGGAAGACACAGAAGATTTGCTAGACTCCTGGGTACCCAGTCAAACTCCTCCACCTCCGGCTCCTGCAGGAGGGTCCGTCACCTCTTGAAGTGGTGCCAGACAAACCCTTCCTCAACCACCAATAACTTTAGTCTCTCCCCCACCCTCCATTGCTTCAAGTTCTGAAGAAGATGACCAATCTAACCAGCCAGACCTACCCACTGTTAAAGAGGTCAAAAAACGAATGAAATCTGAATTAAGACTGTTATATGAAGTGAAAAATATTCAAAGAGGTTTAGATGGACAACCTGTCATAACTTTTTTCACCCCAGAAGAATCAAGAATGATTGTAACAGGTCTTGATAATCCACAATACTTTAAACCTGCCGTTCTCTGTCCCCTGAGACAGTACCTGCCTCAAATGCATGGCGGCCAAAGGACTATTGTTCATGTCTCTTGGACTGCTAGTGACATCACCACCTTTTGCAATACCTTTCCGAAACTAAGGGAATGGCCTTCTGATTTTAGAGATAAACTGCAACAAGTTTTTAATATCTATAATCCTACTGTGTCAGATGTCGATTGGCTCCTAAACAGTCTCTTAAACTGAGAGCAAAAGTGGCTTCTCATTGCTGAAACCCGAAATATACAGGACGGCATTCCATAGCCACAAAATGATTACAACTATGAAGACAATCAGGGATTGCAAAATTTGTAAAATGCAAGGGCCACTCTGTTAAACCCATTACCAGAGTAGCTCAGAATCATGTAGATTAGACAAAAGTAGAAAATTGCAAACAAAATCCTGACGAGAATCCAGCCGATTTTCAAAATCGACTTTGTGCAGCAATTCAAAGACATACTGGCATTGATCCTGCTGCAAACAATATGCAAGGGTTAATAGTTACCACTTATGTAAAGAATTACAGCCAAAGCTACAAGATAAACTACAGCAATTAGTCCTGGGCTGGAAGGGTAAACCCATGGCCGAGATTGTTCAGGCTTGTATCGATTTATGGAAACAACAGCAGGCGGAAAATGAAAAAAGAAAAGAACTTAAAACTAGCTTTATGGCTTTGAAATCCAAGACTTAGAACAAAAATGGCATACTGGTCCTCGCTCATATGTCCAACTTCATAAAGACTTTTATGCTGGGGCCCTAGAGTCTGATCAAAACCCTCATTCACAAGTTAACTCAAGACCAAATGTACCTCCTTTTCAGCCACGTTTCCAACGTGGACTGCGCCCTGACGATGTTTGTAATTACTGTAAACAAAAGGGACACTGGAAAACTAATTGCCCAAATCGGCCCCAGCGCAGTGGCCCACCTGTTTCCTGCCCCTCAAGCCCTACCCAATGACAGTTCAGCACGGTCTCTGTGTCTCCAGAATGTGCTGTGCTACATTCTCTCATCAAAACCTCTAGAGATGCCAGTGTAAGTGTGACTGTTAATAACAAATCTCATAGTTTCCTCGTAGATACAGGGGCCTCTATGTCTACTATAAAATATGAAGAAGCTGAAAGATTAATACCCACCAATGAAACAGTCAATGCAATTGGAGTAGGGGGTCAAGTCATTCTGCATAAATATGCTAGTCCAGCTACAGTCAAAATTGGGCCATTGTCTGCTGAACATGCTTTCTTGTTAAGTCCTACTGCTCCAGTAAATCTATTAGGAAGAGATTTGTTGTGTAAATTGGGCGCCACAATCCACTGTTCCCCTGAGGTTGTGTATTTAGACTGCCCTCTGATCGGACCCAAAATTTAATGCTCTTGTTCTCTACAGACCCTGAGAATAACCAAACAGATGGTGACTCTTTCAACGCTCCATCTCTTTCGGATGTTCCAGAGTCTTTGTGGGCTTCCCACCTCATTGAAACAGGGAAGCTCTTGAACATTGAGCCAGTTCAATTAACTTATAATACACGCAAACCTTTTCCTGCTGTAGATCAGTATTCCCTTTCCCGAGAAGCCGAGGAAGGTATTGCCCCGGTCATAGATGCACTGTTGCAACAGGGTGTTTTAATTCCAACTCGCTCTCCTTGTAACACTACTATCCTACCTGTAAAGAAACCCGGGAAAATAGACGAGCATGGAAAACCTGTTTATCGCTTTGTACAAGATTTAAGAAAAATTAATCAATTTGTTATTCCTTCTCATCCTGTTGTGCCAAACCCTTCTACTATCCTCAGCATGATTCCTGCCTCTGCTGCTTTCTTTTCTGTTGTTGATATATGTTCTGCTTTCTTCTCTATCCCAGTACACCCTAACTCCCAATTTTTTTTTGCGTTTGCCAGCCAAAAGTTATATATTTGGGGCACGAAATCTCCAAGAGGTATAGACATTTACCTACAGATCGCATTTCTGCCATTCTTTCTCTTCCATGACCCACTACAAAGAAACAACTCAGAGGCTTTCTAGGCTCTGCTTCATATTGTCGACAATGGATACCCAACTTTTCCATTCTGGCAAAACCCTTAAATGAGCTTACTAGAGATGATTCCACTGATAACTCTCTCCCGTGGACCGAGCACCACGAACAGGTGTTTGTTGATTTAAAGGCAGCCCTAGCCTCTGCACAAGCATTGGGACGCCCCGACTACGATAAACCTTTTACTTTGTACTGTCATGAAAGAGAAGGTGTTGCTTCTGGAGTCCTGACTCAACCCTTTGTTTCTTTTCCCCAACCAATTGCTTATTTTTCTTCCTTGCTTAATCCTCTTGTACAAGGATTTCCACCCTGCCTGCGTGCTGTAGCTGCCGCTGCATTGCTTTTGAACAAGTCAGCAGCTATAGTATTAGGATCTCCCCTTACCCTTGCTGTTCCCCATGCTGTATCTGCCTTGTTAAACCGTGGAAAAACTCAACACTTGTCCTCTCAAAGGTTATCTTCTTATGAGCACACTATTCTGGCTGCTGATAATGTTACTGTCGTTCGTTGTAATGCTTTAAACCCTGCTTCTCTTTTACCTTTACCACACGATGGAGAGACACACTTGCTAGACCATGACTGTGTTGTGCAGACAGATCAGGTACTTACCCCACGCCCAGACCTTACTGACAACCCGCTTCATAACCCTGATTATATTTTTTTCATACACGGCTCATGCAAAAGAGACGCGACTGGGCAACTTGGTGCGGGATTCGCTGTATGTTCACCACATGCAGTCATTGAAGCTCACAGTCTCCCTGGTATCCGGAGCGCACAACCTGCTGAACTAATAGCCTTAACTTGTGCTTGTACCTTAGCAGCAAACCAGTCTGTTAATAATTATACTGATTCCCATTATGCCTTTGAAGTGTGCCATTCCACAGGTCAGATTTGGAAGCATCGTGGATTCCTTACCTCTTCCAGGTCCCCTATCTCTCAGGCTCCTTTAATTAACGCCTTACTGGATGCTATTTTACTCCCTAAACAGATTTCTGTTATACACTGCAAAGCTCATACAGGAGGCTCTGATCCGATAAGCCAAGGAAATGCTTGCGTGGATCAGCACGCACAGCATGCCGCCCTTGAAGGCACCCCACTTGTTATCTCCTTATGTGCAACTCTTAATCTTTCACTATCTAATATCTCTCTCCTCCAAGATGCAGCTCCAGAATCCGAAAAGCATGCGTGGCTTGCAGCAGGCTGTACTTTACATTCTGATACCCTATGGAAGTCTCCAGATGGGCGCATTATTGCCCCAAAAACCCTTGTCCCTCAGCTTGCTCACATGTCCCATGAAATGGGACATGCTTGCAAAAGTGGGGTAGCTGAGAACATTTTGAGGTACTGGTATGCACCCACCATTCATGCAGAAGCGAAAAAGGTATCAGAAACTTGTGCTATATGCCTACAACATGGAATTAGTAAACCAACACATGTCCAGGCCAGTGCTACTCCATGGTCCTATGGACCATTTCAGAACTTGCAGATAGACTTCACTGACCTCCCACCTAGCAAAGGGTGCCTACTGGTGTTCCTTGCCATTCTCTAAGTCCTGGAGACTGGATCCTTGTAAACGAATTTCACTGGAAAAACTGTCTGCAACCTAGATGGAATGGACCTTATCAAGTCTTACTAACCACCAATATGGCTGTAAAGGTTGATGGAAAGTCTGCCTGGATTCATGCATCTCATTGCAGAAGAACCTTAACACCAAAAGAAGAAGAACAAATCAACCCAGAACCAACCCAGCTGGACATAAATCCCATTCCTACGGGAACTGGATTTGATGAGGAAGAAGGTCTCCCCAAAGTAAGCGCTGAAGCAGCTCACCGGGTTGAGCCCCCTCGTACCTACAACCTGCGTCCGAGAAAATAAACCAACTACAACGGTTTCAGCAAAAGAAGTCTTCCGTACGGTGAAGCAAGTGACAACATAATCCGGAAGAGTTGCCTACAGAGGCAAGCCAAACAATACCTGCCAACATGACTCCTAAGTTTATTGTAGCTACAGTATTACTTAATTTAGCTGTATTAGGTGCCCCAAATGTATACCTAGGTCTGCTACAAAAGGTATCCATAGCTTTAAATGCCTCAGATTGCTGGGTATGTGGCCTTAGTCCAAGAATTTATAGTGAAGGATTCCTCATGATACCCCACCCTTTAAGCTTAGAAAATATGATGGCCAGGTGGGCAGACCTAGATAATTCAACTTGGAAAACTGTTGAATATGTAAAAGTGATACCTCAGCAGGGTGAAATGTGTTGGGTGCGCAATTACTCCCATCACCAAAATCACTCTGTGGGAAATAGTAGCTGTAATCGTTACGCTGTAGGAACTGGGGTATGGATGAACAATCAATCCAAAGAGAGAACATGGTGTCAGGACTTTAGGACCTGGTACTCCCTAAAAAAACAAACTTCCCGAGATGGATCATATAACTGCACCCCACAGGTCAGTATACACGTTACAGTATAGAACTGTGTAGGGCATGGAGGAGCTTGTTACCTAAATGGATCCTGAGCAAACTCATCCTCCTCCGCCCTAGGGCAATTCGAGCCCGTTGCAGGTTGGAGAAGTCAAGCACAGTTTGTGCTTTGGAATGACGGACAGAACACCACCAAAGATAATGCCAGCTGGATTGCCCTAAAAGGCACCTATTAGGTATGTGGCGCAACAGCATATCATTGGCTACCCAAAAATTGGTTTACACTGGTCGCATAACCAGTCTAGAAAACGCTATTAAAACCATAGCCCAAAACCAGGATAATTTATGACAAATGGTTATGCAAAAGCGATTAGCTCTTGACTATGTTTTAGCATCCAATGGAGTGCCTGTGCTGTAATAGGGCAAGAATGTTGTACCTCTGTAAATAGTACTTTCAAGTTAGTAGAAGAGCAAGTTAATGATGCTTTAGTTCACACTGCCAGGGCAGCTGAAGCTGCTTTTGTTCCCAAAGACTCTTCAGCAGATTGGTTTGCCTGGTTAGACCCTAGTGAATTATTCTAAGGTCTGCTCGGGAAAATAATGTCTGCATTATGTATGATTCTAATTTTAGGCTTAAGTTTATATGTAATAGCACAACTAATTTTATGTTGTGTAAAACTGTGTGTAAAGAAGGCTGAACAAACTATCTCAACAATATCAAAGAAAACAGTAAAACAAATGATGGTAGAATTTTAAAAAAATGAGATAGAACAGGAGATACTATGGACAGACCTGCGCCAGATAGAAATAGAATGATCCTTCTTTTGAAGGATCAGAGCGGGGAATGAAGGGGAATAGAACGGAGACATACTCTTATAGACATGCTCTTTAATGTCTTCATCAGTGACTTGGACGAGGGAGTGAAATGTACTCTGTCCAAGTTTGCAGATGACACAAAGCTATGGGGAGAAGTGGACACGCCGGAGGGCAGGGAACAGCTGCAAGCAGACCTGGACAGGTTGGACAAATGGGCAGAAAACAACAGAATGCAGTTCAACAAGGAGAAATGCAAAGTGCTGCACCTAGGGAGGAAAAATATCCAGCACACCTACAGCCTAGGAAATGACCTGCTGGGTGGCACGGAAGTGGAAAGGGATCTTGGAGTCCTAGTGGACTCCAAGATGAACATGAGTTGGCAGTGTGACGAAACCATCAGAAAAGCCAATGGCACTTTATCGTGCATCAGCAGATGCATGACAAATAGGTCCAAGGAGGTGATAATTCCCCTCTATCGGGCACTGGTCAGACCGCAGTTGGAGTACTGCATGCAATTCTGGGCACCACACTTCAAGAAGGATGCGGATAACCTGGAGAGGGTCCAGAGAAGGACCACTCATATGGTTAAGGGCTTGCAGACCAAGCCCTACGAGGAGAGACTAGAGAAACTGGACCTTTTCAGCCTCCGCAAGAGAAGGTTGAGAGGCGACCTTGTGGCTGCCTATAAGTTCATCACGGGGGCACAGAAGGGAATTGGTGAGTATTTATTCACCAAGGCGCTCCCAGGGGTTACAAGAAATAATGGCCACAAGCTAGCAGAGAGCAGATTTAGATTGGACATTAGGAAGAACTTCTTCACAGTTCGAGCGGCCAAGGTCTGGAACGGGCTCCCAAGGGAGGTGGTGCTCTCCCCTACCCTGGGGGTCTTCAAGAGGAGGTTAGATGTGTATCTAGCTGGGGTCATCTAGACCCAGCACTCTTTCCTGCTTATGCAGGGGGTAGGACTCGATGATCTATTGAGGTCCCTTCTGACCCTAGCATCTATGAATCTATGAATCCATGGAGTCAAATCGCCATTATGTGTAAGAGAGGAGATCACGTACTCAGCTTAAGCTATGAGGAAGTCAAGGGACAGGACCCGAAACCGCTAAGCTAGAGCAAACTGAAACAATCCTGTCCTATTCCAGTAAAAGCAGAAACTTAGTGTAGAAAGAATGTGGCTATGATGTCATGCTTCCTAGTTAATCGAGTCACGAGCAAAGTAGAACAACAGACAGTTTCCTCTCGGGGCAGTTGTCTGTTCAGAATACATTCTTTAATAAATCAAGTCTCTAAACTCATATTGTCGTCCATCTGAGCCTCCACCCAACGAACCTGGGGACTTAGATTTTCCCCAACATAATTATGGGGGGCAGGGGTGGGGGGGAGTTGCTTGTGTGTGTCTGATTTGTACAGCAAGTACTATAAGCTTGTTTTCTGTATTTGAGATCTCGTCTCCACTCTGGCTTGGTACTTTTAAAGAGAAACTGCACTAGGCAGATACCTGAGACAGAACAGGCCCTTTTGTTCAGGCCTTTTGTTTTAGGAACCCCCCTGTATTTACTGTAAACAAGAAGCTTAGCTTCTAGTTACATATACAAAGGGATCAGACCCCTAGCCTAATTGGTTAACTGGGCAATTTTTTAAAATTAATTGGTTAAGAGGAAAAACTGTAAGCAGGTTAAGGCCTGATTCCAAAAGCTTAGGTGATGTCATGCCAGGCTATATAGGAAACTCTTAGGTAAGGCTCACCGCCTCTCTTGGGGCTGCTGAGGGCTGCACAACTGAAGGCCAACTAGGGAGAACTATTCCCCATGGTGGGTCTCTCCCCTTCTTTACTGGAGAAGCAAGTTGAAGCTATGGAAATCTCAGGTATAGGGGAGTGAGTAAGTCTCTAAATCTGGGACTCCTCTCATTTCCCTCTCCCCTCTCCCCTCCCCTCCCCCAATTTTTGTGGTTTCTTTTTTTTTTTTTTTGTGGGGGGGGGGGAGGGCGCAGGGGTTATACCATGGGGGTATTAATCCCTGGAGCATATCTGACCAGGGTTGGAGCCTAGCAGCTTTTGCTGGCATGCTTTTGCTGGCATGCTAAGAGCCTGGCACATTTTAGTTGCTGTTGTAACTCCCTTGGTCTCAGCCTAGCTGTGTGGGTGAACCTCAGCTATAAGTATGTCCTGCTGGCAGTTTTGGCCAGGATTAAAGGCCTGACAGATTTGGGCCAGGCTGGCATGGTTTGGGCCAGGGTGAGAAGCTTAGCACATTTTATTGTTTGATCCAGGCCCAAGACAAATAAGTCTGGGCCTCCCCTTTTATAGTTTTATACCTGTTGTGTCTCAGCTTAGTTGTGTAGCTGAGCCCTTCTGTATGTTCAGAACCAGGCCAGAATAGGCATGGCTCTCCTTCTGAGTTCTCTTGCAGTTTTCTGCCCCAGCAGAGCTGGAGGTTGAGACTTGGCGGTTTGGGGACTGAAGCTGCAAGTCACCCCCTCAAAGCCACTGTGGACATGGAGATTGGCACCCTATAGCTTCCCAGGGAGCAACAAGGGGCCCCTTGAAACATAGAAGGATCTTCACTTACTAGCAGCTGCCCAAGATGCAGCAAACCCCAAGAAGCAGCTTCATAAGACTCTCCATTGTGGGCCCTTCTGTCCAGCCTATTGCTGAAGGGCAAGTATAGGGGTACAGGCTACCCTTTGGGGAGCTCTGAAGTCCCAGACTACCTGTGCATGGGTGAAGCTTCCCCAAGAGGGCGCAACCTATACACTATGCCTTGTAGTTGGTAGTTGTTTAAATTGCATTTGGTGTTTTCCCTTGTTTTCCTTGCCTTTTTTTTTCTATTAATAATCTGTCCTCTTGTATTTGCACTGCTTGTGAGGAGGGGGTTTTATTTATATGGGACACCCCAGCCAATTTCAGTGACCTAAGATTTCTAAGCAGGAGCTTGAGACTAGTGAAAACTTATGAGGTACCCCAAAATTTGAACCTGGCCCTTGTTGCTGCCTGGCAGAAGGGTTATATAAACAATTGCCTTATTAGGAGGGAATAATTTCCTGGATTGTACAAGCAAGTGACACCAGATCTTCTCAAATCCCGATGTTCTGAACACTTCTATTTATGCAAGAGGTGCTGCCACACAATCAAATAGTATATCTAAGCAACCAATATCTGAGCTCCCTGCCATCAATAGCCCTGCCACAGTTAAGGAACGTCATTTTCTGAAAGTCCACTATTACTTCTGGCATACCCATGATGGTAACTATACATGAATAAACATGCTCCAGTGTGACATTACAAACCTCCACTACCACCACTGTGAAAATAGATTTGTTGACATGAAACTGGTTGGCCACTAATCTACAGCAGTCTGGAGTTGTGAGTTTTCACTACGTGCAATTTAGTGTGAGTGTTCACAGACTGCCATTCAGCAGTTGTATAGTTTCTCTCAGCACCTTGTTCTGATACTATAAGGCTACAACAAGTTCATCACATGGATCAAAGAAAGTCTGCTTCCTCATCCAGAAGTTACATGTCTACTGCTGATTATCCCACACCTGCAAAAGGTTGTGATCCCAGCACTCTGTGCTAGTTTTCCTACCTCAGAATTACTGATCACAGGCAGCATTCATTCCACAGCTGCTACTTGCTTCAGGTTGACAATCACCCAGTTACTGTGCTTATTTGGCACAGTCACTGGGTAAAACTTGAATGAAGTGTAGATACATGAATGAAGTACTGAAAAGCTCTGCAAGAATCTCTTAAAACAACTGCTAGTTTGGGATAGGATGGGGGCCAAAATGAGAAATACATCCCATACCAGATCCATGGCTGCTTCACTGCAACCAAACAAAGCTGAGAAGTGTGAGGGACAGCTGTAGTTTCTTGCTGGAATTCTGGCATCATATGGGAGGGGAAAAGGACTTCCAGCCTCATGGACTAAGTGCAGACAAGTTGACCATGAGCTGAATCCTAGCTGAGTTCTGGTTCCTATGGTGCAAGAGGCCATAATATATATTTCACAATGTGCTCAAGATTTAGCATGCCATAGTGAATGGTTTAAGGGAAAGCTACAGAATGCAATGTGGGGAGTAAGAGATGGGTCAAGACACAAGTGACATGCTGTGGCCTCTTCAGGGGCACCGTAACATTGCACTCAGAAGCTAACCTGACAAGTTTGGGGTATTGTCTCTAAGGCCTCTGCCACAGGTTATATATGTTATACAATTTAACTGGTTAATTGCACAGTAAGTTTAGACCAGACACATGGGCAAAGTAAGACATAAAATGTAAGACATAAAAATGTCTATCCAGCAATAAAAAGAGCCAACCAGGTTCAAATTAGTTCTTGGAAATGTGTAACAACTTTATAGCTGGTTTGTAATGAGCTCTAATTTGAACATATAGGAGGGCCCTAAAACAAGTACATCTTTAAGAATGGGCTCAAGAGACCAAACTGATTAAGCTCAATTAGTCTGCTGATTAAGAGTATATTTGGTCACTAAGACATATAGTTAATTGTTACAAGTCCCAGAAGGAATTATGGAAAAGCAACAGCTATGGAACAGAGCTAGTTCTGGCCAAATATTAACAGATTGTATATTTATTCTTTACTTTTATAAAACATAGGATGATAGTAAATAGAGCTGGAAGAGACCTCATGGGGTCACCTAATCCAGCTAACTGCTCAAGGAAGCATCATCTCTGACTAAACCACCCCAGTCAAGTGTCTGCCTAAACTGTTCTTGAAAATTTCCAGGGAGGGGGATTCCACAACTTCCCTAGGTAGCCTGCTCCTATGCTTGACCACATTGGTGGTCAGAAAGTTCCCTTAATCTCCTATTTAAATTTCCTCTACTGCAGTGTGAGGCTATTGCTCATAATCCTGTTCCCTACAGCCACAGAGACAATGGTATCCTCATCCTCTTCATAATCACCCTTCAAATACTCAAAAATGGTTATCAAATCCCCCAAGTCTTTTTTTCTCCAAACTGAAAAATCATAGTTTTTCCAGCCTTTTTTCATAAACCATTCTTCCCAGGCTTTTAATAATTTGTGTTACTCTTGGCTAGACTCTTTCAAATCTCTACACATCTTTCTGGATGTGTGGAGCCGAAAACTGTACACAGTACTCAAGGTGAGACCTCACCAGTGCTGAATTGAGTGGAACGATCACTTATTTTGATTTGTAAAAGTCACTCCTATTAATACATCCCAGTATGCCATTGACTTCTTTTGCAAAAAGAGTACAGTTGGCTCATATTTAGCTTCTGGCCTGCTGTAACCCAAAGGTCCTTCTCTACAACACTGCAGCCTTGCCAGTAATTCCCTGGTTGGTAGTTGTACATGCAATGTTTTTGTCCTAAGTTCAGGACTTTGCATTAGTACCTTTTGAATTTTATCTGGTTGATTTTTCGTATTTTCTCAAGTTTTACCAGGTAATTATGGATCCTACCCTGTCTCCAACTACACCCAACTTGGTGTCATTTGCACTGGTGTTATCCATCCTAAGCATGCATACAATCCCATACATAATGAATGGAGATGTTAAACAATACTAGACCTAGAACAGACCACTAGGGAATCCTAATGATAACTCTTCCCAACTAGGTTTTGAGCCATTGATAACAAATAATTGAGCCCAACGTTCAAAGCCAGTTATACAACCATTTTACAGTATTTTCATGTAGTCTGTATTTCCTTATCTTATTAATGAAAATGTCAAGGCAGACAAAGTCAAAAACCTTGCTAAAGTCAAGCCTTATCACATCCGCTGCTCTCCCATACCCATAGAACCTGTCATGTTATCCTAGAAGGAAATCAGGTTTGTCAGCATGACTTGCTCTTGATAAATCCAAGCTGGCTGCCCCATATCACCTTGTTTTCCTCTAGGTGTTTTGAAACAGATTCCTTAAACATTGAACCTAGCCAGATGGGCTTCTCCAGCCATTACATACTTCTGCACTACCATGGTCAACTATTTTGGTAGACATCATTGTAGACCTCCCACACTCTTGAGAACTGTTCTATGATCATTGTTGTAGTGGACGTATTAACCAAAATGGTCTACCTTATCCCTGCCCATTCTGTCCCCACTGCTAGCAAAACTGCCAATCTATTCCTGGAGCATATATACTGCCTACACAGTTGCCTGTCCTAGGTGCTCTCTGATCATGACTCCAAGTTTATTTCTCATTTCTGGCATGAGTTCTGTAAGGTCCTGGATGTGGAACCTCTTCACTCGTCTGTGTACCATCCTCAGACTAACTGACAAATACAGCATGTAAATCGGACATTTGAACAATACCTCAGTTGTTTTTTAAACTTCCACCAGCATAACTAGGTGTCCCTGTTCACCCTAGCAGAGATCACATATAACAATGTTGTCCATACAACCACAGGCTAGACTTCCTTTTTCTGCAACTCCGGTTTCCATCCCCAGTTCCAGCCAGCTAGCACAACCAAACTTCTCGCAGGTTTCTGCAATGAACAACCTCATATCACACCTGAAGCATTTAAGCTTTCTCTACCAGAGACATTGAAGATACACCAAGTATCCCTACTCAAACCTTTCATTGAAAACCCTTTTCTTGACCATCTGAACCCACACCCCCACCACTCATGATAGTGGAAGGTCACAAAAAGTATATTGTTAAGCAGGTCTTAAACTCCAAACATGTCCAAGGCAAGCTCTACTATTTGGTCACTTGGGAGGGCTGTGGTCCTGAAGAACAATCCTGGGAACTGGCTGACCATGTTCATGCCCACAAATTAGTGCAAGCCTTCCATCAGAGGCACCCAGAAAAGCCCAGTCCCAAGCTGCCTGAAAGACAGCCCCGTGACGTTGGGCAGGGTGGGGTTATTGTCAGGGCCTCTGGCCAGTCAATAGCCTGTGAGTCAATGGCAGTCAGTAGCCCTGCTTATTTCTCATTGGCTTTAGTAATCTGATTGATTTCCAGACAGGAGAGAAGCCAGTCAATGTGGAAGTCTCAGAACAACAGCACAGCCACCTCAAATTCTTCAGCATGGCTGAAGTTGGCCATTGCATAGTAGCTACACTGAGTACCCCATAAGAAGATACCCCTGGTCTTGGCTCCCAAGGTGGCAAGGGCCCCTTTTCCTCGCAGCACTTGCCAGTTACAGTTCAGGATGAAGCACAGACAACCTCCTATTCACTAGGATTTCATCAGCATTACCAGTTTGGGCTATTGCAGGGTTTTTTGTCCCAGTGAGAACATGCAGAGAATGCAACCATCTTTATTGTACAGTCCAAAAGGCCTAACCAAATGCTTTTCAAGCCTAACAGCAGACAGCAACAGGAAATAATCATAGTATGGTCTAGTTCCACCTTCTGGCCAGGGTGCATAACATGCGCATATGTACATAAGAGCAGGTTCTTCGAAGGCCAAAATGTAATTCATACAACACAGACAAGCAGTTCAGAATGTCTGTGATTACTGGAAACTAAAGTATGCAGAAGCACCAGAGTCTGCTGAAGCTCAATTGCAATATGTACAGAGTAACTAGAGAACTTGTTGAGGCAGACAGGTGAATCAAACATGATGGTAGTGACTGCACAGGTTGTAAAAGCAATATTCAACAGGTAGAAGAGAAACTCGCGCAGTTATGGGGAACACTCACTGTTGTCCTCTTCAGTGATCTCTGGACCAACAAGCAAAGGGATGACTGGAAATAGCTAGTTTTTCCAACATCAGAACAAAAAGGGGAAAGGATGGAAACATAGGAACAGCATTAGGATGAGTGGAAACCAGAAAAGGAGTTTTAGATGGTCATGACATTGATGCAATCACCAATAAATTGAATACTTTAAGGAAAAATATCAATAGGGTAAGAAGACTTTGAACAGAGTCCTTTGGCAACATTGGAAGAATTTGTCATGGGAACAAGACCATGACATGGGATATAGTTAACTTGTCCCAAGATATACTAAATATTCCTATATCCACACCGATAGCCTTAATATGTTTGAAAGAACAATCAAATGCAAAAATACAAAATGGGAAGTAACTAACTAGGCTGCAGGACTGCAGAAAAGGATCTAGAGATTATACTGGATCTCAAGTTGAATCTGAGTCAACAGTGTAATATTGCTATAAAAAAAGCCATTTGCATGCTGGGATGTATTAATAGGGATGGCATGTACAAATCAGGAGAAGTGATTTCTTCTGTTGTATTTGCACTAGTAAGACCACCCTTGGAGATCTATGTCCATTTTGGTGCAAAAAAGACGTGGCAAATTGCAGAGTCCACCAACAAAAATTTTAGAAGTGAAGAAAACATGACATATGAGGAAGAAATGGCCTTATTCATTTTGGTGAGGAAAAAAATTAAGGAAATTTGATAACTGTTTTCAAATGCAGAAAGGACTATTACTAAAAAAATGGTAATCAATTGTTCCCTGTGCTCACCAGAGAAAGGTCTTGAAGTAATGGGCTTAAATTTCAACAAGAGAGATTTACGTGAGATATTAGAGAGCATGTCTACACATGCATTTAAGTGGGCCTAAATTTAATGTGCATTAGCTTAATGCGCATTAAGCAAGTTTAGACAGGCATCTACACATAAAGGCATTAAAGCGCATTAATGCTGTGTGTAGATTGATTTGGGACTAAAGTTAGTCCCAAGCCAGTCCACACTCACAGCGATAATGCATTTTAACACATCTATACATGCATTAATGCACCTTAATTATTCGTGCCTACATTTGAAACTTCCAAATGCAGGTATCAAATTTAGGTGCTATTAGCCCCAAATCACCATTTTTAAAGCACATTAAGGGCACACACATGTAGACATGTGCCCTAATGTGCTTTAAATTTGGGCTAATGTGCCTTAAAGTGGCTCATGTAGATGTACCCAGAAAGAATTTTCTGAGTATGAAGATGGTTAAACATTGTAACAGATTATCAAGATGTTGTGAAATCTTTGTCACTAAAAGTTTTTAAGTGCAGGTTAAACAAATATTTGCTTGGAATGGCTTTGATAGGGATGATCCTGCCTTAAGCAAAGATGCACTAGATAAGTGGTTCTCAACCTTCTTTGCACCATGACCCATTTTTAAACATGAATGGCCAGTCCTGACACAGTAGATAGTTTATGTAGAAAACTGCTTCCTGGCTCTACCCAGCACTCCAGACTCCCAACCTGCTGCCCCCTGGCCCCAGCTTCTAAGTGTGTAGGACAGGGGTTGGGCATGTGAGGCATGGGGGCCTGCAAGGGAAAACCCATGTTTTTCTCTTTTAAAGGAGAATTCATTTTTAAAGTTTGTTTGCAACTCTGTCTTATATTCTTGCGACCCACATTTGGGTTGTGACCCACAGGTTGAGAAACACTGCATTAGACTATAGGCCTGAAAGTCACATTAGTAAAATGCTTATCATAAGCAAAGCTATTTTGTGTATTCAGTGCCATTCTCTGAAAGTGAAACAAGAGCAAACCAAATGCATGTCGCAACTTAAGACAGACCTAAGCAGCAAGAAAAACAGGATGTGGGTATCCAAAATGAAATAAAGAAGAAAACCCAGAAAAGCAGTTAAACTGTACAGATAGTTATACCAGATAATATCTGTAACTGGACAGTATTATAGCAATACCAAATATGAAATGAAGCTAAAGTCAGATAGCAGAGAACAATAGGCATTAAAAAGGAACAACAATTAATAGCACCCTAATACTGTGACAGTGCCTAGCCAGCAGAGTCATCATGTATTGTTGGGAAGGACTACTTAAGAATACTGATTTGGGCACTGTATTGTAGAAGTAGTTTTGCTTATGTGTTCAATAAATTAGGATTTGAGATAGGAATAGTCACAAATCCTTTCATACGCTCACTTTATTTAAATTAGTGCAATAAGACAACTTCCTTATGTTGGGGAAAATCTTACTCCCCGGGTTCACTGGGCGGAGGCTCAGACGAACGACAACATAAGTTTAAAGACTTGATTTATTAAAGAATGCATTCTGAACAGACAACTGCCCCGAGAGGAAACTGTCTGTTGTTCTACTTTGCTCGCGACTCGATTAAATAGGAAGCATGACATCATAGCCACATTCTTTCTACACTAAGTTTCTGCTTTTACTGAACTACGACAGGATTGTTCCAGTTTGCGCTAGCCTAGCGGTTTCGGGTCATGTCCTTTGACTTCCTCATAGCTTAAGCTGGGTACGAGATCTGTTCACTTACACATAATGGCGATTAGACTCCGTTCTGTTCCCCTTCATTCCCCTCTTTGATCCTTCAAAAGAAGGATCATTCTATTTCTATCTGGCACACGTCTGTCCATAGTTTCTCCTGTTCTATCTCATTTTTCTTAAATTCTACCATCATTTGTTTTACTGTTTCCTTTGATATTGTTGAGATAGTTTGTTCAGCCTTCTTTACACACAATTTTACACAACATAAAATTAGTTGTGCTATTACATATAAACTTAAGCCTAAAATTAGAATCATACATAATGCAGACATTATTTTCCCGAGCAGACCTTAGAATAATTCACTAGGGTCTAACCAGGCAAACCAATCTGCTGAAGAGTCTTTGGGAACAAAAGCAGCTTCAGCTGCCTTGGCAGCGTGAACTAAAGCATCGTTAACTTGCTCTTCTAACAACTTGAAAGTACTATTTACAGAGGTACAACATTCTTGCCCTATTACTGCACAGGCACCCCCTTTGAATGCTAAAACATAGTCAAGAGCTGATCGCTTTTGCATAACTATTTGTCGTAAATTATCCTGGTTTTGGGCTATGGTTTTTATAGCATTTCCCAGACTGGTTATGGCAGTTTCAGTTTCTACGGCCAATATTTTAACTACCGCTTGTAGTCTCAGGGTATATCTTCCCAAACAGGAGATAGCTGGGCCAGTAACTAGTGGAATTATTCCTGCTGCAGAACACCCTATTAATTTTTCCCACGGTTAAAGGATTTTTATAAGTTTCAAGGGTAGCTACCACATTTTGTTCTCGGTCTGCTAGATCGGGGCTTTCTTTTTTATTTTGGTGACACCCTTGAGGCAAGGTCTTTGTTATCCTGACGGTAGGGGTTAGCCAGGCCAGATAACAGGATCCAAACCAATTTTTGGGTAGCCAATGATATGCTGTTGCACCACATACTCAATAGGTGCCTTTTAGGGCAATCCAGCAGGCATTATTTTTGGTGGTGTTCTGTCCATCATTCCAAAGCACAAACTGTGCTTGACTTCTCCAACCTGCAACAGGCTCGAATTGCCTTAGGGTGGAGGAGGATGAGTTTGCTCGGGATCCATTTAGGTAACAAGCTCCTCCATGTCCTACACAGTTCCATACTGTAACATTAAGACTGACCTGTGGGGTGCAGTTATATGAGCCGTCTCGGGAAGTTTGTTTTTTTAGGGAGTACCAGGTCCTAAAGTCCTGACACCATGTTCTCTCTTTGGATTGATTGTTCATCCATACCCCAGTTCCTACAGCGTAACGATTACAGCTACTATTTCCCACAGAGTGATTTTGGTGATGGGAGTAATTGCGCACCCAACACATCTCACCCTGCTGAAGTATCACTTTTAGATATTCAACAGTTTTCCAAGTTGAATTACCTAGGTCTGCCCACCTGGCCGTCATATTTTCTAAGCTTAAAGGGTGGGGTATCATGAGGAATCCTTCACTATAAGTTCTTGGACTAAGGCCACATACCCAGCAATCTGAGGCATTTAAAGCTATTGATTTGCAGCAGACATAGGTATACGTTTGGGGCACCTAATACGGCTAAATTAAGTAATACTGTAGCTACAATAAATTTAGGAGTCACGTTGGCAGGTATTGTTTGGCTTGCCTCTGTAGGCAACTCTTCCGGATTATGTTGTCACTTGCTTCACTGTACGGAAGATTTCTTTTCCTGAAACGGTTGTAGGTGGTTTATTTTCTTGGATGCAGGTTGTAGGTATGAAGGGGCTCAAGCCGGTGAGCTGCTTCAGCGCTTACTTTGGGGAGACCTTCTTCCTCATCAAATCCAGTTCCCATAGGAATGGGATTTAAGTCCAGCTGGGTTGGTTCCGGGTCAATTTGTTCTTCTTCTTTTGGTGCTAAGGTTCTTCTGCAATGAGATGCATGAATCCAGGCAGACTTTCCATCAACCTTTACAGCCGTATTGGTGGTTAGTAAGACTTGATAAGGTCCATTCCATCTAGGTTGCAGACAGTTTTTCCGGTGAAATTCTTTTACAAGGATCCAGTCTCCAGGACTTAGAGAATGGCAAGGAACATCAGTAGGCGCAGGTAAAGCTGCACTGACCTGTGGGAACAAAGCTTTAGCAGTTTTCATGAGTCCTTTGCAATAATTTAAAACATTTTCGTGGCCTTCTAATAGGCTTACTGCTTTCTTTTCATTAATAGGGTGTAGGCCTACATTCATCGGTCTGCCAAACAAAATTTAATATGGCGTCAGCCATATGTTTTCTATTTGGCATGTTTCTGTGGTGCATTAATACAATTGGGAGAATGTAAGGCCAAGAAAGTCCAGTTTGCTTACAAAGTTTCAGTAATTTAGATTTAATATCTCGGTTAAGACGTTCAACCTTTCCTGAGCTTGCTGGGTGATAAAGTGCATGGAGTTTCCATGTAAGCCCCAATGCTTTACTTAATACTTTCTGAATCTGCGAGATAAAATGTAGCCCTTGATCTGAGTCTACCGTGAGGGGTATGACGAATCTTGGAATTAATTGAGTCATAAATTTCTTTGCTACAGAGACTGCGTCTGCCCTTCTGGTAGGGTAGGCTTCTATCCATCCACTGAAATGGCATACTACAACCAGAACATGCTTAAACCCTTTGCTAGGTGGAAGGTCAATGAAGTCTATCTGCAAGTTCTGAAATGGTCCATAGGACCATGGAGTAGCACTGGCCTGGACATGTGTTGGTTTACTAATTCCATGTTGCAGGCATATAGCACAGGTTTCTGATACCTTTTTCGCTTCCGCATGAATGGTGGGTGCATACCAGTATCTCAAAATGTTCTCAACTACCCCCCTTTCATGGGATGTGCGGGCAAGCTGAGGGACAAGGGTTTTTGGGGCAATAATGCGCCCATCTGGAGACTTCCATAGGGTATCAGAATGTAAAGTACAGCCTGCTGCAAGCCACGCACGCTTTTTGGATTCTGGAGCTGCATCTTGGAGGAGAGAGATATTAGATAGTGAAAGATTAAGAGTTGCACATAAGGAGATAACAAGTGGGGTGCCTTCGAGGGTGGCATGCTGCGCGTGCAGATCCACACAAGCATTTCCTTGGCTTATCGGATCAGAGCCTCCTGTATGAGCTTTGCAGTGTATAACAGAAATCTGTTTAGGGAGTAAAATAGCATCCAGTAAGGCGTTAATTAAAGGAGCCTGAGAGATAGGGGACCTGGAAGAGGTAAGGAATCCACGAAGCTTCCAAATCTGACCTGTGGAATGGCACACTTCAAAGGCATAATGGGAATCAGTATAATTATTAACAGACTGGTTTGCTGCTAAGGTACAAGCACAAGTTAAGGCTATTAGTTCAGCAGGTTGTGCGCTCCGGATACCAGGGAGACTGTGAGCTTCAATGACTGCATGTGGTGAACATACAGCGAATCCCGCACCAAGTTGCCCAGTCGCGTCTCTTTTGCATGAGCCGTCTATGAAAAAAATATAATCAGGGTTATGAAGAGGGTTGTCAGTAAGGTCTGGGCGTGGGGTAAGTACCTTATCTGTCTGCACAACACAGTCGTGGTCTAGCAAGTGTGTCTCTCCATCGTGTGGTAAAGGTAAAAGAGAAGCAGGGTTTAAAGCATTACAACGAACGACAGTAACATTATCAGCAGCCAGAATAGTGCGCTCATAAGAAGATAACCTTTGCGAGGACAAGTGTTGAGTTTTTCCACAGTTTAACAAGGCAGATACAGCATGGGGAACAGCAAGGGTAAGGAGAGATCCTAACACTATAGCTGCTGACTTGTCCAAAAGCAATGCAGCGGCAGCTACAGCACGCAGGCAGGGTGGAAATCCTTGTACAAGAGGATTAAGCAAGTAAGAAAAATAAGCAATTGGTTGGGGAAAAGAAACAAAGGGTTGAGTCAGGACTCCAGAAGCAACACCTTCTCTTTCATGACAGTACAAAGTAAAGGGTTTATCGTAGTCGGGGCGTCCCAATGCTTGTGCAGAGGCTAGGGCTGCCTTTAAATCAACAAACACCTGTTCGTGGTGCTCGGTCCACGGGAGAGAGTTATCAGTGGAATCATCTCTAGTAAGCTCATTTAAGGGTTTTGCCAGAATGGAAAAGTTGGGTATCCATTGTCGACAATATGAAGCAGAGCCTAGAAAGTCTCTGAGTTGTTTCTTGGTAGTGGGTCATGGGAGAGAAAGAACGGCAGAAATGCGATCTGTAGTTAAATGTCTATGGAGATTTCGTGCCCCAAATATATAACTTTTGGCTGGCAAAACTGCAACTTAGCTTCGGAAGCTTTATGACCTTGTTGGGCTAAACATTTTAGAAGGTGAATTGTATCTGTTACGCAGGCAATTTCAGTTTCTGAAGCAATCATAAGATCATCAATATATTGAATGAGTACTGAGTTACAAGACAAAGTGATAGTATCTAAATCCTTCTTTAACGCTTGAGAAAATATGGAAGGGCTTTCAGTAAACCCTTGAGGCAATCGTGTCCATGTATATTGCCTTCCTTTGTAAGTAAATGCAAAAAAAAAATTGGGAGTTAGGGTGTACTGGGATAGAGAAGAAAGCAGAACATATATCAACAACAGAAAAGAAAGCAGCAGAGGCAGGAATCATGCTGAGGATAGTAGAAGGGTTTGGCACAACAGGATGAGAAGGAATAACAAATTGATTAATTTTTCTTAAATCTTGTACAAAGCGATACACAGGTTTTCCGTGCTTGTCTATTTTCCCGGGTTTCTTTACAGGCAGGATAGTAGTGTTACAGGAAGAGCGAATTGGAATTAAAACACCCTGTTGCAACAGTGCATCTATGACTGGGGCAATACCTTCCTCGGCTTCTTGGGAAAAGGAATACTGATCTACAGCAGGAAAAGGTTTGCGTGTATTATAAGTCAATTGGACTGGCTCAATGTTAAAGAGCTTCCCCATTTCATTCAGGTGGAAAGCCCACAAGGACTCTGGAACATCCAAAAGAGATGGAGAGTTGAAAGAGTCACCATCTGTTTGGTTATTCTCAGGGTCTGTAGAGAACAAGAGCATTAAATTTTGGGTCCGATCAGAGGGCAGTCTAAATACACAACCTCAGGGGAACAGTGGATTGTGGCGCCCAATTTACACAACAAATCTCTTCCTAATAGATTTACTGGAGCAGTAGGACTTAACAAGAAAGCATGTTCAGCAGACAATGGCCCAATTTTGACTGTAGCTGGACTAGCATATCTATGCGGAATGACTTGACCCCTTACTCCAATTGTATTGACTGTTTCATTGGCGGGTATTAATCTTTCGGGTATTAATCCTTTTTCATATTTTATAGTAGACATAGAGGCCCCTGTATCTACGAGGAAACTATGAGATTTGTTATTAACAGTCACACTTACGCTGGCATCTCTAGAGGTTTTGATGAGAGAATGTAGCACAGCACATTCCGGAGACACAGAGACCGTGCGGAACCATCATTGGGTAGGACTTGAGGGGCAGGAAACAGGTGGGCCACTGCGCTGGGGCCGGTTTGGGCAGTTAGTTTTCCAGTGTCCCTTTTGTTTACAGTAATTACAAACATCGTCAGGGCATGGTCCACGTTGGAAACGCGGCTGAAAAGGAGGTACATTTGGTCTTGAGTTAACTTGTGAATGAAGGTTTTGATCAGACGCTAGGGCCCCAAGATAAAAGTCTTTATGAGTTTGGATGCATGGGCGAGGACCAGTACTCCGTTTTTGTTCTAAGTCTTGGATTTCAAAGCCATAAGGCTAGTTTTAAGTTCTTTTCTTTTTTCATTTTCCGCCTGCTGTTGTTTCCATAAATCAATACAAGCCTGAACAATCTCGGCCATGGGTTTACCCTTCCAACCCAGGACTAATTGCTGTAGTTTATCTTGCAGCTTCGGCTGTAAATTCTTTACATAAGTGTTAACTATTAACCCTCGCATATTGTCTGCAGCAGGATCAATGCCAGTATGTCTTTGAATTGCGGCACAAAGTCGATTTTGAAAATCGGCTGGATGCTCGTCAGGATTTTGTTTGCAATTTTCTACCTTTGTCCAATCTACACAAGTTTGAGCCACTCTATTAATAGCGTCCAATAGAGTAACTTGGCATTTTGCAGATTTTGTAGTCCCTGATTATCTTCATAGTTATAGTCGTTTTGTGGCCAAGGGGTGCTGTTTTGAATATTACGGGTTTCTTCAAACAAAAGCCGCCTTTGTTCTGGGTTTAAGAGACTGTTCAGAAGCCAGTTGACATCTGACACAGTAGGATTATAGATATTGAAAACCTGTTGCAGCTCATCTCTGAAATCAGAAGGACTTTCCCTTAATTTCAAAAAAGTATTGCAAAAGGTGGTAATGTCACTAGCAGTCCAAGGGACATGAACACCATTCCTTTAGCCGCCTTGTATTTGAGGCGGATATTGTCACAATGGGCAGAGAACGGTTGACTTAAAATACTGAGGGTCTCCGAAGGTGGTTACAATCAATCTTCCTCCCTCTTGGGCATATGGGGTTATTACAGTCTGCCCATTTGAACCCCTTTTGATAGTTTTAACGTCATATAATGGTCTTAATTCAGACTTTAAATTTTTCTTAACATCACGGACAGTGGGCAGGTTATCATCATCAGAACTTGAATCAATAGAAGGTGGGGTAGAGATTAGAGTTGTTGGTGGTTTAGCAGGAGTTTGTCTGGCACTGCTTCCAGAGGTAACGGACCCCCCCTGCAGGAAATGGAGGCGGAGGTGGAGGACCTTGACTGGGTACCCAGGACTCTAACAAATCTGTGTCTTCCGGAGTGGTGGTATTGCTGGGCACCGGAATACTGGGGTAGAATTTTTTATAGGTAGGAGGATCAGGTGGGGGAGCGCTAGGGCTGGATTTTGCCTCTTTTAAAGTAGCCAATTGTTTTTTCAATTTTTTGTTTGAATCTCTGAGACTAGCCTCAATTGATTTTTGTTTTCTTTTAGAAGCTTCATTATCCCATAGGTACCAATATTCCATCTGCTTTGGCTTGGGTATCTCTAATAATCCCCTCAGGTAATTTAATTTGTCAGGATCAAAGGTTCCTTCATCAGGGAACTGTAACTCGGGGTTTTCATAGGTATACCCATTCCAAGCATGTGCCAATTCAACTAAGTGCTTTTGCTTCCTTGGACCCAATTGAGTTCCATTGGTTTTACACATATACCCTAAAGGGGTTTTTAGAACCGGACAGGAAGTTCCTTGACCCATTTCCAGAACAAAACAGTTCAGTCAGGAGAGATTTATCAGAGACACAAGAGGAAAGGGGAGACGAGTTCATCAGAGCGATGCCCGATGCCAGAGACACAAAGTGAATTCACAACTGGAACACGAGCCCTTGCATTCAACATTGGCTCGCAAGCGGCCAACTTGGGGCGGCTGCCCATGAACCAGACACAAGGGAAAAGACACAAGACAATCTCTCAAATATAAATCAGAGTCATCAGGACAGGGACTGTTAGAGGCCAGTAGGCAAAGCGATAGAGAAGAGTCTAGGCGTCCCCAGACGAAATCAGAACAGTCTACCTGTCAGGGATCCCATATATCTAGTTTCAGATAAAGAATTCTGTTATAAATTTCAGTCAGTCAGATAAACCAAGTCTTAGCCTCTTTCAAATAACGTAGGGAGCGCTTACCGCCGAGAAGACGTAACTCGTCCAGGCTAGGGAGCACTGAGACCCGTTAAGTGAGATTTTTTTAATTAGGATCTCTTACCTCTGGGTTTTGGCACCACGGGTGTTAGCTGTGTCCCCAGACTGTTCAAGCTGTCAGCTCGGTGTTCTGCCACAATCCCACTTGTAACACCAGAAAACTGTTGGGGAAAATCTTAGTCCCCGGTTTCATTGGGCGGAGGCTCAGACGAATGACAACATAAGTTTAAAGACTTGATTTATTAAAGAATGCATTCTGAACAGACAACTGCCCCGAGAGGAAACTGTCTGTTGTTCTACTTTGCTCGTGACTCAATTAAATAGGACAACTGCCCCGAGAGGAAACTGTCTGTTGTTCTACTTTGCTCGTGACTCAATTAAATAGGAATCATGACATCATAGCCACATTCTTTCTACACTAAGTTTCTGCTTTTACTGGACTAGGACAGGATTGTTCCAGTTTGCGCTAGCCTAGCGGTTTCAGGTCATGTCCTTTGACTTCCTCATAGGTTGAGCTGGGTACGTGATCTGCTCGCTTACACATAATGGCGATTCGACTCCGTTCTGTTCCCCTTCACTTAGGTCCTTTGTATGCTAATATTTTTGTGATATTATAGATATATAGACTCTCCTTATATATGTAGTAGCATATAAATAACAGGAAATGGCGTGTTGTAAGCAGTGGATGTTAGCAAATGTTATAGTTAACTTTTGTCAGTTAAAGTGTTACTTAGGCCCCTACTACACGTTACATATATTACACAATTAACTAGTGAATCATGCAATAAATTTAGACTGGCCACATGTGCAAAGTAATTATCACACAATTCACTGGTTCATTGCACAATAAAATTAGATGAAACACATATGCAAAGTAATTATTATATGATAAAAATGACCATTAACTATAAAAAGACCCAACCAACTATAAAATTAGTGCTTGAAAATGTGTAACAACTCTATAGCTAGTCTCTATCCAGCTTTAATTTGTATGTATGACAGGGTCCTTACCAGGTACTTAGCCCTCCTCGTAGGTACCCCTCCCAGCACCACCACCCACCTGCAGAGATATGGCATGGTGCTTCTGGCCCGGCCAGGCCCTCTGCATCTATGTGGTGGCACGGGACTCAGCTGGGCAGCATCTCCCTGCAGGTAAGTGTAATAGTGGATGGGCGGCTCGCAGTGGGTGGGGTAGGGAGGGGTCTGCCTCAGAGTGCTCAAGAGGGGGTAAGGGGGGAGGTCCAGTGACAGGAAATATGTGTGTGTGGGGGGCGGGTCTGGGTGTGCGTGTCTCTGTCCCTCTCTGTGTAAGTTTCTGTCTGTCTCTGTGTGTGTGTGTGTGTGTGTGTGTGTGTGTGTGTGTATGTGTGAGAGAGTGTGTGTGCGCATGCGTCTGTCCATGCATGTGCATCTCTGTATGTACATGTGCCTCTGTGTGTGTGTGCGCCTCTGTGTGCATGTTTGTGTTTGAGCATTTGTGCACATCTGTGTGTGCATCTCTACATGTCTATGTGCGTGTGCACGTCTGTGTGCATATCTGTGTGTACACACCTCTGTGTGTGTGCATGTATGCATCTCTGTGTACGTGTCTGTGCACATGCATGTGTACACGTGCGTCTGTGTATGTGCGTGTCTGAGTAAGCACGACTGTGTATCTGTGTGTGTGCATGCATCTGTCTGTGTGTGTGTGTGTCTGTCTGTGTTCATGGCAAGGAGAGTGTGTTTGTGTCTGTGTATCCATGTGCAGAGAGTGAGTGAGAATGGAGTGAGCACCTGTGTAGCGTGCATGCCTGTGAGTGTGTGCATGTGTGTGTGTGTACATTCTGTCATGGCAGGGGAGGGGGGTCAGGGAGCAGGGAGAAAAGGCAAGCATGTGTCCCCCTTACTCCCAGCCCAGCCTCCACTGCCAGCAACAGGATGGAAGGGGCCCGTCCCTGCTGCTGCAGCCCAGCTGCGAGGAGCGAGCCTCCAATTTTGTGTTTGCCCAAGGCCTCAATACACCTTAATCCACCTCCGACTATAGGCTGCACATGTGCTGTGCATGCAGTAACTGAAACACAGCAGGTGGCAGACCTAACATAAGCCTGGATTGTGACACATGCATGTCCTCCAGGAGATTCCTGTGTGTAGAAACAGAGGCAATGCATTAAACAAACTGCCAAATGGTAGAATACATTTAAGTTTGTCCACACAACACATATATGTGGGGTTAGGTAGAAGGAGAAGCAAGAAAACAAGAAAACCACAATAGCAGACAAACGTAAATGTTCAACATGTGATCAATAAGCATTAGTCAAACAGCAGTGAATATACAATCAAATAAAATTAAGTAACTGAAGGTGGTACAGCACACTTTGGAAGCTTGCAGGAATTAGAAAATGTAATTTAATGGACATAATAGGCAATGGGATATTTTATCAGGTAGAAGCACAGTGTGGCAGAGCACCTTCAGTGCCTGCTACTTTAAGGCTTAGATCAGGGAGCAGAGCAGCTGGAAGGTGCAGGACAGACTGATGAGGCAGTCACATGACTGGAGGAGGGCTTTATGATGGGAGGAGGTGGCGGAGCTGTCTCCATTTTAACCCAGGCCCTCAGAGTTGAGCTTGCAGTCTGCTGCTGACAGCTAGAAGAACACCACCTGGCTAAGCTGCTCTTCAGAACATCCTTGGAGGTAAGGGCAGGAGTTATGAGGATGGCAGGAGGCCCCTGGTCCTGGGGAATGACGTAAAACTACACCCTGTTCGGGTAGGGTGGTATGATGGTTCCACCTGTGGTGGGGTGGTCCCCAGGAAATGCCATGCCAGTTGCCTTCCCAGTGAAAGGCAAGTAAGGGGTACCTTATAGCCACAGCCCCCACATCCTGCTGGGTTACCCAGTTATAGGGACAGGCATGGGGGCCAGGCACGCCTAGGGAGAGGTGCCTGAGCCCCACAGGTGTAAGACCCTCGTGGCCCCAGAAAGAAGGAGCAGAGAGAGTGGCCCCAGTGCTGGGGCAGAAGTATGTGTTGAGGTCTGCACAGAGTAGGGTGCATGGTGTCGACCTGAAGTGCTGTGCATGAGGGGTGTAGAGTAGGGTCTGCTCAGGAGGACCTGAAGGGCTGCACTGGGGGTGTTCTGAGTAGGGCTTCAGGGACAGCCTGAAGGGAAGCACACAGGACAACCCCCAAAAGAGTGTTTATCTAAGAGTGTTTATCCAAGGAGGTGATACTTCGCCTCTATCGGGTGCTGGTCAGACCGCAGTTGGAGTACTGCGTGCAATTCTGGGCGCCGCAATTCAAGAGGGATGCGGATAACCTGGAGAGAGTCCAGAGAAGGGCCACTCGTATGGTTAAGGGCCTGCAGACCAAGCCCTACGAGGAGAGACTAGAGAAACTGGATCTTTTCAGCCTCCGCAAGAGAAGGTTGAGAGGCGACCTTGTGGCTGGCTTTAAGTTCATCACAGGGGCACAGAAGGGAATTGGTGAGTATTTATTCACCAAGGCGCCCCCGGGGGTTACAAGAAATAACGGCCACAAGCTAGCAGAGAGCAGATTTAGATTGGACATTAGGAAGAACTTCTTCACAGTTAGAGTGGCCAGGATTTGGAACAGGCTCCCAAGGGAGGTGGTGCTCTCCCCTACCCTGGGGGTCTTCAAGAGGAGGTTAGATGAGCATCTAGCTGGGGTCATCTAGACCCAGCACTCTTTCCTGCTTATGCAGGGGGTCGGACTCAATGATCTATTGAGGTCCCTTCCAACCCTAACATCTATGAATCTATAAGGAGGCCCTAGTGAGAGGGCATGAGTGAAAGCCCTATCGGAGCATAAGTTGAAGCCCCAGGGAGTGGGCAGAAAGGCCAAGGTAAGTCCACAGATACCTGAGGCTGCATTTGGGCCAGAGGCCGAGACCCCAGTAAGTCCTCAAGCATGGTGAGGCTGAGTTTGGGTCAGAGGGAGACCCTAGTAAGCCCTCAGATGTTGTGAGGCCAAGTTTGGGTCATAAGGTTAAGAACTGTCCAGTGTGAGGGCACAATGACTGTGAGCTCTAGTGGGGAGTGAGAGTCCCACGTGAGACTCTGGAGCAAGGGTCACAGTGTGAGGCACTGTAGCAATATGGATGCTATCTGCAGTGTATAGGACATGTTATAGGGAAGGTTGGAGCTGTGTATATTGCCTTAGGCATCAGGGAATTAAGATGGGCAGCCTCCCACTTATTACATACAGTTTATTAAACAGCAAGTTGTGGCAGACAAGACTGGGCGGACAGGTGGGCAGGTCAACATTGAGTTCTGGCCCTGGGCAGGCCCCCTGTCACACATAGCAAGTCCAGAATTCATGATTTAAGAAGAGAGAAAGAGATGATCAGACAGGTGATTACCTGGAACTGTGAAAAGGCTACTGTTCTTAGGAAAGAATTTGAAGAGCCATAGATGTGCTAATCTAGGAGGAAGAACGGATGAGATAATGTCAGACTGACACATCAGACATTATCCTGAGGTTCAAAGCAAATCTCATCAAGAAGGGGCAAAAGAAGTTTCATTGTTTTGTAGGAAGAACAAGGTAGGTGTTGCACTTAAAAATGGGCTTTTAAACCTAGTGCTCTAAGAACTGACACAACACTCAGTTGATAAATGACAGAAAGGCTGGCTTTAATAATTACCAACAAGCTACAAAATTAAATGACAGAAAAAGAGTCTTTCCCAATATAAAATGAGCTATTAGTCCTTGTATTATCTGAGTTGCAAAAAGATCTTTACCCAATGCAGGCAGGAAGCAGTTCTTGTACAGCCTCACAGCATGGATCTTTCACTTATTGGCTGGGTGGTAGAATGGCGGCTTGGTCTTCCCTGGACTGCACACATCTTGCTGGCAGTTCTGTCTTGCTTTATATTGTTTAATTGTATAGCTTCAAAGCATTTTTCCTTGATAGTTGGCCAATCAAAGTCTGAACAAAACGGAAGAAAGGGTCATCATATTACATATTATATATACATACATATTATCTATACATACATATTACATATTATATATCATATTACAATTGTTAAATTGCTTGGCTCCTGTTTTTGGATTTATTTAGGGGTGATGACTTATGTTTCTTGCAGCCATTGCAATTATAGGTCAATTACATGTGGTGATGCTTTGTGTGGTTAAACAGGATGCTTAAAGGCATTGCTTACGGGGCCTGTCTTTGGGTATTTGTTTATTAATGGGGCAAATTTGCCATAGCTTGTACTGGTGATGGTCTATTTACAAAACTCCAGACATATACTGAATGATTGAGACATATCTAACACCTTAGACATTGGATGCCTGTTTTGAGAAATGTAAGGATGTCACATACAAGACATTTTTCCTGTACTCAATGCACCTTTTACAGGTTTTGCTTGAAATATATATTTGGTCTTTTGTTTTCTTTAGTTGCTGGTTCATTTGAAATGTGTATGTGGTTTCCCTGTGTTCTCTAGTTACACTGACTCATCCTCTTCCTCTGGCTTTTTTAGCTTGGAAATTCGTGTGTCAAGTCTCCTCCAACAATTTTGGCAATCACTTTTATTATTTTATGGCATGGGCCTGGTATTGTGTATCTTAAGCTCCACTTTCTCGATGCCTAGTGGGTTGCAAGCCATTAACATAGTTTGATTTTCTTGTGGCAGTCTTGTTACCACAACCCAGTCTTGCCCCAGCCGCTGTCTTGCATTTTTGTGCAAGAGGCATTGTTTCAAGGTTTCACAGTTTTCATATACAGAAGTAGCAATGTGTAAAATTTCCAGCTAGGTAGGAAGAATATAATATAATGAGAAATCCATGGCCATAAAATGAGGTGAAGGAGAGAGATGTGGCATTAGCATAGCTAGCCAGCCACCATGAGCCTTTAACAATCCCTGGGTTTACCTTTATTGTAAGTATCTGACCAATGCATATAATAATCTTACTTAGTAAAGACTGCATAGACACAGTATTGTAACACTGCTATCTAATAGATGGGTAGTATTTTGTTATAGTATTTGAGAGTGTCCATTTAAAGTAACTGTACAACACTATTGGCCTTTGGATTTAATAAAGGCATTTTAGCTAAATTTCTGACATGGTCTATCATAATTCCAAAACTGCTATAGCTAAAGTTTTAACCATATATAGTAAAATTATAAAATAATGCAAAAGGCAGGGCAGAGTGGCACCACAGAAACTAACTACTTATAAGAGGCACAGATTTTCCTAGCTGACCACCTACCTTGTTAGATATTATAAACGGACTTGCGAAAAACAGGGGTTCTAAATAGAAGGAAATTTAAATACAAAGGATGGGGGAGGTGAAGGTAGGTTGAATTGGTCAAGAGGGAAAAATATACTGGCCTACAAGGGGCCAGAAACTCCCACCACAAAGGTGCCAATGCCAGAAATAAAGGGGCATCCTGGATGGCCGTACTTCTGGATCTTTAGTAATAAATAAAAGGCAAATGGCCTGAGTTTCCAGGGGCTGGAAACATAAATCTTCTCCTGTGTTTCCAGAAGTACAGTCTCTAACTGTCGTGTAATTCCCTCTGGTATTGTTCCATGGGGGTCTTTTGGTCAGGAGTTTGCAAATCTCATTTGGAAAGCTGTCAGTTGACTTCCTGTACATAGGCTGTTTTTTTCATGACAACAGTGGCACACCTGTTATTGGTCTGTTCTATGATAACACCAAGATTGTTTTTAAAACTGAGTATGGCTCTCTGTTCCATAGGTCTGAGGTTTCAGTGTAAGCATTGTTGATTTTGGCAAGCCCAGAGTGAGTATGGAGTGGAAACACTTTATGTACAGGTCCAAAGTGGGGCTGTAGCTCTCAAGTGAAGCCCACCCTGCAAATACTCCACCCAGCAAATTCATTTCTTGAACACTACTGTGAAACTTTGCTATGATTGTGTCACATCTGCATTTTGCTGCCAGCCTTGGCCATTTTCAAGGGACCTAAGTCAATCTGCAGAAGTGTGGCTAAACATAAGGTTGCAAAGCTTGTTTCTGAGGGACTGCAGCATGAACCTTTGCAGGTGTGACAACCAACTTGGTCAGAAAAGTAATGGAAGCCATCGACATGTCTAGCTAATCTAGTAATGAGATGCAAGTAAATAGAGCACAAAGCCTGAAAGAGACATTATAAGGTAAGACAATACAATAAATAATCCAAATATACTCTATCATAGCTTCAGCTTGTAGTACTTGATGGGCATGTCTGTACAAGATGCTTAATGGCGCAGTAGCATAGTTTACTGCACGGTAAGCATGTGCTTCTACATGTGCACATCCTTACTACACAATAAATCTTGCTAATCACAAGTAGATTTGCTACTGTTAGGGTAGTGGAATGTAAGATAAGATAAGATGCTGAAGGCTGCAGATGTGCAGGAAAGGGGAACAAGAAGCAACAAGAATGTGCTGTAGATAGCATCCCTAGCAATGCTTAGCAATGACAAAGGGCACCAATAGTCGTTTGGGGGGGAGGGCGGGAATAAAGTGCCATATAGGGGATATCATAATATGCAAAGCAGGTAAACAGTAAACAGGGGCGGGATTGTAAGATGGGAGGAAAGAAGGCGGGAAAAGGGAGGGAACAAGGTGGGGTCTATGTAAATCAAGCATAATAAAAGACTGTTAGAAAAGATACTCTAGGTCACTCCAGTTACAGGTGTCCCCAGTGCTGTCTTGCAATAAAGTTGCTTTGTGAAGCCAGTGTGTGTGCTGGCCTATTGCTATCCAGTCGTTAGGAATCTCATGGAGTCAAGGTCTAACAACTACCTCCAAATGCAAATAGCAAATTTACTTTTGATTAGTAACACTGCAGTAGGACTTGTGTAGACACCTGACCAGAAACAAATCTGCTCCCAGTCAGCCATCCACCAGGGGGCAAGAGATTTCTCCCTACCCCTGGAGCTGCCTGCCACCAGCAGCGGGGAGCTCCAAACCCCTCACTCCAAGATCGCAATTGGGAAGTGGAGGCTGGAAGCTCCTTATCTCCCAGCCTCCGGACTCTGCTTTGCCATCATGATCAGGGAGTGGGGGACTGGGAGACCCTTATCTCCAAGGGCCAGCTCCATGGTTGCGGGGCTGGTGCTAGGAAATCATTATCTCCCAGCATCAGCTCTGCAACTGCAAAGCCAGCGCTAAAAGATGCTTATCTCCCAGCACCAGCCCCGCAACCACGGACCTGGCACTGGGAGATAAAGATCTCTCCATGGTACAGAGATGGCGCTGGGGGCTCCCTGCTGGTGGGGGCTAGGGAGCCTATTCTGCACCCAACTCCATGAGTGGCTGCAGAGCTGAGCAGGGAACAGCTCCCCAGCCTCCACCCCGCAATTGCAAAGCAGGGGCTGGGAAACGTCCTAGTCAGGGGCAAATCCCAGCCCCATGCCCCAATCAAGTGATCAACGCATGGGGCTTAGAAAGAGCTGCCCATGTGGGGCAGGTCCCAGCCCTGCCCCAATCCCCTGGTGGGCCAGCTAGCAACAAGCTAGCTGCCCCACCGGCAGATCAGGGCAGGGGGCTGGGACCTGCCCCTCCCCTGCAATTTTTTCCAAGTCCCCTGCCTCTGAACAGGGAGCCAGGGCCAGGAGCTCCCTGCTGCCAGGGCAGGGGCACAGTGCCACAGCTGTTTATGTCCAGACCTGCAAGAGAAGCAATCAGGTTTGGATGGCTGATAAAGGGTGCTTGAATATTACACAGCTCTGACTGTTCACTAAGTGTTTCATAAACCATTTTAATGCTTCAAATTTCTTGTTGATATGGGTGTATCTATCTATCAGAACTTTTATATGTTGGGACATGGGTCATGCTTCACAGCAAGACCAATGACTTAACCTTTATGCTCATACTAGCAAATTGCCTATCAAAAATGCTGGGGGGCGGGGGGAGGGGCAGGGACAGAGCCCAGCATTTGGCCCTGTGTCCCCTTCCCCCCACCCCGTACTAGTCCGGCTCCACCCCCTTCAAGCCCTACCGTTTCCCCCCCAGCAGTTTGGGGCCAGGGTCAAAGCTGCTCCCCCTCCCCCCCACCATGGGCCCAACCCCATTGCCCCCCCCAACATGGCAGCCCTGCCCCCGCTGCCCCCACCCTCGCCCCTGCTGCTTCGGCCACCCCTTCAGTCTCTTCCCCCATTCCAGGCCTGGGCCCCCATCCACACCCCCTGCCCACTGCTTTGGGCTCAGACCTGTTCCCCCCCCACCCCCGGCAGCTTTGGTTTTGGGCCCGCTCCCCCTCACACCTGTTCCACCACTGCCCCGCACCCAGCCGTGGCCACAGGCCCAACCCCGGCAGCAGTGGCAGGCCCAGAAGCAGTAGCAGGCACAGGCCCAGTGGCAGCGAGCCCAGCCCTGGGCTGGGCAGCAGGTGCGAGCTCAGCGCAGCCATGGGCACAGGCCTGGCAGGATGGCTGTAGGCACGGACATGGTTCAGCGGCTGCAGGCACAGGGTGGCAACCGTGGGGTGATGGCCACAGCTACTAGTAACTGCTCCCTCCCCCCCACCAGCTTTTGTTGGGGGCTGAATGGGGGTGCTCCTGGCACTGCTGGCCTCGCCCCTGGCTCCATCCCCTCTCTTATGGCAGGGCTCTGGTCCCTGCCATGCCCCTGCAGCCCCTCATTTCCCACCATCATGGCAGTGTTCCACTGTCTGTCCTGTCTGTCTAGAGCACTCTGATTGGCTGCCAAGACAGCCAATCAGAGCACGAATAAAGCATTATGGACAGACAGACAAACTAAGGCTTTTATAATATTAGAATTAGCCCTTTTCTCTTGGCAGTTGCCAGAGTGGCTGAGTGATTAAGGTGCTGGACTTATCCAATTGTTAGTCCAAATCGTAACTGTGGGAAGAATGAGACCATTGGCCAGTGAGACTTCCAGTCACAACTTGAAAGCTTTATTAGGATATGACAGCAAAGACTTATTTGTATCAATAAAGACAATGCTTATGTAGCCTCAGATTCAAGGGAGAAACAGATCCACTGGCCAGGCTTCTCTGTTCCCTTGGGGACTTTTGCCGAGTTGGTTCCTCTTTTCACTGAGCTTTGGAGAAGTCTGAATTTTCCTTCAGCCTATGCCCAATATTTATAGATAGCTGGTTTTAATATTTTAATAAATAATATCTGATTGGTTTTATTTACATTTTTTGTTTCACTGAAACTTTTGGAACTGGATTGAATCAGATCTCTTCTGGACTTGGAAGGTGTCAGTTAGTTGGGATTTATTCCCTTAGGAAAGCAAAAGAAAGGGTTTCTTATCATCTTTTCTTCCCCATACTGGCCTGTTTTTTGAGGCGGGAGGGGTATTTGGGGGGGGGAGTTGCCTTAGTTTATGGCTTTCTTTGACAAGGCTGTTTTGTTTTTACAAATTATCTAAGCATTTTAACAAAAATATACCTATCATAGCAAAATAACATGTAATATATTTTGTTCCATCAATCACTACTTCTAATAGTTTAAGATAAAGCCATGAAATAGTGTATTTGGAGTATTTGATGTATAGCCTTTCCTTATAGTGTATACTTTCAGGTCTTGTGCTTTTTTAAAATTATACTTATTTAAGCATATTGATGACTTCCTTTACTTTGCTGACCAAGCTAGTTGTTACCTCTGCAAAGGTTCACACTATGGTCACACAGACATGAGAGACAATAACAGAAGATTTGTTATAATACCAGAACTACTGGGAGAGAGATATTTTGGCCTTTATTCATTGTGAATCTAAATAATACTTCAAATCTTAACTAGCCCTGTTTCAGATGACCCCTATGCAGACCAGCACAGAGAAAAGCATTTATATGGAGGTGCCTTCTCTGTCTTCCATTACAGAGGTTGCCTTATTGGACATTTTTATAGCTGAAAATGGCATAAACAATACCAATGGTCTCCAACTTTTTAAAGTAGGAGATCACCTTTGACATTTAAAAGCACCCCAAGATCTACCATGAGCCACCAACATCCTCTTTCCCCCCCAGCAGTTAAGTCTGTGGGGAGGGAAGAGGAGGGCAGATCAAGGCAGAGGGAAAAATAATTATTTAGGGGTGTGCCTCCCAAGCAGGTAAATCCCACCTGGCCGGGGCCCCACTCAACTTACCCCTGCTCCTGCCACTGCAGCACTACAGGGGCCTTGATCTAGCCCCCATCCCTTCCCTCCCCCACAGACTGTCCTGCTGTGCTGGGGCATGCACGTGCATGCCTATGGGCACTCAGGCCCGCATCCCAGCCTTGGATGGACTCCAAGAGGCTCCAAGATCTATCGCAAGAGGCTCCGAGATCTACTGGTGGATTGAGATCCACTGTTGGTGACCACTGGAGTATATGGATTTAAACAACACACTCCTCTACCTCATCTGTAAGACTGTGAAATAAGATGGTACTCACCTCAAGAGAGGGACCACGGTGAGCTTAGTGAATTATCCCATGGCCACAATTTCCAGTCAGTCAGATGTTACTCTAGGAGTCTGTCTCATCAATCGGAGGAACAACTGTTACCCCTAAAGGGCCTTTATACAGTCAATGCTCTATT
The DNA here is from genome assembly GCF_030867095.1 of Alligator mississippiensis. NCBI lineage: Eukaryota > Metazoa > Chordata > Crocodylia > Alligatoridae > Alligator > Alligator mississippiensis. The sequence goes on from NC_081827.1 coordinate 114,171,862, forward strand.
ACAGCGAAGACACTCTTGCCACTGTGACCTGTGCATGGAATTACATACTGTTGTAGTAAGCAATTAGCTAATCATTAGTTCCAATGATTCATTTCAATGCATCATTAGTAATTTGGACCATCTGCTTCGCTTGGTCATTTGGAGACAGGTAGAATGGTGCATATGTGGTATGAAAAGTAAGATTCTTCTCCACTTCTCAAATTCTTCAGAAGTGACTTGCACAGCACTGGAAGACATAGTGGCATCTGGAAGACCTTGAGTTGCAAACAGCTGACATAAAACTTGAATTACAAGTGTGTGAAGTCATTGATGCAATGGAAATAGCTTCTTACCACTTGAGAAAGATTTTGCTGACCCTTTCCAAGACCAGAGATATTCTTTATTGTCATTGATTCTATGTGCAGATGAGACCACCATGTTCTGGTCACTTCCCATGGATGGACTGGAGCCTTAGCTGGTGCATGGCATTTATCTTGGCATAGTTCATAGCTCTTTACTGTTTGCTCACAGTCAGCATCTAGCTTTGGCTACCAAATAACTTCTGGCAAACGGCATTGGGTCCCTATCATGGGACTGCTGATGTGGATGTTTTGAAAACACTCTATAAGGGCATCATCCACCTGTGGAGAGTCTATAATCAGTACAGCTTGCACATTTTTCCTCCACATTTTCTACAGATAAATGCCACTAATTCCAGTGTAGCCACTTCTGTAATACCCCCAGGGGCAGGGGTTGTTGATACCTCCATGTTCTTCACCGGTGGCTCTGAAGCTGGTGTTCAGCATTTCACAGTGTTAGCAAGTGCAGGATAGCTGCCCATGGTGTCTTGCCTTGTTTCACCAGGATTCAGAAAATGACTGCCTCAAACAGGGGTGGCCTTTTGTATGCCTGTGGATGATTTCATAGACATTAGGGGCTCAAAGGGACCTCGTGAGATCATCAAGTCCAGCCCCCACTGCCATAGGCAGGAAATTTTTTGAGAGAGTCCAGAGTAGATGCTTTCACCACCTCTGGGAGGAGTCTGTTCAGACCCTGGACACTTGCACCGTAAAGAACTTTTTTGTTATGTCTAGTCTAAATCGACCTTCCTGGAGTTTAAGGCCATTAGACCTTATAATACCTTGGGGAGCACTGATGAACAGCTGTTCTCCCAGGTCCTGATGCACCCTTCTTATATAATGGTAGGCTGCTACCAAGCCTTCTCTTTTTCAGACTGAAGAGTCCCAAGTCCCTCGGCCTCTCTTCATATGGCCTGCCCTCCAGGCCTTGGATCATATGAGTGGCTCTCATCTGGACTCTCTCAAGCTTTTCCACATCCCTCCTGAAGTGGGAGCCCAAAACTGGACACGGTACTCCAGCTGCTGTCGCACCAAGGCCAAGTAAAGCGGGAGGATGACATCCCAGGTTTAGCTTGAGATGCATTGGTAGATGCATGTCAGAGTTTGGTTTACTTTGCCAGCCACAGCATTGCATTCGTGGCTCTGATAAGCAGCCAACTGGCAAGCATGCAGTCACAGGCAAGATCTACACAACTGGGGTGCCACCTGGGTTCTGGGCAAGGGCCCCATGCAGGTTCTTGAAGCTGACTGCCCGACTGATGAGTCCAGGGTCTAGCCCTACCTGAAACTGCTCACAACCCTAACTGGACAGATCCTGAGGGGTAGGAATCCTACAGAAAAGGCTTATTAACTTAGTATCTAATCCTGCATTTTAAGAAATCCCACATAAAACAGATCCACTTATTCTCAAATTCATAGCAACAATTATACAGTATTCATTCTGTGCTTAAGAACAGTATAGCAGTGCCTACATTCCATTCTGACTTTAGCCCCACCTATTTTTAATACACCTTTTAGTCCCACCTACTTTTAACCATAATTAAAGATTGACAGGTCTGATAATAGTTTTTATGAATGCTGTATACACTCTACTACCAGTGTAATTTCAAAGGAACAACATAAATCCCAACTAATTGACACCTTTCACATCCACAGGAAAAGTGGTTCAGTTCGATTCCATAAGTTTCAATAAAACCAATCAGAGGTCATTTGTTAGAATATTAGAACTAGACATCTATAAATTTTAGGTATAGGCTGGAAGGAAATGTTGAGAACTCAGCATATTCAAGAAGACCTGTTGCCATTCTGCATGCCACCCTCTTCCTACTGTGGAAGAAGGGAAAATTGGACTTGAATCTCCATTATGTGTAAAGGTGCAAAAAATCAGCTTAGGCTATGGGGAAGTCAAAGGACATGACCTAAAACCGCAAGACTAACACAAGACTGGGACCATCCTGCCCTAGTCTAGTAAAAAACAAAAGCTTAGCACAAAAGTAACCACTAACCAGCCTGCTAAGTCAGCCCAAAAAGGGAAGCGACACCTAAGGTTACAATTCAGAAGACCCTTAAAATCTGCTAACAAAGATAAATTGAAGACATGCGCATTACTAACCAAGTCATGGCAAATGCTGATTAGTTATATCGTAGCTATGCTTATGATGTCATATTTTCTATATGAACTCGCCTCACCTGTTGTATGGGGTCAGACCTCTTCACAATTCTCCAATTGTGTATGAGTCTGTCCAGAATGCATTCTCTAATAAACCAAGCTTCTGCTGACCTGACCTAAAGTTTGCTGCATGTGTTTACCACGACACTACGTCTTTAGTGTCCCCAGCTGGTATAAGTGAGAATCTATGTTGAGCTGTCACGGTAACTAGGTAGACTTTGGGATAAATGTTTGTTATTTGTGTTTTGAAGTGCGTTAGGCTGTAGACCTGTTTCTGTCTCCTATCTGTAGCCAACCCACAGTGTTACCTGTAATCTGGGTAACAGATGGATAACAGTTTTATCAGAAACCAACTGACCAGTACAGCTACCTCCATGTCATAGATTCATAGATGTTAGGGTCGGAAGGGACCTCAATAGATTATCGAGTCCAACCCCCTACATAGGCAGGAAAGAGTGCTGGGTCTAGATGACCCCAGCTAGATGCTTATCTAACCTCCTCTTAAAGACCCCCAGGGTAGGGGAGAGCACCACCTCCCTTGGGAGCCCGTTCCAGACCTTGGCCACTCCAACTGTGAAGAAGTTCTTCCTAATGTCCAGTCTAAATCTGCTCTCTGCTAGCTTGTGGCCGTTATTTCTTGTAACCCCCGGGGGCGCCTTGGTGAATAAAACCTCACCCATTCCCTTCTGTGCCCCCATGATGAACTTAAAGGCAGCCACAAGGTCGCCTCTCAACCTTCTCTTGCGGAGGCTAAAAAGGTCCAGGTTCTCTAGTCTCTCCTCGTAGGGCTTGGTCTGCAAGCCCTTAACCATACGAGTGGCCCTTCTCTGGACCCTCTCCAGGTTATCCGCATTCCTCTTGAAGTGTGGCGCCCAGAATTGCACTCAGTACTCCAACTGCGGTCTGACCAGCGCCCGATAGAGGGGAAGTATCACCCCTTTGGATCTATTCGTCACGCATCTGGTGATGCATGATAAAGTGCCATTAGCTTTTCTGATGGCTTCATCACCCTGCCGACTCATGTTCATCTTGGAGTCCACTAGGACTCCAAGGTCCCTTTCCACTTCCGTGCCACCCAGCAAGCCATTCCCTAGGCTGTAGGTGTGCTGGACATTTTTCCTCCCTAGGTGCAGCACTTTGCATTTCTCCTTGTTGAACTGCATCCTGTTGTTTTCTGCCCACTTGTCCAACCTATCCAGGTCTGCTTGCAGCTGTTCCCTGCCCTCCGGCGTGTCCACTTCTCCCCATAGCTTTGTGTCATCCTCAAACTTGGACAGAGTACACTTCACTCCCTCGTCCAAGTCGCTGATGAAGACATTGAAGAGTATCGGTCCAAGGACCGAGCCCCGCGGGACCCCACTGCCCACACCCTTCCAGGTCAAAACCGACCCATCCACTACGACTCTCTGGGTACGACCCTCTAGCCAATTCGCCACCCACTGGACTGTGTAGTCGTCCAAGTCACAGCCTCTTAACTTGTTCGCCAGTATGGGGTGGGATACTGTATCGGAGGCCTTCCTGAAGTCTAAGTATATGACATCCACCCCTACTCATGTGTCCAGGTGTTTTGTAACCTGGTCATAAAAAGAGACTAGATTAGTCAGGCACAATCTACCTGCTATGAACCCGTGCTGGTTTCCCCTCAGCATAATTTGTCCTGCCGGACTCTTGCAAATGTGAGCCTTGATAATTTTTTCAAAGACTTTGCCAAGGATGGAGGTGAGACTGACTGGCCTATAGTTGCCCAGGTCCTCCTTCCTCCCCATCTTGAAAATGGGGACCACATTGGCCCTTTTCCAGTCCTCCGGGACTTGGCCCGTGCACCACGAGTGTTCAAATATTCCCGCCAGTGGCTATGCAATGATGTCGGCCAGTGCCTTCAGCACCCTCGGATGGAGCTCATCCGGGCCTGCCGACTTAAAGGCATCCAGTTCTTCCAAGTGATTCTGCACCATCTCAGGGTCTATGCTTGGTAGTCTGGCGCCTTGCTGCTGCCTCTCTATAATCCCAGTGAGAGCCTTGTCTTGCCCCTCACTTAGGAACACTGAGGCAAAGAACTCGTTGAGGAGTTAAGCCTTGTCCCCCCTGTCCATCACCAGTTGCTTCTGTCCATTTAGTAGTGGTCCTATTCCACCCTGGGCCTTCCTTTTACTCCCTATATATCTAAAAAACAATTTCTTGTTGTCCTTTACTTGCAATGCCATCCTCAGCTCCATGGTAGCTTTGGCCCGTCTAACTGCCTCCCTACAAGCGCGAGCAGAGGAGGTATACTCCTCTTTGGTGATCTCTCCCTGTTTCTACTTTTTATGTGCTCCCCTTTTGGCCAGTAGGCTGCCCTGGATTTCTCTGGTCAGCCAAGGAAGCCTCTTGGCCCCTTCCCCTTTTTCCTCGCATCGGGATTGTCTCCCTTTGTGCCCGAAGGATCATTTCCTTAAGGCACAGCCACCCTTCCTGGGCTCCCATCTCTTCAAAACTCCTACTCTGCAGTGCGTCCTTGACTAATCGCTTGAGTTCATTGAAATCAGCTTTCCTAAAGTCTAGCACTTTCACCCTACTAGTTACCTTACCCACTCGACGTCTTATGAAGAATTCTATTATTAGGTGATCACTGTCCCCCAGATGGCTACCAATCTCTAGGTCCCCTACTATGTCATCCCCTGTTGCCAATACCAGATCCAGTAAGGCATTCCCCCTAGTGGGACCATGTACCTCCTGTGTCAGGTGGAGGTCCTGTACACAGGTTAGAAACCTGCGTGAATGGTGGGACTTTGCCGTCTGCGTCTCCCAGCAGATGTCTGGGTAGTTTAGGTCCCCCATGACTACTGCCTCCTTAGCTTCTATGGTCTCCAAGAGCTGCCTCAGGAGCCCCAAATCTAGTTCTTCCCCTTGGGGTGGGGGTCTGTAGCAGACCCCTACCATCAAATCCCTTTCTCCTTGCCCCCCATGTAACCTAACCCACAATCCTTCTACTTCCTCATCCTTCGATTCCGTCTTGATGAGGGTCGATGTATATTGCTCATTGACGTAAAGCGCAACCCCTCCCCCTTTCTTCCCCTCCCTGTCCTTTCTGTACAACCTATAACCCTCAGTATGTACCGCCCAGTCGTGGGACAAATCCCACCAGGTTTCTGTTAGCCCTACTAAGTCATATGTGTTTTCTGCAAGCAGGAGCGCTAGTTCATCCTGCTTGTTCCCCATGCTTCTAGCATTAGTATATAAGCACTTGAGCCCTGTGACTGGTGCCTTTGCTGCCCCCCCGCTCCGAGTCCCAAGGGTCCCCTTATTTCTTACCTGCTTATTGCTTACCTGTGCTGTACTGCTGGCCGCCCCATGGCTTGCAGGTTCCCAATGTTCTCCTTCTTCAGGCTGGGCTGTCCTTGTGGGTGCCACATGGTTTGGTGGTCCACAGCTTCCCCCGCCCTCATCTTCCCCTCCCCTCGACGAGCCTAGTTTTAAAGCCCACCGGAGGAGACCCGCCAACCTAGAAGAAAACACACGCTTACCTTTGGGGGACAGGCGAAGCCCATCCCAACTGAGCATGTCCCTCGTCGTGATGTGCGAGTCGTTGTCCAGGAAGCCGAAGCCTGCCTCAAGACACCACTGCCGAAGCCACCAGTTGGTCTCTAATGCAGTTCTCATGCCATCTTCCGTGTCCGTTCACTGGTAGGATGGAAGAGAATACCACCTGTGCACTGAACTCCCTCAGCACGCCGCCTAGAGCACTGTAGTCCGCCATCAGGTGATCAGGGGTTCTCCTGGCCGCATCATTAGTACCCACATGGACTAGGACCATGGGGTAGTAATCGGTGGGCTTAATCCTGGCCTGGATTACTTCCTTCACGTCCCGGATCTTTGCTCTGGGCAGGTAGTAGACCTCTCATGTTGAGGGGTCTTAGCGACAGATGGGCCCTTCCGTACCTCTCAGGATGGAGTCGCCTATGACGAGCACTCGTCGCCTCCTCCTCTGGGTCTGCGTGGATCTCTTGACCTGTTCGGAGTGTGGAGAATGTGGTGTTTCTTCCTGCCCAAGGGTTTCCTCCTCTCCTTCCATCTCCTGCAGGGTCGCCAGGGCCGCGTACCTGTTCTCCAGTCGGACTGGAGAAACTGGTACCAGTTCACTGCGAGCAGCTCCGGTCCTGGATGTGACCGTCTGCCACTCTGCTGTGGAGGGCACTCCCCGGGATGCTTCTTTCTTAGGTGCCTGGTCCTGCAGGGAAAAGAAATAGCTGTCAGTTTCATCCTCCACCTCCCTGATCCCCCTCAGCCTGCTAACCTCCTCCCGGAGCTCCCGTACCTGCGCCTCCAGAGCCCTAAGACAGGCTCCTGCCGGACAGGTGTGGGGGCCCCCAATCTCTGCCCCACCCGGCCCTGTTGGGGATTCCCCGCAGGCCAGGAGGTAGGGGGACATCAGCTCCCCCATGGGCTCGGTCTTGGTGGAGGCCTCAGACCAGCCCTGGGTAGGCTTGGCCCCCTGGGCAGAGGCCCTAGCAGCACTCCTCGTCGACACCATTCTATAAGCTGCTGTTTGTAGATCTGTGTGGTGTCTACGCCCTACCCATACAGGAGTCTCTCTCCTGGCCCTTCCTGCCCGCCCGCCGGCGCAAACGCCTGCGCAAACGCCGGCGCGCTCTTTTCCGATTCCTCTGCTGCTGCTGCTGCCTCCGCTTCCGGTTAGTAAGGGGGCACACGTGCGTGCGGGACACATGTGTGCCTGGATCCTCTCCTTCCCGCTGCTGGTTCCCAAGTGCTGGGAACTATGTCACCCCACGGCTTTTAAAGCCCGCGGTTTGAATTTCCCGCCCCTGCCCCAACAGCCAATCAGGCACCCCGATCTACCCAGAAGTGCCTGCCAGCAGTTCCGCCCCCTACACTCCCCCCCCCCTCCGCTGGGGGGATCTGGATACCTACATTTACAATACTATCCCAAAACCATAGCTACTCAAATCAACAGAAGTAGATTCAGTCCCTACTCTGACCTGCTACAATACCAACCATGTGGCAAAAACAACAGATACATCTGGTTAATTCCTACAGCCTGTAATAGTAAGAGCTTTGCTAATAGTAAGAGTTCTGCACGCTGATTCCACAGTAGGCCAGTGAAGCGGCACGTAGCCTCCTGCTCTGTGAGCGTGATCGAACCATGAACCTAGATAGTAGAATGTTATAATACAGTACAATGTGGTAAACATCAGGTATGTTGGATCACAACTCATCCCCAAATTCTTAGCTTGAGATAATGTTATTTACTCCAGACTACATAAGCTGTACATTCTTGAGTTACGATGGGTTCCTCAGCTCTGGCAAAAGTTCCAACTTGCATGGAGCCCCAGCACAGGCTATCACATCCCTGGGATCTGGACACACTGGGGCCAGGGGAACCATGTGGGGTGGCGGCTGCTGCCTAAGGCCCATGTGAGGTGACCGTCCTCTCTGCTGTGTTCTATTGCCTGCCTCTGTGAGTATCCTTAAATAAAGCTTTGCAAGGGTGAAAACAACTGTGAGTATGTCCTTTGTTCAAACGCAGGGAATCTTCTGAACCCAGTAGTTCATTCTAAGACACAGCCCTTAGCTTGAATACCTTAAACACCTCATTAATGACTTCCAACACCTCCAGGAAAATTATGAGCATCTCAAGACAGTCTTGGAGGAAAGCCTGTCCTGATATACAGGCAATCTCCCAACCTCAAAGGAGGGGTCTCTCCAGCAACAAAATACCTAACACCAATTCTCATCAAGTCACCAGGCCTTGATGCAGACTCAGATGGCAGCTATGCCCCTTCATCAACATGTCATAGAGCACATCATCACTTTGTGGAGGGGTTGCTTGTGGTTGATTGTACTGTCACAACTGGCACAGCAGGAACTGGTGCTGCCCCAGGAATGGAGCTGCACTTCTGTGCCTCTGCCCCTGTGCTGTCTACATTGGACAAAGGGAGCGATCCATATAGGAAAGAATGAATGGACACTGATGTAACATCAGTATCAGAAAAATACAAAAGCCTGTGGCAGAACATCTTAACCTCCCCAGAAATTCCATTGCTGACCTCAAAGTAGCTGTTCTTAAAGCCTAAAACTTAAAAATCAACTTGAATGTGAGACTGCAGAACAAGAAATCATTCACAGACTGGATTGTGTTAAGTATAGTCTTAACAATAGGCATTTATACACATGCTTGTGCCACAGCACCAGGTGCTTTTAAAAGTGCCTGGTGCTGCAGTGCATGCATTTGTATAAACAGCAGAATGTGCATCAGCACTGAGAAAATGGCAATGGCATACTTTTGAACTAAAACACACTGAAGGTGTTTCAGTTCAAAAGCACACCGCTGCCATTTTCTCAGTACTGACATGCATTTCGCCATTTATACAAATACATACGACGCAGCACCATGTGTGTCAGCCGGAAATCCAACATGCTGGATTTCCAGCACATCAGAGCAGACAAATGTATGTTTATAAATGCCCAAAGACTTTGGATTCCTTTCCCATTACCTGAATTAGCTTTATTACTCCTATGTCCCTCAATGGGTAATTGAAATAATTAGTGTCTAAGGTGCCACCCTGCCCTGCCTTCTGCCTGACTTCAGACTAGCATGGCTAACTATCTTTCTTTATGTAAATTATGTTTATATAGGTGTTAACAGTATGCACCTGAAACAAAACATAAATAAGCAACATACACATGTATTTGTGTGAATTTGAAAGCACAAAGAAAAAGAATCATTCCACAAGCAACACCATGGACAATTGAGCAGAGGCCTAGGACACTCATCAGGAAAAGTGAATCACCAAGGAACTGCAACTCAACTTTGATTGTGTCCAAACTTGCAGGTAAAGTCCTGATGATAGATAGGCTGTAGCCTTGCCTCTCTAAAGGCTGACTGGTCCCAAATTTTTTGGTAACTCCACCTCTGTTTTGCTGTCATCCATTTCTATGCTCTCAACTACTTCACACATTTGTCAGCCCTCCAGATTAAAAAAAATGTTATGTTATGAGAAGTAACTGCATCACCATTTGTTGCTGCCACTGGTGGCACAACATAAAGGCCTGCCACAATTGCTCAGCAGAACAGTGGAGTACCTTCAAAATGGCCAGAGCCAGACAGGCAGGACACCAAAACTAAAATCAAAATGTTTCACGTGCTTCTAATAATCAGTAATAAGCATGAGGCAGACTCATCCATGATGATGATGTTGCTATAGTTTGTAAATGGCACCATCCCTTTCTCAGAAAAGATGGGACACAGGATGGAGAAAGAGAGATAACGGGATATTTGATGGTTGACCATTGTATGAGAAACATGGAGACCTTCATCTACCTTCCAAGCCATATCTTGTCATTAACCATAGCAGTTATTCCACAGTGCATAGGGTACAGCAACCATGCAAAGGACCCTGGAATGCCCAGACTCCTTACTGCATGCGCAGTTTGAGGGAAGTACCCTATCTAATGTGGCCTCACTAATTCTGGTGAGGTAACAAGCTGTTAGTCAGTTTGATGTGGCTGCATCAAAGCAGTTACATTAAAACGTTGATATAATGTTAACCCCTTTGAGAAAACTCCAGTCATGCAGACAAGTCCATAAGGTGCTTTTTAGCAATAAAATGGCACAAGAGGTTGTAGCTAGCATAAAATTGTTATTTCAATTTAAATGATGTTCATTTCACTTTTAACATACATGGATTAGGAAGAGGGTTATGTTTAGCTGAAATAAGCTACTCTTAACCAAAGTAAGTCTGGTTTATGTCTAATTTAACTAAAGAAGTGCCAAGGTTCTGGGTAAATAAAGCCGATTCACAAGATACTGAAATCCAAGCAATTGAAAGGCAAAAGGAAAAAACTACATTTCTTTTTAACAATTTGGTTTGTAATTTGAACAACTCTTCAGCTCAATCTTCTGGTAAATGCTTCAGAAGAAATCTTTTTTTACTTGTGTCAAATAACCTCTTCCCTTTTAGCATGTAGCTGGGAAAGCTCTGAATCATGTTTGATCTTTTTCAGGGAAGGGTCATTAAGATAAGGGGAGGGTATTTCCCCCCCCACCCCTTTCTTGCACTTTACTTTTAATTATGTCCAATATCTTTGCTGCCAATGCTGACTATGATGAAAATCTACAAAAGTAGCCCACACTGAGACAAAGATATAACTACGAGAGAGCAGGAGGGCAGAGTGCAGGGAAGTACACCGAGCACTGGAGCAGAGGCGTTCTGAGAACAGGGGTGAGTGTCTTACTTACTGGTGACTCAAAAACAATCCCTGGCGGCTGCTGCCACAGCACAGCATGATCTACCTGCCCTGTCTGTTGCTCCTACAGCAGCACCAGCATGGTATCCATACATACAGCTGCTACTGCAACAGCAGTCATGTAGAGCTGCTTCTGCTGCCAGGGCACAGACTCCATGGGGGAGGGGAGGAATGCAATTCTACTGTCCTTTCTAACTTGGTGCCCAGGGCTGGTGCCCCACTCACCCACCCCAAGTTACACTACTGCATTGAAAGCTTAAGGCAATCAACGAGACTTTAACTGAAACTGTTGGACCAGTTTGTGAAAATCTTATTCTAAGGTGGAGCTCCTATTGCCTTTATAGCATGCCTTCCACATCTTTTGTTTTAACTTACTCATTATCATATGCATACATTCAGAACTATTTGAAGAACCCAGAAGCCTTCACCCATTACAAGAATTGAATATAATATCACCCACCATTTAAGTCTGGCAATTCAGCTGCTTCTTATCACTTCCCTGATTGGTCTTTTGTTAATCTAGGAAGAGCTGGATACCATGAATCCAAAGTGATGGGCAGTGGCTCATACAGCTTGTCATATGGGATCACACCTATAGAAAGTAGACTGTCAAGCCCGGTAGTCTGTTGGTCACAATACCAAGTGCTCAGAGAAAAGCACCAGTGCTCATTACAGAAAACAATTATCTTAATTACCTACATAACAATAGTGTTTAGAGGAACACTATTGAAAACTGAACTGGAGACACAGTGTGGTAAGCAGTCCACAAAGAGGTAGACATCCTTCTTGCCCAGATTTTATAATCTAAGAAAAGTGAAACTTTCACAATATGTGAGCAGCAAATCAAGAAGAAATTTCCTCTAGTTGACCTTGTTAGAAGATAATCTGCCCTCTCAGCAGGGCCTCTTGGCTTCAGAGCAGCATCAGCTGCAAGCACCAGCTGCAAGCATGGAGCTGACTGACTGCAGAGCCACCTGACCTAAGTATATAAGATCAGGACCTTTAGTTAGTCTCTAGCTGCTCCTGCCCCATCCCACTGAATGTTTGGACCCCCCCCCTCCCCCCCCAGCACCTGATCTGGACTATGGATATGAGTATTGCTTTGGATTCAGAATATGATTCTAGCTCCCAGTTATGACTTCTCTGGTACAGTTTTGGCCCCTGACCAGGATTTCCTGCAGGCTCAGGTACTTGGTTACCCCTGCATTCCTCAAGCCTGCTTACGTCTATCCTTACAGGCCATTCCACCATCTGTACCAGAAAGTTATGCCTCCTTTGATTGTAGGAGCCATTCTACAGGAGGACCAGCTGTCCAGTCAATGGATTTGGTTTTTTAATGGATCTAGTTATGAGCAAGGTACCCCACAGATAAGATGTGCTCCTGTTTTAGTTAATTATCCCAACACCATTCTAAAAGGAAGTTGTACCCCTCATTCAGTTCAGGCTGCTGAAATAGTAGCCATCATACTAGCCTTAGAAAAAACTCCTGTAGATGAAAAGGTTACTACTGTATATTTTACAGTTCTGATTTGGTAATACACACCCTAGTTTACTGGCTGCCAATCTGGGAGCAAAGAGACTTCTGAACAGCAGACAGGAATCCAATAGCTCATATTCAGAAATTAAAATATGCTTGGGATCTAGGAGAAGGATGACCAGGAAGGGTGCAGCCAGGTAAGTTAAAAGCGCATACAAACGGAACAGAAGAAGCTAAGTGAAATAAATTGAGCTGATCAAGCAGCAGAACAGGGAGCCAAAGAAGCTAACTTGTGGACTGAGCCACAAGTAGTACTGCAGTTATAGCCGACGGAGTCGATAGGGCCAAGGTAACCACTTTAGGCCCGCTGCAGCTTCATGCACAAGACAAACTAGTCAAGTGATCTAGTAGAAGAGATACAGGGAGGTAAAAGGTGATATTGCAAGTAACCCTCTAGGGTAGCACTCATTCAGAAGGGAGACAAGTTCCCTGTCTGAATAATGGTCACTGCTATGCCAACTGAGTTAATCGGCTTAATACATGATGAGAGTCATTCAGGAGTACGCAAAAGAGTGCAACAAGTAAAGGCAACCAGATGGTGGCCTAACACTAATGTAGTCCGCAGGTTTGTCATTGCCCTGAAATAGAATAGTTTTCTGAAAGCATACTGTTAGGTTTACAATAATTTGGATTTTTAAGAAGTATTAGCTTTACAGCTGAATACAAGGCATGACCTGTGGCCTAGTAATGCAGCTGACCACAAGGCAGAATGATAGCTAGGCCTTTGCTTGTGTCAAGTAATCATTTTAACTGCAACAAGCATTTTCTGAGTTAAAAAGTGAATCTGTGTCTGTGTGCTAAAAAAAATCAGCTACAGCTAGAAGTAAGATAAGACAGAGAAACCATTGTTTGAGCTTACTGGTTGTGTCCTTGAGAAGTATCTTCTACTGTGTAAGGTTTTGCTAACATAATGTTACTGTTACTTAACTTTTAGCTTTTAAAAAGTGCTAGTTCAGCTTAATAGAAATATGCTGTTACAAAGATTTGTAGAGCACCGCCCCAAGTATTGCTTTTTGTTAACCATATAGTCTTGCTTTGTTGTAAGAAGTATAAAAGATCGCCTCACCCTTGAGGGGGGGCCATTTTGCCTTTTGCTGGCTTTATGGTCTTTGCTCGAGCAAATAAACAGCTGTCTTTCTTTACCCGCGTTGTCTGTCAATCAAATTACAGCTAGACAACGGACCTTAGGGAGGTTTCTCCCACCACAATTTGGCACCCCAGATGGGACCTGTCTAGCTTGGAGCCTTTGGAGACCTCCACCCCCTGACACCCCAGCGCGCACCAGGTGAGTTCACCTATTTGGGTCAGTCTCGGGAGGTGGACGGTCCCCTCAGGACCAATAAGGCGGGATCCTCAAGTCGGGTAAAGGAACGGTACCGGCGAGTACCTCAGGTCAGGTATGTTTTTGGTTTCTATCTGGTTTCTGGTTTTCTGGTTTTACCTCTAGAGGTCTCTGGAAGCAGTCTTTGAGGGTATCTGTCTGCTGATCTAAACACTGATAGAGCCAGCAGCCTCGCCGAAAGGCAAAAGACACAGATATAAGGTAGAAATGCTGTTATAACGGCCAATGACTAGGGTCTCGGACTCAAGACGCCCCTCCTCACGGAGAAAGCCAGTGGGGTCCGAGAACACCGGTTGTTGTATGTGGACGAAACAGCTTCTAGGCAGGTAGAACTTAGGGAAATAAGACTGCTTGTGCTTGGATATAATCATGGGTTCCGGTCTAGGGAAAGTTATTCCTGATTCACCCCTTGATTTTATGATTAAGAATTGAAAACATTTGGAGGGACGGGCGGAACTGTCCAAGTCTCGTATGGCAGAACTCTGTTTAACTAATTGGACGTCTTATACGTCCCAGTTAGATTTGGGAAGACAATGGCCAGAAAATGGATCATTTGACCTAAATCGCCTGGCTGCCTTACGAAAGATCTTGGAGGACCTCCGCCCTGGCCAAATTAGTTATTGGTATTTATGGGACAACGTTGCTAGCAAGCAATTAAAACCTTTAGCTTCCCAAACCCCTGCACCTTTTCCAAATCTGTTAGCTCCCCTTCTATATCCAAAACCTGCTGCACCACCGTCATATTCAGAAGATGATTACAGACCCATGCCTAGGCCCCCTAACCTACCATTGATACCACCCCAAAACATTGCCCCTGGGCCGGCCGAGGGACTGGGAAGTCTTCGGGAGGCATCACCTCAATTGCCTCTCTCAGAATCCCCGAGTCCCGGATCTGGAGATGGGTCCAGAGATCCCTCTCCAGATTCCAGTTCTACTCCGATTTCAAATCGCACTCATCAAAAATTGTCTAAGCCTGAACTTCAGTTACCTCTAAGAGAATACCTTGTGCCTGGCGAGGGTGGAGAAGTTATCAGTCACTGGACACATGCTCCGTTCTCCACCACAGACCTCTTAAACTGGCAAGAAAACACCCCCAGGCTCAAAGATGATCCTGAAGTAGTTCTAAGACGCTTCAAAACCATTTTCATGACTCATAACCCCTCCTGGTCAGATGTCATGCAGCTTCTCGAAAGCCTCTTAACTATGGATGAGAAGACTCAAGTACTACGCCATGCTGACCAATTTCTAGCCGATCAGCCCCATGAAAACCACCCCATGCCTAATGGCGTGCCCAGGCAAAATCCGAATTGGAATTACAATCAGGAAAGGGGGCAAAATTCAATACGAATGGGGGGCAAAATTCAATACGAATGCTGAAAGACAGCATTTTAGAAGGATTAAAAAAAGCAAGAAATAAAACTACAAACTGGTCCAAAGTGACAGCTACTGTTCAGGGTCCCGAAGAACACCCTTCAGACTATTTTGAAAGACTCTGTAAAGCTATACGTCAGTATGGAAACATGGACCCCGAGACACCTGCCACTTTGCCTGTGTTAAGACTTGTGTTCATAAGTCAGGCTAGCGAAGATATTAGAAAAAAGCTTCAACATAACACTGAGGGTGTTGAGGGCAAATCCATGGCAGAAATCTTAGCCATTGCTACTAAAACTTTTAATGGAAGGGAAGAAAAAAAGAAGAAAGAAAAACAAAAAGAAGATCAGTCCAACATTCGCATGTTGGCAGCAGTAATACAGCCCACAAATGCCTATAGAACCAATCTGCCCCGTGGCCCGAGGCCCTTTGTGCCTAGGCAACCGGGCCGTACCTACCAACCATATGGGCCCGACGTATGTCATTACTGTAAACAGAAAGGACACTGGAAAAGAGAGTGCAAGTTAAGACCAAAAAGATCCCCAAGTGATAACCCTGAAAATCAAAAATTCAAGAACCCTCAGTTCACTACTGTTACCCCAGATCTTGCTCAAAACCAATGTGACGACTGACGTGATGAGGGAGATTCTACATGCCACTTTCTGCAACTATCCTCTGTCCAACCTAAAGAAGTCACCCTAAACTGCAGTGCTCAAGATCCCCTAATACCCTTAAAGATAGGAGAACACGTCTACGAGTGCCTGCTAGACACAGGGGCAACATTTTCCAGTATTTCCAAAGGACATCTTTCACCAAGTGAAAAACAAGTCACTGTTATGGGAATTGAGGGAAAACCCTTCCGTTGCTCATTTTCACAACCCACGAATGTAAAAATTGGCCCCCTCTCAGCAGAACACTCTTTTCTTCTAGCAACTGGCCCTGTTAGCCTTCTTGGACGGGATCTTCTTTGCAAACTACAAGCCACCATACAGTGCTCACCTGACGGAATTATTCTAAGGTTTCCGTCCTCCCTGGTCCCAATGATAGCCACAGTGCTTGCAGTTACAGAAGACTCGAGCTTGCAGTCTCTTCCCCTTGTTCTAAAAGAAAGGGTACCCCCAGAGCTTTGGGGCCTCACCTCCAGCTCGGTGGGACTCCTAAAATCTGCAGATCCTGTCAAAATTCTAATTCGTACCAATCTTGAGCCACCTAAAGTACCCCAGTATCCTTTGAAAGCAGAAGCTATTGAGGGACTCAAGCCTTTAATTGAAGATTTTTCTAAACAAGGAATTTTAATTCCCTGTCAGTCCCCCTGTAACACACCTATACTTCCAGTAAAGAAACCCAAGCCTGGTCCAGACAGGAAACCTGTGTATTGTCTGGTTCAAGATCTCAGACAAATTAATAAGTATGTCATTCCTCGACACCCGGTTGTTCCTAACCCCAATACTATTTTAACTGCAATACCCCCTGACACTGCTTTTTATACCGTAATAGACCTCTGTTCTGCTTTCTTCAGCATCCCCATCCACCCTGAATCCCAATATCTTTTTGCCTTCACCTGGGGTTCTTCTCAACTGACCTGGACAAGGTTACCCCAAGGATATGTAGAATCTCCCAGCATTTTTTCTCAAATTCTTCACAAAGATTTGCAAGATATTACTTTTCCTAACTCTTCATCCCTTCTAATATACGTGGATGATTTACTCTTATGCTCTGCCTCATCAGAAGCATGTATTCAAGACACCATCATTTTACTCACTGCACTAGCCGCCAAAGGCCACAAGGTATCACCAAATAAGCTTCAGTTTTGTAAATCCACTGTTAAATACTTGGGCCACATTTTGGAGCCTGGCCAAAGACGCCTGAGTGATGACAGAATCCAAGCTATCCTAAATATTCCCAAGCCTATAACAAAGCATCAAGTTTGGGGTCTGCTGGGAATGGTGGGGTTCTGTCGCTCCTGGATTCCAGCCTTCAGAGAGTTAACCAAACCACTTGTACAGCTTACTACAAAAGAGGCAGAAGAGCCAGTCTTTTGGGATCATGAAGCTGCCCGTAGTTTCAATAATATAAAATCTGCTTTAATTTCTGCCCCTGCCCTAGGGCTACCAGATTATCGAAAACCTTTCACCCTCTTTGTCCATGAGCGACTAGGAGTAGCCTCTGGGGTACTTACTCAACCCTTAGGAAACACCCAACGCCCGGTAGCTTACTTCTCTGCACAATTAGATCCAGTGGCAAAGGGGGGAGTAAGCTGCCTTCCTGCAGTGGCAGCAGCTGCAATCATAGTCGAGAAAGCCCAGGAATTAGTCCTCGGATATCCCCTTATCCTCAAGGCTCCACATGCAGTTGCCCTACTTCTACTCCAGAAAAATACTCAACATTTTTCTCATCAGAGAATGAACAAGTATGAAACCACACTTTTAATGGCTACAAACCTGGTCATAGAGAGATGTAATACCCTGAATCCGGCTACTCTATTACCTCTACCCAGCGACGGGGAACCAGACTCCCACGATTGCCTTCAAGTTGCAGCATTTTCAGACAAACCCAGGGTAGATCTTAGTGACCTACCCTTAGACAACCCTGACTTGATTTTTTTTGTAGATGGCTCTTCAAAATTAGTAAATGGAGTTAGAAAAACGGGTTATGCAGTAGTAACTCCATTTGAAGTACTTGAAGCTGAACCACTGCCTGGGCAGTTGAGCTCGCAGGTGGCTGAACTTACTGCCCTTACACGAGCTTGTCAATTAGCATCGGGCCACTCTGTAAATATTTGAACTGATTCTAAGTATGCCTTTGGAATCTGTCATGCCACTGGACAATTGTGGAAACAGAGAGGATTTATGACAGCTTCTGGAACTAAAATATCAAATGCTAAACAAGTTAATGATCTCCTACAAGCTATAATGTTGCCAAAAACATTAGCGGTAATGCATTGCCCAGCTCATACCAAAAAGGGAGATCAAGTCTCAAAAGGCAATGCCCTGGCCGATGCTGCAGCTCAAACAGCAGCCTTACAACCACTATCCGCCCTAGCCTTCCAAGCTCAAATTCCCTAGTCAAAGGCATATTTGGGGATATTGCTAGAGCCAAAAATGTACGAGTCTGCACCACCTTTAGAACAACAGAGATGGAAAGCGGCAGGAGCCACCTGTGAAAAAGACGGAATATGGCGATTGCCAGATGAAAGGATAGTGTTACCTAAAGCAGCTCTTAGACCCTATCTGCAACAACTCCATCAAAGCGAGCATTTAGGTTGTGAAAAACTTGCCACTATCACTAACAGGCTGTTCTACGCACCCGGAGTCTACCAGGAAGCAAAAAGGCTTTTAGAACACTGCAGTATATGCAAAAGGTTTAATATCAAGGGAGAAAAATCAGGACACCCTGGGGCCCGCCCCTGGGCTTATACTCCCTTTGAAAGACTGCAAATAGATTTTGCTGATATGCCTAAAGACAATGGGTACAAAAACCTCCTAGTAATTGTTGACCAACTCACGGGGTGGGTAGAAGCTTTCCCCACCAGAAGAGCTACAGCACAACAAGTAGTAAAAATACTCCTTAATGAAATTATACCCAGGTTTGGTCCTCCACGTATCATTGAAAGCGATCAAGGATCGCATTTTACTGCTGACATAAATAAAACACTGGCCAGCTGCCTAGGAATAGAATGGAAATTCCATACCCCTTGGCACTCAGAAAGCTCAGGACAAGTAGAGAGAATGAATCAGACCCTGAAACAAAAAATTGGAAAGCTATGTGCTGAGAGCGGGTTAAAATGGACTAAGATTCTCCCACTGGCCCTTATGTCCATCAGAACTACCCCCAGGAGAAAACTAAAGCTCAGCCCTTACGAGCTGCTGTTTGGACACCCTGTTCCCCAACATTTCCCCTTATTACCGGCTCACACTTCTTCTCTTTTAGGCGATGAAGGACTCACCTCCTATATTTTATCTCTACAGTCTCAGTTAAAATCTCTCCATAGGTATGCTGCTTTAAGCCAACCCCTCCCTGCCGATGTCCCAGCACATCGCATCCAGCCTGGAGACTGGGTGTATGTAAAAACTTGGAAACGGTCTCCCCTTGAACCTAGGTGGCAAGGACCGTATCAAGTCCTCCTCACCTCCCACACCACCGTAAAAATAGCAGAGAAGGACAACTGGATTCATTATACTCGTACAAAGAAGACAGAAGTTTCACCCGAGCTCAGGATCGGCTCCAACGCGAGCTTCCCTGACCTGGAAAAGGGGAAGCCAGAAGAAGACGACTGCAGACTTCGTGGGAGCACTGCACGCCCACCTGACCGCGACAAGGGTGAGCCAGAAGCAGACGAAAAAATAAAAACAAACACCTCCTGGACCTGCAGCCCGTTAGATAATATAAAACTCAAACTAACCAAGGTCCACTAATGAACTGTCACCCTTTTGGGGTCCTGCCCAGCCCAGAAAGCACCAAACTCCAAGTACTGCATCCTCTAGACACTTTTGGATCAGCTGAAACCGAGCACTTTGAGACTGTAACATGTCCCAGAAGATCAGTTATTGGAGCTGCAGGGTTGTGCATACTGTTTGTGCTGATTTTGGTTATAATATGGTTTTTATAACTATGTTATTTCTAATCTTTCTCTTTGCTGGAGAAATAAGTCTCTCACAGGGGTCGGCTATAGCTGCCAGTTGCTGCAGATGTGCTAATCCTGGTGCCCGAGGTTTTCCTGTCTGGATAAGCGATTCAATCGAACTCTCTGATATAGACAGGAAGGTCAACATTGCCCGTTGGTATCCTCCTTCACATTGCTGTAGTTCAGCAGAAGTTCGGGTATTTACTTATGGAACAGAATATTGTGTGAAGCCTAGCCACCCAGTTTTCAGACAATTTGCAGAGTCTCCTCAGGCTAAGACTACTCTTAAACCTAATGTTGCCCACATCTCTGATAATAATATGTACCTCCAATACGTTGAGAGAGCCGCTAAAGCAGAAAACCAAAGTGATTGTTGGGTGTGCAGTCATTTTCCTCTCCACACTCAAGGAGGCATTCCTATGACTCCCATCCCCTTGGGCCCCATCGAGTCACTTTTAAACCCCTCTAATAATGAAGCTTGGGACCAAAGTCAGCAGGAGTTCCTTTTAGTAAAGCCTGTTGTTGGAGATTGGTGTTTCTATGTAAACTGCTCAGTATCAGACTGCATTAATTTAGGCACAAGCATATGTCACCACTATTTTACTAGTTCTAGTGGAGGAGACTGGCGTAATAATAACACAGCAACTCCTACCTATTGCAGTTCTTACAATGATTTCTACAGCAGCAAAAATTTAACCAAGGGCACTAATCCTATCTGCACCCCTATCTCCTCTTTAAATAATACCTTGTGGTATTGTTTGTACACTGATACCTCCCGGGGACAATGCTTCTTCAATGGAACTGCAAATCCTTCCTTTAAATCAAAGGGTGAACGCGGGGTGCTAGGGTTAGGAAACGGGGGCCGAATACCTCCTAAGTATTCAAACCTCGCTGCTTTAAAAGGACAATACTGGGTCTGTGGCTCCCACGCCTACCATAAAATCCCTGCCAAAGGAAAAGGTATCTGCTATCCGGCGATGCTAAAACCCTCTACGTCCTTTGCCACGCACCTTCCACGGGGCAGGTGGCGAAACAAGAGGGATTTGCAAGAAAGCCGTGATATAGTAGATAAATATCAAAAAACTCCGCTTACCAAAGGAGAGTTAGTCGGGTGTTCTTTAGCAGGTATACTCCCAGGAGTAGGCACTGCTTGTCTTGGAAGATTTACACTTCGCCTACAAGCTGTGATAGAAATCATGGCTCATGAATTCAGTGAAGGTCACAAGGAACTCTCGAAGGCCGTTGCTGCCTTGGCTGACACCCAAGAAGAACTCAGACAAATGGTAATTCAAAACCATATAGCCCTTGATTTCTCCTCGCTGCTCAAGGGGGAGCTTGCGCAGTTATCGGACCAGAATGTTGCGTTTGGGTTAACAGTTCTTTTACAATAGTACAAACCCACCTCAATGATGCAGCTGTCCATATCCAAAAAGCCGAAGATATAGCAAAAATCCCCAAAGATACATCTCTTAGCTGGCTCACAAATTGGTTACCTTCCCTTACAGGATGGCTTAGACCTTTTGTATTAAGCTTAATTGGAATTGTTATAACTATAATCTGCCTGTTGTGCTGTTTTCAGTGTCTATGCTCTCTAGGACAACAGTTTATGCAAAGGCAAGTAAAAATGTATGGTCAGTTTGTACAAATATCCAGCATCAATCATCAAAACCTAACCCCACAAGAAGTTGAATACCTAAAAGTGTGTTCCAAAATTTCCTCTGAAATATTGGAACAAAGTAGGGAATTGTAGTCCGCAGGTTTGTCATTGCCCTGAAATAGAATAGTTTTCTGAAAGCATACTGTTAGGTTTACAATAATTTGGATTTTTAAGAAGTATTAGCTTTACAGCTGAATACAAGGCATGACCTGTGGCCTAGTAATGCAGCTGACCACAAGGCAGAATGATAGCTAGGCCTTTGCTTGTGTCAAGTAATCATTTTAACTGCAACAAGCATTTTCTGAGTTAAAAAGTGAATCTGTGTCTGTGTGCTAAAAAAAAATCAGCTACAGCTAGAAGTAAGATAAGACAGAGAAACCATTGTTTGAGCTTACTGGTTGTGTCCTTGAGAAGTATCTTCTACTGTGTAAGGTTTTTCTAACATAATGTTACTGTTACTTAACTTTTAGCTTTTAAAAAGTGCTAGTTCAGCTTAATAGAAATATGCTGTTACAAAGATTTGTAGAGCACCGCCCCAAGTATTGCTTTTTGTTAACCATATAGTCTTGCTTTGTTGTAAGAAGTATAAAAGATCGCCTCACCCTTGAGGGGGGGCCATTTTGCCTTTTGCTGGCTTTATGGTCTTTGCTCGAGCAAATAAACAGCTGTCTTTCTTTACCCGCGTTGTCTGTCAATCAAATTACAGCTAGACAACGGACCTTAGGGAGGTTTCTCCCACCACACTAAGAAAGGACGTAAAGTGGTATACGCACAATTATTTACTGTGAGCTACCAACAGTCTGGACAGGCAGGTTAACAAAGGGCCCTTGCTCCATCAGCAAATTAGAGGCCCGTGAGCACAAATTTAGATGTACTATATTGGGCCCCTCCCTCAAACAGCCAGAAAGAGTAAGTACTGTCTGGTGACTGTAGACAGCTTACTAAATGGCTTCAAGCAATTCCTACTAAGAATAATACTGCCCTCATCACAGCCCAAGTACTAGTAGAACAGTTGTTCTCTAGATGGGGAACTCCACAGGAAATAGATTCAGATCATGAATCACATTTTGTGGCAGAAATAGTATGAGATGTGTGCCAAGCATTTAGCATCAAGTAACACTTGCATATTGCAGGACACCCACAAAGTTCTGGGCAAATAGAACTAATTGAACTATTAAAACCATCCTAAGAAAGGTTGTAGAGCAACAAGGAAAGAATTGGGGTGTAAAGTTACCTTTAATTCTGATGGCCTTAAGAGGAACTGTAGCAGCTCATGCAGTCTCTCCCTACAAAGCTATGACAGAGCAGGATCTGAGATTTCCTGAACAGTGGTGGGTGGTCAGGAGATGTTGCAGAGGGAATGCATCAAAAGGGTCTAACTGATGAAAGGCTGCAACGGATATTAGCAGTGGTTGCAGAAATCCACCAGCAGGTGGCAATTGCCTTGAAAAAAAGATAGAATAAAGTGGATAAACATTTTGGGCTCATAAATCAGCTAATTGAATGGGAAATGAGGAATCAAGTAATGTATAGGGCATAGTGGGAGAAAGTCCACTCACTGTCCCCAGTATGGGCAGGCTCTGTAAATACTGTGAACAAAGCTAGCCCTACAGTCTATCAAGTGGAAATCAGACACAAACAAACTGTGAGGAATGGAACCACCTCAGTTACAGACTTGGAAAGGGGACACAGCCCTTAATAGCAATTAACAAATTCCTAGCGAGGCACAAACCTTGACAGTGTCATAATTTTGTTTTGCAGCTCAAAAATGCATTTCCCATGGAACAGTGTTGAAGGAAGAACACAAGACATTTTCACCATCATTTTAGTTTCGACTGCCATCATCATCACCTCCCAAGAATAGCCTTGGTCCCAAGCAAGGTATATCCTGGCAGGCCAGTTTGGGCCAGGGCTTCCTCAAATCCCTAAACTTTTAATAGCTATTTTGCTTCATGATGAAGATACCCCAAAGGTCATCTTGCCTGATGAGTGGAAGGTAGACAGTCATGGTTGACACACAGTTTATAGTCACCTACATATGAATTTAAGTGTGGGGTGCCACACAAGCAAAGTGCATAGCCCTGTTGACCTAGGAATTAATTTGATTGCATGTGATGGCGATACAGATGGTAGTAAGTACCTCAGAAATATTGTGCTGATCATCTCCTAAGTTGGCTTAACTTTATTCTAAAAATGCTAGGAGTCATTACATTTTGGAACAGAAAGCTTGATGCATATGTCCAGAACTTCACATGAATCTATAAATCTCCACTACCACCACAAGAACCAAAACTAGGTAGGTACCCTTGCGCGTGTGTTACTAAGGGTGTGTTAAATATCTGCATAACACGTAAATAGGATAATAGTATCAATCTGGACCCTTTTAAGTGTCAAGGCTGGGTCGGTTTGATTGGTCCTAACGGTGATCAATGTGATGTAAGCATGAGTAATGGCACAAAAGTTCAACCCTTCAGCCAGAAACAGTGTAGACAATATGTCTTGGGAAACTTGAGCTGTACCACAGAGGAAAATACTGGACTGTAGTCTGCCCTTTATAATGTTTCCCTGGTGGACAATTGGACAATAACAACATCCAACAGGTCTGTAAATCAGTTTGAGGTCCTTTACCCTAAAATAATCCAGAATGGACCTGTAAGTGTAAAAGGAGATCAGATGCAAGAATTAATCGTGGAGCCCATTAGGTCACTGAAGGTTATATTAAGCTTAGAAACTGCTAATCATGTGTCCAAGATAAATTTGCATTGTACACCATTTACGTACTTACTTGAAGTGGGATGGTCTAAGCAGCTACGTAGCTGAGCCACCTCCCCTCAAGCACAAGAGGAAGTGGGACATATCTACTTTACTAGGGGGGCAGGGATCTGATATGGGATACTGAGCACTGTGGATGTGGAAGTGCTACCAAACGCACTAGCCACAGTATCCAGATGACTGCAAGATTTAGCTAGTCCATTAAGTTCCTCATTAACTCAATTAGGGATGGGGCAACGGTTTGCTGTCAATCTGTTACCTCAGTGGGAAAGTCTCAATGGGTGCTTGTAGACGTGCGGAACACCTGCTGTCACACACTGTAATTACAGCATGCCAGTGTTAGACCCCCAGCTCCATGCGGCACCCAACAACTAGGGAGATGACAGTCCAATCACTCATGGATCCTGTTACTCACTAGCCAGAGCAAGCAGGGAGCAAGCACCATCACACATTGCTCGCAACAGCTTTATTCAGAATGAAGACAGCTTCAGACAAGGGTCCCTCACAGACACACAGCCCATGAACCAGGGGACCTGCCCCGAACAATAGTTCTTTTCCAACATTTATACACCTTAGTTCATACTTATTAACATTTGCTCCGTCTGTGACCCTCCTTCGGTTCCACCCATTTCTGTTCCCATCTCAAGCTCTGCCTCTGTTTACTGTTTGCTTCCTTAGCATGGTAATGCCTATGCATTTAATTCATTTATATGCCTCTTTGCTAAAAGTGCATGTGTAAGACTTTGACCCCCACCTTCTCCTGGTCAACTGTGGTTTCTTGCTGACTTCAGCCGCATATCCAAGTCCCTACTTCTGCTTTGTCCCCTAACGATAGCCATTGGTTTGTATCTTATTTTGACACAACACATCATTCACTTTACACCCTATCCTTTTGTTAGGAATTCGCTTACTTAAGCATTAGCAAAGTTAGTTACTTTTCATATATCATCCAGCCTTGTGACCAGCAGCTTTTGCTGAGACACAGAAAAAAGCCTTCATTCAGCTGCACACTCAGTGCTCCCCAAAATCCATATCGTTACCCTAACAGTCAAAGCAGACTCAATTAATCGAGTCTGCTGGAATGCTCCAGCAGCCTCAGCATCTCATGTATTCAGAGTCCCCATGCTTCAAAATGGCAGTGGGGGAGTGACCCAGCTGCCAGTGGGAGGGTTCGGGATTGAGAGAGTCGTTGGGAGTGAAAAGGTAAGAAAGGTTTATTGATTTAACATACGCACATCTACGCATAGTATAAACAAGACAACAATAACAGACAGTAATATTTCACATCAATAACTTATTGGCAGTCCCCTTTGATGCCTGATGTATGACAAGTCTCTTGATAAAGCTCAGTAAAGTCAGGCGTCCCCGAGCTACGCTGTCCAAGGGGTACCGGGAAGGACCCTGGTTTTCGGTCCTCAGGCTCCTTGAGATCCGCCAGCCTGCCAAACCCAGGTCAGCAGCCAATCTTCAAAATGGTAGCTTCCTTTACAATGCTGTGTCTTCCTTCCCCCAATTCCTGGACGTGCCAGCAAATGTATAACCTTCTAAGCTACGCTGTTGGCTCATAGCCATTCACAATCTTACACGAAGACCTTTCCTTATATAGCCACCCAATAGCAGTACAAGCATTTGCGTTACACCATATAAAGTCAATTTTAGCTGCGCCACTACTTACCTGCTTACAAGTTCTCATAACAGTTTTCTTTGAATTTTAACTAAACCTCTTAGCTATAATACATTCTGCAAACCACAAACACACAACAGGAAACACCTGGTCCTGCTCCATCACGGGGCACTCAGCAAGCACTTCACTTCAAGCAGGCACAACTCCTGACTGTCACAGTGAAGCTTTAACTAAAGCTCATTGAACAAGCTTTAGTTAAAGTGCCCCGGCTGCCATTTTGAAGTATGGCATGCTGAATACACAAGATACTGAATACCTGACAGCCTCTCTAATCAAAGCACCCCCCACAGCCCTGGAGCACATGTAAATATACCCAATGAATTAGATGACCAGTTAAATGTACAAGCACTAGGGAATCAGCAAGTGAGTGTCTCCTTAGGGCTTGCATGCATTCAAACCCAAGCATGGATTCAAACAACAGGAGCTGCCATCATCCAGGAAGGAGATTCTACCTAAGGAAACAAAGAAAATAGTTTGGGATGCAGCATCCACTTGAGAACGTCAGTTAATGACGTGGTGGAAATTAGTTAATTTTACCTTCAGCAAAGAGCAAAGTACTGTTGTGGCCTGTATTCTAACACTGGTTGAAGCAAAAGTTCAAAAGATATATCCAATATATCCATTCAAAAAATGGATCCATGTTATTTCCTGTACTGTCTCGGAAGTGAATAACTTAAAAAAATAATCAACAGAAGAAAAGTAGTCTGGAAGGATATGTAATAGAACATGGCCTAAGATTGGTATCACGCTCTTGACCCTACAGACGCTTGTTTAGACATGCATACTGGAACATATGATTTTGTACTTGTGAATTCAAGTCACCATAATTATTCCATGTCACCACAATTATTCCATGGGAGTTTATGTAGGCCAAGGATGTGTCTGTGTACACACATTATGTAGCTTTGTAGTTATTAATGAAAAGTTTAATTATTTTGTATCTTCTGCTAAAAGCAGCTTTTCTGCATGCAACATAACACAGATGTATGGATGTGATTTTAACTTGACTACTACTGTGTTCACTGTCCATTTGTTGCTGCATAATTTTACTTTATATGATAATATTACCCCTGTCCCTATAGGAATGAATTTGCATTTACTATAGCAGCTGCTAAAACATTACGATTTGCAGGGATCCTGGTTTTCTGTTTAAAAAAATCACAAATTCTCTGATAAAAGTCACAGATTATCTGACCAAAACCCCCCAAATCCCTCACTCTCCACCTATAGCCCCCTACCCCTGCTCCTGCCCCTTGCTCCCCACCCAGAACCCTCCCCCACCCCTGCTTTTGCCCCTCACTCACCATCCACAGCCCCCTTGTAGCATAAAGTTAACTAAAATAACTGGATTGAATTTAGTTTAGGATGTTTTAATATAGCTTAATAACTTTATCCTTGTCTTTTAAGGAGCAACTGCTTGGCTCCATTTTGTAGTGACTATTGTTTGACACATGTAAATGAACTTTGTGTGCCTTGTGCATGTGATGGGTATGAGTGAAGGGGTGAATAATAAGTGAATGGGAGTTTTGCATGAAAACAGGGAGAGAGGATGTAACCGTTTGTGTAAGCAACAAGGTGCCAGATGTGTAAATTACCAGCCAGTAAACTAATTAATGGAGGGCCAAAGAATCCCTTTGAAGCCTAGGGCACAAAGGAGATAATGAGAGAAGGAATACTGCCATATGGGCAACAAGGACACTTCAAAGCTGAGATATCCATTTCTACCTCGAGTTGAGATAAGCAGAAGATGAATGCGAAACAACGGTTAAAACATGGAAAAACCCCAAGATGCTGAACAAAGACTGGTAAAAAAAACAACCCTATAAAAGGAGGATTTGAAAGATGCGGGGTTGGGGTAAGCCATCTTGACTACTACTGATTTCTTCCAGAGCACAGATGCGTCTGTTCATTCCCGCTCCAGCTGCTATCTCCTAACATCATCATCTACTCAAAAAGCCGGGGTTGAGCAACTATTGCTGGTAACTATATCTGATGTATGTGCACGGATGGAATGGTTGTTTTGTGTACGTGTGTGCCTGTGTGTAATGATGTGCATGATGATTTGTATATGTTTGTATGAATGGAGTGTCTGAACCTCTATGTCTAATTCATGTAATCAATAAACGCGGCACTTTGCCTTATCCCCCTTATAAGGTCTTGCTTTTGACTTGGGCAATTGGTCTTTTGTAACACCCTCAGCCCTGCCAGTGCCCCTCACTCAACACCCACAGCTCCCCACATCTCCAGCCCTGCCAGAGGGGGCCAGGGACCTGGGTCCACAGCCCCCTGTCCCCCCAAGCAGTGCCTGAGCCCTGACTGTCGCCTGTGGCTCCATCCCATTCCCTGCCTGGGCCCTGCAGCCTTACATTCCTGCCCTGACCCCAGGCTCCAAGCCCCACACACTGCCTGGATTGGGCAGCATCCCCAGCCCTGCCCAACTCCCTCCCTCCTTCACTATGGGGGCCTCAACACTCCCACATCCCACCCCACTCCGCCAGACTTACCTGAAGGAGCAGATCTCCAGGTGTACATATGCACATGGCACCTTCTGCTTGAATGCCTTCCTCCTGCTCCCCCCAGCCCCTTGCAGGCTGGAACTCTGCCAGTTTGGAAGGGGGAACCCATGGTTTCCCATGTTTGTCTCCTTTAAGGAGCATATCTGAGTTTTTCTCCTTAAAATGAGACCGCAAGCCTGGCCAGCTTCGCTTCATGGCACTCAAGACCCATCCCTTAAGATTATGCTTTACTATTAATCTTGTCTTGTCAATTAATCAATCAATCTCTCACATTGGTTGGAATGATCCAAGGGTCCATTTGAATCTTTTTCACCTGTTCACCCTGTTAAAGTTTTCTAACAGGTTCTCTTCAAGAGACGCTCATACAAAGGGTTCAAAATTTACAAACACCTTTATTTTCAGCCTGGCAAAAATAAGGCAAAGACCCAGGTTAGCAAGAATATAGTGTAGCTCAACTATATTAAAGAGTAATTAATAGTAGTAGGATATAACACCACTTAGTTTCACTGTAAAAACTAATGGTCAGAATAATCCTTCTTTGTTCTGAAGTGTTCCAGCTTCAACAAACTCACTCACTTCTCCAAAAGAAACTACTCCTTTTAGACATGAGAGCTCTTCATAAATTAGAATTCTTGAAATAGTTTGGTCTTATCTGTGATATGCAGATGTTTTTCCCCTCTAGTCACTGCCCTTTGGAGTTACTGGGCCTCTTTCAGTCTCTTTCCTGTGGGCTAGTAATCTGACTGTAACTAGATTCCTCTTTTTTGTTCCTTTTCCTGGCACTTTTTATGAGTGAGCTCCATTGCACTGCTTGTTTGATAAAAGCTATCTATCAACCGTCAGGAAAGCTGACTTTGACAACCTCAGGAGGCTTGTCAGTGAGGCCCTAAGGGACTACGACTCTAGGGGGAGGGGAGTTCAGGAAGAGTGGTTGCTCCTCAAAGGAGCGATCCTCAATGCACAAGCTAATTCTATTCCATCTCGGAGGAAAGGAAGCAAGAGGGCACAGCAGCCGCCCCGGCTCTGCAGGTATCTAGCAGACCTCTTGAGGCTAAAAAGAAAGGCCTAGAAAGGATGGAGGGCGGGATTTCATATATTTCATAGACATTAGGGCTGGAAGGGACCTTGGAAGATCATTGAGTCCAGCCCCCCACCTAAAGGGCAGGAAGTCAGCTGGGGTCATAGGATCCCAGCAAGATAACTTATTCACCTCCATTGACCACAAGATGAACATGAGCCTTCAATGCGATGTTGCGGCTAGTAAAGCGAGCAAAACGCTGGCTTGCATCCATAGATACTTCTCAAGCAAATCCCCAGATGTCATTCTCCCCTTGTACTCGGCCTTGATGAGGCTGCAGCTGGAGTACTGCATCCAGTTTTGGGCCCCACAAT
Source organism: Alligator mississippiensis (assembly GCF_030867095.1). NCBI lineage: Eukaryota > Metazoa > Chordata > Crocodylia > Alligatoridae > Alligator > Alligator mississippiensis. The sequence continues at coordinate 114,201,509 of NC_081827.1, forward strand.
TCACGAAGGATGTGGAGAAGCTTGAGAGAGTCCAGAGAAGAGCCACACACATGATCAGAGGTCAGGAAAACAGACCTTACGATGACAGGCTGAGAGCTATGGGGCTTTTTAGCCTGGAAAAGCACAGGCTCAGGAGTGATCTGATGGCCACCTATAAGTTTATCAGGGGTAACCACCAGTGTCTGAGGGAACGTTTGTTCACCAGAGCACCCCAAGGGATGACAAGGTCGAACAGTTATAAACTACTGCAAGACTGTTTCAGGCTGGATATAAGGAAGAATTTCTTTACTGTCCAAGCCCCCAAGGTCTAGAATAGCCTGCCATCGGAGGTGGTCCAAGCACCTACACTGAACACCTTCAAGAGAAATTTGGATGCTTAACTTGCTGGGATCCTATGACACCAGCTGACTTCCTGCCCTTTGGGCAGGGGGCTGGACTCAATGACCTTCCGAGGTCCCTTCCAGCCCTAATGTCTATGAAATCTATGAAACGAACGGTGCCCTCCCTCCTACTTGACCACCCTTGGAGCCACTCTAATTAAAGTGCCTGGAGTGTCTCACGCATCAGCGTCCCTGCACTTCAAAGTGGTGGCGAGCTTTAGATAAGGCACCCCTACCACCATTTTGAAGTGTAGGGATGCTGATACACGAGATGCAAGAGGCTGCTGGAGCATAGTTATTGTCACACTCCCGCAGACTCAATTAATCGAGTCTACTCCGACATGCTGGAATTACAGTGCATCGGAGCAGCCTCCCTGCCCATGTATAGGCACCCTTTGGTCCTTTGTAGGCTGATAGAAACCCCATTTAGGGGAGATGAGAAAGCAGAAGGTGCAAATACCCCTAGCCACAAATCATCAAGCCCCTGGGATACCCAAAGCATGGGTGCAAGCACTCCCTCCCCATCCCACTGTCTGACGTGCTGAGCTGGGTTGTCACTCCATCCCCTGGTTTCAGAGCCACAGCACTTCACACAATCATGAACCAGTTCCCAATCAGTGACATTTTTGGAAGGGTCCATTTGTTGTGTCTTTACTGTCTATCTCCCTCTCCTAAGATAGTAAGACATTGGCTTTCCTTAAGCAAAATAACCCCCATAAAGTTTTCTCCTTCTGTACCCTCCTACAAAAGCCATGATGTATTTACTTCCACGCGCAAAAAAATTTCCCCTCCTGACAATCAGACTTCCCACCCAAAAAAAGGCTTTCATACACTTGCCATATTGGTTTTGTCTTCCAGCATTTCTTAGGGATTAGCTCCCACAAGCCGTTGCTACGCAAGCTGAGGCCCATCCGTTCATAGAGCTCCATTTCTAAAGAACCAGCTGTGTTGTAACAGGGAGGGGACAATGGGAAGATAGCTGCCTTCAACCCCACTCCTGCTTTGAGTGCCGCCTCCTGTCTGACCAGAGGCATAAAAATTCTGAAAGGCCGTGAGGCAATCAGAGCCTGCAGAGCAGGTTGGACTCTCTTGCCCAGAACTAGATGTTAAACAATTCTAGACTAAATAAGAGAAACTCTATAATACTTTTTTTTACACCAAAATAACTCCAACACCTGTGAAAGCCTAAGTTTAGGCAATAAAGGGTGCTGACAGACATGGGGGTGGGGTGAGAGAGAAGTGCTTTACCAGAAGCAGCAACAGGTTAATTGAACCCAGCTCCACAGGGTCTGTATAGATCAGGTGCTTCAGTCAGACTTTTTGATGTTTTTTATCTAAAGCTGATTAAATCAGATAAAGTCCCACTGAAGTGTCTGATCTATACAGACGCTGGATGAGCCAGGTTCAACTAACACACTGCCTCTTCTTGGCATGCGCTGGGCTTCGCGTGGGAGTACACAGAGTTTAAAGGTTTATTGGGGGGGGTTCATGCCTGCAAGCAGCCCTCCAATAAGGAAAACTCTATAGCACCTTTTTTTTACACCAAAATAGCTCCAATCCCCGTGAAAATGTTGGAGGCCATAGGTTTAGGCAAAAAAGTGATTAAAGCAGTTGTGACTTGCCAACCTAAAGCTTATATAATACCACCACTGAATTGCACCAGTACTGAAAAAGGAACAAATGCTCCTAATGCAGATAAGATCTGACTGCCTCTAAAACAGTGATTCTCAACCAGGGTGCCAAATCCAAATAGCAAACCTTAGTGTTAAAAACATTCTGACCTATTGGGGTCTTTCTGAGTTCTTTCCAACAAAAGAATTGCATGCTTACTTTTTTATGTCAAAACACTAGCGAAACCTAAGGGCTGGCATTTTTCAAGGGGTGCCTTGGATTCATTGAGTAGTGCCTTGAGTCTATCAAGGGGAACCCTGGGTCTAAAAAGGTTGAGAAGCTCTGCTCTAAAACACTTGCACTTTCAGTGGCACAGCTACTACAGATGCTAGCTATATGAAAGAAAGGTAACTTTGGGTAGAACAGAAGATGAACTGAACTGGGTCCTATCCAGATAAGACCCAACAAAGACTTTGAGGGTCAATTTCATGCAAACTCACTTAAAGTAGGAGAATATATTATTTTCCTGATATATATATTGATAAAACTTTCCTTTTGATGGGTACCCACTGTTCTGTCTCAAACACACCACTGTTAATTTTTTATTTAAATGTTAGAGCAAGGCGTGTATCTGTGTGAGTGTGTATGTGGGTGGGTGCATGTATGTGTATGTTGATGCATGCATGCGTGTATGTCTGGGAGGCAGTGTATGTGTACATATGTGCATTTGAAGGGGAACAAAAATGGATCCGAGCCACCATGAAGTATAAGCGAGCAGATCACGCATGCAGCTTAAGCTATGAGGAGGTTAAGGGACATGACCCAAAACTGCTAGGCTAGCGCAAACTGGAACAATCCTGTCCTAGTCCAGTAAAAACAGAAACTTAGTGTAGAAGGAATTCTGGCTACAAGCAGGTCACATACTGGCCTGCTGAGTCAGCCCAGAACGGGAAGTGACCCTGTGGTTACATGCCAGAAGAAACCAGAAAAACTAACACTGCTATACTAAAAATAAGTAGAAGCATGCGCATTACTATCAAAGTCATGGCAAATCCTGATCGGTGTATGCTGTTGCTGTGCTTATGATGTCATATTTTCTGTATAAACTCGCCTCCCCTATTGTATGGGGTCAGACCTCTTCACAATTCTCCAGTTGTGTATGAGTCTGTCCAGAATACATTCTCTAATAAACCAAGTTCTCTTTTTAACTTTGATTAGTCTGTTTGTCTGAGCCTTCGCCCAACGAACCGGGGACAAGTTTTCCCCAACACATTCATGTGTGTGGGTGTGTGCGGGTGTACACATGCGGGTGGATACATACATGTGTGTGTACATGCATGCATGTATGTGTAGGTGGGTGTGAATAAATGTGTGCGTACATACATGCATATACGTGCGTGTGCCTGCATATGGGGGGCACGTGTGTGTACATGCATGTGTGTATACGCGTGTACGTGCATGCACACATGTATGGGTGGGTGCACATGTCTGCAAGCGCACCTTATGTGGGTGGGCGCATGTGTGTGTGCACGTGCATGTGGGTCGGTGAGTGGGCGGGTGCATGTGTGTATGTATGTCCGTGCACGGGTATGTGTACGAGTGGATGCATGCCGGTGCCTCCCTTTCCAGAGAAAAAGCCCCCGGGCTCGCGGTGCTGCCGACCGGTGCGGGCAGAGGCAGCGCAGTGACTACCGGTCCGCGCCGCGGCGAGCCTCGCTGCCCGGGGCCGGGACTGCATTTCCCGGCATGCCGCCCGCCCCGAGGGCGTCTCTGCAATCTCCTCACCTCGGGCCCCGGCGTGCGAGGGGCGGTGCTCTCCCAGCGAGACCCGCGCGGCTTCTCGCGCCAGCAACCGCCGCTTCACAGCGGGGGGAGGGGCTCGCCGGCGCGTCTCTGATCCCTCAGCGCTTTGCGCGGGGGGCAGGAAATGGCGGGTGGTCCCTAAAGCGGCCGTGGCTGGGGCCATGGCGGAGTCCGGCAGCGGTGTCCGCCTCCTGCTCGACCTGTGAGTGCCGCCCCGCCCCGGGGCCCTGCGCAGGGGAGGGGGCGCTGCTGGTGACGTTGAGGCCCCTGCACGGGGGCGGGGGTTGAGCCCAGTGATCCTCAACCGGTGCCACCTGCGGTGGGGCAGGGACGGGCGGGGCGGGGGTCTTCCGTGTGCTGTCAGGTCCTTTACGAAACGCACTTAGCACACATGTACACACACACACACGCACACACTCTGCCACTGATACACATACACACATACCCCCACACACATTGGTGACACATGCACCCCCTGAGATCGGCCACTGCTGACGCTCGCCACCCCCCTCACTGCTAACACCGTCATGGCCGCCTGCAGGTGGTCACCCCTGCAGCCTCTGGAGGCATGAGGCGTTCGTGCCCGCATAAGTGCATCAACATACACGCGTTACATACATAATTCATTGTTTAATGTCTCTGATCCATTAATTGCACTGATCCCTCATTAATTGCAGTGAATGGGTGGATTGCGGGTTAGTCCGTTCACCCAGGTCACAGAGCCAGGTGAGGGCCCTCGCCTCATGCTCGAGAGTCTTGTCTTCAGAATAGTGGCTCTTTGTGTGCCCTGTTTGCCAGTGGGACCAGGCAGCCCAGCGGGGCCCCCTCGTGTTAAATAGCAGCCTGTTACCCCCCCCACACACACACCACACACACACACACACACACACACACACACACACACCCCTTGTTCCTGCCCTCCCTCCCTCACCCCCCCTCCCCAGTAGGATTGTATAGGCCTTTTGATATGCCATTGGGGAAGCGTGAGCCAAGGTCAGGGGTAGGCAAAATACGATCCCTATGGACTCCCTATGTGGCCCTCGGGCCCAAATAATTGCCCACCCTGGCCTGAGCCCAGCAAGTAAAACTGTAAGCCCTCCTTGGTGGTGGGGGCCACTGAAGGCATGTCACTGATTCCTTGGTATAAATGATAACAAAACGGGTGGGAGTGAGGGCCACAGGTTTATAACAAGTGCACAAAGTGGGGACACCAAGCAGAGCACACTGGACAGTGTCTACTGGCCCTTGAATGACTCTGAGGAGCTAGGATAACCAGCGAGTGCCCACTTGAGCATGTGCTACCAGATTTCAGAAGTGCTGCAGGCATCTGCTTCTGCACAGGGAACAAGCCCGGGATGTTTCCCCTGGCTTTAAAGACATCCAGGTTAACAAGATACAGGAAACCCTTCATGCAGACTCTTGGGATTCTGCTTGTCCTTCTTCTGTGAAAGGACATGGTTTTAATGAGAATATCTGCTTAACTTCTAATTTTCGCCATGGTTCTGGGAGTGAGATGAGATTTTAGCATGTGGGCTGGTGATTTTCATAGCTGCTTTACAACCCCACAGTGCCTGTGTTTTAGGACAGGGTTTGGCAGCTTTTCAGAGCTGTGTTCCCTCCTGGCCACTGCCACCACAGCAGTTTTTCCCTGCCACTACTTCTCCGTGCCCTCTGGCTCCAACACAGGCCCAGCTCTCCTCACTGCCTAGCCCAGGTGCAGGTGAAATCCCACGGTATTGGGACATCAGTTTTATGCAAAGCTGTGGTTAAGCTATGGCAGAGATTCTCAACCAGGGTGCCCATACCCTGGGCTGCCTCAAGATCCTTTCAAGGGTGTTATGGAGTGCTACGCAGTTTTAGTACTGTGAGGTTTACAAACAATTCACAAGATAAACCTAGAGATTTCAACTAGAAATCTATAGTTTTGGTCTTTCTGAGTTCTTTGCAATAGAAAAACTGCTATATTATTTTTTTCTGTAGGCAAAACAAAGAGTGGAAACTAAGAGCTGACATCTTCAAGGTGCCACGAGTCTAATCATGTTGAGAACCACTGAGCTAAGGCTTTGTGAGGGAGCTTGGGAAGAACAGGCCTTGCTGACCTCTGAATGACATGATGAAAGATAGAAAAGTGAGAACGGGCTAATAAGCAGGGAAGCTGGTACAAAAAAGGAGTGTTAGAAGCAAAGTAAAATTAATGAGGATGGTTGTTGAGATATAAAAACCAAAGGGGCTGGGCATGAATTTGGCAAAGGGAAGAAGTAAAGATGGATGTCTAGGCAAAAGTACAGCTGAATATTGGCACAAAAACGTGGGTATTTTGGGTATGAAATACTCCCAAGACCAGTTTCTTTATATTAACCTAGGAGAGTATAATTTACACACAACATTGCTATCATTGACCCAGCCAGTTCTAAAATTGGGCTAATTGCTAAACAAAGCAGCTAACATACTGTTGAACGTACAATAAATCTCTCTAAACCTTTTGCCACTAAAAATGAATGTAAGTATTTTTTCCTGTGTTGCACCTGCGCTCCAGGAGGCCGCTTGCTAACACTGGCCTCCCAGAGCGCACAGATGCAAGCAACCTGAACACCAAGAACACACCTCAGAACAAAACCTGCCACTAATGTGTCACCAAAGTCCTCTGGCTCTATGGCTGAATCTAATGGCTCTACAGGTCCATGTCTAGGAAAACTAATCAATAATCAGGGAAAGAGTTAATGATTTCCTTCATTAAGTTGGACTAGGTCAGAATTTGGACCACTCAGATCAGTGAAAATGGCTAAACTTGGGTAACATATGCATGTTCCTAACTCAGTTGTTGCCATGTTTATTTCTGGCCATTCCAAATTTCTTTCAGGGCAGAATACTAAAGAGAAGTATTGTAAGCATGCTGTGCTTATCTAAGACAACACAACTCCTGTCTGATCCCAGAAAGGGGACATCTATTATGGTTTGTGTCAGACCTGAAAGTCAGCGGAAATAGCAGTAACAAATAAATACTTAGATACTCAGGTTATTGCAAAATCACCATAAAGAGTTATGTATCTGCACCTGCTCACAAAATTAATGTGGTCATTATTGTAGCATGGCTTTCCCTTCCCAGCAAAAGGCCAGGTATCAGCTCTCTGCCAGGATAAGGGAAATGGATAAATGAGTGATAATAATGAAGTTCCAGTAACAATACATGCTATGAAATTCCAGACTGTTTTGTGTCTCTGGCATTCTGTTCAGTTCAAGCAAAGATTAATGATCCAATAAAACTCCTTGGTTTAAAGAAGAAAAAAACCCTACTATCTTGTGAGAGAGACAGATTACAAGGAAAAGCCAAGATTCTGAAGAATTTACAAGATAAAACAGTACAACAGTGTACTGCCAAAATTTGAGGAACACCCTCAACACTGTTTCATTTCATTAAGTGAAGTGTGCTACATTCCTTGGGTAAACAAAGGTTTCATAGTTTCATAGATGTTAGGATTGGAAGGGACCTATTAGATCATCGAGTCTGACCCCCTGCCCTGGGCAGGAATGAGTGCTGGGGTCAGATGACCCCAACCAGTTGTCTATCCAATCTCCTTTTAAATACCTCCAAGAAAGGGGACAGCACCACCTCCCTTGGAAGCGTATTCCATATTTTGGCAACCCTCACTGTAAAGAATTTTTTCCTGATGTCCAATCTGAATTTGCTCTCCAGTTTGTGGCCATATTTCTAGTTACCCTGACAGGCGCCCTGGTAAACATTGTATCCCTTATTTCTTGCTCCCCACCCCCCCCCCCCGATGAGTTTGTAGACGGCCATGAGATCACCTCTCAGAAAAACCCACATAGGGTTTTTTCTGTAGGCCTTCAACCAGACAAGTGGCCCTCCTCTCAACCCTTTCCAGGCCATCCACATCCCTTCTGAAGTGCGGTGCCCAAAACTGGATGCCGTACTCCAGCTGCAGCCTGACCAATGCGACATAGACTGAAGTGTCACCCCTAGACCTGTTTGTGATGTACCTACTTATGCAAGAAAGGGTGTGGGTAGCTTTACTTATTACCTCATCACACTGGTGACTCATGTTCATTTTAGAGTTGACTACAACTCTGAGATCCCTTTCCACAGTTGTGCTACTTAAGAGTGGTACCTCCCAGGCTATAGGAGTGTGGATGATTCTTCCTCCTCCGGTGCAAAACATGACACTGATCCTTGTTAAACTGCATCCTATTCTGTTCGGCCTGTTCTTTGGGTAAATCTGGTATCTTTTATTAGACCAACTCAAATAGCTGGAAAAATTCTTCTTAGCAAGCATTTGGGCACAAACACCCTTTGTCAGGCTGAGGAAGTATCTGTAGATGGTCTGTGCTCTTCCTGGATGGAGTGGTAAAGCAACCAGAGGCCAGTACGTATGCAAGAAAGCCAATCAGTTAAAATGTAAATTGAGGTGTACAGAAGGTGAGAGACAGGTGGAGAGGGTTTGGGGGGAATTAATTTTGAAATTTTTGAAATTTGAAACAGCCACATGGATACCATGTGAAGAATTGCTGTAGTACAGAAGAAAGCCCCACCCCCGGATCACACACCACTGCTTATGACATATCATCCCTCCCTGGAACCTGTACGGAAAATCCTCAAACAGTTGCAACTCATACTAGAAGGAGACCCAATTCTCAAAGAGATCTTCCCAGAACCACCAATCCTAGCCTTCAAACAGACACAAAGCAAGACGATCCCCGGGCGAGGCAAAAGAGGGAAAGGGGCCAGGAGGCTTCTATGGCTGACCAGAGAAATCCAGGGCAGCCTTAGGGCCAAAAGGGGAGCACATAAAAAGTGGAAACAAGGTGAGATCACTAAAGATGAATATACCTCCTCTGCTCGTACTTGTAGGGAGGCAGTTAGACGGGCCAAAGCTACCATGGAGCTGAGGATGGCAACCCAAGTAAAAGACAACAAGAAATTGTTTTTTAGATACATTGGGAGTAAAAGGAAGGCCCAGGGAGGAATAGGACCCCTGCTAAATGGGCAGAAACAATTGGTGACAGACAGGGGGGACAAGGCTAAACTCGTCAACGAGTTCTTTGCCTCAGTGTTCCTAAGTGAGGGACACGACAAGTCTCTCACTGGGGTTGTAGAGAGGCAGCAGCAAGGCGCCAGACTTCCATACGTAGATCCTGAGGTGGTGCAGAGTCACTTGGAAGAACTGGATGCCTTTAAGTCGGCAGGCCCAGATGAGCTCCATCCGAGGGTGCTGAAGGCACTGGCCGACATCAGCGCACAGCCACTGGCGGGAATATTCGAACGCTCGTGGCGCACGGGCCAAGTCCCAGAGGACTGGAAAAGGGCTAACGTGGTCCCCATTTTCAAAAAGGGGAGGAAGGAGGACCCGGGCAACTATAGGCCAGTCAGTCTCACCTCCATCCTTGGTAAAGTCTTTGAAAAAATTATCAAGGCTCGCATTTGTGAGAGGCCAGCAGGGCAAATTATGCTGAGGGGAAACCAGCATGGGTTTGTGGCGGACAGATCGTGCCTGACCAATCTAGTCTCTTTCTATGACCAGGTTATGAAACGCCTGGACACAGGAGGAGGGGTGGATGTCGTATACTTAGACTTCAGGAAGGCCTTCGATACGGTATCCCACCCCATACTGGTGAACAAGCTAAAAGGCTGTCACGTGGATGACTACACAGTCCGGTGGGTGGCGAATTGGCTAGAGGGCCGCACCCAGAGAGTCATGGTGGATGGGTCGGTCTCGACCTGGAAGGGTGTGGGCAGTGGGGTCCCGCAGGGCTCGGTCCTTGGACCGATACTCTTTAATGTCTTCATCAGTGACTTGGACGAGGGAGTCAAATGTACTCTGTCCAAGTTTGCAGATGACACAAAGCTATGGGGAGAAGTGGACACGCCGGAGGGCAGGGAACAGCTGCAGGCAGACCTGGATAGGTTGGACAAGTGGGCAGAAAACAACAGGATGCAGTTCAACAAGGAGAAATGCAAAGTGCTGCACCTAGGGAGGAAAAATATCCAGCATACCTACTGCCTAGGGAATGACCTGCTGGGTGGCACAGAAGTGGAAAGGGATCTTGGAGTCCTAGTGGACTCCAAGATGAACATGAGCCGGCAGTGTGACGAAGCCATCAAAAAAGCCAATGGCACTTTATCGTGCATCAGCAGATGCATGACGAATAGGTCCAAGGAGGTGATACTTCCCCTCTATGGGCCGCTGGTCAGACCGCAGTTGGAGTACTGCGTGCAATTCTGGGCACCACACTTCAAGAAGGATGCGGATAACCTGGAGAGGGTCCAGGGCTCCCAAGGGAGGTGGTGCTCTCCCCTACCCTGGGGGTCTTCAAGAGGAGGTTAGATGAGTATCTAGCTGGGGTCATCTAGACCCAGCACTCTTTCCTGCTTATGCAGGGGGTCGGACTCGATGATCTATTGAGGTCCCTTCCGACCCTAACATCTATGAATCTATGAATCTATGACACCGAACCTTGCCAACCTCATTACCAGAAGCAAACTTCCTACATCCCAAAAAACACTGAATGGATCCAGACCATGCCGGGACAAAGAAATGTAAAATCTGCCAAAAAATCTCCACCACCCCTACAATTACAACATCCCACAACACAACCATCAGCATTCCTGGATCTTTCACCAACTCTCCTGTCTCTAATTCTTTGACTACAGCTACATTCAGTCCCCACTTCCCAATCCCTCCCCTTCCCCCCATCTGTCTCTCACCTACTGACCACTTCAATTTACATTTTAACTGACTGGCTTTCTTGCATACATACTGGCCTCTGGCTGCTTTACCACTCCAGGAAGAGCACAGACCATCTGCAGATGTTTCCTCAGCCTGATGAAGGGAGTTTGTGCCCAAAAGTTTGCTAAGAAGAATTTTTCCAACTATTTGAGTTGGCCCAATAAAAGATATTGTATTTACCCAAAGAATCTTGTCTGCCTATGTCCTTAGACCAACCTACACCCCTGATTCCTTGGGTAAAATACTTTTACCACCTGGGGGGGAAGGGACCACACTCACTTCAATAGTCTCCATGTTCCTAAAATCCATCAGTTCTATACTATTTCATGTACAAAATCCCGTCCATCCCAATCCACTCCCTGTTAGTCATTTCACAACCATCATTGCTTCTTCCTTCTGGTAACTCACACATATTCCATCTGCTTCATCCCTTGTTGGTGGTAGGAAGTGCCCTATAACCTCTGCTGCTGCTGGTGGAATTTGGTTAATGGTTTGCTGGGTAGCTGTTTTCTAACTGAACAGCAGATTGCTCAGTCTTACCTCTGGAGGGGATGAAAAAACAAGCAGAGATGGCCAAAGAGTTCATGGTTCATAAAAACGGGCCTTATTATCAAAAGGCTTACCTGAGCATATTCTGGTTCGGTGGTGCTCAAGCTTTTGGCCCCACAGGCCAGATGAGTAGGGCAGGGCAGGTCTGCAGTCTGGATTGAGACCTGTGCACCTGGATTGGGCCCTAAAAGGGCTCCATCTGGCCCCATGCACCAGGATCAAGCCTTACACCAGCCCTGCATGCAGGGATCAAGCCTCATACTGCCCCTGTCCAACCCTGTACCCAGTCTTGGCGCCATGCCCTGGGATCAGAATCAGGACCCCACATCACCCCTGCCTGGCTCTGTGTTCCAAGATCAGGCCGTGAGGCCTGGTGCCACCCCCTGAGTGCCAGGATTGGATTTGCACTAACCCCCGCTGTTCCCCTTGATTTGACTTGTGGTTAGATTCATAGATTCATAGATGTTAGGGTCGGAAGGGACCTCAATAGATCATCAAGTCCGACCCCCTGCATAAGCAGGAAAGAGTGCTGGGTCTAGATGACCCCAGCTAGATACTCGTCTAACCTCCTCTTGAAGACCCCCAGGGTAGGGGAGAGCACCACCTCCCTTGGGAGCCCGTTCCAGACCTTGGCCACTCGAACTGTGAAGAAGTTCTTCCTAATGTCCAGTCTGAATCTGCTCTCTGCTAGCTTGTGGCCATTGTTTCTTGTACCCCCGGGGGCGCCTTGGTGAATAAATCCTCACCAATTCCCTTCTGTGCCCCCGTGATGAGCTTAAAGGCAGCCACAAGGTCACCTCTCAACCTTCTCTTGCGGAGGCTGAAAAGGTCCAGTTTCTCTAGTCTCTCCTCGTAGGGCTTGGTCTGCAGGCCCTTGACCATACGAGTGGCCCTTCTCTGTACCCTCTCCAGGTTATCCGCATCCTTCTTGAAGTGTGGCGCCCAGAATTGCATGCAGTACTCCAACTGCGGTCTGACCAACGCCCGATAGAGGGGAAGTATCACCTCCCTGGACCTATTTGTCATGCATCTGCTGATGCACGATAAAGTGCCATTGGCTTTTCTGATGGCTTCGTCACACTGCCGGCTCATGTTCATCTTGGAGTCCACTAGGACTCCAAGTTCCCTTTCCACCTCTGTGCCACCCAGCAGGTTATTCCCTAGGCTGTAGGTGTGCTGGACATTTTTCCTCCCTAGGTGCAGCACTTTGCATTTCTCCTTGTTGAACTGCATCCTGTTGTTTTCTGCCCACTTGTCCAACCTATCCAGGTCTGCCTGCAGCTGTTCCCTGCCCTCCGGCGTGTCCACTTCTCCCCATAGCTTTGTGTCATCTGCAAACTTGGACAGAGTACATTTGACTCCCTCGTCCAAGTCGCTGATGAAGACATTAAAGAGTATCGGTCCAAGGACCGAGCCCTGCGGGACCCCACTGCCCACACCCTTCCAGGTCAAGACCGACCCATCTACCACGACTCTTTGGGTGCGACCCTCTAGCCAATTTGCCACCCACCGGACTGTGCAGTCATCCACATCACAGCCTCTTAACTTGTTCACCAGTATGGGGTGGGATACCGTATCGAAGGCCTTCCTGAAGTCTAAGTATACGACATCCACCCCTCCTCCTGTGTCCAGGCGTTTCGTAACCTGGTCATAGAAAGAGACTAGATTGGTCAGGCACGATCTGCCCGCCACAAACCCATGCTGGTTTCCTCTCAGCATAATTTGCCCTGCCGGACTCTCACAAATGTGAGCCTTGATAATTTTTTCAAAGACTTTACCAAGGATGGAGGTGAGACTGACCGGCCTATAATTGCCCGGGTCCTCCTTCCTCCCCTTTTTGAAAATGGGGACCACGTTAGCCCTTTTCCAGTCTTCTGGGATTTGGCCCGTGCGCCACGAGCGTTCGAATATTCCCGCCAGTGGCTCTGCAATGACGTGGGCCAGTGCCTTCAGCACCCTCGGATGGAGCCCATCCGGGCCTGCTGACTTAAAGGCATCCAGTTCTTCCAAGTGACTCTGCACCACCTCAGGATCTACGTATGGAAGTCTGGCACCTTGCTGCTGCCTCTACAACCCCAGTGAGAGACTTGTCGTGTCCCTCGCTTAGGAACACTGAGGCAAAGAACTCGTTGAGGAGTTCAGCCTTGTCCCCCCTGTCTGTCACCAATTGTTTCTGCCCATTTAGCAGTGGTCCTATTCCTCCCTGGGCCTTCCTTTTACTCCCAGTATATCTAAAAAACAATTTCTTGTTGTCCTTTACTTGGGTTGCCATCCTCAGCTCCATGGTAGCCTTGGCCCGCCTAACTGCCTCCCTACAAGCACGAGCAGAGGAGGTATATTCATCTTTAGTGATCTCACCCTGTTTCCACTTTTTATGTGCTCCCCTTTTGGCCCTTAGGCTGCCCTGGATTTCTCTGGTCAGCCATGGAAGCCTCCTGGCCCCTTTCCCTCTTTTGCCTCGCTCGGGGATCGTCATGCTTTGTGCCCGAAGGATCGTTTCCTTTAGGCACAGCCACCCTTCTTGGGCACCCATCCCATCAAAACTCCTACTCTGCAGTGCTTCCTTGACTAATCGCCTGAGTGCATTGAGATCAGCTTTCCTAAAGTCTAGCACTTTCACCCTACTACTTACCTTACCCACTCGCCGTCTTATGTTGAATTCTAATATAAGGTGATCACTGTCTCCCAAATGGCTACCGATCTGGAGGTCCCCTATCATGTCATCTCCCGTTGCCAATACCAGATCCAGTATGGCATTCCCCCTAGTGGGACCATGCACCTCCTGTGTCAGGTGGAGGTCCTGTACACAGGTTAGAAACCTGCGTGAGCGATGGGACCTTGCTGTCTGCGTCTCCCAGCAGATGTCCGGGTAGTTTAGGTCCCCCATGACTACCGCCTCTTTAGCTTTTATGGTCTCCGATAGTTGCCTCAGGAGCCCCGCATCTATTTCTTCCCCTTGGTGCGGGGGTCTGTAGCAGACCCCTACCACCAAATCCCTTTCTCCTTGCCCCCCATGTAGCCTAACCCACAATCCTTCTACTTCCTCAACCTCGGTTTCTGTTTTGATGAGGGTTGATGTATATTGCTCACTGACATAAAGTGCAACCCCCCCCCCCCCTTTCTTCCCCGACCTGTCCTTTCTATACAGTCTATAGCCCTCAATATGTACCGCCCAGTCATGGGATGAATCCCACCAGGTCTCCGTTATCCCCACTAAGTCATATGTGTTTAGTGCAAGCAGGAGTGCTAGTTCATCCTGCTTGTTCCCCATGCTCCTAGCATTAGTATATAGGCACTTGAGCCCTGCGACTGGTGCCTTTGCTGCCCCCCCGCTCCCAGTCCCATGGGGCCCATTGTTTCTTACCTTCTTGTTTCTTACCTGTTCTGTAGTGCTGGCCTCCCCATGGCTTTCAGGTTCCCAATGTTCTCCTTCTTCAGGCTGGGCTGTCCTTGTGGGTGCCACATGGTTTAGTGGTCCACAGCTTCCCCTGCCCTCGTACTCCCCTCCCCCCGATGAGCCTAGTTTAAAGCCCGCCGGAGGAGATCCGCCAACCTAGTAGAAAACACACGCTTACCTTTGGGGGACAGGTGAAGCCCATCCCAGCTGAGCATGTCCCTCGTCGTGATGTGCGGGTCATTGTCCAGGAAGCCGAAGCCTGCCTCGAGACACCACTGCCGAAGCCGCCAGTTGGTCTCTCTGATGCAGTTCTCCTGCCGTCTTCCTCGTCCGGTCACTGGTAGGATGGAAGAGAAAACCACCTGGGCACCGAACTCCTTCAGCACGCCACCCAGAGCACAGTAGTCCGCCATCAGGTGATCGGGGGTTCTCCTGGCCGCATCATTAGTACCTACATGGACTAGGACCATGGGGTAATAATCGGTGGGCTTGATCCGGGCCTGGATTACCTCCGGAGTACTTTAGGAGTGAGATTAATTGATCAGTGAAACCATTCCAGTCACAGTTCGAAAGCTTTATTAGGATACACAATAGCAAAGACTTTTTGGTACCAACAAAGGTAATGCTTACATAGCCTTGGCTTCAGGAAGAACAGGTCTCTTGGCCAGGCATCTGCTTTTCTTGGGGCTTGCTGAGTTGTTTTTTTCTGCCGAGCTTCGGGAAAGGTCTGGTGTGTCACTGGTCCCATGTCCAATATTTACAGATGGTTGATTTGACATGCTAATAATTGATATCTGATTGTTTTTATTTAAATGTCTTTGTTTCACTGGAACTTTTGGAACTGGGTGGAACCAGATTTTAGTGACCCCGGGAAGGTGTCAAGGGTTCAAACACCTTAACTAAGACACTTTATTTTTAGGTCATCTGACCCTGGTCTGTTAATCATCTGGTATTCTTTAATCAAGATCTTGTTAATCAGTTGAAATTTATATTTTTGAGAGAGCAGAACAAAAGAGTTCTTATCTTCTCTTATGGCTTGCCCTTTGGCCTTGATCAATTATTTACTAACTGTGGCCTGAAAAAGGATGCTTTGCTTTTTCCATCCTCAAGGCTGCCTTTGTTTCTATAATCATTTGAACAAGTTAGCAGAGTTATATTTATTATAGCAAAATAACTGTTAAAACAGTTGGTCACCTTAGTTATTATTATTTTAGGATGCAATTGTAATACAGAGTATTTAGAATACAGGCCCTTGGCTTTATGTTCAGTCATATTTCTGCAGCTTTGACTTGGGTTTCCTGAAAATCTTGACATCCACACTTCCTGCGATTTGGTTATGCTTTAGATAGCATGTGTTTGATTCAGTTATAGCGCTGTTTGTCACCCATTGCTCATCCTGCACAGGCCTATGCATGGTCTACACCTAGGGTGACCATCTTTTCAAAACAGAAAGATATATCCACCTCTTTCACACCCTTCCCCCAGTTGCCCACCAGCTGCATGGCTGGAGAAGAGCTAAGCAGAGGGGGTGAATGCAGGCTTGGGGCTCCCTGCCCTACTGCCTTTCCCTTGGGAGCCCTGCACTGGCTGCACACCCCCTGCCCACCTGGCAGCAGCAAGGGGGCACAACACACCGACACTACTCCTGCTGCTGTCAGGCAGGTGAGGGGCACCTTGCCATGGCAATCTGGCCAGCGCAGGGCTCCTAGGGGAAGGCAACAGGGCAGAGAGCCCACATCCGCCCACACACAAAACTGGGGGGCATGTGCCTCCCATGCCCCCCCTGGGGGTGCACGCAGTGCCTGGGTGCTGCCCTTCCCCCCCTGCTCCCTGGACAAGCCGCCTATGGCTCTGTCCTGCTCCATGCCCTGGCCCCAGGCTCCATGTACCGCTCTGGCTGGGCAGCACCTCCAGCCCCTGCCCTACTCCCTCCTTCATCGTGTTGCACACACACGGCATACAGTTTAAAATAAAAATAAGCAGGATATTGGGATAAAGCACAACACTGCATTTATTACAAATAAAAACAAAAAGACAAAAGTAAAAAGCGGTGTCCCATTCACACACACATACTCACTTACATACACACCCAACCAACTGTTTGATATACATAGAGACAAACATACAGACAGTCCTGCAAGTATTAAGATGTTACCAATCCTTAAGTTGTTCGAATTAGCTTGGTGGCCAGCCAAGCCAACTACGAGGGCAGAGCTGGGTCCTGTCAGATGCGTTCCAATGCTCCTTCTTTTCACACAAGATAGACCCAAAGTCTTCTTGTTCTTGTTCATCCTTATACAGGTTTCCCTCAGTTTATGCGGTACATACGTTCCCAGAGAATGGTGCATAAATGGAATTTGCGTAAAGTGAATGCAGTTTACAATGGAACAGATAGGGATATGTTCCCAAAGTGGGGAGGGAGGGAGGGAGTAAGGCTGGGACTAGGGAAAGGGTGCGGTGCAGCCTGTTGGCAGCTCCTGGGGTTGCAGCAGGCAGCAAAGCAGTGGGAACTGAGTGGGTGAGGAGGGGGGCGGGGGGGCACAGCTTTTGCTGCTATGTGTTCCCCGGGAGAGCTGCAGGCTAGGGGGCTGCGCCAGGCTCTTCCTGGTGGGGTGTAGGCCCCCAGATCTGCACGCAGGACAGCAGCAGGCTGCTGCTACAGGCTGCAGCCAGCAGCAACACTGGGCTCTCCCCAGCACTCAGCGGGCAGGTTGTGGGGCTATGGAAAATAGCACTGCCGTCTCATTCCTGCAAGCAAGACTGAGGCTAGCAGCAGCACCAGGCTCTTCCCGGCACTCCAGGCAGGCAGTGGTGGCAGCACTGGGAGTGGGGCTGCTGCCACTTCAAAATTCTCCATAGCCCCCCAACCTGCCTGCCGAGCACCAGGGAGAGCCCAGTAGCACCACCAGCCCCACCCTGCAGTGGAAGCCTACTGTCATCCCGCATGCAGATCCAGGGGCCCACACCCCACGGGAAGAGCCTGGTGCAACCTCACTGCCCGCAGCCCTCCCGGGGGGCATGTAGCAACAAGAGCCATACCCCACCCCCACCCCCGGTCTCGCATCCCGCACCCACTCACAGTTCCTGCCGCCTTGCAACCCAGGGCCTCCTCTTCTCCCTGCTCACCCCAGTTCCTGCTGCAGCAGCTGCAGGAGCAGCTGACGACAGCTGCCTGTAACCACTGGGTTGCACTGTGCCCCGAACCTCCAGGGGCTCTGTTTCTCCCCACTCACCCCAGCTGCTGCAGCAGACCTGGGAGCAGCTGACACCACCTGCCTACACCATGGTACGGCACAGCCCAGGGGCTGGGGTGCATGGGGACAAATGGAGCCCTTATCACATAAGAGTGAATTTACCTCGCATATAAGAAATTTTGAGTAGGAAAAGGGTGATCTCATACGATCAAATACGCATATGTAGAACCCACATAAATCGAGGGAAACCTGTAGTGATTGCTCCCCATATAATTCTATGGGTCTTGCTGTGTCATGTCCCATTGATGATAAAATCATCTTCCTCTTCTGTTGTGATGTTATGATTGGCAGACACTTCTGGCTTTGTGGTTTGCAATTTGTCCATTTGTTGTCTGCAATTCTTCAGCCATTGGAACAAAACATTATCTTATATTTTGTAATCCTCAACTGCTGATCTTGGACATTGTTGTAATCTTTGGCTGTTAAACCACAAAAGGCTATTTCTACTCTTCTAGTCTGAAGTACAAGATAGACTGTCTCAATATATATATTTCCACACATACTGTTTATTCTTTCATTACCTCTTTCCAAACATACCAGACATAACATAGCTCTTGCATACGCACCACTTCTCTTGTACTATATTTAACCAACTGTTACATTAATAATTATCTAATATAAAAGTTAAAACAAAATATTAACTAAAGCTAAGCTATATAGTTGTTTAAGCAAACTAAAATAGATATTAGTTATTTAATAAGGTTTAAATGACAAAACAATAAATGATAACTATAAATGATTTTATAAAAAAACCAAGTTAACTTTAATTTTAACAGCTAAATGGTATATTGCTAAAATATCATATATATATATTTATATGAGGACAAATCAACACCAGCTCAACAACCGTGGGGGCCTCAATCTGCCTCCCTTGTCCCCTCATGCCTCTTCTGCCCCATAGCGTGCAAGGAACTGCTGTCCACACTGCCTGGCTGTATTACCGGCCATGTACATATGTATCCCAGCTCCTGTTCCCAGTAGCCCCTTGCAGGCTGGAAAGCTGCCAGCCTGCAGAGGGAAACCTGCTATTTCCGGTCCCTGTATGGTTCTACGAATCCAGGACAAATGCTGTCCTGGAGTCATGCAGCCCAGGACCAGGACTTGATGTTCCCATTCTGGGACTGTCCTTCCCAGTTAGGGACAGGTAGTCAGCCTATCTATCCTCCTCCGGCCCCATGCTCCAGAAACAGGCCCTTTGGACACGATCTAGAATGCAGGGGCTAGGGATCCCCATGAGCCCAGAAATTTGGCAGCCGTGAAGAGCGCTGTGAACCACATGACACAGTGCTGGGGTTCTGGATCTGTCCCATAGGCCAAGGGGTTGATCACCCCTGCTCTAGTTCAATGGGGCTAACCTTTTTAGCAGGTGTGCCACAGATTTAGCCCCATGTCCTCCCCAAGTACCACTCTGATTGTCTTTCTGTGCCGAATCCACCACCACTCTGCTTTCTGCCCCCTACCCTGTACTTCCTACAGATCTGTTGCTCTGCTTCCTGCTCCCTCCCTGCCTGAGTTGGTGCTTTACTTCCTGCCCTATTTGCTGCTGTGCTGTTTACCCCCTTCCCAGTCTGCAGCATGCCACACACACAGGCTTCCTGTGCCACTTGAGTGGCACATGTGCTGCAGGTTGGCCACCCCGATCTAGTTCATCAGTGAGGATAATAGTTAAATAATGTAAAGCAGCGATGGCTTGAGAATCCTTTCAGGGATGTCATGCAGTATTAGCACTTGTAGGTGTGCAGACATGATTTGTAAGATAAACCCATTGATTTCAAATAGGCATCCATAGCGTTAAAAACGTTCTGACGAGTTGTGGTTTTTCTGAGTCCTTTGTAACAGAGAACTTGCTGTTTTATTTTTCCATCTCCAAAAAAAAAGAAAAAGAAAGAAAAATGAAAACTAAGGGCTGGCATTTTCCAAGGGGTATCTTGAGTCTGAAAACATTGAGAACTGCTATAAAGTTTAGACCAGCATGTAGGCTGTATTTCATTTGTTCCGGTACTGGAGAATGAAGGATCTCATTTGTGATACTGTCAGTAGGTGTTTTATTAGGAAATGCTATACTATATTGTCACGTTTGGAGAACCAAGAGTTCCTCCTAAACTGAGCTCTGCTGTCATTTTTTCCCTCTCCCACCACCTATGGCCTTAACATGTATGTTCCAGTTTCTAAGCTGCAAGAACATTGACTTTGTTGTGTGTTAGCGCTAATTAATAAAGCTTGTTGGGCTGAAACTCGAATCCTACTTTTCTGTGGGCAAGGAGAACTATGTAATTAACCCAGAGTACTCATCTGATGTCAGTCAGAAGCTTTATTGAATACAAAAATAACAGGATTCACTAAATACAAAGCAATCAATCAACTTTACTGAGTCTCCCAGTATAGAAGCAGGCAGTTACAAAATCTGAGCACGTTAGCATGAATCTCACCACGTCACAGTCTGTCTAGAGCTGTTAGGGGTCACTCTCTTCAGTCAGCCACACTGAGCTTCCTGAGTTGCTCTGCTCCAATTCCAAGGGCTTGATCTTTTCTCTTGGAAATCTACATGCAGATGGTACGAATGGTGAACAATGAATGAACATCTTGTTTGCTTATTGCTAGTTAACCATTTAGTGGCATCATCATCACTAATAGTAGCCAAGCTTGTTATATATTTGACGTATAGATCCTAAATTTACAATAACACAGCCTTACACACCTGGAATATTTTTCTGTTATTTTCCTTTTCCCACACTAATAAGTCCCAGTGGTCACCACATTATGGTTTCATTTGTGTTTCTATTGTTCTTGAAGTTCCCTGGCATTTCACTGGGATTAGCTTTAGGCCAGTCATTGCATATCATTAACTGAATCATCTCGAAAAGACTTCTGGGAGTTTGGTCAATTTAACATAACCAGATTTAATTTTCCTCACAACAGAGCTACTTAAAAACTTGCTGCCAAAATAATTTTCCTGCAGAAAATTCTGTTGGGAATAAATCAAAACATTTTGTGGGAACCTAATGATTTTATTTAAACTTTATATGGGAATTTTTTTGGAAACATTTAGTATCTCATCTGTCACTTGTTATTTTTGTTGTACTACAGCAAACTTGAAATGATAAACTAAAAAAAAGTGCCTAAGAAGGTGGGGAAAAAAATCAGGGCATTTCATTTTGTGGAATTTTTAAAGATTTCAACTTCCTGTTCCAATCCAAGATGAAACAAAATGTTCAGTTTTCCGCTGTGTTCCCTGGAGTGCTGACATTTGGTGGTTTGGTTGTTGATAAAAGGCAAGAGACCATCTACAGCTTGTCCTTTTGTTGTTTACAGCCCCAGAGCACAAGAGCAAACACTGATCCCAATGCCTATCTGGTTATTTGTGACAGCACAATATAGGTTTTTAATTGTCCTGCCTGGGAAGATTCAGAAGAAAGCAGGAAGATGCCATGAAGAATGGTAGTAAGTCCTGGTTTTGCTGAGTTCTCCAGTTTTCCCTCCAGTCTATTCCTCATACTTCTCTGCAACTTACTCTAACATACATTCTCTGTTGGTTTAATTTACATTTCTTTCTTTTACTGGGACTTAGGAACTGTACTGAACTAGTCTTTCTATGGTCCTTGAAAGTGTCAGTTTAAATCCATCTGAAAATTGCAGTTTTTGGAAGAGAGGATTTCTTACTCCCTCTGTCAGCATCGTGGAATGTTACTCGCCACTTCTTTGTTTCTTTTCACATTGTTTTATGGTCTTCACTGACAAGGCTGCTTTTGTTTTTTACAACTTATCCAAAACCTTAACACAGCTATATCTATTGTATCAAAACTACAGCAAACACATTTGGATACATCAACCATTACTTCTAATGTGTTTGGATTATATATTTTGAGCCTTCTTGTATGATATCTCATTTCAGGACTTTTGCACTATTCAATTTGCTCTCACTGTTGATTTTACTGGACACAATTGCTTTCTTTACTTTTGCTGACTAAGCTAGGTGTAAGCTCTGCAGAGGTTTACTCTGCTGTTACCTAGAAACAGGTTTTAGGGCCTTCTGCTTTAGCCACGCTTTTGCAACTTGGTTTATGCCCCTTGAAAGTGGCTGAGGATGGCAACATTAGGATGTAAGCGCTACTTTGCCACTACCTTAATTAATTAGCAGGCTACTTTCATACTGGTGAGGGTGGCTGCTTACAATGCCTGTCTCACATGAGATCAGCAGTCACGTCACTTTAGTACAAAAACTGGACTCTGCTAGGTATGGAGAAGGGCCAAGATTTGTGGGAAGTGTACTAAATCATCATATCTGTCAAGTAGCCTGTGCTAAAAGAGTCCTAGCAGATTCTGACTGATATTTAAAATCGGGGAAATAGTTATACAAACCCTTTCTGTACTCTACTGGGGAGGCTAAGTGTTCCTGTGATGCAGATGTGCTTGCAAGTCTCTTGTCTTTCATAGGAGTGCTGTTAAATATCTTCATGTACAGTTGATCTAGAATAGCATTCCTCAGCTGTTCATTCCATTTAGACATGATTCCCAAAACTGCCTTGATAAGTATAATTTGTCTGACTTTTTTTTCCCACTGGAGAGGTTTGTTTTTTCAAGAGTTTTCTAAAGGATCCGTCTCATGTGTATATAAAAAAGATGAGAAGCGGAGCTGCCTGGGTTTTGAAGCCCTCTTAGACACTCTCTAACTTTGCATAGTTGAAGCAGGATTGAAGAATTAAGTGTATGTTCAGTAGGATTTGTGATTGCTTCTTAGCTGGTCCTATTAATCTAAGTATGTACTTTGGGGCACAAGTTTCATTTGAAGAATCACCATTGTCCTCCATGTAGCTGTGAAGGGGAACAGAACGGAGTCGAATCGCCATTATGTGTAAGCGAGCAGATCATGTACCCAGCTTAAGCTATGAGGAAGTCAAAGGGCGTGACCCCAAACTGCTAGGCTAAGCACAAACTAGAACAATCTTATTCTAGTTTAGTAAAAACAGGATACTAGTATAGGAAGAGTGTGGCTATTAATGGATTGGTGTATCTGTTACTATGCATATGATGTCATACTTCCTATATCATACTTCCTATATCATCAAGTTGCGTGCGAAGTAGAACAACAGACAGTTTCCTCTCGGGGCAGTTGACTGTTCAGAATGCATTCTTTAATAAATCAAGTCTTTAAACTTACGTTGTCGTTCATCTGAGCCTCCGCCTAACGAACCCGGGGACTAGTTTTCCCCAGCAGCTGTATTTTATTATTGTTTTTTAAAAAGCCAGAATCCAGGCCTTCAGTTACAAGACAGATGAGAAAAAAAGAATTAATGAGTAACAGAACATCACAGATTTTATAACATCAAATCTGTCAAAACAGGAAACTGTTTTGAGATTTTTATGACAAAGGGTGCCATATAGACAAGAAGCAGGAAATTTACAACATTCAAAACAAGGCATGAAACAGGATATGCTAATCTTGCTAGTACAAGTGCACACAATCGTGTAATCCAGAGATTATGGAAAAAAAATCTGTGACCAGGCTGTTTTGCTCAAACATGAGAAATTATTTTAAGAAGTCTACATTATGAATAGTGCCCTCTTAATTCTCCTACTTAATGTTGGAGATCAGAGCAGCCGGCCGGCAGCTGCTTTCTGACACCCCCCACCCCTCCCTCCCCCCGAAGCAGTAAAACTTTTACCTGACAGGCGGGTAGTGATGGATGGGGTGAAATTAACCAGGCACAGACGCTTGTTGGTTATAGGAGATTGTTTATTTATGTCGCCCAGATAGTGACGTGCGACACAGGCTGAACCTTTGTTCTGTTATAGTTGCATTGATTACAGTCAAACGTACGGGTTATAGCCAAGCAATGACGGACGTGGCGCCGAAAACGTGCTATCGTGCCTGCAGGGCTTTGATACGTCAAGATTTACGATGACGGGGAGTATTGACAGCTGATCAGACCGTCAGTCTACTCTGGTGATGGACTCAGGTCTCTCCTCAGAGGTTTCTCCGGGGTTCTCCGACTTGGGCGGAAACTGCTAAACTATTTATAGACGAGGTGTCTGACGGAGATACCCAATGATGAACCGTTATGTGGAATCTTTAATTTTCTGGCAAGCAGCAGTTCTTTGTGCTCTCAGGTTGCTATTAGGTTACAAGGTAGTGGGTTAGGTTTTCTGCCTGCTACGTATGAGGTTATGATGAGGGGCTTACGCTTGTTTCTTGACCAATTGCAGGGATTTATGGCAGGGCTATCCCCTTTTACCCTGACCAGTCTTAAATTTCGTTTCTTGTTTGTGACGTGGGCATAAATTATATACAGCTCTCCACCAGGATTTTGTTTCAGGAGCTTCTAGCAAGGATTTCTTTTTAACCCTTAGTTGACTACTTGAATGGTATCTCTTGCTAGTGGCATGGGCACTGATTAACTGTGTTGTGACACTTAACAGAAGATGGTTGCCCACTAACAGCCTTACTGGTATATAAGAAGGTATCACACAGTAGAGACTAACCAAAAAAACAAAGGCTGTAAACACATCCCCTTTAATCTGGTAAATCAATATTTGCCTTTAACTGATAGCTAATTAACCACTAGGGTACCACCACATCATGCCTCTATGTGACTGTTTTATTCTGTCTTTTATTTCAGATGTCTTCAGAGCTTGACAAAGAACATTTCCAGATATGCTGCAGATATTAAGCCGTTGCCTCCCAATATAAAGGATAAACTGATTAAATTAATGAGTATTCAGGGGCAGATAACAGATTCAAATATTGGTGAGGTAAGAACATATTCAAAGCTGCATCTGTCTCTCCTCATTCATGCCTGTTAAATGTATAGTGAAGTATGAACACAATTAAACCTGCATAAACAAATTAATGCGTGACCCAAAGATCTCTTACCGTTTAAACTTTTTCTTCCCATTTGTATTTTCAAATGTCATTTTTTCCTTATGTCCTATCATATTATAGATTATAAGGTTATAGATCATGTCTTTTGCTATCTCTAAGGCTAGGTACAGACATTGCACATAAACCGATTTAAGTGATCAGAAACTGGTTTCAACCTGTAACAGAACAGATGTTCAGTGCACATAAACTAGTTTCAAAATGGCTGAAACTGATTTAAGATAAACCTGATTTTATCTTGAATTTAGTATCAAACCTTCAATTTAGTATCAGACTTAACTGATTTAGGTCAGACTGGTTTATGAAACTTCTGTCCCAGACCCCTTCCTGGTTCAAGTTAAATCACAATCTCCCAGCATCCCAGAAGGCTTTGTAGCCCTGGGCTTGGCTGGGCTGGGCTGTGCTGTCTGCCTACAGAGAGCAGGGCTGGCCCTGCCCATCTGCTTCCTGGCTGGAGCAGTGAGGGCTGGCTGACAAGTGGGTGGGAGTGGTAAACCTGGCTGGGGACTGCAGTTGAATTTGCTTGGAAGTGGGAAAAGCCCCTGCCAGACTTTTCCCTGCTGGATCAGAGGGAGTGGGGGTATGGGCAGGCAGGCTCAGGCAGAGGGGAGGGAGTGAGGTTTAAATCCCCTCTCTCACCAGCATGGGACCCCAGCCAGGGTCTGCTTGGTAGGGGCCAGCATGAGACCAGCAGACTCCGCCCCCTCCCACCTCTGGCAGAGACTGAGCCAAGCAGTTGATAGGAGGGAGAGGGGTCATAATTGCCCTCAGCTCCCCTAGGCCATGGGGGAGGGGGAAGAGGCTGGGGAACCGGGGCTGGAGGGTCTGGTCCCCTGCCACCTGTGAGTACAGGGCCAAGCCCCGCAGGACCAGGGAGGTGGTGGCAAAGACCTGGCACAATCATCACATGTATGTGCTGGAGATGGAGATTAGGGAATAGGAGAGGGTCCCAGACTGCTTGAGCTGGTGTGACCAAAGAAAGCAAAGACCTATATTTACATTACAAAGCAGAACCTGTAAAAAGGTGAGAGACTGGAATACCTAAGCAGAGATGAAAGATGCTGAGTGCATGAGAGTCCTGCCAAAGGTGCTATAGGTGACAGACATACTAATGTAAATGCACCCCAGGGAGAGAACAAGGGGCAAATGCACCTGTAAGAACTCAAG
Organism: Alligator mississippiensis; assembly: GCF_030867095.1. NCBI lineage: Eukaryota > Metazoa > Chordata > Crocodylia > Alligatoridae > Alligator > Alligator mississippiensis. The sequence goes on from NC_081827.1 coordinate 114,227,290, forward strand.
TAGAGGTGAGGCCTGGGGGCTCTCCACTCCAACAGCTAAGAGCATCTGCTCATTCCCCAAGAAGGACTTTCTGAATACCTGGCTGTAAGGAGATGCTGCCCTCAGGGTTATGTAACACTTATGCAAGGCTTTCTCTTGTCTTTTTGGTTTATTTCATGCCATTTTAAGTTAGACTAAGCTGTATGTGCTCTCACGGTGTTTTACTGAGCTGTATCTTAGCTTAGGGGAAGATTTTTGGTTATTCTTTTGTGTGTGCTTGAGCTTGCAAACTGTTGTTCAATACATGCTCACTGTTCAAGCTTTTATGAATTCAGTGCCGCTACCTTTTTCCCTACCCACCCCCTCCTCAGCCTAGCAAGAGCTGCTCCCCCTTCTTGAGTGGAGGGGGGTGCAGAAGCCTGGCAGGCGCTGCCCTCCCCAACCCAGGCGTGCTAGCCCTGGCCTGGGGCCTCGCCACTCAATCAGGGTGGCGGGAAAAGCCTTGGAGCTTAAGTCCCCTTCCCTTTGCCAGTGGCTAGCAGGCTAGGAGGCATGCTCTAGTACACCCCAGTTTCTAGCCTAGGCCACTGCAGGCATGTGGCTGCATTACCTGAATCAAAAGTGAATGTTCACTTGCTTCTCAGTTTAATCTCTGCAATTTAGACTAACCTGTAAACACTGAATCAATTCAACCTCAGACTTTTTGACTGTCTGTACTTAGCCTAAAGGTTCAGGAAGGCCTATAGGAACCAATATGGAAAAGAATATGGACAGTCAATAAAAACTTCACATAGTAGTTGGTTTATAGTTGTCTTTTTTTGGATCAGTTTAATCCTGGGAGACTGACTGGTGGACTTGCATGTTCTCTCTGTGAAACCTAAAAGGGGACCAAGAAGTGACATTTCATTGCTCTTCAGGTTGCATGTAGCTTTCATAGATTCATAGATGTTAGGGTCAGAAGGCACCTCAATAGATCATCGAGTCCGGCCCCCTGCATAGGCAGGAAAGAGTGCTTGGTTTAGATGACCCCAGCTAGATGCCTATCTAACCTCCTCTTGAAGACCCCCAGGATAGGGGAGAGCACCACCTCCCTTGGGAGCCCATTCCAGACCTTGGCCACTCTAACTGTGAAGAAATTCTTCTTAAAGTCTAGTCTAAATCTGCTCTCTGCTAGCTTATAGCCATTATTTCTTGTAACCCCCAGGGGCGCCTTGGTGAGTAAAGCCTCACCAATAACCTTCTGTGCCCCCGTGATGAACTTAAAGGCAGCCACAAGGTCGCCTCTCAACCTTCTCTTGCGGAGGCTGAAGAGGTCAGGTGCCCCAGTCTCTCCTCATAGGGCTTGGCCTGCAAGCCCTTAACCATACGAATGGCCCTTCTCTGGACCCTCTCCAAGTTATCCACATCCCTCTTGAAGTATGGCGCCCAAAATTGCACGCAGTACTCCAACTGCGGTCTGACCAGTGCCCGATAGAGGGGAAGTATCACCTCCTTGGTTCTGTTCGTCATGCATCTGCTGATGCACCATAAAGTGCCATTGGCTTTTCTGATGACTTCGTCACACTGCCAACTCATGTTCATCTTGGAGTCCAGTAGGACTCCAAGATCCCTTTCCGCTTCCGTGCCACCAAGCAGGTAATTTCCTAGGCAGTAGGTGTGCTGGACATTTTTCCTCCCTAGGTGCAGCACTTTGCATTTCTCCTTGTTGAACTGCATTCTGTTGTTTTCTGCCCATTTGTCCAACCTGTCCAGGTCTGCTTGTAGTTGTTCCCTGCCCTCCGGTGTGTCCACTTCTCCCCACAGTTTTGTGTCATCCGCAAACTTGGACAGAGTACACTTCACTCCCTCATCCAAGTCGCTGATGAAGACATTGAAGAGTATCAGTCCAAGGACCGAGTCCTGCGGGACCCCACTGCCCACACCCTTCCAGGTCGAAATCGACCCATCCACTACAACTCTCTGGGTACGACCCTCTAGCCAATTCGCCACCCACCGGACTGTGTAGTCATCCAAGTCACACCCTCTTAACTTGTTCACCAGTATGGGATGGGATACCATATCGAAGGCCTTCCTGAAGTCTAAGTAAACAACATCAACCCCTACTGCTGCGTCCAGGTGTTTTGTAACCTGGTCATAAAAAGAGACTAGATTAGTCAGGCATGATCTACCTGCTATGAACCCGTGCTGGTTTCCCCTCAGCATAATTTTTCCTGCCGGGCTCTCACAAATGTGAGCCTTGATAATTTTTTCAAAGACTTTGCCAAGAATGGAGGTGAGACTGACTGGCCTATAGTTGTCCTGGTCCTCCTTCCTCCCCTTCTTGAAAATGGGGACCACAATGGCCCTTTTCCAGTCCTCCAGGACCTGGCCCGTGCACCATGAGTGTTCAAATATTCCCTCCAGTGGCTGCTCAGTGACGTTAGCCAGCGCCTTCAGTACCCTCGGATGGAGCTCATCCGGGCCTGCCGACTTAAACGTATCCAGTTCCTCCAAGTGACTCTGCACCATCTCAGGGTCTGTGCATGGTAGTCTGGTGCCCTGCTGCTGCCTCTCTACAATCCCAGTGAGAGACTTGTCTTGCCCCTCGCTTAGGAACACTGAGGCAAAGAACTCGTTGAGGAGTTCAGCCTTGTCCCCCCTGTCCGTCACCAATTGCTTATGCCCATTTAGTAGAGGTCCTATTCCTCCCTGGGCCTTCCTTTTACTCCCTATATATGTAAGAAACAATTTTTTGTTATCCTTAACTTGGGATGCTATCCTCAGCTCCATGGTAGTTTTGGCCTGTCTAACTGCCTTCCTACAAGCGCGAGGAGGTATACTCCTCTTTAGTAATCTCTCCCCGTTTCCACTTTTTATATGCCCCCCTTTTAGCCCGTAGGCTGCTCTGGATTTCTCTGGCCAGCCAAGGAAGCCTCTTGGCCCCTTTCCCCCTTTTTCCCCGCATCGGGATCGTCTCCCTCTGTGCCCGAAGGATCATTTCCTTAAGGCACAGCCACCCTTCCTGGGCTCCCATCTCTTCAAAACTCTTACTCTGCAGTGTGTCCTTGACTAAACGCCTGAGTTCATTGAAATCAGCTTTCCTAAAGTCTAGCACTTTCACCCTACTAGTTACCTTACCCACTCGACGTCTTATGATGAATTCTATTATTTGGTGATCACTGTCCCCCAGGTGACCATCGATCTGTAAATCCCCTACCATGTCATCCCCCGTTGCCAATACCAGATCCAGTAAGGTATTCCCCCTAGTGGGAGCATGTACCTCCTGTGTCAGGTGGAGGTCAGGATAGGAACCTGCGTGAATGGTGGGACTTTGCTGTCTGCATCTCCCAGCAGATGTCTGGGTAGTTTAGGTCCCCCATGACTACCGCCTCACTAGTTCTTATGGTCTCCGAGAGCTGCCTCAGGAGCCCCAAATCTAGTTCTTCCCCTTGGTGTGAGGGTCTGTAGCAGACCCCTACCACCAAATCCCTTTCTCCTTGACCTCCATGTAACCTAACCCACAATCCTTCTACTTTCTCCTCCTCCGATTCCGTTTTGATAAGGGTCGATGTATATTGCTCATTGACATAGAGCACCACCCCTCTCCCTCTCTCCTCCAGTCTATCCTTTCTGTACAGCTTATAACCCTCAATGTGTACCACCCAGTTGTGAGAAGAACCCCACCAGGTTTCTGTTAGGCCTATTAAGTCATAGGTGTTTTCTGCAAGCAGGAGTGCTAGTTCATTCTGCTTGCTCCCCATGCTCCTAGCATTAGTGTATAGGCACTTGAGCCCTGTGACTGGCTTCTTTGTTGCCCCCCGGCTCTGATGGCCAAAGGGCCCCTTATTGCTTACCTGCTTATTGCTTACCTGTGGTGTACTGCTGGTCACCCCATGGATTGCAGGTTCCAGATGTTCTCCTTCTTCAGGCTGGACTGTCCTTGTGGGTGCCACGTGGTGGTCCATGGCTTCCCCCGCCCTCATCTTCCCCTCCCCCTGACAAGCCTAGTTAAAGCCTGCCGGGGCTGTCAATTTATTAGTCAATTTATTAGTCATGTGAACATGTAGCTGTGTTAATGGGAGTTCCAAACTCTGTGGCCTTGTATGTGTGGTTTTCAGTGTATCTCTAGTAGCAATGGAGGATTGTGTCTGTGAGATGCTTCTGACAAAAGACTTCCAATAGAATCAGCAGACTGGCCCTAGTGTGTCCCTTTGAGAGTGATGGAAAAGGACTGTGGCAACTTTTGTAAGTGGGGGGGCCCAGATATTTTGTTCTCTGTATTGTATAATCTCATCTCTGTCTCAGAAACAGGCATGAGAATTAAAGATTGACCTTGGTAAAATAGGAGTGAACAACTCCTTGTTCTGTTCTGGCCTTGATCTGAGGCTCATACCAAGCAAGTACTGCCAAGTCTCTGAAAGTCAGAATAATATGGTGATAAGGCCAGAGGCAGCACATTGTTCTGGGACCTGAACAGAAGCATTCACCTTCCCCACAGCATGCTACTTTAATAAAATGAAGTAAAAAACAACAGCATTAAGAATTGAGTCATTCTGATACATTTGTTTTCTTTTGACATGTTTGAATCCACACTTCTATAAGTTTTGCATGGAACAAACATTTCTGAGCGTTCAAGGAGTTTTATATGATTTTTTCACGTTGTTGAGCTGTGATCCATACATATATATATATGGATATAAGCAAAGCAGGTCACAAAAACTCAAACCCTGTTTTTTCCACATGCCGTCTCTCATACATTCTCTTTCTCTCTGTCTGTCTCTCTCTCTCGCTCTCTTTCCAATCTTTCAAAGATATCTCTCCTTTTGCATCTTTTCTAGGGTTATCCATCTTAAAGTTTGCTTTCAACGGCTTACCCCTACATCCTCTCGGCATCTCTTTCCTCCGGTGCTTTCCATACCTGCTTGTCCTTTCTTTCTTCTCTGCGTCTCATGTTCCCTGTCAGTAGACCCCTACTCTTTGTCATATACTGTGAACTTTAACCCCAGTGCTGACAGCTTCCAAATTTAAATCTGTTGCATCTTTTGACTTGTCATGTATCTCTTTTTAAGTAACCAGATGCTGCTTCAGATTCTTACTGTGTCTCTCCACACTTGATATTTTTCTGATCTGTCTGTCCCTCTAATAATTCTACTGTCCTCTTTGTCATCAAAACTTACTGCTGTGTAATACATGTACCTCTTAGAACTTATTCTATGGCTTCCAGTATCCCCCAGGCTGTGTTGCCAAATATTCTGTCAGCTCTTTATTTCTATCTTCTCTAAAATTTCCCTCCCTCTTGTATTCCTGTAAGTGAAAACCATGCACATAACTTGATCATTTGCCTCCATTACTATAACCCCCTTTCTTTTTGGCTGGTTCCCCTTCAGTATATCCAGATTCTTGTTTCTGAACATCTTCACTTGCATCTGTTCATCGGATTTTGACTTATTTATGGACATTAGCATCACCAGGCCATATCTTAATGAAGTAATGGTAGTTCTTGAAAAATGGATAAAAAATGTGTGAAGGGGGTTTTCTTACCAGAACAGACATTTTCTTAACAATGTTGAAATCCACCTATGTCAAGCTAAAGTTTGACCCCAGTACTTTTTCCTGCCATGGTAGTGGGTCAGACTTGATGATCTGCTCAGGTCCCTTCCGACCCTACTAATTATGAAACTATAAAGATATTCATGGGGCCTTAGAGAGCCTGATGTCTACAGTAAGGAAAGCCAACAGCAGCAAAAGGCTGCTGTAACCAGGGCGGTGCTCAAAATGGTGTGGAAAAAGACTGTAAATTTAAGGCTGGCTGCTTAGTATATGAGTGACTAATAGGATGGGGGTATCATGGCACAGTCTGTAAAAAGGTATAAAGAGTAAATGGTTAAGGGGAAAAACACTGAGGGCCTAGCTAAAGCTAACTGAAAAAGGTTAAAAGCTTGTTGCTGAGGAAAAACAAAAGGAATGATGATTTGCCAAATACAGGTAGAGAAATGTCAGGGTTTGAAGATGGGGAAGGTGAATCAGAGGACGATATACAAAAAGACCTTGTGTCTGAGGATGGGGGAGGTGAGTGTTAAGTGATAAAATGGGATTCCAGACTAGTTTTAAAGGATTGACACAACAATTTGTTCGAAGAATGACAGAAAAGCTTTATTTACTACACAGTTAAATGAGCCTAAAGCAAAGCAAAGTCTAGTATTTAGCTATAAAGTGATAATTTCTCACCAATATAGGCAAGAGGCTGTCTGTTTCTTGCCAGCTTCTCAAGGTGTTGATCCTTTCCCCTAGAAGATCAGATGGGCGTAGTAGCAGTTTGTCAGAGAGATTTCTCACTCTTGAAGCACGCCCTGTTAGCTGTTTTGTTCCTCTCTTTATAGCCTTTAGCTCAGCATCTTCAAAGCATTCTTGTAGTTGTGTAAATCAAGAGAGAGTCCCAAGCAGTAATTTACAGGAAAATCCTGTTAATCAAACTGCTCATTATTGGTTATCAGAAAGTCACAATCTGAATAAATTACCTTTCCTCAGTGACAAGAAGTTATCCATTTCTACTAAGTTTGGAATGTATCAAGAAATTGATTAATAACCAGGAAAAGCACAAGGTTTTTGAGGAGTCGTCCTTGGAAGATCAAGGGAACCACTCAGGCAAAACAAGAGTAAATTAGGAGGAGACATCTATCGCATATGGAGAATGGCTCTTCCTGCACGTAAACACGAGTTAATTGCAAAAGAAATATTTACCATCAAGGATAGATATTTCACACAGCTGCATACCAGACAAGCTGGAGCCTGCTTAAAATCATCATGAATATAGTAAGATAAACTGGAAGTGATACCTTATTATTGTTTCTCAGATGGCCTAGCTGCAAACTCGCATCCTCTTGCACCATGCAATTGTGCATTAGTATTTTGTATTTTTACTTTTGTGAGCAGGCCCAGCTTAGCTCGAGTTTCACAGTCATCAGTGAACCAGGGGACAAGTCTGAGTCTGGGTCTGAGAGTGGGGGTGGCAGATCAGAGGGTGATATGCCAGAAACAAGAAAGCGTAGTGATTCTGAAAATGCAGAATGTATGCCCCTAGGGTCAGCGTGGAGTTAGTAGATAGTGGTCAAAGGGAAATTCAGAGGTTTAGGGATATGCTATATTTTTTATGAGTTTTGTCTTGTTAACCTGAATAATTGCTGGTCTAGCACAGAGGCTTTGGCAGAGGTTTTTAGGTATATCTATGTGGTGTTCAATAGGCCAGTTACACCTGAACTGCAGTTGGATTTGAGGTCTTTGGGTCAGCAACTGTAAATGAGACCTCAGACCATTTTAGCCATTATTGACAAATTAAACAAAGCAAAACAAAATAATAAGTTACTTTACACGTAGGATGAGTAGTTTTTGCTCTGCAATGTTGCCAGCCATGGTAGGTTGTCAGGCAAGGGGGATTTTTGTCCTAAATCAGAGTCCCCCAACATCCCAGCATGCTTTCCTGCCCTGGGCTGTGCTGTGCTGTCTGCTCCGGCAAGCAAAGGTGGGCGGGGAAGGCAGGGACTGACCCCCCCCAGGGAAACCCCAGCTGGGTTCTGGGCCCCAGAAGGGGGGTTAAGCTTCCCTTCCCCCAAGTACAGAGCTGCTTTGCCCTACTAAAAACTTACTGCCGGCTGCAACTGTGGACTGCAAATCCCAGAGGCACCTGCAAGCAGGAAGAGGAAGTGACGAGCAACTCTGCAGCGTCCTGCTGCTGTGAGTCTGGACTGAAAATCCCAGAGACTTCAAGGGCAGCAGGAAGAGGGAGTGAGCACGGAGCCTGTGCTGGCTATGTGCCCGAGAGCCATGCTCTAGTGCTCCCTGGCTTTTGGCCTGAGCCACTGCAGGCATGTGACTGCATTTTCTGAATCAAAAGTGAATGTCTGTCCAGTTGGTTCTCAGTTTAATCTCTGCAGCTTAGACTAACCTGCAAAGACTGTATCGATTCAGCCTTGGGCTTTTTTCCTGTCTGTACTTAGCCTTAGGGAGTTTTGGTGAGCTGCTGTAGGTGGGGGAGGGGATGCTGACCCAGCATGATGGTGGAGGAGGGAAAATGCTGACCCAGCCTGCTACAGCTCACCAAAACTCCCTAAGTGGCCCTCAGGCCCAAACATTCCCCACTTCTGGTCTATACATAATGCTGACTTAAGCTCTACTGTTACCCTATAGCTATTTTTATTATACTATTGTCTGAAGCTTGTTGTTCTATAGTTGACAGTTAGTCTTTGTTGCTTAATAGTTATTCTTATATTGCTTTAACACAAAGTTTACTGAAGGTTGTTGCCTTTGGAAAGGCAGCAGCAGAAAGCAGATTTCCCAGAAACGTCTGGGCTTGACAGATCTTTCAGGTGCCCGGGGTTACTTGCAAAATGGGCCATAGGCTACAGGGCTAATGCACAGATAGATCTATGATTTTGTACAACTGATTTTCAATGCATCTAGGATGAATAATCCTATTTATTTTGTGAGGAGAACTAAAGGACCGCTAGATGCAGAAGAATTTCTAGAAAAGATGCCTCGTTTTCTTCAGAGTAACATGGAGCTATATTGACAGATGAGATATTACACATCATAGTGTCTATCATAAAAAAACATGGGTGGGGGTACAGCATGCAGGGCAATAAGACCTATCCCCTATAACCAAATCATAGACTATAAGAGATGGGATTTAATGGATCTGAATAATTATGGTAATAATGTGGTTTGCAGTCACTCTTGTGGGTGTTATGGGAAGTGAGAAGTGTAGGTGCAGGATTCTTAGACAAATCCCGAAAGTTGCATGAGAAACTGGGAATTTCAGATCAGACAACGATTGTGTATAGCAGTGTGGCAGCTTTGAGTGTTGTTTAGTAGGGCTGTGCAAAACGAGCCGTATTCAGTTTGGATTCAGATTCAGCCTGAATCAGGGACAGTGATTCGATTAGTTGATTCGGATCACTGTCCCCATTTGATTTGCCTGAATCCAAATCTGAAGATTCAATGCTCATTTGTAGAATCAGCAATTTAGCCAGAGACACAGCTTTAAATGTTTTTTCTACATACCTTGAGGTACCAGGTGTGGCTCATGAATGCTGTGATGGTGGGGTGGATGGAGCATCCCACAGGAGCGCGGGGGGTGCCCCACGTGCTCGCCGGCAAACCCAAAAGTGGACCAGAAGTACTTCCCAGGCCCCAGACCAAGGAGGTACCAGTCACTAAGCCCAGGGGAGGGGGCGGGGGGCACAGGGAGGTCCCCCAACGCTCTCCCTGGCGGACCCAGAAGTGGACCGGAAGTGCTTCTGGTCCACTTCCAGGTCTGCTGCCAAGTGCACTGGGGAGCCCCCTGCGCTTCTGTGGGATGCTCCATCTACCCCACCATCGCAGCATTCACGAGCCGCCTGGTACCTTGAGGTATGTAGAAGAAAACATTTAAAGCCGTGTCTCTGTCCAAATCATCGAATCTTTCCGAATCTCTCCTAATCAATTTGGAGGGTTCTGATTCGATTCAGAGAGATTAAAGGATCTCCTGATTGGATTTGGATTTGGAGATTTGGCCACTGAATCAGGCCGAATCTCCACTGAATTGAATCAGGGACCAAAGCTTTGCACAGCCCTATTGTTTAGGTGTCAACATCAGGGATGTCTTTCCCAGTGAAAAATTATTCTGGGAACAGTTTAAAACGGGGGCTCCCATGTACCCTAAGACCTTTTTTATTTAGCTTCAGGGTGATCATTATTACGGCATTTTGGGTATGAAGAAATTCTATGGAGCCGGGTATTTTTATGAATTCTGCTAATTGGCTTTTAGGCACAAGAACAGCCTTGTTTGCGCTTTCCAGTGCCAACTGTGTTTAAGCACAAAGTGTGTGGAAATCTTAGAAACAAACACAAGGTGTGATGGGTGCAAGTGGTTTTTCAGGTCCCAAGAGTGTTTAGAGAGACAGAAGAGAGAGGCAGCCCAGGGAAAATTCAGACATTTAACTAAATTTCTGTGTGACAGGTACAAGTACTATGTGAGCAAAGGTCACCACTGTGAAAGGCGGATTTATAAGCTGTGCAATGATTTGATTCAGGGTGATATTGAGGACACCTGTGTTACATGAGGTATCTTAAACTGCTCAAAGTAGCAAAAGATAACATGATTTTGAATGTATGCAGGAGATGGGTAGGCGCATACCCAACTACATCTTTGTGCTGTGTTCAGACACCAGAAAACCAGGTGGGAGTTAAAGGGTAAAGACTGTGTTTCTGACTGTCAGGAAATTTTCACAGCCACAGCTTCAAAAAGCACAGATTTATATCTCACAACACCAAAAGTTATGATGCATATTTAATTGTTAGGCTGCTGATAAAGTTTAACAGCTTTTTTTTTTACAGTTGTGCAGTCTGTTACTGTGAAAATGTGTAGAATCTCCTGGTCAGGAGTATGTTTGGCCAATATTACCAACAGACATTGCTTACGAATGACAATCTTAAAAGTTGGAGGTTCACCTGTAGAAGCATATGGGGGCATGAATGGAACACCATGCTAGAGTCTGACAAAAGCCATTACATTTTTTTTAACTAAAGTGCAGCTGCCACAGACTCTTACCCTCAAGATCCTCTTTTGGGGAGTAGAACTAATGCTGTACATCTATATTACAAATCTCAGGCTTGTGAACAGATGCAGTATTATTTCACCAGCATGTACCTATATTTAAACAAGACTAAAAAGTACCCTATAGGACTCCCTGTAATCATTTCAGACAAATTTTGCCCTCTTGCAACATATTTTGGACTTGCCAAAGTTAAAGTATGCCTACCACAAAGACTTCTTTTTCCCTGTTTTGCCTGTTAGGGTAGATGGCAAACTTGTATTTGCTCTCTGAATGACCAGTGTTTATTAAACACACAATGAAAATATTTTACAATGCACTGTAGCCTGAATGGAGTTCAATGTAGCTTCAAAGTAGTTGCAGCTGTGTAACCTTCAGCCATCTCTTATCCAGCATCTCTTGCAGGTATGGATGAAAACAGTTAATGTCTCTATTATGGGGCTGCTGGTGTGTATGCTTTGGAAGCACTCTACAGCATGTCATCCATCTGTGGAGAGTATATAATCAGTATGGCCAACATACAAAGAAGTACCAAAATTCTAGCTTAATTCCCTCTGTGATATCCCTTGGGGTAGGGGTGAATGATATGTCCATGCTTTCCAATGGCTCATCTGAGGTCTGCTCTTGGGGATCTACCCCATTAGTCAGAACAAGATAGTTGTCCATGGTGTCTTGTTTTTTCATATGGTTTCAGAAAATGGCTCTGTCAAGCAGAGGGGGCTTTTTGTACCTCAGGGGTTGACAGGATGGCACTAATAAACAGCCAGTGGGCAAACACTATAGAGCACGTGGTCCCAAACTTGGCTTATATGCCTAGGACACTGCTGGACAGTGCCGGATTTAGGCACAAACTAAGTAAGCTACAGCTTAGGGCCTCACATTATGCGTAAAAAACCATACAGTAAAACCTCACAAATCTGGTGTGCTTGAGACCGAACATGTGCTGGAAATTTGAAAATGCTGTTTTTTTTAAACCAGCACTGCAGATAGTTGCGGAACTGGGGAGGGGTGGGGGTAGTAGCGGCCAGTCCTGGAGTACCAGCTGCATGCAGAGTAGCAGTGTGGGATGCTTAATGGAGGCGGCAGCAGCTGTGTGCAAGTTTCCCCTGCCACTTCCAGGCCACTGGCAGGGAGTGGAGGCCGGTTCCAAAGTGGCAGGGGAAGTGCTGGATTTTGTGAGTGTTTCACTTTTTTTGGTAATGGGGCCTCTTAAGCTTGACATTGGTTAGGTTCCCAGCACGTCATAATCCGGCCCTGCTGCTGGAGTTCTGGCTGTGGGTTTCAGGCGGGTTCTTGAATCTGCTTGGCTGGCAGACAAGACTAGCCATGTCTGATCACTATTCTCAGCCCTGATTGCATGGCTCCTGAGGGGGTAGGAAATCCAAAAAAAAGAAAAGAAAAAGGATTATTAAATTTAGTATCAACTAATTTAAAAAATCCCACAAAATCAGTTCTGCTTATTCTCACATTTATGGTGTCACATTATGGAGTATTAATCAGTTGCTTATCAACTTTCTAGTACCGCCTGCATACTATTCTGATTTTAGCATCACCTACTGTTAATATGGGTTCTAGCACTGCCTTCTTTTGATCATGACACCATAATTCAAGATTGACAAGTCTGGTAAGAGTTTGACAAAAACTGTATACCCATTACTACTGTAGTCACTTCACTTTGTAATGCCAGTATGAAACTCAGTTTTTTGAGCAAAACTGAATCCATTTTAGGGATGTTTTGCCTGCGTAGTTTGCTGATAAAGTGCTCCCAGTTTAAACATGACCATAGAAACTAAACAACTCTCACTGCAAGAGAAGATCCATTACTGCAGAAATGTGCATGTTAAGTAAAAGGAGGATTTCCACCTCACCTTTTCTGAGAACAGTTTTTATTCTAACGCAGTAACTGTCATAGATTTAAAATGTGTAGATTTACATAAAGTTTATCTGAAGTATTGTGCTTGCCTTACAGGTGCTGCATCCTGCAGTGGAGGCGTTAGACCTCAGAGACTGTGATATTTCAGATAATGCCCTGTTGAAGCTTTATATCTGCAAACATCTAAAGAAAATAAACTTGAATTCTTGTAAAGAAAACAGATTAGGCATCACTTCAGAAGGTATGTTTTGTATGTTGACAGAAGTGGGATCTGCCTTGTGTTTTCTTTTTCTTGGAGGGCTTCATATATAAAATATTGTGTGGAATACACATTGGTTAGAGTATCACTGGCACATTTTAGTTAATCAATTGTAGGCACCTTGTTTTTTCTTAAATTGGATGAAGTTCACATTGTTTAGTTTAAAGTGCATGATTAATTTTTGGCGGAACAGTCTCCCTTAGTAAAGGAAGTTTCAGTGAAATGTTTTGTAGGAACATGCCAACTTGGACCAAACTTTTGATAAAAAAGTGTCCAAATGAGTGTATGTACCCTGGTTACATTTAAATAGTATCAGCATTTTCAGTTTTGATATAATTTTAGCTTCTTCCATTTAAATATTTAACATTTCATGACCATGTTTCGCTTAATCAAAATAACAAATGAATATGTCTAAATAAGAGTTCTTCAGTTTTCCTGTTTCATTGTAAGCTTCAGCACTTCATTCCAATTCAGGATAAAGTCAGCTTTTCAAATGTCAAAGTGCAGAATGGAAGTTCTATTTTCTGACTATCTCAAATAATTTAACTTTGTTTTACACTGGTCCAGTGGAATCACGGCTATGCTGAAGTCAGTGGCAACATTCCCATTAACTACAGTGGACTCAGGATTTCACCTGTTTGTCTTATTAATCAACACAGAATTTAAAGAGGAGTAAGAACTTGTATAAATACACAACATTTTAAAATGAATTGCCTAATTAAAACTTATCAAGAAGCTATACATCGAATTGCAGGACTTCCAGTTATGTGTTAAGATTAAAAAATTGAAGGGAGCCAAGTGTGAGGTTGTAAAGAAAACAAGTAAAATAGGTATTTTGGCAAAATGATAAGTAAATATTGTCACTTGGGTATTTCAGGTATAAATATAGATGCTGTAGGGTTTACTTTGTAGCAACCTAGGGGAGTGTAATTTATGCATGGCTTAAATCATTGGCCCCGGGCAGTTCTGACTGTTCTCCTGAGATGTGCTGATTACTAAACAGACCAGCTAGTTTGCTGTCAAAGTGACAGTATATCTCTCTGAGCTTTTTGCCACCAAACACAAATTTGAGTCGTTCTTTCTGTGTCACACCTGGATTCCAGGAGGCTGCTGGGTTGCACTGGCCTCCTGGAACACAGTCTTAAGCAGCCTGAATACTGACAATGGCAGCAAGCTAAAAATTAGCCACACGCACAACATCTGTATATTAGTTCCCATAAATAATGCAGACTTGACAGGCCAGACAATGACATCCTGTACTTTTGATAACTAAAATACCATATTTACTCAAATCCAAGACCTGTTTTTTTTCCTCCAAACAAGGAGGGAAGAAAAGCCTCATCTTGGATTTGAGTATTGGCCCAAGGCAATGAATCATTTGTTTTACAGGAAAATGTAGTATTTATCAGCCTTAACCGAGAGTAAGCACAAGTTGTGTGGAATTGTTTACTGTGTATATTAGCAATTGTTAAAGATATAAGTGGGGCTTGGGACTAGTGTATTAAAGGATTGACATGACAATTTGTTCAATAAATGACAATGACAATGGCTTTATTTACTACAATATTTGCTATTAAATAAGCCTAAAGCAAAGTCCAGTATATTTAGCTGGAAAAGCATTAGTATCTCACCAATACAGGCAAAGAGGCAATCTCAGTCTTTTCAGCTTCTCAAGGCATTTATCTGTCACTGGAAGATCAGCTAGACACAGTAGCAGTTCTTGTCTTGAATGATTTCTCACTCTTGAAGTGTACCCTGTTAGCTGCTTCATTCCTTTTTATACCCTTATCTCAAGTGTTTTGAAATCATTTTTGTAACTGAGTAAGAAAAAAAACCCTAAGCAATAACAAATAGGAAGACCCATTTTCAACTAACTGTTCACTATTTGTTTTTGGGTAGTCCCAATTTTGATTGAATTACCTTACTCAGTATTAGGAGGTTATAAATCTCTACTGAGTTGGAACATACCAGGAAGTTGATTAACAACCAGAAGAAACTCAAGAGCATTCTTGAAGAGTTGTCCTTGGAAGATGAAGGGAACCACTGAAACAAAACAAAGGTTAATCAGGAGGATATAACTATCAAGCCCCATGTGGAAAATGTCTCTTCCTGTACATAAACATAAGTTAATTATAAAGAAATATTTACCATAGTAATTAATCAAGTATATATATTTAACACAGCAAATACCAGGCACATAGGAGCCTGCTTAATATCAGCATAGGTATAATAAAATAAGCTGAAAGTGACACCTCATTTTTTCTTTTCAGAATATCCCAGCTGCAGAATTACTTCCCCTTACAATTTGCATTTGTCGTTAATTTTTTGTAGTTTAATTTTTATGAGTAGGCCCAGCTCAACTTGAGTTTCACAGTCACCAGCAGTGATGAACTTTTGCGGGTATCATCTTACTTATAAAACTGGCTTCTGGGTTTGTGGTTTGTACAACAGTTTAAACTGGGGTTTTTAATGTATTGTCAGGATGGCCTCCTTATATCACACTTATATCTCCTTTTCATATGATGGTAAATAACCTTTAGATTATAGTGCTCTCATTATAAAGGATTGCTTGCCTCTGAAGCAGATTAAAGTCTGCTTTCCAGGTAGCTTACAGTTCACATAATTAGCTAGGTTTACTGGTTCATCTAATAATCGGAAAAATCAGTACAACTTTAACCATTTGAAAGAAACTGTGCACTGTGGAAAAGAATATGTAGCTAGATTTCACTTCTTTAAAGGAGGTTGTAATCCCATTTGCCAATTTCCATTTTTCTTTAAAACCATAGAAAGATTTCTCACCCTAAACCCCTAACCCTGAAAGCCCAGACATGCAATTCTGTTAATAAATTCTTAAAGAAAATAACACAAAATAAAACCACCAAACTTAGGCATTTTAGGAAAAATTGCATTACTAGCAAAATATATATTTCAGCTACATCCCAGGACATACCTGCCAGTCAATATACAAATAACAATTGGTTTATACTAACAGCCGAAGAGTGATACAAGAGACAAGCTAAACCAATAAAGGTAAACCCATCATAAACCAGTGAAAAACTATCTAAATATATCAATTAATCAATTTAGTTAAGCTGATATATGTTAAATCAGTGCAACTTTATATTTGAACAATCCCTTAGCTAAGTTGATTTAAAGAAGAGTTAAATAGATTAAAAAAAATAAATAAATCAATGTCATTTATATAACCTAGACCAAGCCAAAATCCCACACAAATGGTAGAAATAGATAAACCAACTGTATGGAAAGTAAATTAATTGGAACTGTTCAGAAAAAGACTTCCTTCATTACTCTGTATAATGTTAACCTTAGGTGTTTCTCTTAAAAACAGTAAGTAATGACACTGCAAGAGCTTTTTTTAATGTCAGGGAAGTTTTTATGTACTTTAATATGTGGTATACAACAAGATATTTTTGGAGATAGTAGTTTACTGGCCTCAGAATTTCTTGCTTTATTTCTTCAATAGGAGTTGCAGCTCTGGCCTGGTCCTGTCCTTATTTACGTGAAGCTTCTTTTAAAAGATGCTGCAATCTGTCAAACAGTGGAGTACTTGCACTTGCACTCAATTGCCAACATTTACAGATAGTTAACTTAGGCAGCTGCTCAGGCATCACAGATGCATCCTTGCATGCGCTAGGACAGAACTGCAAATTTCTACATAGTGTGGACTTTTCATCTACTCAGGTAACCAAAATGCAAAAAAAAAAATGATATAAATTTAATGGGGTAGCTTTATGGTCTCTGTTTTTATTTAACTGTGTTTTCCCTGCACTTTTTAAGATTCAAAACCCAAAATCACATTAATTTCCAGCTACTTTCCCAATACATTACGTCTCTTGTTAGTAGCAGAAGGTATTTAGACTCTTTCTAAATAAGAGTCACAAGTTAGGACATCAACTCTGGAGGACAAATAGCTCTTGAGCCCATCTGTTATTAGAGGGTTCTTTATACTGTTCATGATATTCAATGTCATAATTGTGTTTAAGTTATAGAAAAGGTATTAATTATTTTATATGGAGGAAAAGAAGGTGTAGAACTATAATCATACACCAATTAATTAAATACATACGTGTGACTAGGAGAAATCTTATTTTGCCTGAGAAGAACCCACCGAACTGAGTAACTGAACCTTGAGAAGCAAAAAAAGCAAAGTATGCAGAACAAAACATGCATGACCTTGTACGTCTGGAGTTGTTTGCCAGATATATGTTACATGATGCTCTCTGCCCAGTAATAAATGAAATATCCTAATGTTTGATATAAGTAATTTTTCTTTTGCTTTCTGCTGGTGTGTCTTTGTAGAAGCTCCTTAAAGTTAAATGTATTAATTTAATGTCAGCAGTGTGCTCCATGTCTTTCGGAATGTAGAAGGTGGCACCATCTCAGACCCAGATTTTACACTGATTTGACAGTCTTAATGCTTTAAGTCCTTTGATATATATTTTTTATTCAACGGCTTGTGAAAGAAGTGTATGTTATAGGCAAAATTAGAATGAAAAGAAGATAGTTGTTTGGTGCACAACAGGGTAACTATTCCAGTATGAGGGAGCATTTTGAAAAACATGTGAAACCAGAGTAGGAGATGTAAAAGATGACCAAGGCTTTAACAGAGATTGAGTAGAAGGAATGGACAGGAAATGTTGGGTATTATCAATGACCTAACATATGGGAAGGGCACATGGCAGAAAATCTGCACAGGCTACCACCTTGGTGTCCTTTTGCTAAAATTTCAGTTTCATATGTGCCAAAACATACACTTCTCCTACCAAGAGTCATCTGTACTAAATTAACACAGCAGAAAATGTGTTTCCTCTATCAAAACCATGGAAGATGAAAGTAAACATTCATGATATTTCTAAGGGGAAAAAAAGGAAAAACCCCAATTTTCTAAAACTGAAATGTTCTTTCATGTCCTTTTTAAAGATCAGCAAGAGGAAGGAAAAGGTACAAATGCAATTTTAAAAGAAATTCTTTGCAGATTAAGGCACAGAATATTATCAGGCTTTGTAAGCTGCATGTATTCCCTTGCCTCTATCCACAAAGTACTAGAATATTAACTTCTCTCTTTTGTATTTGCTTCCTACCACATTTTCATCCTTATTAATTTTGGTACAAATTGCCAAGTCTTTATGTGGATGCAGGTGGATTAGGGGAGAACAGTCTTTCCTCTTTCTATTACCACAGCTTCAACAGCAAACCATATGATTTGCCAGTGTAGAAGATAGGGTTTGTCTGCATGACAGGCCACTTAAAGACACTTTAACAAATAGGGCTGTGTGAAACACCATCATTTCATTTCAACGTCCGTTTTGCCATTTTGAAGGGACAGTGTTTCGTTTCGTTTTGTCGTTTCGTTTCGTTTTGAAGCACTGTTCCGTTTCAGTTCATTGAAACTGTTTCGCTATTTTGATGCGTTTCAACATTTCACCCATAGGCTATAATGGGGAATCGTGAAAATGCTTAAAACTTTGTCATTTCTTGCCTGATTTGGTTGACAATTGCAGGGATGGTAGCCTCTTCTGAGGGCATGAAGCCTGCCAGGTTTCAAGGAGATAGGTGCAGAGGTTTTGTGGAAACTGCACTTCAAACTGTTCAAAGCATAACTCCTGACACTTGCTATCAGCAGCAGCCTCCTCTCATCCAGCGTGCAGATCTGAAGGCCCACACCCCTGAGAGGGCTGTGGAGCTGCGCTGGAATTCTCCCGATGGTGCGGGCCCCCAGATCTGCACACCGGGTGAAAAGAGGCTGCTGCTGCCACCTGGGACTAGCACTGGGCACACCAAGCACCAGAGAACATTGCTGCTCCTCTCATCCGGCACACAGATCTGGGGGCTCGCACCCCCGGGAGGCGTCCGGCACAGCCCGGCAGCCCTCCGGCTCGCATCCCCGGATCTGCGCCTCGGATGAGAGGAGGCTGCCTCTGCCACCTGGGACCAGCACTGGGCATGGGCTGTGCCCAGTACTGGAGAAGATTGCTGCTGCCACCTGTCCCAGGCAGCAGAGGCAGCCTTCTTTCATCTGGCGTGCAGATCCAGGGACTTGCACCCCCAGGAGGAGTCTGGCACAGCCCTCATTTCGTTTCAAAGCTGTTTCGAAGCCTTTTATTTCATTTCAATTTTGCTGTTTCGAGCTCAAAACATATTGAAGCAGCTTCAAAACGAAACACCTGGTGAAATTTCATACAGCCCTATTTACCATATGGCAAAAAGTAATGTCAGGTGCTCCACAATAGTTGTCCACATGCACACTCATACACTGCAGTAATGCAGTCCTTTTGCTGAGTACTTAGTACCCTGGTTTTCTGTCAAGTAAGAGGAGCGCACATAGGCAGTTACTACAGAACAGCTTATACGTGTATTTACTTGCATACAACGTGCGTATTTTCCCAGAAAGTTAGCCTCCCAAAATTGGAGTGCGTATCTTAAGCAGAAAAGCTGATTTTCTGTCCAGAATGGAAACATGGATTTGCTGTAAGATGGCTATTGCTTCTTTTCCTTCTCTTCCTTCTGCAGCTGCATCAAGAGAGGGGTGGTGTTAAGCAAGGGCACATCTTGGGGAAAATGCAGTAGTGTGGTGACCCTCCCCTTTGATTCCTGCTCCACCCAAGTTTAAAACCAAGTGTCTGGCAGCAGCAGTGACATTTCTATTCAGGCAGTACTGAGAGAGCCAATTGACTCCATGACTTATTATAATGTACCTGATTCCCGCTGATTGATCATAACAGATATTAGTAGTCTTCCTTCCTTTGTAATGCCCTTGATGTTATATTAATCAAACTATCCTTTTTTTCAACAAATTACTGTCTACTAGCTGCTCCTAGCCTGTTCTCCTATTTTGCAGTCCTTCTGACTTGTTTGAGCTCTTTTCAAAATCCTAGATCAGTGGCAATGCATAGGGAGTACATGGGGGTGCACGTGCAGTCCCTGACAGTGCTGGTGCACCCCCTGACAGACAGCGTTCCCTGCTTATGTGACAAGCGGGGGGGGACAGGTGGAAGCTCTGGTGCCCCCTCTGTGAGCGCTGGCTGGGGAGTAGTGTGCCAGGTGAAGCACTGCTGACACTTCCAGGAGTGCTGTGGCCACTTCCCGGTCAGCACGATTGGATGCAGGGAGCCTCCCCGCCCCACCCCCGGTTGGTGAGATTGGCTGCAGGGAGACTCCCCCCCCACCAGTTGCTAACTGGCCACTGAGCAGCATGTGCCCCACCAACTCAGGTGGCACCAGTCACCCAAGTCCTAGATCCACCCATGAAGCCAGTCTTCAGCAGAAGCTACAGTGTCAGGTTTTGGCTGAGCAGCCCCAGAGCTGGTAACATTTCAGTTGTGAAAGGAATAAAACTGTAGCTTTTGCCTGAGCAGGAAAGAGAGGGAGAGGAAGCTAAAGATTAAGCTCTAGCTCTGCTCTGTGATGCTCTGAAGAAAACTTCTTTTTCTTGACGCTGCCTTCTGAAGAGCAAGGCACATGCTTTACCGGGGTGGAGGGTGGGGGACATATGTGAGAAAATACAATATGTAGTAAAGCACTGCCCCTACTTATCCTGAGGTGTAAAGTTATTTGCCATATCCTCAGGGAGATGCCATCCCATTTTAAACTCTGCATGGGGTAGGACCAGTGACTAAATGCCTTATAGTTTTGAGAATGTA
This sequence comes from Alligator mississippiensis, assembly GCF_030867095.1. Lineage (NCBI taxonomy): Eukaryota > Metazoa > Chordata > Crocodylia > Alligatoridae > Alligator > Alligator mississippiensis. The sequence goes on from NC_081827.1 coordinate 114,247,630, forward strand.
TTCTTTGCCTGGTGAGGTGGTTCATCTGAGAACTACCTCGTTAGCCCTCATGCAAATTATTTGGCTTCCCTTAGCTTTCTATTTCTTCTAGTGAGTATTCATTTTGTCTTTAATATTTTTTTATTGTGTTTCATTTCTAGGCCTGTTTTGATCTATGTTTTGAATACATAAATGTTTTAAAGACGTAGACATGGGCATGAAAAGGCCAAATTCTGCAGTCCATGGGTGTGGATAGATATAATAATTAAAACATTTCAAAGGCCCAGCTACACAGACATGTATGCCCTTTGAAATGTTCCCAAAGTAGCTGAAACATTCCAAAATAGTTCCTCTTTAAAAGAAGTACTATGATGGAGCGTTTCACTTCTGGCTATGTATGCACAAGGACAGCACGTGGGAGCTGGGTTGGGGCTGGGACTGGGGCTGGGCTTACCCCCCTGGCTGTTGCTAAAGAAGGCCGCAGCATTTTGAAATGTTCCTGCCAGGAATTGCAAAAGGTTGTATATGTGCACATGGCCTGAAACACTTCCTCCATGAAGCATTTCTAAGTGTGTTTCATTTGGGAATGCTTCATTCATTATACCTGTCTGCACCCTTTGCTACATCTTTATTTAGGCAGAACTTCTTCCTCCTAAATTTAGAGAGTTACTATTTTAATGGAAAAAAATGGTGACATTTGTAGGAGAGCAAAAAGTAGTAAACAAACTTACTATGTGAGGAAAAATATGTAGTTACAAAAGTCTTCCCTATCTGTTTGGAGTGGAGAAAAAGACCCAGTAGCTTCCAGGTAGTCTCCAGCATAGGGCATGTAAAGTGTGTGTCAGTCAGTATAATGACTGTGGAGATAGACCGCTATAAAAAATATTTTAAGATTAATAGATGTCTTTTTGAAGTATAGATCTGTTGTGTTTTGATTTATTCTAGTACACTAATAAGAGGGGTTTTGTTTCCCTTCTAGGTAACAGATGATGGTGTTATAGCACTCGTTAGTGGAGTGTGTTCAGAAAATTTAAAGGTAACTCATCTTACCTGTTCTAATACAAAGAAATGTTAAAAAGCAAACATGTGTCTTATCTATATATTTTATGCATTTGCACTGGAGGGGAGAGGAGGAGGGAAGCTCTACAAACACAAATTCCTTAACAATTATTTATATGGCATGTAAAGAAAAGCTGCATTTTATCTAATTAAATTTATTTCCTACCTGTGGGAACTTTTTACCATCTTTAATTTTCCCTGAGCCTGATAAAGGGCATGTGAGCCCGAAAGCTTGCAGAAAAATATATATCTTTTTGCGATTTCTTAGTTGGTCTCATAAAAGATGCTGTCAAGAGTTCTAGACTTTTTGCATTTCTTTTTGTCTCAGACCAACACAGCTACCAAATATATCCCTGAAGCATTTTATCTTCATAATTCACCAAAACATAATGAATGTTTGTCTGTGGTTTGCAGGCAAAGGGGAAGTGAACCTAAACGCAGAACCCTTACGTAGATACTTGCTACAGAATAGAATACAGATACACACACTGACCTCTAGTGTCAGAAGCATGGAAAAAGGAAGTATTAGGTTTGGTAGTGTTGGAGTGACATTGGTGTGATGGTTCAGGAAATATATGAGGGGCAAGAATTCTTGTGGGTGATATCCAGGGATGGATCTGGGGTGGGGTGCAGTGGTGCAGTTCTACCTACCCCCCCCCCCACCACCACCACCTTTGATTCCTGCTCCACCCAAATTTTAAAACCAACTGGCTGGGAGTGGCAGCAGCATTTCTATGCAGGAAGTACTGAGGGGATTAATTGAATTTGTGGCTCATGATCTACCCGATTCCTGGTAAATTCTCTTTGCAGATGTTAATGTACCTCTTTCCTTTTAAATGGTCTTGATGTTCCTTTAAGTAAGCTATCCTTTCCTCTGCAATTTTGCTGTCTGTTAACCATTCCTGGTAATATTTCTCTTCTATTTCACAGTCCTGCTGACTGTTTATTTTTTACTAAAAGCCTAACTCAGGTGTGGTAATCTGATCTCAGATGTACATTAACTCGTGTGTGGAACTGAGTAACAGTTAAGTGTTGAATGCACTGTCGAGAAGTTCAAGAAGGCTAGATTTTGTATTATGAATCTGAATAAGTGATGTACATTTAATAATAATGACTACAGAACTAATACAACAGTATCTTTGAATATTTTTTCCTAGTTCATTGTGGCTTTTTAAACTTAATATTTAATCTAGCAAATTAGTGCACATTCCAACTAAATTGTACTCAGTTTTGCTTTGATGTTAAACTGAATAATACAGCACTGAGCCCCTAGCATATTAGTAAATCATCTGGTTTCTCTTTAATTGCAGAAAAATATGTTGTGTTGATGCACTACACCATCTGCACCCCCCTCTTCAAAATTCTAGATCTGCCCATGGTGATATCTTTTATTGGACCAACTGGATGGTTTGGGATAGAAATAGATGAGCTTTTAGGTATCACAGTACCCTTTCCTCCAATCTCTTCTGAGAAAGAGACCTGAAGAAGGGTACTGTGATATCCAAAAGCTAGTCTTTGTTTATCCCAGCCATGCAGTTGGTCCAATAAAAGATATCACCCATAAGAATTCTTGCCCCTCACACTGAATTTTGCAATTCTTAGGCATAAACTGTGTCCTAGACAGTGGGCATGTCTACATGTGATGCTATGTCACCATAGCAACATGCTCCTTCCTCATAGAATGCTGCAACAGCAACATAGCAGCTAAAAATAACCGTGCATGGTTGGCATAGCACAGTATGGGCTGTTATTGCACCGTCATTTCGGACTTCCAAAAGGAAGTCCTAAATGACAGCGTAGTAACAACAGTGGTGTACAGTGACGTGTAGAGATGCCCAGTTATACATATTCCTTTAGTTCAGTGGTCACTAACCAGTGGATCTCGACCCACCGGTAGATCTCGGAGCCCCTTGTGGTAGATCTCAGAGCCTCTTGGAGTCAGTCTGAGGCTGGGGAGGGGGGCTGAGTGCCCACATGCATGCATGTGCATGCCCCAGCCCAGCAGGTCAGTCTGAGGGAGAGGGAAGGGGCGGGGGCTAGATCAAGGCCCTGGCGGTGAGGGACAGTGCCGCAGAGGCAGGAGCAGGGGTAAGTTGAGTGGGGCCCCGGCCAGACAAGACTTACCTGCCAGGAGGCGCACTCCCAAATAATTTTTTCTCCCTCTGCCTCGATCTGCCCTCACCTTTCCTCCCCACAGACTTACCTGCTTGGGGGGGAGGGGTGGCAGGTGGTGGTGGTGCACAGTAGATCTTGGGTTGCTTTTAAATGCCAAAGGAGGTCTGCTTAAAAAGGCTGGAGGACCACTGCTCTAGTTGATACCAATTTTTTTCTATTTCTATCAGGGTTTACATATATTATACTTCACTTATTTCATGTCATGTATACATACAACTATGGCAAACTGGAAACTTTTATAGATCAATTTTCATGTTTCTTGTTTACAGTACAGATGTGGTGCCTTAAGAGGAAAAATCAATGTTTTAATTTTCTCTTAGGTCAAAAGCATGATAGCGCTCTAATTAACATACCTCTGAATCATTGCAGTGTTATTCCTGTTTTTATGTTATACTGTCTCTTAGGTTTATTATTCCCTGTAGATACTGTATTTATTAGCATCCTGAAAATGTTTTGAACTTACACACATGAGATTCAAGATGCTGTGATATCCTGTATGTTTCAGGTATACTAAATAGCCTGCCCTTTTAATTCTTGGTTTTCCACCCTACCAAAGTCTTCTGATAAATTGTGCACATCTAACATAAAAACAAAATTAAATTCTGGTAATATCTATCAAGAGTTAATGTAGTTACAGTGACCTGACCTCCAGTTTAGAGATAATCTGAAGATGATTTCTGTTTTAATTATAGATTTTTATATAATTTAATCACCATTTTCCCTGTGTGTATGTTATCTAAACTCTCTAGGGATTTTTATAACCCCCCCCACTCACCACAGTATACAGGAAGACTCATTGCCCTTAGTGCTGTCCTTACCTCATAGGAATTCTTTCTTTGAACTGCATAACAATAGAAAACATCTACCCACAAATGTTAAGATGCTGTCGAATTACTAAAGACTGTTTCATTCTTGTTCTGTTTTATCCTCAGTCTCGTTCTTCTGAAGTCTCTACTTTAACTAATGTAAGTTATAAAATTGGAGGGGGCTTCTTGGAGCAATGAGTCTCAGTCTTTACTATTGCAGCCAGCCACATCATATAATCCTACTAATAATTTACCAGGCTCCATTAAAAAAAATTACCTGCTTTCTTAGAGAGCACTGGAGTAATAAAAATGGAACAAAATTTAGTAGTACAAAGTACAAGGTCATGCACTTAGGTACTAATAACAAGAATTTGTCCTGTAATTTGGGAGCTCGTCAGTGGACTTGTCTACATGTGCACATTTACTGTGCAGTAACCAAAATTATTGAGCAGTACGGGTGGGCATTTACATGCACATGCCCATACTGTGCAGTAAATATGGGGACTTACACTGACTTGGGCATAAATTTGATACCTGCATGATGCATCATGCAAGTATCAAGTTTATGCCCGATTAGTTACTGCGCAGTTACACACGTGTAGATGCCTTACTGCACAGTAACACTGTGTGCGCGGACTGACTTTAACTTTAGCACATCTATACATGCGCTTTAATGCCTGCATGTATAGATGCTGACCTGTTCCTGCTTACTGCACAGTACATTTAAGCCAACATAAGTGCACATGTAGACATGTCCAGTGGGAAGCAAAGGAAGAGAAATGCTTGAGGTTATGTCTGTCACAAGATGACTATGAACTACCAATTTGTAAGGGTGTACTGAAATCATGATTTTGCGTTTTTCACAGAAAAAGTGACATCAGCCATTTTCCGCAAAAAATGGCAGACTCTGTGATTTTGACAGGCTCACTGTAGAAAAAAATTAATTATTGGTGAACAGAGAAAAGAGCAGAAAGCAGTCTTGAAGCATGGGGGGAGGAAGGTGGAAGAGAAAGCAAATGAGAAGCTGAGCCTGATGTAGCCTTGGTACAGGTGCCAGCCTGGTTCCAGTCTACCTCCATCTAAGTGCAAGAGTTTTGGTTCCATCTTTTAAGCAGCCAGAGGCATGCTGGTGTAGTGTGCTGCAGCCTAAGTAGGACTGAGCAGGGATGAACAGTGAGAAGAAATCCTCCAAGAGGGCCCGATACATTTCAGTTCTGGATGGTGTAAGGCTTGCATGCAGATGGAGGCAGACTGTTTTGTATCTCCTGCAGCATGATTCTGGATGTGTCAAGGAAAACCAGTATAGATTGACACTTAGAGTCTGAAGCGCACATGAAGCCAAAGGCTGCTGCAGAGGCTGAAGGTCAGAGCAAGAAACAAGCGATCATGTCCTCACTCTTTTAAAGGACCATGAAAAGCTGCTTGCAGAGGAAGTCAATGGCATTTTTCCTTGTGGAGGCTTTTGCAGTGGCAAACATCCCATTTGAGAAACTTGATCACCCTAACTTAAAGGACTAACTGAACCAAAATATGCCAAATGCTGGTAGTTTTCTGTGTGTGAACAGGCTTCGCCAAGACTGTCTATCTCCCTACAGTGACTGATTCACATATACAGTCCACAAAGTCTCTGATGGCAGAGTCCTTCTCCATTGTGGCTGATGAAGCCACCAACTCTCAAGATAACCATGTGCTGCAACATTTTATTTGTACCTGGGAGATAAACAGCAGAACCTGCCTGTTTTCAAAAACAGAGCTACTGTCCAGCTGACTAGAGGGAACACGTATGCTCCCAGTCAGCTGTCAACACGTGTGCTACTGTACAGTAAACAAGAGTAAAATTGCTACTTATATTTACAGGTAGCAAATTTACTCTCAATTAGAGCAAATTACTGTACAGTAAGCGTCTGCATGTGTAGATGGGAATGCTTACTGCATAGTAATTAGCTTCAATTGAGAGTAAAGCATCTCGTGTAGTTGCCCCCCTGTGTCCCGATTTACAAATGGCTGGTAATCATAGTCTTACTGTTCTAAGGAATGATCTCTGATTGGCTTTATTTAAAGTTATTCGTTTGACTAGAATTTTCAGAACTGGATGAAACTAGTTTTTTTGCAAACCTGAAAGGTATTACTTAATTGGGATTTATATCCCACAAATGCAAAAAGGGTGAAGAGAGACGTTTCTTATCTCCTTCCCTTCCTTATTTACACCGGTCTGTTACTTCTTCACTTTAGTTTATGATTTGGCATGATTTGCTTTGTTTTATATATCTAAGCATCTACTATTAACAAGATGATAACATTCAATGCATTTGGTCCTTTTTAATGTTAATAGAGTTAATAGATAAGTAAGGTTAGGTGGTCCCCTGTTTTCCACAGGCTATTGTTTTAATGTAAATGTGTTTCCTGTTTTTCATATGAACAGGTTGTTGATTATGGCAGCCTTATTTACAGTGGTCTCTTCTCAGGTATCAGTCTCTCACTCCTTACAGGTTTTACTTTGAAATGTAAATACAGCTTTCTGTTTTCCTGTTTAAGCAAGCAGGCTGGTGACCCTCCCCTGCTCAGGTCTGTTGTGTAACTCCAGCATTAGTTAGAGGTCTTATTACATGTAATGACTAATGCCGGTTCTCTGCTTACATAGCACAATCCTTCAGCTTTCCTATGGGGAATACCAACTCCAAGTAGCTCTCCATCATGGTAATATATGATGAGTTATAAGTCCTGTAATTGGCACTCCACTATGTGAGTTGAAGCTCAGCATTCTGTGCCTCCCTTAGTCTCTCTAATTAGCCCCACATATTACAGATCAGAATCTGGTGTTATGATATCCTTATCTTTAAACATAAAAAGTTTGTTTGTATACTTACTGTTTAGAATGGGCTGTGGATAACCTAACGTTCTATTTGAGAAGAGTCACAAGTTTAATTTTTCTTTTCTAAATATTACAAAGAAACTAAGAGTGTTTCAACTCCTTGATGTAAACTAGGAGTTCAAGGAATTGTATCTTCTTACCTGGAGACTAAATCGTCATGCCCTTGCTTATATGACTGATCTTACATGGGGTTCATCAAGATTGCTAGGCATAAAAAATGTTACAGGATCAGGGCACACAAATTTAAAACTAAATGATGAAGGTATTGGAGTTTATATCTGGACTGCCATATCCCAAATTTAACTTTCCAACTCAGAACTTGCCATGAGCAGAAATCTTATCAAAGTATACATATTTGGAACATATAAAAGGTAAATAAATTGTAATATTTCTCCAAGGTCTGCCTATAACTCAAATAGCAAAGCATTTTTTTAATGAAAGTTTTGTTGTGGTTAGAGAAATGCTGATTTTACCCATTTACCCACTGCACATAGCTGGCATTATAGATGTTACGGTTTAAAAATAAAAAAAACAAAGGACAGGAAGCAGAAGCTAGTCTAGAACTGAGAGAGTGAGTGTTTTGGTGGGTTTCTTATTTTTATTAATCAAACATCATCCTTTACAACTCACTTATACACTTGCCTTGTTCTGATTTTTATGTAGACTTTTAATGCATTAAAAGTAGGGGCAAGTTAAGCAGTCCATAGCCTCTGTATTTAACTGTAATCAATATATTACAAGTTGAAGTTACATAGAATACCTACGTTTTGTGCATGTATGAGATATGAGGCCAAAGAATACATGCAAATATTCATATACTGTGGAGAATGACTTTTATACCCATTATAAAAAAAATCCTGGGTAGGTTTCCAGTGTAAACATATAATGGGTCTGGTCAGTGCATACTGAAATCCAACAGAATCTTTACATGATATTCAGTAGGTGGTGGATCAGACCCTATACAATGTTTGATTTTATATTATCCTGCTCAGATATGAGTACTTGTGATATTATCATAGTAGAAACATTGGGCTTATGGTAGCACCATGTGACTCTTGTGGTAATCACTGCAGAAAAAAATGATGAGCTGTTGCACTTGCTCAAAAAATGTAGAGCAATGATGCTTTCTCTAGGAATCTAGAGCAAGGATGCTTTTTCTCCTTTCTGTAGGAATCAGCCACAAAAAAAGAGGTAGTATCCTCAACAGATGCAGTTCTAAGAAATGTTTTATCTATTAAAGAAACAACTAGGACAGGTTATACAATCTATATATCAGGTATGGAATGATGACAGTTCTTTTAGAATTGCTGAGTGGCATTTCCAAAAGTGTTTGGCACTGGTCTAACTCTTCTTTTTCCATTAGGAGTCTTAAAATTAACTTTAGTGGCAGGAGAAGCAGGTTCATGCTAGTAGTAGCTTTTAATTTTCATTTTTCTTCCTCCGCTTCACTGTCACTCTCAGAAGAACCTGTAAGGAGCATGCTGGCTAACCCTTGATCACTGTTTATGATTTCTTAGGATTTTATATCAAGTATTTCTTTCTACAGAGACTGCCCATCCTGCCTTCCAGCTATTTCTGATCTGGCCAGACTTCAGCTGGATGCTGTGCCTCAGGAGCCCTGTGCTGACAGCAGATAGCTGGGCAAATGCATTTCAAACTGACTTCATGTCAGAGAAAGTGAACTTGGCAAAAAAAAGTAATTTTTATTCAAGGGACTCCTTATCTTTTAAATGTTGTCCTATTTCAGTTAAGCACCAATGTAAAAATCATAGCTTGTATTCTCCTTAAGGGTTTTCTTTGCTGTTGTACATTACCAAGCATCATCACAGTGCTGCATGCCTCAAGGTACAGGTGTTATTACAGGTTGTTTTTTTCTTATAATAGGAGATCCACATGGAACGCTGTGTAAATTTGACAGATATAGCTGTGGAAGCTGTTCTTACCTGTTGTCCAAAGATATACATTCTGTTGTTCCATGGATGCCCACTGATGACAGGTTAGTCAAAGCACACAGGTAATATTCCATATTTTAAGTTGACTCTAAGGTAAGCAGCATGTCATCTGTCTGCCTAGAAAGCAAAGACCACCGTGCAAATGTTCCCAGAATGAGCAACGAGGTACTATTTTTTATATTAATAGTAGTATTCTTGGGGTTTTCCAAAACAAGACGGGGTTCTTGCTTCAAAGACTTGATAGACTTAACAGGGGAAGGAAACACAATAGTTCAGGCACACACAGGTTTAGACACAGCATTCTTCTAGCAGTTGCATAAGTAAGTTGTAAAATGCAACTCAACTCTGAAAACGTACTACATCAATTGATACTTTATTTAGAAGACTTTATGGTTTAACATTTTCCTCTTAGTCTGGTTTCAGATTTTCTTTATAGAACCAAATGATATTGTTATCAATAGAGATTTTCCTCAACCCCAGCCCTGGATACTGTACCCCTGATCCTACCAGCTCCCTTTTGTTGTTAGCTCTTGTGAACAGCCTGTCCTTTTTACCTGTGTCTGCGTCTCAACAATCAGCTCAATAGATATTGGTAACAACTACACTGGCTGCAGCCACATTCAGATTTTCACGCTTGAATGGAGTTCACAGACTGGTTCTTCTCTCAGGCTAATGTGAGAGAAGAACCAGACTCTCATATTACAGGTGATTGCTCTTCAGTAACAATGCATCTGTGCCTTAGTACTATGTTGCTCCAAAATGGCTATTGCTGTTTTAGGGAGTATCATCTTACTAGCAGAAGCCTGTTTTTTTTTCTAATACCTGTGCAGCTATGGTATGTGTTACAGTAATCTTTTTAAGTTTGTCTTCTGTATTAGCCACATTCTGAGTAAGACAATTTGTACTTGTAATAATACAGTGTATGCTTATCATTACAGTATTTTTATTGCACTATCTGCTGTTGTGGCATTATTGCTGCGTTTTAAGTATGCACTCTGGTGTATTTTTTACAAAGTTTTCTGAGTTTAAAAGCAGTTCTAGAGTGGCATTTTACACATACATTACCAAAGGAGCAGCACATACTGAGTTTTCATTAAAAAGTGCACTCTACAGTGAGTATCAACTTGTATATTAATTATAAAAGGATACACTCACACATTTCAGTTGAAACAACTGGTTAGTTTGCTCTGTTTTCCAGTCACAGTTTTATTTTGGACACGTGACTCAGTGTCCCAAGAAGACCTAAAAACTGTCACTGAGCCCATTTAGCTATGATAAATACCAAATTATATTCAAAGCCCTCAACATTTCTGGTTTTGTTGGAGATGGAATTTCATCCAAATTGTTATTGTTGCTGACTTCATCAGATGTTACTGATGTGCTGTCAGTATTGAAGTCTCAGGGACTATAGTGCCAGCAAAAAGATGCAGCCAGAAGATCTCAACATTAGTCTTATTTCAAAGAACAAGCACAGGCTCAGTTTTGTGGCAAACATTCAGCCAGATTCATTGTCCACAAGGCACACCGCTAACACACGCATGATCTGACAGGCAAGGTGATAATGCATGTGTGCCCATGTTAAGGTATTGGCATAACACCACGTAAACTCTCCTAAACCAATACAAAGTTCCCATAATTTTGAATGCTCTCTTTATGAAGTGATCAAAACAAATTACATAGTTTCATAGTTGGTAGGGTCAGAAGGGACCTAATCAGATCATCAAGTGCAACCGCCTGCCACGGGCAGGAAAGAATGCTGGGGTCAAATGACCCTGGCTAGGTAATTGTCTAGACTCCTTTTGAAGATCCCTAGGGTAGGGGCAAGTACCATTTCCCTTGGAAGTTGGTTCCAGCTCCTAGCCGCCCTGACAGTGAAGTAGCGCCTCCTGATGTCTAGCCTGAATCTACTCTCTGTCAACTTATGGCCATTATTCCTTGTTACTCCCAGTAGTGCTCGGGGGAACAGGGACTCTCCCATTGCCTGCTGGTCCCCCTTGGCAAGTTTATAGACAGCCACCAGATCCCCTCTCAGCATTCTCTTGTGAAGGCTGAACAGGTTCAGTTCCCATAGCCTCCCTTCATAGGGTCTGCCCTGCTGCCCCCTGATCATGTGAGTGGCCCTCCTCTGGACCCTCTCGATGCTGTCCTTATCCCTCCTGAAGTGCAGCACCCAGAATTGGACACAGTACTACAATTGCGGCCTGACCAGTGTCTCATAGAGGGGGAGGATCACCTCCTTGGACCTGCTCTTGTTGCATCTGTGGTGCAATTAGGCTTCCTGACCGCGTCCCCACATTGGCGACCCATGTTCATCTTGGAATGAATAATGACTCCAAGATGCTTTTCTGCCTCTGTGCTGACAAGAAGGGAATTCCCCAGCCTGTAGGTATACTGCTGGTTTTCCTCCCCAGGTGCAGTACGTTGCACTTGTCAGTATTGAAACCCATCCTATTCTCATCCGCCCACCTCTGTAACCTTCCCAGATCTAGTTGTAGCCTGTTCCTCTCTTCCAGCATGCCCACTTCTCCCCACATCTTAGTATCATCTGCAAATTTGAACAAGGTGCTTTTCACCCCCTCGTCCAAGTCACTGCTGAAGATGTTAAACAGTGCAGGCCCGAGGACCGAGCTCTGGGGAACCCCACTGTCCACATCCCTCCAGGTCGAAAATGACCCATCCACCACCACTCTCTGGGTGCGACCCTCCGACCAGTTTGCGACCCATCCAACTGTGTAGGCGTTGACACCACAGTCGCCTAATTTTTTAATGAGAATGGGGTGAGAGACAGCGTCGAAGGCCTTCCTAAAGTACAGAAAGACTACATCCACCACGACACCTGCGTCCAAGGATTGTGTGACCTGGTCGTAGAAGGCAACCAGGTTAGTCTGACAGAACCTGCCTCTAGTGAACCCATGTTGATTGCCCCTAAGCATAATCTCCCCTGCAGATCCCTCGCAGATGTGCTCCTGGATAATTTTCTCAAAGAGCTTTCCCAGGACCGAGGTAAGACTAATGGGCCTGTAGTTTCCTGGGTCCTCTTTCCTCCCTTCTTGAAAATGGGGACCACATTTGCCCTTTTCCAGTCCTCCGGCACCTCACCAGAGCACCGCAAGTGCTCGTAAAGCTGTGCCAGGGGTCCTGCAATGGCCTTGGCCAGTTCCCTCAGCAGTCTGGGGTGGAGATCATCAGGACCTGCTGACTTGAACGTGTCTAGTCCCACCAGAAGCTCCCCGATTAGGTCCTCACTGACCCTGGGCCTGAGGGTATTACATTCTGACTGACATATTACATTCCACCAATATCTTGAGCCATCCTGTACCATGAACTTGTTTTACATCCTGATCTGGGTGTTCCCATTCCATCCTTATCATCGTGGTACTGGACCATCCTGTACCTTGTACAACCTCTTGCCATCTCTTTGCAGGAATGCACATCTGGCTCACATCTTAACCACATTCCAAATTTTGCTTATGTAAGGAGTTTGTGCCTTGGCAAGGTTCACTGATTAGGCTTACTCTGGCCAGTGATTTAGCGAAGCCTTTGTGTGAGCAATATATATATTGATCAGTGTCCCAGTGAGGCCTACACAACTCATTCTTGCCCTCTTAACCCTTTTCATTATCTGTTTTAGTGTTTTTTTTAAGTTGAGCTTGATTCTCCGCCCTTATAACAACTGCAGCACTGAGTAATTTCTCATCAGCTCTCCAAAAATAAAAGCAAGTCTGGCATAACAAATTAACTTGTCTCAAAACAGATGAAAATTGGTTTTGGCTTTACATCTTGTTGTGCCTCAATAGGATTAATCCAGTCTAACAAAATAATAGATTTCAGAGCTGTCTAAAAATCTGCTTTAGAGTTCCCTTATAGAGCAACAGCAATCTTTGATAACTAATGTTCCTTCATATTCTTCACCACACTGATCTGTAAGTTATGTCAAAGATGAAGTGTTAGTAGAATAAGAATTCAAACTGAATGTTAGTGAGAAACAATTATTTGGGATGTGCAGGCTAGTCATTCAGTAAGAGGCATATCTTTTAGCTCTGGATGCAGGCTGACAGTCCTACCTTTTCAGCCAGTTGATGCTTCAACATTGCAAAGTTTAACCAGGGGCAAATTGTTCATGTATGTGAGGAAATATTTCACTCTGCTATTGCTCAGTTACTGGTTTATCTGCTAACTTTCTCCATGCTTTTTTTTTTTGTAATATTGAAACAGTTCTTCTATCTTGTAAACCAGTAATTTTCAACCTTCAGGCCCCACAGGCCAGATGAATGGTACAGTGCTGGTCTGGGGGGCAAGTGCCATGTGTAGAATCAGTCTGCAGGTGTGCTGGATCTGCTGGATTCTGGCCGCTGAGTGACACGGTGCACCAGCACAATCTAGCATATTGGACCATGTCATCCAGGCCACAGGGCTTCCTCCGGAGCCCCTGGCTCTCGGCTGCAGGGGCTGCCTGTCCCTTTTTCAGGCTCTGGGACCTGGGAGCATGGTGACCTCCCCTTGTGGGGTCTGCTCCCTTTTGGGGTCTCTGGCACGCCAGCTGGAGGAGCTCCAGGCCACAGTCCACAGACTGCGTGCCATCAGGGACTGCAAGCAGGAGATAGACTCCTACTGCCAGGCCCTTCTCCCCCGGGAGGCGGAGGGTAGACCACAGTCTCCCTCCACGCCAAAGGAGGACTCCGGGACCTCCCGCTCTGTCTAGCCAGGGGCATGGACCACGGTGGTCAAGGGCCCTAAGGCCCGCCGCACCAAGGCCCCTGCCCAGCCGGAGCTGAGCAACAGGTATGCACCTCTTGCCGCTCCAGCAGAGCCTGCTGAGTTGCCGGCTCCCGCAGGCAACATGGGCCCAACTGCAGCTCCCACCCCTGCTCTCCCCAAGACAAAACGTAGGGTGTTTGTTGTGGGAGACTCTCTCCTGAGGGGGACTGAGAGGGCAATCTGCCGCTCCGACCCCTTAGCCTGGGAAGTCTGCTGCTTCCCGGGGGCCCGCATCCGGGACATTGCGGAGAGAATCCCAGAGCTCCTCAAACCCACAGACCACTATCCCATGCTCCTAATTCACGTGGGCACCAATGACACGGCTCGGAGCGCTCCCAGCTGGGTCATGAGGTGCTACAGGGATTTGGGAGCGGGGCTAAAAGGTCTGGGGGCACAGGTGGTGTTCTCGTCGATCCTCCCAGTCTCAGGCTATGGGCCGAGGAGGGAGAGGAGGATCCACGTGGTCAACCAAAGACTGCGGCGCTGGTGTCGTCGGGAAGGCTTTGGCTTTCATGACCACAGCCCGCTCTTTGGCGAGAGAGGCGGCGAGCTGCTGGGAAGAGATGGCCTCCACCTCTCTCCCCTAGGGAGGAGGCTCTTCTCAGCCAGACTGGCTGACCTGCTCCACCAGGCTTTAAACTAAGCCCTCTGGGGGACGGAGGCACTACCACCACTGCTGGCCTGCTGAGCAATCCTTGCAAAGCCAGTAGTTCAAGGCACTTAAGGGAGCCCACCCCTGCCCCAGCCCTGGCAAAATCTGTGGGCAAGGAAGGAGCCCCCCAGGGGACACTTGCTTGCCTGTACACAAATGCCAGGAGCTTGGGGAATAAGCAGGAGGAACTCATCCTCCTGCTCAATGCAAATAATTATGATGTCACAGGGATAACGGAGACCTGGTGGGACTCCACCCATGACTGGACCACAGGTATAGATGGCTATACCCTGTACAGGAGGGATCGTGTAGAGTAAAGGGGCGGGGGTGTAGCTCTCTATGTTAAGGAAAGCTACACGTCCCTGCAAGCCGATATTGGTGACCAGGGTAGACGCCTGGTACCCTCTGGGTTAAAATCCGTGGGGAACACGGCACAGGGGACACAATGGTGGGAGTCTGCTACAGACCTCCCACCCAAAGTCCTGAGCTTGACCAGGAGTTTGCCCGGGAACTGGCTGAGGCCGCACGCTCCAGGACCATGGTTGTCATGGGTGACTTCAATTACCCGGACATCTTATGGGAGGATCGCTCAGCAAAATCTGAGCGGTCGCAGAGCTTCCTCTCGTGCGTGGATGACCTCTACCTGACTCAAGAAGTCTATGGGCCAACGAGAGGCAAAGCACTGCTCAACCTGGTACTGGCTACTGGGGATGACCTAGTCGGCGACCTAGTGATCGATGGGAAGCTGGGTGACAGCGACCACGAGCTGATCACCTTCACCATCTGCCAAAAAGCTGGCAAGTCAGTCAGCAACACAGAAGTCCTTGACTTCAGGAAAGCCGACTTTGACAAGCTCAGGAGGCTTGTCAGTGAGGCCCTAAGGGACCATGACCACGGAGAAAGGGGAGTTCAAGAAGAGTGGTTGCTCCTCAAGGGAGCGATCCTCAATGCACAAACTAAGTCTATTCCATCTCGGAGGAAAGGCAGCAAGAGGGCACAGCAGCCCCCCTGGCTTTCCAGGGACTTAGCAGACCTCCTGGGGCTAAAAAGAATGGCCTACAAAGGATGGAGGATGGGAGTCACCTCCAAGGAGGATTATTCTGCACTGGTTCGGTCCTGTAGGGAGCAGACCAGGAAAGCCAAGGCTGCGACTGAACTCCAGCTAGCTTTGAGCATCGAGGACAATAAAAGTCCTTTTTCAGATATGTGGGGAGCCGGAGGAAAAGTAGGGGCAACAGTGGACCCCTG
Organism: Alligator mississippiensis; assembly: GCF_030867095.1. Lineage (NCBI taxonomy): Eukaryota > Metazoa > Chordata > Crocodylia > Alligatoridae > Alligator > Alligator mississippiensis. Next base: position 114,263,131 of record NC_081827.1, read on the forward strand.
CTGAACCAGATGGGGCAACTGACAACTGACGCCCAGGAAAAAGCCAACCTATTAAATAGGTACTTTGCGTCGGTCTTTCATCAGTCCCATGGGACGCCCGTGCCCGCTATGGGACAGGGAAGTCCGGGTGAGGGTGATCCCCTGCCCTCCATTAATGCTGACTTCGTGAAGGAACATCTTGAGAAGCTGGATACCTTCAAGTCAGCCGGCCCTAACAATCTTCACCACAGGGTACTCAAGGAGCTGTCAAGCATCATAGCCCAGCCTCTAGCACGGATCTTTGAAAACTCTTGGCACTCTGGTGTAGTGCCCGAAGACTGGAAGAAGGCCAATGTGGTGCCTATCTTCAAGAAAGGGAGGAAAGTGGATCCGGCTAACTATAGGCCCATTAGCCTGACTTCTATCCCGGGGAAGATCTTTGAAAAGTTTATTAAAGAGGCCATCCTTAATGGACTGGCCAACGCCAACATCTTAAGGGATAGCCAGCACGGGTTTGTTGTGGGTAGGTCTTGCTTGACCAATCTCATTTCCTTCTGTGACCAGGTGACCTGTCACCTGGACAAGGGAGAAGAGATTGATGTCATATATCTTGACTTCAAAAAAGCCTTTGACCTGGTTTCCCATAATCACCTCTTAGAGAAACTGGCCAATTGTCACCTTGGGTCCTCCATGATCCACTGGCTGGAAAACTGGCTCCGGGGTCGGACCCAGAGGGTAGTAATTGATGGAAGTCACTCATCGTGGTGTCCTGTGACCAGTGGGGTCCCCCAAGGCTCTGTCCTTGGACCCATACTGTTCAACATCTTCATTAATGATGTGGACACTGGAGTCAGAAGCGGACTGGCCGAGTTCGCCGATGACACCAAACTTTGGGGAAAAGCATCCACACCAGAAGACAGGCGGGTGATCGAGGCTGACCTGGACAGGCTCAGCAAGTGGGCGGACGAGAATCTGATGGTGTTCAACGCCGATAAATGCAAGGTTCTCCACCTTGGGAAGAAAAATCCGCAGCATCCTTATAGGCTCGGCAGTGCTATGTTGGCTAGCACTATGCAAGAAAGAGACTTCGGGGTCATCATTGACCACAAGATGAACATGAGCCTGCAGTGCGATGCTGCGGCTAGTAAAGCGACCAAAATGCTGGCTTGCATCCATAGATGCTTCTCAAGCAAATCCCGGGACATCATTCTCCCCTTGTACTCTGCCGTAGTGAGGCCGCAGCAGGAGTACTGCGTCCAGTTTTGGGCTTCACAATTCAAAAAGGATGTGGAGAAGCTTGAGAGAGTCCAGAGAAGAGCCACGCTCATGATTAGAAGTCAGGGAAGCAGACCCTACGATGACAGGTTGAGAGCCCTGGGGCTCTTTAGCCTGGAAAAGCGCAGGCTCAGGGGTGATCTGATGGCCACCTATAAGTTTATCAGGGGTGACCACCAGTATCTGGGGGAACGTTTGTTCACCAGAGCGCCCCAAGGGATGACGACTAGGTCGAATGGTCATAAACTACTACAAGACCGTTTCAGGCTGGACATAAGGAAGAATTTCTGTACTGTCCGAGCCCCCAAGGTCTGGAACAGCCTGCTACCGGAGGTGGTTCAAGCGCCTAAATTGAACACCTTCAAGAGCAAACTGGATGCTCATCTTGCTGGGATCCTATGAACCCAGCTGACTTCCTGCCCTTTCGGCGGGGGGTTGGACTCGATGATCTTCCGAGGTCCCTTCCAGCCCTAATGTCTATGAAATCTATGGGTCTGGAAATTTGGCAGCAGGGAAGCTGCAATTAACACTGCTACTTCTCCCTCATTGCCAAATTTTTAGACATGTGGGGAAACCCACAGGCTGGATGACATGGCTTTAGAGCCAGAGGTTGAGCACCACTGCTACATATTCCCTTTTCTCCTTGAACCATGTAAAGAGAGCTTTGTCAACATTAGTGTCTCTTCCTGCACCCTCATGTCTAAAACAACTCGTTGTCAGGCCATTTTCATAGTCAGCTGAAGTTTATCCTTCTGCTTCCAAATTCTGAAAATAACCAACATGTGCAATTCCCACTTGACTGCACATTGGTTGTAACTGACCCCAAGAGCTTGAAATTCTGATAATCTGTGTTCAGTTTAGGTGTGAGACAACTTGGCATGTGATCTGTTTCTGACAGAAAAGTAAAAATAACTATGGTATGACCTGACACAAGAAAGCAGCACGACACATCTATATGTTGCATCACAACACGATTTCCACCTTTCCCAAATATTGCTCTTAAACAGCTGTTTCCAGGTTTTCCATACATATTATGGAAAATGTATCTCATTTTCATTCTCAAAAGTTATATTAATATATTAGCTTTGAATTTAGTTGAACTAACATCAAGAGTAAGTACTTAGCAAGGTATAAACAAATTCACTCAGTTGGGATTTAGGATGCAAGTATAAATCAGTTATTAAAAAGACAGGAATTGGGTCTATATAAAAAAATGGAAGAAAGCTGTTCTCGTTGAGGAGCAGATTTGAAGTATCTTAAGTCCCTGGATCAGGGAAGGGTTTTCACTCAAGAAGGCATTTGGACACATGCTTAACTACATAAATGGCGTTTAAGCCTGACTTTTATTTTAAATACAGTAAAAGCTGTGTTATCTGGCATCCATGGGGAATGGGAAGTGCCAGTTAATCAAATATGCCAGTTACCTGAGAGGTGTCTTTGCCTGGTCAGGCTGCCATCCCTCCCATCACGTCTGGTGCGCCAGGGCTTTCACTCCCTGGAGTCAGTGTGCCAGGGGACAAGGAGGGAGGCCCCACACAGGCTGCTTTGCCCCGGGCCATAGTTCAAAGTCGGTGAAGTGGGACTTGGCAAAACCAGAAGTGCCATGGTGGGATTTCCAGTTTCGATTTTGCTGCATCAGTCGGCATGCTGGTTAATAGAGCATGCCAGTTAATAAAATGCCAGATAACACAGCTTTTACTGTACATGCTTAAGTGTCTCCTTTATCAGGGTCCTTAGTAGGATTCCCCTTGACACCTCAGATAGATTAATATGTGGTGGTTCAAATGGATTAAAGTCTAATCATTGCAGACATGAAAAAAGATGTACTTTACTGGGAGCAACAGCATGTTAGTTCAACCCTTCTCTGCAGTGTCCATATAGATCAGGTGCTTCAGCAGGGCTTTTTGGCACTTTTATCTAAAGCTGATTCAATCATCTATTAGATAAAATCACCAGAAAAGCCCCACTAAGCTGCCTGATACAAATGCTGCAGAGCTGGGTCAAAATTAGTGCACTGCCTTTTCTTGGCATGCACTAGACTTGGCACTGGAGTGCACTGAGTTTAAAGTAAAGAGCATTTTGTGGGGGGGTTTCACATCTGCAAGCAACCTGTGTTAGGCCATCTGTTGCCTTTCTCTTAGTTGTATTTCTGTATTACAAATCAGAATGTGGTGCTCTTCTAGTACTCTTGTTGCCATCTATTTAGCATGGCAGTGTCATTTTCTGTCTATTTGTACAAAGCCTAGTGTTTTGGGGCTGCATTCTGGTTAACCCAGTATAAATGTTAAACATCAAAAATAATGTTGATCCTGGAATTAATTTTGTAGGCCTTGTTGGGTAGGCCTAGAAGGGTTAAATCAGTAAAGGCTCTTAAAGTGTGATATATGAAACTGGAAGTAGGCTGTATCAGTGCAGTACAAGCAGAGGCAGGAACTAATCGGGGAGGCTTGGAATGGTGAGAGGCTGTACTTGCCCAGTGAGCTGAGGCCTGGACAAAATAACAGAAATACTATATTTACCCAAATCCAAGTTGAGTCTGAATTTAAGACAACCCCGGAATACTTAAATTCTGTACATGGAAAAGGTATACATTTGTTTTAAGTTTCCATGCATAGCATCTAACTATTGGAAGATCATTTTAAATTCATCCCTACTACCACTGTACCAGGGAAAGCAGTGGTAGTGAGGCAGGTGATGGGGGAGGCAATAACAGGGTAGGCAGTGGGGGAGGAAGTGGGTAGGCACATGGCAGGGGGAGGCAGTAAGGGGGCAGTAGACAAGGGACTTGCCCCCTGCTGCTTGTCCCCTCCTGCACTTGCCTCCACTTCTGCCTGCCCCCTGCAGCCTCTGCCCCACCTCCCCTGTTCCCCTTCTTTTCCCCTATCTTCCCCCACCCAGCCTCTGCCACCACCACTTTACCCTTGCTCTGCAGTGGCAGGCTCCCTCTCTGTGCCAGCCTGGGTCATGGAGCCTGGCCTAGCCTGGCCCATGCCTAACCTGGCCCTAGCCTGGCCCTGTAGCAGCAGTGTAGAGCCAGCACCACTGTGATGGGGCTGGACTGGATTTATGCTGTGTTCCAGGCTGCAGCAAAGACAGTGCCTGCTGCATGGAGCAAGCATAAGCAGTAGGGGGAAGTGGGAAGGGGCAGAGACAGCAGGGGTGGGGAAACAGGGGAAGGAGGGTGGGGGTCCAAGGCTGTGGCAGGGGGGGCAGAGGTGGTGCAGTGAGGAGGGCATGGGGGATGTGGGATGGGTAGTGGGGAGATGCGGCAAGAGGGGTGGAGGCCCAAAGATGAGGCAGGAGAGGCAGGGTTTGCAGAGGTGGTACGGGGCAGGCACCTGCTGTGGCTCCAGCTCTGGTCCTAAGCCTTTAGCCAAAGCTTCTGCCTGCCCCCCATCACCACTTGTATTTGTTTCCAAGATGAAGGACCTTTTCCCCCATGTTAAATGAGGTGGGGAAGCTTATCTCGGAATTGAGAAAATACAGTATGATAAACTAGCTGGATTAATGGCTTACTGAGACTTGGGGGAGTAAAGTTAGTATACATACCAGATATCACCTAATAAACGGAGCATGCTTGGTTTTGGTGCTTGTATCACTTCTCAGCCTCTTGTGAGCTCAGATCAAGTGTAGTGCCTGTTCTTATTGGTTACTCAACATATAAACTGGGTATGAGCCCAAGCATGTTAATGTGTGCTAGCTAATGATGGGACAAACAGCATATTAATGATGTGCATGTAAAAAATGCACAATTTTGGAAGACTTTTGGAAGATAAGCCAGCTGAATCACTTGACTGACAGTGACTAAAGCAAATCTTGTTATATTCTCTGTCTCTGTCTACTGGAACCATGTTGATGTAGGAACTGAAAGCCCTTTGGGAGCAACAGCACCTTAAAACATTATGCTTAGGATGGAATAAGGTATATCTCCTACGAGAAGCTTTTGTTCTTTCCTTGTTAGTGTCCCAGAAAGCTTTCTTCTGTTGCAGGTGCTAATACCCTCTTCTTTGCCCATCCTTCAGATTGTGTCATTCCTGTCTTCACCCTTCAGAACTCTCCAGTAGCTGCCTTATATAATGCATCAACTTCAGGCTTCTTCTGTTGATCTTCATAGCTCTGTACCTCACTACTTTTCCATTACTTTCATGTATCACCCTGCCCCCACCATGCCAACAATGCTAGGAGATGGGGGGGTTCCCGGCGGCTTGGTTCCTCCAGGTGGCTCTGGGATCCTCAGTGGTTCAGGGGCATCGGGTAACCCTGGAGGGTCCAGGAGAAGGGCTGTCCCTCAGGAGGGTCCTCCTCGGGACTGCCATGGTCTGGGGGGCATCACCGCTTAGGGCCCGCCGTCGTTGCCAAGGGGCTGTGGGGGACCGGAGGGGTCTGCCGTCGCTTGGGGTGCTCCACCGTCATCCGGGGGGCATTCTCAGGATCCAGAGTCCTCCGCCAGGCCTTGCCTGTCCTCATGTTCACTCTTCCAAGTACAACAAATGGGTCAGCAACCTATGGCCACACAGGGCAGATGCAGCCCATAAAGGTACAATGCAGTCTGCATTTTAGTAAGGGCATGCCGATCCTCAGCCATTTAATCTGGTCCAAGTTTTTCTAATGGCATAGTGATCGCCTCTGGCCACTGCAGCCAATTGCTCCAGCTTGCCTGAAGTGCTGCTGTCCCTCACTGCAGTCTAAACTCAGTGGCAAGAGCAGCTGGAAGGAAATGGTGGGCTGCAGTGCTGATCCAGTCACAAGCTATGGCCCACATGAATAAAAGCCTGCAGGCAGCCTAAGCAACCATTTAAATTGGGCAAATTACACTAGCTGCTTGCTGGAGCCCACCAATTTTTCAATATTAAAAGTACCACTTAACTGAATTATGTGTGCTGGTTAATTCATGCAGGAATAGCATGGGCTCAGCTGCTCACAAATTACTAAGGCCAGTTACTTTGTTATTCACACTGTTTTAGGCATCTAATAGAAGCCTAACATTTGGCAGGCTGCAGTTATTTTTCTGGCTCGGAATAATACAGCAAACTGGTTGAATGGTGTCCATTGTGCATGTCGGGCAGTTCTTGATTGCTAATTGAGCCTGCTATATGTGGCCTAAACTGTGCCATTTTTATGCCTTCTTCCATGCCTACCCTGTCCATGGAACTCTGTCTCTGAATAGCTCTATAAAGCTACCAGTTTCTCCTCTTTTAAAGCTAAGATAGCTTCTGTGAAATTGGTGGGACTTCCAATTATGCTAAGCCATCGTTAAGCTAAAGTTCTTAGATTGAGCTTGGGAAGAACCGGCCTCTCTGACTGCTGAATGACCTGATAAGCACTGTAGAAAAAACACTCTAATGAGCAGGGAAGCTGATACAAAAAAGAGAGTACGAGAAGCAAATAAAATTAATAAGGACAGGTGTTGAGATAAGAGAAGAAATGAAGGGGGCCTGGAGTGAGCTTGCAAAAAGTTAATTAAAAGTAGATATCTTAGCAAAAGGACAGATAAATATTGGTATGAAATAATTGTTTCTTTGTAGCGACCTAGGGGAGTATAATTTACACATGGCGTTGCTATCATTGTCCCAGGCAGTTCTTCTGAGTTGGGCGGATTACTAAACAGACCAGCTAGTGTACTGTCAAAGTGACAATAACCCCCTCCAAACTCTTTGCCACTGAACATGAATTTAAGTCTTCCTTTCTGCATCGCACCTAGACTTCAGGAGGCCACTTGCTAGCACTGAGGCCACATAGACCCAAGCAGCCTGAACACTGAGAATGACAACAGGCAAGAGTCAACCCAGACTCACACCTCAGAACAATATCGTCTACCAAAAAAATCATTTACTTGTAATAATGAATACAGTAAAGCAGGGATGTCAAACTCATCCATCCCCACAGACTGGATGAGTGGTGTGCGGCCAGTCTGTAGGCCCATTCCCCTTCCCTGTCCCCCAGCATACTTGATCTGGTGGCTGCTCCATCCAGTCTGGGACCTGAGCTGCATGTGGTGTGGATTATGGGTGGCCGGAACGGATGCCACATATGGGATAGTCCGGCCAGAGTGGCACTCACACTGCATGCAGTGGACACCCCAGCCAGACTGCACCACAAGTGGATCACCCCAGCAGCTCTGGGACTGTGCCAAATGTGGTGCACACTCCAGCAAGTCTAGGACATACATTGCATGCAGCACCTATGAGCATCATATGCAGCGTGGGTCCTGGACTGGCTAGAGCAAGTGCCATGTGTGGCATGCGTCCCAGAGTGGGTGCCACGTGTGATGCCATCTTGCCAGGGTAACCACCTCGTGCACCATGGCTGGTGCTCCAACTGGATTGTGCCGCTTGCAGCATGGGTCTCAGACCCGTGGAGCAGCCACTAGATCAGGGATGCTGGGGAAGGGGAAGGGTTCCATTGGCCCAATCTGGCCTACAGACTGGTACCACATCACAGGTGCATGCTATGCCCTATGTGGGTTTAACTGGACCCAGAGGAAGCACTGGGGGTTGGATAGTGGGCTTCATGGGTTGGTCTGTATGTTTGATACCCCTGCAATGAAGTATGGCTGACTTGTCACTACCACCTTATTTGTCAGTGCACTTAAGTCCCAGGCAGGAGTTGTACTGATTTATACACTTTAGTTAATCAGTCACCTGTTTAAGCACAATTCGTCATTTCCAAAAAAATATGCATAGAAAATCACTATAGAAATTTATATTGATGATTCATCAATTTAAAAAAGGTATAGTAGCTCCTGGATCATTTGTATCTAGGCTATTCACAACCCACTCAGTTTGCAATGTGGTTGCTGAATTCAAGAGGAGCAGTGCAAATGATTTGTTGTGGCTTTCATTTCAGAGGGTGGCACTCATTGTCTCTTGATGTAATATGCAGAATAAAGTTAGGTAATAATGACTATGAATGACTAATTATCTCACAAAAAGTTGGAAATATGGCCAAATATGATTATTAGTTGCTCATGGATAATTTAGTCATTGTTATTCATCCTCTTGGAGTGACTACTTAGCCATATTTTACTGTAGATTTTTGAATAGTTGATCCTAAATGTGTATTTATTCTATAATAAAACCATAACAGATATATTCACTGGCTACCATCTGGTCTTTTCTTTCTGCTGTCTAGCTACTGTTACATAACTAAAAGTGCCTGAATGATTTATTTTTTCAACTACCTGTCCCCGATTATAGAATATACTAAAAAAAATCTGTTTGAGTGTAATAGCAAATGAAAAATTATACAGAATTAATACAAATTCCTAGTTTTGTCGCACAACATCTGCATACGTTATGAACAGTTAATGACCATTATTTTTTGTGTGTTTTTCTACAGATCGTTCCCGAGAAGCATTGGAGCAGTTAGTTGGACCAAACAAAATCAAGCAAGTGACATGGACTGTGTATTGATTTAGTGTAAGGGTCACAGATCATATAGCTTTTTCAGGAAATTACGTTTTCTGGGGAACAGCTTCTTTTCCGGTAACTGGTACTTTCTGTCTCACCAGATTGCTTCATTCTCTCTCTCTCCACTAGAGGTCTCTGTTACCATCCAAGTGATTTCAGGTCCCAGGCTCCTGTATCAATGCCTTGTTATTTGGTATTTTCTTTAATTAAAGCACCATCTTTCTTTACATCATAAGATGGATCATATTTCATTAAAAAGACACTTTGAAATTAATATTTATATTAGGAAAAATGCCTTGGAACCACAGGCAAAGCCCAGGCTCCACTGTGCAAATGTGATGCAGTCCCTGCCCTAAAGAGCTTGCAGTCTAAGTGCTTCCCTCCAAATACTTAGGCTGCCTATACACATGCTCAGGGGTGTCAGGGAGTGTTTTAATTAGAGTGGTTCCCAGAGAGCCACTCTAATTAATTAAAATGCCTCACCATCATGTGCATTAAGCCTCTGCAGGTTTAATAATGGCCACAGGATGCTTTATCGAAACCTCATTTGACAAGGTTTCGATAAAGCGCCCCAGCAGCCATTTTTAAACATGTGGAGGCTTATAAACATGACTGTGAGGCCACGCTGGAGATTTCTGATTAGAATGTAGAACAGGCTCAGTCAGTCTGCTCTGGCATGTTCTAATTAAAATGTGAAACAGCATGCGTATAGGCAGCCTTTATGTCTACATACATGAGGAGTTCCCTCAGAAGTTAATAGCATTACTCACAAGCATAAAGTATGTGCTTTTTTACAGGATCAGAAGCAAAGTTTATGACAAAATACAGCAGATAGTGTAGGTGAAGAAAGGGGGAAGTAATAGAAAAACACACATGGCCTTCATAATGACAGCTAGTCTCAGTTCACCACTTTCTTAACTATTATATTCCTATTTTTAGGAATATAAATTGGTAGGTGTTATTCATGCTGTTGCTTTTCACTTTGTTTAACCACCATATACTTACCTGGATTTTTAGGCAAGAATTGTTGTGGGGGAGATCTTTTATTGACCAACTGCATGGTTAACATAGACAAAGGCAAGATTTTGGGTATCATGGTAGCCTTCCTCAGGCCTCTGGATTTTTATAAGCCCAAAAACATAGCCCATAAGCAGATAAATACCACGAGAATTTTAAGACAGCTTAAACTTAAGTATAATAGCGATGACTTAATGAGCTCTCTGAATATCAGCAGATAGCCAGTTCTTTTAGCTTTTATCAGCATTTATACATGGAAGTGCTGAGATGGAAAGATAGGCCCATCTCAGTTCTGAAGTGTAACTGAACAGAAGAACTGGAACCTGGATTTAGTATTGTCTTTGACTCTCTGCCAACCCCACATCAGTCTAAATCAGCACAGTGTGTGTTCCTCAAGTAATTTAGTTGAACCTCAGGCCCCCTGAAAAATCTATACATTCATTAAAATATTGTTTGACCTTGAATTTCTAAAAATACATGCAAGTCCAGGAATTTTAATTTTCAATGTTACTGGTTTAGGATTAATTTATCACATGGTTCTGCAGGGTCTTCTGGTGTTTTGCAATTGTTATGCTGATTTCTGTCCCCTGTGGGTCTATTACAGTGTAAGTGTTCCTGTGTATGTTCAGTGGGTGTGTGTTAAACTTTACCTAGCAAATGGTGGTAATTCTGTGTTATACAGAGGGTATTTGAATGCCCTGCGTTACTATTCTGCTTTGGGAATATCTATATTTAAATTGGGTGGCTAGGAATTCTGTAGAATTCCTGACTATCAACAATATTTAAGTGTAGGTAACACTAAGGAGCAGATTTACTTTTTAAAATCCAGCATTGTTACAATCCAGGTTTATGTTAAGCTCATAACTCCACCATAAGTAAAAATAGTCTTCTATCAATCTTTTCAGAACTCTGGTTGAACAAAGTAAAGGTAAACCTCTAAACAAAATGAGACAAAAAAATGTGTTGCACCTTACAAACATGTATAACACGTTGCAGTGTCAACACTTATCTCCAATCCTGTGTTAGTTACACAAGTTATAGAAAATAGTGTTCAAGCAGGTTTACTGAATGATGTGTACATTCTTGAGCTAGGTTGCTTAAATCCATATTCCTCCAAATCAGTGCTAAGGCCTTATCTAGAGTGGTGACTTGCTCTAAGTGCAACCACAGGTAAAACTGCATTAGTGCAATTTAATATTAATTAATTAATTAGTGCAATTTAGTACTGCAAGCAGGCAGAGCTGCAGTTTGCTCTAATGCAGCAAAACCAGTGTTAGCAACTGGGGCAACTGCCTTGTCTAAACAAAGAAAGATTCAGTCAGCATTAAGGCCCCTGCCGCTTAAACACCTAAAAGATCCATTTAAAGATCCATTAAGCATTCCCATGCTAGCCTACAGGTAACTTACTATTCTGGCACGTTGCAATCCTGTTATTAGTTCAGGCCAATTACTCCAAAGCTATTGAGGCCGCGCAGGAGACATACTTTACGTTGCACCTCTGCTGAACCATCTCAACTGATTAAAATGCAGCACTGACAGGCTCAAGATGTTTAGTCAATAAGGCACAAGCAGCAGTGGTTGCACAAACCAGGGCTTCCAAAAGGAAAAAACAGCTACAGTGTAACTATTGCAAGAATGCTGCTTCACCTGCCCCTGAGCCAGAGTGGAAAGTTGTACTATAGTACCCTAAGGATGGACAGCATAAAGTGTAAGGCAGCCAAAAATGGGAGTTCCTCATAGCTTTAACAAAGAAGCAGTGATTTGCAGGGAAGGGAAAATGTATTTGTTCCTAGTGGCACAGAAATGCTGTTAACTTTTATGGATTTGATTTGGAATTATACACTACTCTTTCTTCTGTTAACTGAGCTGTATGTCATGCTGAAGGATGATACAGCTTACATTCACCTTTGAATATTGCATGCAGCTGTTTTGTTGTCTGTTAACCACTTCTAGAATATTCAACTTAGTGGGATATTCTCAACTTGTTTTATACATAAATGCCTACACACTGAGATGAACAAATCTCCTTGAATGACATTTCCCTGTCCTTAGGGTTCTTCTTTGAAAGCTTGATGTATCATTTGCATTTTCATCTCTGCAGCTTGATTCTGATCTCATGAGGTTTTGTTTTGAGGGGTTTTTTTATTTTGGGGTTGTTTTTTGCAGTGTAACTCCACTGCCTTCAGGAATGATTCTTTATTTAAAATCAGGTTTCTTGTGTTTGCAAATGTGAGGTGGAATGGAAAAATAGCATACTAGTATGCACCATATGAAGATGTGGTTAATTCTTCATGTTTTATAGTACTTCTAGTTATTGTCCCTGTTGTACAGTGTTGAGTAACACACTGTGAAAATGAGCACTGCATGTATTTGTGAGTATTTCTGTATTGTTTTGAAAATCAAAACCAGTAAATCTTTAAACTGGATTGAGTTGGCAAGTTTATGCCTGTAAGCTACTCTGACTCCACTCAAAATGCTTCTCTCATACACCTACACACACTTTCAGCCCTCTTTTTAAACCATCATTTGTAGTTACTATTTAGAAGCTTGAAATTGAAACCTTTTTCCTCTTTCAGCCATAAATCCTTCATGGCAGTTGCCTAGTGGGGCGGGGGGCTGGACTCAGTGATCTTCCGAGGCCCATACCAGCCCTAATGTCTATGAAATCTATTAAATCATCATAGGGTTGCTCATTAGAGCTGGGCTACTTTGAAAATTCCCTTTCAAGTTGGTATGTCAGCAAATACTTCCTAATAGGTCAGGTTGCTTCCTTGCAAACTGTCGAGAAGCTACAGCTGTCAAGGAGAAAAGCATGGTTGTAGACCTGCTACTTCATCTTTGGCCAGAATTTTCTTTAGGTTTTCCAGGGAAAAAGATTTCCTGGGAAAAAATATTATGCCTAAGACCACTTTATTGCAGGATAACTGAAGAGTTAATTTGAAAGACAAAAACAACTTACCATCAGTTCCAAAACATAGTGGACCAGTCTTTCTACCTTGACCCCAGCCTGAAAAAAAGATAGCACTGAGGCATTCTGCAGTAGTATTAAAATGTATAGTAAAAGGACCAAATCATTCTTACTCTGGCACATTCAGCCTAGGGACAGGGAGACAGAAAGAATTTTATGTCCAACTAGATATGAAATTGCATAATTGAAATTATTAATGATTTGTATTATCTTTGCAGGAAAGAGTCCCAGTCACAGACTAGGACCCTGCTGCTGTGGTACTGTACAAACACCAAACAAATATGTGGTGCCTGCCCAAACAACTTACACTCTGAGTACAAAGAGGAAATAAAATCCCTTACAGGAACTGTAGGCATACTGCTGGATTGACTGCTACATCTTACGCCAAAATAACCTAAGCATGGGCAAAGGAAATTTGTGAAGCAGCCACATAGTCGAGAATACTTACCTTCACCGGACACACAAAAGTGGATTCTGATCAGTTTTGGAAAGCTGAGCGAAACCACTATTCTGCTTGACTATACACTGAATTTCTATGGCTCCTTACAGACATTAAAAAAAAAAAGTGGTGTTATAAACTCAGTGTGCTCCTGCACCGAGCCAAGCACGTGTCCAGAAGAGGCGGTGCATTAGTTGGATCTGGCTCACCTGACATCTGTATAAATCAGGCGCTTTAATGGGCTTTTGTAGTGCTTTTATCGAAAAGCTGATTGAATCAGCTTTAGCTAAAAGTGCCAAAAAGCCCCGCTAAAGTGCCCAATCTATATAGACGCTGCGGAGCTGGGCTGAAGTAACGCACGGATCCTTCTGGTAAAGCGCGATTTTTCTTGTTCTTTTTTTTTTTTAACGTCTGCAAGTAGCCTATTATCCTATCTTCTCTCTGACACAGTTCCTCCCCCTTAATCTTTTGCTTTATTACATCCTAAGTAGAAAGGTCAGTGAAATAGCTGTCTCAAGGGAAAAAAAGAAATTACCTTGAATCTTTTTTTCTCTGTGACAGATCCCCATCAACCCTGCCCTTCCTGTGTATTCAGAGGATATGGACAAAGTTTGTTTTTCAAAATCCACATGAATTAGTCTCTAATCTTATTACTGTTTAGTTCACAATCAGTTCAGTTTATTAATCAGATTAGTCATTTTAGCTCTGGCCAGATGAAGAAGTGAGTTCAGGACCATGCGTTGTTCTTGACTGACAGCCCTGGCTGCCTCAGGAGATTCAAGGAAGGTACCAGGATGCAGACATATAGTTTGGAATGAGATGGGAAGAAAAACCTGATTAGTTATATGGACAGTCACAAGGAGATATAAAAAATAAGAGGAGGATACATTTGGACTACCCCGGGTCAGTCCAGGTTCTCCCCAACTATATAATGACCTAACAAATTCACATGTTCTGTTTTAAGAAGCCTAATGTTGATTTTTTCAGTGTATGTGAATAAGAAACACACATGAGAACAGTGTGCCTACCTACAGGACAAATAAAGTTTTATAGTGGAAATCTTAAGAAATATTAAATGACATGTTTTGTGACAAAGAAGCTGGTACATTTATCGTATAAGCAAAATGACAGACCTAAAACTGCCTTTGGAGATGCACTTGGATTGAGGCCTGTGTGCATATCTGACAGTGAAATTTACCTGCAAGCTTTTCCCCAAACTAGGGGCCAAACCTTCCATTGTTCTAAGCTGAAGTAGTGGTATTGACTTCCGTAGAGCTAGACCAAGTTACATTAGCCAAGAATCTGGCTTATGTTCTTTTTTCACGTTTTATAAATATAGAACACTCCCTCCCCCAACCCCCCATCAAGTACAAGCTCTCTCCACCTTTAGCAGCCTTTGAAGAAACTGTGAGTCAAGGCTGGTAACTCCAGACAATGCTTGATGTTAATCCATTGTTCTCTTGTCTAGTTGGCTTAGGAAGTGAATATTCCATCACTTTGTGCAGCTGACGGTGAATGATGTGGCCTGTAAACTGAGGCCTCCCAGGGTCGCCGATCAGAACTTTAGTTCCATACATCTTGATGCACTTCCCCAACCAGTGATGCAGACAGTCAGCAAGATGCTCATCATAAAACATATCCCCTAACACAATGAGGTCCCACTTGTCTAGTTTTGTATCAGTGATGTTCTTAATTGCAATAGGAAAGGGATTCACATTGTTCAGTTCACAATTGATGACCATGGCCATTCCTGCAACTGAGAAAAAGATGATCAATAGAAATGAATTTAGAATGCTGTGCTTCAAACCCCTCTATATTAGTAAATTCTGAGGATTTTCCACAAGTCTTAGTTTGAATAATCTCTTTAAATATTAGTGCTATTCATATTATTTCTATACCTTATGGTGGTAGCCTAGCACCTCACAGACACTGACACACATTATCCCTGCAGCATTTCCATAAGGTAGGGAAGAAATGTATTCCCATTTTACAGATGAGAACTGAGGGACAGCACAGATTAAGTGACTTGTTTAAGGTCATGCAAGAAATTGAAGTCAGATGTCCAACTCTCAGACCAGTGCTTTAATCATTAGACAGCCTCTTTCTTTTTCAAAGAATAAGTAACTAACAATAAAAAAGTAGGTGGCATTTAGGAGAAAACAGATGGTTTGAATCACTGTTAGCCAAATAGCAGCTGGAAAAATTCTGGCTAAAACATGTAAACACATGAGCAAAGAAAAATTCTTGGTGCAACGTCACTGAAGTCAGTTATGCTAAGGATTAATTTGGCTCTCAAAGGGGCAGCTCAGTATGATCCATTTAAAATAAACTTATAATAAAACTCTTTGAGTCTTTTGTTCTTAAGTAAAAACAACTGAAAACAAAAGCCAAAATTCACAAGTGGATGCCTTCATTTAGGTAGGTATCTAGGTGTGCATATCTGGGAACATGAGGATATAATCCATACTTCAGCACCAGAATCAAGTGCCTATAGAAGGGACTGGGATCCAAACATTCAGACATAGCTAAACTATGAAATGTTTCCTGCTTAAACTCTTAACTTTTAAATTCTCTACAACAACTTTAACTTCTTGAGGGCTTAACTTTTCTGGCAAATCAAAGGCAGTATAGTTCTGTTCAGTCTGTTCTAGAGACTGAAAAACAGTGCAGGAAATACTGGCAGCTGTAATAAGCAGAACTGACTTTTAAATAGCATCATTAAAATTGGCACGCTTGGCAGAAATGCCAAGGGATGATCAGGCATAGAATCCATCCACCTACATATCCCCAGAGGTGGCCTTCCAAAATAGCTGTGATGTGTTGCAAGGGACAATACGGGAAGAAGTCTGGTCTCCATTCATGGCAATAAGACTTTTATGCAATGTGTGGCAACCTCTAGCCCTTAATGTTTGCAAATGGAGAACAACTGATCCTGCTGGAAACAAGCATTACACACAACCATATATCTTTTTTAGCATTTTTCAACATGGAAACTTAATTTTTGCAACCATGTTAAAGGCAAACTACTCTTCGTGCATACTTAATAACTTCCTTGTGCAGCACCCGAAAACAAGCATCTTACTAGGATCGATGTCATTAGCGAGGACATGGGATGCACCACTCATCACGGCAGCTATTGCTGTTGCTCCACATCCACTCCCAAGATCTAATACAGATCCCATTCTGACAATATCCGGATTATCTAAAATATATCTGAGTTAAGGAGGTAAATGGTTAAAACATCAAAAAGAAGGCTGGGCAAGTATCTAGTTTCCATATGAAGTTTTCCAAGAAACTTGTTTCATAGATGTAATAGTGCAGAGATTAATTCAAAAGATATCCAATTCATGTAATTAATTGCACACTATCCGTCATACAGACACGTGTATATGTGTGTGAGAGAACATCAGAAGCCACCAGAGGATGCACCAAGTGAGAGAAAACAACAAGCAACCAAAATGCTTCATTTCAGTCAATCAGATAATTCTCTCATTCTCTCAGTTGAATTAAAATAATAAATGGATGACACCAGGAAAGTGGCTGTGAAATGTGCCACTAAAAGTAGGGAATAGGAAAGTTGTAGGTAATAAATAGTAATAAAGTTAAAACTGTTGGCTTGAGTACAGATGTTCTTAGAAGAAACTCTAGGTCTGCTGATATGCATGAGCCAGAGGCTTACATGTGGACACCTCACCCTTGATTAGCTCCATCTGTGCCTGACTGCCACATAAGGCTACAAGTGGCTGGGTCCAAGGTAAAATCCCAGTCCCTCCAGTTAACCTGTCTGCTTCATGGCTTGCAGCCCCACAGTTCTCCAACTGCTTTAAGGCCTTGTTTCTCTGGGTCTGCATTTGCCTTGCCCCCAACTCTTGCCCTGGTTTCTAACCCTCACCTTCACTCGGACCTCTCGGCTCTGATTCGTGACCTGAGCCCCAACCATTAGGACTGATTACCCAGGAGACAGGTCATTCATGCAAGTCTCACCACACATTTTATACAATAAAATAAAGCAATCATTTGGGATTTTTTAAAAGGCCTGTGTTGATGCTCTGCTGAAACAGCTTCTGATGAGTGACTGGGGAAATTATAAAGTAAACTAACAATGGGGGGGGGCGGGGCGGGAAGCCTCCTAATCCCCTGGGCAGTGAGTCATGATTATTCTTGAGTTGTGGGGGTTTTGGAGCAGCCTCTCACGTAAACTGCCATCACTTCAGAGGAGTTATGACCATTAACAACAGGCAGAAGTCCTATGCCAAGGGACTTCTTCATGCTATTCTGCTGTCGGAAGGTGGACTTTACTACAATACAAGCAGTGAGAGTTTTCCATCTATTGACTCCTCTGTGAAATCCGATGAAATATGAACTTTCATTTTTACCCAGGAGAACTTTTACAATCTTCTTTCCAAAGCCTGATGAAGGGTGTTTGTGCCTGAAAGCTTGCAATTACAGAAATTGTTTTGCAAAAATCTTGTTGGTCTAATAAAAGATATCATCTCTACTGCAAGTCCTGATTGCCTAACCCTCCTCACATACAGATGTATGAGACTGACAAGGAGAATCTGTAGCTCGGAGATCACCAACAAAGGGCAAGGGTGTTTATGTGAAAACCTGGATACCCTGGGGTTGCTTGGCACCCTTCCCCAATGGCAGCATTGTCATCTCAGGAGCAACTACGATTGACAGATGAAGAGACTTCCAGAAGAAGGGTGGGAGAACATGCCGCAATAATGTCTGGTTTCCCCTTTGCAAACCTTGTACTCTACTGGGGTTTATATGGACCCCTGCTCCTCCCTGAGTTGCGCAGGTGAAGAGAATGATCAGGTCCAGCACTTTTTTTTTTTTTTTTTTTTTTTTTTTTTAAGTGCCCTGATTCCAACTGAGTGGTTCTCAATTTTCCTGTAATGGTCATGTTTACTTCAAAAGACAGAATCTAAATTCTACTGCGTGGAAATAGGTCACATGGCTGGCATTGGATACAGTTGTCTGCCACACTAGCTTAATAAGGCATCTCAGGTTACACTGTGCAAGGTAGTTTGGAAAGGAGCGTTCTCATGTAGTGATGGAAAGTAATTGCAGAAAAAACAAAAAGTTGTGGCAGCAGCATATTTTCCACTTGTTGTCAGGTTTTCAAATAGTGCAACTAATTTCTGAAATTCCCAATTAATTCAAAACAGCAAAATAAATAATACTAAGAATCTGCTGGTGGGATTCCAGGAAATTAATTAGCATTGCAACCTAAACATTTGGGCAAAGGAGGAACCATCTGATAATGAAATGTGGAGATTCAGTTAACTGGAAGACCTCATTGAATTATGTTATCTTTAGCAGCCTTTTAACTCTGCTAAATGTCAGACTAATCATAATTTAGCTGAAAGTCCCATTTCTTCCCATTTAAAAAAAGCATTCACTTTTACTTCCTTGCAGACTGTTGGACAAAAAAAAAGAAAAAGAAAAAAAAAGAAGCCCCCCTCCTCATTTCAACAGAAAATTACTCACGAATTTCTGCTGTTTAGAGATGAAAACTTTCTGTGTGAGAAATAGAATACCAGCCAGTCCCTGAGCATAAGTAACAGCAAATGCATCTTGACATTATACTTCCAAACCAAAACATGGCTTGGCAAAGGACTTCTAGGTGACTAGAAGACTGTAAAATAGATTAAAGAATCTGGTCCAGTTTTCTTCTATAAAAGACATAGAAACCATAGATATAGCCTGACATCCTATAGCGGACTAAGCTACCAGTCATTGTACTCTGTACCTGGATAGGGCTTGGCCTCCTGGCCAATAGATTGCCCAGAAGGGATCAGCAAAAGGCCACAAGTCGGCTCTTTCCTTCCAGAATCGGCAGCGAGGTGTCAGAAGCCGCAGTCTTATCTCTGGTGTGAGGTTTCCACTGCTGATGACTTCAGTGTTCTCCTCCAGAAATGCTCTCACCTCAGGATCCAGGAAGTTTCCTGGTGTCCTGTGGTGGAAGTGTCTCCCAAGCTGAGAGGTGCTTCTGCTGCTGGTCCCTGAAGTTTTTGTGAGGCTTTCCCTACTGCCAAAGCGTATAAACCACCTCCAGCAACAGATTGCCATGTCTCTCCCGTTGGTAAAATCCTTCCCAAGTTGAACTTAAAACTGTACCGCAAAGGTTTCTTCTGTGGTGTTCAGGATGGGATGGAATTTGAAACAGACTCACAAAGCTGTTTCTTTATGTAGCCCTGGATGGCAGTTCTTGAAAAAAGGAGAACAATATAATATAAATGGTAAAACCAATTATTTCAAGACCTGTAGGAATAGGCAACCAGATGAGGGCCAAAGACTTCCTTGTAGCATCAAATTTGTGCCTTTTTTCCCCACGTATTTTCAGTTGTACTTTGTACTTCCAGGTAAGACAAACCTTCCAAATATAATTACCACTGTGTAGAGCAACAGGAATTTGGGGGGGGGGTGTTCTTTCAGCTGGGAAATACAGTTCAGGCGAGGAAGCATTGCTCTAGTTCAGTTGTGACAGATTAACAAAAGAGAAAAAAAACCCAGTGGGCTAAACCACACTTCTCCTGAAACCTAGGGATAAAATCTTATCTTCACTTCCATGGGACTAAGACTGCCCCCCTGCCCCACCAAATCCATACACCCAACATGAGTTTAAATTACACCACCAGCATTATTGCTGTGTGCCCCAGCTAGGGGTGGATTCCCTATTTTCACAGCAGGTGGTTATAGCAAATAAATGAATGGTGGGTCCAAATCTAAGGCCCAGTCTACACTTCAAACTAGATATGTTTGGGATAGGGCAGGGAGGGTAAAGTTTGATGAGGTATGAGTTTTGACAGGCATAGCTCATAGCTGTGCCAGCAAAAGCCTTGAGTCTCCAAATTTTTCCCCATCAGATTTATTTTGCTTAGATAGTGGTGGGCTGGCATCAGTGATAGTGACAAAAGCACAGTTTTGCTGCCACAACCAGCACCCCAGGAGTGCCCCTTTGGTGCAGTATACCAACATGGCTCTACTAGCAGCACCTTCCAAACGCAGATCTGGCATAAGGCTCTCTTACCCATCGCCCTTTCTGCAGCAGGTCCTGCCATAGGGAAGGGGAGAGGCAAAAGGCAGAGTAGGCAAGAAAAATGGGCATTAAATTGTTCCTGCAGGTTGGAGACTACAAATCCCTATTCTTAAAGCTTAAAACATCCACATCAAACAGCTTTAGAGGTGAATATTACTCTCTCAGTGGTAATCTGTTCTCTGTTAGCTTTGAATCCTGCAAATCTATGAGGGGCAATAGTTGTTATTCAGGAAACGAGCCATTAAAGCCATCAAGTCCCACAAAGGATTACACGGAGAAGCAATCTCCAGAATAGGAATCTCAAGTGAAGAACGACTGCTTTCTTCCATGGTAGATTCCTATTCTGGATATTGCCCACAAGTACCTGCTCTTACCTCCTCCCTCATGTCTTCAAGAAAGCAGAATCAGACTTTAAAAAAAAATCACTCCAACTCAGTTCCATTAATTTTCTTCTTTTCCTCCAAAAGGCCAGCTTCAGACAACATTTACCACTGGGAGAGCAGTACTAGAATACGATGCCTACATCTGGTGTCTACATTTTGGAAAGTACATTGAAAAACCTGAAGAGGGTGCAGAAAAGAGCTACAAAATGTATTCAAGGGCTGGAGAAAATACTTCAGGGTGTGGGAGGCTTTAATAGCTCGGTCACAATTAGCTTATCAGAGAGAAGATTGAGACATGACTTGATTAGTGTCTAAGTACCTTCCTAGGGAGAATATACAAGATATTAAAGGGTTCTGTAATCTAACTGAGAAAGGCAAAACACAAAGCAAGAAACTGAAATCTGTCAAATACCCCTAAAACACAGAAGCAAATCTTGAGCAGAGAGAGAGCAATTCACTGCTGGCACAAACAACCAAGGGTATTTATACTTGTGGTCCAGGGTGGGGAAGCGGGGGCACTTTAATTAGAGCAGAGCAGCTCTAATAAAGCACCTGGAGCATCTTGTGTCAGCATCCTCGCACTGAAAAATGCTGGTGGAGGCACTTTACCTGAAGTTGGAATAAGCTTTAGTTAAAGGACCCCCGCCACCATTTTTCAGCACAGGGACACTAATACATAAAATGCTGGAGTCTGCTGGAGTGCGGTAATTACCATGCGTAATTACCACGATTGAGTCTGCACCAATGCTCTGTAATTTCAGTGTATCAGAGCAGCCTCACTGCATGTGTATAGAAGCCCCAAGAAAAGTAGCAGGATCTCTATCTCTTGGTGTCTCTGTGGGAGAGGTGTCAAGCACAAGTTACTGGAGTCCATAGGGGGTAGCAAGGTGAAAGGAAAGTGGGCAGTCATATGCAGGAAGTCAGACTAGCTGTTGTAATGGCCTTGAACTGTTTTTTCAGTAAAAGAGAAGAAAATCGTATTTTCAGTTAGTTTCACTTGGCCTTAAGCAACATTTGTATCTCGGGGTGGTTTCATCATCTCTCCTGTCCAGGTGGCTGAGGTTCTCCTACCTTAAGAGGGGACAGGGGGGGGAGGGGTGGAAGAAAAAGCAGCTTTTTTTAAAGCAAGCAATGAGACTATAAAAGTGACGGCAGGACACAGAAGAAACTGAATTCCGCTCTCTCTCTCTCTCTGGTTTTTGTTTTGTTTTTTTGCAGTCTAGATTTCAAGTTAACTCTGTCTCTTTAGAAAAAAGCTACTTTAAAAATTGTGGGTTTGCTTTGTCGTCTTTTTTCAAGGGATATTAAACCCGCTGTTGCAAGGAAGGGCACAGAGGTAGCTCTGCCCCTTCCCAACCTCTCTTGCAAACCAGGTCTGCCTGGGCTAATGGTGCCAGCACAGCTCTGTAAGCATGACACAGCACTCCTGCCTCCTTTGGCTGCAGGCACAGACAGGCTTGTCAGAGCTGCCTGCACGCGGCCAAAGCGCAGAGGGGCAGCCACAGTATCCAGCCTATTCAGGGCGGGGTTTTAATGTAAACCTACCTCCGTGATCATAGTGGTGGGCCCTCACTTTGCAGCTGGGGATGGCAGGGGGAGAAGGCTGCTGTGCAAAGCAGGGTGCCTTTGATTGCCAGGAACTTGCACAGAGATCACTGAGCTGGTCCCCTCCCTGCTCTTAAAGGAGCAGCTTAAGAGAGAGCCTTGTTATCCTGAAGGCATTCTCAAGCATGGTGCCATGGTCCCCTAGGGTACCTTGAGCTCCTTATAAGGGTGCTGCAGGGTTGCCAGGCAGTACTATCTCTGTGTAGCTTGCAAACATGATTCACAAGATAAACCCAGTGATTTCCCATAGGAATTCATCATTGGGGTCTGGCTGAATTCTTTGCAGCAGGAAAACTACTCTATTACTTTTCTGTAGTCACAAAAATGGAGAAAGAAAATACTCAGAACATTGGAACATTCGGACAAACCCAGATCTTGCCTGGTGGAAGGACGACTCCATTAAAACGCCAATAAGAAAAGTACTTGACAAGTGTTCATTATCTCAGCATAGACCCTCGCTTATCAGCATGGACAATATGATTTTTCAGCCCACACCATCCAAACCAACTCCAAGATGGAAGGGTCAGAAGGCGACTTGGCAGAAGTACCAAAGCCTGACCAACAAGAGAGCAAACCAATTAGAGGATCCATCAGAAACCAACATTGATCAAGGCTACACTACATTTACAAGCTGCCTTATTGAAATACCCAAACTCTGTGTACCTAGAGGCTGTAAAAGTCATTATATGCCATGATGAGATGAGCATTATGAAGAGCTCTTTAACATCATAAAGCAATGCAATGGCCCTGCAACTGTAAAAGGAACTATAGAGCAGTTGGCTACCACATAGAACAACATCAAAAAGGAGAGATGGCTGTTACCATAGAAGGAGTGCATATTACCCATCCAAGCAGACAAGCTCAGTGCATTGTTAATTGTCATATTGAATGAAATAGTTTGAATGTTTGTAAAGGTTGCCCATTAGCCAGTTTCAGGAAGAAGATAAGATTTATCTCCTTATCTAGTTCATTGTTTTGGGGACTATGTGCAAAAGGTCCTGACTTCGCTTAAAGTCTTAATTTAAATTTCATCTTTTAGAAATCTTTTACAAAGAGAGCAAATATCCTGAATTCCAAGAGATCAAACCCTGAGGCCTTTTGACCAGGTTGGTAAGAAAAGGGCATTTGCAGTGGTATGGAAGTTTCCCGAAGGTAATTTAAAATGCTCAACAAAGGTAAAAGAATCTGTTGAGTAAGATCCGAGCCCAAATTTGGGAGCAGTGACATATATTGAGTAGGAGGAGCCCGCTGACGGCAACTCGCTCAATAAAAACGGTAACTTGCTGTCCCAATTTGGAGGTGACTATACTTGTAGAACAACGAAGGAAAAATCGCAAGTATAGTCCAGTTCAGACTGATCACCTGAAACCACCCTCTCCGTGAACACGAATCTCTTAGTTCACGCTGAAGCCGCGGAGCACCTGAAAAGGACTGAAGGAAGGGGACTTAGTCCTATCACTGCTGAGGCCAGCCTATTGAATTGTATTGCTGAGCCCATTTCATTGAACCATACTACTGAGGCCAACCCATTGAGTCGTACTACTGAGGAATGAAACCATATTTTGGTATTTGGCTTCTTGGAATTCTAGGATTGTAAGTATATTATGAAAAATAATAGTATTGATTCAAATTTAACTTTTAGTTGTAATTGTAGTTGTTTTTGTAACACTAATTCTTATAGTATTGTTTGGGAAGGAAGTGCATTCGGAGCATTGTTTCTGATATATGTAATTATTGTGTTTTTAATGTTTGTGGTGTTTCTTAAAGCTAAGCAGTGTTATATACGTAGCAAAGAGTTTTAAAATAAAATTGTGTTGTATAAATTAAGTGTGTAATCATTGTGAAATCGTGCAATCAGTTAACTACTCCCCCAGCCAGTGCATCAAAATGAATCAGTAAATTGTGTGGGATTTTCTCTATTCCATAACCCACTAGAGACATTAACCATCTTAGAGGCAAAGGCACCAAAAAGAACATTGCCTTGTGTCAGCAAACTACATCATGTGCAACAACAGCAAGTACAGTAACCCCAGCAAGCAATATGCAGAAATAATTAGACATATGACCCGTGAACAACTTAAATCACCCAACATTGACCTTAATCTAACCCCCCTCATCTCTGACAATGAGTTTGACATAGTTGTTAAAGCGATTAAGACTGTCAAGACTGCTGACCACATAAGATATTCCCAGAATTCATTACCAAGCTTGGAACCACAATGAAAATATGGCTTCACAAATTAATGTATAAATGTCTAAAAAGTAACAGACTGCCAAAGCTGGTGTCATTGCTATCCTGAAACCCAATAAACCACCAGAGGATCCAAAGAGCTAACGACCCATCTCAGTCTGTATTACATATGTGGCAGTGCACCTTTGGGTGCTTGCCACTTTAAGAGCCTGAACATGCTGCAAGGCAGCCTGCAGGTGACTGCAGAGCCAATCAGGTGGTCACATGACATCTAGCAGGCTGCCTGATTGGAGCAGGGCTGCAGAGCCTCAGCATAAGAGTAGGGCCTGAGGGGCAGAGCTAGCAGTTGTTGTTAGGATGCTGCTGGGATAACATCACCAGCTTGAGATGGGCTGCTCCTAGGTACACCTGGAGATTCAGGGTAGGAACTATGGGGGAGAAGGAGGTTCCTAGGGACCCAGAGGAGTCCCAAGCCCTAGGGAGAAGTCTTTGGGCCTAGGGAGAGCAAGGCCCAGCCTAGGAAGGAGCTTATAGCTTGTGGGCCTATGCAGGGGCTAGGCAAGCCCCTGATTAGAACTAGCAGAGGGAGGCCAGGGGCTCAGGTGAGCTTAGTGGAGTGAAGGGCAGCCTTGTACAGCATCTCTGGAGCTTTAGACAAGCCCAGAAAGAGATGGCTGGTTATAGTGGGGCCCAGAGGAAGACCCCTGTGGAGTAAGAGGGTCAGCTGTTGTTGCACTGAGGCCAGGGTATCCTGACTAGTCAGGATCCTGACCAGGGCCCAAGTGCCCAAAGGGCAAGCATGCCCACAGCGAGGGGCAGGCCAAGGCTTTGGAGAGCTATCTGGCACCCCAACTGGCCTGGAGGTGGGGCCAGAGCCTAGAGAGGCTGAAAGTCCCTTGAATGGGAGGGACATCATGGCCAAAGGGAAGAAAGGCTGAGCTGGACAGAAGGCTGTGATGAAGGAGGCTGAAGCACAGCCTCTGGATAAGAGGCATCTGATGAGGGGTCTGGAGACTTGCGGCCAGATGAGAGTAAGTGAGCAGATGGAGGCTGCAATAGAAGGCCCAGGAGAGAGAGCAGCCCAGGTACAACATTTAGGAGCCCAGGGAAAATAAGACCAGGGCAGGTAGGCCTGCACTGGTCCTGGGGAGTGACCTAAAACTACACCCTGCTGGGGTTGGATGGTGTGCTGGGGCTGCTTATGGCAGGGCAGTTTCCAGAAAATGCCATACCTGTGTCTCCCTAGGGAAGGGCAAGTATGGAGCACCAGAAAGCCTCAGCCCCTGCTGCCTCATGGGTACCCCATGGAGGGGAAAGGCTAGGGGAGCACACCCCAACAGAAAAGCACAGGGGCCTGAACCACTGAGTGGAGCCTGAGGCAGGGCTTAGGCCCATTCACTGGGGCCTGAGGCAAGGTCCAGGCACAATGACAGACACCTGAGGCCTGAGTAGGCTGTAGGCCAAGTTGAGGCCTAGGTAGGTCAACAGACTCCTGAAGCCCAAAGGGGCATAAGGCCCAGAAGCCCCAGTGAGGGGGCAGAATAGTGGCCCCAGTGAGGGAGCAGAATGGTAGCTGGTAGCCATGTGGAGTAGGGCCTGAAGCCCTGCATGTGGGCTAACCAGGGTAGCCAGAGTTGAGGCCCCAGTGAGGGGACATGTGGCCAAGGTAAGTCTCCAGATGACTGAAGCCAAGTTTGGGCCAGTAGCCTAGTGCGGCCCAGCAATGGGGCTGAGGGGAGTTAGGAGTAATCTGGATGCCATCTGTGAGGCATGGGACATGGTAAAGTTGAGGTTGGAGCTGTGTATAGTGCCCTTGGCATCGGGATATTAAATGGGCAGCCTCCCACCTAGAAACATCTATTTATTGTACAACAAAGGCATGGAAGGAGAGTTAGGTGGGCAGACTGCCCTAGACAGGTGGGCAGACCAATACTGTGACTGGCCTCAGGATGGCCTTGTACCCATCTGGCCTCGTGGAGGCACTCTCTTGCTTCTTTGGAGTGTGTACCCAGTGCTGGCTGCAAGGTGTGTTCTGGCGGCCTTGACACTAGGTCATGTTCACCCTGAAGGAGGCCCCAAAACTCACCTGCCACAACTTGGTCTTTTCCTTCAGTGTTGGGGCTCCTTGTCACTCCTTGTGGACCAGACACTACCCTTAGTGGGCGTTCTTGGGGCTCCACCTCCCCTACACCCCGGCCATGTGCCAACCCTCAGGATGGCCCTATGTTGGATTGCTGACTTGCCCTTCTGATGTCTTCATCTGCCTCCTCTTCTCCTCATTTGTCACCCAGCCTCTTGCTGTGCAAGACAACCACGAGACATCGGACTGACCCAGCCAAAGTGCTGGGTCTTCCTTCACTACGCTGCTACCTGCTGTACTGTTCTGGCTCCTCCTGGCCTGTGGAGGTTGCCCTTGGCCCCTCTCCCTGCTTCAGGGCCCTGCAAAAACAATTTAAGAAGAAAGAAAAAGGAACAGTTGGGGTGTGGGGCCTCAGCCCACCACACTCACAGGTCCGGCATCTGTGGCCCCAAGGTCCCTCAGCACTGTCCTCCTTGGCCCAGCCACCCTGCCAGGCTGGCGTGATGCCTCCTTCAATAAATCCTGGACCCCTCTGGCAGGTCCCTTTCTGTATCCTTCCTGAGCTGCCGACATGGCCTGTGTGCAGCCCGGGGAGTAGCCTCGCCTTTGGGTCCTGGTGGTGCTGCCCTTCTTTCCATTCCCCTGCCACTGGCTTCTAAATCAGATGGGCGGTGATTTTTGATGATGTTACTGGCCAGCGCCATTCCCAGCTGGCAATAGAAGTGGCTGATTAACCACACAGGCAGTTCATCTTGGCACAGCTCACCTGGCTCCGTTTTTCCTAAAAAAGGTAAGTATGCCCTGCCTTCAGGGCTTTTCTCTTTCTTCTCTAAGGGGGTCGGCAGTGCCTCAGGTCCTGCTGCAGGAGGGTGCTCCAGGGCCTCTGCTTGTCTCTCCCTGGAACAGGCCCCCTGTCATAACATACAAATTCATAGAGTTCATAATCATGAATAGAATATCATAGAATCATAGAAATTAAGGGCTGGAAGGGACCTCGAAAAATCATCAAGCCCCCAACCCCCCTGCTCTGGGCAGGAATACTGCTGAGATCAAATGATCCCAGGAAGGTGTCTGTCCAGTCTCCTCTTGAAGACTTCCAAGGTTGGGGACTATACCACTCCTTGGGAAGTCCATTCCAGATTCTGGTCACCCTTACCTTAAAGAAGTTCTTCTTTACATCCAATGAAACCATCCTTTAACAGTTTATGACCATTGTTCTTTGTCCTCCCCTGGGGTGCTTTAGCGAACAGTTGTTTTTTTTTCCCAGTTGCCGATATTCACCCTTTACATACTTATAGATGGCCACTAAGTCCTCTCTCGATCTTCTCTCCAGGCTGAACAGTCCCATATCCCTTATAAGGGTCCTTCAGGCCCTTCTCTGGACCCTTTCAAGATTCTCTATGTCTTTTTTGAAGTGTGATGCCCAGAACTGGACACAATACTCCAGCTGGGGTCTCACCAGCACCAAATAGAGAAAAAATATAGAGTGTCTTTGATCCTCAGCTCCCAAAAGAGCAAACTGACTTTTGGAAGAAGTGGTGTACCACTAACCAAGTTACATTACTTACATCTGACATAGAAAATGTATTTGAAAGGAGGCAGAAAACAGGCATGGTCTTTATTGACTTTACAGCCACCTATGACACTGTATGTCACTGTTAGCAAATAAAAACCTAGGATTCCGGACTAGCCCAGGGATTGACACAACACCTCGTTCAATGAGTGACAGGAAGGCTTTATTTACTACAAGTATTCAAAATCAAGTCAAGTGAGCCCAAGCCAAATCAAAGTCCAGTAATTAGCTATAAGGTGATGATTTCTCACCAAACAGGCAATGAAGAGGCGGTCTGTTTCTCTTCAACTTTTTAAGTAAGTTGGGTGCATTAGCAACTGGTGTCAGAGAGATTTCTCACTCTTGAAACGCACACGCTGTTTGCTATTTTATTGCCTTTTTATACCCTTAGTTCAGCATCTTCAAAGCATTCTTGTAGTTGTGTAAATCAAGAGAGAGTCCCAAGCAGTAATTGACAGGAAAATCCTGTTAATCAAACTGCTCATTATTGGTTATCAGAAATTTCTAATTTGAATGAGTTCCCTTCTTCAGTGACAAGAGGTTATCCAGCTTAGAACATATCAAGAAACTGATTAACAACCAGGAAAGCATACGTGTCCTTGGAAAACAAGGTAAATCATGAGAGAAGAACAAAAACAAAACTAAATCAGGAGGAGACACCTAACACATATGGAAAAAGTCTCTTCCTGCACATAAACACGAGTTAATCACAAAAGAAATATTTACCATACAAATTAATCAAGGATAGATATTTCACACGGTTACACATGAGACAACTAGGAGCCTGCCTGAAATCATCCTGAATATAGCAAGATAAGCTGGAAAGATACCTCATTATTTCTTCTCAGATGGCCCAGCCATGAACTCGCACCCTCTTGCATTATGCAGTTAGCATCAGTATTCTGTATTTTAACTTTTGTGAGTAGGCCCAAGCTTAGCATGAGTTTCAGAGTCATCGGTCACCAAGGCCTCAAATATAAACTGCACTCTGTGGTACCTGACCACAAGATATGCACTTTCATCATGAACATGATCTCCAGCAGATCATTAAAACTACCAGCCAAGGAGAAAAAAACAGACTATGAACTCTGAAGAGTAAAGCCCCCCAAGGCTTCAGTGCCAGCACTAATATTTTTCAGTGCATATACCTCAGACTTCATATATACAACATCTAAGCGATACAATGTACAATGTTGATGTTGCCATAGTATCCCAAGGAATAGATATGACAGAACTGGAAGAGATACTGAGTACTGACATGGAACTCATTGCTGACTATCTCAACAAGTGGCACTTAAACTTGAGTTTCAGTAAATTGGTATCATCACTCTTCCACCTGGACAACTGTCAAACCAAAAGCACACTTAATATCAGAGTTGGCAACCAAATCCTTCCCTATGAGCATACCCCAAACTACCTAGGAGTCACATCTATAAACATCATCTATAAACATCACATTTAGAAGGTCAGCAGGAAAGTCTCTGCATGGTTAGCTGCCTTAAGTTAAGCATGACATGGGATGCTAACTTCAAAGTGCTCAAAACCACTGCACTTGTAATGGTTTATGCCCCAGGAGAATATTGTGCTCCTGTATGGTCCAGAAGTTGTCACACTAAAAAGCTCAAGTGTACAGGGACTCGTAACAGGAGGTATAACTTACACACACAGAGATGTACTCCCTGTACTCTCAGCCATTATACCAAGTGATATAAGATAGTGGATCCCAACCTTTTTTATACTGTGAACCAGCAAACTCATTAAAAGAATTTTGGCAGACCAGGTATAGAAACAATCTAATTTACATATTTACATTTAATTTTTACATAGGGGGGATTGTGCTGGCACCAGGGGACCTTGTAGGGGAGGAGGCTGCACAGGCAGTGGCCAAGGGGGACCCAGCTGGGGCTGCCCAGGAAGAAGGGGCTCCACTGCCTTCCCTAGGAGCAAGCAGCAGAGCCACCTCCCCGCCCTCCGCCTCAGACATTTCCCCGCCCACATTCACCCACTCCCAGCCATGGGCAGGGCTGGAGAGGTCCTGCCCGGCCCAGCACAGGCCCCAGTACCTGCTGTGTGGGTAGCACCTCACTGGGTCCAGCCATGGTGGCGGGAGCGGGACAGGGTGCACAGAACCAGCTGCCTTCCCCGTAGGACTGCCCCACTGCCCAGCTTTAATCTGGGCAGACAGACGACCCAGCAGCCAACCCTGCATGTCCTGGTACTGGGCTGTGGTCCAGTGGTTGGGACCCTCTGATATAAGAAGACAGACCCTAATATCATTACTGGCAATAGAAACAAGAGATGATGAAAATCACCTGCTCCATCAACTGTTATCTAAAGACCCAAACAGATGGATGCTTAAGTGGCTTAAAAATCATGAACTGTTTATATATGAAGCCCACAAGCTCCTGGAGTATAAAAATGCCCACAGTGTTTTATACCAGCACCAAATGAGTTCTCCATTGGGCACAACCTTGACAGAGAAGCAAAGGTCAAGCTGAACAGACTGAAGACAGACACTTCAAAACAAACTTCACAAGATGAACATGTTGGACAGCCCCCTATGTGAATGCAGTGTCCAGCAAACAGCACAGAACTTAATTGAAAGCTGCAATATTGACAAAGGTCCAGATGGGACAGATAGTATCCACACATTGAGTAACAATCCAGACAATGGCTCATAGATTTGGAAGTTGATAACTGATGCCGTATGAAAGAGAGAAAGGCACAAAAATAGGAGTGAAAACTAAGAGCTGGCATGTTCCCAGGGGAGTCTTGAGTCTCTCTGGGGGTGTCTCCAGTCTGAAGAGGTTGAGAACCACTCAAATCACTGAATCAGAGAATCATAGTGTATGCTTTCCTAAGGAGCAGGCTTATTTTATCACAGGCCCAAAGTAAGCCAGTTGCTCATCAAAATTATACTGTGCATTTCTGATTTAGTTAAGTCTAGAACAGGGGTGGGAAAAATACGGCCTGAGGGCCAGATCTGGCTGCATCTGGCCTGCTGCTGCCCCTGTAACGCTCTACATGGAGCCGAGCCCACCTGTACCCGCTAGGGCAGCCTGCAACATGCTTCCGCCAGCACCCATTGCCCTGGACCCTGGCTAGTGTGCAGCTTCTGGTGGGGCTGCTTCCCTATACCCACCTGAAGCGTTGCAGCAGGGGCAGGAGTGGGAGGAGAAGCTGTCGCTGGAGGCAAGGGGACTAGAGGAACAGCCCCACCAGAAGCTGCACGCACTAGCTGGGGCTCCCCTCACCTCCAGCTGTGCAGGCTGCTCCTGCTCCTGCCCCTGCCACGCTGCTCTGGGTGGGCAGAGCAGAAGCTCCAGCCAGGCGGCTGCTGCCCAGCATGTGAAGCTCTGGCTCCAGCTCCCAGCCACCTTCCACCCACTCTGCCTGCCTGCAGGTGGCTGCTCATCACACCCAGCAGGCGGAGCAGGTGGAAGGCAACTGGGAGCTGGAGTCAGAGCTCCACATGCTGGGCAGGAGCCCTCTGGCTAAAGTTCCTCCCCACACCCCCCCACCTGCCCAAAGTGGCATGGCAGGGGCAGGGGCAGGAGCTGCATCTGGAGGTGAGGGGAGCAGAACAACCCCACCAGCTTGGGCTCCAGCTAGTCATGCAGCCTCCAGTGGGGGTGTTCCCAGTGCAGCTGCAGCTGACTGCGTGCTGCTGTGCTCCCCTTGCTTCCCAGTGACAATGCGAGCCCAGGCAGCTGCAGCCACACTGGGAACAACCTCACCAGAAGTTACGCACTGGCCAGGGCCCAGGCTGAGGCTGGCAGATGTGGGCAGCAGCATGGCATAGCCTGCCCTGGGCAAGGCTTGGCCCCATGCAGAGCGCCATGGGGGCAGCCACGGACCAGGCAAGCTCTGCTGCACATGCCCCTGCCTCCCCCTCCCTCCCCTGACCCCTGGCTCCCTCCTAGGCAGCCCCCCACACACACGTGCACAGGCCTCCTCCACACACACTCCCCGCCACCGCCTTCCCCCCACAAGGTAGGGTGTGCAGGAAGTGGATCACACCTGTACCACTCCTGAACACTTCTCTCCACCCACCCAAAGCCCTATAGGGAGTGATAATGGTGAGTTGGTGAGTTGTTTGGCGGGGGAGGAGAGGGGTGCTGATCCAGCCAGTGACAGCTCATCAAAACTCCCTATGTGACCCTTAGGCTCAAATAATTGCCCACCCCTGGTCTAGAAGGTACAAATGTACCCTGATTTCAGGCAGTTTGGTCAGCTCCCTGTTGCCTTCCCAGTTCTGCAGCTGTTCCTGCCTTAGATTGCTTCGGCATCTAAGGAGCAGTAGCCAGCTGAAAAGTTCCATTCTCAATAATGCATACATGGATATACATAAAAGGCCATGGTCCTTCCCTGCAGCAAAACCAGCTGCAGATCAGAGACCTGGGGATGATCCCTGCAGGAAGATTTTCTCTGTAAGGCCTGAGCCGGCTGTTTGCTCTCTACCTCCTGTAGTCACTGCAAGGAAAATAAACTAGTCACCTTCACTGTCAATTTTCTAGGCCCTAGCACCAGGTGCAGTGTGGAGGGTACAAATTTTGTAGCAAGCACTGCAGCAGATGATCCCATCCACACTTGGAGGGTGGGGGGGGAGGGGAGAAGATATTGTTTTGGTAGGGTGGGTGGGGGTTTTTTTTTGTTTTTCCTTTTTTTTTATAACTGCAATTCCATCCATCCCCTCTGGCTTTTCATAGTTTAGTCTCATTTCTCTAGTGAAAAATATTACCCACCAGAGTCTTCTAATTAGTTCTGTGTTTGGAATTAAAGCAAACAAAAACTAATTGGTGCAATGCCATATATTTCTATAGGAACTTATCAACTACACATCAATTATTAATTACCCAGTGGTTGGAATGAAATCCAGATCTTGGATAGAAGCAAAAAATACATTTTGGTAGCTGAATGCATTTTGGTAGCTGAAAAGCTGAAAGCTGTGCTAGTTTGACAGTTTTTCTTTTGAGAAGGTTGGCTTCTAGGGTATAAAACTCAAAAGCCCCCATGTTGCACTATATTAATTGGAACAATTCCCAGGGTGAAATCCTGGCTCTATCAAGGTCAACTGGCATTTTGCCATCACCTCTGATGAGGCCAGGGTTCCATGTACAATGTGCAAAGTTAACCATGTACGTAAGTCTCTGTAGGATCAACACCTTAAATCACAATGGCTGATACAGGATTTAGCCACTCAGGTATCATAAACTATAATCAGAGTTACCCATCTAAATTCCATCATTCTCTGTAGGTAAAAATGTTGCCCAAATTAACATATCTGAAATATGGAATGGTTTACTGATATTATATGTATTTTAAGTGTGTTATTATTTTTGGATATATTTATATTAATTAAAATCAAACAACACCTAACTCAATTAAATACAGTGTATTTTTTTTTAATGACTAGGTAATTTACAGTACAGCTGGGTGATGAAGCTCCTAGAATGTACCTAACATCGTTCTCTCTCTTTCTCAGATAGACTTTTTAATACACACCCATCAATCCTGATATCTGATTAAACCATCACTTTTACTTTGTTCTTGTTTCATTAAAAATACTTTGGGAAAGCTCCCGTGTAGATGTTTACTAACCTTACATTTTAGAAATATAAACAAAAGGGGATCTATGAGAATAAAGAAAATGCTTGTACACCTCCTAACTGACCTTAACAATATTGTAGTTAATTTTTTTTCTTAACTCATATCTCAAATTAATGATTCTATAAAATAAACTCTTCCTAAGAAACAGGATTGAAATTTCCCATTTTTTGTAACTACAAAGGCCTCTCGAAATCTTCCTCTGATTTGGGAGCATTTTGTCACCCTCCAGGCAGAAAACTGAGACTTTACCTGTCACCCAGCAAACTATGATGCTTCTTTTGTACAGATCAATCCCCTCTGCCCTGCAAATGTGTCCATCTTCTCCACAAGGTCACTTTTGTCCTCCCAGCCTGTATGTCTCTTTCCCTCAATGCTCCCTCCTTCTTACCCTCTCCACTCCTTCCTCCCATTCCTTCCTGCCTTCTTTCTCTGGTATGGGAAGGGCCTCTCCCCTCATATCAATACATTCTTGTTATTAAATAAGGTCTTGATATGCCGCCTTATCAGTTTCTGAGCCCCTCGCTGTCTTGACTTACATTAATCCTCACATCACTCCTGTGAGGAAGGACACTGGGGCACAGAGAAGTCAATCAGAAAGTCTGGAAATGAACAGACTTTCTCTAATCCCTAAATGAATGTGTTAATCCTCTTCCATGCCCTGTGACTAGGTGAGGCCAACAGGGCCTCTTTTTCTTCCCCACTTCAACTAGACAAGGGGTGACAAAATATGGCCTGCGGGCTGGATGCGGCCTGCCAGCCCATTCTATCCAGCCCATGGGGCCTTAAAAAACGTAGAAAATTAGTTTATATCTTCCCGTGGCCACCTGTCAAAGATGGCAGG
The DNA here is from genome assembly GCF_030867095.1 of Alligator mississippiensis. NCBI lineage: Eukaryota > Metazoa > Chordata > Crocodylia > Alligatoridae > Alligator > Alligator mississippiensis. The sequence continues at coordinate 114,297,549 of NC_081827.1, forward strand.
TGGGCAGCGGCAGCAGGACCCAGTGGGAACCTGTGGCTGAGCAACAAGGCTAGCCCAGCTCTACCCAGCCCCCCACCCCCTTCACTCCCTCAGGCCCCAACCAGAAGCCTCTGCAGCTTGTGGTCCTGTGCCCCTGGAGCTGTTCCCCCTCCCTCCATCTGAGTGGAAAATAAGGTAAGATTGGACAGAAGTGGTGGTTGTGGGGAGTGGTGGGGGCTGCATGGAGCGGCATGGTGGCAGGGGGGCTGTGGGGAGCAGCATGGGAAGTAGCAGCTGCAGGGAGCGGCAGGACCCACGTGGTGTGCAGCAGGCAGCAGAGCCATGGTGGTCCCTGACCAGCAGCAGGGCCACGGAAGGCCCCAGCAGGCAGCACAGTGGGCCTTGACAGGTGGCAGAGCTGTGGCCGGGTCCCAGCGGGTAGCGAGGCTGCGGTGGGCCCTGAGAGGCAGCAAAGCCATGGCAGGCAGCAGAGCCGTTGCGGGCCCCAGCAGTTGGTGGGGTTGCGGTGGGTGGTAGAGCCGTAGGCAGGCCCCAGTGAGTGGTGAGAGCCAGTGGGCAGCAGAACCACAGCGGGACCCAGTAGGCAGTGGAGCCCCAGTGGGCAGTGGGGCCACAGCAGGCCCCTGCAGTTAGCAGAGCTGCAGCCGGTCCCCAGTGGGCAATGGAGAGGCGGTGGGCCTCAGGAGGCGGCAGAGCCACAGCGGGAGGTGGGCCCTGGTGGGTGGCAGAGCCATGGCTGGGTCGAAGCAGGACCCAGCGGGCAGCAGTCCCAGTGGGTGGTGGCGCAGGTGCAGTGGGCCCCAGTGGGCATCATAGCCATGGGGGGCTCCTGCAGATGGTGGAGCCATGGTGAGTGGCGGGGTTGCAGCAGGCGGTGGAGTCACAGCAGGGCTGCAGCAGGCGGTGGGCCCTGGCAGGAAGCAGGGGGCTGCAGGGAGCAGCGGGCAAGCCTGCAGGAGGGGAATACAGGGAAAGGTGGTGGCGGGCAGAAGCACGGACCCTGTGTAAGTGCCCTGGGACTGGCAAAGACCCAGGGTGGGGTTAGAAGCACAGAGCTTGGGCATGAGGTCTGCCTGGCTGAGTCATGTAAGGCTCACATGCAGTGTGTTAGAGCTGCATGCTATGGAGCTGGCAGCCTGGCCCCGACTCTCTCTCCCTTGTGACTAGGAAGGGGGAGCTGAGGCAGATGGCAGAAAGCCTGATGGCAAGGGGCAGCTGCTGTGAGTCATCTGTGTAAGCTGAGCCACTGGCCAGAGGGCCAGGTGGCTGGAAGCAGGGAACTGGTGACAAGAAGGGGCCTGGGTTTGAGTCATATAAGCCCAGCCTCTTGACATGGAGAAGGCAGTTTGATTCTGATTGCTGCAGGGCAAAGAGCTCTGGATACATCTGGCTGCAGGTTAGAGTTAGGCTGGCCCATGTGAAGTACCTGGTGGGCTAGGGGAAACAAGCCTGCCTATGTGGGAGGGCTAGAAGAAACAGAGACACAAGGAGGGGGTTATATTTGAGTTTAAACCATTTGTGTTGGTGTTTGAGTTTGACTGGAGGTTTGAGTAGTGGACGCAGAGGAGGTCTGGAGGCCATGGGACAGAGTGCCAGGCATGCTGCGCTGGACAAGACCTGTTCTCGGCAGGGATGCAAAGAGCCAAAACCTAGGAACCAAGGTTGAAGCAGTGGACCTACAATGGGGGCTCAGCCAGAGGAAAAAGGGACCAAGGCTAGGACAGCTGAAATCCCAACAACTGCTTTGAGGTCTGAGTTATACCCCTAAACTCTACCTGGTGATTGAGATTTGACTCCTCCCCTTCCTTGCTTTCTTTCTTGCTGTACACGGGCAATGAGAAGAAATGGTACAGTTGTTCATCGTAGCTGTCTTATCTCCCTTGTCTTGCCCAAAGCCCTTTTCATGGGAGGGAGTTGTTCAACAGCATACAGGTAGAGCCCTTTTCTCCCCAGCACCACCTGAGGCGACAATGAACAATGGTAATAAGCTGGTGGAGAATAGGTTTAGGTTAGCGATCAGAAGGCAATATTTTACAGTTAGGGTGGCCAAAATCTGGAACCAACTTCCCAGGGAAGTGGTCCTTGCCCCTACCTTGGGCAAATCCAGGAGGAGGTTGGATGATCACCTGTCTGGGGTCTTGTGAACCCAGTATTCATTCCTGCCTGTGGCAGGGGGTCAGGCTAGATGATCTGTTCAGGTCCCTCCTAACCCTAGCTACTATGAAACTATGAAACTTGCAACACCCTTGAAGCTCTATGGGAGGCTCTAGGCTTGCAGAAGGTAGGAGTCTGAATGACAGCTGGCATGGCTTCATTGCAGGCAAGTCTTGTCTTACCAACTTCATCTCCTTTTACGATCAGGTGACTCACCACCTGGATAAGAGAGTAGAGGTTGATATTATATACCTCAACTTCCAAAAAGCTTTCGATCTGGTATCCCACGATGTTCTCACAAGAAAATTGGAAGACTGTGGGCTTAACTGCAAACAGTTAGGTGGGTAGGAAGCTGGCTGCAGGGCAGGACCCAGAGAGTTTTAATCAATGGATCTGTGTCATCTTGGTGGGAAGTGGCCAGTGGTGTCCTGCAGGGGTTGGTGCTTGGGCCAGTGCTTTTCAACGTTTTCATCAATGATTTGGATGTGGGGTTGAAGAGCTCACTGACCAAGTTTGTGGATGACAACAAGTTATGGGGGAACATGGTCACACTTGAAGATAGGCTGCAGATACAGATGGACCTAGACATGCTGGCAAGTTGAAAGGATCGGAACCAGATGAAGTTCAACATCGAGAAATGTAAAGTGCTTCACCTAGGGACAAACAATCCCTTACACACCTACAGGCTTGGCAGTGCCAATCTGACCAGCACTATGAATGAAAGGACCATGGGGGTAATAATAGATCACAGTATGAACATGAGCTAGTAGTGCGATGCTATGGCCACCAGGACTAACTATACCCTGGCATGCATCAATCGATGCATCTTCAGCAAAACCAAAGAAGCGATTCTCCGGCTCTACTCAGAATTGGTGAGACCATAGCTAGAGTACTATGTCTAGTTCTGGGCGCCACACTTTAACAAGGACATGGTAAAGCTTGAGAGAGTCCAGAGAAGGGCCACCCATATGATCAGAGACTTGTGCAGCAAGCCATATGAGGAAAGGCTGGGGGATCTGGGACTCTTCAGCCTGAAAAAGACAAGGCTGAGAGGAGTCTTAGTAACAGCTTACTGCTACATCAGAGGCGTTCATCAAAGGCTTGGTGAACAGCTGTTCATCAGGGCACCCTTGGGGAAAACGAGGAGGAATGGTCACAGACTCCTGGAAGACCATTTCAGGCTCAACATTAGGAAAAACTTCTTCACAGCTAGGGCGTCCAGATTGTGGAATCAGCTCCCTCCAGAGGTGGTGCAATCGCCTACCCTGGAAATCTTCAAGAGGAGACTAGACAGCCACCTTGCTGGGGTCACCTGACCCCCAGGTATCTTTCCTGCCTGGTGCAGGGGGCTGGACCCAATGATCTTCCGAGGTCCCTTCCAGCCCCTTACAATCTATCAGTCTATGAATCTATGGGAGTCTCAGCTGATGGACTGGGAGTCAGTGACCTCTGTTACAGCACCAGCTTTGGAGTACAAGTGCAGCAAGAGCCTTTGCTCCAGAGCAAGGGATTTAGAACACAGCCTTTTCAAGAGGTTCTTGCCTGTCCTCTGAAGTGACAGCTATAAATCCTGAGCTCCAAAGGTTCCAGGTTCTAAAAATAAGTTTGGTAATAATTACTTAGCCCAAACTACTTAAATCTCTTGGGTGATGAGGCCATCTAGTGACCAACTGGCTCAGTACAATTAAAATGTGCTCTTTGCAGTGGTAAAGCTTCTTACAGTGTGGGACTTAAATTTTATTGACATATAGATAGTCCTGGCTATCTAGGCAGCCTATATGTGACCTAATGCAATCACCAAGCATATTATGGCAATACAAAAATTATTCCACAGAAGCTACCAGTCCCAGGACTGATGCACTGGAAAAGGAGGAATGAAGCTGCAGCCTCCAAGCAATATCAGCTATAATTCTTGACAGGAGGCAGGGCAGAGTGGTACCTTAGGGCCTTGTTACACCTTGCACTGTGAGCTGCACAAATGTTGATCGGCTTAGTGCTGGCTTGGAGTTTGGAGCAGTCAGGCATTAAGGCTAAAAACCTTCTCTGACTGTTCTCTGTCTGCACAGCTGTGACTTGCCACAAGAGGCCTGGTGAGCAGGGCTGGTGAGCCAGGACAGGCTTCTATCCCTGCTCTATGGGAAGTAGTGTGAGAGATGGGCTGGAGAGGGGAGTGGGGGTAGGGAGGAGGCAGGAACATGTAACTATTGTAGCCCAGGTAACTTGGGTATACACTCCCCTTCTCCTGTTGAAGGGGATTGTTAACTGGCAGGTGTGCTGTGGGGTGGGAACTGCAGACCGCTCAGTTTCCCTCTGTCCCTATAGAACCAGGCCAGGGCAGTCAGGGGATTTAACTATATACACATTTATTTACATTAACTTATCGCAAGGGAAAGGAACATTGATACAAACATATGTACAATGTATATATATAGTTATAAGATATCTAAACCAGTAACATAAACAATAACCTCTGGGTAAATGATATAAAAACTTATACCAGTGCTCCAGATACAGGTAAGTCACAGGTAAGTGTCTGATCTGAAACAGATAAACCCCAATGCCTTTGGGCTTTTCCCAAGCCCTATAAAGAAGCTGGTAACTTTAGCGGGGCCCTCTCAATGGGACCGCCCCTTTCAGGAGCCCTTAACTAACCAGGGAGACTCCCCTCCCCTGCGGGAATCCTCTTTTCCCTGCAACTCAGGGCTCCCAGGCCTGGAGGGTTGTCCTCGTCCTCTGCACCAGGCTTCTCTTGCCTGCAGTGGGCTTCGGGGTGGGTTGCTGTCCCCTTGAACAGGGCTCTGCTATGCAGGGCTTTTGGGGCCACTGGCTCGGCTCTGTCTGCTGGCTCAGTAGCCCGATCACCATCTGGCTCCCTGGATTCAACCTTTTGCTATGGGTTGGAGGCCTGGGCTACCTCGTACAGCACCAGGCTCGGTCCGCTCCCGGACCCTCTGTGCAGCGCCTCCTGCACCAAGCTCCCAGCCTCGTTCCGGGGGTTGAGGACCTGAGCCGCCCAAGCACTCCAAAGGTCCTACTCCATGCACAGGCCTGTGCATTGTGTCTCTGGCTGCATGCCAGAGGTTGCAGACTTGAGCCATCCCACGCAGCTCCCAGGGTCTGGATGCTGTGCACTGTGCCACACACCAAGAGCCTAGCTGCTGGAGCAGTCTGCCATTCCCTGCTGATGGAAGTCTTCAGGGGTGCTTCTGGGCTACTGCTATGCCCTGCTGAGGAGCTCTCCTCAGCTCTTCTAAGTCCCGCTCTTCTCTCTCAGGGGTTTCCCCTCATGCTGGGCATGCAGCAACTTTTCTACTCTCCATGGCTCCGCCCCTGAAGTCTTCCAGACCTGAGTGTTGCAGTCTTCAATCAGGTTGGGGGGGGGGGGTGCTCCTCTACCCCTCCCCTCAGGAAAGGGGCGTGACTAAACTCCTCTTGCTGCCTCCTGGTTGGCGGATGAGCCCCACCAATCAAAACAGCAAGATTTCAAGCCTGGGATTCAACCCAATCTCCAAAAGGCAAGCCTGCTACGCTATCAATGTCAGAGCCTGGCATGGGTGCAGGAAGTATGCTGGTGGCTCACCACAGTGATCAGCATCGCCCCCCACCCCAGCTGCCACAGCCACCAAGGCTGCTAAATGCTCCCACCAACCATGACATGGAGTACATTGCTGCCTGGCCTGGAAACATTGCACTGTATCGCCCCACTAGTTTCCTCCCAGCAATGTACTCGGTCCCACTAGGAGGAATGCCTTACTGGACCTGGTTTTGGCAATGGGGGATGACATGGTAGGGGACCTACAGATTGGTAGTCACCTGGGGGACAGTGATCACCAAATAATAGAATTCATCATAAGACGTCGAGTGGGTAAGGTAACTAGTAGGGTGAAAGTGCTAGACTTTAGGAAAGCTGATTTCAATGAGCTCAGGTGATTAGTCAAGGATGCACTTCAGAGTAGGAGTTTTGAAGAGATGGGAGCCCAGGAAGGGTGGCTGTGCCTTAAGGAAATGATCCTTCGGGCACAGAGGGAGACGATCCCGATGAGAGGAAAAAGGGGGAAAGGGGCCAGGAGGCTTCCTTGGCTGACCAGAGAAATCCAGGGCAGCCTGCGGACTAAAAGGGGAGCATATAAAAAGTGGAAACGGGGAGAGATTACCAAAGAGGAGTATACCTCCTCTGCTCGCACTTGTAGGGAGGCAGTTAGATGGGCCAAAACTACCATGGAGCTGAGGATGGCATCCCAAGTAAAGGATAACAAAAAATTGTTTTTTAGATATATAGGGAGCAAAAGGAAGGCCCAGGGTGGAATAGATCCTCTACTAAATGGGCAGAAGCAATTGGTGATGGACAGGGAGGACAAGGCTGAACTCCTCAATGAATTCTTTGCCTCAGTGTTCCTAAGTGAGGTGCAGGACAAGGCTCTCACTGGGATTGTAGAGAGGCAGCAGCAGGATGCCAGACTACTAAGCGTAGACCCTGAGATGGTGCAGGGTCACTTGGAGGAACTGGACGCGTTTAAGTTGGCAGGCCCGGATGAGCTCCATTCGAGGGTACTGAAGGCACTGGCTGACGTCATTGCGCAACCAATGGCGGTAATATTTGAGTAGTCATGGTGCATGGGCCAGGTCCCGGAAGACTGGAAAAGGGCCGATGTGGTCCCCGTTTTCAAGAAGGGGAGGAAGGAGGACCCAGGCAACCATAGGCCAGTCAGTCTCACCTCCATCCTAGGCAAAGTCTTTGAAAAAATTATCAAGGCTTACATTTGCGAGAGTCCGGCAGGACAAATTATGCTGAGGGGAAACCAGCACGGGTTCATAGCAGGTAGATCATGCCTGACTAATCTAGTCTCTTTCTATGACCAGGTTACAAAACGCCTGGACGCGGGAATAGGGGTTGATGTCATATACTTAGAATTCAGGAAGGCCTCCAATACAGTATCCCACCCCATACTGGTAAACAAGTTAAGAGGCTGTGACTTGGATGACTACACAGTCCGGTGGGTGGCGAATTGGCTAGAGGGTTGCACCCAGAGAGTCGTAGTGGATGGGTCGGTATTGACCTGGAAGGGTGTGGGAAGTGGGGTCCCGCAGGGCTCGGTCCTTGGACCGATACTCTTCAATATCTTCATCAGCGACTTGGACGAGGGAGTGAAGTGTACTCTGTCCAAGTTTGCAGACGACACAAAACTGTGGGGAGAAGTGGACACACCAGAAGGCAGGGAACAACTACAAGCAGACCTGGATAGGTTGGACATATGGGCAGAAAACAACAGAATGCAGTTCAACAAGGAGAAATGCAAAGTGCTGCACCTAGGGAGGAAAAATGCCCAGCACACCTACTGCCTAGGAAATGACCTGCTTGGTGGAACAGAAGCGGAAAGGGATCTTGGAGTCCTAGTAGACTCCAAGATGAATGTGAGTCGGCAGCGTGACGAAGTCATCAGAAAAGCTAATGGCACTTTATCGTGCATCAGCAGATGCATGACGAACAGAACCAAGGAGGTGATACTTCCCCTCTATCGGGCGCTGGTCAGACCGCAGTTGAAATACTGCGTGCAGTTTTGGGCACCACACTTCAAGAGGGATGTGGATAACCTGGAGAGGGTCCAGAGAAGGGCCACTCGTATGGTTAAGGGCTTGCAGGCCAAGCCCTATGAGGAGAGACTGGGGCACCTGGACCTCTTCAGCCTCCGCAAGAGAAGGTTGAGAGGCGACCTTGTGGCTGCCTATAAGTTCATCACGGGGGCACAGAAGGGAATTGGTGAGGCTTTATTCACCAAGGCGCCCCCGGGGGTTACAAGAAATAATGGCCACAAGATAGCAGAGAGCAAATTTAGACTAGACATTAGGAAGAACTTTTTCACAGTTAAAGTGGCCAAGGTCTGGAATGGGCTCCCAAGGGAGGTGGTCATCTGAACCCAGCACTCTTTCCTGCCTATGCAGGGGGTCGGAATCGATGATCAATTGAGGTCCCTTCCGACCCTAGCATCTATGAATCTATGAATCTATGTCACTTACCTCCCCTGGAGCCAGAGCCGTCCCTTGGGGGGACAAATCAGGGCAACCTTCATGGGCCCCATGCTTTGCGGGGGCCCCATGGAGAGTGCTATACAGGCCCCACCAAGGGCACCTCTACTCCGCACGGCTGCCAAACACTGCCAGCTTTGCACTCCGGCTGCTCACTGCCCCCCCCCCACGCGCTCTGTGCTCCAGCCACTTGCCACCCCTCCCCCCTCCACACCCTGCACACCCCTAGGGTCAGCTCTGCCTGGAACCCAGTGCAGGTGTGGGCAACATGCTGGTGGTTCACTGTGATGAGGCAGTGCTTTCCATTCCTTCTCCTTTTCCTCCCCACCTTGTGCCACCACTGCTGCCAGGGCTGCTATATGCTCCCACCAGGCATAGCATGGGGCTGCAGGAGGAAACCAGTGGGATGGTGTGGTGCAATGCTCCTGGGCCAGGGAGCAATGGAGCCATCAGTGCCTCACCAGGTCGGCCAGCAGAGTGAACACCAGCTCCCCCCAATGCAGCATCTTCTGCATCCTCTGCGTCACCTCACATGGCTTTCCTCTTTCTCTTGTGTTGGGTCATGCTCTCCCTATGCCACAGCAGCATCATGGCTGACTGGCTCCTGTTTTCTATGCCTTACCCATCTCTTTCCCTCTCACTCCCTGCTGGCCATAACCTGCCTCAAGCTGTCACTGTCTTCAACTATGTGAAGAAACACCACATAGGGGAGGGCACTGTATCCTTGGAAACTGGAGGACTTCAACTTGAGCAGCTGTGCAGAGTGCCTATACCTTAATTGAACAGAAGCTGGGTAGTGCAGATTAGAGATAATGCTGCCATGGAATGGTGTAACTTTGAGCCACATAACAAGTGCTTTAAGCCACTTAAAGGTGTTAACATTTAGCCAGTCCCGGGGTTAAGAGTTCCAGGAGCTGCCCCAAACTAAGAGCCTTGTTACATGGTAGAGACTAACTCATTCAGAGCCAGGACTTTTATAAAGTTTGTAGCACTGCATTTATTGTTGTTACTAAGTTGAGTAGATGAATGAATTTATATTTCTAGTAAAATATGAAAAAACATCTAACACCATGGGCCAGATCTGGCCATCGTTCTGGATCCAGCCTGTCAAGCTGGAGGGCTTTGCCTGTGCTTCTGCTCATGCCAGGGCTGGGCAGTGAGGCCACTTGGGACCAGGCAGCTGGAAGCTACATCTGTGTCACTCCTGCTTCTCCCTGATCTTCTCCCCTGTCTGGGCTGCAGAGTAGGCACAAATTCTAGCTGGTGGGGAGGTGGAAGGGAAGGAGGTAGAAAGAAGGGGAAGCAAAGTGGACAGAATCCAGCTTCCTGGCCTCAGCTCACTTCCCCACTGGCTGGAAGCTGCGCCTGTGTCACAGACAGTGAATAGGGCAGAGGTGGGCAATTATTTGGGCCTGCAGGCTACATAGGTAGTTTTGGTGAGCTGTTATGGGTTAGGTCAGCACTCTCAACCCCCTCCCCCATGTAACAGCTGACTAAACTCCGTGTCTCTGCAGTGCACTCAGCTGGCCACCTGGGATGGGGCTGTGGGTGGGCAAGGAGTGGCATCCAGGAGCAGGCTGGGTCAGCAGAGTCATGGCTGGTATCGTGATGCAGTGACAATGCAGGCCCAGGACCCATGGCAGAGCTGTTATCCCCTGCTTGTACATCCCTGTGACAGGCACCGGTTCTGTGGCCAGGGTCATGTGGGGAGCAGATCACAGCTCTTCCCTGGGTCCCAGCCCCATGCAGTCACTGCCCTGCAATCCCAGGGTCTCCGTGGGGATTGGCTGGGACCCATGGGAGCAGGATGTATGGCCAGGCAGATGGGCTGGAGCCACAGGCAGGCCACCAGGGACCTGATCCTATGATACAGGTCATATTTTGCTCGCCCTGGCCCAAGTACAGGCAAAGCCCACAATACTAATGCACTGCCAAAATCTCAAGCCTGCATTGGGCCAAAGCTGGTTTGTTTCAGCCCATGGTTTCTAAAGGTTGCCAGCTGCTGCTTTAGACGTTAGAGGTGTTAATACCTTTGACAGTTTTAAAAGATTTTTTTAAAAAGCTAATTGCCTGATATTCTCCCAGTGAAACTTTCTTTCTTTGGAGGAATATCAGCCCTCATCAAATTAGTCCCACTCCAAAATGTCAAGTAAATTTATATGACCTTTGGATGTGCTGCAAGTCACTGGTCCTGGGCTATTCTGGGTGAAAATGATGAGTTGGTTCCAAAGCTGATGTTCCCTTACAGGGAATATTCAACCACCAAGCCCTCCTCACTTCAGTCATGAGTGCACTAGGCTGAGAATCTCCCTCAGTAACAGTATTTTCATCCAACTAACACAAGGCTTCAATTTGCAAGGAAGGCAAAGAGAATGTTGATCAAGACAGCGCAGGTTTGGATTGTATAGCAGAGTCCAAAAATAAGGGAGGGGGAAGGATGGGGAATTTGCAATTGGGTTAATGGAGTCCATTTTTCTAGTATTGAAATCTCTGAAGCTTTAGTGTTTTTTCCCAGATCTGTGTTTGTAGAGAGATTCGTGATAATTTGTTGCACCAAATGAGCATAACGTTTTAGAAAGCAAGACACTTGAATTCAAAACATTGTCAATTTGTAAGAGACTTGCACTCCCCTCCAGTCAGCATATCACCAACTAACTGTAGGCTTGAATGCATTAGAGTCAGTTTGGTTGAAACTTTGTGGTAAACTCAAAGATGAAAAGGCAACAAACTATTAAAATTGTATCAGTGGTTAAGGGCAGGTATAAGAGAGCCGGAGATCTACCAGACTGGTTAATAGATTGCACCTTGACTACTGCATTTTGTTGTGGTCCAGTACAAAATAGCTACATATTTTGGAAAACACACCTGTTGTGTCTGAGGAATAAATAAATCTAGACCATCCTGGTCAATACTCTAACCTTACTACTTCATGAAGGATATTGAAATTTGTCACTTATAATGGATAATCCATACCATCAAGAGAAGAAAAGCTAGACCACAATAATATGTGCTCCTTGTGCAACAAATTTAACATCATCCATAGCATGCTTACCATCTGCCATGCTTTAACTGTAGCATGTTGGGGCCCCAGGGACAGCCATGACACCCCCAGTGGCTCTGCAACCATGCCTCTCTCTGCCTCTAGTGTGCTATTCCCTTCTGTCTCTCCTGCCACACCTTGATGTAATAATAGGATTAAAAAGGAGGCTGCCCATAGGCCTTAGCATGAGCCCCAGTCTAGCTGAATCCCCACTGGTGGTTCCCAGCACCCTACTGGTCTCAATTACAATGTTCCCAGGCTCCTTGCTGGGCCTCTCTTGACCATACAACTGCAGAACACCTATAATCTTAAAAGCTAATTGCATGGCTCCATTCCTCTCCTACACCACACTCCAAGCATTGCAGATGTTGCTGTGTTGTTATACTCCTGTTGGGACTTCAGCCTCTTCAGCTGCCACCCCTTTCCTCTTAGCTAGGCCTTCTAGCCTGGACCCACTGTATTGGACCTGGCTTTGAGGCACCAGCTCTGGTCTAGCCCCTTTTGGGCACTGGGTCCCTGGCCCCAGTCTGGCTGTACCCCGCTTGGATGCTGGGCCCCTGGCCCTTGTCTGGATCTGTGGCCACGCTCTGTGACCTCACACTGTGGGCTTAACACTCTCTCAGGCATTAAGCCTGCCCCTGGCAGGGCTCAAAGTGATCACATGTCCCCAGAGTATTAATAAGGCCTCCAAATCACCCTTTTAGTCCCAAACTCAGACCTCCGGCACTAAACTGAAACTCAAACAATAAGCCCCTGGGCTATAACATAAACAATTCCCTCTGGGCCCACCAACATCAACACAGAAGGAGAAACAGCCCTGTACCCCTTTAAGAGGGAAAACTTTCCCTCTCCTCTTGCCAGGATAACCTCCCAGCCCTGGCCTATATCCTTGTGAGCTCCTGGGGATCGAAACATGGCACAGCAGCCACTCCTGCATTCTCTTGGCCAGGAGCTCCTACCCCTGCAGCTTGCAGAGCTAGACGAACTTGCTAGCTCAGGCCCTGGTCTTATATACCTCCCACAGCCTTGCCAGCTTCCGGTCAGGAGACTATCCTGGGTTGCCTGCAGGTGCCTGCTAATTGGCTTCAATGCCTAGTTGTGCCTGCTAATTGGCCTCTGTGCTTAGTTGCTATGGTGCCCTACAGCTGCTGTGCCCTACGTGGCCTTCGGTGCTCCCTGTCTGGGCTGCTTATCTCCCAAAGGAACAGAGAGCCCCAGGCCCCATGACTGAAGCGAGGAGGGCTTGGTGGTTGAATACTCCCTGTAAGGGAACATCATCTTTGGAACCAGCTCATCACCTTCACCCAGAATAGCCCAGGACCAGTGACTTGTAGCGTATCCAGAAAGTCAAATAAATTTACTTGACTTTTTAAAGTTGTAATACAGCTTTTTACAGCTGGCTCTAATTTAACCATTTTCAGTCTTTGTCATTCATTGGCCCACCACTTGGGGACTGGAAATCTCATCTTGACTCTCTTCCCTAGGTGCTCTGGTATACAGCTTTACAATTACCCTTCATGGCCTGTAGGTGTCAGGCCATAGCCTCAAATCTGAGTCCTCAGCCTATCTGGCACAGCTGTTCATCCCAATCTGCCACCTCCTCACCTAAACTTTGGGGTGGACATAGGTGGTCAGAACCTGATATCTGGGGCTAGCCACATGCCAACTCCCTGAAACCAGAGTGGCCAGCCAGGGTCAGTTGACTCTTTATCCCTTCCTATAACCATCCCTGCCCCACCCCACCATGGTCCCGCTCCCCAGCATAGAAGAGGTGTAGCCTTGTACCCAGATTGCCTCACCTTCAGCTTGTGCCTCAACTGACTTTCTGGCTACCTGCCCCAGTTTGCCCTGACCCTTTGGTTCCCTAATCTGACTCTGATTTCCTGGCTAAATGACCCAGCTATCCTCCTAACCCAATGCTCTTCCCATCCCTCTGGCTATCTGTTTCCCAGACAGATCTCCAAGCTTCCCGGCTCCCCTACATTCAGACTCTGCACACTTCCCTGGGTTCTTGGTTGCTTCTTCTGACCCTGGGTAACCCCTACACTTGGCCATCCATGATCTGGTATAACAATGGGTCTCTCTGTAAATTATATTGGATCCTGCCTTCTATCTTGCCACTCACAAAAAATGCCATAAAACTGACCTGGCCTGCCGCTTGTCTGCAGTGGCATACCTGTCAACAAGTCTAGCTCAATAAGTGCTTTCCAGACCTTTACACTACATATTTCTAGATGTGCTATATGCCTAGTGTATTTTAAAAACTATTGTTTCCCCTCTTTCCAGATAAAGCAAATGTTGCAGCTGGCCCCAGGGGGCAGACAAGGAAACTGTAGCAGCATAGAAGACCCAGTGGCTAATTTGTGTGCAAATGGGCATCATGTGTGCAGTCACTATGTTCAAGAACATTGCAAGTATGTCAAGTTGGTTTCCTTACCAGTTCTGCAAAACAGCAGATTTACTTCAGAGCAATATGTGGGATTTTTCAGGCCCTTCTTGGGTACATAGGGCCTGGTCCACGCTATAGTTGTCTGTATTCTTGTTTTGAGGCTTGCCAGATCAGTCTGACATTTACAGGTGCCTTGGGTCACAGTGAATAATGAAGCATGGGACAGATGCAAAAGAGGTAACAATCAGAACGTGGTTACTTAAACAAGATAGTGCCTGTCCCAATCTTGGCACAAAATGTCCGCCTCTTAGCATTGTGTTCATTGTCAAACTTTTAGAGATTTTTTTTGACAGGGGCAACTTTAGCTATAAGTATGAGTCAGTGTTATAGCATGTTGGGGCCTCTTAATTTATTCTTGTGGTGTTTAGAAAACAGGGACTCTGGTTACATTATTTAAAGAGCAACCAGAAAGAATTTCCGTGCAGCTCCATGAGGCTACAAAACTTATTTTCAGTTCAACCAAGCATGAAAGGTCTTCATATAGACATTGGGGAATGTCAAGTCAGCCCTCTAGCCTGCTATCAGTCTCTACAGTGTTATTCTCCAAAGGATAACTTCTTTAGGTTGCTCCCTTTCACCCTACAAAAAACTCACACCTCTAAAAGGGGGCTGGCAGTGCTTCATCTCAGATGGAGACATCTCATCCTTACTGGCAGAGGTCAATACATTCCACATCCAGACCAATGGGAGGTGGTTTCCAGCTACTTTCAAGGGCAGGCTGACCCAAGCATAATAATTTCCTCATGTGCCTCAATCCTTATGGGAAATTTCATCCTAGAATAAACTTTCCTAATTCAAACATGGATATGTTGTCACAGTACTGTTTTCTGGACAAGAGAATGCATCACTGGACAAGATGTAGAGTGCTCAGCTAAACTTTGGAGTTGACAGGCTTCAGGCATATGCACTGGGAATACCAGATGCCAACAGTGTGCTGTCTTGATTGTGTGCTTCATCCATCCAGGAACAGTTACCATGCCTTTCAATGAGAACCATCAGGCAGTTGGAAACAAGGGTTTCCTACTCAGAAGGATTATAAGAATGGATTGAATAACAATTCCTATTCTCAAGGGCTGTATTGAATTCTCCACCTTTTCCCAAACAAACATTGGCCAAGTGCTGAGAATCTAGTGCAGGGGTGGGCAAAATGGTGGATCCAGCAGCCCCTGCCCGTGTCACTGCAGCTAGTTTCCATGGAGACCCCAGCAGTGGTAGTGCTGTGATAGAGCAGGGCCAGGGTTTGCATGGAGACCAGTCCCAGCAGTGCTGCCAGAGTGCACTGCAGGGTGGGGAGCTGCTCTGTAACTGGGGCTGGGTGGTGATGGCATGGTCCAGAGCCAGGGCAGAACCATGATGCGCTGCCTATACAACCCTGCCCAGGCATGAAGGCAGTGGATGTCAGCTCAGAAGTCAGCCGGGCAGCCCTCTGAAGCCTCTCTTCTTTGGAGCTCTTTTCCCTCCAGCCCGCAGTCCACTATA
The DNA here is from genome assembly GCF_030867095.1 of Alligator mississippiensis. Classification (NCBI taxonomy): domain Eukaryota; kingdom Metazoa; phylum Chordata; order Crocodylia; family Alligatoridae; genus Alligator; species Alligator mississippiensis. The sequence continues at coordinate 114,312,695 of NC_081827.1, forward strand.
TCCACTACACCACACATCTGGGAGTCCTGCGCGAGCTGCAGGTGTCCATCACCATACCTAGTCTCCTGGCGGCCCTGGTGAACTTTTAGTATCGGGCCCTCCTTCGCCAGAGATACTGATAATAATAATTTTTAAATTACCATTTTTGGGCTCCCCTTCTATTCAGGCCCTGGGTGGCCACCTGGTTCACCCATGCCTGTGTCTGGCCCTGCAGGTGTCATCCATTAGATTCCCAGGTTGGCCTAACTACTGCAGCAGTATCCCTCTTCTCCAGGCTAAGCAGTGTCCTGCAGTACTATTGCTACACTATGAGCACTGCAACTGGCACTTGTTGCACTTAGAAAGTGGGTTTTAAACCTAGTGCTCTGAGAATTGACACAACACGTGGTTGATGAATAGCAGAAAGGCTTGTGTTAATAACTTCCAATAAGCTACAAAACTAAATCACAGAAAAATATTCTTTCCCAATATAAAACAAGCCATTAGTCCTTAGTATTATCTTAGCTGCACAGAGATCTTTACCCAATGCAGACAGGAAGCAGTTCTTGCACAGCCTCAAAGTGTGGATCCTTTACTTGTTGGCTGGGTGGCAGGATGGCTTCTTGTACTACACACACCTTGATGGCAGTCCTGTCTAGTTCTTATACTGTTAAATTGTATAACATCAAAGCATTTCTCCTTGATATTTGGCCAATTAGAGTCCAAACAAACAGGGAGAAAAAGTTTGATAATCATATCACAACTGTTAACTGCCTGGGTCCTGATTTGTCTAGGTATGAAGATTGTGTTTTTTTCTGCAGCCCCTGCAATTATAGGTCAATCACAGGTAATGAGCCTTGAGTGGTCAGACAGGATGCTTAGAGGCATTGGTTACCGGACCTGTCTTTGGGTATTTGTTTATCAATGGGGAACATTTGCAGTAGCTTGTACAGGTGATGGTTTGTTTCCCAAACTCTAGACATACACTGAATGGTTCATATATTTGTAGCAAACTATACATTAGATGTTTGTTGGGAGAAATGTGAGCAGGGTGTTTTTGTCACATATAGGGCATCCTTCCTGTATTCAATGCACCTTTTATAGGTTTCCCTTGAGATGCATAGTTAGCCTTTTGTTTTCTTTAGCTGCTAGGTCAATTGAAATGCATATGTAGTTTCCTTGCCTTCACTAGCTCAGCTTTTCCTTTGGCTCTTTTAGGTTGGAACACACATGTGATGAATGTGTCAGGACTCTGCCTATACTTTTAATAATTTTCATTATTTTATGGCATCGGTCTGATATTGGGTACCACAAGCACTCCACTTTCTCAAGGCCTAATGGGTTGCAAGCCATTAGTGGAGTTTGATTTTCTTGTGGCAGTCTTGTTACCACAATCCAGTCTTGCCCCAGTCATTGTCTTGTACACTGTCCAAGCTTTCACAGTTTTCATATGCAGCAGCACTCTGCCACTTGGCCCACACTGCCCTGTTGCCTCACTGCTGAGTCCCTTATCCTGTACCAGGTGCCTGCAGCCTATCAGTCCCTTACTGCCTGGCCTTTTCTGACTCCTGGTAAGCAACTCCCTGTACCTGGGACTCCCTGTAGCTGTTTTCCACCCTTAAACAGAGTCTCTGGCTCCTGTTACAGTAAGCCTCTCTGATTGGTACAGCCACTCTCTTTTTAAAGGATGGCTCACAGGTGACTATTGATCACTTAACTTTTAAATTAAAGCATGCATGCATTAAGCTAGTACAGGAAGTGGAGACAACTAGCAGAAGTTTACAGTCATGATGAGCAGGTTTATTTCTCTATGGACCTGGCACAAGAGATAAATGGCTGACCTGTTGGATATTAAACCATTAGATTACTAGTAAAAAATTAGAGTTGTAATCATGCAATCAAAAAAGGTCCCTTATGGGTTCAATCTGCAAGGATTACTTTTAGGTCTATAACAGGGTTGTTACATATATGTGTTATGAAACACAGGAGCAAAGGATCAGCCTTCTGCTATTTAATTAAACATTTCTTGCTGAGTATTGATTCCATCATGTCCTTCACAAGTTTAATTTATTTCATTTTGTATATTTGCTATACCACCCATGACTCCTTAGCAAACCTCTTAGGCTTTCAGAATCATGCTGTGCTGGTAATGTAGCTGAGAGGCATCTGGCACTTCTCAAAGTGCTTCAGTGGGGAGCTGGTCCAACCACTGAAATAGCATTTTAGTGCAATTTGCATTAAGAATTAAGACAGTGAGGTGGTTAACTCTTGAAACTGCCTCAGAAATGCTCCTGTATGTCTTGGAACCACAATGTACTGACCAACATCAAACAGCATGATGATGTTAGGCTGTATCCTTTTCTCTGTGTAAGTCACTATATGCAGGATTCAACCCTGTTGGAGAAGGAAGAGGAGAGAGGAAAAAAGGGAAAACATGTTTTGACCAAATAAAAAAAAAAACATGTTTGCTCAGGTATACACAAAGGCTAGAATGAGTTTTATAGCCCAGCTAATCTCTTCTGGATGATTTTATTCTTTTAGGTATCAGCCAAATATAAAAAAAGCATGTATTTAAGCATGGAGATCTGCAAGTGACAAAGTGCCTTGCAAGCACAAGAGTGCTATTATTAACAAAGCAAACGCTGCTCTTGTCACACCACAATGCAGGTGTACCTTCTGCCCAGGCATTGGACTGAACTCTGGTCCAAGTATGTTTCCATGGTGTGATTCCCTTATATGGCTAAAATTTGCATCTGTGTTTTTTTGTGTCACAAGGTTTCTGATTCACTTACTGTCCTGGATATTTCCTAAGCAGATTCAAAGATATTGATGTCCTGCAGCACTAGTATCAGAGAAATGTTTATCTGCTTACAAGCATGGACCCATAGCAGCCTATACTAGAAATGCACCATAGGTAGTATAATGCTGGCAGAAAATACGATCATTTGCAACTCAGAGAAGCCTAACTAAAACATCTTACTGCATCCTGAGTCCAACATGAGACTCTGAGGGAGTGCAGCAGTGCCTGTGGGTGCTCAAACCTGAATGACTCAGCAGCATCTGACAATGCCAGAGTTCAGTCCAATGCCTGGGAAGAAAGTACACCTGCACTGTGGTGTGACAAGAACAGAGTTTGCTTTGTTAATAATAGCACTCTGTGCTTGCAAGGCACTTTGTCATTTGCAGATCTCCAAGCAATTTCCAGTTATAAACCTCATTACCTTCATTTTACAGATGGCACGACTGAAGAACAAGAAACATAACTGCCTGATTTATGGGAGGTTGAAAATCAGACCATAAGTGACTTGGCTGAGCTCATGCAGCAAGTCAGTAATGTTCTTGGATACTGATGGAATCATCACAGCATGGGTGATTTTTTTTGTTTGGATTTTTTGCTTTTCAGTCCAGAATAATGGCTCCATTTCTACATTGCCTTGTTGATAACCAGGGGTGGACCCAGAGGGGATGTGGCAGTGTAGTCATACCTTGCTCTTTAGCTGTGTCACATGTGAGCTCTCATTGCAGGTTTTCCCGGGAGTTGCTGCTCTTGCATGAACTTGGGACCCAGGTTATAAAAGTTGTTGTCACGCCTTGTCCCCTCCTTTTCCACGTTGCTGACTTCAGTTGGAAGAGGGAGAGGCGGGGAAGGGAGAACTACAGCATTGCTCATCCCCTGGGCTCCAGAGTCACTCAATAGAATAATAGAAAGTCAGGGCTGAAAGGGACCTCAGGAGGTCATCTAGTCCAACCCCTTGCTCAAAGCAGGACCATCACCAATTAAATCATTCCAGCCAGGCTTTGTTGAGCAAGATCTTAAAAGCCTCCAAGGATGGAGATTCCACCATCTCTCTAGATAACCCATTCCAGAGCTTCACCACCCTTCTAGTGAGAAAGTTTTTCCTAATATCCAACCTAAACTTCCTTTGCTGCAACTTGAGACCATTGCTCCTTGTTCTGTCATCTGCCACCATTGAGAACAGTCTCATTCAGTGGTTCCTAACCTTTTTTGCTGTGGTCCTAAATTGGCCACCAACAGGACCTCCTGACCTGGCACCATGGGGGCTGCTGGGAGCAGAGTGCGGCGGGGATGGCGGCCCAGGGGTGGGGGAGCCACCATTGCCCCTTTGTATGCAGTGGCCCCACCCTACTCGCCTACCCACCGCTCCTGGGCCAAGTGCATGAGTGTGCTTGTACATGTGTCGGCAGGCCCTTTGCAACCCTACTGAGGACCCCCCATTCCTGGATCTGCTACTGCAGGTAACTGCAAGGATTGTAAGTCTCCCATGGACAGGGTATAGGATATAAGCTCAGTAGCACTGGACAAGCCTTTGGTCTTCACTTTGGGCTCCAGAGCTATCTGAAAGGCCATAATGCTCATACGGCCTTGCTCTCGAGTCTACTGGGGTCAAAGGCAAAGCCCATGCAATAAACTAAATGGCTGCATGCTAGTGTAACTCACAAGCTTTACACTGCTGTGTGTTGGGGGGAGAGGGGGAGTTAGGCACAAAGAGGGAGAACCAGTGGGAGGAGAGACAGATTTTGGCTGGTACTGTCTGTTTCTGATTCACACAGAGGACAAGGCAGGACAACTGAAATAAAAGGGCCCAGAAGTAGGATGTGGAAGGTACTGGGTGTGCTTACAAGCTGTTTGTGAGTAGTGCAGGAAGTTTTCATGATGGGCAATCCACCTGGCCAATGTTCCCTCTAAGGATGCTACGTGCCTCCTCACTCCTTGAGGCCATGCCAGGGGGCGGAGCAGTGTCTTAGAGCAGGCGGAGCCTCACTCAGGGCAGGCAGCAGCTCCTCCCCAAGGTGAGGCAAGGCAGGGATGGAGGCCGGGGCAGGGGGCTGGCATGGGCTCCGCTGGCTCTGGGGAAGTGCTCCACTCCCCAGCCCTGACACGGGAGAGCGGAGCACTTCCCCGGAGCCAGTGGAGTCCACGCCAGGCTCCCGCCCCCACCTCGCATAGGAGCTGACCTTCAGCTCCTCCCCTGGTGTGCGGCCTTGAAAAGGCTGTGCGCAGCCACACTTTTGTGTGCGGCCGCACACGCGCACCTTAGAGGGAACCTTACACCTGGCAGGTCACACTTAGTCTCCCACCGGGAGCTGAGCCAACCATTGGGAAAGGTCATAAAGGCAGGAGGCAAAGGTAGTTTGATAGAGTTGGCATTTGCTCAATACAAGCATAGGTGTCTCTGTCAAGAGACCTGGGTCCCAGTATCTACACCATTTTGGACAGAGACTACAGATTTTTGGCTAATCATTAGCTTAAGGCCTTACATGCTACTGGTTGTAGAGATCCCCAGACTGTTTGTGCACAGGATTCTGAAGTGCTTGCAAAATGACTAAGATGCTGCTATTCTCCTCCAGCTCTGAAGAGGCCAGGTGATTCACCTTGCATACTGTGGTAATTCTGTAGAGAGTAAGATAGCATCTATAAAAAGTTCAAGCAGAATAGTGTTTGTATATCTGTGTACCACAGTATGAAAGTGTAAATGCTGTGTGGAAACCTCATTTTGAAATTAAGCAGTTGTAACATCAACATGAAGAGTACCAGCAGAATTACCGTCTAATTGCTTTGTTTACAAGTTAGGCATAATATTCTGAATGCTCTTTACAGTGTTTTATACTATTGCTGTTTTCTTCATGCATCAAATGTTTCACTAAGGATAATTCTACATGGAGGAGGCAGCATATTGCTGCTGAGCTATTCCCCACTAAAGCCTGTCCATTTGCTTTTACTCATGCTCCAAACCCAGAAGGGAGCCAATGAGGCTCCTTCTGGCTCCTCCTTAGATGCTGCTTTCAAACACACTGGAGACAGAGATCTCAAGAGTGGCCATCAAGGCCTGAACTGGAGCAGTTCAACTTCACAGCCATATTTCTAGGTTTGGAGCATATCAACAGAACTGGGTGGGTAGGGCACACTCAAGGGCATCCCAGTCAAAGCATACTGCCACTATGGTGTATGTAGATATGCCCTTAGAAACAGTATGTTACTTTCTCTTTGAAGTTGGTAAGGAATTATTAACACCTACTTATCAGGGTTTTACATGCAGTAGCCCTGGGGTTGAACTCTGTGTAATGCCTTCTAAAAAGCCAGAATTCTGGTCTGTGCTCTAGCAGAGAGTTAAGCTCAAATTCAGTAACAAGGGTGGTATAATGGTTATGCATAATATTGCCTCTGTGGCCCCCTACCCAATTACAGGGGCACGTGAGATTTCATTAATCCTCAGCACAAAAGAAACCTAGAAGCGCTTCTATAGCAGCACAGATCATTTGTAACAGCAAGCTTAGCTAAATTACATTGCATAACTAATACTGGATGCATGTGCAAGGAGTTACAATTGGAAATGATTTTTTTAAATCAATTTTAGAAGCTACTGAAACTCTGGCAAAATTGTTCTCAGAGTCGATGCTGGGAGGGTTTTGGGGGGGCAATAGCCACCCTAAAATTCATCTTAGCCCCCCTGTAGCCACCTCTTCCAGTGCTGCCCCGTCCAAGCTCTTTGCCTCCTCCCAGGCTGCCACCACCTGCCCCGCACAACTGAGGCACCCCACTCCTGCCCACAGCCTGCAGAGGTACAGCGCCTTAAGTGCATAATGTTAAAAAAAATGTTAAAAAAACCTAATAAGTATGTTTGGCCAGTAGATGTATAGTGCAGCTCCCCCCCCCCCCCCCCCAAATTTTCTGGCTAGCCCACCTCAGCCCCCCCACTGGAAAGAGGATGGCACTGCCCCTGATTATTGTAGAGCAGATATGGTCATAGTAACCTCAAAAAGAAAAGTAGTAGTCTTTGAATTTGCTATCTGTAATGCTGCTCTAACAATAATTACCAATTATGCTGGAGCAAAATCACCATGTTTCCATTCAAGTTTAATCTTTATCAATATGACACCAATACTGAAGAAGAGCCAGTTCCTTTAATGGTACTATAATTTGATTTAGTTTAGAAATAGATGCCTGCAGTATCTGCCTTCTGAGCAACTGTGATCTGTGCTAAAGGAAAGTGTCTTGGTTCTTTTGTTGTATTGCTGGCTTGTTTAATTTTTAAAGCCCAAGGTATCCTGAAAGGTCTTCAGGGCTTTCAGCAGTTTTCTTGCAAAAACTATTACTTCAGACTGTTTGTTTGTTTCATGCACCTAGCTAGCAATTTCTGTCATTACTTATTTTGTCTCCTCCTACTCATACATTTCTGTTTTTCTTAACCAAATTCTTAAACTCAAATTAATCTCACTTTCTGTCTTTAAATCTCTCCTTAAAACCAAACCACTGATATTCTAGGGTCAATTTTTGTTGTGGGGTAAATTACTTCATTTACTTATTACCAAATTTAAAAATCTTCCACTTCAAGCTTTATACACGTTTGTTTGGCATGTTACTCAGTGTTTATTTTGTTCCTTCATCCCACCCCTTCTGACATTTCACAATGCTATGTAAATATTAGAAAAAATAATACTTTCAATAAAAAGTCAAGATGGGCTTGGAAGATTATAAAAAAATCCTTTGCAGGAAATCAATGTGAAAGATTCAAGTTAAAGATTTTGCCAGGAACTTACTAAAGAAAATAATGTGACACAGTGCGACACTGACAAGGATATGCAACAAATCCCTAAAGTAACAGTCTTCTTACCTTTCTCTGAAACATCAGAAATTGGGCAATGGCAGAAATAGGAAACAGAACTTGACAGACCAATAATCTGATCCTTTATGGCAAATACTAAGAGGGGGAGAAAAAACTTGAAAAGCTTGTTAGCATTTGATGCAGTTTAAACAGAGAGATTTTGAAAAAGTAGGACATACTGTGAGATTAAGGATAAATGCAAGCAGTGAAAGCTATAGTAATTCAAAACTGCAGAAAAAATATCCACTGCTCAGAATAAAATCACTAACTGGGAGACAAAACCAAATATGTCCAGCCACAGTCTTCCTGCTGGAGTGGGACAGAGCTCTTGTTACATGGAAGAAGGGTGAATGGTACAATGGCAGGGTTGGTCTACGTTAAGGAGCATAGGTTTTGTTTGTGTGCTTCCACAAGTCAATTTGCTATGAAATAGAAAAACCCAGCCTTTCTGTCAACTGAGTAACGCTGCCTACCCAAGGCAGCATACGCCTTCAGCCAGCATACATACATAAAGGTATCAGTACAATGCCAGTGTAGTCACTCCATTTCTTCTGATGGTTCCAAAGGTCCTGCAGCCTCAGTCCTACAATGCCCTGATTTCCACAAGGGACAGTTCTCTAGTCCCAAAATTGAGTTCTATTTGGCAGGATTTAAGCCTTCCCCCACCTCAGAAATTCCTGGTGTTTTGAAAATGCCTGGTTCTCTGCTAGCTCATGTTTGTGAAGTCAGATTCAGCTTCATGCAGAAAGAGACCACAACCTGAATTCTGTGCTCCTGCTTGAAGCAGATGAGAAATCCCAGATTGATTCAGCCTGCAAGGGAGATAGGGCTGCATATGAGCTGTGATGGGCAACTTCAGGGATAGGGATGTCACGGAGGAAACACATGCCCAAGGAAGAGAAGCAATATCAGACAAAGGCAAGGGGTTGATCTGCAGCAAGCCTACCACAAAATGAGATGGCAGAACAGAAAATTTGGAGCTACCCTAGCAACTTGCTCGTGCAGATGCTTTCCATACCTGGCAGAAATCCTGCCACCACCACAGTCCTTGCTGTGGCCACCTCTTGGGAACAAGAAGGTGTAATTTCTGAAGTGCACAGCAAGAAGGAGGTAGGAGACCACCAAAGATGAGGCAGAGTCCCATTGGAGAGCCAGGGGCTATCTGCAGCACACCACAGCCAGAGCCAGACTCACAGGAGCCTAGTTTGGTACAGCGAGGAAGGGGAAGGGAGCTCAGGTAAATGCATGATTTACTAAGGTAATGTAAGTAACCCCCTCCCACTGCTGGTTTATACTGTGCTGTGCCTGGCTTCTTGTGATCAGACCAGAAGAAGAACGTCTTGCATTCAGAGGTGTAGGTTGTAGCCATGTTGGTCTAAGGACGTAGTCAGACAAGGTTCGTTGGGTGAATCTGATATCTTTTATTAGACCAACTTAAATAGTTGGGAAAACAGATGCATTCAGAAGCTTGTCTAACTTTGTCCCAACTTCATAGTTGGTCCAATAAAAGTTAGTGCCCTAAGAAATACTTGCCTCTCACATGATTTATTAAGTGCATGTTTTAAAATTTGCTTTGATGCTTACCTTAGCATTTCAAAATGGTGCCCTTTTGCATGGCCTGTGGATGAAGAAATATATTTTTAAAGCTGCAGTTTTCTTTTACAGATATCCACAAAATAGGAAATAAGATTAAATTTGAGGCACTTGGCAGAATTTTAAATATAACAGACCAGAAAGCCATCCCCCTGCAAACAAAGAGATAGTGTGATCTACCTAAACTAGAATACCGAAATAAACTACATGGGCATGTGAAGACAAAATGAAATTTCCCATTTACGTTGATGCAGCTATGTTTGTGTTGGCATGACCCGGGATTTCCCGCTGCTTTAAAGTCCATTTAGCACTTTAAATTAATACTACTCGGAGATGTTTTAATTTGTGTCGCTTTCCAGTTACACCATCTCAACTGTGGATTTTGTTCGTGCTAACAGCCAATAGACTCCAAAGACTGCTAATTAATCCCCTTCGCCATGAGGGGACACTGCCTTCCGGCCTCTAGCCAGTAGGTGCCACTGTGAATATCCCTTTACAAGAATTTAGATGACAAGAGAAATAGTAGCAGTATGTTTGACCATGTGTTGTTTTTTTTTAAGCAAAAACATTGCAAACATGTTAAAGGCAGTGCCCCAGTTCACACAAATCACTTTCCTACTGTGCTAAGGTAGAGGAGAAAAAAAGAAGTAGAAGCAGTGTGGTATTTCTGGCTTTGGCATTTTGCTTTCCTTTGTCTTATGAAGCTAGGCAGGATAGGCAATCCTTGTTTTCTTGTGAAATGCTTCATTCACCCATACACAGATGTCCCTTTTATCCTCAGGGACAAATTGTATCTACAGAATTTTCTAGTAGATAGTCTTTGATCCTTTGCATTGAGATTTCCAGCAATAACAGCTTTTTTGCTTCCACCTTGATAAAATACCTACCCATTTGGCTCTGTTCTGTCTACTTGGACCAGCTCTGTAAACAGCTGGGCAACAAACTGACAAGCTGGCCTCAAGCTGCCTAAAGCATCTGCCTTCCCTGGTCCGTTGTCACCCACAAGAACAATATGTCAGCCATCACCACCACTGCCTGCAGCATGTTTATGAGCATTTACTGCACTAACTGTACTTCCAGCCCAGGACTTCCTCCTCCAACTTTTCTCTCCTCATGGGTTATGTAATTACAGGAATCCAAAGCAACTTGCAATGTCTGTGGCTATGCTGCAGTCTCAATGCAAAAAGCAACCAAGGAATTTGAGCCTTTGCATGTTGCCTTTAATATCTTTAAAGGAAAACATTTAGGGAGTTCTCACAGTCCCCTTGCACTTTCCACTGCCACTGTAAATCTATATCTTTCTTTTTCACTGATCTTCTTCACTTGATCCTTGAGAGTCACAACCTCAATAGCCACTGAAAAAGTGGCCCAGATTAAGGAAACAAAACTGACATTTAAGGGCTGGCATATTCTTTGAGTTTCTCCTCTCCATTGAGGAAACAGCTGGAGGGAATAGGGATATGAGGGGCAGGACTGAATGAGTAGCATGCTGCAAGAGAGCAGGACAGAGAGGCGCACAAGGACGTCACCAAGCTTCATAGGGAAATCCCAGTGTCAAAAAAACAACCTGTGCCAGAACAAAGTGGGATGGCACACGTGGTGGCAGTGTGTGTTGCCTGAAACTGAAACCTTGCCAGTCAGCACCATGGTCTAACTGCTGGCTCTGTGCACCCGGATCACCACTGCTGCATCCCAGGATGCCCCCAGGTGCTGGCCCCAGCCTCCCCTACCCCACCTGGGACAACATGCCATGGACCAGAGTGCACATGCAGGGGTGTTTTCTGGGGACAACTAGCAGCTGCACAAATACGTGTCATTTGTTCCCAAGGAACACACGTTCCTACTCCTGGCATGACACCCAAAGGCTAGGGACAGACATTACACATAAACCAGTTTAAGTGATCAGAAACTTGTTTAAACCTGTAACAGAACAGATGTTCAATGCACACAAACCAGTTTGAAAATGGCTGAAACTGATTTGAGATAAACCTGGTTGAATATAGTATCACACTTAACTGATTTGGCTCAAACCGGTTTATGCAGTGTCTGTCCCAGACCTCTTGCTGGTTTAAGATAAATCAGACTCCCCCATCATCCCGGCATGCTCTCTGAGCTGAGTGGACCTCTCTGCTCCACAGCATGGCTGTCCCCTTCCCTCTGCTCCCTCACTGGAGCTCCAGCAGAGACTGCAGGTGTCTGCTTGGCTTCTCCCTGCTAAACAGGGATTATTCCCTCGGCCCCTCTGCCTTACACGGCTCAGCATTAGCTAGCAGGCCACATGCTGGCTACAGTCTGTGCTGTGGGAGACGACAAAGGCAGACAGGCTTTTTGGAGTTAATCAATAGGTAGCTGGTAATGTCCTTCCTTGGAAAAGCTGTTCAAGAAGAACTTGAACTAATGGAGAGAGGCTTTGTTTCCTTAATGGGTTTATAAACACCGAGTTAGGGATGATAAACATTCCCTGCTGGGATGCTGGGGGGGGGTGGGGAGGGGAAGAATATCAGAGCATCCTGCCAGGGCTTGGCCATGCCCCCCCTCAGCTCAACTCTGTGGAAGGGAAGGGAGGGCTGCTCTAGCACCCCCGGCTTCTAGCTTGAACCACTGCAGGCATGTGCCTGAATTTTTTCAGTCCAAAGAGGATGTCTGTACGGTTACAAACTGGTTTAGCCTAGCCAGGTTAGACTAACCTGCAAAGATTGAATCAATTTAGGCTCAGGCATTTTGAATGTCTGTCCCTAGCCATAGGGAACAAACTGAGACACTACAGACTTTGAATACACTGGTCTGGAATTGCCCCTTACACAACAGACTTCTGGCATGAAAAGTCCCATTCCCTTATGGAGAAAAAATAGTAGAAGGGTCAAAAAACCCTCTTGGCTAAGCAGGGAAGTTGCAGCCCCCCTACACAAAAAGAAAGAGGCGTACAAACAATGGAAGCTTGGGACAGTCTCTAAGGAAGACTACTTGACAATAGCCCACATTTGTAGAAACCAGATTAGGCAAGCTAAGGCAGAAACCAAACTAAAACTAGCTACAAGAATCAAGGACAACAAGAAGTCCTTCTTTAGCTACACAGGGAGTAAAAGGAAAACTAAATGTTTTCAGGGGTTGGTACTTGGCCCAGTACTGTTCAACATCTTCATCAATGACCTGCATGAGGGGGTGAAAGGCCCATTAGCCAAGTTCGCGGATGACCCCAAGATATGGGGTTGCACAGACACACTCGCAAATAGGCTGGCAATGCAATGCAGTAACTGCTAGGACCAATACAACTCTGGCATGCATCAATCAATGCATCGCCAGTAAAACCAAAGAAATGATTCTCCTGCTTTATTAACACTGGTGAGGCTACAGCTGGACTACTGCATCCAGTTCTGGGTGCCGCACTTCAACAAGGATGTGCTAAAGCTTGAGAGAGTCCAGAGAAGGGTGGGCCACCTGTATGATCAAGAACTTGCAGGTTGAGAGGGGACCTGATTGTGGCTTACTGCTATATCAGAGGCATGCATCAGGGGCTCAGTGAACAACTGTTCACCAGGGTGCCCTGGGGGAAAACTAGAAACAATGGCCTAAACTCCTGGAAGATAGTTTCAGGCTGAACATTAGGAAAAGCTTCTTCACAACTAGGGTGTCCAGACTATGGAACTGTCACAACCCAAAGTTGTGATTTTTTGTTTGTGTGTGCTTCGGCACTGCTAAATTATTTTCCCGCTAAATTGCAGCTTCTTTGCACGGTGGAGTTTTCTGCTGCAGAAGAGAACCCTGGTGCAACGGAGAATTTCCCGCCAATTTGAAGCTTTCTTTGCATGGTGCATTTCTTTTGCATCTAAGAAATGCTCGGTGCAAGGAGTTCCCGCCATTTGTATGAGAATTCATGCCACATTATTGGCCGGTTCTAACATATGCACACGTTGCGGCTAGCGATTGGCTTGCTAGCCGTATAAAGAGCTTGGGTGGTTTCCGCCCAAGTTGGAGAGAAATCGGAGTGAGAGAGAGAAAGAAAACCTTCGTCTTGTGTGAAGATCTCTAAGCGCTGCGGATCCTTACGGACCCAACGCATTTCTTAAAAGGCAACAGAGGCCTGAACAGCCTCTAGCCTCTCCCCGTCGCCTATAGATTCCTAGACGTATCCCTTCCTGCGAGAAACTACCGAACCCACGGAGCTTCAACAACTCCGGGGGAAAGAACAAATTTGTTGTAGTCCTCTAACGAGGATTTAAGCGGAGCTGTACCTGGAAAACTGTCCAGCCTACACCACGACCATCTTTGGTGTAAGTAAACAATCTTTAAATCAACCACTACGCATCCGTAACTAATTCTAGCTCGCCTCTGGTCTTCTACGACCCCGCGTGCCCAGGCTGCTGGCCACGGCCCACGTGCACAAAAGGGCCCGGATCGTCCCTGGCCCACACAGGAACAAGCTCCTCTCAGAGGTGGTGCAATCATCTACCCTAGAGGTCTTGAAGACTGGATGATCACCTGGCTGGGGTCACCTGACCCCAAATCTCTCTCCTGCTAATGCAGGGGGCTGGACCCGATGATCCTTTGGGGTCCCTTCCAGCACTATGATTCTATGATTCTGGTGTCCAAAGGCAATCTCTATGGCTCCACCTGTATCCCATGAAAAATTTCATGTTTTCAAGAGGCTTACACCCTCCAACACCAAATACCAATGGAAGGTGTAGTATTTATTATAATTCTTACTATGTCCCTTCGAGCCTTATAGACTCCAAAAGAGGTAAAAACTCAAAGGAAAATACTTGACTCTTCTATTGATCATGTTTTCCAGAGTGGGAGTGATGATATTGGAAAGGATTGAACCTAAAGGTACACTAAGAAGAGCAATGATGACAAGTACTGGGTGAATTAACTTACTAGATTTCTTACATACCTTCTAAGTATTTCATAGATTCATAGATGTTAGGGTCAGAAGGGACCTCAATAGATCATCGAGTCCGACCCCCTGCATAGGCAGGAAAGAGTGCTGGGTCTAGATGACCCCAGCTAGATGGTTATCTAACCTCCTCTTGAAGACCCCCAGGGTAGGGGAGAGCACCACCTCCCTTGGGAGCCCATTCCAGACCTTGGCCACATGTTTGATACTTATTTGTTATTAGTTGTCTCTTTATATACATAGTATATTCATATATATATACATAGTATATACATAGTATATTTAAATTTTAAAAATTGCACTAAGCAGAAGAGGACCAGAATACACTGGTCTGGAATTGCCCCTTACACAACAGAAAACATGAGAAGTGTAGCATGAAAACTTTGGGGTACTTCTAGAGACAATTAATACAGATGTCCTTAAGGGAGACAAAGGCAAAGCATGTCTTATATTTACTAGGGACACATTCTCTTTTCCATTGGTAATGCCTGCAACAAAAGAACTAGGTCATCTTTATCTTCAGTGATTCTCAACCATGCTACCACAGTTCCTTTTAAGGGTACCATGGCATGCTGTGCAATATTAGTAGTTAAGTGTGCAAACACCTATGCATGATTCACAAGATAATTAAATAGGAATCCATAGTGTCAAAACTATTCAAATCTGTTGTGGTCTTTCTAAGTCCCTTAAAGCAGAAGAATTGCTCTATTATTTTTCCATAGTCAAAAAACAAGTGAAAACTAAGAGGTGGCATTTTCCAAAGGGTGCTTTGCGTCTGGCAAGGTTGAAAACCACTGTCTTAGTCTGTAATAATACTAGGGTTTGAGTGGGACCACAAGAACTCCAAGCATCTGACCTAGAGTTGAATAGAAAAGCAGAAGACAGTTTATAAACAAACCTAACTAAATAAAGTAATCTAGCTCTCAGTGAGACAAAGGGAAAATAACTGGCCATTCAGCTGATTCCTCCTTGCATGTAGTACAAACCTGTTCATTAAGTTCAATGCTGAAGTCAGCAGAAATGCCGAGCACAATAGCAGACCTTAAATATTTTTTCTTGTATTTGGAAAATTGTGGTTGTTTTTTTCTGCTATAAAATACACACATGCACGCGCACGCACACACACATGCATGCATGCACATGAATATGAATGCATGAGCTTGAATATCTTACACAGAACCTTCACATCAAACAGACCACAAAACTAATAGTCCCTTTTCCCATACAGTTCTGATGCTAAATACATGAAAAACTGAGCTCATTATAGGCACGTCTGTATCAGATGGAAATTGCTGAACTAGAAGTAGTTCACAGGAAAACATAAAAAATTATAGAGGACTATTGGATCTGACTTACAAGGAAAGATAAAAAAAGCTAAATATAGAAAGCTTTGCTAAGAAATAACTAAAAGAGGACATAGGAGTCTATAAATAATAAAAAGGGATAAACACTAGGATGGGAGAATAATTACTTGTAGTGTTACATGGACCAAGAATAATAAAGGGATGAAATGAAGAAAAATAAATTATTTGTTGAATGTCAAGAGAATTAATGAAGATTAAGCTACTGTGAACTGAGATCATTTAATTTCTGAATAATTGCATACACACATTGGTTTAACATTGTCTAAAGCTATGGACTGACCTTATATTTGTCGTGTTATATATGCCCTTGCTTATACAAAAAGTGGGTGTATAGATGCACATCTCACCAGTCAGAATACAAAAAATGGTGAATGTGCTATAGAAATATTCCTGTTTGAAGCAGGGGTATTGGTCATAGCCGTGTTGGTCTAAGGACATAGGCAGACAACAGTCTGAAACAGGAACCTTGTTGTAGTGCTACATTTTCTCCCTCCCTCTAAGATGGGAAGGAGGGAGAATGGCTTGCTCTATGACAGCCCAGGGGGGAACAAAACTGAAGTCCACCCAGGACTAGGGGCTGCAGCTCTGCTTGATGTAACAGGCTGTCACAGAGTCCACTACTCTGAGCCTGGTCTCTGGGGCAGCAGAGAGCTCTCTTGCCCACTGGCTCACAGTGGGTGGCAAGCTGTCACAAAGCCTACTCCTGCCCTAGTCTTAGAGGACCAGCAGCTTTGTTTGCCATGGCAGCAGAAACCACTGCTGCCACTACCACAGAAGCAGTGGGGACTGCTGGTGCTGACAACAACAGTAGCAATTACGAAGTAGTGGTCCCATATCTCCAGTGTGGGAAAAGGCAAGCTGTCACTGATTCAGCTTCTTGGCAGGCTTCCATTGTGTGCTGATGGGAACAGAATAACAAGCCCCTTTTGCCCCCTGGCTGAAGATCTTACCTCTGTTGCAACTTTGGGGCTCTCTAGTCAGGGAGCCCTGAACATATGAACACTTTGCATAGCACTGTATTTCTGTAGCATTACAACATACTGCAGTGTTTGTAGCACTACTGATGCATGTCTGTTCACGGCCTAAGTGCTTGGAGCTAAATCCTATTTCACTTTATGTGCCAAAATGGTATGTTGGCAGCCATGTAACTGAAGTTTTTTTAGCGCTTACATACAGCTCTTTTGATGCAAGTGTGCAGGCACCTGCTGTGTGTGTTCTGGAGGGCAGTATTCTGGCTGGGTAGATACACAGCAAACTACTGTTGCCCAGGCATCTGTGTAAGATTGTGTAAGTCCCAACATTTTAGCAGGGCAAATGCTATCTAAAACCCTTTCAGAGAAATGGGTGCTGCTCTGGCTAGGAATAGGCTCTAATTTCTAGCCTAGGCTCTTGCTCTCTCTGGGGCAGAAACTTTCCCAGTGTTGTTTATCTAAATCAGTGTTTCCCAAACTTTTGATACCTGGGGAACATTTTGCCTGGATTAAAATTGGCAGCACATTTGGCTCACCAGTCCATGAGCCAAATCAGTTCCTCGAGCCCGACCCCTCTGTATGAAGCTGGCATAGCTGGGCCTTGATCCCTCTGAGCAGGGATAGGCTGGTCAGAGCCCAATCCAACCCATTTTTGGTGGCACATTTCTGCCACACTTGTGACATACTAATGTATCTCAGCACACCCTTTGGGAATCACTGATCTAATAAATAGCAGATGAAGGTGCAGTGGATCAGAGTTGGAAAGATGTCTTGAATATGTTGAACTATAGCCTGGTGGCAACAGCTCTTTGCTGCTAAAGGAGAAGATTCAGATTCAAACCTCCTCTATGTGGGGGGGGTGGCCTAGAACCTCAATCTTCCACTCCATGGACATTGGGTTAAAACAGTGGTCTCCAACCTTTTTAAGCAGGAGATCACCGTTGACGTTTAAAAGCATCCCATGATCTACTGTGAGCCACCACCACTCCTCCTGCCAGCAGGTAAGTCTGTGGGGAGGGAAGAGTGGGGCAGATCAAGAAAAAATTATTTGGGGGAGCGCACCTCCCCAGCAGGTAATTCCAACCCAGCCAGGGCCCCACTCAACTTACCCCTGCTCCTGCTTCTGTGGCATTGTCCTTCACCGTGGGGGCCTCAATCTAGCCCTGGCCCCTCCCCTCCCACAGACTGATCTGCTGGGCTGGGGCACGTGCGTGCATGCATGTGGGCACTCAGCCCCCCGTCCGAGCCTCAGACTGACTCCAAGAGCCTCCGAGATCTACCTCAAGAGACTCTGAGATCTACCGGTGGATTGAGATCCACTGGTTAGTGACCACTAGGTTAAAACATGGGAAGGTTGCTGTCCACCTTCTCCTCTATTTTACTTCCACCACGTACATGTGGAACACGCAAGGCAAGTCTGTTTCACCCCAGAGTGAAACAGAATCCCAAACTGGGTATAACTGCAGTTATGCAGCTGCACACATGCCATTAAGGCTTCAGCCTTAATGTCCCCTTCCCTTCCAATTTGGTTGCTTCACACAGCTGACTTTACTAACACTTCAACCATCATGAAATATTAACATGAGAGTTTTAAGAAATATGTGAAGAAAATAGGAGGGTGCCTTTCTGGAATACAACACAACCCCCACTAGCTCTAGTGCCTTCAGAGCAAAATATAAAACATGGCTTCATTCTTGCTCCCCTGAAATAACATTTTCTATAAACAGTCACAACATTCCTATGATGCTGCATTGATTAAAACCATTTGAGCATCTGTCCCTGTCCAGAATTGCCAACCCACACGCTCAGCAATTATGAGTGAAAACACAAAATCAATAGTAAAATCCTGGCCTATTAAAATACATGGGAATGTAAGCATGCACTTCAGTGGAGCAAGAATTTCACTCCATGTGATTGGTTTAGAAACTAGGATATTTTTAAAAATAGTATATTTTGGTCCATTCCTTTATTGCCTTGTTTTTAGTCTTTAAGGTTCATATGTTCGAAGTTTTCTTTCACAAATAGAAACACTTATTTTGTATTTGTTTATTGAAATGGAAGTCGAGCTTTTTACATAATCACAAGACTCTAAAAACAAAAACTTGAGACTCATGCTAACACTAAGAGGAATGGGAAAATGTTGCTTAACATTTGTAAAATCCTTAAATTCTATTATGATGAATGTTGTATAAGAACCTAAAATGATAGGGAGATTATAAAAAAAACATGTATCAATGAATACTAGAACGTAATTTATTGTCAATACAATTTAAAGGAGGGTCTAATGCCAATTTTAATGCAGTCTTTTACTCAGATACACCTGAGAATAGGAGTATCATTCTACTACATGCATAAGTTGTTACTTCACAATTAAGTTTATTTCTAAATTTGTACACACTTAGAAAAAATTCAAATAAATTTCATGGTACATTTTTCAGAGTGTGGGTATTAATGCTAGTGTCTTCCTCATATTCGAGCTGGATAATTACATCCTACTGGGATACGGTAAATTCCTCTTTGTTCACATAGATATGGTATTCTTTTTTTCTGTCTTACATTGTTGTGTTGCTGTGTGCTATTAAGCAGCTGCTGCACCTGCCCTACAGATGACTTTCAGTGTGGAGCTAAGACATTCCTATATATAATGGGGGCAATGGTAATTCTAGTCTTCCTGCAGTAAATATGCCACTACTGTTAATAGACCAGCGTAGTCCTGCAGTGAATTTATGAAAGCACTGCATAGCATAGAGTAATGGGTTTCTTCATTACTCCCTCAGCAGGGCTGTAGTAAAAAACTCTCGCATCTTCAGTGTTTTTTACTTAGGGGTAGGTGATGAAGCAGCCATAGGATATAGACAGGTGAAACAATAATGAATGGCTTTAAAAGGGTGGAGGTCTAGCCAAGCATCAGGTGATCTTTGTTAACTGTTCTGAATGTCTGCTATATCTTGTGGCGAGTAGAAACTAAACCAGGGCTGTTTGCCTCTGAATGAAACAACTGCTGAATTGCTTCCGTGTTCTGTGGGTAGAGGACACAGGTACACCCACTCAGCTTGCTGTTAATAAGTCCTTCCCCTCTTTTAACTCAGTATAATTGTTTAGTCTGTCCTTGTCTATCGTCTGATTTTTTTTCCTGGTCCTGCCCTCGTTTATACTTGTTGGGTGCCAAGTAAAGGAGGCCTCATAGCTCAGCAGTGGTGTGCTAATTTTTGGCAGCATTTGGTCACAAGGAGTTTCTATACAGGTGGCATGTTTCAGAAACAGTTGACAGATTTTTTAAGTAAATACAAATAAAAGCAAGAAGACTCAATACCTCTTCCCTTTCAAATCAATAGAAATCACTTTATCCTGATGTTATTAGTGTAGCCCTGTTTCTGGTGTTCTTGCAACTACATCAATACCGCAAGAGCAGCCTGGCATACAGAAGGGGCTCCCTCCAGCTGGAACATCAGTGCAGAGTAGCATTCAGTGGGCCCTTTTTCAAAGTCCTCCTTCTTTACACACTAGATGCTTTCCAGTCAGTGCATGGTAAGGAGTAGGTGCAGTGCCTTCCTCCTTTCCCCCTAATAATTCCTTCTGAGAACACACTTTTCCCCCGAGCTTTACAAAACCTAATTTATGGCGGTAAATGGGGGCGGTAAATGGAGGGGGACGTACCCCCACCCACCAATAATTAATTATTATAGCAGGTTCCCTGTTCCCCTTAGTCAGAGAGACATTGGCTCTACACGGGGATCTCGGCACAGTGTAGACACTCCTTTCAAAACAGATGTGCCACAAATGCAAATCCAGCAGCTGGGGCAGCTGCCAGTTGTTCATACCCCAGTGCACTGACTGGGCTCATTTTGCCTCATTTGGCTTCCAGGGTCCACAGGAAAATGTACAGACATTCACCTTCCCAAGAGAAATGTTCCCGTGAGTGATTTAATCCTGGTTGTTCCCAGCTTTTTTTCCCTTTGGAGTGGCCAGTTTTGCTCAGGGGGAAAAACCCTGAACATGTGCACAGTTGGGGTCCCCCTGGGAGAGCAGCCACTCTCCCACAGAAACCCAATGTCTGTAGGTGGCTTCTGGGTGCCCAAGTGATGTGGGTGCCTCGGTGTCCACAGATGTTGGCGTTGGTTGTAGCTGTATTGGTCTAAAGACATAGGCAGATGAGTTTCTTTGAGTAAATGGGATCTCTTATATTGAGCAAAGGGAGCCTCCATTTCAGGGCAAGTCAAAGCAGCGCTGATTGCTGAAACGGGGCCCGAGGTGCGTAAATCACTTGGCATCACCTCCCCCAGGGCTCTGTCCCACGCCCTCACACCAGGGCAGAGGCAAGGGCACACTCCACCGCCACAACCGTTGTCCAGAGCCGTTATTTCAAGGTGCCGCGGGGGGCGGGGCGGCGGGGCCGGCCCCCGCGCGCTGATTGGCTGGTGCGGCGGAGAGGCGGCTCCTCCCCCCGGCGCGGCTGACAGGGGCGCAGTGCCGCCGCCGGGGCGCTCGCGGTTGGTGTGTGAGCCGCGAGCTCCGCTCTCGCGCCGGCTGCGAGTCGGGGCCTGCGCCAGGGACCCGCCTGCCGCGCGGGGGATGCGGCGCTGAGCGCGGCCCGGCCCCGCAGCAGCTGCAGGACCCGGAGCGGCGACGGCGGCAGCGGCGGGGGAGGGGGCTGCAGGCATGAGCGGCACCACCGCCCCCGGGCCCGGCTCGGCCGCCTGTCGCTTCGCGCACTACTTCGTGCTGTGCGGGATGGACGCCGACAGCGGGCTGGAGCCCGACGAGCTGGCGGGTGAGCGGCGGGGGCGATGCCGGCGGCGCTGCGCCCCCTGCAGCGGGCATAGCTGCCGCGGGGCTGGGCGGGGGGCGCTGCGGCCGGGGTGAGGGCGCGCTGCGGGCACCTGGCGGGGCTCCGCCGGCTTCAGCCGCCTGCGGGCGGGGGGCGGAGGCTGGAGCTGGAGTTCAAGGAGCAGCGCGAGCGACCTTTGTGCTTTGGTCTCCGCCCGGCCCTGCCGGTCCCCTGCCCTGGCGGTGGTCAGCGCGGGTTGGGGGGAAGCCGCTGGTATTTTAAGTTTAGACAGGAGAAGGGGAAGCGGGGTGTAGGGGGAGCTCCTAATATATAAAGTATACCTCACTAGCGTTTGGGGTCTAGACAGAGAGAGAAGGAGAGGGAGAGACAGTAAGGGGGATAGCTCACATTCCCCTCCCTGAACTGAAAATATCAGTGAGGCACTCGCACACTCTTCTCCCCTCCCAAACCTGAGAACTGTGCCCCCCTAGACATGCGCACACATATTCTTTCTCCCTACACTCAACATTTGTGATCTGTCCCCACCACAGACACACATACTCTTCTCCCTTTCAAAATCAGTAAGCTATGCCCCGCCCCCTACACATGTGCATGCATATTTCCCCCTCCCTAAACCCCAGATATTAGTTAGCTGTCCCCCTCTCTCCCCCTCCCTCCCTAAACTCAAAATGTGTGTGTAGTGGGGATAGCACACTAATATTTTGAGTTTAGGGAGGGGGAAGATGTTGGAGCCAACATAAGGGGACCGAAGAGACCTTTCCACAATGGGACCTGAGGATCTAGCCGGCTGCCGTTGTGTTCGAAGTCCCCATATGCTCTGGGTGTCAAACAGAAATGGGAAGCTGTGGCATTTTTAAAATCCATTTTGTGTCTCAGAATGTTGACTTCTTCACCCCACCTGCCATGGGGAAAAAGTGCGGGGAGGAGAACATAATTGTTCAGAAATGGCAGGGGGACTTCAAGGATGATAACTGGATTTCAAGTGGAATGTCCCTGTTAAAAATGTAATTTGGCCAGTCAGTGTGAAAGGTGGTCAGATTGTGTTTATGTGGAACCACTTGAAATGGTTTAAATGGTTTAAGGCTCGTGTCGACAGGATGAAAAATGGGGTGATTAGTTCTGAAGCCTCTTCGTAAAGGGAAAAATGTCTATATTTATTCACTGCTCATCACTACATTGGAAACATGCAGTGGCTGTGCCTTATCAAATGTAGGGATATTTTTTTAAAGGACTTCTGCAAAAGCTTGCAAAATTAATTAATAAAAGATAACTTAGCATTCATTCTGCCAAATGTGAACTTTATTTTTGTTCCTACTTTGTTCGTGGAATTGAGGGGAATAATCTAGGAGGGCTAGAATATTTGTATAGAGTAATACTATTCTAGGAATGTATTGGAAGACTTAAAAAGAAAAATGAATGAATTTAAATATGTTTGCTTTAAAATATTCTTGTAGGATTCCCCTAAAATTTTCATCAGAAACATATTGTGGACTTCTAGGGAATTTAACCACCTCTGTGAAACAACTATATTTATTTGTAATTTAAAATTTTGGAAGGTTAACAGAAGAACAATTAAATTTCAAGATCCTACATTCAAATAATACAAAGTTTGGGGAGCATATTAATAAAACCCGTTTTTTTTCCGTCCAATAAAACCCCCTTATAATAAAACCAACTGCAAATGTAAGGTTGAAGTTTATTTGCCCAAAAGCCATCAATTCCATCTTATAACTATGAACATACAAGTACTTGTATACATGTGTAATTTGAGTATTCACATGAATAGTCTTCCCAAAAAATGGATGGGACTACAATAATGAGTAAATCTGCAAGCAGATGTTAAGGCTCATATATGTGAGAGCCCAGCAGGAAAAATTATGCTGAGGGGAAACCAGCATGGGTTCATAGCAGGTAGATCATGCCTGATTAATCTAGTCTCTTTTTATGACCAGGTTACAAAACATCTAGACGCAGGAATAGGGGTTGACATCCTTTACTTAGACTTCAGGAAGGCTTTTGATATGGTATCCCACCCCATACTGGTGAACAAGTTAAGAGGCTGTGACTTGGATGATTACACAGTCCAGTGGGTGGCAAATTGGCTAGAGGGTCGTAACCAGAGAGTGGTAGTGGATCTTCAGTATCGACCTGAAGGACATAGGCAGTGGGGTCTCACAGGGCTCGGTCCTTGGACTGATACTCTTCAATATCTTCATCAGTGACTTGAATGAGGGAGTGAAATGTACTCTGTCCACGTTTGTGGATGATACAAAACTGCGGGGAGAAGTGGACACACCAGAGGGGAGGGAACAACTACAAGCAGACCTGTACAGGTTGGACAAATGGGCAGAAAACAATAGAATGCACTTTAACAAAGAGAAATGCAAAGTGCTGCACCTAGGGAGGAAAAATGTCCAGCATGCCTACTGCCTAGGAAATGACCTGCTTGGTAGCACAGAAGCGAAAAGGGATCTTGGAGTCCTAGTGGACTCCAAGATGAACGTGAGTCGTCAGTGTGACGAAGTCATAAGGAAAGCTAACTGCACTTTATCATGCATCAGCAGATGCATGACAAACAGAACCAAGGAGGTGATACTTCCCTTCTATTCATCACTGGTCAGACTGCAGTTGGAATACTGCATGCAGTTTTGGGTGCCACACTTCAAGAGGGATGTGGGTAACCTGGAGAGGGTCCAGAGAAGGGCCACTCATATGGTTAAGGGCTTGCAGGCCAAGCCCTACGAGGAGAGACTAGGGCACCTGGACCTCTTCAGCCTCCGCAAGAGAAGGTTGAGAGGCGACCTTGTGGCTGCCTATAAGTTCATCACGGGGGCGCAGAAGGGAATTGGTGAGGCTCTATTCACCAAGGCGCCCCTGGGGGTCACAAGAAATAATGGCCATAAGCTAACAAAGAGGAGATTTAGACTGGACATTAGGGGAGGAACTTCTTCACAGTTAGAGTGGCCAAAATCTGGAATGGGCTCCCAAGGGAGGTGGTGCTCTCCCCTACCCTGGGGATCTTCAAGAGGAGGTTAGATGGGCATCTAGCTGGGGTCATCTGAACCCAGCACTCTTTCCTGCCTATGCAGGGGGTCAGACTCGATGATCTATTGAGGTCCCTTTCAACCCTAACATCTATGAATCTATGAACTCTGCCTCATAGTGTACATGTATTCTAGTAAGAACTTTGTTATGTAATCACAGAACATGCTATACTTTTTGACAAATGATAGATGAAAAGTTCATTTCTATAATTTATGGCTTGGGTAAGTCTGAATACATAAGCTGAATTACTTACTATTAGAGGTGCACTGATACATTTGTCCCATATTGGATTGGCACCAATATGAGGAAAATTGAGAGTACTGGCAGTCTTTTTTTTTTTTTTGTCTGATGTGGCCGATAAATGCTCCATGCATGTGTGTGGGGAGGGATGGCTCCTGCTGCTGCACATACCCTGGGAGGGCATGGGGGTTGTGTGCCCCCAGATCTGTGTGCGGGGTGAGGACGGGCTGCGATTGCGGGCTGGGGCTGGGGCAGCGCTGAGTTTTTCCTGGCAGGTTGCTGGGCCAGTCTGCGCTCAGGGAAGGAGGTGGTGGCATTGGGAGTGGGGGTTGTGAGGCTGCAGCCATCCCAAAAATTGGCTATAGCCCCCACTCCCAGCACTGCTGCCACCCGCCCCAAGTGCAGCCTCGCTTAGCCCCCCCACCAGCAAGACCCCAGCATAGCCCCACCCCATAGCAGCAGCCTGCCCTGCCCTGTGCACAGATCCAGGAGCACACCCCCCGCATGCCCTCCCAGAGTGCGTACAGTGGTGGGAACCACCCCCCCCCACCTCCACATACCGCCCTGCATGAGCTATGGCTCTGTCCCATGCCCCGCCCCGCCCTACCTGGGCAGCCCCTGCCCTGGCCCTAGCACCAGCCCCACTCCCTCACTGTGGGGGCCACAATCTGTCCCCCACCACACCCCTTCCTTCTCCCCACCTGTTCCCCCAAAACAGACTTACCAGCTAGACCCGGCTGCTCTCTATGCTGTGGGGCTGCATATTGGAATTGGATTCGTATCTGCTGGTATGGCTCATTAAAAATCGTCCATTGGTATCGGCCCAAAAAATCTCTATCAGTGCACCCCTACTTACTATGGGCACCTATACGTGATCAGACGTCTGCTCCAGCGCATGTTAAGCACTTGTTGGAGCAACCTCTGTGTCATGTATTCAGCATCCCTGTGCTTCAAAATGGTGGTGGGGACACTTTAACTAAAGCTTGTCAAATGAGCTTTAGTTAAAGTGCCCCAGCTACCATTTTGAAGCATGGGGCACTGAATGAATATGATGCTGCAGGCATATTAACTAGAATGGCTCTTGGAGCCCACTCCCCTGCCCCTTTACCCCAAAGCATGTGTAAAGGCGCCTTTTTTTTGTCTAAAATGCAGCTCCTTTGAACCTCCTATACTTCACTACAAAGTGAGAGACGTATATATTTGCATATGAAAAGACTCTGGATGCATCTACACAAGACGCTTAATGCTCAGAAGACTGATTCTACTGCGCATTAGCATGGCTGTCAAAAACAGTGTTAATGCACAGTAGATTGTCTAATGTGCATTAACCTCACTTAAAAAGTGTTAATCTGCGCTAATGCACAGTAGCGCCCATTATGGTGCATTAAGTTACTACCTGTTATTACAAGTACTAAACTTAATGTTCTGTGATTATGGCTCACTAACGAACATGTATATGTGCCCTCTGTCTGCACCAGGCTGAGGCACAGACCCAAGGTGGTTCTGGGAATTTAAGTGCATGCAGTTAGAGACTCAACCCTAAACTTTTTGCTTTTACTGTGTAAATGCAAGCACTAATACACATCTCATTCCTGCTGCTTTCAGTAGAAAGTTCCTGGCATATGTGAAATACTGCAACTGAAGGTGTACCAAATCTCTGATTTGCATAAAATGCCCTTTTGTGGTGTTTGGAGTTTAAATTTGAGTAATTTCTTTCTCTTCCTTCTGAAAATAAACTATTTAAGATGGAGTTGCCTAGCAAGTTGCCGCTACTTTCAGTGCAACTAGCTGACGTAAAATTTTTCCTTAAATTGTTCAACAGAGATTGGGTACAGACATTGGGCAGAAGTAAGATTAAATGAGGTCTGTTCAAGGGCAAATACAATACACACAGCAGGTTTGGGTAATAAACCATGGAGTCATTATTTGAAGTCTCATTCTGTATGTTCCTTTAGTGTATAGAGTTGAGTATTATTAGCATTGTCAATCAGACTTTATTTTAAAACTTTTTTGAAACAAATGGTTTCAGAAGACTCTTTCCGCCCCCCCCCCCAAAAAAAAAAAAAAAACCAGGAAGACCAGCTAATAGTCTTTAACTCTACTGTGAAACCAGATACTAGTAAACTATATTAAGTTTTAAAATAGGGTCCAGCAATATGGATTTAGTATATGAAATCTGCTGATATGATAAAGTTGGGGATATCCCCAATACAGAGAAGAACTAAAATATCATATTGGAAGAACTGGATGACTAGTCCTAGGACTGTAATAAAAAACATGTACTATGAAATTTTAGCCCAGAATGTAGCATCATGCACTTAAGAACTAGTAAGAGGAATTTCTGCCATAAATTGAGGGTTCCTCAGTCAGAAACAGCCGATGAGGAGAAAAGCACGGGTGTGCTACAAATCCCTGAGCCACAAATGTGTGGCCCTAAAAATGCAACTGCAATCCAAGGATGTATCAGGCAAAGTGTTTCTTTCCAGTAGGGACAGGGAAATAATAATGCCTTGTTGGGAGATGGCAGGGAGGGTGTGACAGGGGATGGATCACTCTAGACATACCCTGTTCATATGCTCTTCCTCTAAGGGAGGGCTGGCCAACCTGCAGCATGTGTGCCACAAGTAGCATGGGCAGCCCCTTTGTGCAGCTTGCAGCAGATCAGGAAAGAGGCGGGCAGTGTGATGGCAGATAAGGCAAAGAGTGGAATACAGAATAGAAGATTGGGCAGGAGAAAAGGATCTCAGTGGCACATGGGGAGGGTGTGGGGCTAATCTGTGGCATGCCTGCCAAAGAAGTTGGCCCA